>NC_062229.1:33601859-34851859 GCF_902686445.1 Sciurus carolinensis
TTTTTAATTACTTTCCAGTTGTATATGCTCAACCCAACAGTCAGTGACTTTTCCTAGTAGAGATGTTTTCCAAGTGTCAGGATCAGATTATTTTTCCTCAAAATACTACCCCAAGTCACTATATGGTTGGTACATGCACACCTAAAGCTTGGAATTTTATTCCTGAGGTATATATAGACATGTATGTTAATATCTGAAAATTCTACTTGATATAATTTTCAATGTTCCTGGGGTTTTGTTTTGTTTTATGGGGGGAGAATCAGAGATTGATCCTAGGGGCACTTAACCACTGAACCACATCCCCAGTCCTTTTTATATTTTATTTAGAGACAGGTTCTTAATAAGTTGCTGAGGCTCACTTTAAACTTATAATCCTCCTGCCTCAGCCTCCAAAGTTGCTGGGATTACAGGTGTGTGCCACCATGTCTGGCCAACATTTCTATTTTTTCTTCTTTTTTAAATGTCATCTTGAGTAACTACAGGGACAGTTCTACAAATTTTATTACAATGGTCTTTGAGTCCATTTCATAAAAATATGACTCCAAAATGTGAAAACAGAATATTTTACAAATCAGCATCCTTATCATCAACAACAGAGATTAGCTAATGTTGCATTAGTATTAGGTTACAGAAGTCCTAAAGCACTGTGATGAAAACTGGATAAAGCCTAGGTCTCTTCTGTTTTCTGCTTTGTCACCAGCTTTGCTTGTGACTAGTTGGTAACTTTTTCTTCAACCTTACAGATCATTTTAATTCAAAGCACATTTATCTTGACCAAATTTACTCCAGTGACTTATTCATCTGTCCATTTGATTAGCCAATATGAATCCCTTTTATGGTACGATAGTCTGTGTATAGAAATTAATCCAACTCAAGTAATGAGGGCAGGAAGTCCTGGGTCTGCACCGCATCTTAGGATGGGAGCTGATCTCTCCCTGTGTTGGCCCATCCGTGCCTGTTTCTAGGAAACAATAACAACAACAACAACAAAAAGATGTTTACTTTAAAAAGTAATTCAATGAAGCAGGTGTGGAGAAAGAGTAACTGAGAAAGAAGAAAAGAAGGAAGCAAATATAAGGGTGCCTTGTTGTGTTTGATAGTGCTCTAGTAACTGGGGCTCAGTCCTGCTGGATTCCTGGAAACAGTCATATGTAACTTGCCTCAAAATTTTCTCTTCAAAGAATTGCACTAACTCCCTGACCACATTGGCTAGAGTTGCCACAGGAAGAGTTCAATCCTTCACATTCCCATACTTGAGCAGTAGTGTGTGCCAGTGCGTTCCCATAGATCTCTGGCTATGGTCTGTGAGAACCCCTGACACACCAGGCAGCTAGGACAAATGTTGTCCTGTTACCCAGAACCAAAGCTGTCTCCCACGGCAGTGGATGCAGTAAAGGTGTGTTCTGAGATTGTGAGGTGAGGCACAGGAGGTAAATGACAAGCTACCAAATAATAGAGAAGCCCAGGGCAGAGGTCCTGACTGAATGGCAGATTAGTGGGAACCTGATGGAGGGAATTCAAGTATTAAATGTTCAGCTGAACTACACTGCTTACATGATTCCATAAGCCCTTGGTTTTGTGAATACAAACACTCATCACCATCTGATTCTGATTTACAAACTTGCCTTCTGCTTCCATTCCAGCGTTTCCCCATGGCTGCAGGGGGCTCCCATCTCTTTAATGTCATCTTTCATCTTTGTGACTTTTCCATTACCATGTTTCTTAACCCAGCCTCCTAGAAGCACTTTGCAAAGCAGCAATATAGGAAATGCCCAGAATAAACAAAACATTTCTTTACTGGGAACTGAAATTTGACCACCAGCAAGGGGCACAACTTCCCTGGGCCTCAGGTTCTGTATCTGAAAACGCGTGCTTATATTGCAAAGTTTTAAATGGGCAAAAGGGCTGAACAAGTAGGATGCACTTAATAAACTTCAGTTTTATTATTTATTTACTCTTTGTTAATTCTGAGGGCAACTTTTGTCAGCCCCCTGTCATGTTAGTTTTCAGATTTAAGACAAAAATAGTATCCACTGCTGACCAGTCTGACACATTCAGAGCTTCTTTAAAGGAACCACGTAGTTGCAGAGTTGGAAGGAAAGGAGCAGATTCCCTGGTTGTCTCTTTCATCTTCTTACTACCATAACTTTTCATGGCCATCATTGGAATGGAAATAAGACTGGACCAAAGGCTAATCTGTATCAATTGCTAATCATCTGCATTGATAGACTGTCATCCTTGCTTTTGTCTGATAGTTTTCATTTCAGGAAAATGTTGTCAGCAGTAGCCAGGCAATCTGGATAGATCCAGTAAGTGACACTTTGAGTCATTGGGTAAAATGTTTTTCCAGTGTGCTAGACTGTAAGTCTCTGTTGAGGCCAGGATAAAATGTCTGGTTAAATCAGTAAACAAGGTGAACAATGCAGATAAGTGACATCATGGGGACAGCATTTCCAGATAATCTACTACATGATTGATTTTTTGACTTTTTGTAGACAGTCTTATTTTGTGCCTTCATGATTGCAATAATAGGGAAGAAATCCATTTATTTTTTGTAGGGCTATTATTACTTGAATTCAAAAATTAATTCACAGCCAGAAAGCCTGGATTCTTGACCTGAAAAATTCTAATGATGATCCAGTCCTAAAACTCTCTAAGCCTCAGTTTCCTCATTGGTTTTCACAAAACAAGGTTAGGAAAACTAAAATTGTTAAACTGCTGTCTCACAGCGTTGATCAAGTGAAATAAAGTCAGAAAAATGTTTTGTAAGTAGACAAATGCCTTTAACAGTATATTTTATCTTTTCATACTGCTATGGTTTGGATGTGAAGTGTCCCTAAAAAGCTCATATGTGAGACAATGCAAGAAGGTTCAGAGGAGAAATAATTGGGTTGTGAGAGTTTTAACCCAATCAGCAAATTAATCCTCTGATAGGGATTAATTGAGTGATAACTAAAGGCAGGTAGGCTGTGGCTGGAGGAAGTGAGCATTGGGATCATGGCTTTGGGATATGTATTTGTATTTGTCAAGTGAAATCTGTCTCCTTCCTAATCATCACGTGAATCTCTTCCCTCCACCACACTCTTCTGCCATGATGTTCAACCTTACCTGGAAGAATGGAACCAGCTATCTATGGCCTGAGATCTCTGAAACCATGAGCCCCCAATAGACTTTTCCTCCTCTACAACTGTTCCAGTCAGAACTTTTAGTTACAACAGTGAAGAAGCTGACTAAAACCATACATAACTGTCAATGTGTCTCATATATTTTCTAGTGGACTTCTGAAGATTTGGACTGTGTGTTTTTTTTATCTTTGAATTACTTTTGGCATAGTGTAGTTGGCATAAAAGACAGACTCAGTTTCAATTTAAAAATATTGCTTCTAAGTAAATTAACCTGCTTTGTTAATTGTATACAAATTTTAATATTCTTTTTTTTTTTATATATTTTTTTTTATATTTATTTATTTTTTTTTTACGTTTACATAGGGTAATGATGTTTATTATATTTTTCCCCTCCCCCACACCCCTCCACCCCTCCCACCCCTCCCACCCCTCTTTTCCCTCTACACAGTCCTTCTTTCCTTCATTCTTACTGCTCTCCTTAGCCTAACTCTAAACCTAACCCTAAACCTAATGCTAGCCCATCCCACCCCCCATTATATGTCCTCATCCGCTTATCAGCGAGATCATTCGTCCTTTAGTTTTTTGAGATTGGCTTATCTCACTTAGCATGATATTCTCCAATTTCGACCATTTGCCTACAAATGCCATAATTTTATCATTCTTCATTGCGGAGTAATATTCCATTGTATAAATATGCCACAGTTTCTTTATCCATTCATCAACCGAAGGACATCTAGGTTGGTTCCACAATCTGGCTATGGTGAATTGAGCAGCAATGAACATTGATGTGACTGTATCTCTGTAGTATGCTGCTTTTAATTCCTTTGGGTATAGGCCAAGGAGTGGGATAGCTGGGTCAAATGGTGTTTCCATTCCAAGCTTTCTGAGGAATCTCCACACTGCTTTCCAGAGTGGTTGCACTAATTTGCAACCCCACCAGCAATGTATGAGTGTTCCTTTTTCACCACATCCTCGCCAACACCTATTGTTGCTTGTATTCTTGATAATCGCCATTCTAATTGGGGTGAGATGAAATCTTAGGGTAGTTTTGATTTGCATTTCCCTTATTACTAGGGATGTTGAACATTTTTTCATATATCTGGTGATTACTTGTACATCTTCTTCTGTGAAGTGTCTGTTCATTTCCTTAGCCCATTTGTTGATTGGATTATTTGTATTCTTCGTGTAGAGTTTTTTGAGTTCTTTATAGATTCTGGAAATTAGCGCTCTATCTGAGGTATGGTTGGCAAAGATATTCTCCCACTCTGTAGGCTCTCTCTTCACATTTCTGATAGTTTCCTTTGCTGACAGAAAGCTTTTTAGTTTGAATCTATCCCAGTTGTTTATTCTTGCTTTTATTTCTTGTGCTATGGGAGTCCTGTTAAGGAAATCTGATCCTGAGCCAACAAGTTGAAGATTTGGACCTACTTTTTCTTCTATAAGATGCAGGGTCTCTGGTCTGATTCCGAGGTCCTTGATCCATTTTGAGTTGAGTTTTGTGTAGGGTGAGAGATAGGGGTTTAGTTTCATTCTATTGCATATAGTTTTCCAGTTTTCCCAGCACCATTTGTTGAAGAGGCTATCTTTTCTCCATTGCATATTGTTGGAACCTTTGTCTAGTATGAGAAAATTGTATTTATTTGGGTTTGTGTCCATGTCCTCTATTCTGTACCATTGATCTACCTGTCTATTTTGGTACCAATACCATGCCGTTTTTGTTACTATTGCTTTGTAGTAGAGTTGAAGATCTGGTATTGCGATACCCCCTGCTTCGCTCTTGCTACTGAGGATTGCTTTAGCTATTCTAGGTTTTTTATTCTTCCAGATGAATTTCATAATTGCTTGCTCTATTTCTGCGAGGTACATCATTGGGATTTTAATTGGAATTGCATTGAATCTGTATAGAACTTTAGGTAGTATAGCCATTTTGACGATATTAATTCTGCCTATCCAGGAACATGGGAGATCTTTCCATCTTCTAAGGTTTTCTTGAATTTCTTTCTTTAGTGTTCTGTAGTTCTCATTGTAGAGGTCTTTCACCTCTTTTGTGAGATTGATTCCCAAGTATTTTATTTTCTTCGATGCTATTGTGAATGGGGTAGTTTTCCTAATTTCTCTTTCTGAAGATTCATCACTTATGTATAAAAATGCATTGGATTTATGAGCATTGATCTTGTAACCTGCTACTTTACTGAATTCACTTATGAGTTCTAAAAGTTTTCTGGTGGAATTTCCAGGTTCCTCTAAATATATAATCATGTCATCAGCGAACAGGGATAGTTTGAGTTCTTCTTTTCCTATTCGTATCCCTTTAATTTCTTTGGTTTGTCTGATTGCTCTGGCTAGAGTCTCAAGGACGATGTTGAATAGAAGCGGTGAAAGAGGGCATCCCTGCCTTGTTCCAGTTTTTAGGGGGAACGCTTTCAGTTTTTCACCATTTAGAATGATATTAGCCATGGGCTTAGCATAGATGGCCTTTATAATGTTTAGGAATGTTCCCATTACCCCAATTTTTTCTAGTGTTTTGAGCATGAAGGGATGCTGTATTTTATCAAATGCTTTTTCTGCATCTATTGAAATAATCATGTGATTCTTAACTTTAAGTCTGTTGATATGGTGAATGACATTTATTGATTTCCGAATGTTGAACCAACCTTGCATCCCTGGGATAAAACCCACTTGATCGTGGTGCACTATCTTTTTAATATATATTTGTATGCGATTTGCTAAAATTTTGTTGAGAATTTTTGCATCGATGTTCATTAAGGATATTGGTCTGAAATTTTCTTTCCTTGATGTGTCTCTGTCTGGTTTAGGTATCAGGGTGATATTGGCTTCATAGAACGAGTTTGGTAGGGTTCCCTCCTCTTCTATTTCATGCAATAGTTTGAGGAGTATTGGAATGAGCTCTTCTTTAAAGGTTTTGTAGAACTCGGCTGAGAACCCATCTGGTCCTGGACTTTTCTTTGTTGGTAGGCTTTTGATGACCTCTTCTATTTCATTGCTTGAAATTGGTTTATTTAAGTTGTGTATGTCCTCCTCGTTCAGTTTAGGTAGTTCATATGTCTCTAGAAATTTGTTGATGTCTTCAAGGTTTTCTGTTTTGTTGGAGTATAGATTTTCGAAATAGCTTCTAATTATGTTTTGAATTTCACTCGTGTCTGTTGTGATGTTTCCTTGTTCATTCCGAATTTTAGTAATTTGAGTTTTCTCCCTCTTTCTCTTTGTTAGTGTGGCTAAGGGTTTATCAATTTTATTTATTTTTTCAAAGAACCAACTATTTATTTTATTAATTTTTCCGATTGTTTCTTTTGTTTCGATTTCGTTGATTTCGGCTCTGATTTTAACTATTTCCTGTCTTCTACTACTTTTGGTATTGGTCTGCTCTTCTTTTTCTAGTGCTTTGAGCTGTAGTGTTAACTCGTTTATTTGTTGATTTCTACTTCTTTTTTTGAATGCACCCCATGAAATAAATCTTCCTCTAAGTACTGCTTTCATAGTGTCCCAGAGATTTTGATATGATGTGTCTTTGTTCTCGTTTACTTCTAAGAATTTTTTTATTTCCCTCCTGATGTCTTCTGTTATCCATTCATCATATAATAGTGTATTATTTAGTCTCCAGGTATTGGAGAAGTTTCTGTTTTTTATTCTGTCATTTATTTCTAATTTCAATCCATTATGATCTGATAGAGTACAAGGTAGTATCTCTATCTTCTTGTATTTACTAACAGTAGCTTTGTGGCATAAAATATGGTCTATTTTAGAGAAGGATCCATGTGCTGCTGAGAAGAAAGTGTATTCATTCTGTGTTGGATGGTATATTCTATATATGTCCGTTAAGTCTAAATTGCTGATTGTGTTGTTGAGATCTATAGTTTCTTTATTCAATTTTTGTTTGGACGATCTATCCAGTGGTGAGAGAGGTGTGTTAAAATCGCCTAGTATTATTGTGTTGTGGTCTATTTGGTTTCTGGAATTGAGAAGGATTTGTTTGACGTACGTGGATGAGCCAATGTTCGGGGCATAGATATTTATGATTGTTATGTCTTGCTGATTTATGCTTCCCTTAAGCAGCATGTAATGTCCTTCTTTATCCCTTCTGACTAGTTTTGGTTTGAAGTCCACATTATCTGAGATGAGGATGGATACTCCAGCTTTTTTGCTGTGTCCGTGTGCATGGTATGTTTTTCCCCATCCTTTCACCTTTAGTCTATGGGTGTCTCTTTCTATGAGATGAGTCTCTTGCAGGCAGCATATTGTTGGATTTTTCTTTTTAATCCAATCTGCCAGTCTGTGTCTTTTGATTGATGAATTCAGGCCATTAACATTCAGGGTTATTATTGTGATATGATTTGTATTCCCAGTCAATTGACTCATATTTGTTTTTGACATGATTTGGTTTCTCCTTTATTTGGCTATTCCTTTAGGCTAGCGCCTCCTGTTGCTGATTTGCATCGTTGTTTTTCATCTCTTCCTCATGGAATATTTTGCTGAGAATGTTCTGTAATGCTGGCTTTCTTTTTGTAAATTCCTTTAGCTTTTGTTTATCATGGAAGGATCTTATTTCATCGTCAAATTTGAAGGTAAGTTTTGCTGGGTATAAGATTCTTGGTTGGCATCCATTTTCTTTCAGGGCTTGGTATATGTTGTTCCAGGCCCTTCTAGCTTTTAGGGTCTGGATTGAAAAATCTGCTGATATTCTTATTGGTTTCCCTCTGAATGTAATTTGATTCTTTTCTCTCGCGGCCTTTAAAATTCTGTCTTTATTTTGTATGTTAGGTATTTTCATAATAATGTGCCTTGGTGTGGGTCTGTTGTAATTTTGTATGTTTGGAGTTCTATAAGCCTCTTGTACTTGGTTTTCCATTTCGTTCTTCAGATTTGGGAAATTTTCTGTTATTATTTCATTGAATAGATTGTTCATTCCTTTGGTTTGTTTCTCTAAGCCTTCCTCAATCCCAATAATTCTCAAATTTGGCCTTTTCATGATATCCCATAGTTCTTGGAGATTCTGTTCATGATTTCTTACCATCTTCTCTGTTTGTTCCACTTTGTTTTCAAGGTTAAATATTTTGTCTTCAATGTCTGAGGTTCTGTCTTCCAGGTGTTCTATCCTATTGGTTATGCTTTCTATGGAGTTTTTAACTTGGTTTATTGTTTCCTTCATTTCAAGGATTTCAGTTTGGTTTTTTTTCAGTATCTCTAACTCTTTATTGAAATGATCTCTTGCTTCCCGTATTTGGTCTTTTAACTGTTGATTGGTGCGATCATTTAATGCCTGCATTTGCTCTTTCATCTCCTCCTTCAATGCCTGCATTTGCTCTTTCATCTCCTCATTAGCTTCCCTGATCGTTTTAATTACGTACATTCTGAACTCCCTTTCTGACATTTCTTCTGCTGTGCTGTCATTGGGTTTTATTGATGTAGTATCTAGGTTTGTTTGGGACATTTTCTTCCCTTGTTTTCTCATAATGGTCAGTTGTCAGTGGGACCCTGAGATATTGCAGTTTTCCACTATTGGCTTATAGTGTCCCAGTAGATTTCCAGTGTATCACCTCCCAGCCTTCAGTAGCCTGATGTCTTGGAGGAATCTGATAAAGCAGCTCATTCGAAGAATACTGCCCCTAGCCCCCTACTGGTTCCACGTTTTGGAACTGGCTCTGTGCGGAAATGCTCTCACTGTGGGCCTGCACCGTGCAGCTGGCCGTGTGGGAAGAGCCCACTGCCGGAGTGTGGAAGACTACCTTGGGAAGACTCAAGCTGCCCTGCCCGGCTCTGCTAAGCCACCTCTATCTGGGCCTGCCACCCGGGCTGAGCTTTACCCAGTGGGCAGACTCACCCGTGGCTCCACTTCAGTCCGAGTCTCTCAATGCCTCCCCTTCTTAACTCCTGGGTTCTGGAGCGACCGGGGGTGCAGTCTCCCTCTAGGCCGCCATCTTGGATCTCCCCATGAAGAGAGCCCGCAGCCGGAGTGGGCAGAGCCGCCTGAAGAGGTCTCCGGCTGCCCTGCCCTTATCCCTGAGGCTGATTGCAGATCGAGGCTCTCCGCTGGTTCTTTGCAGGAGTACACTGTACTGCAGGGGCTCCGGGACTCGGAGCCTGCTCTGTTCAGACAGGCTCTCACTAGCGGGCCAGTTCCGTTCCGAGAACCTGGAGAAGCTGGCTGTGTGGGCGGGGCCCACCGCCGGAGTGCGCAGGACTGCCTGTGGATGACTCTAGCTGCCCTGCCCGGCTCCGATAAGCCACCTCTATCTGGGCCTGCCACCCGGGCCGAGCTTTACCCAGTGGGCAGACTCACCCGTGGCTCCACTTCAGTCCGAGTCTCTCAATGCCTCCCCTTCTTAACTCCTGGGTTGTGGAGCGACCGGAGGTGCAGTCTCCCTCTAGGCCGCCATCTTGGATCGCCCTGTGAAGAGAGCCCGCAGCCGGAGTGTGCAGAGCCGCCTGAAGAGGTCTCCGGCTGCCCTGCCCTTATCCCTGAGGCTGACTCAATTTTAATATTCTTGATGTCCCGTGAGATCATCCTAAATACACTGATAGGCACTTCTTTCAATCCCGTAGAAAGGGATGCCACTGAGGAAATATGTAGCTTCATCATCACAGATCTCACATGGTACAACAAATGCAGAGGCCTGGCTTCACCACCTGAGCCTATTTTTTTAAAGTAATAGTTAGCTTTCCTTATCACAAAAATGGCATAGTTTTCTTTCTTCATTGCACAATTTTTTTAAGCGCATAATGTTTATACATGGTGGGTGGGTTCATCCCGACAAACTCATATGCATGGAAGTTGATTTCAGCTCATGATTCCACCTTTTCCCTCCCCCTTTTCCCTCCCACCCCCCCAACTCCCCCCTTTTCCTTCCTCTACCCTAATAGACATTCTTTGAGTCTTCTATTAATTTGTATTTGATTGATTCTTCATGAAATGTTATCCTTCCCTTTCTTTTCCTTTATCTTACTCTAGCTTCTGCAAATGAAAGAAAACATTTGACCTTTGAGTTTCTGAGTTTGGCTAATATCACTTAGAATTTACAATGTTAAACAATTTACCTCAGGTCACAATTCATCTCATCAAAATTGCTCATGTTTATTATGCTGTAAGTATCTCCTCCTCATCGCTAGATGTCAATAGGAAAATGTACCTTTTCCTGGTACTTCAAATGCAATACTCCATATTAAAATTAAATTAAAAGTAACATTTTTGGCTTTGTGTGTGTGTGTATGTGTGTGTGTGTGAGTGTGTGTGTGTGTGTTAATTTTACCTCTTACATTGGTCCTATTTATGCCACTTCCTCTTATCACACCCTTAGCATCCACGACTGCTTTGGCACCTTAAACTTGTCCACAAAACCAAATCCCTTATCTCCTGGTACAGGGACCCTACTTCTTTGCCAGTTCAGTTCTCATCATTGTGACCTAGAAATCTTGCTAATCACATTTTGTTTCTTTCTACCCATTACCGATTTTACCAAATCACAGTTGTTAATGTAGTTTTGTTATGTGGCACACCTTTATCCATCTTGTCTGTGATTTCTTGAAACACAGGTGCCAGGGTTTTGTCTCAATTCATTTTCATTTTGCTTTTTACTTTTCTTACCTCTCAATTAGGACAGAGTCTTGCTATCCGATATATTAATTTTGGTTTGATAAATAGGTCAATTCATCAAGCTGCTTACTGAAGTGCTTTTCCTTCCCCCAACTCTCACTGCAGTATGCACTTTGAAACTGTCATTCTTCTCCCTGGGCTCCATGTCTATGATTCTTTCTTCTCAAGCCTAATTGGCACACCACCGTCAGTTTAGTATTTTCCTGAGCTATGTGGAAGAACGTGAGGAACAATGTCAAATTTCTCAAAGTGATGATCATCATCATTCTCAGGAAATGTACCTTTAATGTACCTCCCTGCTTTTCTTTACACCAATAATCTAGTTGGTTTTATTGAAAAAAAAAAAATAGTGGGACTGGAATGTAACTCAAGGGCAGAGTGTTTGCCTAGCATGCATGAGGCCCTGGGTTCAATCTCTGAATCATTTAAAAAAAAAAAGCTGAGCATGTTCATGGACTTTCCACTGGTACCTACTTAGAAACCACTTCTGGCCCTTTTAGAGAAATAGGCTTCCTGGTTTTACTCTTTGCAGCTGTGTCAATACTACCACTGAGAATGGGAACACATGCATTAAATGTCCTTGGTACTCTGGGGGTCAGCACTCCCACAGTATCTCTTCTGCCACTGAATGGCCTTAAGCATGACTGCTGGTCCTTGAGATCAACTGCAATGGGGCATTTAGTTTGCAATATACTTTGTGTTCATTGATGGTTTAGCTCAAATACTCTGCCAACACTGAAACCTACACAATAAAACCAAAAAGAAGCTGCTAGTGTGATAAATATTACATTCATACTCTGCTCCTTGAGTTCTTCTTAGGACCTACCTATAGAATTCTGGTTTCTAAGAAAAACAGACCATTGCTTATTCGCACAACATGGGGAGCAGAAATGCCATTTTAGCTCTCTGAAGTTGGCATAACCGTTTATTGAGCACTCCATGTAAGGGAGTCTGCTGGACAATTTGATAGAGCATTTTTTTTTTCCTAAACCATCTATTGGTTTCATAGAAATTTGGATCAAAACTTTGTTTCTAATCTACTTCATATTTTTGTTTTAACCAAAACCTCTCTCTCCCCTCGCTTTCACTTTTTGTTTGTATGCTGTATGTTGAATGTTGTCATGTTTATCAAGTCTGGCAAAGAGCAAGCACCAGTATTAATTACAGGATATCTGCACACTGAATGCTTGAAAGTGTAGGTTGGTGTGCATTACAAATTAGCTTTCGGTTATATGAACACTGCACTATTTCAATAGGTCTAAGCACACAGAGAATCTCTAAGTCCTGTTTTGAGCAAGAACTGAGTGACACCTTGTAAAGAGTACAGTGGGCATGCATTTAGAGGGGCTGAATGTAAAGTTCTTAATCTCTCTGAGCCAAAGTTTCCTCATTAAGAATGGTGCAATATCTGTTTGTCTCAGAAAGCTATTGTGCAAGGAAAATATAATGTACCTGAAAGTGTGTCGATATGGACTCTTTAACTTCTCTTGAGGTCCTACAGGGACCATAAATCACAGTGACCCCCTGTATCCATGTCCCTGGTCCCAGAAGTGGATCAACGATCAGGTTTAGTCAATTGGACTGTTCCAGGTATTTTGTTCTTTTGTTTTTCCCTTCTATGATATATCCAGGAAGGAGAATCTCACTAGGGTTTTCCTTCTAGAACAACCTGTGAAATCTGAAATGTTATATACTACATTATCCAACTGGGTAGCCACTAGTTACATGTGGTTGTTAAGAAATTCAATGTGACCAGTTAAACTGAGAAACTGTATCCTAAGCTAAACTGAATTTAAATAGGTAGGTTAGTAACTACCATATTGGACAACATAATCTATAGTTTCCCATTCAACATTTTTCTCATCTTATTATTTGTTCATTGTTGGATTCTTATATGTATGTTGTAAAACTTCCTTTCTCTATGCCCTGTTTAAATAGCACTTAAAATACATATTATTTGAAAATTTTAAAGAATTTGGCAATGAATTTGGGTGCAGTGTTCAGGCCTGTAATCCCAGCAGCTTGGGAGGCTGAGGTAGGAGAATCGCAGGTTCAAAGGCGGTTTAAACAATTTAGTGACATCCTAAGCAACTCAGGGAGACCCTGTCTCTAAATAAAATATTAAAAAGGAGGGCTAGGGATGTAACTCAGTGGTTAAAAGCCTCTGGGTTCAATCCCCAGTACCAAAAAACAAAACAAAACAAAACAAAAAAGAATTTGATTATGAAAAACATGTTTAGCACTAATTTTTAAACTTCTTAATATATTCCATAATTATTAATATGACTATATTTTCTATTACTTCTTAAGTCACCATTTTATTTCTAAGAGATTATTTTGTCATAGCTATTGTCTGGGAAATCATCTGCTGTATATAGATTTTGAAATTTATCTGCATTACTGTGAAGAATATTTCCTGACACCACTTTCCATTTTCTACACATGATTCTTTCTAAATTTTCAGTTTTCATTCCACAAAGTACTTTATCTCTGTTTTCATTAATCTAGTGACTTGTTTTATTGCTTTGTTTTTCTAAAAACCGTTTAAAGTATTTTTTGTTGTAACTATCTACTTCACAATTAAGTCTTTTGTTTTTTATATTGAATAATTTCTTCCTCTTGTTTTCTTTCCTTTGCATTTTACTACATTGAATTTGCTATTTCACAAAATTTCTTTATTTTTGAGTTATAGAAAGAATTGAGTTTAAAAAATTGTCCACTTAGACAACTTTATTTTTTACTCTGTGAGTTTGGGTATGTATCACTTACTTTAGAAATTTAATTATAAAATTTCAATTCTTTGACTCAAGCTTTGTAAAGAGAATTTATTAATTGAATGAGTCTGCTTTAGTTAATTTACTTTGTTAATTTGTTAATAATTTTAAAAAATACTGTGATGCACCACTGTCTTAGCCAGCCATAAACAACTAGGAGTTATTTATTTTGGTTCATAATTTCAGAGGTTTCAGTCCATGGTCAGCAGGCTCCCAGACAGAACATCACAGCAGAAGGTCATGACAGGAAAACCCCTCAGCTCATGGCAGCTAGGAAGCAGAGAGGGGGAAAGGGGCCAGGGACAAGATATAGTCTCCAAAGGTTCTCCTAGTCACCTACTTCCTGAAACTATAACTCACCTTTCTATAGTTTCTGTCTTTTCCCAGTCGTCCATTTGAATTATTAATCCATCAAATGGATTAATCCACTGATGAGATTAGAGCCCTCTTCATCCAGTCACTCCTCAGAGGCCCTCCTCTGGACATTACTGTAGTGAGAACCAAGTCTTGAATACTTATAAGCATTGGGGGAACTTTCCAGATCTAAACCATAACAACCACTTAACTTTCTGGAATTTATTGGGATATTTCTGTTGCTAAATAGGTAGGCATTTTGAGTCATTTTAAGTATACTTTAAAAGGGTATCATTTTATTCTAAGAATTATTCATCAAAGCCTCTACAGTCTCACCTATTTTATTTTTTTCATTTAGAATTGGCTAAAAGAATTATGATGGCCTTAGTTTTTCAAATGTCCTTCTGTTTTGGATCAACGTACTTTATTGTCAAATTATTTGATGTGCGAAAAACTTCATGACTTTTATTTATTCTGTGGATCATATTTTTATAATCATAAAGCATGCTACATTTGTCTCATGGGCAGTAAGCCTATAATTAAGCTCATGTGATTTTTTTCTTTATATGATGGTAATATCTTGACCCTGTTTAATATGTGCTTGCATTTGCCTTATGTGTCATTGTACATACTATTTTCAAAAAAGTTTTCTTTAACATGTGTCCCTTTTACAAAACATAAATTTTCCCCATTTACCTGCCCAATTTATCCAGTTTACATTTACATTTTTAGAACTAATTTTGTTCTTTCCTTTGTACCCCTCTTTTGCCCTGTTTGGTATATGTGCTATGTCACTTATACTTTCTTTCCTTTTTTGTTTCTTGCTTTAGTCATTTGAAATGTTGTAAAGCCTGGATCTTAGTTAATTACTGGTTGCTTTTATATTTTTCAATAATAAACTGAAATCTCCCTTTTGTGGTTTACAAATATTTTAACAAAATTATCTGCCCTAGTAGGTGAGGAAATCGGCACATCTAAACTTCTTTAACTTCTTCTGTACTTCTGTCCATGTTGTTGGTAGACTCTATTCTCTTCCACAAATTTTTTTGTTTTCTTTTTTGTGATGCAGTTTTCCCCTGACATACTCATAATTCTTTCAATGTATTTATTATAATTTGACAAATTTCACTTTTTTTAAAAAAGATGAGATCATAAACTTATCACCCTTCATTCAGATATCTGTCCATTCAAGACATATTTCTGCGGTATCTGTGCTCTCTCGGACGATGATCAAGGAACTGAGGGTAGAACAGTTAGGAAGGCTCATGGATCCTGGGCTCAGACAGTGGAGAGACAGACAGTCTCCAGATGAGCACAGAAAATGTCTGATCCTGACATATTGCATGTAGGCTGTAAATGGGAAACTATTGGTCACTGGTGACTCTTTTAAGGTCTGTTGTGAAAGAAGGCTATTGAGGATGGGAGAGCATCCTGAAAAACTGATCAGAGAAAGAACATTTCAGTCAACCAAGAATGATATGAGGAATGAGTTTTAGACAAAAGGAAACATGCCGCAGTATTTTATTTTGTCCTTTAAATTACTGAGTTAGTGGTTTTAAACATTCCTTACAATTGCACATAAGCCTGATTTTTTCTTTTACTTATCACTATATAAGTCACATATTGTGAATGTTAAGAGTGTACACATTTGAATAGTTACGTCTTGGCCTTGTTAATGTTATCAACTTCCTCTTTTTTCCCTCTGGAAATACTAATTGTCAAGAAATAATTTGGTTAATATTACCACGATAAATATTTACAATGCCACACCAGTTTTAATGCTTCTTACAGAACATATCCTTTTTACTTTTCAACTAATGCAAGCCATTGAGGTGTATTTCCTATACAATCCATATTGAGCTTTTTTTCTTTTTTAAATCAAGCTTAAGAACTTACACCTTTTCATTGCTGTATTCGTTCTTTTGCATTCAATGGAAATGTTGATGTTCTTATGATTAAAAATGCCATACTGAATTATTTTTAACTTTCCCATTCTGTTTGCTGTTTTTTATATTATTATTTCCTGCCTTCTTCTTGCTTAAAAATACTTCAGATGTTTTATTTTAATACCTCTATTTTGTGTGTGGACTTAGTTATTGTATTCTCTTTCTCTCTTTCTCCCCACCCCTGTGTGGGTGGACGTGTGTGTGTGTGTGTGTGTGTGTGTGTGTGTGTCTGTGTGTGTGTGTCTGTGTGTGTGTGTCTGTGTCTGTATGTGTGTGTGTGTGTGTGTGTGTGTGTTGTAAGCATCTAACCTCGGGATTACAATAAGTGTCATAAGTTATTTCAGTCAAATTCGAATGAATACTATATCATTCCATGTGTCTTATTCTTTTGGGTTGCTTTAAAAAATGCATTTTTCCTGGTTCCTCACACTGTGGGAAGGACAGGCAGTTAACTCTCAGCTGCCTCTTTTATAAGGGCACTAATTCCATCCGTGAGGATTCTGCCCTATGACTTAATCACTTCCCAATGGTCTCTCATGGTTGTGGTGTGTGGTTATCGATGCATAGTGAGACCACGAGACTAGAGTAGAAAAAAGTAATTTATTTTGGGGAAAGAGAAGCAGGCTGATGCATCAGGACTACCATTCCAAGTAAGGGGTAGCAGCTGGTTTTTAAAGTGAAAAACCACAAAAAGTTTGGCAGGCTTACAATAGAGGTCTTTTGTCAAGGAATGCAAACAGCAAGCTTCAGTTTATCTATTTCAAGCTGCATCTGGAGGGTTAGCAGGGCGGGCTAGGAGGGGGAACTAGACTATTCATATCTGAAACTGGCAGCTTCTGGGGCCTCGGGAGGGGTGGGTTGCTTCACAGAAATGGTCACAATGACCTTAACTCAGAGCCACATTATTTTATCTTGGGTATTTCTGTCCTTGTATTTACCACAGTCAGCACAACTCAGAGATTTTATCCACACCCATTTTGGTTTGGTTAATCTTAACTAGCTATATTTGTTTTATATCAGAGAGTCTCCACCTTTTTCTTTTTATAAGGGGGTCTCCACTCTTTCACACTCATCACCTAATACCATCACATTGAAAATTAGTTTTTAACAAATAAATTTTCAAAGGATACACAAGCAGATCATTGCAATACAAAATGTGAGAAATGTGCAATGATATACCTCTAACTTCCTAGAGCTGGGATATATCTCATGGTAGAGCACTTGCCTAGTAGGCATGAGGCACTGGATTTGATTCTCAATACGGCAAAAGAAAATTTGAAAAATTTCACTTCCAGTTTCCTACTCCTTTCTGCTATTTAATGAATTTTTCCTTTATGTGCATTATATATAACAAACTACAAAGTTATCTATTTTTCTTTGACATTTTTGTGGATATATAAAGAAATCAAAAGAAAAACAAAAAATAATATCCTATATTTACTTACATATTTGCCATAGTATTATGTTTCATTGCTTTCTGCAAATAAAGATTTCTATACAGTGTAATTTATTTTGCCGGAAAAATATTCCTGAGCAATTTTGCAGTGCAGGTCAGCTGCCAATGAGTTTTCTCAGCGTTTGTTCATTTGTAAATGCTTTCCTTTTATCTCATACTTTAAATAATATTTTTATTGAATATAGAATTAGTATTTCTCTTTAATTTTGAAATTTTAAAACTTTCTTGTATTGTGCTCTGGCCTCTACTATTTGTGATGAGAAACCATGCATTAATCATATCACTCTTCCTTTCTGGGCAATGTGTCTTTTTCTTAGCTTTCAAATTGTTTGCTGCTTTTGTTTTTTTTTTTTTTGGTTTTTTTTTTTTTTAGCATTTTTATGCTTATGTATGACTTTCATTATCTTTGTAATTAATATTTTTCACAAATTTGAAAAAATTTGCCACTGTTATTTCTTTCAATTTTTCCCTGGCCCTTCATTTGTCGTGTCTCTCCAGGGCTACAGTTACCTTTCTATGGGATCATTCATATTGTCCACTGCTCATCAAGATTCCATTGATTTGTTTTCAATACGTTCTCTCTGTGTTCACTATTTGTCTTCTAATTTATTGCCTCTTTCTTCTTTCCTGTACGATCTCCTTTTAAGCAAATAAAGTACTTTTTTTTTATATCAATTATTGCATAGTTCAGCACTAAAATTTCCATTTTGTCTTCTTATCATTTATTTTCTAGCTTTCTCCCTATGATTAGTCATTTTTGAAAGCACCCAAAAACCACTCTGGCTGTGGAACTCAAGCAAGAGATTTTATTAAGTGGACAGGCAGAGTGTCTGCTCGCAGGGTGAGAGAGAGAGAGAGAGAGAGAGAGAGAGAGAGAGAGAAAGCAGTGAGAGTGAGGAGGAGAGAGAGAAAAAGAGAGCAAGAGCGAAAGCAAGCAAGAGAGAGAGTGAAAGCCAGGAGGGGAGAGAGAGAATGGTGGGGAGCCATTTTTAAGTAATCGAATTTCACATGCTAATAATAACCGACCAACGACAGACTAGGAGGCTCTCGGGCTAACCATCTGGGTTGTGAACTGGTGTCAGGGAGGGAGAATAATGGCAGCAGCTACTATCTAATAGTAGATCTGATGCCAGTAATTATGACCATCACTTCTTTGAAATGGTAAACATGTCTGTTTTAGTCAGGGTTCTCTAGAGGAACACAATCAACAGGAAGCATATTATAAAAAGGGGATTTATTAGATTGGCTTATCCAACCAGAAGTTGGATAGTCCACAATGGCCATCTGCAGCTGGAGAGCTGGAGGAACCAGTCGCTGTGCAGTCCAAGAGGCAGAAGCCCCAGAACAAGAAGGATCAACAGTGCTACCCTAGTCCAAGACCAAGGGTTCTTGAAACTTCCTGGAGAATCACTGGCAGAGTCTGCTTTGGAAAAGTGAAGAATCAAGAGTCCGATATCCTCAGAGGATTGAAGAGCAATCAAGAACGTGTTCAAGAAAAGCCGAGCTTACATCTGCATCTGCTTCCTTGTTCTTCCAACTTTTATTCCATTCAAGTCACCATCCTATTGGGTGGTGCTGCCCACGCTTAGGGAGGGGCTTCACTTCAGTTCACTGTCCCACATGCCAGTCATTCCTAGACACACCCTCATTGACACACCCAGAAACCTTTTAATCATCAGTATCTCTTAATCCAATCCACTTGACAATTCAAATTAACCATTATAATGTTATTGGCTACTTTAAAGTTGTTGAACTATTTTTAGTATTTGCAGTAGTTTGGAGTATACCCTGTCGACTTTTGAAACAAATATCAACTATGCTTCTTACTTCTTTTGCATTTACAAATTCTACGTATTTTATGCTGAAAATCATAATGATACACAGTTTGGAATATCATGTCTTCCTTTTGCAGGGTGAGAGTTGTTTAGCTGAGAAGTTATGTTACTGGTGAATCTTTGCATTCCTGTCAGTGTTGGCTTTACTTTCATAAGCATGTGTTTATTTTTGATTTATTATTTGTATTTTTAAATTTGTCCTTAGAACCAGTATTGCTTAACCTCTAGGATGTGTTAAAATGTCCCACAGAGAATCCACTCTGTTAAGGCCCAGGTGTTCAGTGATTGATGTATACTTTTCTTTTATCTCAATTATTACTCAATTAATAATCGAGTAATAGTTACTACTGAGTTAACTATTATCTAATTCCAGAAAACATTTGCCTCATGTATTTTATCCAGTTTAGATTTACTTATAGCTAGAAATCTATAAATACCAGGTACACATTTATGACTATGGATATCTGGCTTATTCTAATTGTTTATCTAAAAAAATGTGTCTTTTGCACTTACAATAGAGCACAGATCTCCAGAATTCATAAAGAAAGCATAAGACTTAACACCAAACATACAAATAACCCAATCAATAAATGGGCTAAGGAGTTGAGAAGACACTTCACGGAAGATATAACAGCAATCAACAAATACACGAAAAAATGTTCAATGTTTCTAGTAATTAGAGAAATGCAAATATCACTCCAATTAGAATAGCTATTATCAAGAATACAAGCAACAATAGGTGTTGGTGAGGATGTGGGGGAAAAGGTATACTCATACATTGCTGGTGGGATTGCAAATTGGTACAGCCACTCTGGAAAGCGGTATTGAGATTCTTCAGAACCCTTAGAACACTTGGAATGGAACCACCCAGCTATCCTACTACTTGGCCCAAAGGACTTCAAATCAGTATACTACAGTGACACAGCCACATCAATATTTATAGCAATTCAATTCACAATAACTAGATTGTGGAACCAACCTAGATGCCCTTCAATTGTTGAGTAGATAAAGAAATTGTGGTATATATACACAACGGAATATTACTCAGCCATAAAGAGGATTAAAATTATGGCATTTTCAGGTAAATGGATGGAGTTGGAGAATATCATGCTAAGCAAGATAGGCCAATCCCAAAAACCAAAGGCCAAATGTTTTCTTTGATAAGTGGATGCTGATTTATAACAGGAAGGGGGTGGGGGGTAAGGGAAGACTGGAGGAACTTTGGATTGTGTAGAGGGAAATGAGGGAAAGGGAGAGGGAGGGGAGTAGGAAAGATGGTGGAATGAGATGGCCATCATTACCCTATGCACATTTATGATTGCATGAATGGTGTGACTACTTCGTGTACAACCAGAGAAATGAAAAGTTGTACTCCATTAGTGTACAATGAATCAAAATGCAAAATATATTATGAAGATGTAATATTGTGCATATTAGTGTGACACAGTATAACCTTTAAACACACATATAGTATGCACTGATCAAATCAGAGTAGTTGGCATATACCTCTCCTTATGTCTCTGTGTGTGGAACTTTTGAGTTCCTTCTTTTAGACCTTCATAAGTATGCAACGAGTTATCCCGGACTGTGGTCCTGCCCGGGTGCTGGGAGCCATCATTTAGTCCCTCTTTGAGGCTTTGCTACTTGTCACCCAGCCTCCCACAGTTGCCCTCCCTCCACCTTTCCCAACTTCTAGTAACCATGATTCTACATTCAGACTGACTTTTTAGCTTCCATATATGAGCAAGATCATGCAGTGTTTGTCTTTCTTGCCTGGCTTATTTCCTTTATTGTCTTCCATGTTACTGCAAATGATAAGCTTTCATCTTTTCTTTATGACTGAAGAATGCCTCCTTGTGTATGGAGAACAGTATGGAGGTTCCTCAATACAGTAAAAAGTAGATCCACCATAGGATCCAGCAGTCCCACTTCCGGGTATAGAGTCAAAGGCAACAAAAATCAAATGGTATACAAATAGTATGCCTCTACTTCATGTACAAACAGAAACAAGATGTATCCCATTTGTTTACGATAAAAATGAGTTTAAAAAAAGAAAATCAAATACAGGAGGCCTACGACTTCAAATATACAAAATTACAACAGATCTACACATTATTATGAAAATGCCTAATGTGTAGAATAAGGATAGAATTTTAAAGGCTGCTAGAGAAAAATGACAGGTCACATTTAGAGGTAAAGCTGATTTTTCAACCAGAGACTAAGAGGTAGGAAGTCTTTGAATAATATCACCAAACTCTAAAAGAAAATGGATATCAACTAAGAATGCCATATGTGGCAAAATTAAATTTTAGATCTGATGATGAAATCAAAACCTTCCATGATAAACAAACAGTATTCAGAACTTGAAAACCCATACTATGAAGCATGCTAAGTAAAATATTTAATGAAGAAGAAATTAAAAATAAAATTAAAAACAAGCAAAGGGAGAAACCTCACTACAAGAATAGTCAATCAAAGGAGAAACTAATTCAAATTAAAAACCAGAAATAAATCAAAATGACAGGGAATAAAATTATTTCTCAATAATAACACTGAATGTAAATGACCTAAACTCATCAATGAAAAGACATAGACAGACAGAATGGATTTAAAAACATGACCCAACAATATGCTGTCTCAGGAGACTCACCTCATAGGCAAAGACAACCACAACCTGAAGGTGAAAGGATGGGGAAAAACATATCACTCACATGGCTTGCATAAACAAGTAGGGATTTCTAACCTCACATCAGATAAAGTGGACTTTAAGCCAAAGTTAATCAGGAGGGACAAAGAAAAAAAATCAGCATATTCTGTACTCCCATGTTTATTGTGGCACTATGCACAACAGCAAAGACATAGAATCAGTCTAGGTGACCATAAGCAGATAAATGAATAATGTAATGATACATAATGGATAATAATACTGAATCTTTACAAATTTGTATTAAGGACAACTCTTTTAAAATATCTTCCATGTTAGCCTTATCAGATGTAGTGCACCTGTCCCAGGGTATCATAGTCCAAACCAACAGCATGTTGTTTATCTTCATGTTTTGAGCAGGAGACAGTCCCTGGCATATACTAAGCCTTCAATAAACACTTATTCAGCTAATTATAAAACTTATAGAGAACTCAAGTAAAATAGTAATCACTCTTATGTAATTAGAAGATCACAATTTTTCTATACCACTGTGTTTGGCAAGGAATGGTTAACCTCACTGAACATAGTTCATGTTTTTATTTAGTTACAGAGGAAACGTTTATAATCCTGTATCACTTTTATCATCATTTTCAGCACAGAAGTGACATGATAATTATAATCACAGTGAAAATTGGAGGAGTGGCTACATTTCCATGAGTAAATTATTAGGTACATTATTATATCCCACCTAGCAGGAACTTCCAGTTAGCAATCAATATCCCCTCTTCCCTCTTAAAAGAAACCAGTTTTCTTGAATGTATCAGTGTGACCAGCTTAATTTGTTTCCAAATGGTGACAACAGTGTACATTTCTTGACACTGAAATTTAAGTGATGGCTTTTTGGTGAAACTTTTATGAATGCTCTTTAAATTAGATGGAAAATGTGAAGACTTTACCCCTTTCATTGCTTCTTTTGTTTCTTCTTTTCTCTGTCCTGGAATATGTACTCATTAGAAATGAATATGTCTTGCAATGAAGAACTAAAAGCCAAGAGACTCCCTTTGTTCTGAAAAACATGTAATGCACAACTTCTTATTTTCAATTTTTTTTTATTCCAAAGGGAGAAAAATAAAAACTCTTCATATTAAATTATTGACTTTGAGTGTGGGGGTGAAGGGGAGAGAATATGTGACCTGTAGCTAAATACACATCTCTAATACAATCTATTTAATGCAATAACATGCACTCATTAATAAAGTTGATTTGTATTTACATTCACTGAAACAGAAATGTGCTTATTACAAATTGGTATTAAAATATGGGTGAAATCCCTGATATTTAACATTTTTCTTTTTTGTCCTTTTGTTTCTTCACTATTTGTAAAATTTTATATGTCTGGATAGTAGATAGATTAATTGCTTAGTTGATAAATGGGTCTGGAAGGTAGGTGACCACTTTTGATCAATTAGTTGTGTTTGGTCTTATTGACTTGCTGTAGTATTTCTGGAACAGGGCATGAGAAACCCTTATAATCAGATCAAGAACTCTGGTGCAGGGCAGTCCAAGGAGCATCTACGATTGTTGGGTCTGGAAACCTGCCCTGTAGTCCACCTATCCTGGATGTTGGCAATAGCTATGAGGAGTGGGGATGGGTTATGCACAAGCCGATCATGGGAATCGTATTAATTTTTTGGCACCACTTGGTATCAGTTGCCTCCTCTTCCAAAGATCTCATTGTTATTAATCTGTCATTTTTTTTTTTTCTGGCTGTGTTGCAATCAACCGTGAGGAATCAGTGGTACTCTGACTCTGAGATATAAACAGGGTTATTAAAGATAAGGTAACCACATTGTATTTACCCACTTGGGATATTACTGAGCTTTCGCTTGTACATGCATAATTATTAGTAGTCCCTCTTTTCACTATCAAACACATCTATTATGGATGATGAATTGCTTGATCACTCTCATTACAGTGGACCCCAAAGCTCAATAAGAACTCAGCTGGAAAAACTGATATGTCTCCAAGTACTAGAATTAAATATGTCCTTCCATGACATTTGGGATGAATAGAAACACATTTTCATGGAGATTTCCCGATTTCCAATTACTAGAAAAGAGTCTATCTTTCCATGAAGTATACTTTTCAGTTCGTGTCTCAATTTGCTGCTATAACAAAATATCCGCAGACTATGTAAACCCTAAATATTACACATTTATTTTCTCAGAGTTTTGAGGGCTGAGCAGTTCAAGATCAAGGCATCAGCAGATTTAGGCTCTTAGGAAAATTTGGTCTCTGCTTTCCAGATTACAAATTGTTCCTGTGTCCTCCAAAGATGAATGCTGTTTCTTTACATGTAGAAGGATGCAGAGGTAGGAGGGATGCAAGGGCCTACTTAGATCCCTCCAGACTTTTTATAAGTAATATCTCATTCATGAGGGCTCTGCCTTCATTACATAATCACCTCCTAAAGGTCTCACTTCATAGTGCCCTCACATTGTGGTTCAAGTTTCAACATATTAATTTAGGAGGGGCAAATACGTTCAAATCATAGCAGCTAGATACTAAAAAGTTGTTACCAAGTACCTTTATTCTATGCCTTTCTTGCTATAAATGATGGGAAAGCTAGGAATTCAACCCATCTCCCTCTCACCTCTGCATGAATGTATTATCAATTTGGGCTAATGTAAGAGAAAGACTTTTGGGACTCTTTTTCTTTCCAGTAATAAAAGAGGCAAATCATGTCATAATTTGTTTTCGCTGTACTTTTTCTTATTCTATTCCTGGTTCTTGAATGCAGACATAATGTCTGGAGCTAAGGAGGTCATCTGATGACCACGAGGGTGGACAGACACATGAAATAAAAATGATATCCTGAGGATGGCGGAGAAGAAGTCAAGCAAAGGACTCCTTAGAGGCATTCATTACTACCGTT
Organism: Sciurus carolinensis; assembly: GCF_902686445.1. Classification (NCBI taxonomy): domain Eukaryota; kingdom Metazoa; phylum Chordata; class Mammalia; order Rodentia; family Sciuridae; genus Sciurus; species Sciurus carolinensis. The sequence continues at coordinate 33,626,538 of NC_062229.1, forward strand.
TCAAATGTAGAAATTGCTAATTTCAAGACATCTTATATACAAAATATAAAGCAGTTTAACGTTTTTGTTGTTAAACCATTTTTACTTGGGTGATTTGTTACTTGTCATGAAAATAAAAGTACAATAGGGAATGAATCACCTTGGGTGTATCAGCGGTCTAGGTAAAGTTAGGTGTCAAATATTTTAACAACTCCACTTCAAAATCATTTTCTCTATAACTTGTCTTATTTTCTGTGTAAAGCTGTCTGCTTTTGTTTCTCTAACTCTTGTCTTCTTAATGCAGCTCTAAACTATCCAGAGAACAGTCACACTGACAGCAAGGGACATCTGAGCTACACACTATCAATTTTAGAAATGGATGGAATAGAAAGAGAAATTTAATTGGCCAAACTGAGACCCATAAGTAATCAGTAGAGAGTGAAGCAAAGAATACCTGGCTAAAGAAACAAATGTATTATAATTAGGCCAATTATCCTCCATGTAGTTCATCAGCTTGTAGTGATAAAGGCTGTTAATGAGCTTTGTCAGTGACAGCATTACTTTCTAATCTTAATCCTTTTTAGGGTTATTAGCTTTAATGCTACTTGCACCCAGATAAGTTAATTTATACCAAAATTAAATTGAAAAATACCAAGTAATGATTGCTGCATTTGAGCAGTAACTCCAGAAGTTTCTCTCTTGCTGACAAAACTTAGACAAAACAGTGTTATAATTCCGAGGCCTTTGATCAGTTGGAGGAGGCTCAGTAAGACACAGTCACCATTTAAAGGAATCACACATATCCTTGTAGACAGACACTGAGTTTATAGTAGACTTTTTTTTTTTTTAACAAAGTGGTCTATGACTATTTTATTTACTTTTTAAGTATCAGCACACTATTGCTCTATCTGCCATCAGGGAAGATGGGAGAACCCCAAAAGGTCAGCTTTTCAAGAAGATTCACTAAATAATAATTGCTTTTAGACTCACAGTACTTAGAAATCTGTACGTATTTGTCAACAGAATCTTGACTATGACTATGGCCTTATTTAACCAGTTCTTCCCCTAAGCCTCAGAAAAGAGAATGATTACAGAGATGATTTTCAAAGTTCCCACAAGAATGGGACAGAACCAGCACCAGTCCAGTGGCCTAGGGGATATGTTCATTCTTCATTCACAGCTGATGGCTGAGGGTGTTAAAGAAGAGTCCTGACAAGAACTGCAGTTGGGCAAGTTTGTTAGAGACTAGGAGTACTCTTAGAAACACGTTTATCTGATTCTCTACCTGTTTATGTATTTATTCATCAATTAAAATTTTCTATCACATTAATACCTACTCTTATGAGTGAATGTCAACATCTATCTAAGGTTTTTCTGTGTCTATTGAGATGGCTACGTGTATTTCCTTCTTTATCTTGCGCAATATATTGGCTCATTTTAAAACATTTATGGAGACAAAGTTTACATATTAAATACTTGGCATTTTTGCAGGGTACCATTTGATGAGACTGAACATATGTGCAAACCTGTGAGAACATCATCACTATAATCATAATGATGAGCACATCTATCACTCCAAAGGTTCACTGTAGCCCTTTGTCATTTATCCTTCCCACCGTAGTGAGTGGAGGCACAGTAGATGATATTAATACATGCCACTCAAGAACTGCTCAAACAAAAGGTAAATAAAAGTCCTATACTATATTTGAGCCACATTAATAAATATGATTAGCATACAAGTTATCATAAGACTGCAGAATTTATATTTTTCAAATGCACATAAGATATTAAAAAATTAACAATATGCTGGACCATAAAGTGAGTTTCAACAAATTTTATATAATTAAAATAACACAGAGCTGGGCATGGTGGCACACACCTATAATCCCAGCTACTCAGGAGGCTGAGGCAGGAGGATCCCAGGTTCAAAGTCAGCCCAGGGAACTTAGTGAGACCCTGCCTCCTTATAAAATTTTAAAGTGGGCTGGGGATGTGGCTCGGTAGTAGAGCACTTACTTTCCATGTACAAGGTCCTGAGTTTGATCCCCAGTACCACAAAAAAAAAAAAAAAAAGAAGAAGAAAAAAAAAAAGAGAGACAGATAAAAGGAAAAAATGCTGAAATATTTCCTCACAAAAATAAAACTGTTAGAAATTCATACAAAATAGAAAAAAACATAAGCACTCATAATTGGAAATTAATAACTAATTTCTAAATAATTTATGGATTAAAATTTAACTAAAAAGAACTTTAAATACTATTCTGAACATTAAATTCAGTGAGGGAAAATATTATAAATGAAAACAATTGGAAAATAACTAAAGATGTTCTTAGCCTTAGATGCATGTGTTAGAGGAGGAAAGTCAAAAATCAATCGTCTGAAGTAGCTAAATATAGAAGAGCAATCTCAATTAAATTACTTAAAGAGAAGAAAAAAAATGATTTTGCTTTAAAAGACTACTAAAAATCATGACTCTTGGAAAACTAAATTTTTTTTTGCAGTGATTGATAACAGGCAAGAATTGAATATTCTTATATGTAGCAATAAGTTTGAAATTTCACATTAAAATGGTAGATTTTAAGAACTAAAGTAAGAAGAAATAAAGCATAAGTTTTTTTCTATAATTATTTAATGATTCTACAATTCAGTCATTCCAACACAAATAACTCTATGCCTGGATACCGTCAGTGATCATTTGTACCAAACAACTATAGAAAATTTCTCAGGAGATTCTATGAGGTCAGCAACACTGATAATCAAAAGGATATAGGAAAGAAGGGAAACATGGACCAATTTCTCTCATGAATATAGATATAAAGTAAAATGAGCATTTGAAACAATTTATTAGCAATTTAGGAATAAAATGACTCTTAGTAATCTAGAAATAAAGATGATACTTCCTTAAACTGATAATGAGAATCTATGAATATTTTAGAAAATATTTCTTTTAATGATCTGTTCATTACTGTCCTAGAAACCCATGTCATAACATTGACACAAGAAGACTAATTGAAAGATAAGCAAATTGGAAACAAAGGAAGATCATCATTAACAGTAAAGTTCCTTTTTTACCTGGAAGGTAAAACATCTGTATAGATACATTGTCATAATGAACAACTAGATTTGGGAATTTTATGGTAATCAATGACAACAATTACCAACTATATTATACTGAAATATGTACAAATATATATTTGATAGAGCATAAAAATAATCACATGATTAGAACTAAATTTAAAAGAATACATGTAAGACTCCTACATATAAAGGCATACACACACACATACACACACACACACAATTATAATGAAATAAGTTACAGGTTTTAATTAACGATAAATGTAGTAATCTATGCTTATAATCCAGATAATTCAATATCTTGAAAATGCCAGTTATCCTCAAATTGATTTATAATGCAACCTATCTTGGTCATATATTTCAAATAATAGGTTGTGAAAAAAAATTACCCCATAATATAGTGACATAAAATATACCAGTCTGTATAACTCATCACTCTATGGGTTAACCTAGAGTTTACCCACTGTTTATACCTGTATGTGTCTTTTACCAAACTTTATCATGACCATTTTACATTTTTCCCTTGTTCATCAAACATCACACTGTATTAATTATTATACATTTTCCTCTATGTTAGCTTGTCTGTTTATCTTAGCTTGTCTCCATCAAACTTCTGGAGTCAGGAAGGTGTGCTTCTGGGGGCTGGATGACTGTGGGTTGGACCACCTTGGCTCTGCTCCAATAAAATAGTCTGACAATGCTCTCATGGTAAAAGTGGTTCAGGAGGCAGAGTGGAAATTTGAAGCCCTCCCAGGGCCTCGACTTGGCCTGGAACAGGATTATGTAGGTGACAGACACAGCATTACCTCTGCTACATCTTATTGACCATGCAAGTTACAAATTTAATTCAACTCCAAGGGAGGAATAGAAACAAACTCTATTTCTTGAGAAATGAACTGCAAAATTAGATTGCATAGGGTAGATTTAGGGTGGTCACTAATTAGGTCTCTCAAACTAGTCAATCTACCACAAAACCCAATCAAAAACTCAGCAGTTTTCTTTTTGTATAAATTGACAAGCTTATTGACAAGCTTATATGTGTGTAAAATTAATAGGGTTGTACACCTACTGACACTTGTACTGTAACTGAATAAATACCTCAAGACATTCACAAACAGAAATGCACCAGACTAGGAAAGCTATTAAAGTATTGACTTTTGCAGATGAAAGTAGTTGGAAGACTTATACTATATATTAAGAGAATAAACTTTATGGTAATTAATGCAGTGTGATGTCTGATGAAGAAAAGGATAAACTGGAAAATGAGACATGATAAAGTTTGGTAATAAATACATACATGTATGAACTTTTGGTTTATCACACAGTTGGCAAGAACAGTGTAGTTGTACCAGGCTAGCTCAGACGCAGGTAAGGTAGCCGAGTCAAGACCCCCAGACTCCGGGAGTTGGGTGGAAGCAGGCTTGTGGTGAGCAGCCTGCAAACTCGTTTATTGCAGGAATAGCCATACATTTTATAGGTTTCTTGCCCAATCACAATGTGCCATGGGGGATCAGACCACCAGGCTCCTATGTGGGTACCCTAGGTAACACTGAGTCAACTGGGGCAGTTGTTTACTTTCCTAGGTAGGAGAAGCAGAACACTCTTCCCTGCAAGTTTACATACTTGAGGCATTCACTGCTGCCAGCCAAGAACTAGGATTTCTCCCAAAAGAACAGTAGGAAAAGACAGTCTTCACTAAATTTCACTGGATCATTTGGAGATGTACACAGAAAAATAACGCAGCATACATTACCATGGATCATATATCATGGATCCATTAACAAGTATCATACATCATTGATCCATACAAATATCATTGCTGATACATTTTTTAATCTGAATGTGAAAAATAAAACAATACACCTTTAGAGAGTTAACATGAATGATAAACTCATTATCTTGGAAAAGTAAAAGCTATATTAAATTAGACTCAAATATTACCAACTATGAAGAAAACTTTGTGAAATAAATGTACTTATAATTAGAAACTTCTGTTTTGCAGTATAGGACATAAAAAGTAAAGTTTTCAGTCAGGAGAAGATATTCCTAACATACGGAAACAACAACAAAAGAATAATATTCAGTATATTTTTTAGAATCCATAAATCAATAAGAAGAGATATTTATGAAAATATATGAAGAGCTGGGCAAGGCAAATGAAGGAAGATATTTGAATGACTAATAAATATATGAAAATGTGCTCAACATCATTAGTCTCCAGGGAATTACAAGAAATCCAGATCAGATGTAGAAGCTCATGGCAGGACAACACGGTTATTATAACTAAGAAAGATACCTAAGGAAATTATAAATTTAATCATTTAAAGGACTTATAGAACTATAAATGCAATGTGAATTGGAAATAATAATTCTAGAGAATAAAGAAATTCTTTGAGGCAAAGAAAAGTCTCCAACTTTAAAAGTATCTTCTCTGGGGCATCTGCACTTCCATGATTTTTGCAGCACTATTCACAATAATCAAGGAACATAATCCACTTAAGTGTCATCAATTGATTAATGGATGGAGAAAATGTGGTACACATACACAATGGATTTCTACGGAGCCCTAAAAAAGGATGAAACCCCATCCATTGTGGCAACATGGTTAGAATTGGAGGACATTAAATTAAATATGCTGAGACACAGAAAAGTAAATACTGTGTCATCTTGCTGATATGTGGAATTTATAAAAATTGACCTCATGGAAGGTGAGCATTGAATGGCAGAGGCTGGATAATTAGGGGGGCAGAAGGATGAGGAAAGTTTGATTAATGGGTATTAAGTCACAGATAGGAACAAGAAATTCTGGTGTCCTACTGAACAATAGGATGACTATAGATGACAACAATGTATGGTACATTTCAAAAAGCTCAAAGAAAGGATTTTGAAAGCTTTCACCACAAAGAAATGAAAACTGTTTGAGGCAATACATATGCTTAACCTGGTTTACGTATTATGCAATGCATATATGCATCAAATGTGATATGTTATTCCATTAGTAGGTACAATTTTATGTTTTCATGCATGTTAATGATATATTAAAAATAAAAATAAATTGATAATTGTTCAATTACATGTTATATAGGTCTGTTATGTATATCAAAATTAAAATTAAGTCATGTAATTTTGGGAGATTCTCATCATCTATAAATGTAACTATTAATTTTAAAGGTGCTTAATCCTTCTTTATATACTTCATAGTATGTAATCTTTAAATGATCATATTAATATGTTTAAATGGAATATTCAATATCTGATAAATTCAGTATCTGCTGTGTTTATGTATCTGATTTCACCTCTTTTGTATTTTTACTGTGATCTCTTCTCAGAGTGGGTTGTTTCTTCATCTATTTGAGATTTTTATTTGTTCTTTTGTGGTTGCTTTTCTGATATCACTCTCATTTAAATCTCATCTGTGAAAGTTCTTTCCATCTCAGGGTTCAGGTATGTTTTCCAGATAGTATTTTTAGTTTAGCCCTTTAAACTTTTTCTTTGAGCAGATTTTAATTGAACAGGTGTTTAAATTTGTCCTTAAGGTATATAAGATCAGGCTTTTGTTTAGTGATTCTCAAAGTAGTTTTGTATATGCTTGTGTGTGCATGTGTATGTGCATGTGTGTATAAATGTAGCTACAAACATGAACACATGAAACACACACACACACACACACACACACATACACGTACATTTTTTTTCTTACTTTCTCCTCCACCCAGAGTCAAAGATGGCTCTTGTCCATGTCCCCCCATGTTATTTTTTCTTTATAAATGCAGACTTAACATTGGGGGTCTTGTATCAAATCCACCTGATTGCATGAGGCACAGGCTTATCTCCATTCTACCATAAAAGCACAGATTAAAATTTCACCAGTAGGCCATCAGTGAAAGTTAGATAGTCCAGGAACTATGCCACAATCAGTTCTCAGTACTATTCTAAGTTTGCCACATATTTAGATTTGGTGCTTTTCCCTTAACAAGGCAGAGAATCTGGGACTTTAAAACAACCATATGTTCTTAATCTAATTTGGGCTGCATTTCCATCTCTAGCCATTGAAGATTATCTTATTTCACACTAGATCTTGAGTTTTAATCAGAGATTTTTATGTATCCTGCAACAAGACAGGGTCTCTGGTCAACTAGACCACCATGTCACTAGAACTGAAAATCTGGTTTTGTTGCTTTTAAAGTCATAGTTGTCAAAACCGGAATCTAACATATAATTTAAAAATACAGGAAAATAAAAACCCACAACAACTTCTATTTCTGAGTTCTGCACACTCCCTTCTCACAAACATAAACCATAGTTTAAATGAGTACTTAATTATACACTGGTAACACTGCTAGAGAACTTGGCAGACATTCTACTTTTAGAAGCACTCCACATAGATTTATATATCACATTTTGCATAATGAAGTCTTTTTCCCCACCTCTTAGTAAAGCAAAGTAATAATAAAGATAATAATAAGCTTCTTAAAAGAAGGTTGGGGATATATCAGGAGGGTTTAGTGAGCTCAGACAAGGAACAAGCTTGGGATGTTGCAAGTTAAAGAGTGGGTGGTGTATACACTTCTGATGCAAAGGTAAAAGACGGTAAGATTAAAGCAAGAGTATATGGTTGTTTTAAAGCCCCAGATTCTCTGCACTCTTGAGGGTAAAGAACAAATCTTTAAACATGGCTGATTCTGACAGCCTTTCACCTGGATTATACCCAGGGGGCGTTCCATTTTTGACTGGGTTCAACTTCTCCATCTAGAAATTAAGATATGATTTGGGGCCACTGTTTGAGAAATTGAGTACATGGGTGAGTGGTGCTTCTTATTTTATCCTAGGGTTCAAAATGAGATGATCAGAAATGGAGAACTTCATACTCTGATCCTCATTTCTATTTGGTTCCTGATTGTGAAGAATGCTTACTTGATTAAGAAAGCCCCCATTAGTCCTTTCATCAACACATGGGAGTCTGATTAACTCTGCCTCTGTGCTAAAGTACCAGGTAAAATGTCTCCTTTATAAAATTAACTTCTATGGAAGGCATATGAAGCATGAAAACTATTTCTTTTCCATTAATTATTGCAAAAGTGACCCCTATGCTAGTTCTGAATTTAGCCTTTAAAAGGACAGAGCTTCTGTCTTGCTTTTTCAGGTACCTGAGATACCATTGCCCTACTGCAGAGATAAGATGGAAAATCCCTAAAAATTTAGGGACATGGTGGGAGATGACCTGCCTTGAAGGCAACAAACCACATGACTGAAGTCATCGTGTGCCCGCCAGTCAAACCCCACTGCCAGTTAAACAGTTTCCTGTGACCCCAGTCAATGTGAAGCAAAGAATCATTCATACACACCCTCCCAAATTCCATAAAATCATGTGACTTATGACAAATGTTATTTGGAAGTAGTTGAATAGCAATAAAAAATTGAAACACCTGTTAAATAGAACTAACCTCCTTTGTCAATAGTTGGAAACACAATTATTTTAGTTATGTTACTTCTTCAACAACTAGGTTGTTCAGGAGTGAATTAGATACCAGATCTAGATAATTTGGATAAAACCAGCTCCTGAGATGAGAAGAATTCAAGTCTGCCTTGAAGGAGATGATGGTGATGAATTATATGCACTTGGTTTTCACAAAGATAACAGTCATCACTGGATAATCAACCTGCAGTCAGTGTCCCCAGTATGAAGTCTATCCCTGGTGTTTGCTTAGGCAAAGTCCTCCTTCTAATGAAACTACATTCTTAATCATGTCATCGATAAGGATTTGAAGTCAAGGAACTTTGTTGGCAACGTCATTGATTTGTAAGTTACCATGCTCTTGATAATATAGTTTTTTTGGTTTATATTAGTCCTAGTTATCAGGACTTGGGCAAGATGAGGAACCACACATTCATCCTCTGAGTCATCTTCCTGATGCTGGAGGTAGGAATCTACAAACATTTCTCCTCTTGAGCCAGCTTCCTGCTACTCTGCTCCAATAGGGGCACTCCATGGGGACAGAGGAGATGAACTCCTTGGTTAGTTCATGACTATGCAAACACCAATGAGCAGATTGCTCTTTAATCTGGCTATAGTTAACAGTCCAGGCAGTGGTTAGAGCAGGTTTCCACCTCTTTTCAGTCTCCACAATCCTTCTCAGAGACATCAGCATAAGCCAGAAGTACCTTTTATCTCTCTCTGCCTGTCTCTCTCATCCCAGGTTTTTGTCATGTTCTTCTAGTACTTTAACTCTCATTTAAACAATTTTATGTATCACTTTTTTCTATCAATGCAACTAGTGTGCTTTCTGTTCCCCTGACTGTACTGTTACACAAAATTCCACTGTGTCTCCCTCCTGCCAATGTAATAGTAGAAGCATGTACCACTTTTGGACTGTCAAGAGTATGTGCATCTCCTCCCTCTTTCTCTCCCATCTTTCAGCTAAATTATACAAAGGTGCTAGTGATGACTATTATGTAACCACAGCATGGAAGGAGCCTGGTCCCAGACTTCCTCTCAAAAGCAGAACCCCACAACTCCCACTGTTGCTGGCTGTGGGATTCAAACACACACATGCTGACTGTAAAAGTTTATAGCTTACTGAGATTCTATATCATTTATATTAGCAGCCAGCATCACTTATCCTTATTAATACATAAATGTAAAATTAGTGTTCTAATAAATTAGTATTATATAGATGACAAGTATAATTATGATTATTATGTAAATATTTATGATTAACATTGGTTAATTGTATTAATGCAAAAATATTAATAAACATGTTGATTCCAAAACTGCAGTGTCATTGCAATTTTTTTTTTCAATATGCAGCACAGGTTTAGTGATTGAATAGAGGATGACAACACATAAAACAAGCCAAAAATCTCCTGATCCAGGTCCTTCAAATGCAAAATACTTGATAAACCTGAAATACTTGATAAATCTCTTGTCTGCAGTAATTTGGAAGACAAATAAAGTGGTTATTGAACTGGAGAAAAGAGGTTGAAAGGGATTGTTTTACCACATGTTGGTCAACACTGGATCTGTTTGACAACATATAAGAAATGAAAGGGAAACATGGTTTAGAACTAGAGATGAAAAAATAAAGGGAGAACAGATATTTACATCTTGCAGGATTGAAAAAACTGACAGTGAATAGGCCCCCACTAACAGGAAATGGATTTTAAGTACAGTTTTATTGACAAAGACAAGGGGAGTTTTCTTATTTTGATAAAGTGATTGGTTTTAGAAGGAGTCCTATTCTGACCTCACCTCTTCAAGGTGGCTACTGTTAAGTCCCACTATATACGGGAGCCCTCAGGAATCAAGAAAATAAAAAAACTATCCAAGTACTATTTCTCAAAAAGAATTGTAGGTGTGATTACTCATGCATTAAAATGATTGGAAGTAAATAATTCAGAAACCTAATGAGGTTTGGAGGAAATTAAGTTGTCAAAGAACATTAGCCTCTTCTAAACTTTCAGTTATGATTTTTAGCAAGTCTTATAATAGGCCCTTAGTAGGAAATGAACTACAAAAGGTAGTTTGGTCCCAAAGAGGACACACAGCTCAATAGCAATTTCCGTAATGCCTGGGAAATAAATGGAAAATCGTCCCTTGGAACTTTGTTGTTTTTACCAAAAGATTGCAGCTTCACTTCTTAAGGAAGAGATACCTTAAGTGTCACTTGGTTCAAGCTGAGGATGTTATTTTAGTATGTTACCTGCATATTGTTTGTTCAGCTGTTCTACTAATTACTAAATGAAAGGAATCAAAACCAAGGGTTCAAATGTGAATTTTTCCATTTCTCCCCTGATAATTTTTACTGTACATATATCAATACTCTCTTACTAGGTAATGTAAACATTTAAGATTATCATTCCAGTGGACACTTTTATCACTATAAAATATACCACTTTATTTTTAACGATTCTCATAACATAGTTTGTCTAATATGTTTTCTTATTGTCATAGCATGTGCACTTTATCTGTTTCATTCTTTTTACGGTCAGCTTATTGTGTAAAGCACAGAGATTGATATTATTTACACTATTCAATATAATTATTCATATTACTATTTATGTATTAATATTAATTCTTTTTAAAAATCTAGTCTGAAGTTCTCTGACTTTTAACTGGAAGCTTGGCACCATTTATTCTTGATGAAGTTATATGGACATTTGAATTTATGTTCCCCACCTGGTGTTTGATACTTGTTAACTCCATCTATTCTTTCTTTCTTCTTTCTTTTCCTAACTTCTATTTTTTTTTTTTAAATGAGGTACTAGACTTTTTTATTCTTTTGAAAAATTGTTCTGGTAAGATTTAAAATTGAACCATTCCCTGCATCTTTCCAGGAATATTCTCTAATTTAACATATTTCCTCTAGTTTATTTCTAAAGTACCAACTTAATCTACATATCTGTTGATGGGATGCAACTGAGGGAAGAGACCATGGGTACACATCTTGACATTCATAAATTAGGCATAGGTATGACGCTGTGCATTGTCACAGTGAGTGGCTCATTTGTCTGGTATAATACCAAGATATATGTGGCTAAATTCCATGCTTCATCAAGCTCTGCTATACAACTACTGAAGTTTTTGATTACCTAGTTTAGTATTTCTTTTAAAGAAGGAAATTCATGGAAGCAGGAGTAGTTTAGAACTCCTGATAATTTCTTTTCTTCTTTTCTATGCATTCCCCAATAGCTATTTAACTTTTTCCCCAAAGTTTCCATGACTGCCTATGTGCTACTAGTATATAACTTGGTCCCAGATCATGCTCCTGACTTCCACCATATTTCCAAAGGCTTCCTATAATTCAGTTTGGATGGATGCAAGTAAATCATTCTCAAATAAGAACTTTTGATCTGTAAGATGTTAAGTTATCCTCAAGTATTTCTTCCTCGAATATCAATACACATCATTCTCAAGAATTTGCATTGTCATTTATAGATGGAACAATGGACTTAGACTGGGGAAAAGAAAACATAGGAGGAAATTCTACTTTGAGGCCTTAATTCTCCAATGTTTTAACTGTCACTAAATTTCAAATGTTGTTATGCTCCAGTTTTTAGATACCAGCAGAGAAACAGAAATTTATTTCTGTTTTCAGGGTCAATTATCACTTTACAAATTCAAGAGTGTTGGAAGGTATAACTCCTCCAATCTATTCAGTTGTAGACCAAGTACCATAGGTTAAACATTTATGTTACATGGATGTAACACATGTTAATTAAAAATGTGTTAAATAGAAAAGAAGAACTTATGATTTTTTCTTTAAACCTACTCCTCAAACACCTTTCTATAATTAATGCATTTCTCATTCACTTGTTTTCCTTAGATATCACTGTTATGTGGTTCCTACTTTCCTTATCTATACACTCAAATGATCTTTAATTCCTCCTTACGCAATATTTCTGGATAATTCTCCTTTGTGTCCTATTTATAATTTACACAGATTTTTACCACATGGGTCATTATTTCTCACCTTCAGTGTATCTTAACATGTTGCTCTGATAGTAGACTCTCCTCTCCCTTTTCTAGCCTTTCTCCCACCAACATCAGCATCAGCATCATCTGGAACTGAACTACAAGTTCTAAGGTTGACATGCCAGATTCAGTGGGTCAGCATTCTGGGGTAACAGACCAGCAATCATCAGTGATCCTGATACACATTCAAGTGTGAGAATCACTTCTATACACTAAGATGATATCCAACATGCCTTTCCATCAATTCACGTTATCTTCAATGCCAATATTCCTTCTCTTATTGAAGCTTTGGAGCAAATAAGAGCCATGATGTCATGAAGAAAATCTGGGATATCTTCTGAAATATTAGGTTCATTATGTTTATATTTTAAAATTGCATACAATTTTATCTTTGGATTTTATTATTACTAGCATGATTTTTAAGTGGACAAGCACAACCGAATCAACATCCAGGAGTACCTTGACACCAAAGTGGAGAGCACAAGGCCGACGCCACCAGTCAACAATCTGTGCCCAAACGGTGCTCCAGGCACTGATGACACAGAGGTGGACAAAAGGCAACCAGCCTCTGCAGACATGGGGCACACATTCAAAGTGGAGGAGAAGCAGCTGACAATAAACAAGCATACAAATAAAAAGGAGATAATTTCAGAAAGCGATTCATGCTGTGAACAAAATTAAGCAGACAAGATGATTGAAAGGGACTATCAGAAAGCAGTACCCTTGGGTTAGGTGTAGGAAAGGTTTTTCTGGGGAGTTAGTATTGAACTGAGACCTGAGTGATGTAAAGGAACAAGTTCTTGGGGAGGAAAGAACCCTAGCATGCGCAAACTTGTGTGGTTGGAGCAAAGTCAGTGCTGCACAGAGATGAGGCCCAGGCTAAATGTTTGCAAGACATCTGATCAATGATAAACTGTATTCTTTCATTTCTACAGTGTCTCATAGAAGGAAGTGGTATTGATTAAAGGTTGCTTACTATTCTTCTCTGTGTTAATGATTTATGTTTGCTGCAGTGCAAGCATAAATGATTTTTACATTAATGCTGAGAAAATTAAGAATGTATGATTAAAATGGAAAAAAGAACAAGATTTATATCCCCCTTAGATACAAGGTAGAAATATTAATCCTCAGTTACTTCCACCTCTATTGGGGTGCTGAAGGTAAGCTAGTTCTTAAAATTCCTCAAACCTAGTGACATCAGCAAGTGTAGAACAGAACAACATCACAGACAATGACTAGAAATGACAATCAATGGTGAGGGTTGATAACTGGAATATGAGCAAGAAATAAGTTTTATGAATATGTACCAATTTACTTCTGCATTTTTATGGGAGAACTGTTGGCAGTAGGTAGTTAGTGAGGGAATGGGTAAAATGTTGAAAAGAGGAAGATGTGTCAGTGTAACAATGAAAATACTTTTTAAGAACCAACAAATTGGATGCTCACTTTGGCAACACATACTAAACTTGGAAACATTTGAAGATTAGCATGGTCCCTATGCAATGGGGACACACAAATCTATAAACTGTTCTGATTTTTTAAAATGGAAAAAGGACTAAGTGGATTTTTCTCCAAAGATAATGAAGACCTTGCATGCACATGAAAAGATGTTCAGTATCACTGGTCCTTATGGAAATGCAAATCAAAACCACCATGAGAGATGATGGCATAATGATTAGACTAGTCACCCAAACACAAACTAGCCCAGAAAATAACAAGTATTGGTGAGGACACAGAGAAATAGGAACACTTGGACTATGTTGGTGAGAATGAGAAATGTATGGTGTGGCCATTATGGAAATTAGCATGGTGGTTCCTAATGAAATTAAAGATAGTTTCTGACTCAGCAATTCCAACTCTGGGCATATATCTAAAAGAACTGAAAGAAGGATTTTTGAAGAGATCTGTATACAGCCGTGTTCATAACATCACTCCCCAAATAGCAAAAAAGCAGAAGAACTGGTTACAGATGAATGGATGATGAAAACATGGCCCATATGTGCAACCTTCAAAAGTAAGGACACTCTGACATGGATGAACTTCGAGGACACTATGCAAAGTGAAATAGCCTAGTCAAATGCTATTGAATTGAAGTTATATAAAGTATTTTGAGTGATCAAGTCTACCAAAACAGAAAGCAGAGTGGTGGTTCCAGAGCCTGGGGGAGAGGAGAAGGTGGGGAGTTGTTCATTGAGTATAGAGCTTCAGTTTCAGAAGATGATAAAATTCTGGACATTGGTTGTACAATACTATGAATATACTTAAGACTACTGAACTTATACTAAGACTACTATATACTTATAAACTGTAATTTTTATGTTCTGCCTTTTTTATGGTACTGGTGATTGAACCCAGGGCCTCACATAAGCCAGGCAGGTGCTTTGCCACTAAGCTACATCACCAGCCCTGTTATGCAATTTTACCACAATAAAAAAGTAAAAGGATAAAAATCCTGTAGAGAGGAGAGAGAAACGGTTTCAACAAATCAGAGCAGATGCTGGGAAATTGCAGAGCTGGTAGGAAAACTAGGTATATTTAACTTGTTAAGACCATATAAAAATGTCATGCAGATTAAAAGGATTTATTGCTCCTCAGGTGGGGCGAAAAGATGAAGAAGATAGAATGAAAATCTTGCCCTCTGCAACTAGTTGGATTGAAAGACTAATTAAAAAGTGCATTTCCTGACTTTTTAAAAAGGGCAAATGTTAAATACTCTTACACAGACTCCTATTTTTCCATTTTCCATTTTGTTGAGAGATGACAGCATGAAATAATCAAAAGTTAACAACACAGCAAGTCATGATTTAACTTTCTTTTATGCTTTCTAGGCAAGGTCATTTTTTCTTTTCTTTGATGGAACTTTATCAGTCCCACTTTAAAGATAAGTAAACGGAGGGTCAAAAGTTTGAAGGAATGTAAGTCATCAGAATTACTAGTGGAGGAACTGGATGATTGCCTATTCCTGTCCACTGAGTACTTGATCATACAACATTATGTTTCTTTTTTACAGCTTCCATTAGAACCAATCTTTTCTACACATCTACATATTCTTTGGAAGTACAGATAATAATAGATGCCAAGATATGGGAAGCAGCTTTGAACTAACTTAATCCATCTCCTTTCCTCATGGCCCACCTAGAGATTTCATTATTTACTGCTTTCTTTAGCATTGTCTGGAGTCGAAGAAGACTTCATAAATGGCTGCACTGCAACAAAGGAAGGCAAACCGTGGATTTATGAGAAGACCTGGATTCATTACCTGGACCTGCCACTTAACAAGAACATTAGCATGGACATGATGCTATCCCTGCAATTGAGTTTCCTCATCTGTAAAATGACTCCATGTACCTCATAAAGTTTTAACAACAGTTGAATGAAGTAACATATGTGCAAGCACTCTAAACAATAAAACACCATGCAAATGTAGGCCATAATTGTCATTCCAGGTCCCCACAAATCTGGGAGGAAGGACATTAACCAAGAGTTAGGAAACACAAAGAAAACTGTTTGTAAAAATCCTAAAAATAGCATCTTTCAGTGCATCATCTCTTGAAGTGAAATATACAGAGACTAAAATGTGAGGACATTCCTTCAGTAAATTTGAGATTAATAGAGACATATGAGAGTTTCGTTGCCTCACGAAATTCAATGTGTCAATTTTAGATGTTAAGTTCTAGGTGTTAAATTCTTATAGAATAATAATAAATATTTCCTTCCCTTGTATATAAGAAATTGTAAGAATCACAGACAATTCATGGTGAGGTCTACATCTACAGTATTTATCTATATCAATTAAATAATGAGTATTTCTGAATATGCTTAATTCAGGTACATGAAAGGCTAATATGGATTCTAATTATTTCTGAGAGCAATTTTAAAGTATTAAATGTTTGTAACCTCGTTTTTTTTTTTTTTTTTTTAATCTGTTAAAGTCAGAAACAATTTGTCCCTATCTTAGTTTGGGTTCTCCACAAAGATTGCCTGGGATGTGGATTTGGGTGCTGTTAGTTAAAGGAGGGGTAATCACAGAAAGCCCAGGGTGGGGGAAGATAATGAAACAGCAAAGGAAGAAAAAGTAATGGGAGGTGCATCTCTGAGCTGCTTTCTATGGTAAGAAAGTAAAGCTCAGTTCCATTGGGAATGGTCAGAGACCACAGAGAATGCATCCTCAAATGATCCTTCCTAGGAAAGGAAAGCCGAGGTATATATCCTCTGCCTCCTGCACCTACTGGTTGAAGATTGCTCCAGTGTGATGACTGAGTGGCTTCCAAGCCTTCAGAGAGAGTCTGGAAAGCAGGAGAGCAAGGAGACAGCATAGCATGTCAAGAGGGGCTGGCAGCATACACTGGAAAGAGATCTGTGATTGGATATGGCAGAGGCACAAAAAATGTCTTATATTTATTGATTAGCAGGATGACTAGGTAAATTAGTATAAGGATATTTATATCAATGTACACATATTCAATCATTCTTGGCATTTTATAAATGGCAACTGCATCTTTTACTGGGCTAAGAGTTTTGAGAATTATTAGCTGGTAGGAATTTGCTCTGGCTCCTAGGTGCTATTTCCTTTTTTATGCCTTCTCTTCTGAATTCTGTTGCTAAATATACCTTTCCATATTTTGTAAATATACTTGTGTATATGTCAATATGCTCAGTCTTCCCATTAGCATTTTATAAAAATTGTGTTCTTTGTTTTCTTATTTAAATGGCAACTGTTTGAAAAAGAAGGTTAAGTGCTTCTTTCAATTTTGTGTAATTGTGTGGACCTAGAAGGATCTTATGTATAAGAAGGAAGGTAATGAATGCTGTGCCGTTCAACATCATTTTAAAGTAAATGTCTTTCAATTGCCCTCGCCACTGAGTTTTACCAGTGTTTAAAACACATGGCCTTATTACTTCAATGAAAATTCAAATTCATAGCTCCCATTAGCATTGCAGAGGATTTCTGGCCTAGTTTCCCTAGATATTAATGGAAGTTCAGATCTTTTAATGAGCTTAATACAGGAAAAATTTTGGTATTCAAATAAACCACTGCCCCTCTCTTAGCCTAAAGCCAGAGAGAAAGCAAGCATTGTTACAAACTGGTCATGTAACTTCAAAGATGCATAACTGTTAGAAAAGCCATAAACTATTACGTACAAAACAAATGAACAAATAGTTGGGTGCATTTTTTCCACCTGCAATTTTACTTACTGGTATAGCTCTCTCTCTTGATCTCCTCCTACTTTATAGATAGAACCATCTAATTTCTTTTTCTGTTTCCTCTTTATCTCATTGTTTTAAAAATTTTGGACAACACCCAGGCTCAGTCTTTGAAAAGACTCCCTTCTCTATTAATTCTACACAAACTCTCATTTCCAGTCTTTTATACTGAGCCGGTTGCACATTTAGCTGGGTATGTTCTCCGTATGTTCACTTTGATGGTGTAGTAGATTAAAGCAATAAAAAAATACAAAAATTATTAAGCTACCAAATCCTGCTGCCTTTGCACACTCCTTGGCAATGTGGTATTCACTGGATGGTACCATCAAGAGGATGGATCTAAACCAAAGCTCCTGGAATCTAAACTAAATAAGTGACTTGATCAGACCAATTAAATGCAGTGGAAGGTACATTGTGGGAGTTGTAAACCAGAAATTCAAAACCTTGCAGTGTCTACATTTTCTCTCATACCCCTTTGAGATGTCCATGAAAAAAGAAGGAAGGAAGGAAGGAAGGAAGGAAGGAAGGAAGGAAGGAAGGAAGGAAGGAAGGAAGGAAGGAAGGAAGGAAGCCTCCATTTTCCTGTTGGAAGGCAAGATCATATATAGGAGAGATGATTCACCCCATCTGAGATCCCCTCAATCAACCCAATCCCAATTAAGCCACCGGCCTATTGCAGCTACACGAGGCCCAGATGAGGCCAATAGAACCAACAGCAGAGGTCAGCTCAAATTGCTGACACAGTGACATACACCTGGTAAATGTTTTAGTGGTTTGTTACACAGGAGTAGATAACCCATACAGATGTTGAATAAATATCACTAATTTAACCCATACAATTGATTTTATTCCCTAAACCTACTACTTCACAGTTTTCCCTTTTTCTCTAATTACAATTTCAATATTTTAATTCTTCAAACTAGGAACCTCACTTTCCTTTTTCCTCTCACTTCCATCATCAACAAATCCTGCCAGCACAACCTTTTGTCAAACCTGAAACCATTTCTCACTATTCTCCTTTGCTTATATCCTGGTTCATAATGGCATCATCATCTTTCACCTGGATTATTGCAATTAATTACTAAATGGTTTCTTTACTTCTGCCTTGATCTTCTGCAATCTAGTCCTCTCATAACAATAACAATTTTTAAATCATGAATTTTGCCGTGTCATTTTTCTGATGGAAAGTCATTCAATGAAACTGTTTTGTGGATCATGTAAAAGTTAAACACGTAATTATCACATGACTCAGCAATTCTATTCCTAGGTATAGATCCAAAATATTTGATAGTAAGTGTTCAGACAAAAACTGCACATGAATGTTCATAGCAACAACATTCATGTAGACAAATGGAGGAAATAACTGAAATGACTATTAATGGATGGATACGTTTTGATCTATCTATGCAATGGAATGTTTTTCAACCATAAATAGTATGAAGTGTTGATGTATGTGACATCATGGAGAAACTGCTAAAACTTAAGTAAACTAATTGAAGAAGTCGTTCACAAAAGGTCACATGATAGAAGATTCTACTTATCTGAAATATCCAGAACAGACAAATTCATACAGACTAAATTCAGATTTTGGTGGTTCCCTTGGAACTGGGGAAGAGGAATTAGGAAGTACCTAACTGAGGCATAAAGGATTTTGTTTGGAATGCTGAAATTGTTTCAGATCCAGATAGAGGTGGTATCGTACAATACTGTGGATGCATTATATCCCACTGAACTACTCACTTTCAATGGTTAAATTTAAGTTATGTGAATTTCACCTCAATAAAGGAAAATACACTTCAATGTTTTCTCATGCAACTCAGATCAACAATCACAACCCTCTCTAAGTCCTACATGTTCCCATGTAGTCAAGCCCTCTCTGCTTCTTTTTCTCTTTGCCCTCCCACCACTTAAACTTATAAGCTGTTTGTCAAACTTTGATGAGCATTCTCTCATCTCAAGATGAGACATATTTGATTTTTCTGCCTGACTTGCTCTTTTGCTAGAGATTCATATAATCCACTTCCCACTACTTTTCTTGATTCAATTTTCTCCATAAAATTTATTATTGATATAGTATTATTAATATTTGCTCCTTTTATGTGTTGTTGGTCTCTCATGCCTGCAGTGATAAGCCCATGGAACAGGAGCTCTGTCCTGATCAATGTGTCTCCAGTTCCTACAACCACGTTTGACCTAGTGCAGATGCTCATTCACTTACCAAAGGCATACATGTTGAGAAAACTAATATTAGTGGAATGAAAGATAAAGAAATGAGCTAGTTGAAGGAATCAGAGTGTGAATGTATTAATCAGTCAAATAAGCAAGAATGACATCTTTGCTTAGAGATATCTGTCTTGGAAGGAGTATTTTGCAAAAATAAAAGGGACTTTTTAGGGGGAGAGGACATGATTTACCTACCACTTGGCATTTCTACCTTTTCACTTTGTTTTATTTTCTCTTTCTCTTCCTCTTTCTTTCTGTGTTGCTACTAAAAGGAATGAGGAATATAAAACACTCCCTCTACTCTGGAAAAGTTGTAGTCTAATGACCTAGAGATAATCTTCTGGAGTTGTTATATCTTCATCTCAAGTAACGAGGTTGTATTACACTAGCCCAAATACCCTTCTCCTTTTGAGGGTTATCTTAATATCAAGGAAAAAAAGGACCTAGAGTTAGGTATATATAAGCTTTTAAATCCTGAATGAAAGCAAACAATACAAAGAATGTACTTTGTATTCTCAAAAGAAACTAATGTGTTTTGGTGTTGACACAAAGATCAATGGTAATATGCAGGGAGTCACATAGTCCATGGCCAGTACTAGTCTAGAAATAAGATGTGAGGCGGTTACAGCTTGTTGGTAATCAAATCAACAGTTAAGAAAAAGCAAAGAACAGGACAGGCGACCAGGGTCTCAAGACCAAGTTGAAACCCAGGAATAGGAAGAAAAGTAGCCATTGTCACATTAATGCCCACTTTTCAAAAGAGGGAATCTGGTAGCCACACCAGACCATAAGATTATAAGTCATTTTATAAGATTAAATGATTAAAAGTTGAGTGGGAAGTTTCATTATGGAAATGAGTTCTAGAGTTAAGTTGAACTTTGTTTTCATGTCTCCTCGAGTTAGGTTTGGTTCTGCCTTATTCTCCAAAATATTATATTTATTTATACATTTATAAAATATGTTCATTTATCTAGAATATGCATATATTCTATGTACTTATTTAGAATATACATACATATACACATATGCAACATTTCATATATATAAATTTTATAGATGTATGATAATAGCTGTATTTATTTATTTTTGCATTAAGTATTTTCAGAGAATAAAAATTGGTTTCTTTATTTTTCAGGTCTACTGAACCTGTTTATAAAAGAGGGCAGTGACATGCATAATGTCAAAATATTGGTAAAACCTAGTTCCATCTGAATAATTTTCTATGCTCCTAAATAAGTGCATAATGATCTAAGCTGCCAAAAACTCTTAAGAAAAAAAGGAACATGAAACTTCCAAAAACAAACGTCTGCATATTGAAGGTAAAGACCACAAAGGAAGCCTAATTTTTCTCATGTATTCTAACATTGACTTAGGTCTTTGTTCTGGGATATGTGTTTTTTTAGAAGTGGAACAAAGATAAACTGGGATACTGCTGACACCACAAGGAGTATTTAAATTTGTTTTACTGCATTGTACTCCTGAGAAAGGCTTTGACATTCCAGATCCAGACCATACTACTCTTTCCCACATACAAGCATCATTATATTTTGTTTTTCCACAAGAGATTTAACTTCTGTTACTCTAGAAACTCAGAAGAGCTATTGAAAATAAGCACGGTTCTCCATGGAATAAGATAAAATTTTATTTTCTCATGAAATAAGCCAAAAACAGAGAAAGGTTTAATATAGGCAAACAAGACCATAGCAAGAGGAATTTTACAGAGATACATACCTGGAAAAAGAATGCTGGAAACCATTTCTAGTTGGGATGGAGTATTCTGCCTAACACACGAGATGATAAGCAAAATCTACCTCAGGTTAAAGACTTGTCTTAATCATTTCACATACATCCTCTATGTTGTTCCTTTGCCATCTTGTCTGCTAACATGATAAAGACAACATATACTTTCTCCATAGTATTTATGTTTCTTTGGACACCACTTGCCTCCATATCTTGGTAGCTCTATCAAGGGTATCAGTAAAGCCATTTGTGGAGAGGGAGTGAACCAGCTCCAAATTCAGAGAGAATGACGATGCTGGGATTTCTAAAGAATTGTGTTTGGTGTGTTCAGAGATGATCTTTCAATCTAGACTCTCTCCTCTAACTTTCAGACAATTAACTTTGTTTGACTACCTATCTAGAAACTCAAGTTGTAATTTAAAATAAGTATTGTTCTTTGTATGTGTTAAATCTCATTAAAAATTTAAAATATCTTGATTAACCAAAGTATTTCAACTATTGAGATAGTTCTTGCAAGATGATGGCACTTATGTAACATCCTGTATATTAGCAGAGTTTTGCCACATCTCAGGCCCATAGCTGATCTGAATGCTTATCACCATACCACCTATGAGATCTCCACACACAGAGAACAGCTGATCTTCCTACTCACTTCTGGCAATCACTTCTGTTGTATATGCATATGCAGGGTAATTTTTCATAAAAAATAACCAAAGTCTAGTTTGAAAATCTTTCCCTTGCTTTTAAATTCCTTAGAAGAAAATTTTTTTAAATGTTTATCAAACTCTTCAACATGTGCTAATATGTACAACAGATCATTTTCTTCAGGAATTAGTCCATTATTATCTCTAGAATATATGAAAAAACAGCAAGTAAATTACTGGAAAAAGAAACAAAAATACTTTATCACATAACCATTAGGCATCCAATAAATATTTGACTAAATAAAAAAATTGAGTGATTTTTGACTCAATTGAGTGATAAATTAGCCATTCAAGAATATTTGATGAACGAATGGACGAGACAATAAATGGAGTGTGATTTTAATTTACTTCCTGGGTCAGAGACAAAGTTCTCCTGAATTCCATCTTTCATACCTAATAACTCTATGGTATAACTTATATGTGAAAGCCAGTAACAAATATTTATATACCCTTAAGTTTACTGATTTATGTATTTATCTACTCAACCATGTATTTGTTCAACTAATTTGTCCAAGAATAAATACATATTAGCCACTGATGATGCAAAGCATCCTTTTGGTTGTTGGGAACCAGGGAACATGAAAAAATATATCAATGGAAGTGCAGTATGTAATCTACAAAATTGAGAGAATGGAAAATAGAATGTAAGCTCTTAGTAGAGGCATCTAATCCTCACTTGGGGAAAAATATCAGGCAACATCAGAAACAAGCAACATCTTAGTTGCAATCTGTAGCATAGGAGTTGTCCAGGTAAAAGTTTTGGATGAGAAAGGATGTGTCAGACAGATGAACAAAAGGAATAACACAGATCTTGGCACATTGTGGAATAAAAGGGAATTCACTTTGGATATAGCCTTGGAAGGCTCAGTGTTTAAACTGGATGTCTTTGGAAGTGACTCAAGAGTTTTACAAATCTTCTTGACTATTGTCTTTATACAGAAGTCTTAGGATCTTGGGGAGAATAAAACATCAATGACTAGCAACTAGGAATGAAGTCAGTTACTATTACTGCTCTAATGGAATGCCAGATATCCTAGACATCTAGACCCATTCTGCCTAGATAAGCCTTCCTAAACAGATAATTAGATTCCATGATCTTCTCACCTGGGTTAAATGTAACCTGCTTAAAAGCCCAGAAATCTCTCTTATGTAATCTGGTCCATGATAAAAAGTCCAGGCTTCCTCTGAGAAAGGCAAGATATGCAACTTGAGCAGGATTCCGAAGCTGTCCTGGATAAGAGCCATATTTAGGTTAATGCAAACACACTCAGAAAAGTAGCTAAGCACATTTATGATAAGTTTCTGGTTAAGGAGCAGAATCTTCAAAGAAATTTTAAAAATTATTTGAGAATTGTAGGTAATTATCAGAGGCTTTGGGTGGGGAAAGACATCTGGAATAGTTTGGTTGATACATTGGAACTCCAAAAACCTGGGAGCTTATATTTTCATCAGGAAATATCGGCCACTGAGGTGGATGAGACTCCGCTATCACTTGATGGGGGACATTAGTCTAGGGTCTGAGCCTTGACCTCAGACTGTAAGAGCAGATTCTTTGAGAATCCAGAAGCTGCTCTATCCCTAATGATCTAGTCGTTCATAATTGCAGGTTGAAAAGCAGCCCTGTGAGAAGGTCGGTATCTTCAACCTTCTGGGGATTCAATGAGGGCCTCCTATGGCTATATTATGCAGTCCAAAATATCCTTTGAGAGTGGTTTCAAAATGCCTTCAGAAACCCTCTCAACTTAACTTATTCCAGTTTTGCCTACAGATTTTATGTTCCATTCAAACGAAACCATTGCTTTTATTCAAAACACTGCTTTTCCTGCCCATGGCTATTGCCCTGGTGGGTCTTACCATTCTGATTCCTTTTTCATAGACTACTTAAAATTCTACCTTCTGTGGGAAACTTATCCTGGTCTAGTTTGTACTCCCATAAGGCTTTTGATAACACAATGCCTTCGGTCATATTGTCATCTGTATACATGTTTGTTCCCAATAACTATTCTTTTTCAACTTTTTCCCCCTATTTTAACTGTGAAGTTCACTTATGCAACATGCTCCCAAGGGGATGTTCAATGTTATAAATGATACCTTTTCCTACCACAATAATTCAACTGTTCCACATTTAGGAAAGGATATTAGCAACCATGGGAGTGAAAATTACATTATTGAGGGAAATTTGTTCTACTTTATGTAATAGGTAAGTCATTGGTAAAAACTTTAATATTTTGACAAAAGTTAAGAAACCTTTGCAATATGCCTCTAGATTTACCCATTAGGGGATAAGGCCACCCAGAGTCAGTTGCCTTTTTGTTTTGTGTTTCCTTGGCCAGATACCAAGTCTGACACATTGTAGGAGCTCAGCACATATATGTAGGATGATTCTCTGAGTGATCACATGTATAAGTAAGGGAATTGACTACTTGGTTAATCATCATTATGTTATCATTTAAAGGTATGTCAGGAACACATTGAACATCTAGGAAACCTAATGACATCTAAGTTCCCATCAACTGATATTATGAGTGATTAGACATCTGGCCCAAATCCCCAAAAGTTTGAATTAAGAATTTTGAGGATTGGGGTTGTGGTTTAGTGGTAGAGTACTCACCTAGCTTGTGTGAGGCATTGGGTTCCATTCCCAGAATCACATAAAAAATAAATAAAGATATTATGTCCATCTACAACTAAAAATATTTTTTAAAAATGAACTTGAACTCACAGGCTGTAGAGATGAGATGCCCGTATATTATAATATGTATATAGATGTGCTGTGCAGGGATACCAAACAAAAAACTCACTCACGTCTCTTGCTGATTTTCATTCAGGAAAAACAGCGGTTTAATAAACAAACTTCAACTGTCCTCTCTTGAGAGTTGGGGGCCACAGCTGCACTTATGGAATTCCTGTAAATACCTTGAGTCAGGGGCAGGTAGTCAATGGTCACCTGGAGAACTGGACAACATAGGCATTTCAGGAGACAGAAATGTTATCATTACTGCTAGTTCCTTTGAGCTCTTCTAGTGAGATGGCTGACTTTGACAAGAACCTGTTTCTTTTTGATTGAGGACTATGCCATAAAGATGGAACTGTGAATTTTATGAGAGTTAAGGGAACAGACTATTCTGCTCTTTAAGTCAGTCTTGTTGCCACGGAGTAAGGAGTAGAGCAAGAGCAGGGTTTTGAGAACCTGCTACCAGAGTTTGTTGTCCGGACTCACCAACTCCATGCTGTGTGACACTGGAATCACCACCCAAGGTTCCTGTCACTCTATTCGCGATGTCTAAGTCACAACGACTGCTCTGGTGTGGGGGGGGGGGGGGGCAATGGTCATAAAAATGGTGCAGCGTGTCTGACTTGGCAAGTATTTGATAGGGTGGAGCTCTTATTAACATGAGGAATGGTTTTGCCTACATGTGAAAGGAAAATATTAACTGCATCCACTTAGAGAAGTGGTGACTGTTCATCATCCAGAGAGACTTAAAACACTTGAACTAGTCAGTAAATAATGGCTGCTGTCTCCTGAGTGAAACACAAGAAGCATCAGAAAGCCCGTCAGGATGCTCTCCCAGGATAAGTCACCAGAATCGTTTCTTAGACTTCCCATACCATGAGTGTTCTTCGTATGCACTGTGAGTTATTCCTCTGAAATGCTAAATCATCACTGCTTCTTCTACCCCTTTGCTCTACTCTAAATTCTGCAGCTTTCAGTTTTATATTAATCAGTATTTATTTATACCCCCATACCCACAGTGTTTCATCTATTTCTCCTTTCCCTGGCTTAACCCTTTTGCATTTGGGCCATTCCCTAAACTTCCTGGAGAAAACCTAGAACCTAGAGATAACTAGAGGGCTCGTGGTCATCTGATTTTGGAATGCCTACTTCTTATTCTTCTTTCAGGAATTTTTGTGTCCATTTCATTTTTTCTTTCTCATGGCATGATGTGAATCTGCAGTGTTCAGGACATGGTGTTTCTCATGCTTTGTTGATTAGATACAACAAACAAACAAACAAACAAAAACCACCAACTAGCCCTTCTTGCATTGAGAGAATTTTAGTATAATCCATCACTGCTGCTGTTCAATGCTAAAGTTCTGTGCCATTTGAACTGCAAGATGCTGCATAAGTTCTCTAGCTCTCAGAATAAGACCTTTGAGAATTTTTGAGAATTCCTGTTCCTCCTTTTTAAACATAATCTTCCACTTAGAGATTTACACTCCTGTTTTGACCTGTTTGCCTCTCTGTGGTTCTTGTAAGTTTCCCTGACTTTAAGAGAATCATAACCATTTTAAAATCTTTTAAAATATTCATCAATCATTTTGCTAATCATAAATAATAAAGCCTTTAAACAAAACAGAATCAGTACTAGACCATACTGAGACCATTAGTCATTTTTATGCTTTGTCATATATTTTCATTGCTTATGATGATCTTTAACCTATTTTCAAAGCCATGATTGAATCACTTTTCTTAAGTCACTCTGATTAATTCTGCATGCCCAATGGGGTGACTCACCAAATCAGAAGTGATTCTGATGTACAAATGTTTGACTTTGCTATTTTCCTTTCAGTTCTTCTGTAAATTTGTGATAGAAACAGATCTTCACAGAGTGTTTTATTGTTATTGAAGACCCTCTGCCTATTTCTCAGTCTTCATATTTCTAGGGGTAACAAATGCTTACACTTTACTGATGCTTACTTTCCAGAGTAAAAGTTTCCAATACTTTCAAGAGCCTGTTTAGTCCATATTAACCAACATGTTCAACATTCTTTTATTTTCTAAGAATAAATGTGCCTGGATCAGTAAACGTGTCGGCCAATCCCCTAAACCACTTAGGGTATGTGGGTCTTCCCATGACTGCCGAATAAGGAATTCCCTTATCTTCATTTTGGCGAGAGCAATTTCTGCAACGTCTTCATTACTCCCTAATTGTCTATATTTCTTTGCTTCATTTCTCTTGTTAGAAGCAGATTTAAAAAATGAGTTCAATAACTCAGCCGTTTTAGAGTCATCATTAATTTCATGCCCTTCCTCATTCATTAGTGGACCTATTTTCTTGTGGTTTTCTTTTCCCTTTGGGTGTTTTGGGGGGAAAAAAAGTCTTCTCATTTACTTTAACCCTTTCATAACGCTCTGTCATGACTGGTTGAGTCTTCCTGGGCAATACAATTAAGATCTTAATGGAGATTGTGTCTGGGTCCCTAGGTTCTTCATCATTCTTGAAATACATGTTCTTTATTTTATTTTGCTCTGAAAAAACTGCATTATTACTGACTATATTTTAAAAGTCTTCTTATGTAGAGGAAATTTATAGCTAATGTCTTTAAGAGAATGCTAGAATGTTCTCTGCCTTATACAGGAAGGAAGTATTGATAACTTCTAAAATAAAAAAAAAGACTATTCAAATGCCTGAAAACAATTGATATTTGGGGCATTATTTTCATTTCATCATACATTAAATTTCTGTAGCTAAAACCCTTCCCTGGATTTTTGGACTTAGTCTCATATTAGCAGTCCATCCTGCCCTAGAATTTAGTAAAAGCCACAACACATTGCTTTTTCCCTTGTGATATTTGTAGCTTCTTAAACATTGGTAGTTCTTATGATAAATGAATAAATAGACAAAACATATTCTTATATTCTGATCATTTGCATATATCAGATGTTCAACTCAATATATCTATCAGTAACTTTGAATTTTTGAAGATATATCGTAAAATAGTTGTTTTTTA
The DNA here is from genome assembly GCF_902686445.1 of Sciurus carolinensis. Lineage (NCBI taxonomy): Eukaryota > Metazoa > Chordata > Mammalia > Rodentia > Sciuridae > Sciurus > Sciurus carolinensis. The sequence continues at coordinate 33,654,672 of NC_062229.1, forward strand.
CGCATACAATATTTTCCCAGAGGGGTCAGTCACGGGTATCTACATGAAGGGACTCCCTTTTGTATCATTCATTCTTTTAAAATGTCATTTTGTTCCAATTCTTTCTCCTCATTCAAATTAAAATTGGTTGTTTATATGCAAATACAAGCACAATAAAATTAAATAGAATTGGAACTGAAATTTTCCTGACTTGGGTTTGCATCCAAATTGTTCCATTTCCAGGTGTCAGATATGGAATAGCTTCCATAAGTTTTTCGAGACTGAGTATCATCTGTAATATGGGAATTATTAGTTTCCAGGTACCATAAAGCATGTTGTAAAGTCTGAAGGATATAATCATTTATTTAGAAAAATGTATGGCACATAGTAGATATTTAAGAAATATTAGCTACTCCTTTTTTCTATTGTCGTGATTATTATTTTGCTCAGTGATTTTCCTTTAACCTGTGAGAGTTTTCTCTCTTTTTTTTTTCTTTTGAGATAGTTGAATACTGAAATAATAATGAGGAAGGCAAAGTATATAGAAAATGTGATTTTCTCATTAATCTGTCAGTCAGACAGTTAAGTTACTGAAGCATCAAATTTAAAGCTCCAAAAGATCTTACAAATATTCTAGTGCAAGTCATTCATTTCCTAGATGGGGAGAAACTTCTAGAAATACCCCACCCAGCCTCTCATCTCTAACTTTCTACTGAATCCCAGAAGGAACAATTACAGAGCTGGAAGAGGAGAGGGATTTCTGTCAGTAGAGATTTTATGTTATGAGTCTCCTGCAGACTTCTCTAGTCACTCTGATAGAAATCTATTCCAAGGAGACATTGGTAATTTTCATGGGTAGTTGAATGAGTCAGACACAAATATTCCACCACTGTAATTTATACAACTTTTCCATGTGTTCCTCCATCTCCAGGGAATATTAGTTCTACAAGGAATTCCACACAATGAAATTGTCATAACTATAAAACTTTGGAAATACTGTACTGAACTAAGTTGAGCAAGTCTGTTCCCAATTGACTTTCTAGAACTTGTGAACGTCCTCAAAGAACTGTGCATGCTGGCATGGGTGTAAGTGTGGATATTGGGGTTACTATGGGGCTGTGTAGTTCACACAGTTAAAACACCACCGACAGTTTGAGACACATACAAATTGTCTCTTAGGCTGCATTAACTAAATATTTGACTTCCTCTGTCAGAGAACTCTTTCAGTGAAGGAAAAAAAATGAAGAACATCAATGAAACAGTATTTGACATGAATACAAACATGAATAAACAGACATTTTAAAATAAGTTTTTAGACTTTTCTAGTAGACATTTTGGTATCATGAAGAAACTGTCACTGTCATCTTAATCTGACCACCTTAAATTTTTAAAAATAGATCTACAGAAAATGTGAAGCTAAAGCTTTCACCTTTAATCGTTTGACATTTATGGAACAAGACGACAGGGTTGTAATGAAGCACCACTGATCGTGACATGTAATGTGGAGAGGCATCATTAGTTTATTATAACAAGGGGCTGGTTGTCAGGCTTTTTCTGAGCTGATAAGGTGAAGTCTAATTAGTCACACAACTGTTTTATTTTCCTGGGTAATGAGCATATGCCAAGGGGCTTATTGAAAAAGTACATATTTTAGAAATCTAAAAACTAGTACATCAAATATGAAATACAGTTGTTTCAAAATTTCTTCTCCAAGCGACACATTGATTTTCACACTATAGAGCATAATTAAAAGAGATTTTTTTTAATCCTGCAGCTTTTCTATTTGTTGAGGCCTAAAAAATTCCCTTGACTTATATTACCTTGTACATACCTCTGACTTTGCAGCCACAGATGTTCATAAATAAAAAAATGAACTTCTGTACATTTCTGGTATGACTGATCCCATGCTGTCTATGCAAGAGGAACTTATTAAATACCCAATAAATGAATCTCTCTTGAGTTGGTAGGTGGGTAAGTAGGCGGTAGGTATTGTCAGGTTTCAAATTGTCTACATTCTTAAAAGTGTCTAACATTTTGCCTCCACAAATAAGGAGACACATTATTAAATTCCTTTTCACCAGTTCTTTTCTTAGGATGAGTCTGAATCTTTCACCCTTCTCTGACAAGATCTAATTTCTATTCTTTTCAGCAGTTCTGCTGACCTCCTGTACACTCTCTCCTTGTACTGCAGAGAGTTTCGCATGGCTGCTGGTCTCCCAATCTCCATACATTAAAGATGCATTTATACTTTTTTTTACAGTGCTCTGAACATAATTACAAAAGCTTTGAATCCAGAATCAAAAAGGAGCAGTTTGATCACATAAAAGCTAATTTCTGAAAACCGCCACACACAGAGATTCAAAGTCAAAGGGAGGACAAACTTAGAACTCTTCAGGTACAGCCAGGGGAAAAAATATTTTTCAAGCAGACCCACAAAAAGTTTATCACAGGCAGTAATTCAAAATTCTGGCCCCTACTACCTATGGTTTTCTAAGTCGGTTAAAGTTCTATTATTCAGTCTGCTGAGTTTTTTCATTATAGGTAACTAATGTGCCATTTCTATTTAATGACAGTCTTCTTCCATTTCCCTTTGCAATCAAAATACATGGTCAACCATTTAATTGTGAAAAATTTAAAAAGTAATATAGGACAATATTTAGAGTCAATGCAAATAAACAAAAGATGGGTAGAGTCAAAAAGCAAATAGAGGTTCCCGGTCATTCACAAATATTTCCAACATACTTCCTCTGGTAATCTTGCCTTTTGTATGCAGATTGAATTATAACAGAAAATAATTTATTGTGTTTGCAGGTTCATAAGCAGTTGGAGTTGCATTTTAGCTCCAAATAGCAAACATTTGTAACCTTCATGAAAAGAAGACAAACTTTGTGCTTGAAATTCTCTTCAATACCACTCCTCACCTGACAACTGGACTCAAAGTTCTCTGAACACCCATTCAACTGTCACTTCTCATGGAAGCTCTTCCCTCACCTTTTGATGATGCTAGAGTCAGTGCTTCTGTGTCCCAACACAGCCCCCAGCAGCCCATTATTCAATCAACCCTAGTAACTTTGATTTCAATGGTTTTCTTTTCAGTTTTCCCCTAGAACTGTATGATTCTTGAATGCATACATTATAACTTTTAACCCATTCTCTTAATTCAAATCTTTCACATGATAGAAACTCAATACATAATTTTGGGATAAAGGTTATATTCCCAAACCACACATGGAGAAGCGTGGCAATGGGAACCGGTTCTTCACACATCCATTCAATTTAACAGTGAAAGTTAATAATGATAATACATGGATAGTAATTAGGGGGCCATTCTGAAGAAACAAAATATAAGTCTAGATTCAAAAAGCAAACGAAACCTCTCACTATCATTCACAAGTCCAAGCGGTGTAAGAATGGTATAATAAATTTCAGCTTGTTAAACCTGGCTCTTCTCTCTTTCAATCTCTGTATTCACATTTGCAGGTATGTGTAACTTTCCTGAAAGCCTTCCTGCTTTTCATTGATTAACAAATATGTATCTAATGTTCCAATGTTGGGAGCCATGCTGAATGGTGTATCATACACCAATGCATGTTACAATTCTCCATTTCATAGGAGAGGTGCACTCTGTAGTAAACAATTTTAATAATTTTTAAAATAAAGATTTCCAGAACATCCAGGTTAGGGAAAAAGAAGAAAACATCAATTTCACTGAGACAAAATGCAGATTTTAAGAACGTATTTATGGAGGAAAAATTGTTGAATTGAGTTTTGAAAACTGGTTACTAATAGATGGAAAAATAATTCTCAATGTGACAAAGGCATAGAAATTGACAGCTTTGTTGGACAGAGAAACTTAAGAGGAAGCTTTAAAGAGTGATGTTCTCCCAAAAGACTGGGTGAACAAAAAAATCAATAGTGAAGTTCTTCTCCAATCTCTTTTTGCCTTAAGCTTTGTTGATTGATTTGGTTCCAACTTTTATCTAAATGTGAACATGGCATTGAATTGTGTGGTAGATAGTTTTCAGTAGCCACCCAAAGATATTCCAACCTAAACCATGCAATCTGTGAATAGTAGATGCCATTTCTGTGAGGACATTGTAATTCTGGAGTGATAGATAGCAGTTAACCTTGAGAAAGGGAGTTAACCTGAGATAATCCCCATCTCAAGTGGGCCTGATTTAACCATTTCCAATCATTAAAATTCAGAACTTACTCTAGATGAAGGTAGAAGGTGACAGAGAGATTTAAAGAGGGAGAAGATTCTTACATCATTGCTAATTTGAAGATAGCTGAAAAACTCACTCACTCAATAGCCAGCAATGAAACAGGGACCTCAGATCTACAATTGCAATGAACCGAATTCATTTGACAAACTTAGGGAGAATGAAAGTGCATGCACCTAAGAATCCAGCTTGTGAGATTTTGAGTTCAGCCCTCTACAGAAAAACTCAGCTGCATCTGTCTGAATTCCAGCCTACACAACTGTGAGCTAGTAAATGGATATCGTTTTAAATCCACCAAGTCTTTGGTAATTTGCTATGAAGCAATAGAAAACCAATACAGATACTTTGCTTGCTATCATAAGATTTTTACTAATGTGAATTTGAGATATGTAAGTATACAAAAACGTTGGTGAAATTAATGAGTGTTGAGAAAATGCAGTGCATATTTCTAGTTGCTTTGCCCCATATCCATTCCTTCTTCATTGTTATAAAACAAACTATGTGTTTGTTTAGCATAGCAATGTGTCCATCTAAAAGATTACATTGCCCACTCCTCCTTGTAGGTATGTGTGACCATTGTGACCAAGCTTTGACCAACAAGTGTTAGGTGTGATTTCTGGGAGATCTTTATAAAAGTGAGGGACATATACTCTCTTGCCCTTTTCTCCTTCTTTCTGGATAGTTGCATGGCTTCTTGCAATGTGGTACGGTGGCTTAAAATTTTGGAGTCAACTGGGTTCTCTTTTTTCCTCATAGTCTCAGAGCCTGTCCAAAAGTTCAGTTTGATTATTTACATGACAGCTTAGGGTTCTAAAAGTGCTTTAAGAAAGAGCATGGAGAAATTGACATGGTCTTGGGAATTGTCACAATGTCATTTCTACCATTCTGTATTATTTAAAGTAACCACATATCCTGCCCAGATTCTATGACAGGGATATAGATCTCATCACTTGGTGATAGAAATGCTAAGACTTTCTGTCATCTTCCATAGGTGGCCTGAAAATTGAAGAGAAGAGCAGAAAGCAACCTAGGTTCCTGATGGCATAAAACTTCCAGACCACTTGAACTGATTACATCTATTTTTTTTTTTTTTTTTTTTTTTTTTATGTTATAGAGAATCAAAGTCCATCTGATTTAAACACTGGGTATTGAATTTTTTGGTATGTGCATCAGAAACTGACTCTGAGAACGAGATGGGGATGTAAGTATCATAGTGATTTACTTTCTGTAAAAAATCTTTGTCTTCCTGGGTTTCCCAAAGCCTTCTCTTATAGCAGAACAAAAACTCCATTTTGTCTTAGGGTGTTTCACCTGCAACTTTCTTCTAGTTGGTGTGTAAATAGTTATTTTACAATTTTTGAACTCACATGCTATATTCATGTGATATGCCCTTAGTGAAAAAGCATCAAAAGTTTCTATTTTAATATTTTAAAAATCAAGTGTGCATGGATAATAAAATAAGTGAAAGGGAAAAAAAACTCTTGAAAGAAGAAGTCGGGGTGAAAACTATGAAGCGATTCATATTAAAATGAGAGCAATGTTGGCATCAGCAGCTTGGATTTCCCAGATCTCCTGATAATATCTTCCCTGTTCATTATATGTTGTAAGTTGTTCTGGTGATGGGCAGAGAAGTTGAAATTAAGGCAGCAGTGGGAAGGTTTGGTTTGTTTATTTGTAGCTTGTTTTGCTTGAAACAACATATTTCAAAGCAACATTATACCACACTCAGTGTTTTGTACATGGATACCCTTACCCATTTGCTTTCTTACATATTTCCATACTTAGCCTGCAAATATTTCCACTTACCTTCCACTTACATACTTCTACTTACTATTACTCAAATACTTACAGTAATATCCTTAGAATTTCACTGAAAGCATGCACATGAACTCTATTCCTCTTATACATTCTCAAGTTACTTTAATCTTATATTTATTCAGTCCTTTGCAAACTTATTCTCACAAATATATGCTCTGGTCTAATGACACCTTCATTTATATTTTAGTCTCTCACATATGCAATTTTTGACAAGATAAGTTTCCTTAAATTTCTCTAAGCCCAACAAGTCTCTGTCTTCTTTATTCTAGACCAGAAGATCCTGTATCATGAAAGGGGAAGCATTGGAGAAAGATGACTTCAGGTAACACTGAAGACTTTACACTTCAGTCCTCTTCCCCTGCAAAAAGTCCCCACTGGAATTGCACTTGAAATCCTTGCAATGTGGTCTCAACTGTGTTCACGTGTTTTTGTAGAAATTTCCAAAGTAAGAAATTTTTATGCCAATTGGTAAATTGATCTTCATGCTTATAATTTTCCATGTGTCAGAGGCAGTTGGAGTAGTGATAGACATTGCTGAGATCCTCACAGAAGGAACTTATTTGGAATTACACCATTTTGACTGCAACACAGAAAAATTCTTTCAACATTTCAATAAAACGACTGCAACATTGCAGGCACTGATTTAGATTTACAAAGGGTGACTTCTCTATTATTTAATTAATAATCAAATGACTGAAGATTCAGATAACATGGATTATAAAGAAAACCCCCAGAGCAATCACTTATTTTTTTCATCGACAAGCAAATGTGAACTCCCAAAATGATTAGATCACATAAAAGTAGCTGTTCATTAAGAAGAAGGGGTCTGTTTCAAATAGAAATAATGAATAGACTCTTAAAATTGTTTGATAATCTACTTTAATAAAGGCTTGAAACATGAGAATACATTAAAAATTTTTAATTTGTTGCTTGTTTTCAGATAACATGAGATTTTTTCATATGTCTCTAAACAAGGACTTTGGGAACAAATTGATTACAATTGTAGTTATTTATAAATAAATTTAACTAATTGCATGACACAGCCAAATTGCCTTGCAATCTTATGACTTATATATAAAATAAGTTTGATGAAGTTTTTGACAACATTTCCCAAAATGTGGCATTACACATCATGGGGTGTGAAGTGGAAGAAAAATTCTCTAACCTTTTACATTGATTGCTGTTGCTATTGCTGCAAAAAATAAATAAATAAATAAATAGCAGAATGTGTTATGTAACCATGCCAGAGAAATTACAAAATTACCTTTCTGTTCTCTCTAAAGACCATAGCTCAAGGCAATTCTTGTATGAAAAGACAATCAAACAATCAAAGAATATACTGTCCAAAATACATGGAAAAGCAGGATGAGAACAAATGGATGGAAACATATCCAAGAACTAAACTTCAGAATAATCCTCATCCTATAAAGAATAAAAGATTCTATATCAGAGGAAAGTTTAGAGAGGACCTGACTTCTTGGTAAGAAAATAAATGAATGTTAGTGAAATGCCGCTGAAGAAAAAGAGTTTTAAAGTCTTGCAAGAAGGTTAAGAAAAAAGAAGGAAGAGATGAAGGGCACTTCCTGAGAGTGGTATGGGATATGCCAACCTTTGAGGGTAAAGCCTTAATAACGAAGGCTCATATGAGGAGCACAAAAAGGAATTCAGATAAAGAGGAACCATATTATCCAGTGCTGGCCGATGAGAACAAAGGGCATAATATTAATGATAGAATGATGAAGTTGAATTCTTAGACATTAGAATATCTGTTATTGCATCCTTCAAACGTTTCTTCATGTTGTCATTTGTTCAGAACACAAAACTGAATGATTATGAGGAAAACCAAACACTGTCTGCCTTTACCATTACACACTTGGAAAGAATCCACAGCATTCTTTTCCAGTATCAGTAGATATTCAATATCATCACATTAATTATTTCCCTCTGTACATAAGTGAAAGCAGCAGAGGTGATCTGCTACCAAACCAAATTATGTTCCAGGGCACAAGCTTACAAAGTCCAATTGCCTCCACTCCTTATTATTATTATTTTAAAGGATCTTCTACACATTTATGGCCATCTGAAGTCTTTAGTAGCAATCCATTAGCCCATCTGTCACTAGAATTCAAATATATTGCATTGATTTTTCCATAAGAAAATGAAGAAAAATCTCAAAAGCTTAATAGAAACCTCAGATTTCAATATATCTTGGAATTTCCCAAGGAACCCTGACAAAAATTATTTAGTTCTCATAATAAAATCTTATTCAAAATAACACTCAGTTACACAGATTCTCTTCTCTGTTCTCATTTTTTCTCTGCCTCTCCACTTTGGTGAAGATGCCTTTGGGAAAATCTGAAACAGAATTATTAGAAAGATCACATATACTTATAATAGTATCTTTCATAATAGCTTTTACATCATGACCCATTAGGGTTTCTTTTTACACTAGTCTGGCATGACAGTGTAATTCCCTGCTAAATTCTGTATTAGCAAGGATGAGTAATAATTCAACATGATGCTAATATAGCACAAGTTTAAATTGCTAATTCAATGAAACCTTCATTGGTTGTACATTGCCCTGATCACTGTGATTTTCTCAATAAAATATTAGAGTTCTGTAAAGACAAAAAGAAACATGAAAATTGTTCCCACCTGTTTTCTACTCTTGATAGAATCTATGTTTTGAGAAGGAAGCATTTCCCCTTCTAGACCTAGAATTATATCATCAGCACTTATCAAAGAGGATGCTCCAAAATGGTCTGAAAAACTTTCCAGAGAACTTTACTACCAGTATGTAGTAAAGTTCTTGTTCTCTCTTGCTCTTTTGGTCCCTTTAATGTGAAAGTCAATAAATTACCAAGTCTGCTCTCATATTGTAAAATCCTTCTCAAACTTGACCTTTCTTCATTATCCCCAATTCTATTTCACTGTCATTTTTTTAAATTAAAAAAAATTTTCCACATTTTTATTGTCCCATTGTAGTTGTACACACCGATAAGATTTGTTGTTAAACATTTATGCATGCACACAATATAACAATATGATTTGACCAACATCGCTCCCCAGCACTTCCCTCTTTCCTCTCCTCGCTCCCACCCCGGGTCCCTTTCCTCTACTGATCTCTCTTTGATTTTTAGAAGATCCACCCACCACCTTTCTTTTCCATTTTCCTCTTTAGTTTCCACATATGAGAGAAAAAAAAATGACCCTTGACATTTGCCTTATTTCACTTAACGTTAATAGTTTCCAATTTCATCAATTTTCCTAAAAGACATATATATATATATATATATATATATATATATATATATATACACACACACACACACACATTTTCTTTATTCATTCATTCATTGATGGGCACCAAGGCTGGTTTCATAGTTTAGTTTCACTGTGAATAGTACTGCTATAAACATGGGTATGCATGTATCACTGTAGTGAGACAACTTTAATTCTTCAGAATAAATATAGAGAAGTGTAATAGCTGATTCATATGGGAGTTATATGCCTAGGAACCTCCATACTGATTTCTCCACATCCTCTCTAGCATTTATTATTATTTGTATTCTTCATGACTGCCATTCTGACTGGTATGAGATGAAATCTCAGTGTAGTTTGATTTGCATTTCCCTAATCGCTAATGATGTTGAACATTTTTTCATGTATTTGTTGACCAATTGTATTTCTTCTTTTGAGAAGTGTCTGTTTAGTTCATTTGCCCATCGATTAATTGGGTTGTTTCATTTTTTGATATAAAATTTTTTGAGCTCTTTATATATTCTAGATATTAATTCTCTGTCAGAAGAGAAGCTAACAAAGATTTTCTCCTATTCTAGGACTTCTTTCTTCACATTCCTAATTGGTTTTTTTTTTTTTTTTTTTTTTTTTTTTGCTGTGCAGAAGTATTTTGATTTGGTGCCATCCCATTTATTAACTCATGGCACTATTTCCTGAGCTTTTGAGGTCCAATTGAGAAAGTTATTGCTTGTGCCTAAAACCTGGAGTGTTGATCTTACATTTAATTCTAGGAGTTGCATAGTTTTTGGTCTAATTTTGAGGTCTTTGATCCATTTTGAGCTGATTTGTGTGTAGGGTGAGAGATAAGGGTCTAGTTTTATTCTTCTACATATGAATAATCAGTTGTCCCAGTTTCATTTGTTAAAAAGGCTGTCTTTTCCTCAATGTATGTTTTTGGCAAAGGTCTGATGATGATGGTATCTGTCTTCTGTACTGTTGGTCTCTGTGTTTGTTTTTAGCCCATACCATGCAGTTTTTGTTACTATAGCTCTGTAGTATAATTTGAAGTCAGGTGCTCTGATGCCTCCAGAGTTGCTTTTTTGGCTTATAATTGCTTTTGTTATTCTGGATCTTATATTCTTCCAAACAAATTTTAGGACTGATTTTTCTAGTTCTGTGAAGAACGTCATTGTTATTTTGGTGGGGATTGCATTGAATCTGTATATTACTTTTGGCAGTATGATCATTTTAATAATATTAATTCTGCCTATCCATGAAAATGGGAGGGTTTCCCATATTCTGAGGTCATCTTCAATTTTTTTCTTCAATGGTCTATAATTTTCATTGTAGAGTGCTTTCACCTCCTTGATTATATTTATTTATAGGTTTTTGTTTGTTTGTTTTTTAGTTTTGAGGCTGTTGTGAATGGAATTGTTTTCCTGATTTATTTCTCAGAAGATTTGTTGTTGGTATATAGGAAAACTATTAATTTTGTATTTTGATTTTGTAACCTGCTACTTTGCAAAATGTATTTATTATTTCTATCAGTCTTTTAGTGGAGATTTTTTTGGATCTTCTAGACCTAGGATCATATCATCTGCAGTGATCATTTGACTTCTTCCTTGCTTATTTTTATTCTTTTTATTTCTTCTCTGCCCTAATTACTTTAGCTAGAATTTCTTGCACTATATTAAATAGGAGTGGTGAAGCAGACATCCTTCTCTTGTTCCAGATTTTAAAGTAAATGCTTTCAATTTTCCCCATTTACTTTATGAGTTTATGAGTTCCCCAATTTACTTTACTTTATGGTTTTGGGGTTTTCATATATAGCCTTTATGATGCCGAGGTATATTCCTTCTATCCCTTTTATCTTCAATATTTTTATCAAGAATGGGTGCTGAATTCTATCAATGGCCTTGTCATGTTGATTTCTAATTTCATCCCATTATAATCTGATGCAAGGAATTGTATTCTTTTTTCTGTATTTGCTAAAAGTTGTTTTGTGGCCTAAAATATGGTCTACTTTGGAGATTCTATGTAGTTGCATCATTTCTAACATGGAGTTTATAATACAACAAATCCTTCTTGTGTGTTCCCACCACATTAAACATACTGCACATGTGCACATTCACACACATGCATACACACTTCTTAACCTGTCACTCAGATACTGAATAAGTTTAGAGACTTAAAGCCTCCTCATTGCTTATAAAGTAATTTTCTGACTTCTAAGGAACTACAGAATACCAGATTACACATACACATGGACATACACACAAACAGGTGTGCATATTTTTTATATAGACACTAGAGATGTAAATATAACAACTTCTACTACTTCTTTCTGGTGCATACTATGTTCTGGCAGTGTAAAATAGTGGTTGAAATCATATGCTTGAAAGTTAAATTTCTGAGTTTATTATGCATTGTATCCAAGTAACTGTATAATATTCAAGAAATCTATTTTTCTCTTCTGAGTGAAAATAAGAACATCAAGAGTTTTTACTTCAGAGTGCTCTTCTAAGTATTAGATTAGGTGTCGTTTGTGATGTTCCTGTTATGTAACCAGCATATGGAAGATAATAAATATTGGTCAATGAAGAAATAAGATGCTTCTTACCTTTGATACAGTAGTTAAATTGGTAGGTCAAATTGAGTTCACATTTTAAGGCTATGTGATCCATAGAAGCCTTTCCAATTTGTATCCTAGTCACATATTACCCTGCATAAATGAAAGCACTCTGACCTACATTTTTACCCCACTGGGTATTACAATTTTACATTTTATTCCTAAATTGATCTATTTAAAAATTTTATAATTTTGGTCACTTTTGAAATTTTAATAAGGTTGACTGTGTTTCTTTATGTTTAAACGCTATTGATATTTGCCTTTTAGTCTAACATATACTTTCCTCATTTTACATTGACAAATTCAGACTTATTTTATGATTTGTGATTTAAAGGAATTGTTGCATATGAACATTGTCTATCTGCTTGTCCAAAGTTGCTCAGTGAGTGGCATTTCTGACCCTGGAATCCTAGTCCTGCTGTGCTCCCTACAACCAACCCCAGGTGCTTCCCAGGTACCTCCCCCAGGCAGGTTCACACAGTTTCCACAAAGGAAACACTAGGACATCAACCCCACCAAAATCAAAGACAGTGATATCCAACATCACAGGAATGGAAGTAACTCCCTAGACTTGCCAAAATACATTATCTAAAATATTCACCTCTAAACATAAAATATGGTAAACAAACAAGAATTTTGACCCATGCACGGAGGCAAAATAAAAAGGAAACAAAAATTGACTATGAGAGGGCCCAGATGTAGAACTCAGCAGACAAAATTTCAAAACAGTCATCATAAATGTGTCAAAGAACTAAAGAAAACTATGTTTATAAAGTAAAGGACGAGGGCCTGGGGCTGTAGTTCAGTGGCAGAGCACTTGCCTGTCACATGTGGGGCACTGAGTTTGATCCTTAGCACCACATAAAAATAAATAAATAAATAAAATAAAGACATGCTGTCCATCTAAAACTACAAAATTTTTTTTAAAAAACCTTTAAATTTTCTTTTAAAAGTAAATTAAAGGATGATGTGATAACAATGCATCATCAAACAGAGAACATCAATGAAACAAAAAAATTATTTAAAAAGAATAAAATATAAATTTTGAAATTTAAAAGTAATACAACCAAATTGAAAAATTCACAAGAAGAATTAAAAATAGACTTGGAATAGGAGAGAACCCATGAATTTAGAGGTCAATAGTGATTATACAATTTGAATAACAATAAAAATAATAATGAAGATGAATAAATAGAACTTAGCAAGTTCATTATATATATATATATATATATATATATATATATATATATATTTCCCAACTGTGAATCATAAAAGCAGCAAGGAGAAGAAAGAAAAACATGAAAAATGTTTAAGACATTCTATCTGAAATTCTCAAAAACTGGATGATAAAATTGATCAATAAATAAAAAGAAAATACCCAGTAGGTAAACAAAAATGGGATCCATATCTAGACCTATTATAATATAAATATTGAAAGATACAAAGAGAAAATCTTGAAAACAAGAGAACATGTCAGCTGCACGAAAGGAATCCCATAAGAATAACAAATGATTTCACATTAAAAACAATGTAGGCCAGAAGGAAGTAGAATGAGATATTCAAACTGTTAAAAGAAATGGAAAGATAATTGTCAACTCCAAATCTTAGATTTAGTAAAATTATATTGGAAAAATGAAGACAGAAGGCAAAACCCTAGTTTAATCATGAGAAAAACATCACACAAATTCCAATAGAATGACATGCTAGGATACATCTAATGGGTAATTATTAAAACTGTCAAAGCTACCCAAAACAAGGACTATCTGAGGAACTATCACAATTAGGAGGAGACTAAGTGAACATAAGAATTAATGTAATGTGCTATCCTGGATGGGATCCCGATGCAGAAAAAAATTAGGTTAAAAAACAAGGAAATCAAAATAAGTTCTGAACTCTAGTTAATAATATTATTATTATTAACATTTTCATTGTTGGTTCATTTACTATATCAAATATACCATATTAGTGAAAGATATTAACAAAATATGGAATAAATATATATATAAAACCAAGTCATGTCCAGATAGGCAATCCTGATAGAATTTGCTGCTATCTGACCTATTTTAAAATGTTAAAGGAAGTACTCCAGGACAAAATGAATAACCCCATAGAGAATCAAATCTACATTAAAACACACACACACACACACACACACACACACACACACAGTGAAGGTGCAACTAAACTACTGATTAGAGGAAAATCAAAAGCTCTAAAGAACTCTATAAAGACAAAAGAACACAATCAATAATCTAGTCTTCTACCATTAGACACCAGGAAAAGAAAAGCAAACTAAATCTAAAGTAAGCAGAAGGAAGCAAATAATGTGAAAATGAACAAAATAGTCAATACAGAAATAGAGAAAATCAAGTTAATTCTTTGCGAGTAGCAACAAAAATGCTAAAACTTTAGCTATTCTGCTAGATAGTCAAAAAAAGAAAGAAAGAAAATTAAAATGATTAAAATCAGGAACAAAAGATGGGACAGGAATCTCTGGGTTTTTTTTGTTTGTTTTGTTTTGTTTTGTTTTTTTAAGTTTTATTAGGAGATACCAGGAACAATGTACCACAAAATTACGAAAAAAAATTTGAAAAGGACAAGTTCCTAGAAAAACAATGATTCATGATGTAATAAAAAATATGATTAGACCTATAACAAGCAAAACTATAGAATAATCATTTAAAAAAATTTTTCCCATGGAAGAGACCCAGATCCAGAATGTTTCCCTGGTGAATTTTACCAAAGACATAAAAAAGAATTAATAACAGTTCTTTGCAAATACTTCTTTAACAAAATAGAAGCAGAATGAACATTTCTCAACTCAGTTGGTGGGAGCATTCTTATTGTGATTCCAAACAGGATGAAGAAATCACAAGGAAAGAAACCTACATAGACAAACCTCTGATGAATAAAGAGTAAAAAGTGCTCAACCAAATTCAGCAACACAAAAGGGATTATGCACCAGGACTAAGTGGAATTCATTTCAATTATATAAGGATGTCTTAAAACCACCAGTTGATCTGTGAATCAATTTACCTTTATATATCTATATCTATATCTATCTCTCTCTCTCTCTCTCTCTCTATATATATATATATATATATATTATATATATATATATATATTAATATAACATACCGATAGAAGAAAGGACAAAAACATCCCAATAGACAGAGAAGACAAATTCAACAAAATCTAACACCCTTTCATGAAAAAATCTCTCCATATGTGAACAACTCAGAGTTATCACAATTAGGAGTTAATTTAATGAAAGAAGTGCAAAACTTATTTGCAGAAAAATATAAAACATTTTTAAGAAAATTAAAGGAAATCTTAATAAGTAGAAAGACATTCTAAATTCAGGTATAGAAAGCTTAATGTTGCTAAGATGGTAGCAATCCCAAAATTGATCTACAGGTTCAATGGAACCCATATGAAAATGTAAAGTGTCTATTTTGCAGAAATAGACAAGTTCATCCTAAAATTCTTAAGGAACTCCATGGGAATCAGAAGAACTAAAATATACTTTAAATAGAAAAACAAAATGGAAAACTTACCTTCTGATTTTAAAATTCACTACAAATACATAATAATCAAAATTGTATGATACTGGCACAGGAATTGACCAAGAGAGCACAGAATATAATATAGTCCAGAAATACCATACCCTATTGATTTTCATCAAGGCATAATCAATTCAATGGGTGAAAAATTGACTTTTCAACAAATTGTTGTGAAGGAATTATATCCACATTCAAAACCAGGGATATATATCCTTTCCTCACATTATACACTAAAATTAATTTAAAGGAAATCATAGATTAAATATACAATTTAAAATTTTAAAAATCTTGGGGACATATAGGAGAAAATCTTCAGGATCCTGGGATAATCAGTCTTTTTTAGATATGGCACCAGTAAGAAAGTGAAAAGACAACCTAGAGGATGGGAGAAAATATTTATGAGTTATATATCTAATAAGCAATATATATATAAATTGCTTTATATAAATATAAAAAATATAAGAACAACTTTAGCTAAATTATAAAAGGTCAGATAACCTTAAAAAATAAATTATTTGAATCGAATTACAGGAATTACTTGAATAGAAAGTTCTCCAAAAAGAGAAATATAAATGACAGAAAAGCTCAATGTCACCACCAAGAGAGAAATCCAAGTTAAAACTGCAATGAACACTAGTTCACCTTTACTGACATGAAACTAACAAATACAGAATATAATAAGGGTAAGGAAATGTTGGAATCTCTTGTACCACTGATGGGAATCTAAACTGTGAAGGCATGTTGGAAAACTGTTTCATTTCTCCCAAGTTTAGACACAGAGTTGTCATATGGCTGACAATTTCACTCTTAGGTATAGACCCAAGATAAATGGAACATAGCCACAAAAAAAACTTGTTCATGCATATTATATTCATGGGTTAGGGTTACCATAATAAAAACCATAGACAAAGTGAATTTTAAAAAGAGCAATTTATTTTCTTCCAGTTTTGAAAGTCGAGAATTTGAGATCAAGGTGTCAGCAGGGTTGTTCTGAAGACTCTCTTCTTGGTGTCTTGATGGTGTTTTTCTTTTGGTGTCTTCAGAAGGTATTGCTAATCTCTCTGAGTTGTTAGTGCCCTAATGTCATCTTATGTCACATGGGATTAGTACCCATCAGAAGAGCCTAATTTAAACTTTATTACCTCTCTAAAGAACAAGTTCAGTCACACTCTGAAGTATGAGGAGCTAGGGCTTCAACACATAAAGTTTTGTTTCATTTTGTTTTGTGAGGGACACACAATTCAGTTCATAACAAATATTCAAAGCAGCATTATGCATAATAGCCCAAGAGTGGATGTAAGCCAAAGGTCTATCAACTGATGAATGAATAAATAAATGTTGTACACCTATACAATGGATATCTTTGACAATAACATGTAATGAAATACTGGTACATTATATAACATAAATGGACCTTGGAAACATTATACTAACCTAAAGAAGCAGTCACAAAGGGATGTATATTTTATTATTCCACTTTATTAAATGTCCAGAATAAGGAAATCAATTCAGATGGATAGTAAACTCCTTTTGTATGGCTGGAGGGAGGTGTCAATTTTTGGGAAAGGATGTGTGAATAGTTTTACATATGGGTTTTCTTTTTGTAGAAATGAAAATATCCTAAACTTGACGGCAGTAATGTTTGCAAAACCCTGTATATGTACTAAAAACCACTTAATTATACAGTTTACATCAATGAATTGCATAGCACATGTATTATATTTCAAAAAAGCTGAAATACATTGAAACAAAAAAGTAAATAGAGTGACATATAGGAAAACCAAGAAAACATGAATAAAGGACAGTGATGATAGAGAGGGACAGTTGAATAGGACTTTCAATGGACTTCTAGCAGGACAAAAGACGTAAAATGTGATCAAAGGAATATTTAAGAACAAAGGAAAAAAGTATTTTCCAAAACAGTTCAAAACACCAAAGAAAGATTTCATAAGGTCAGCCAATCTCGAAGAAAATCCCAACTAGACCCATCATAATGAAACTGCAGCTAGAAAAGAAAAAGGCAAAAATTTAAAAGAAGATAGGGAAAGCAAAAAGTAGACTATTTGGAAGCCATGCTATTCAACTGACAGCTTTTAATTGTTGAGAAACCCTAGACCCACAGAGCATGAATAGCGTTCTCAGTGTCTCATAGTCATTAAATGCTTCAGGCAGGATCCAGAATTATATTATTTTCACCCATTTATCTTTTCACCATAATTCATTGCCTAAACAGTTATTTTTGAAGAAGGAATGTGAAATGAAAACTCAAAATCCATGACTGGTTATCCATGACTCATGAGTGTTGGGAGCCCTGGTTACAATGGGAGTTATTTTCCTGTGTTTTTCTTTTTAATTATTTTTTTTAATTTTACAGACTGCATTTTGATTCATTGTACACAAATGGGGTACATCATTTTGTCTCTATGGTTGTGCACAATGTAGAGTCATACCATTTGTGTAATCACACATGTACATAGGGTAATATATCTGTCTCATTCCATCATTTTTCATACCCCGCTCCCTCTCATTTCCCTCTATGTAATCTAAAGTTCCTTTTTTCTTCTTTCTTGACATGTGAAATGGGATATCTTCAAAGTATCTGGCCAATTACCATTTAAAAATATTCTATTAAAATATGGAATTCTCACAGTGGTACCAGGGATTTTGGGGTGAATTTATTTCATTTGTCTTTACTTCCATTTCCATTAACTGTAAAAAAGAGGGTGAATTCACCTGCATATATTTCTTATGGAGTACTGTAGAAATAACTATTGAAGTGCACAAAACTAGACTTATTATTTACAAAATACTCTCATCTATTTACCATATTCTGCCTAAGTGAGGTCACTTCAATATATTCCAAACCTAAACACTACCAATTAAACATTAAAACACAGTGTCAAATGCGAACAAGGTTTTCTTTTAATAGGACTTTCTGGGGAATTTTGGAATGTGGATGGAAAGTTGTCTAATGAAAATGTTTTCTCAGATTACTGTACATGAATACTTTTTGTCTACAGCTCCTCACCCTCTCCAATTTTCATCTCTATTCTTCCATACTCATCAGAGAAAACCATAATTAAAGTAACAACAGATGGTTAATAGAGGCTGTTGTTTAAATGAGGATACTAAGCTATGGGCTTTATTTGACAATTACTAGAAAAGCAAACACAAAGGACTAGTCTACATAATTTCCCAAGTTGAAGAAGAAAGCGTAAGGAAATAAAAAGAGAGTGTACAAATTGCTCCTCATCACAATTCTCTAGAATTTTCACCTTGGGTTTATTTTTCTTGACCTCCATTGTGACAAACTGTGTCTTCTCACTGCTTTCAAATTATTTGGAACGTCAGTGGCTGATATTAATAACAGACCAGATTAGTAGAGTGTATATCAAGGTTGATTAAGGTCTCAACAAATTTTTCTTTTACTTATAGCCTTCAAAAATAGCATTTATAACTTGGGAGACAGAGGCAGGAATGTTGCAAGTTTGAGGTCAGAATGGGCAGCTTAGCAAGACCCTATTTAAAAATAAAAGTTAATAAAAATGAAAAGGTCTTGGAATGTAACTCAGTGATGGAGTGCCCCTGAGATCAATCCTCAGAACAAAAGAAATTTATAGGAGAACAGATTTTGAAAATATCAAGGCTATGGAAACATTTATAACTAATTTCAAATTTCATTTAAAGTTCAGTCATGGTAATTCTTTTTACATACTTATGTTTGTATCTTATAATTTGATGTGGTGTGTTCCTTAACTATACCTCTACAATGAACAAATTTAAAAAGTGTTCTCATTCACTTGATTTAAAATTTTCAAATAAGAAAAATGAACTTCACAAATGATGTGAAATAATATTTAGTCTGCAGCTTAGAGCAATAATAACCAGTGATCACCTACTGTGGACAAAATGTCTTTAGATAAGAAATATACTTCAATAACCAACATAACAGAAGTCACCTAAAGGTCCTGTCCATCTTCTTGGGAAAACGTCTTCCCTTGGCTTTTTGCATGGCTAATTTCTAAGTCTAAATTTCAACTTTCATTCCACTTTTTTCAGAGATGCTTTTTCTGACCCTAAACCTAGTCCCCACTCCAAGTCAAATGACATTGTATTGATTATTTCCCTTTATGTCATTTATAATAATTCATAAGCTTATGTTTTACACATAATTACATGTTTTGATATGTTTTTCCACATTTAAATGCCATTTGTACACTGGTATGCACTCAGGATGTGATACAGTGCTTTGCATGCAGTCAGTAAATAACACATTTTATTTGTTTATTTGTAGTTGCTCCATGCTTACACATATATAACATATACAGATATGCCATGCCATGCTCCTGCTTGTAGGGATCATTCAATTTAGAAAATTATATTATATAAAAAATGAAAAACAAAGCAAAATTTGAAGTCATGGGAAAACAGAAAAAAGATTTGACCTGAAACAAAGGTCACAGCTAACGTGGAACTTTTCTTAAGGGATTTTAAAGACAATAATTAACACTTGTCTTTTGTTGATAGCATAAACATGTGATTTATTTTTTTCTTTCAGAAGAAGGCAAATACTGAGCCAGTAGAGACATTTGTGTATCTGAACTGTTACTTTCCCTCCCACAAGTTTTTTTAGACATCTAAACTGCATTTTTTCCCTTACCCTCTTACATCAATTGCCCTCCTCCCTTTTTTTGTAAAGATGACGTTCAAGCATGTTTAGCAGAAATGTGTAAGTATCATAGAGAAAGCTCTAAGGCAATTTGGATATTCTAATCACAATGACTTTCAGTCCTCACAATGACCCATAGGTTATAAGATAGTGTTAAGTTCTGTTGCCTGATTTGATTCCCTTCATGATTAAAAAATGTTTAACTTCCAAACTAAGTTCATTCCAAACTTCTAAATATGTCTACTATTATTTCACTGCCTTATTAGTCTCCTTGCAAAACATTTGTACCTCTTAAACAATAAGAATGCTGAATGCTCATGTACCAAAATATTTAAACATAATCTGAGATAGACACATAAACAACTAAATACAATGTCATGTCCAATGAATCTAATAAAGACTAATGTTAAAAATCCAAGTCTTATCTCTCTTTTGATGGATTTACACTTAAGTATTGTGTTATTTAAGCTATTGTAAATAGTATTATTTTTTAATATCCGTTTCCAAGCTTTCACTGCAAGATTATAGAAATACATTTCATTTCTCTATTTTGATTTTGTATACTGTGACCTTAGTTAACTCATTTATTAATTCTAGGAGTTATTTTTAGATTTTGGAGAATTTTATGTTTAAATTATCATGTCATGTCATCTGCAAATAGAGAAGATTTTATTTCTTCCTTTCTTAGTCTATGTGTTTTTATCTTGTCTTATGACTCTATTTAGAGTTTCCAATGTGACGGAAAATAGTAGAAGTAAGAGTGGACATTGTTGCTTTAGGCTCAGTCTCAGGGGAAAAGCATTCATTATTCACCGTTAGGAATGACATTTGGTGCAGGTTATTTGTACATGTTCTTTATCAAGTTGTGGTAGTTCTGCTCTATTGCTAACATTCAGGCACATTTTCTACATCCCTCTTGTTGGTGGGATAAAATTCTTTCATATATGTTGTTAAAATATATTTGCTAATATTTTCATATATATGAGGGATTTTATAATTCATTGTTTTGGTTTTCTTTTTCTATGTTCTATGACTGGTTTTGGTACTTGGGCAATAAGTAAAAACATCATAATATGATTTGGAAAGTGTTAACTCCCCTTCTATTTTCTAGGAAAGATATTTATAGTGCTATAATTTGGATGCATTTTGAGTGTATCCCTCAAGGATTCATGTATTGATGTTTAATTCCCATCGTGAGGTATTAAGAGGACAAAACAATCCAACTATAGTGTTCAGAGGTGGGACTTTGGGAAGGAAATAAAGTGAAATTAAAACGAACAGTATTATCAAAGACAGGGAGGCATTACCTAACATTTAAAGCAGCATAATATGCCTTCTCTTAACATAGGTGAACACACCAAACTAGAATGTATCTTGAGTTATGAAACAAACCTCAAAATATTGAAAATAACTTATACCATACAGATAGTGATACTTGGAAAAATTGAATCTAGAAGTCAATAATGGAAAGATATGAGTGAAATCTCCATATGTCTGGAAATTAACAATAAACACATAATAAAATAATTTATGAGCCAAAGAGAAGATTCAAGGAAAAATCAAATAATATGTTGAACTTAATAAAAGTACAGCTTATCCAAATATGTGGAACACAGCTATCAATAGTCCTGGAAGTAAATTTATAGCCCTAAAGACTTTTATTAGAAGAGAATGAATGTCTCAAATCAATAATTTAAACTTCTACTTCAAGACACCAAAAGAGGAGTAAAATAAACTTCAAAATCAGAAGTAATAGAATAAATGAAACAAAAATCTTTTCCTATTTAAAAAATGCAAAACTATTAGACTGACAGAGAGAGAACATATATTACTAATAACGGTAATGAACTGGAAGAGATCATTATAGATTCTGCAGACATAAAAAAGATTACAAGGTACTTCCATAGTCCACATACATAAATCTGACAACTTTAGTGAAATGTACAAAATCCTCAAAACATACACTACTACTACATATTAGACAACAGATAATTTGAAGAGTCATAAGTTATTAAAGAAATTTAATTTGTAATTTTAAATCTAATGAAAAAGAAATTCCAAGGCACGGGTAGTTTCACTGGAGAATTATATTAATGTTTAAATAATTAGTGCACATACTACAAGTTGTCAATAATACCATGCCACAGACTGGGTAAGTTTTATGTTAATAAGGAATAAATAAGGGCTTATTTAGGCCCATGGATCTAGAACTCTAAGGTCAAGGAGCAGCATCTGTTGGAGGAGGTCTTCCTGTTGGCAGAGTCCTGAGGCAGTGCAGTGGATCACAGGGTGAGACAGGAGACATTTATGTGTTGGTAGACATGTGCACATACCTCTACATTCTCTTTTCTTTATGAAGTCACCATTATTCAGTGATGGGGGTTCTACCCCGAGGACTTCATATAACTCTAATCACCCACAGAGCATGCTGTCAATTCCAAAACACTGTTCGAGAGCAATAAAGTAAAGGAACTATTAATAGTGGCTTCCCGGTTTCTTACCACAGTAGTGGATATTTACACATAAGCAAAGAAGGAAAGCTAGAATGACTCACAGGTTAATGGATTTAAGTTAGAGACATCAGTTGGAACTCTTGCTTAGCTTAATGGAGATAGTTAAATTCAGAAATCTTTATATTTTATATACACAGGTTAAAATAAACACATAAAGTTCTTCATTCTGTCAGCTGAGAGGGCCTAAAAGGAATAGTATTCTATTAGCAATAAACAAACCTTACACACAAATCTTGCATTCCAGTATAATTCTCCAATGAAAGGAACTGCAAATCCTTACAGAAATTTATAGAATCAGCTGCTTTTAGGACTGGAGCATAAATTAAATTGTTCTAGAGCATCTTGCAGAGCCAGGCAGTAAAGAAATTCAAAAAACAAAAATACTTACAGGAATAAAAGTATGCCACAGAGGCACACAGGTCAACTGAAAGAGCAGTCATCAGTAAACATGAAACAATTTGAATAATAAATAAATATACTAATGTTGGATTATAACCTAAAGAAAAAATCTATATTGTTATAAATGACTGAGTAAATAAATAAATTTTATTGCATGGAAAAGGACAAATTTCACTTGCAGGATTTGAAATAATTTATGTAGGTAGCCTGCCCTTAAATAGGCAGTCATGTTTCCAATCTTTATGTGTGAGTTGTGCACAATGAATTCCTTCCAAAGAATAGTATTCAGAGGGAAGAAGGAAATGTAAACTTTCAAGTAAAGACACCAAGTACTCCTTCAGTCAATTGATGGAAATCGATCTCAACAATGATAAACCATGGGAATAGTAGGTATCCTTGCTATGATGTGATGAACATGGTACATTACCCCTATGGTCTTACTTTTCAAAACTAATAGCACTAATTTATTCTGAGACTGGTGTTGTGTCTGAGAAAGACATGAGTCAGATGCTAATGAAGAGACATCTTACACTATGCTTTGAACAGTGTTTCTCAAAATTGTCAACCTCAATAATATCCAGTCTGAAGAATTTTCATGGTGGAAAGGATCCTAAAGAGACACAAAAACCAAATTCAGTGTAAAGTCCTGGCAGGGATCATCAGAAGGAAGAGGTTAGGCAAGGAAGAAGAACATTAGATTAAAGAATAGATTTTAACTGGGACAAGACAGGGATGCCCTCTTTCACCACTTCTATTCAACATCATCCTTGAAACACTTGCCAGAGCAATTAGACAGACCAAAGAAAACAAAGGGATACAAATAGGAAAAGAAGGAATAAAGCTGTCACTATTTGTTGTTGACATGATTCCATATTTAGAGGATCCAAAACACTCCACTAGAAAACTTCTAGAACTAATAAATGAATTCAGCAAAGTAGCAGGATATAAAATCAATATGCATAAATCTAATGCTTTTCTATTCATAAGTGATGAATCCTCTGAAAGAGAAATTAGGAAAGCCACACCATTCACAATAGCATCAAAAAAAGAAAATACTTGGAAATCCATCTAACAAAAGAGGTGAAAGACCTCTAAAATGAAAACTACAGAACACTAAAGAAAGAAATTTAAGAAAACCTTAGAAGATGGAAAGATCTCCCATGTTCTTGGATAGGCAGTATTAATATTGTCAAAATGGCCATTCTACCAAAGACTCTATACAGATTCAATGCAATTCCAATTAAAATCCCAATGACATTCCTCATAGAAATAGAGAAAGCAATCATGAACTTCATTTGGAAGAACAAGAGACCTTGAATAGCCAAAACAATCCTGAACAGAAAAAGTGAAACAGGAGGTATCACAATACCAGAACTTAAACTATACTACAGAGCAATAGTAACAAAAATGGCATGGTATTGGCACCAAAATAGAGAGGCAGACCAATAGTACAGAATAGAAGACAGAGACAAACCCACACAAATACAGTTACCTCATACTAGACAAAGGTGCCAAAAACATACAATGGAGAAAAGATAGCCTGTTCAACAAATGGTGCTGGCAAAACTGGAAATCCATATCAGTGAAATGAACTTAAACCTCTTTTTCTCATCCTGCACAAAACTCAACTTAAAATGGATCAAGGATTTAGGAATTAGAACAGAGACTGCAACAAATAGAAGACAAAGTTGGCCCAAATCTTCATCATGTTGGCTTAGGATCAGACTTCCTCAACAAGACTCCCAAAGCACAAGAAATCAAAGCAAGAATCAATAAATGGAATGGACTCAAACTAAAAAGCTTTTTCTCAGCAAAGGATATGATCAATAATGTGAAGAGAAAGCCCACACAGTGGGAGAAAATCTTCTCCACATGCACTTCGGATAGAGCACTTATCTCAAAAATTTATAAAGCACTTATAAAACTTTACACCAAAAATGAAAAGAACCCAATCAATAAATGGGCCAAGAAACTGGACAGACACTTTACAGAATAAGATTTACAGGAGATTAATAAATATATGAAAAAGCATTCAACATCTCTAATAATTAGAGAAATGCAAATTAAAGCAACTCTAAGATTTCATTTTAGTTCAATTACAATGGCTATTATCAAGAACACAAACAATAATAGATGTTGGCATGGATGTGGGGAAAAAGGCACACTCTTACATTGCTGGTGGAGTTGCAAATTGGTGCAGCCACTCTGGAAAGCAGTGTGGAGAATCCTCAGAAAACTTGGAATGAACCCACCTTTTGACCCAGCTATCCCACTCTTTGGCCTATACCCAAAGGACTTAAAATCAGCATACTACAGAGATACAGCCACAACAATGTTCATAGCTGCTCAATTCACAATAACCAGATTGTGGAACCAACCTAGATGCCCTTCAACAGATGAATGGACAAAGAAACTGTGGTATACATACACAATGTAATATTATTCAGTTGTAAAGAAGAATATTATGACATTTACAAGTAAATGGATGGAATTGAAGCGTATCATGCTAAGTGAAATAAGCCAATCCCAAAAAAACCAAAGGCTGAATGTTTTCCCTGGTAAGTGAAGGATGATATATAATGGGGGTGTGGGTTGGGACTGAGAAAAGAATGGAGAAACTTTCGATTATGTAGAAGGAAATGAGAGGGAAGGGGGTATGAAAAATGGTGGAATGAGACAGATATCATTAACCCTATGTACATGTATGATTACATGAATGGTATGAATCTGCATCGTGCACAACCATAGAAATGAAATGATGTACCCCATTTGTGTACAATGAATCAAAACGCAGTCTGTAAAAAAATAAAACATAAATAAATTAAAAAAAAGAATGGACTTTAGTTAATACTAATGTATGGGTGATACTTCACCTATTGTGGCAAATTTACCATACTGATTTAATATGTTAATAACAGTGGAAACTGTGGGGGTTATATTGGATATCTCTGTGTTATTGTCAAATCAAAGATCATTCTAAAAAATAAAGTCTTGTGGAAAAAATCCTTGTCAGAGAATTTTAACATCTCTGTTATTTTGCTTTTGGTGTCTGTTAATTGTCTTTTCACACTCAAGCTATTTTCATAGGTCTTGGTATGACAGGTAATTAAAAAATATTAACCTGGAATTTAGAGGTATGTTCCAGGTCTTATTTAAATCTTCTGTTGAAGCAGGAGTCCTCTGATACAGCTCTGCTGGGGAAAATGTGGTGTGAGCTTGTTACCGCCAGCTAGGGGTGGAAATCTAGGTCTGCATGCAGTGTCCCTTAACACTCAAGGAGAGGGACTTTACTGAGCAGGGTTGGGAGTGCTGAGTCTCCAAGCGGGAGCAGAGGGTGACACAACAGGGTGAGGGTCCTGTGGCTAGCGAGTGGTTGTGAAGTCCTGATTCTCCACTGGAAACGTTCTAGAACATCAACCTACTGGGAAAGGGAAGTGGATAGTCTATTCTTATTACCACCAGTGGGGACAGACTTCTTCACTGGTTTGAGGGAAAGAGTATGGGAGGACTGGGGGAGCTATTCGTTATTGCCTAGAAAGAAAGTCCCAGCTTCCCATTCACTGAGGCACTGCCATCACCCAGCAGGAATGAGGTTGTGTGGTAGAGTGGCATTATATAGGCCAATGACGGTAGAACTCTAAGATCCCTCCCCACCAGGAATTTTCAGGCAACATTTGGACTAGAATATGGAAGGACAAATTGTATATCTGAAATCCAGTGACTGTGATCATGTCATATTTTACTTGAATTTTAAACCTTTCCAATTCTACCAATAGAAGAAACCAGCTTCTCTCTCTCTCTCTCTCTCGTGAAACAAAATGAGAAGTGACTCAAAGTCCTTACATAGAGATGGGGAGGTTGGTGACTTTCTGTTGCTTAGTTGGACACTGACTGGGGCAAGAGACACACAAATCTGTTGATGGGTCTATCTGAGGAGATAAAAAGAGAAGGCAGTGGGCAGTTTGGGAAGAATATATGAGTTTCCCATGGATTGAGAGGTAGCTGAACTTGAGTCATCTGGTCCCATCTAGATCTTCAGACTCAGCATCAAGTAAACATGCAGTGGGGAGTCCACATAATCTAATAATTTAAGCATACAGCTCCTGAGAGAGAGAGAACTTACAGTTCTGTCATTTAGAGGACAACAAAGGTTTTGGTAAAGGCAAAAGAAGTGGTCCCATACCAGAGGAGTTAAACCTTGCCTGGTTAAGTAAGGAGAAATATCAGGTATGTCTCGCCCTCTGCCCAGCTGTAGGTCTCCCGATGAACCTGAGCTGAACTAGGAAAGATGGGGGCAGAGAGTGGTCAGAGAGTTCCTCTCACTCCACAGTCGGTACTTTTCATGGAAGCTGGGGTGGGTGGAGGTTGTGCGGATGTGGCCAATGGTGAGGAAATGAGTTTTAAATTGAGTTTGATTTTGGAGTTTTAAAGTGTACCAAATTTTAATAACTGCCCATGAATGGGTTCGATTTTAAAGCTATGGTCAAAATTTTAATATCTTCTCAGTGAATAGAAAACTGAAAATTACCTGATGTCATAAATGAAGAGCAACGTGAAATTCAGCATCTTTGAATTTGAAAAGTATTCCAGAGTCATTTTTCTGTTTCTTTATTTGTTTGGTGTTTTTTTTTGGTCATCTTCTCATAACTATCAGTTTCGCAAAATGGCATAAGTCATTTCACCCTTAAGCTCTATCAAGTTGAGCCTCTGGTGAACTAGTTACTGAACAAAAGATATTAAAGACATGGACTATTTTTCTTATTCATTGAGTTTGTGACTGTATGACTGTGTTGGCTGGAACAAAAGGAATGCATGAATATATCTAATGCTATTTATTAATATAGAAACAGTTATTTTTCCTGTTCAGTGAGGGACATTGAACACAACGCTTCGATGTCCCATCCATCTTCCTGTGTACAAAGCAGACTGGAATATGATACCCAACCATGGCTGCCATTCTCCTTGACATTTCACTTACCTGCTTTTCTCTCCCATTGCTCTGCCTTTGAGCAAGTGTGGGCACAGGGTAGTAGATCAACTTAATAGCTGGGACATCTGGTGCAGCCTGACAGACAGATTGTCGGCCTACTTAGACCCTCTGCATGAATGAAAAACTATACTAACTTGTTTATTCCAAAGTGAAGCTGACCTGATAAAAACCTTTCCTCGGAAGACAATGTTACTTTCTCCCGGGAACAAAACAGCAATGGTACAGTATCAAGAAATTTTAAAAAAAGGAGAAATCAACATTGGGACGACTGGGTTGCCATACAAATTTGGTTAAAAAAAAATCAAAATAACATTAATGTAAATTTCTGCATTGTGAAATAATCTCAACCTTAAAAATTCTGAAAAAATAAAAATAGCACAAAGAACACCTTTCTGCCTTTTCCTTCTATTTACTTATTGCTAATTTTTCACTGCATAACTCTATTATGTCCTTATTATTTTTCTGAAACACTTGAAAGTAAGTTTTATACGTGATACATCTTATCTCTCATGTTATTTCCTAAGAATAAGGATATTGCTTACATACCACCAATTCAGTTAAAATATTCATAAATTTACACTGACACAGTGCTTCTGTCTATCCTATCATTTATATTTCTCTTTTGTTAGTTGGCCTAATAATACACTTGTAGCATTTTAAACTCTAGAGTCTTCAAAGAGGATACACCATGTGAACAAATGTATAAAATTGTATGGGATTAACTTTTTCTTAAAGTACAGGAGTACCAAAAGAAATTGGGGGAGTCACAAAAATGTCTGTCACCATGAAACAGATTGTTGTGAGAAGATGACAAAAAAATCAAACAAATAAATAGAAATATAACTTCAGTCTTCTAAAAGATCTTTATATTAGTAGGTTAATTATGAAAGTTTCTGGATATATCCGTCCATTCAAAAGGTCCAAATATAATCTGAAATTCAGTTCATTACCAGGTACAAGACTGTTTCTGGTCTGTAAATCTCAGAACCTAGAGGGTCCATTGGAGCTGATTATTTTTCATCAATTGATCCAATCATTTCTTTTATAGTACTTTTGGAAAAGTATGCACTGGAGGAACATACCTTAGCAGATGCTAGGTTATGTTACTCATGGATCTTATAGTAGGGGCCTTATCTTCTCAAAGGTGGATGTGCAGTCTACAACAAAAATAGTCACATCTTCTCCTCCTATGTGTTCAGACTTCTTGTAATATGACATGCAGCTCCCATGAAGAGATAGAGAGTGGTTTTCATCCCTTTGTTCAAGCCTGTGGGCCATTAACAAAGGTAACTTAAACAATGACATGGTAAATGCATTGGTTTACTTTCAATTTCTCTTCTCTAGAACCTTGAACCCTCCATGTTTGAGATTCCTGAGACTTGCAACCCAGAGCCACAAAACAGGTAGATTAAAAAAAAAAAAAAAAACAATAGACACTTACTCTTTCACACTTCCGGAGGCTAGAGGCCTGAGTTCTGGGGTGGGCAGGACTGATTCCTGCTGAGGGTTATTAATAGAATTCTATTCTTTGCATTTGCCTAGGTTCTGATGGCGCCTGACAATTTTTGCCTTTTCTTTATTTCTAAAGGTGTCACTCTGATCTCTACCTCCACCTTCACTTTGTTTTCTTCTCCTTGGTGTCTCAGTATAACTTCTCCCTTTTTTATAAGGATACTAGTCGCTAGATTTAGGGCCTACCCTAAGCCAGTATGACCTCATCTTAATGAATTGCATCTGCGAATAGCTCATTTCTAAATAAAGTTACATTGTAAATGTCAGGGTGGACAAGAATTTTGGGGGAATGCTATTCAACCCAGTTTACAATGAGTGAAGAAGCATATGCCTGCCTGCCAGAAGGTTCCAGTCCATGTGGAACAGAGACACACCATCCATGCTAAGGCCTGCAGAGGTGAAGCAGGTTTGCAAGCATCTGCTTTGCATCTGAGGCCATCCTAAACAAGTCACCTATCCACCCAGCCAGCCCATCAGATAACCACAGGTATTTAAGAAGATAAACCCAGCCAACTCTCAACAGGTAGTTGTTGTGAAGTGTTTTATTTCTTCGTAGGAAAAACGAATGTAACTCTGTTCAGCCTCTTGGGATCAGGTTTGATATCAAGACAACCTAAAACAGAGACAAAGCACAGCTGCAGTCTGGTTCCCCTTGCAAATTTGTGAATGTTCTCCTCATAGATGTCAAAAAAAGATAAATGAAAGTTACAAAAGCCAGAGCTGAAGATACTAAGGTATTGCTAATTAGACCTCCAGAAGAACCATATACAAGGGCAAGATATACATAGAAGCTACACCTGAGATCTTGAACATGTGTGAAGATTGACATCTAAATCTGTAATTCTTTCAGTTGAGTTCCACAGAAGCTTCTGACTGCATGCTGGCCCTGGATAGGAAACATTACCTGATCTCTACCTCAAAGTGTCTCAAAACCAGAATCATTTTGGTCCATGATGCTGACATGATGATTCCAACCTACTCCTACTCAGTTCTTTATCTCTTGAATTCCGGACTTCAGAACACTGAGGTCAAAGTACAAGAAAATGGATACAGGACTGGTTATGATGACCACTCATTGTATGGGGCAAAACTAAAAATTTTTCTCAAGGAATCTCCAAAATAAATCCCACTTTTAAAGATCCTGTAATTTTCTACCAAAGAATATTAATGAACTAGATGACCAAAAGAGCAACAAGTAAAAAAAAAAAATCCATGTTTTTACTCATTAATTTTTATTAACAAATCATATTTGTATTTATTTATGGGGAACAGTATTACAATTTGATACATGATAATCAAATCAAGATAACTGGCATTCCCATAACCTCAAATATTGTCACTTCTCTGTGTTGGGAAACTTCAAACTCTTTTCCTCTAGTTAATTTGAAATACACCATTAACTATATTATAGTATAGATCTGTTGTGCTATACAACATCAGAATTACCCCCTTCTAACTGTATTTATTACCCATTATCCACCATCCCACTGTTTCCTTCTATCCCCTTCCTAGCCTCGAATGACCTTTATTCTACTTTCTACTTCTGTATTATCAACATTTTCTAGCTCCACAAATGAAGAGCAACATGATATTCGTCTTTCTGTAACTGACTTCTTTCACTTAGTGTGTTTTCCAGTTTTATTCATGTTGCCACAAATGGCAGGATATATTCATTTTATGGCCGATTAATATGTATATGTGTATAGATGTACACCTATGTACACATATACATATTATATGTTTTAATCCATTTAAACATGTTTAATCCGTTTAATATATTTTAATCCACTCATCTGTCCATAGACATCTTAGTTGATTAATATATTGACTATTAAGAACAGTGCTGCAATAAACTTGTACAAGTGGGTATCTCTTTCATAGAATTATTTCATTCCCTTTGGCTATATACTAATAGTGGGATTGTTGGATCATATCATAATTCTTTTTTCAGCCTATTGAGGAACTTCCATCTGATTTTCATAATGGATTTAATAATTTATATTCCTACCAACAGTGTATAAGAGACAGTGCCTCTGTCTCTGCATCCCCAGCAGCATGTTACATTTCATATGTATGTATTTTGATACTTCTTACCATATGCAAAATCAACTAAAAATGGATCAAGGATGTAAGTGTAAAACTTCCAACTATGAAATTACTAGATGAAAACTGGGAAACACTTCAAGACTTTGGACGTGCAAATATTTTTCAAATATTATATATATAATATATGTTATATATATAATATAATATATGTGTTATATATAACATATATTATAGGTATATCTCCAAAAACACAGGCAAAGAAAGCAAAACCAAACAAATGGGTTTTTGTCAGCCTAAGAAGTTTCTAACAACAGAGGCAACAATCAACAGAGTCAAGAGAAAACCTACAGAATAGGAGAAAATATCTGCAAACTACTCACCTGACAAGGATTAACATTTAGAATATACTGGGACATAAACCTCTCAAAGGTAAAAAGTAAAAAGTTAAAAAAAAAAAAAAAAAAAAAAAAAAAAAAAAACTGATCTAAAACTGGGCACATTATGTGAACTGACATTTCTCAAAAGAAGATATCCAAATGGTCAACAAGCATATGAAAAAACTGCTTAGCATCACTAATCATGAAGGAAATGCAACCCTCGATGGTAATGAGAGATCATCTCACCTCTGTATGGCTATTGTGGTCACTTCCATTTTGAACAACAGCTTACTTTTATTCCCTTAAAATGTTTAAGGGGAATGTTTAAAAGGTCATAATCATACAGGGAACTAAAAATAATATCAATAATAAATGTCATTGTTCAAAATATAATTTATGACCAGTAGCAGGAATAAGGCAGCTTTGCAAACATGTCTCTGTCTTTTTCCTGCTCCCTGGAGTGATTCCTGAATATCTTTGTTATCGATCTTACAGTATTTCAGTTCACATCTTCAAAATGGAAACAGATTTTTGAATATATATTACTTTCTAAAAATAAGTCCAAGAATTAATGAAGTATAGTTTTGACATAGTGCATTATCATTAATCAGTTGGAGAAGTCCTGATATATATATATATATATATATATGTATTCACACACACACACACACACACACACATACAAACACATCATAGTGAGATGGTGAATAATTGGTAACAAAACACCTATATATAGATGTGTATGTACACTTGCATATATCTACTTGCAGAATTCTTATGTTTAACTAAATCCCCAAAGGAACAGGAAATGAAATAATGAAAGAGAAATGAAGGGAAAAGAAATAAGCCTAGATGGTGGAGCAAAACATTAGGAGGCCACCCATCAGTCTGTATGGTTTTGCAGCATCCCTGCCAGGTGGCAGATACATGGAAGGATGACCTCTGGAGAGCCCCTTACAGAACTGTGAATAAATGAAACTGAGGAAAAGCAAAGTTAATAGAGTAATTAATTCCTCCTCTGATTGCGTCTCCTTAGTTTTTCTCCCTAGATATTTAAAATAATTACATTAAAAGGGAGAGGAAGGAGTTTTTAGAATAATTATTTCTGCATTTTGATTGGCTATTTCTCAATACAAGAAGGGAAAAGACCCTTATTCTTGAAAGAATGTGATTAGGAGAGATGCTATTAGAGTAATTAATTCATTGCTGTGATTGTTTCTTGTTTGTTAGCACAAACGTGGGAGAAAGAAGTTTGAAAATGACTTCATAGAGATTTTGTTTCTGAAATGCATTTTATTAAGAAATCTTTGAAAGCTTGACTGTAAAAGGGAAAAGTTTATGAATGTCCTCAGTTTGATTTCTATTATAAAATGTAAAGAAAGTGACCATGCTTACAGTATATTCTGCAATTTTGGGTGAATGTTCATATTTGATGTTTCTCAAGTGCTCAAATTTAGGTTAGCAATAAGTTCATTTAAAATACAAATTTCACTCTCACCTTTCCATATACACAAGACCTTCCATCAGGAATATAGACACTTCTAAAAGCAAATGTGGTTTAAGATGCCAATAAAATTAAGGAAAAAGTGAAACCCTCTTTTCTAGATCTGTGAACTTCACAAGTCATTAATCAAGAACAAATGTGCAACATGCATGACAAGATAAAAGTTAATAATTGTCTGTGACAGAATTTGCAATTTTAAGATATTAAGTAGTATAATAATAAAAAATGGTGATCTCAGGAGAGGTTGCTTTCATGTAGAATAGAAAGGTTGAAAGGGCTGACCTACTGCCATGTTCTGAATTTTTTTCTTTTCTTTTTTGGTGGGACCGTAGGTTGAACCCAGGGCTACACACATGCCAGGCAAGTATTCTACCACTAAGTTACAGCTCCAATTCTTTTTGAAAATTTTATTATGAAACAGAATTTTGCCAACTTGCACAGAATGACCTTAAACTTGTGATTTTCTAGGCTCAGTCTCCCAAATAGTTGAGATTATAGAAATGTGCCACCACACCTGGATGGTTATGTATTGAATGTTTCCCCCAAAGTTTATGTGTTGGGAGCTTGATCTTTAATGTTGTGGTATTGGAAGATGGTGTAGAATCTTTTAGCGATGTCTGGCGGGGGGAGCAATTAGTTCATGATGGGCACTGTTCTCAGGAGGGACTGAGATGGCTCCTATGGAACTTTGTTTAGTTCTCATGGGAGTATTGCTATTAAAGAGCAATCCTGGCTCTCCCTGATATTATCCTGGATTCTTGTCTTGCCATGTGATTTCTTCTTCTTGCACATGTTCCTGCCATGGTATGATATAGACAAGGTAGCTCTCTTCAGAGCTAAAACTATGTCTCCAAAACTGTGAGCCAAATCAAACTCTTATTTATGAAGGGCCCAGCCTCAGGTACTATATTATAGGAACAGAAGACTAATTAATACACCTATTAAAGGTAAAGCTCATGTATACATATTAAATATATGTATAGTCAATGCATATATTCTGTATTCTCTCTCTTTCTCTCTCTCTCTCTCTCTCTCTCTCTCTCTCTCTCTCTCTCTCTCTCTCTCTCTCCCACTTCCTCTCTTCCTCCGTTTTCTTCATCTTCTACTTTCTTTTTCTTCCTTTCCCTCTCTTGGCAGAGGTAGAATAGAGTTGCTGCCCTTATTTATGACTAAAGGTGTGAATAACAGTTGAAGAACTGTTGTTAGGTTCATCCAGAGTCATTCAAAGGAGAGTTGGCTCCAGTGTAATAGGATGTTCCTGAATAATGCCAAGGCTAATGATAAATCATTTCAGTCCAGCAGCTATTATTATAACTTTGAGCAACCTGGTTGTCTCTCTTCTGACTCTTGCTGCTTGTTGTAAATGACTCAATTTTCAATATTTGAGCAGATGTCAAGAGGAAAACTTGGCATATCTAAGCAAGATCTGTGCAGCTTTTGAAACAAGTTGATAAGTCCTTTAAAAAGTACCATAGAGACTGGGTTGTGATAGCAGCTTCTGCAGACCCAAAGATGAATCAGAGACCAAGGGCATAGATCCCTGGGCAGAAAAAACACAGAGACCATGTTGTGCAAGAAAAGTCTAATCTTGCCTTCAGCTTTTTCACCTCAGATGTGAAGATGAAATTGCCCATCTTATGGTGTTGTGAGAACTGAATGAAGTAAAGAACTGAAAAGTGTTCTATAACTTGGAAAATTCAATGCAAGTAATGGGAATTGTTGTTCATCTATTTTGATTAAAGTCTGTTTTCATTTGTATGGGTTTAAAAAATTATCCCCATAGTCATGCTTAGAAAGTCTCAAGTCTTAATTCTGCATTAAAAATACATTGGCATTACCCCAAAACGTATCACATAGGCTAAGAAAGAAACTAACTGGATGGAAAAAGAAAAGTTTACCCAGTGAATGGTATTTAAAACATTTCATTGGGGAAACTGCAAAGTGGTCTCAGTATCTATCACCTGCATTTTTGGAAATCATGAAACTAAAGATTCAGGGATATAGATAATAAAAGTAAGGATAAATGATAAGAGGTAAAGAATTCAAACAAACCCAGGTGTTAATCCAATTAATATTTTCCGTCAGGAATTGCACACAATTTCCACATACACATATTCTGGAAGTACAAGAAAATATTCTGAGAATGGGAAAATTTCTCCAGTGTTTGTTTGGGGTAAAAGACCTGGCTGGGTAGTGCTGATGCTGTTCCTCTGAAGTTTTCCTGATCCTCTTCAATGTGGAGGCTCCTAATAAAAAATGAGGCAGAGAATATTGTTTTTGGTAAAATTTTCAAGTTCTAGAAACAACAGTGGAATCAATACCGGAAGGCACGATTATAAACAAATCTGTGTTCTGGAGACTGAAAGGATGTATGTGCTTCTGGAGGCCTGATTGCCTTCAAAATCCAGAAAGCAACACATAGAATCGAAAGACAGAAATCAGGCCCAATAAACATATGATTGAAAAGAACCTGCCTTGGATGAAACTTGCTAAGCAGGGAATATATTTCTAACTTGCTCTTCTCTCTCTTGTCTAAGAAAGGAGATGTACAGTTTCCATGATTTCAACCACCATGGAAAAAGAAAATTGGGTTCTCTCATTGGCACTAGATTGCATTCTATGAAAAGAAAGATGGTTGCCACTAGTTATTTAGACTTTTAAATGTTCTTTCAACAACACTCCCTACCCACTATAAAACTGCTCATTTGCAAAACTGTTCTTTCCTTTCCTGCGAGATTTCCCCAAACCACTACAATAGAGTTATCCATTATTGTAGGAAAGCTTGATGCACAGGGAGAAGAACAACAACAGCAAAGAAAATCTGTATCCTGACTATGGCTGAACAATAGAACAGAAGGTGTTTTTCTGAACTCTGAACAATGGGCATGTAAGGATAATTTCAGCTGCAGAGCTAAGCAGTTTGGATTGACAACAACATAAATCAGCTTTGACAATGCATCCCCTCAGCCAAGTTCACTCATTCATCCAAATTAGATAACAGAAGCTTAGAAGCATGGTACTAGCCATTGAAGGGGAGAAAACATGTTTGGGAAAATTACTTGTGGGTAACATTCTAGACAGGCTGTAAAATGATGTAGAACCTGGCTGGGCAATTAGAACAATCACCAGTTCTTTTCATCTAGATGTATGATTTAATTGCTGCGTGTGTGTGTGTATTGTGTGCATTTTCTTTCTAATACATACAGTTGTTTGAGAGATGATGCCAAGGAGAAACTAAAAATAGGCCTGGATTTATGATGCTGAGAGTAGAGTTGGAAAACTTGGCATATTTGATAGCAGAGAGAGAGAGAAGGTTGGAGAATAATTAAACAATCTAGCACAGATGCCAAGGATTGATACTGGATAATAAATGTTGCACTAGAAACAATAGTCGCAGGTCCTTTGTACCCAGCCAGCACTCTGTGAATAGAAGAAGAAATTAATGATATTCAACATGATATTTAACAAAAGACAACCCTTCCTGTATGCCAACTTTCTCTCCCATAAATGGGAATTGCAGAAGAAATACATTCAACTCCTTACACTTGTGGGTTGTCACAAATAATCACCAGTAAACCACTACAGAGCACCAGATGACTGGACCCACAGAGCACAGTCTGACTCTTCAGCTTCTACATATAAGACATGATGACTTAGGACCTTAATTTTCAGTGTGTGGATATCCAACTTTCCCCATCTTTCCCCAGAGATATTCCTCAGATCTTGCCTAGAAAACTACCTCCAAGTTCTTATTAATATTTCCAGTTCTAATTATACCCTTCCCACTAGTTATGGAATTATCTTTCCAAACATCAAACTAGGTCATGTCATTGCTTTAGCTTCCAAATGCCATATAGTAATAAGTCCAACTGCTTGGTATAGAAATCCAAAAGCTTCATGACCTGACTCCATCTCATTTCTCAGCAGCAGCACTAGTGTGGAAGTCAGAAGTTGCAGCAGTTTCTAGCTGCTCATAATGAGCAACGTGTCCTTAGAGAAATCCTCAGCTTTCAGGGTGTAAGTGCACCCATATGTTAAAAAGGAAACCATAGGAGGGAACAAAAGAAGAAAGAAAGAAAAGGATGGAGGAAATGTAAGGAAGCGGGGGGCAAAAAAAACAGGTCTAAGCTAACATTATGAACTTTTCCATTTTGGTTTTTTAATTAACAATCTCATGCTTTTTCTATCATTCTCTCTTTAAAATGCAACGTCAACCTTCTACACCTATGAAACCCCTATACATATTGACAAGTCCACCTCTAAGGCCACTTTCCCAATGAAACCTTTCATTTCCTTAGATAAACACGACTTTCCTTCAACTCTATTTTACTAGCATGCTAGTAGCAATTTTTCTATCAGTTGTACCCATAGTTACATGATTTCCTAGTCAGCTGTCTCTGGTGGTCTCTGTGCTTAGAATATCTCATTGTGAATAGTAAGATGAATGAGATTGTGTCTGCATTGGGTAATTGGAGAAGAAATGCTTGGTATAGCAATTTTGGTCACGTCACTTAAGATACACGTGCACAAAGATGCAGTTCCCTCTCTTATAGCCCAATGAATCAATACGAAATAATACCAGAGAACAAATTAGATCAGACGATTGGAAGCTCATTCTATACCTGTGTATTGCAATGCATTTCAAACCCCTTCCAAGCTCAATTTGGAATCCTAGAAAATTTGTTCAGGAAAGGAACTTAGACCTGACCTGGTACAATGTCTTAATTTAGCAGAAGGGAAAATTGTGGCCTAAACAATGAGGTCATACTCCAGATGGTGGCAGTTCAGGGTTTGGTGTTCCTTTCTTGATTCTTTCTAAAGCCCTCTTCCTCTCCCACTTGAGGAGCTTCCATCTCATCAAGAAACATCTTCCTCTAACATATCTTGGGAAAAATGGAGCTCATCTCATTTCTTGAACTATCTGTGTTGTAGCTCTCCACCTTCTGGAACCTCCCTGTAGACTCCTCTCCATGGGAGCCACCTTGTGCTTTATCAAAGAGCTTTCTTGGAGTAAGTGTGTACAGTCCTTTAAGGAAACTCAGCAAATTCACCCCAAGGGTCAGCAAGAGAGCCAAAGACTTGCAATGGGTCAGTGGTTTTACTTTTTAATTTATTACCTCACATTTCCCAACATCATCATATTAGGCTCTAAAAGTACTTAATATTTTAAGGAAACACGAGATATAAGTAAAAAAAAAAAAAAAAAAAAAAAAAAGGATAAAAATTTAAATAGAATAATTATCCTGTCTCTCATTATCCGAGGGAAAATGTTCCAAAATTAAAGCCCATTCCAAGTGGTTTTTGTGGTATACATGTTTCAGTCCTTGGTTTTTGATGCTCTGCCCTGCTTCCTAGTTTACCCTTCCCTGTTTATACCATTGGTTTAGGAATAGTCTTTAGGAGGAGTACTAACCCTTACCCAGAAACAGTAATTCTTATCCTTCTCTCACAGAGCCTTACACTTATATTTTCCCAAAGTCTGAATTATTCTACTCAGAGAATATTACCACTACAGTTTCATCCAAAGATGAGAGATTTTTCTGAAGATAACTGTGAAATACCTACAGGTATCAGTGTCAAAAACTGTTAGATGCCTAGTAAAACCTGCTTCCCATTTCCTATTGCTACTGAATTCCAATGTATTGTATTCCAACACAATGTTCTTACCCTTACTGAAAAAAAAAAAAAAAAAAAAGCCCACAAATAAAATAAACATTGCCAGGTATAAGCATTGCCAGGTGACCTAAGCAGAAGTTAGTTGACCAGAACATGCAAGAGAGTCTATTCATCTATTGTTATGCAGATTAACCATGGAAGTTCAGCTGGCCATGGTTTGCTTCCCCACTTTCTTCCAGCCTACAACGCAGACACAATGCCTGGAGGTTTCCCAGTTATACTGTGACCAAGAGCTAAGAACACCCTCAGGAAGGATGAAAGGTATTGTTGTAGTCACAGCACTAATCCTGACCTTCCACCTTTGGATTCCTTGTAATTTGAGATAAAACAAACTGTGTACGTGGTTGTGTCATCCATGTTGTGTTTCTTTTACATGTAACTGAACCTCGGTTGCACAGTAGTTTATGCATGTATGGAAATAGCACAGTGAATCCTATTAATTTAAATGATTAATAGAAATTAGCAATTATAACAAAAAAGAAAAATTCAGATAAACTACCAGAAAGAAAAAGGAAGATGGAGGATTCTAGGAGAGATTAACCTCTCTTATAGCATCAAGATGTTTATACATTTAGTCTCTGGTAGCAACATGTTAACAGCAACTGAGTCTGGTTAATATCTATAAAAATAATGAAAGCAGGGGAGAAGTATTCCCATCACATAGTCCTAAAAACCTAAAATGTCATACCTTCCAATAATTTAAAATTGCTCCAGACTTAGGAGCATTGCCCATCACCTCAATCAAGAGCCACTAAAACCCAGAAGCAGTCAGTTAACCAACTACAAAACATTTTTAATCTCCCCAATAGGAATATATGATATGTATTTTTACTTCTGTTTGGTAAATGTAGTAATGGAGTGTTAAAGCATTTAGTCTTAAATAAGTATCTTATTTAAATTTTACCTAGTCATAATTTATGAATTCAAATTTATAACTGTTGTCCCACCAATCTGTCTTCCAGCACACCCTTAAAGTAACCTTGAAATATTATGAAAGATGTGAAAAAGTAAAAATAAATATGGTCTATTGAATTTAAGGTATGCTTTTAGTGTAAGACCTCTGTCTTTGCTACCAAAGACATAGGTAGTCAAAACTACAGATATTGGTATGGGGTACCAATTATTTTTTTTTTTTTAAATAAAGACTTAGTTAAATGTAGACTTCTTTTTTCCCTCACCCAGATAATCAGACAGTGCTGAGCAAATATGATGAAGAACCATTCCTGGTTTCTTGCAGAAACAAGATTTTTCAAATAAATACCTATGTTTTGTTATACACGTAATATAGTTTAATAATGAATGTAGAAACTCAGGATAGTAATATGTGACCTCTGAAATAGGAGTACAAAAGAGCAGACAGTAGGCAGTGGATAAAAAGAAAAAGGATTATTTGAAAGAGTTCCAGCAGAATTCTGAGAAATAGCAAAACCTATTCTGGTTATATGAATCATTTTTATAACTCAGAACTAATTTATTGTTTTCAATAGTTGAAAATTCACAACAGAATTTAAAGTATGTTTTAATTTCATGCAACTATACCTAACTAATCCCTCTAGTAAAGTTTACATAGTTTTCATTGAAGTGATATATTTAGCAATAATTATCTTCCAAATATTTTATTAATCTCTCCAGGTATTGTATCCTTCCCAATATCAATGTAAAGATACATAGATTGAGACTACATTATTTAAAAATTTACATTAATGTCGAGGTACCCATTTTGAAAAATTTAGGAAATAAAATATATTTTTTTCTAATCAAGTTTACTACTGATTAGATATGATAATGGTAGGGGACAGATAGATATGAATGGTAGGAATACAAGGTTAAGGGAATAGTTCTATAAAATTAGCCCAGTGTGCTGACCTCCACGTGCTTTCTTTTCTGAGAAGCAATTTACCTGCAGCCCTGCCTGGCTTAGGTGAACAGGTTATGTCACATTCCCCAGCAAACTTCTCATTATTTGCAGGAAAAATGTAGGCCCAAAATAATGTCGACAAGAGGAACCCAAGTTACCCTGAAGATGAAGACTTTTGTGAATCTTTTGATAGAACAGATCCCAAAACTCAGGGACATAGGGATAATTCTGACTAACTCCCAAATCTGTAAGAACTTGTGGTTAAGAATTCAATAAAGACTGGTCAGCATGGGCCAAGGTGATCTAGAGTGGTTATGGAAGTGGGGACTTAAAAGTATGATGTCATCCTGCTGTCAGTAAAAAGTCAAGAGGTGGACCTGGGCAGGACTCTTTGGAAACTTCTCTGGGATCCCCAATAAAACTGGAGTGCAAGAGAGGCACACTGTCCCTCTCCTCTCTGAGAGGACCCACTCTGTCCTTTGAGACTGGCCCCTTTTCCTTTTTCTATCTCTTCAATAAACTCATTCCTGTTAATCTGAGCAATATGTCTGAAATTTTTCTGATTTGATTGGAAGAATCAGGGTTTAAAAGTGGGGGGACCATTACATTGCCTCACTTTCCTAGAAGGCCCAGTTCTGTAGCAATATGCATAATTTATATATGACAATATATGAGAAGTATGAGAGATAGGAATATGTTATTTTTTTCCATTGGCCACAGTATTCAGACAAATACAAAATAAAGCTTATCTTTCTTCAAATATGCAACAAAAAACATTCATGCGTCATTCCATTCTTCCCTGATCATTTCCTCTGCATTCCCTTTATAATGTGACCAGTCCTATTGCCAGATATTTGATCATGATCTCTTAGAGGGAATGTAGTGGGACACAGGATGCCACTGGCCACCCGTTGAGCACAGGTAAATGGATGAGAAACAGATACCTGAAATAGGACACAATCAGACCATCTCTCTGAAATCAGTCTGAGTTGATATCTGAAGTCAGCAGACATAAAGTGAGCTTGATGCAGGCTGGGACCAGGGCTCCTGAAAGTGAATTTGCAGGTTTTACCCTGTGCCAGGACATCTGGTCTGAAATCCATCCTGCACTTCACTTGCCAAGCTGTGTTTGCTAGAGGAAAGTTAACCTTTTCCTGAGTGCTCCAGAGGCATTATGTGAGCACAGGGTCCCCGGGATAGAAGACACAGTTGGCATCTTTTCAAAAAGAAACGAAAAGTGGACAGCAGATAGATGAGTGATACAGGCATAGAAACACACCAGAGATAAAGGACCAAATGGTGTAGAGATAGAGGGATCAAAAAAATTGATTCTGGAAGCAGGAGAGTCTCCAGGGGAGGCAGCAGTAGAGGTCAGAAGCTCTTTTCCTGATTATAGAGCCAGGTAGTGCTCTACTTCTGTCGAAGCTCTCCATTTCTGTGTGTGGTAGTTTGCAAAAACAACCACCCATTTCCCCCTTTCTCTGTTCTTTTGACTTTGTCCCATTACATAAGGAAAAGGTGACACCATGACACCTCCTGGTCTAGTCCTCAAGAGGCCTGTGCACTTCTGTCCTTTTCCTTAGAACTCTGCCAGCCACTATGTGAACAGATCTGGGTTCCTTAATGATGTTAAAAGACATGTGGCCAAGTTGTAGTCATCACT
This sequence comes from Sciurus carolinensis, assembly GCF_902686445.1. Taxonomy (NCBI): domain Eukaryota; kingdom Metazoa; phylum Chordata; class Mammalia; order Rodentia; family Sciuridae; genus Sciurus; species Sciurus carolinensis. The sequence continues at coordinate 33,697,331 of NC_062229.1, forward strand.
TCAGCCAAGAGACACTAATCCCCAGAAGCGTAGTCAGTTAAACCAACCACAAATGTGTGCTGGAGCTTGTCCAAGAGGAAGAACAAAGCAAACAAACATCCCGTAGAGGACAGTGCACATTTCTGACCAGCGAAATCATGATACAAATCAGAGACAGGCCTGGTGTTCCTGAAAAGGGCCAGAAAGTAAATAAATGAGAACTTGTAACCCTTTAAAAACATAAAAACCATCCCTCTCTCTTGAGTTGTACTAAAATTGGTTATGGGACAGATTTGACCCATGGGTGGAAAATGACTGACCCCTTGTCTATATAAAAGTTTGATGTTTTGAGTTCTGAAGTGGCTTACTTTGCAGTCAAAGCCTACTGGTATATTATAAAATACTTCCGTCACTTAAAAAATAGACCTTTTCTGCAAAAATCCTCTTTTGCAATACAAATTGCCTTGACTTAGATGACAAATTTGAAACAACACAGTCCATGAAGAAAGGTTCAAAACCACCCTGAAATAATCAGAGACAACAAAATTGGGATCTCTCAAGATTCTGTTACTTTCGTTTATGAAAATACTCCTATATCCATAAGCAAAGGCCCTTTTTTTGAAACTTGCAGACCTGACACTCAGAATGCAAACCATTCTTTGAATGATTTCTGGCACTTAATGCAGCTTGCTTTTTTTCCCTAAATGTGATTCTTTACAACATATGCTTGATCTGATGGAAGAAATTAGCAAAGGATTATTGCTTTCCTCAAGTCAATGAGGCTAAAAAGAAATGAGTTGCTTTTCTTTTGCTATCATACCAGCTTTATTTCTAAGACAACATGTACAGAAATTGAATTAGTGTAATGGAAATATTACTGTAAAATTTCCCATCCTATGTGCTAGTCATACCTTGTTTCAATACGTTTGGATTTGAACCCTGCATATTCTGATATAAATAAAATCAGTAAAACTTACTAAATAAGAAAAAAAACCCTTATCTAAGGAGGGAATGGGTCTGCATGTGTCTGTGTCAGACAGATACATAAGGAGAAACAAGAATATTTTGCTTTCTTTAGCATTTAAAGGAAAAGCAACTAGGACACTAATTCTTTTTTTCTTCAGGGTATATATATATAATTTTTTTTTCAAAGAGAATTGTAGGTCTATATTGATATGACAAAACAAATCCTTATCTCCTACAAGTCTTTTTGGTTCATTATCAAGGAACATAACCAAAAATCAAAAGATAAACTTTTGTTTTCCAAAGTAGCCAAATCAATGTTGTTAATTGATTTGCTGAGCAAGCATGGTTATTTGTGGACCAACAATGCTTTAGAAATCAGTAGAAGTCATTTGTTTATAAGGAGTTTGAAAATCCTGAAACAGACAATGATTTTTATTACAGAAATGGAAATAAAGAGTTAAAGGTCTTTCAAATTAAGTTGGCTAGATGGGAATACATGATTTTCAGGACTGAGTTCAATCCTGAATCATTTTAAGTACCAGAATAAATTCTACTCTTAAAACGTTTAAGTCCTCTTTACAAAATCCTAACATTTACTCCAAAGCAGTGCCTGTAAGTATACCAGTTAAAATACTGTAAATACAAGTAACTAAATTTTTTTCTATATATCAAACTGAACGCATTTAATACAGGGATTTAATGCTGGAAGATCTGATTAAAGGAACTGGGAAGAAAAAGAAAAAGGGATGATCTCTGTAGTTCAGAAGTTCTGATACTCTGAGTTAGGTTTAAAAAGTCTGCCCTTGCTGCTGTGCAGTTAGGGATACTATTTTAGGATGCACCAAGAGAGTGCTGCCTTACTGTCACTTCCTGTATTCACATTGCTCATGAAAGCTTTACAGAAAGGAATTAAAAATAAACCAGTAGGAAATAAGGAAAACATAGTTTGAGAACTTTTAATCTCAGCAGAAAAGAGCAAGGTATAAAAAGGTTATTGAAATATATATAAACCAGCGCAGAATTATCAAACTATTATGCTCTCTTCTTTAAACTTTATTTATTTATTTATTTATTTGTACCAGGGATTGAATCCAGGGGTGTTTAACCTGAGCCACATCCCCAGCCCCTCTTATTTTTTATTTTGAGACAGGGTCTAACTAAGTTTCGTAGGGCCTCGCTAAATTTCTAAGGTTGTCTTTGAACTTGAGATCCTCCTGTCTCAGCCTCCCGAGCTGCTGGGATGACGGGAGTCCACCACCACGCCTTGCTCTCCTTTAAGCTTTCAAAATGACAGTTATAAATTATCTCTTCTTATCTGTTTTTTGGAGTTTGTGTCATTGTTCTCAACCCTTGTTTCTGGGCCAGGATGTAGAGGTCCACTAGTGGACTTTCTTAAATCTGCAATCCACGTGGTAAACATGGTTAAAAATTGTGAAAGATTGAATATACAAATTGATGATGGCCAGTCTATATTTATATATAAGTAGAATTCTGACCCACAATCTGAAACCATCGGCCCAGAAAGTCAACATACTGCCTGCAGTAATCAATCTCAGAAGTCAAACTACTATCTGTAGTAGCCAGTCCAGAAAGCCAACAGTAATTCACTTATCAATCAGCTCCAAATATATTTATTTTATTTATTTTTATTCATTTATTCATTTCTCCTTGCTTCACCTTAAGACCAACTGGAGAAAACCAACATGAACTTTAACCAATCATGCAGGATGTCTTGCTTCTAGATAGCCCACCTGCAACTTCCCCAGGCCAACATCAAGGCACACCTGAAACTGTCTCTCTGTTGTTTTTCTTTCCTATTCAAAGGCTTTTCTTCTCTTTTGCCTGCCTTGAATCTCAGCCAACAGCAAATGGTGAATGACTTGTTTTGCTATAGCATGCTCTAAATAAGTAGTCTTTGTTTGCATTTTTTTTTTCATTTATTCCCCAAAGGCAGTGGTTACCAAGCACTAGGAGTTCACTAAGATTAAGTCAAAAAATGAAATCCATCTCCAGGAGGTAGATTATGTTTAGGTTTGTTTCTATAAAAATCCTGGCAAAGATGATATTACTTATTAACATGTCTCCAGACCACTTCAAGGAATATTCACAAATTTTAGTGTATGGTTTCTAAACCTGGCAATATTGACATTTTGGACTAGATAAGGGCTTTTTGTAGGGGACTGCCCTGTGTATTATAGCACCTACAGAAGCATATATAGGAGCCTCTGTTCACTAGGAGTAAGTAAGAATGACACTTTTCAAGTTGTGACAACTAAAACTATTTACATGCATTGCTAATATCCCCTTAGGAGAAGCATATTCACACTCTGCTTGGTAACCACTGCCTTTGGGGAATCCTGAATGAATTTCCCCTTTAAGATACTTTAATCTATAAAAGTGGTTTGGACTCCAAGCTAGCATGATTATGATCCCCAGATTTTTTAATATAATGTCAACTTTGTAGACTTTACTTAATTAAAATAAGGGTGATATGAAGTTGGCAAATTTTTTTTGTAATTTAAAAAATGTGTAAATTTACAAGTCAAGATATATTTTTTTTGCTCCCATACCTTTTATACATGTATTCCACATGTATAAAAATACAGCATAATATGCCCAGGCAGTCTCTGGATAACCTTGCAATCTTTTCTAGGTCTTTAACTAGATCAAGATTCAACTGCTTATGACAAGTTGTCTTTACATGAAGGAAACCACTGAACTACTCCATACTCTGAATCTCCTTGAATTTCTGTGATTTGTTACTTCTTTATTCTTTTTTTTTTTTTTTAATACAGTGCTTGGGATTACACCTGGGCTTTATGTATGCTAGGCAAGCACTCTACCAGTATGCTACATCCCCAGACCAGTCCTTCATTCTTATATTTCAAAGTATTCTAAGTAATCATTTAAATATTTTATCTACCTTTCCAAGTGATGAAAGGAAAATACATTATTGAGAGTTAACATATAGCATGTGTCAAGGGATTATACAGTAGAATTTTAAAGTGTTTCATGTTAATATACTCCATGTAACCTAAATAAAAGCAACCACTTGCATTTGTTATATTTATTATATATTATTTCCCCACATCATCTATTTTCCTTTTCATAACACTCATCCTTAGATTATTTATTGAGATCTTGCTGTGCACCAGATTCCATGAACTATTATCTAGGAACATGAAGGTAAAAATAAACAGTTTGTTCTTGTGAAGGGTCAGAGTTCTCCAGAGAAACAATCAATAAGATGTGTATATGTATGTATGTGTGTGTGTAGATGTGATTGAATGCTGACCACCCACATTATGGAGGATGATCTAATTTACTTTCAGTCTGTGAATTTAAATATTAATCATATCTTTAAAATACTTACACAGAAACTAGAAAAATGTTTGGGCAAATATCTAAGTGTCAAGCACTAGACAAATTGACATATAAAATTAACCATCTTGATTCTCAAGTAACTCTGAAGGCAAACTGGAAAGATAAAGGTACAAAGGTCAATTATGCTTGGTATGAAAACCCTTGGGATCTGCGAGAAGTAAGGACAGAACTTTAAATTCTCATGGGATAGTTAAGTAGGATATCAGGAGAAAGGGAAGTTTGAGCTAAGAGTTTGAATAAGAGCATGATGCAATGGAAAGACATTTCAGTCAGAGAGAAAAAGTTGCCCCCTGTTAAATTTTGACCTGGGGTAAACCACTTAATGTCTCTGGTTTGCTCATCCATAAAATAAGTATAATAATTACCTTAAAGACTGGCATTTTGAAAAAATGGCTGCTACTGGGTAAAAGTGCTAAGCAAATAGTAGCTATAATTTTGATTGCTTTGATTGAACTAGTAGAGTGAGAAATCTGAGAATTTTCTTGATGAGAAAAGAGGTGAAATTTGAAGAAAGGACAGAAAAACAATTTCCACTGAATTGTTGACCATTGGCAAGAATGAGGTCAGGGATTTAGATCAAATTTAGTAAAGTTCTGCCTAACTGTATTTTCGTATGATATAAAATTGTAGAGAACATGAACAAAAGGCAATTCGCAGAGGTACCCTGGGGTTCATTGTGGACTCTGCCAGGGAAACTCTTGTTTCTTCTATCTCAATCTGCTGGATCCCTAAGGATGTGGTTCTGAGAGAACTGGATTTCAAATAACAATCTGTCATCTACACTTGACTTAGTCTCTCACCTTAGTGTCCTCATTTGTTAAATGTAGATAATAATTCCCATCTCACAGTCTGTTGTGATGATTGATTGAAAGAATGTTTGTAAATCAAATAGTGCTGTGACTAGAATAGAGTTACTTTCAAACTCCAAGTAATTGACACTGGTCACATAGATGAAATATAGTCACATAGTTGGTCTTATGTGTATGAATTATACTTTCATTACTTCCCAATAAAACTGCTTCCCTTAAATAATCAGCTGTCTTTCCCATCTGCATTTCTGTTTCAATAACCCTATTCCTTTCTGAAGCCATGGATATTTCTGGCTAAATCCAGGGAGACTCATAAGCAAGAAAGAACCAAAAAGAAAAGTGTATTAATTAATTTCAAAAATATAACTCAATTCTCTAATGCACTTTATATTTTTAGATATAGAGATTAACTATTTTAACTATTTTGTATGAGGTATTTGTTTAATAAAACCAGTGTGAATTACACAGTATTATTATCTCCATTCTGTAGAAGCAAGCTTATCATTGCTTGCCCATGATTTTATTCATTTATCAATTATTTACGGAGCTCCTTTGGCATGCCAGACAATGTGCCAGGCTTTGGGAATTCAGAGATTAATGTGGTGATGATCCTGATTACAAATGATAGACTCTTTAGTGGATCAAACAAATAATAAATGAATAGTCAAGCTCAGGGCCATAAAGTTCGTTATGGGTGTTGAGTGGGTGCGTGTAAAGCAGGGAGAAGAAATAGGGAAGGTATCACACTGAACCACACATACAGTGCCCTGGCCACTAATTGATCACCTGGCAGTAGCTGGAATATAAGAACAACTGAATCATAATTTTTAAAGAATTCTGTAGTTCATTTGAAGTCTTTTCCTCAAAATCTGCTGCAGATTAGTTAATGATTTTTTTTTTTAAAAGGTTTCACAGCCAATAGCACAATCGGCAATTCTCCATACTGTGCAGCTTCCACAGTTCTGAATTCTGATGTCAGGACACTGACAACACTGTGTGGCTTCATCTCAAACTCTACATCATTCCAGACAAGAATACATGATGATGCTGTTCAACTCTGTCACCAAACACTATGGGAGCTGAATACAGATCTTACTAAAAATATCTCTGAATTACTATTAAGTTAAATGCACCTGAAAAACGTGTTCATTAAAGGAATCTACATGACACACCAAAATCAGCAGTGTTTCTGGACTATCCAAGACAAAAATAATCAATTTAAACTGATAGGTATCTCCACCTAGCAGATGTCTCTTGCATTTTTCATACAATGTCTGTGCTAATTAAGAAACAAACAATGTAGAAATATTGGCTTGGAGATTTATGAACTGTATAAGCAAGATTTCTAGTATGTGTCAGCAATAAACACATATTGAGTTTCAATTAAAAGAAAAATCCTTGAAGCTGAAAATGTTAAGAAAACTATGCAGTCATGCTGATGAGGCACATACTTACAGCAAAGGTTTAACTTCCATGATACCTCTTTAAGTGATGGATGATTTTCCCTTCCTCCACACCTCCACCCCAGATAAACTCTACTTAACAAGCTTCTTGACCTGAACTTGATGGCATAATTACCTCCTCTTGAAAAGAGATAGATGAATGACCATGGGTTGATCATTAATTTTGCCTAGCATAACATGAAGTATCCAAGGGATGCTTTATCTCCTAGATTAAGATTTATTTAGCTAATAAATGGTTCTTCTGGATGCCCATGGAAATCACCATTTTTCTGCCCCTTTCAGCTACTGCTCTCTGCCTTCCCTGATGGGCCACACTGGATTAAGAAATTCATCTTTTGGGGCCTGGGGTTGTAGCTCAGTGGTAGAGTATTTGCCTAGCATGTGTGAGACACTGGGTTTAATTCTCAGCACCACATATAAATAAATGAATAAAATAAAGGTCTATCAACATCTAAAAAATATTTTAAAAAAAGAAAAGAAATTCTCTTCTGTATTAGTAGTCCATGATCACTTATGTCTTCACCAAGCTAACAAAATAACGAGATATTTATTAATCATTCACATATTCATCCAGCAAGCATTTATTAAGCATATGGAAAACACAAAGATAAAACTGTCATTGACAGAGGGACACAGAGGAGTAATGTACTTTGGTATCACATGAGAATCATTGCAATGATCCACACCTATATTTGAAGACCTTGGGTTAGGTAAGGTCATCGTCTTGTACATTTTATCCTTCAAATCATGGCACATTTGGGAGCAAAATGGATGCTCCTGGATATTTGTTGTGAAACAGGACTCATTCATGCTCCCTCACATATATGGTCACCCCAGAGATAAGGGATGGGGAAGATGTTGACTAAGACATAATACTTGAACTTGATATCCAAGTAAATCTTGGGCTGTGCAAGACAGAGCCTATTACAATTCACAGTTTGTTTCTGCAGCAGCTTGGGATTCCATGCTCATGTCCTCTTAATATTTCACCCACTGCCCTCTATGCTCAGTGGCACTGTAGGGTGATTTAGAATAAAAGGAAATGAGAAAGCTTTGGGGGAGATGATGAATTCTTGATGCTTTGATGATTGCCAAACTTAGAACACTACAGATGCTCAATACATACCTGCCCAATTGTGTACCTAAAGGAATATATAGAGAACCTACCTCTAGTCCTCAGAAGCCCATAGAGTAGAGATGAGCTACAGGAAATCAAAGCCCCCTAAGCCCAAGAGAGAGAATGAGAAGGAGCTCTATCTTTTATTGAACTCAGTAGTATTAACATTTTCTTCCTGTTTTCAAGGATTCTTTAAATATCCCTTTAATTTCTGACTTTCTGCATCCTTCTATTTCACCCTTACCTGATTCCCTTAGATTTCATACTCCTAGGTCATAGATATGACCATGCCCAGCCCAGAAGCTCATCAAGATGTGTTGGATAGCAGAGTTCCTCTGACCTTGCCAGGAAAAGAGAGAAAGTGTATGGCTATATTGCCTTTTAAATTATTTTTTGTAGTAAAGTTTACATAGCAAAAAATGCACCAATCCTAAGTCTATATATTTTGATATATTTATGTAAAATGTCATTCATGTGATTGCCATCTAAATAAAATGAAGATAATTTCTTGTATCCATGTGTTAGTCATTTTTCAGTTATTATATTGAAATACCTAAAGTAGGCTACTTTGATAAATGAAGAAGTTTTATTTAACAGAGCTCTTGAGGCTTCAAAGCATGTGTTCTTATCACTTTACCTCTGATGTAGACTTTAGTGTAGAGAGTACCTCAATGGTGGGAGTACACATAAGAGAAAGAGATCATATGGCTAGACTTGAAGTTAGAGTGGAAGGGTGGACCAGCCTTGCTTTATTTTTTTTAATCTTAAACAATTCTTCTGAGTTAACTAACTGAAGTCCTATAAGAACTAGGTAATCCCTTCTTAGGGCGTTCGCATAATGGCCTCCCACTAGGCTACACTTCCCGAATGTCCCACAATCTCTACCCTATCACATTGAGGACTATGCCTCCAACACATGAACCATGGGAAAAACAACACCCAAACCATAGAAATCTGCAAAAGCTTACTTATCCACCCCTCTGTAAGTATATCTCAAAGAAGATTATCATTTTGGTAAGAGGTAGGGCCTAATGAAGTTAACCAGGTCATGGGAGTTTTCTCCTCATAAACGGATCAATACTGTCTCCTGGTATGTGTCAGAACTTCTAGGGTTGGATCAGTTCCCCTCTCTGTTGTTTTTCTTCCTGTCTCTTGCTTCCTGCTATGTGTCCCTCCTCTTCCTCTCAAACACACTCCCTCCATGATGACATCTGTCATGTTGGGATATAGCCACAAGTTTCCTCGTGAGAGACCAAAGAGAAGTAGGTGGTGATTTGATCTTGGACTTTCAGCCCACAAAACTGAGCCAAAGAATCTTTTATATATATATATACAATGTACCCAGTCTTGGGTATTTTGTTACAGCAATATAAAATTCACTAAGACAAATGCCATCTATGTTACTTTCATACAAGTCAAGATGTAGAGAATTTCCAGGATCCACAAAGGCTTCTACATATACTTTCAGGATAGGTATGCCTAAAGGAAGATTGCTATTCAAAGTTTTATCATCTGAGATTATGTGTGTTTCTTTTTGAATTTTGTATAAGTGGAATCACATAAAAATACTTTTTTGAGTTCTTTCACTCATTGTCATGTCTGTGAAATTCATCCATGTTGTTGAATGTATCAGGGGTTTGCTCTATAGTTTTCTGTGTATCAATATGACAGAATTTATTTCTTCATCCCATTGTTGTTAGGTCTGTGTGATGTTTTAATCTCTTTCATTAATATGAATATCCTTATATGTTTTTATTTTTGTATTCATTTTCAATTGATAACATTACCAGGATTGAAATTCTTGGATCAGAGTGCATTTGCATATTTAGCTGTATAGAAACTGCAAAGCATTTCTTCCTGAGTGTTTTTATATGCCAGAAAGGCATGGATATTTCTCTTAGACTTCTATATTTACCATCATGTTATATTTTCAGGCCTCTTAATTTTTAACGATTCTGGTAAATTTAAGATAGTTATCTTCCGAAGTCCAAATATGAGATTCAGTGTTGCAACTGGTGACTCCTCAACCGAGGATGAACTCTAACATTCCTTGTAGGTTTATTAATGCATCTTTCTGCAGTCAGCATTTAGGTCTATTGTGTGAAGGAGGTTGAACTGACGCGAATACTTAGGATTTTTTAAAATCATCATCAGTATTTGATGAAGAGATTCAACCTCAAGTGAAAAGACATTCAAAGACACTCAAAGCATCCTACTGGGTTCCTCTGTGTTTTTCCCCAAGGTAACTAAAATGAAAGTGTTATGACCATTTTCATCTACTTAGTAATATTCTGAAAATAGACCCATTAAGCATTGCAAAAGATATTATGAAACACTTTTGGTGGCAGGTGCAAGATTCATGTAAGAATTTAAAAAATTCATCGGTTAAGAAGAGTGTTAGCAATATTCATCCATATGATCTTCTAAATCCACCCTGATGTTTCCAGACTCAGTGTAAGAAAATATCTAGGGCTTTTGAGACAGTGAGTTGAAATAACCTGATAGAATTGGGATAATACTCCATATGAGTGACTTTAGATCTTACAGCAGCACTTACCTTTCAATATCCACTCAGCCCTAACAAAGTGCAAAAGAATTCTAAGTTCTAAGTTCAAAAGTAAGTTTGGTCACTCAGAAAAATCACAGAGAAAGAAAAGTAAACAAATGATTTTATGTAGATATATATACATATACATGTATATATAAGTGTATATATATATATATACATTCATATATTCATATATATTCAAAATGTATTTAATACTTGTATATCAATGTACATATACATGTAAAGTATATATATATGTTATCATATATATGTATATATGTACACAAATATACACATACATACAAAGTGAATTATATTAAGGCATTCTTAATTGCTTAATGTCAGGAAAAATACATATGTGTGTATATATTTACACATACATATACACTATATGTATATGTACACTATATAAACACATATTACTTTTTATTTTTAATTTTTTTATTAGAGCATTATAGTTCCACGTAGTATTGGGTTCATTTTGACAAAATCACCTACATGTGGACTTGGATTTACTCCATTTCACTCCCTACTACCTTTCCCTCCCCTCCTCCCTTTCCCTCCCCTCCTCCCTCCCCCAGTTGTTTTTCCTCTACTTTACTGATCTTCCTTCTGCTCATTTATTTATTTATGTTTGATTATGCTATCTCCATATACATAAAGGTGGAATTCCCTGTGGTATAATGGTATGTGTACATAATGCTATGCCGTTAAATTCATTCTGCATTTCTTTCCCTTTCTTATCCCTCCTCCTTCCCTCTCAATCACTTTTTTCTATTCCACTGAGCTTCCCTATATCTTTATGATATCCAATGCCCTGCCTTTTTTCTCTTATTTTGTTCTAGCTTCTTCATATAAGAGAAAATATTAGACCCTTGAATGTCTTAGTCTGACTTATTTCACTTAGCAATATGTTCTTTATTTCTATTCGTTTACTCCCAATTACCATGATTTCACTCTTCTTTATGGGTGAGTAAAACTCCATTATGTGTGTGTGTGTGTGTGTGTGTGTACATATATCACATTTTCTTAATTTATTCATCTATTGACAGGCATCTGGGCTCTTTCTGTAATTTGGTTATTGTTAATTGTGCTGCTGTAAACATTGATGTGGCTGTATCACTCTAGTATGCTGATTTTAGTTATTTTGGAAAAATACCAAGGAGTTGCATAGCTGGTTCATGCAGTGGTTCCATTGTGGAATCTCCCTTCTGTTTTTCTGTTGTGGTTATGCTAATCTGCAGTCCCACTAACAATGTATGAGTGTACCTTTTCCCCCACATCTTTGCCAACTTTTATCAATATTAGTATTCTCTATAATTGCAATTATGACTAGAGCAAGATGAAATCTTAGTAAATACATACGTTTTTATTCATACATTACTTTGAGATCATTATGTACAGTGGTGCTATGCTTAGCCCAGGCAATATATATATATATATATATATATTTGTGTGTGTGTGTGTGTGTGTGTGTGTGTGTATGTGTGTGAAGGATAGGTGGTTCTCTCAGTGAGCAACCACCAGCATAACATAAGATATGTCTGAATGAGCAAACATGATTAAATCCAGGGGTCATATTTTGGAGTTAAGATCACCTGTCCCTAGATAGCAAATCATGGAGAAAGTGAAACATAATGTATATTTAACCAACAGAAGCCCTTCTTGCACTGTTAGAATACCATTCATCAGTGTTAACCAGTGAGACTATGTTAAGTATACCTGAAAATACTGACAGCAGGAAAAACAAAACCTATTATAATAGAATAAATTTAACATTAAACATTCTAATTTATTACAAAAATCTTAAAGCATCAGAACTACATTATTCTTCTTCTGAAACCACTTTTTTGAGAACTTATCTATGCAAATTTAAAACCCAAGTACTTCAAAGAATAGTGGTGGCAATTTGGAAGTATAAGTATTCAGTAAAACATAGGACATATTTTGAACACATAAGAAATGTTGCTATCACATTAGAAGCTAATCAAGTGCTTAATCTCTTTATTTCAAGTGGAATTTTTTACTTTGGGATAAATGTGTTGAAGAGTGAAACTAACTATTCATACTGAGAACAATTTACTTTTCTTTCCTTGATGTATCAGAGGATTGTTCTTAGTGGTTAAATATCTCCTTTTTTATTATTTTCTTTTTCTAATTATAGTGAGCAAATTCAAAGTAATTTAATTTAATATTGTTCCCATTTTTAGAATAGAAAACTTCATCAGAAAATAATATTGAGATATTTGATGTTAAAATCATTGTTGCAATCTTCTATCCCTCTGTCTGTATCCACTAGTATTTATTGAGCAAATCTAGAAGAGAAACGTCTTTTGTCATCTGTAAGGGAATATCAGAGATGTATTTAAATAGTTCTGGTGCATCATAATTATTTGCATTTCAGTACATATATGGATTTTGAGTTTTGTGAGATGAGCATTTTAATTGTGTAAAAAATATTTATTCTGGAAAAAAATCCAAGCACGTCATTTGCACTGGGGTTATTCTTAATGGGTAAGAGGATCAGAAAGGTTCAGTTATAAAGAGGTCTCCCTAAGTCCTGTGTATGGGACACGAAGATTTGAATAACATGGAACAGAAAGGTATGAAGGAGCTGGACGCAGTGGTGCATGCCTGTCATCCCAGAGTCTCAGTAAGCTGAGGCAAGGATGTGAAATTCAAAGCCAGCTTCTCCAATTTAGTGAGGCCTTAAGCAACTTAGCAAGACCCTGTCTCAAAATGAAATATGAAAAGAGCTGGAGATATGGCTCAGTGGTTGAGAGCCCCTGGGCTCAATTCCTATACCAAAAAAATCAGAAAAAAAAAAAAAAAAAAACGGTATGAAAGACCATCTTGACTGCATATAGTTCCTGTTATCTGAAAACCTTATGGCCCAGAAAATGTGAAGAAATTCCAAGAGCGTTTTCTAGAGTGAAAACAAAAAGTCTTTTTTGTGAAATTACAAATACTCTTCATTAGATGTTTTACATCATTAGGCCCAATACACCCTGATACATTTTCCATAGGTAATACACCCTATAATAGACTATCTCAATAAGGAGAAAGCATTTCTATGTCAAATATGTTATAGCATCCATGATAATGTGAATTTGTAAAACATTCACCACCAAGAGTTCAGCTTATCATTGATGGATGTCATTATCACATGGGGTTGCCAGGGTCTGGATGCATGATTCTGGCAGTGAATATGGCAGAAGGTGATGGTGCTAATGCTGGATGGCATTGGTTGTGGAGATAATACCATTAAGCTCAGGCTCAGGACAGCAGAAGCAGCACATGTTTAACAGAGGGAAACACAGGGTGAGCGGATGCACCCAGTGATAGATCCATGTGGCTCCCAAGAAATACCTAGAAACCAAGATTGATATTACAAACTCTTCAAACACTAGAATTAGGATTCCAAGCATTGAAGTATTTACATGTTTTAAAAAAGACTTTTGGATAATAAAGAGATTACAAAATGAAAGATAGAAGCAAGAATAAAATAGACATATCCTGAGTACTAAATACAAACTCTAGAAATGCAATCATAGTCTTTCAAAATAAAAAGAGCACCTCTACAAATAGGGGACTATATATTAATATTATCAAAGGAAAAAAACCAAACTATTCTAAAAGATAAAGAACATAAATCAGAATAATTTCTTCATTATTAATGGGAACCTAAAGTAATATAATGGTGACTTTAAGTATTTAGAGAAAGTATCTAGAACACACAATTAAACTATCGTTCAAGTATGAAAGTAAAATAATACAAAACATGTTCAAATGTGAAAAGATAGAAGGTGGTTACCAATCATAGACAAACGTACCATAGAAAACCAAACAAGAAGGGACAGGATCTAAGAGATGATGGTATGCCAAACAATAGAAAACATATTGTCAATCTTAATGTGTTGTCACTGTGAAAATAGTGATTCTTATTGTGGGAATTTTGAATTTGAAAAGAGGCAAACCTTTAATAATTGGTACAAAAGAAGATGGACGTGGGAGATCAAAAATATCATATACATATGTACATGGTCATGATAGAACAGCATAAATATTCAGGTCCACAACATCTAATCAGATATTCTAAAATGTAAAAATCTACAAAAGCAATTTAAAAATTATTTTCCCTCAATTTGAAATGAAGCTAATTTGGCAGCAAAGTGTGACCCAAACTAAAATGTGTTGATATGTAAAATCTTTATTTGTTCCACATAAGTATCAATAATGACATGATTTGTTGGAGACTTATCACTGTGTGAACATGAAATACTGCTCCAGATCCTGGTCCTGGTATTACATGAAAAGTAGTATGTGCTGAATTATCTTTTAAAAATTTGAAAAAATCTGAATCATAAAGATATCTAGCACTAAAGTATCTGAATAAGTTATTATAGATCTCTAAAGTTACTTTTTAGTTTAAGTTTATTAGATAAAAGTACATTCACCACTAGAAGCACTACAAAAATACAGAAAATGGGAAGAAATAATAAGAATATGAAAAATTTATGAATGCTAGAAATGGAAAATGAAAGAAACAAAGGAAAAAAGCAATCAACTGAAAGCAAAAAAATAAAATATATCAGTAATCATAATACATATGAAGAAATACTTAACACATAAATGACAGAAAATCAGTTTGGATTAAAACCCCAAAAGTTATGCAATATTCCTAAAAATAAATTACAGAATTTAATGACTACCTCAATTCATAATAGATAGATCCTGTGGTAGTTTATAAATATATGCTTTATAAATTGCATTTTCATTTATTTCAAAACATCTAGAAATTTATTTTGATAATTCTTCGTTGATTAATTTTTTTATTTAGTTATTTAATTTCCAAGTATTTGGAGGATTTCTATGTATTTTTTTCTTTCTAGTTCAATTCCATTGTGATCTGAGAATACGGTCTTCATCTCACTTATATATGCTATAACCCTTAAATATATTGCTATTATTATTATTAGGCACTTTTCTTGCATATCAAAGTAGTCATCATAGAAGATTTTATTTTATATTCATTTATTCTTTCTCTAGCACTTTTCTCTTTTTTTGTTGTTTTTTTAAAGAAACTAAAATCTCAGTTTCTGATTTATACCATTTTATATCAGCCAGAAGAATTTCTTTAGACATTTCTTTTAAGGGAGTTCTGATAATAAATTTTATCAGTTTTTTAACTTTGGAGTAAATCTAATATTTTCATTTGTTCAAAGAATAATTTCAAAACCATAGAAGAATAATTATATGGTTGGTGGTATTATTCTTTCAAAACTGTATTTACATCCATTTTCAATTTGCTTGAATGGTTTCTGTTGGGAGATCTGCAGTAATTCTCATCCTTTTTACTTAGTTCTTAATATAATTTTTTTCTACCTTCCTTTGAGACTTTCCTTTTCTCTTCATTTTCCCAATACCTCATTGGGTTTTTGTTTTTTTCTCTTGAATTGATCCTGTTCAATGTTCTCTCTCTTGCTAAACCTGTGGTTTACTTTTTATAATTAATTTTGGAAAATTCTCAGACACTAACTATTCAAACAATTCTTCTCTCTTTCTTTGGTATTCAAATTACATGTATTTTCCACCTTTTGATATTGTCTCCTAGTTATTGCAAGTTTCACTTTGGATTTTGTTTTTGTTTTTGTTTTTTTCTTTAATTCTTCTTGCCCTCCATTACCTTCCCCTGGCCAATGCATTTTCAAATGATTTCCACAAAGTTTCATTTATTATTAGTATATGTATATATACTAATAATAAATATATATATATTTATATATGTAACTTAAGTGAGAAGATAAAGATCAAAGGGACTAGAGAGAAAGGAATTTCAGAAGATTTTTAATTACAGAAGATCTTTCTCAAACTCTCATGAGAATATGGTGGAATTGTGGAAAAGATCAAGAAAGTGTAAGGAAACCCTGCAACTTTGCAGTGCCAAGAGTTTCTCTCTCTCCTGTTGGTGTATACACAATTTCCAAAACTTCATCGAAATAATTACTTTTTGTATTCCCACCAGTTTATGACTCCAGAAATCTTAATGTTTGTGTCTCTCTGAATATGCCTGTGTCTCCAGATTTCTGGATGGCGATTTATGCATCATCTTTCATCATCTGACAGATTGAGGAAACGTGTTGATTTTTCTGTTTATCTAAACTTTTCAGTTGTAAAAAAGAAAACAATAACTTCCAAGCTCTTTACATGTTGGAACTGAAACCAAAACTTTTTAAATTCTATAGAAATGCTTTCAAAATAACTAACAGAAAACTCTGGAAAGTGTAAATAACAGGCAATATTACAGAAAGTTGACACTTGAGGAAACAGCATGCCACAACATAATTTCCCACTTTCTATGGGTTTTATTCTGAGAAGATGCGCTTAGCAGTGCAAAAAGCTGCTAGAGCTTTAATTGAAAATATTCTGTTTCTCTGACCTGAAAAACAGGAAAAGAAGCACAAAGCAGTCACCAATATTGGAAAGTGATTTTTACTTCAGAAAGTAGAGAGAAAACCTGAAAATCTTGGCATAAACTCTATCCATATATCTGCATATCCATCAAATGATACATAGGCAAAGTATATTCAAGCATCATTCAAAGAATACAGAACCAGAACTGAGAATTAACTGTGACAAAGAAAAAAAGTTTGGAGCTTCAGTGAAAATAAATCACTCACTTAAGTCAACAAAAAAATAAACCAACAGAATTTGGGGCAGGCTATGTAGCTCAGGGGTACAACATGAATTCAGTCCCTTGTGCCACAAAATCAGCAACAACAAAACAACTGAATTTGGAATTTCCAGATCAGAACATTCAACATATGCTAGAACAACATGGAAATGACTCAACATACAAAGAACAACAGACAGAAGAATGTATCATCAAAATGTTGATTTAGTAAACAAGGATTTGAAAACAGCTGTTGTAACTGTTCGATGAAATGAATGTACTCAAAATTATTAAAGATGAAATTCAGCAAAGAAGTAGAAAACATTAAAAATGAGTGAAATGAAAAACTTAGAATTAAGAAGTATGATATATTAAAAAAAATTTATCAAATGTATTAACAGAAAGTAGACAAAAAAAATCAGTGGAAATTTGTCTGCAGAAAAGATAAAAGAAAACATAGTAAAAATAAATTAATGAGACTTGGGACTGATGGGAATAATATTGAAGATTTTATATATATTATATATTATGTAGATATATGTAATTATATATAATTATATATGTAATTGCTGTACAGAAAGAATAGGGAAGAAATAGTATTTTAAGAACTACAGATCAATATTACCATTTTTGAAGGACATCAATTTTCAAACTCACAAATTTCAAAAGAAACTATAGAAGATAAAAAATACACATTTGAAAAGACTAAATTTATGGTAATTGAACTTGTAAATGTAAAAAAATAAAAATTCTTGAAAGTAGGCAGAGAAAACATGACATATTACATACAGGGACACAATTCTAAAACCCATAGATGTTTCATTACAGATCATGGAGACTGAAAGATAGTGGAATCCAAACTTTGAAGTCTTGAAATAAAAAAGAAAAGCTAGCAAGTCAGAAGTTTATATCAAATAAAATGACACTTTAGAAATAAAGACTAAAGATAATTTCCCATAAAGAAGCTAGAAAAATTTATAGATAACAAATCTGTATGAGAGAATAATATGCTAAAACAAGTTTTCCAGGTTGAAAGAAAATTATACCACAAAGAAATGTGAATTTTTAGGATCAAATGAAGATAAACTAAGAATATCAGAAATTTCAATATCTTGATAAATATATTATTTTTCTTTAGTATTGAGAGCAAAATTTATAATACTATATTGTTGAATTTTTAACACATGTAAATGTAAATGTAAGAAATGACAACTGTTACATAAAGGATGTCAAGAGGTAGAAAATGACCTATCTAGTTAAAGGTTTATTAAATAGCTTTACCAAGTGATACATTATCAACTGATTGTGGACTTTGAAAAGTTTAGGTTTACATGTTATAATCCTAGATAAAAATGAAGAAATATGAAGAAACATAGCTAAAAACCAAGAGACAATTTAAATGAAATAACAAAATATTTCAAATCATCAGAAAGAATTTGGAAAAAAAGGAAGAAAGGGACAAAAAGAGACAGGAACAAATTAAATAAGTTCATAGAACAAATTTCAATCAAATAAATAATTTTATTGTATCTTAATGGTACAAACACTTCAATTAATGGCATAGATTGTTGGAGTGTAAGAAGATCAGATCCAGACTACAGTTAATAATAATGTATTGTATACTTGAAAATTGTCAAGAGGGTGGATCTTAAAAGTTCTCACTACAAATAAAAATGTATGTGAGATGATGGGTATGTTAATAGACTTGTTTTAATCATTTAACAATGTGTGTGTACACACACACTCACATTTATATATAGACATATATCTCTAAATATATATTATGTATGCATCAAAACATCACACTGAGCACCAAAAATGCATACAATTTTTGTTGGTCCATTATAATGCTGGGGAGGGGAAGAACACAAGATACAATAATGCATTTTCTATAAAACATGCATTTTAAATGTAAAGATGTCATTTTAGTCAAAACAAATGGAAAAGAAGACTGAATGGCTATATTATCATCAGATAAAATATATTTCTAGGCAAAGTATTATCAAAAGTGAAGTGCAACCATCATGGAAAGCAGTAAGGATTTTCCTCAGAAAACTTGGAATGGACCCACCATTTGACCCAGCTTTCCCACTCCTCAGTTTATAACCAAAGGACTTAAAATTAGCATAGTACAGTGACTTAGTCACATCAATGTTTATAGCAGCTCAATTCACAATAGCTAAGCTGTGGAACCAACCCAGGTACCCTTCAACGGATGAATGAATAAAGAAAATGTTGTATATATACACAAAGAAGAATGAGATTATGGAATTTGCTGGTAAATGGATGGACTGGACCCTCATGTTAAGTGAAATAAGCAATCCCCAAACACCAAAGGCCAAATGTTCTCTCTGATATGCAGATGCTAACACAGAATAAGTTGGGGAGGAGGGAAGAATAGAAGTTTGCTGGATTAGATAAAGGACAATGGCAGGAAGGAAGGAGGATGGGAATAAGAAAGACAGTACAATGAATTGGACATGACATGCTTATGTTCTTTTATGACTGCACAACCGATAAAACTCCATATCATGTACAACCACAGAATGGGGTCCTAATTAGGATAAGTTATACTCCATGTATGTATAATATGTTAAAATACATTCTACTATCATGTATATCTAAAAGGAACAAATAAAAAATAAAAATAAAGAATTCAGAAAAAATAAAAGCAATGAAAAACGTTTTTGTGTGTCAAGAAGTCATAATAATATTAATGAATATGTGCGGGAACCAAAGACTCAAATTTATGCAAAGTGAAAGCAATTTCTCTGTCAATAGGCTTTTCCTTCCCATCTCAGCATCCTAGTTATGGATGGGCAGCCCTATGAAAGGTGTGGGTTGGATAGATTTCAGAAGTGGCTAGGCCTGGTTCTTCTTATGCCCCACTGCCACACACATACAATATATAGGGAAAAGAAAGGTAGAAAAGAAACCCAGGGAATGCACTATGTAATTGTTTCTCAGGTGCTGAAGTTTCTAGTCAGTCCACCTTCTTTCCAGCTTCCAGAATCTTTTTATACTTGTATATTAAGTTATTTCAAGGATTTTTAGTTGTCCTTAGAAGGCATGAACAGGGGAAAATGAATCTATACTGTGGCAGAACAGGAAATCTCAGCATTATTTTGTTCTTAAATTATTTCATCTTTGACTAGTGAGATGATTTCCAATCAGTTCTCGTGTCCTGCTGATGTGGACTATTGATGAAGAGTTGAGATACTGCATCACCCGTTAAATGTATTACTTTTAAACTTCCCATTTTATATACTGATACATCCATTTCATTCATTAAGAAGAAATTAAATTCATTGTATTTGTTGTTACATGCAACTGAACACATCCTGATTTCTATAGTGTGAAGAAATCAACAGTGCTTTCGTTGCATCCAAAAGTCCTCTCTGTAGAGAACACTGAAGGTCATACCATTCAACGGACTTGCCTAAAGTCCAAGAGCTGGGAGTGTACACTTCAGATGCAAAATATCACGAAGATCACTTCATCCGTATCCAATACTTTTAACAGCTATTGATGGGAATGGAAGCTTTAAAGTCAATGTTAATAAACATGAAACTGAAATGTAACTATTTGTACAAAAGATTAACATTTACCTGACACAGATGCCATCATTTCTTACCAAAGAAAACAATACCAAAATGGAAAGCCTGAACTCTGAGTATGGTAAACTCCAGTGATAAATCCTTTTACACATTATTTAAAATGAATGGGCTTGAACAGTTATAAGTAAAAAGAAAAAAAAAACACAGAAGATAAGATATATTAAAATAAGTAATTGAAATGGTAGCAAAATTTTATTTGCTAAACTTCAACAGCAAAATAGAATGGGTAAGTGAAAAAAATGACATAAAATCTTGCTGTTTGAGGCCAACTTTTGAGGAAAAAAATAGTTGCTCAGGCCAGGGTGTAGCTCAGTGGTAGAAGACTTGCCTCCAACATGTGAAGCACTGGGATCCTCAGCACTGTGTGAAAATAAATAAAAAGATAGATAGATAGATAGATAGACAGATAGATAGATAGATAAATTGTGTTAAAAAAAAGTATTTGCTCTAAGAACTAAACTTGATCATCTTCTTGTACTTCAGGATCAATTCAAAGACCACTGATCCTTCTACACTAAAATCAACACCCATATCTTTCCACATTGTGATGATTCAGATATGCTTTAAATCCCTAGATAACTGTTTAAATCCAAATATCTGAGACTGTGCCACTGGAATCTTAGTATATCCATACTTGGAGGTAAGGTAGCTTAGAGAATACTTAGAATAATGCTGCAAGTGTAGCAAGAATGTAGTAATTAATTAATTCATAATGGAATTATTGGATGAATAGGAGTGTAGAACAGTTTACAGGCACGTAAAAATGCATGAACCATAACCCCTCACTCAATTGAATAATTTCTGCCAGCAAAATAACAATATTATTGAAAAGCAAACACAGTGACCAAATCAATAAAGTATTTCTTTACAGAAATTCACAGGAATATGTACAACAGGTCAACTTTGTCATATAATTAGTGTTGTTCATGTGATGTTCTGAAAGCTGTGTGTGCTTGTGATTAATTTATTATCTTAAAGTAGTTCATGGGTGATTTTTCCTAGGCATAAAAAAAAAGAATATTTTCATTGCAATTCACCTATAATATCCACCCTGCCTCTACCTTGAGAACTATTACTTTCATAATAATATTTTGAATCTTCTTTATCATGTTTGATATACAGAAAGTACATTAAAAATGTGTGTGCTCTTCCAAGGTTACCAAGAGTTTTTATACATGGAATACTTTCTTACTATCACCAAAGAAAAGAACACGTAGAAAAGGCGATGACTATTTCTAGTGGGTACTCCACACAAGTCTCCTCCACAAGGTCAGTATGTTCATCCCCCAGCTGTGATGAGTGCTATCTGCTAAAGGCTCGGAAACTGTTCTCCTGCCCAGAGATTGTCCTAGTAATGAAAGATAGGGAGGATATTTCCCTCCACTCCTGGCAGCGTAGACAGTAACTAATGAATGATTGACAAGAGGGTGCAACTAACAGACCACCCACCTCAAGGTGAGACAACCGTGTAGTACAATTCATGATACAGGGTTTCTGTAGGATTAGGCTAAAGCTGACTCCAGTTGAGAACATGTCCTTCTTGTCTGGTCCCCTGTCCTGTCCTGTGTCCTTCACTTCCCTACTCCAGAGAGCAACTTATCCTCCATATAAATCACATTCACAAGAATCCCTGTCTCATTTTAAGAGAAACTTATTAAATATAGTCTTTGATGGAACCCTGATGTGTGCTTCACACTAGTCTTCACTTCTGGCAAACCTCTGGCTCCTAAGTACTGTGAAACTGAAGGAGACTCTACTATATTCTAGAAGCATCTAACCAAGTTCTGCAGGCCTCCTGGATGTCTCATAAATCAGCGCATGTTTGGTGGGGAAAACTGGGGCTGCTTTTAGGCCCAACAGGTATTCACATTTTTACTTCAGTAGTTTGCTCCAAATGCTTTGTTAGTTTCTGTTTTTTCTGGTTTTTTTTTTTTTTTTTTTTTTTTCTGGCTCTTGCCAGAATTAAAACCCACCCTCAGCCAAAACTCAGAATCTGTAGGTCCATCCCTTCAGGAGGAAATCTGCTAACCATCCTTTGACTCACCATCAAAAGATTCTCCACTGTCTGGAACTTTGATGACTCAAAAGCTCTCTGATGTCTTTAAAGTGAATCTTTAAAGTGTTTGCGTGTGTGCTCATGTGTTTGTGTATGTGTGTGCACCTGTGCGTGCACATATGTGTGTGACTTATTGAGCATTTGCCCATTGCCGCAACATAAACACTTTCCCAAATCTTGTTATCTTGCTTAAAAGTAAAAGCTAATTATTTTTTCAGCTGTCAATGTTTATTAACCTTTTCAGGCTTTCCATATTAATTCTTGGGTTTAATTTATAAATTCATACATCCCTAAGTAATTGCTGATTTCTTCTAGATTTTATACATATTACAATGAAGATTTTATCACTGTTTCTGCAAATAATTTTAAACACCTGTGACATGGAAAATTGTTATTTTTTGTATTATTATTTGTTATCTATGTTTTTAAAAGTGAATAGTCTTGCTTGACATTTGTCAGTGATTTAGTTTTTCATGTAATTTGTCATGTTTTATTTTTTATTTCATTGTATGTTTCAAATTATTTTTCCTCTTATCATTGATATTTTTGCTTTCTATTCATTGTCTTTAGTTATATACTTAGGTTATTTGTGTGCCATTGGGTTTTATTAGAAAACCATTTTGCAGTTATAAATGAGGTATCATAAAATGAAACTACTTCAAAGGTATAATGCACTATGTTTGATAGATCAACAAAATATTTATATTTCATTGCAATTTAGTTTTTAGTTTTGGGAGAAACTTGCCCTCTAAAAAAAGATACCTATATCCATTAGCAGTCACTGTTCATTTCCATCAAACCCTAATCTTAGGCAATCTTTGATTTAATTGCTATCTCTATAGATTTTTTGATTCCAGAAATTTCATATAAATGATATCATATATTAATCATGTGGACTTTAGTGTCAGGTTTAATATGTCCAAGATTCATCCATGTTTATCATGCATTGATATTTCAGATATTTTTACTGCCAAACAGTATTCACTGTATGGGCATGAAACATTTATTTTATCAACTATCAGGTAATAGGTATTTGGATTATTATTACATTTGGATCATTATAAATAATGATGATATGAATATTTGTGTGAAAAAATTTGGGTGGGCCTGTTCCATTTCTCTTGGTCATGTAACTAGGAGTAGAACTGCTAGACTGGGCAGGAATTGTTTGACTTTTGAGAAACTGCCAACCTGTTTTTCAACAGTGGCAGCAACACCATTTTACAATCCCACTGGTAATATGGACAGGTTGCAATTTCTCACCAGCTCTCTTGTTTTTTTCAGAATTTCTAATTATGGTCACCTTAGTGGGTAAGAAGTAGTTATCTCAATATAGAATGATACAGAGTAGTTTCACTGCTCTAGAAGTTCTTTACACTATGTGTCTTCATTTTTTCCCTTTCCCTTTAATTACTGGAAACTATAGATGTTTTACTATCTCCCTAGTTTTTTTTTCTTTTCCAGATTACTTTAGAGTTGACATCATACAGTATATAGGCTTTTCAGACTAACTTATTTCACTTAGTGATATTCATTTAAGTTTGCTTCATGTCTTTAATGTCTTGATTATACATTCCTATATGTTATTCCCTTGTCTAGATGTAGCATGGTTTATTTATCCATTCACCTATTGAAGCATATCTTGGTTGCTTCCAAGATTCGGAATTTATGTATAAAGCTGCCATAAATATCAATGTGCAATGTTTTGGGTGGACATGAATTATTTATTCCTTTGGATGAATACCAGAGAGCACAACTGCTGGATCATATTGTAACAGTATGCTTCGTTTTGTAAGAAATTGCCATTCTGTCTTTCAAAGTGGCTGTACTATTTTGCATCCCCAACAGCAACGAATGAGTGTTGCTGTTACATCACAGCCTTACCTATGTTTGGTGGTGTCAGTTTTCTTGAAAATGGCCATTCTACATACGGTATGGCGTGGTATCTCGTTGTTTTAATTTGCATTCTCTGATGACGTATGATGTTGAAAACCACTTAATATGATGATTTGCCATCTGTATATCTTCTCTGGTGGAGTGTCTGTTCTGGGAAAGTGCCTTTACTGCCAAAATGTGTGGCAAATGCTTTTAATAACATTAGGACTAAAATAACTCATGGGCATGTAGGCAGAATTTCATAATTTGATTCTTTAATTATGGAACTATTTTTAATCTTCAATGAGGAAAAGAAAGATATATAGTGGCTTAAAGTTAAAACAAAAATGTTTAACAGGTGTGTTATATACACGCAGACATATAAAAGTCTGATGCACATTCCAGAAACGTGAATCTAGTGCAGTAACTTCTAAAGCAAATCTAGTAAATGTGACGGTAGATGTGATTGAACATTGCATCTCATTCTTTGCTTCTGGAGACCATGTGCAGAGAGAAAGCTAATTTTCAATTGAAATGGGATGTGAAGCAACAAATCAAGAAACTATCTTCTTGATAAACATTTTTTTCTTGTTTCTATTTTTATTTGTTCTAATTAGTTATACATGACAGTAGAATGCATTTTGGCACATCATAATAAATGGAGCATAACTTCTCATTCTTCTGGTTGAATATGATGCACAGATCATGTAATTACATATGCACATAGGGTAATGATGTTTGATTCATTCCACTATCATTCCTACGCCAATACCCTCATTCTCTCCCTTCACTCCTCTCTGTGTAATCCAAAGTACTTCTATTTTTCCCTAGTCCCCCTCCTTATTATGAATAAGCACACACATAACAGAGAAAACATTCAGCCTTTGGTTCTTTGGTATTGACTTATTTTGCTTAACATGATATTCTCCAGGTCTATCCATTTATAGGCAAATGCTATAATTTCATTTTTCTTTAAATAATATTTCATTGTGTGTATATATCACAAATTCTTTATTCATTCATCTGTTGAAGGATGCCTAGGTTGGTTCCATAGTTTAGCTATTGTGAATTGAGCTGCTGTAAACATTAAAGTGTGTCACTGCAGTATGATGATTTTAAGTCCATTGAGTATAAACCAAGGATTGGGATAGCTGGGTCAAATGGTGGTTCCATGCCAAGGTCACTGAGGAATCTCCATACTGCTGTCCATAATGATTGGACCAATTTGCAGTTCCACCAGCAATGTATGAATAACTTTCTCCCCACATCCTCACCAACATTTATTGTTACTTGTATTCTTAATAATTGGCATTCTGACTAGAATGAGAAGGAATCTCAGTGTAGTTTTGATTGGGCAGAGATGTTGAACATTTTTCATATGTTTGTTGATTGACTGTATTTCTTCTTCTGTGAGGTGTCTGTTCAGTTCCTTAGCCCATTTATTGATTGGGTATTTGTTTTTGTTTTTTTTTGTGTGTGTGTTAAGTTTTTGAGTTTGTTATATATCCTGGAAATTAATGTTCTATCTAAGGTGCATGTGGTAAGGATTTTCTTCCATTCTGTAGGCTCTATGCACATGTTTGATTGTTTCATTTTCTGTGGAGAAACTTTTTAGTTTGATTTCATGCCTTTTATTGATTCTTGATTTTACTTCTTGTGCTTTAGGAGTCTTGTTAAGGAAGTCTTTTCCTAAGCTGACATGGTGGAGATTTGGGCCTACTTTTTATTCTTTTAGGCACAGGGTCTCTGTTCTAGTGCTTAAGTCCTTAACCCACTTTGAGTTGATTATTGTTCAGGGTGAGAGATAGGGGTTTAATTTCATTTTGTTACTTATGGATTTCCAGTTTTCCCAGCACCATTTGTTGAAGAGGCTTTCTTTTCTCCATTGTATGTTTTTGGCATCTTTGTCTAGTATGAGATAACTGTATTTATGTGGGTTTGTCTCTCTGTCTTCTATTCTGTACCATTGGTTTGGACATCTGTTTTGGGGACAATACCATGCTATTTTTGTTACTATGGCTCTGTAATATAATTTTAGGTCTGGTATTGTGATGTCTCCTACTTCACTTTTCTTGCTAAGGTTGCTTTGACTATTCTGGGTCTCTTATTTTTCCAAATGAATTTCATGATTTTTTTTTATTTCTATGAAGAATGTCATTTAATAGGAATTGCATTAAGACTGTATAATACTTTTGGTAGTATGGTAATTTTGGCAATGTTAATTCAGCCTATCCAAGAACATGGGAGATCTTTTCATCTTCTAAGGTCTTCTTCAATTTCTTTTTTTATTGTTCAATAGTTTTCACTGTAGAGGTCTTTCATCTCTTTTGTTGTATTGATTCCCAAGTTTTTTCTTTTTTGATGCTACTGTGAATGGGATGGTTTTCCTAATTTCTCTTTCGGTGAATTAATCACTGATGTATAGGAATGCATTTGATTTATGGGTACTAATTTTATATCCTGCTACTTTGCTGAATTCACTTATTACTTCTAAATGTTTTCTGGTAAAATTCTTTGGCTATTCTAAATATAGAACCATGTCATGGGCAAATAGTGATAGTTCGAGTTCTTCTTTACCTATTTGTATCCCTTTAATTTCTTTCTTCTAATTCCTCTGACTAAAGTTTCAAGGATGATGTTGAATAGAAGTGGTGAAAGATGACATCCTTGTCTTGATCCAGTTCTTAGAGGGAATGCCTTCAATTTTTCTCCATTTACAATGATGTTGGCTTTGGGTTTAGCATGTATGACTTTTACAATGTGGAGTTATGTCCCTATTATTCCTAGTATTTCTAGTGTTTTGAACATGAATGGGTGTTGCATTTTGTCAAATGTTTCTTCTGCCTCTATTGAGATGATCATATGATTCATGTTTTATGTCTATTGAATTACATTTATTGATTTCAATATATTGAACCAACCCTGTATTCCTGGGATGAACCCATTTGATCATGGTACACTGTCTTCATAATATGTTTTTATAAGCAATTTTCCAGAATTTTATTGAGAATTTCTGTCTATTTTCATGTTGGTCTGAAGTTTTCTTTCTTTGATGGGTCTTTGTCTGGTTTGGGTTATCGGGTGATATTAGCCTCATAGAATGCATTTGAAAGGGTTCCCTCATTTGCTTTCCCACGGAATACTTTGGGAAGAGCTGGTGTTGGTTTTTCCATAAAGGTCTTATAGAACTCAGAATTTGTCTAGACCTGGGCTTTTCTTGATTGGTAGGCTTTCGATGGCATTTTCTATTTAATTACTTGTAACTGATTCATTTAAAATATGTATGTCCTCCTGATTCAGCCTGGGTAGGTCATATATCTCTAGAAATCTGTCAGTGTTTCAAGATGTTCTATTTTATTGGAGTATAAATTTTCAGCATAGTTTCTAATTATCTTCTGTATTTCAGTTGGGTTCATTGTGACATTTCCTTTTTCATCATGTATTTTAGTGATTTGAATTTTCTCTCTCTGTTCATTAGCATAGCTTGGGTTTATCAATTTTATTTATTTTTTCAAAGAACCAGCTTTATGTTTTGTCAATTTTTGGATTCTTTTCTTTCAATTTCATTGATTTCAGCTCTGATTTTAGTTATTTCCTGTCTTCTACTTTTGGTGTTGATTTGTTCTTTTTCTAGGGTTTTGAGTTGTGATGTTAGTCATCTATTTGTTGAGTTTCTTTTCTTTTAATGAATGAGCTCAATGCAATGGCCTTTCCTCTCAGTACTGCCTTCATAGTGTCCCAGAGATTTTTGTATGTTGTATCAATGTTTTCATTTACCTTTAAGTATTTTTTCTTTCATCCCTGATTTCTTTGGCTATCTGTTCATCATTCAAGAGTGAATTATTTAGTCTCCAGGTGTTAGAGTAGCTTCTATTTTTTATTCTATTGTTGATTTCTAATTTCAATCCACTAGGACCTGAAGGAACTCAAGGTATTATCTCTATTTTTTTGTATTTTCTTAGAGTTGCTTTGTGGCATAAAATATGGTCTGTTTTAGAAAATTATTCATGTGCTGTTGAGAAGAACATGTATTCACTCATTGATGAATGAAATATTCTCTATATATCTGTTAAGTCTAAATTATTGATCGTATTATTTAGTTCTATAGTTTCTTTGTTTAGTCTTTGTTTAGGGGATCTATCCAGTAGTGAGAGAGGTGTATTAAAGTCACCCAGTATTATCATGTTGTGGTCTATTTGATTCTTGAATTTGAGAAGGGATTGTTTGATGCATGTAGATGCTCCATTGTTTGGGGCGTAATTATTTACAATTGCTATGTTTTGCTGATATATTTAATTCCTTTAAGCAGTATAGAATTTAATTTAAGCAGTCCTTTCTGATTATCTTTGGCTTGAGGTCAACTTTATCTGATATGAGGATAGAAACCCCTGCTTGTTTACGTGTTCCATGTTAGTGATTTTTTTCCCCCATCTTTTCACCTTCAGTCTGTGGATGTCTTTGCCTATGAGGTGAGTCTCTCAGAGACCGTATATTACTGGGTCTTTTTTTTTTTTTTTTTTTTTTTTTGGTGGTACTGGGGATCGAACTCAGGGCCTTGTGCTTGCGAGGCAAGCACTCTACCAGCTGAGCTGTCTCCCCAGCCCTATTGGGTCTTTTTAAAAATTTTTTTTTTTTATTTTTACAGACTGCATTTTGATTCATTGTACACAAATGGGATATATCTTTTCATGAGTCTTGTTTTTTAATTCAATTTTTTAAATCTGTCTTTTGTTTGATAAGTTTAGACCATTAAGTTCAAGGTTATTATTGAGATATGATTTGTGTTACTGGTCTTTTTTGGTTTATTTCTAGTTTGAATTTGAATTAGTTTCTTCTTTGATTAACAATTGCTTTAGTGTAGTTCCTCCCTTTGTTGGTTTTCACCTTATTCTTTCATTTCATTTTCATGGAATATTTTGTTGCGAGTATTCTGTAGTACAGGCTTTCTAGTTATAAATTATTTTAACTTTTGTTTGTCTTGGAAGGTTTTTATTTCATCCTCATATCTGAAGCTTAATTTTTCTGGATATAGGATTCTTGGTTGGCATTCACTTTCGTTCAGAGATTGGTATATGTTATTACAGGGCCTCCTAGCTTTGAGGGTCTGGGTTGAGAAATCAGTTGATATCTGAAATGGTTTCTCCCTATAAGTAATCTGGCTTTTTCTCTCGTAACCTTTAAAATTCTACCCTTATTCTATATGCTAGGCATTTTCATTACAATGTGCCTTGTGTGGGTCTGTTGTAATTTTGTACATTTGGGGTCTTGTAAGCCTCTTGTATTTGATTTTCTATTTCATTCTTTAGATGGGAGATTTTCTGATATTACTTAATTGAAAAGATTGTGCATTCCTTTGGTGTGTATCTCTGTGCCTTCATCTCTCCTGATAAATTATAAATTTGGTCTTTTCATGTTATCTCATAATTTTTGGAAGTTCTGTCAATGATTTCTTAACATCTTTTCTCTATCGTCAATTCTGTTTTCAAGGTTATATATTTTGTCTTTGTTGCCTGAGGTTTTGTCTTCCAAGTGGTATAGTCTGTTGGTGATGCTTTCCATTGAATTTTTAATTTGGGTTTATTATTTCCTTCAGTTTGAAGATTTCCGCTTTTTTTTCCCCTGAATCTCTGTCTCTTCATTGTCGTAATCTTTCACTTTCTATATTTTTCTCTCTGATTTCATTCCTAATATGATTCTTTACTTTGCAGCTCAGTTTATGTAAATTCTAAACTCCTTCTCTGACATTTCTTCCACTGTGGTGTCATGGTTTCTGTTATTGGAGTGTCGTGGTTTGTTTAGGGTGATTTTTTTCCCTTGAATTTGCATGTTGTTTGTGTATTTACCCATCTGACAGTATGGATCTGAGGCAGTGGAGTTTCTACCCTGGGACTTATAGCATCCCTGAAGGTTTCTAGTACCTCAATTGTGGAGAAGTTGCCTGTCTAGTTTCTTAGTTTCACACCATAGAGCAGCCAGGAATGTGACCTCCTTTATTCTGTCATTCTGAAAAACCCCAGGACTGTGTAATTTATAAAGAACAGAAATTTATTTCTAATAGTTCCAATAGTTATGGAGGTTATAAAGTCCTAGATCAAGCTGCCAGCAGGCTTGGTGTTGGGACAGGGCCTTAATATACATTTTTTGGAAGTGGTACCAGGAATTGAACTCAGGGGCACTCAACCACTGAGCCACATCCCCAGCCCTATTCTCTACTTTATTCATAGACAGAGTCTCACTGAGTTGCTTAGCACCTCACTTTTGCTGAGATTTGCTTTGAACTCGAGATCTTCCTGCCTCAGCTTTCCAAACACTAGGATTACAAGTATGTGTCATTATATCTGTCCTTGATACACATTTTTTAAAAAATATTTCTTAGTTGTAGATGAACACAATATCTTTATTTTATTTATTTATTTTTATGTGGTGCTAAGGATAGAACCCAGTGCCTTACATATGCTAGGAAAGCACTCTACTACTGAGCCAAAATCCCAGCCCTTGATATACATTTTAAAGTAAGTTTGTAATATGGAATTTTAGAAGAGGCCATTGATTAATGAAATGTTAAATGCTTTATATGTAGATAGTGTTGTTTCATTTATTTATTTTTATTTGTTTTACATCATGCCATAAGATAAAGTTAGCATGGGTGGTATCATTTAAATGTATTAAGGAGTTTAATTTAATCTCTTATTGGTGTGTTCATGTATCTACCTATGATTTCTAAATTTTCTTTCTAAGAAATGCTCTGTGACAAGAGATTTCTGCATTTATAAAATTTGAAATGTCCTACATAATACTTTATTGAATTATTTCACGTATATTGGAATGTATTCTATATATATATATATATATATATATACACATATATATACATATATACAGAATATATATTCTAAATATATGTATATTCTGGTCTTCCTTCATTAAAGGACAATTTATATCCTGTTTAACTTTATTAACCCCACTTCTTATCAGAAAAAAATGATTTCTGGTGCTCTCTTTCCCACATAACTTTTCACAGAACCTATATTAGTTTGGATAATACTTGTATGAAGAATTCACAGTTGCTTTACAGACTGTATTTTGGTAATCACAGTTTAACACTTGATGGATACCTATTTTTTGTTCTTCTTGTTTGTTTTTTGCCCTGCCCTGAAGGAATGTCACCATGCTTGACAGTTTTTATTTCTAAGTCACAACATAGAACAATCAATCTTGGAAGCATGCTGAATCCCTAAAACAGACAAGTAAGTAACAAATAAATAGGTATATGAACTTAAGGAATGGTGGCAATATATATTCCTCAATCACAGGAAAATCATTCATCAACACAGCCTAGCTAAACAGGATGAGTGAAAACATCTATTAATGGAGAATTCAACCCCCAACTCAGAACCTTTAGAGTTTCAGAATGTTGCATCTAAGGCCTGGATTCAGCATTGTTGACCAAATTTCATGGCATAGCAGAACTTGTCCCTATATCAAGAGTTACTAATTATGCCATAGGCCAAATTATAAAATTATAATGTAGTCATTTTTTGCAGTAGTTTTTGTTAGTTAACCTTTCCCCACAGACTTACAAGTCTGTTGTGAAATACACTTAACTAATGAGTCCAACATCTCCATCCAAAAAGAGGAGGCTATTTGCATAATAATACTTAAGGAACCTATTAAGAGGGGGAAGGAGAGCAGGGGGACTGGGTAAGGGGTATAGAGGAGGTAATAGGGAAGGTGGATATAACCAAAGCATGTTATATAGATGTATGAAAATGACATAATGAAACCCATTATTTTTTACAATTAGTATGTGCTAATAACTTTAATTAATATAAAGGTGAAGCAATAACAACAAAAAATCACTTAAGAATGGTATTCTACAAAACAAAACAAAATAGGTGATTTCTATACTTTTACAAACAAATAAGAACAATTAAATTTCTACACACAGGTATCTACATAAATTGAAATTGAAGTATTTTTTAGGAAAACTTCAAATGATTTTTAAAGGACAGAGTCTGCCATTTTTACTGCTTCAGAATGAAGAAGAAAAGTAATTCATACCTTTAATTTAGCTTTGAGTAATGGTGAGGAGAGACCTGAGTGAAAGTAATTATCAGGTGCATAATCTCATTATCTTGAAATAGAAGTGAACTGGGGAACTCCAGGTCTGAATATTAGCTTCCCAAACCTATTCATAAAGTCATATATATTGTCCAACTTTTCTCTTATATCACTGGCTATATACACACAGAAAATCATTTTGTAATGATTAATACAAGATTAGGACACCATTATTAAAATGCTATAGAAAAATAGATTGTGGACCAAGGGAAGTTAATGTATCCAAAGAATATGTATTAGTAGGGTTCAGGTAGTTCACAAAAGATATTTTATTTCAAATTTAATTGCTTATACACAAATTCTCTCTCCTTCCTTATTGTTTTTTAGTTTATAAATACTATATATTCATAAATTTTAAGCATCCAAAAGATCAAAACTATATTAGGTAGAAAGTAGAATTCTTCTCTTAACTTTGTTATCTTCCTGGCATATCACTTATGAGCTTCTAGAAACATCCACCAGGAACATGAATAATATTTATCATAAAGACAAATGCAAAACACATACTTTTTTTTGCAACTTATTTTTTAATTTAAAATATGTCCTGAGTCTCTTTTCATGGTAGTTCAGTTTGATCTACAGTCTATGAAAAACTTGAAAAATATTCTATAATGTGAGTATAGTATCATTCATTTTCCAAATTTTCTATTGAAGGACATTTAGGCAATTTCCAATGGTGCATATTAATATCTTTGAACATTCTATTCTGTATATACTTGAGAATGTGGGGGAGAATTTCTCTGGGATATATGTCCCCATAAAAATTGATGGGTCAATATTTATTAGAATTTTTATTTTGAATGACAGTCTCAAGTTTTCCTCTCAATTTAACATTAATTTTTATTCCTAATAGATCTAGGAATTTCCTCTAGCAATGGAGTGATTCAATATAATTCTAATCTTCAAAAATTTACTCATATTATTAGGAACCATGAAAAAAAGTGAACATCTATATGATCTTTATTTTACTAATAAATATCTTTCAAATGCATTTCAAAAGTGCTGCTTAGACTATCATATGTATTATGTATATCATACATATATACGTATATATATTTTTACAACTAGTTCACTTCATTGCATCAGTACTCCTACAGTGTTAAATACAGCCACAATTATCTCTAGGATAATATTATGCTATTTCATCACTGAGATCTATACTCTCTAATTCATTTGTTTCACAGTCTACCAAAATTAAAATTAAAAAACAATTTTATATATACGATAAATCATGCAAAGGTGGCTTCCAATAAGACTTTCTGATTCCATACATGCATGGTAAACCTCCCATTTGGAGGTGGTTATTTCCCTACTCCATGAATTTAAGATGCCCTGAGACTTGGATCAACACAAAATGGAAGAAACAACTCTCTTTGTTCTGGATCCCTACCTCCTGTATGTGTTCATCTCTAGAACAGGGCCATCAGAACTCACCTCAAGAGAGAAGCTGTGTCTGATCATGTTCTCAACATTGAATGACCTTTTGAGAGAAAATGGTAGCACAAAAAGTACCCAAAGATGGCAAGCCAACAAACACCAGCAAAGGCCAAGGACACGTGAACAGGGCACCATCTTAGGCATGAACCCAGAAGATGGAACTCCTGATGAATAGCATCAAGTCAAAAACAAAACCAACAAAATTGTTTTTAAAAGCCACTGCATCTTGGGGTAGTTTGTTATGCAGTGATGAGTGATTTATACATGTGATGATCATGTTTACAAATAATGAATAATACTCCATTATTGCTAAAAAGCCCAACACTCTGCATATGCCCTGTGTAATGTGGCCCTTGCTTACCTTCATAGCATTGGTTTTGTCTTCCTCCTCTTCTTCTTGCTGCTTTTACATCTGTGGTCCCTTTTGTATTTGGTCTATTATGTGTTCTGATCCCCATTCTGGAATTATTTTGCCCCTCTTTTTCACTTGACTAACCCTACTCACCCAGGTTTTCTCTTAAACATTGTATCAACGAAGTGCATTCTTCTTTGATCCCCTGGCTGATGTAGGACCCTATTTTACATCATAATACAACACTGAACTTTTACTGCTTGGAATGTACCACACAGACAAAGACACAATATAATTATTGATGTGTGTATGTATTTGCTACATACTGGTCACCCCCACGTCCATTTCTTGGGCAGGAGTCCATTCTTTGAGAGCAGGGATCAGGTCTCATTCAGGACTTCATTCTTAGCAATTTGAAAGTGTTTAGACTCTTTTATGTTATATAATGTTATGTCACATTTCATATTATGTTAGTGTCTTTCGTGCATTCAATAAATATTTCCTGAGACAATGGCTGCAAGAGATCCCATGCATGGCCATCAGCTAGGAGATCACTGTCTAGTTCTGCGTCATGTGATATGAGAATGGAAAAAGAGCTGTCATCCACCTCATGGGTTTGTTGTGAAGATTAAATCAGAGTTAAATGAAGTCTCAGCTCGAGAATACAGTTTCAACAAACACTGAAAAAACGCAAGTAGAAATTGTGATATAGAGGGATTGTGACTAATGTTACTTTCCGCAGAAACAGAAGCTGAGACAGAGATTTGAGTACCAGTGATTTATTTAGGAACTGTGCTATAGAAAATGTGTGAGCAAAGGAAGGGGATAAGAGAGAAAGAGTGAAAAATCTGAGCAAGGGAGTCTCAGATGAAGGCTAGCCTTGGCTTTGTTCATAGAGGACTCTACAGCATAATTTTTTCCTTATTTTTTATTAGTGCATTATAGTTGTGCATGAGAATGGGATTTGTTGTTGCATATTTGTACATGCACCCAATATAAGAATATAATTTGGCCAATTTCATTTCCCAGCATTTCCCACCTCCCTAAACTTCTCCCATCCCCTGGTCCCTTTCTTCTACTGATCTCCCTTTGATTTCCATGAGATTTCTGCCCACCCCCATTATCTTCCTTTTCCCTCTCTAGCTTCCACATATGAGAGAAAACATGTGATCCTTGACCTTCTGAATTTGGCTTATTTTGCTTAACATAATCATCTCAAGTTCCATCCATTTTCATGCAAATGACATAATTTCATTTTTCTTTATGGCTGAATAAAACTCCATTGTCTACAGCATAAATTTTACTACAAGGTTTTCCTCCCTTTTGACAAGGGGTCCACCCAGGTGAGTGAGGGTCATGATTTGAGATGTGAATTGCCTCCCTTTATCTGAAGACACTTCTCTAACAGGGGAAGAGACTGCAAGTCACTAGCAGCCAGCGTACCCAGTAGGCCATGCTTTGGTCCAAAAAGGATTGCGTAGGGCAGCATGAGAAATTTAACACTTAAATATAATATTACAAAATAATATGCCTGTGGAAGAAAGGGTTAATAAATGGCAAGGTATAAAAGCATAAAAGAGTCAGTCAAAGGGAGTAAACTAACTCAAGATTCCATTTCCTAACACCCACACACCCACACATGCACAGAACATTCTTAAAAATGTGCACAGCCATCTTTGAAGTGACAGGTTTAGAATATGTAAAGGATAATGTACTTTTAATATTCCATTGAGCACAATCATAGCTACCCTTCATCTGTGGATGTATTTGGAGGCTGAGAAGTAATCTGGCAAGAAAGTTGTACAGATATTTTTGTGACCTTGTGCTTGGGATTTCATTATTACTTGGTATTATTGGGAATGATTTTTAAATACGTTTGCATCAAGATGTTAGGTGTCTTTGTACATTTCAGCCCCCAAAGGTTTGAAATATGCTTTTATGACAGCGCAGAGAGATAAAAACTGAAGTACTGCCATTAGGTGCTCTTTCAAAGCAAGCACAGGGCATCATCTATTTATTACAAAGGAACTTCTGTTGGAATTGCTACAGAATTTTATATTTTGAGTAGACACAAGAGGGGAATTACAATATTATGCCACTGCAAAAGAAATCTTTGCATTACATATCTCAATGAATATTTGATACCTACACTTATTTTTCATTCCTGTCTCTCTAAATGCTTCAGAAATTGTGCACTTTTTGTCCAAAACATTTGGAAATAATTGATTTTTTTTCTGAAGAATCTCAGTAATAATTTTTTAAAAACGATTTATTCTTTAAGACATTTTCAGAATGTTTATGGTTCAAAAACACTCAAGATTTATTATCACACCTTCTAGTATTGAATATGTTTTACTTAAATAACATTTCATTCTGATCATGAATATTTTTGTCTTGCCAGATGTTGAATTAGACAGAGTTCCTGCTCCGAGGCTCAAGGTATCACCAAGGAGATGGCAGCAGAATCTGTGGGAGAAGGCGGATCAAGGATCCTCTCACCCAGATAGAGGGGATCACTTCAAAGGTGGGTATCAGGACACTTTGGGTCTTGAATGACAACTGTTTTCACCTACAGAAACTTTGAAAGGAAGCTATAGCTCCATTTTTCACATTAAAGTTGCTACAGACCTGAAGTCTGAAGACCTCCGATCACACCTCTTCTCTGCTCCATGCCGATCATGCCATTTGACCCTCTCACTCACCCTCCTGGGATGCATTTTACTTGCCTCTAAAGTTGAGATGTACACCTTGAATAACTATCAAACAGTTTCACCCCATCTCTCCAGGAAAAATATAAGCCTCTACCTTTCACCTGCACTCCCCTTGATTCTAAGGCAGAATCAACTTGACTGCCTTGGTCAACTCCTTGACATTCCTCAACCCACATCAGAGCTTCCCCCTCGACACATTCCTAGACCCTGTTTGGCAGAGGTTGTTCAACCTGGGCATGTGATACCAGGACTGCTATGAGAGAACAGGGAAGTGGAATTGGAAAATTATACATTTAAAAAAAAATTTTTTTTGAGAATGTGCAGTGTGCCAGGCACTGTACAAATGACCATTCACACATTTTCTCAATTCTAAAAGCAACTTTGAAAGAAGATGACAATATGTCTGTTATCCAGATGAGAAAACAGCCTCTAGGGGTTAGTCTGAGCCAGGTTCTGAATCTCTACACTAAAGAGCATTCACTGGGTGGTTTTATTCTTTTTTTCTCCCATATTAAATACCTTCTTTTTATTCCCCCTCAAGAGTCCATGTATGTGACACTTCTTTTCTTAACAGCTTAATTGTGAAATAATTCATGTAACTTATAATTCTCTACTTAAATTGTGCAAACTGAGAGCTTTTGGTGAATCCACAGATATGTGCAAACATAACCACTATTGATTTAATATTTTTGATATGTCAAGAACTCTTTAACTATTACCCTTTGATTATCAACCCTCTTCCAGCCCTAAGTAACTCAGAATTGCCTATGTCTTTAGACTTTTCTATTCTGGAAATTTATATGAATGGAATCATATAATATGTGGACTTTTGCAACTTAGCAAGATTTCTTTCCCTTAGCTTAATGCTTTCATGGTTCATCCAAGTTGCAGCATGTAATTATTACTTCATTCATTTCATGGCTGAAGACTATTTCATTATAAGATCATAACATTTTGGTTTAACAACTCATCAGTTGATGAGCATTTGGGTTCTTTCCACCTTATGGTTATTGTGAATAATGTTCTTATAGACATTCAGGTACAAGTTTTTGTGTGAAAGTACATTTTCATCTCTTGTGTACATACCTAGGAATGGAACTCCTGAGTCATACAACGAGTCTGTTTTATCATTAGGAGAACTTTCAGACTGTTTTCCAAAGTGTCTATACCATTTTACTTTCCCATCATCAGTGTGAGAAACTTCTGATTTCTCTTCATGCTTGTCAACCTATGTTACTGTATAACTTTTTTTTTTCTTTCCCCTCCCCCCCCCCCCCTCCCACCCCTCTTTTCCCTCTACACAGTCCTTCTTTCCTTCATTCTTACTGCTCTCCTTAGCCTAACTCTAAACCTAACCCTAAACCTAATGCTAGCCCGTCCCACCCCCCATTATATGTCCTCATCCGCTTATCAGCGAGATCATTCGTCCTTTAGTTTTTTGAGATTGGCTTATCTCACTTAGCATGATATTCTCCAATTTCGACCATTTGCCTACAAATGCCATAATTTTATCATTCTTCATTGCGGAGTAATATTCCATTGTATAAATATGCCACAGTTTCTTTATCCATTCATCAACTGAAGGGCATCTAGGTTGGTTCCACAATCTGGCTATGGTGAATTGAGCAGCAATGAACATTGATGTGGCTGTATCTCTGTAGTATGCTGATTTTAAGTCCTTTGGGTATAGGCCAAGGAGTGGGATAGCTGGGTCAAATGGTGTTTCCATTCCAAGCTTTCTGAGGAATCTCCACACTGCTTTCCAGAGTGGTTGCACTAATTTGCAACCCCACCAGCAATGTATGAG
Source organism: Sciurus carolinensis (assembly GCF_902686445.1). Lineage (NCBI taxonomy): Eukaryota > Metazoa > Chordata > Mammalia > Rodentia > Sciuridae > Sciurus > Sciurus carolinensis. The sequence goes on from NC_062229.1 coordinate 33,736,246, forward strand.
TGTTCCTTTTTCACCACATCCTCGCCAACACCTATTGTTGCTTGTATTCTTGATAGTCGCCATTCTAATTGGGGTGAGATGAAATCTTAGGGTAGTTTTGATTTGCATTTCCCTTATTACTAGGGATGTTGAACATTTTTTCATATATCTGGTGATTACTTGTACATCTTCTTCTGTGAAGTGTCTGTTCATTTCCTTAGCCCATTTGTTGATTGGATTATTTGTATTCTTCGTGTAGAGTTTTTTGAGTTCTTTATAGATTTTGGAAATTAGCGCTCTATCTGAGGTATGGTTGGCAAAGATATTCTCCCACTCTGTAGGCTCTCTCTTCACATTTCTGATAGTTTCCTTTGCTGAGAGAAAGCTTTTTAGTTTGAATCTATCCCAGTTGTTTATTCTTGCTTTTATTTCTTGTGCTATGGGAGTCCTGTTAAGGAAATCTGATCCTGAGCCAACAAGTTGAAGATTTGGACCTACTTTTTCTTCTATAAGATGCAGGGTCTCTAGTCTGATTCCGAGGTCCTTGATCCATTTTGAGTTGAGTTTTGTGTAGGGTGAGAGATAGGGGTTTGGTTTCATTCTATTGCATATAGTTCTCCAGTTTTCCCAGCACCATTTGTTGAAGAGGCTATCTTTTCTCCATTGCATATTGTTGGAACCTTTGTCTAGTATGAGAAAATTGTATTTATTTGGGTTTGTGTCCATGTCCTCTATTCTGTACCATTGATCTACCTGTCTATTTTGGTACCAATACCATGCCGTTTTTGTTACTACTGCTTTGTAGTAGAGTTGAAGATCTGGTATTGCAATACCCCCTGCTTTGCTCTTGCTACTGAGGATTGCTTTAGCTATTCTAGGTTTTTTATTCTTCCAGATGAATTTCATAATTGCTTGCTCTATTTCTGCGAGGTACATCATTGGGATTTTAATTGGAATTGCATTGAATCTGTATAGAACTTTAGGTAGTATAGCCATTTTGACAATATTAATTCTGCCTATCCAGGAACATGGGAGATCTTTCCATCTTCTAAGGTTTTCTTGAATTTCTTTCTTTAGTGTTCTGTAGTTCTCATTGTAGAGGTCTTTCACCTCTTTTGTGAGATTGATTCCCAAGTATTTTATTTTTTTCGATGCTATTGTGAATGGGGTAGTTTTCCTAATTTCTCTTTCTGAAGATTCATCACTTATGTATAAAAATGCATTGGATTTATGAGCATTGATCTTGTAACCTGCTACTTTACTGAATTCACTTATGAGTTCTAAAAGTTTTCTGGTGGAATTTCCAGGTTCCTCTAAATATATAATCATGTCATCAGCGAACAGGGATAGTTTGAGTTCTTCTTTTCCTATTCGTATCCCTTTAATTTCTTTGGTTTGTCTGATTGCTCTGGCTAGAGTCTCAAGGACGATGTTGAATAGAAGCGGTGAAAGAGGGCATCCCTGCCTTGTTCCAGTTTTTAGGGGGAACGCTTTCAGTTTTTCACCATTTAGAATGATATTAGCCATGGGCTTAGCGTAGATGGCCTTTATAATGTTTAGGAATGTTCCCATTACCCCAATTTTTTCTAGTGTTTTGAGCATGAAGGGATGCTGTATTTTATCAAATGCTTTTTCTGCATCTATTGAAATAATCATGTGATTCTTAACTTTAAGTCTGTTGATATGGTGAATGACATTTATTGATTTCCGAATGTTGAACCAACCTTGCATCCCTGGGATAAAACCCACTTGATCGTGGTGCACTATCTTTTTAATATATATTTGTATGCGATTTGCTAAAATTTTGTTGAGAATTTTTGCATCGATGTTCATTAAGGATATTGGTCTGAAATTTTCTTTCCTTGATGTGTCTCTGTCTGGTTTAGGTATCAGGGTGATATTGGCTTCATAGAACGAGTTTGGTAGGGTTCCCTCCTCTTCTATTTCATGGAATAGTTTGAGGAGTATTGGAATGAGCTCTTCTTTAAAGGTTTTGTAGAACTCGGCTGAGAACCCATCTGGTCCTGGACTTTTCTTTGTTGGTAGGCTTTTGATGACCTCTTCTATTTCATTGCTTGAAATTGGTTTATTTAAGTTGTGTATGTCCTCCTCGTTCAGTTTAGGTAGTTCATATGTCTCTAGAAATTTGTTGATGTCTTCAAGGTTTTCTGTTTTGTTGGAGTATAGATTTTCGAAATAGCTTCTAATTATGTTTTGTATTTCACTCGTGTCTGTTGTGATGTTTCCTTGTTCATTCCGAATTTTAGTAATTTGAGTTTTCTCCCTCTTTCTCTTTGTTAGTGTGGCTAAGGGTTTATCAATTTTATTTATTTTTTCAAAGAACCAACTATTTATTTTATTAATTTTTCCGATTGTTTCTTTTGTTTCGATTTCGTTGATTTCGGCTCTGATTTTAACTATTTCCTGTCTTCTACTACTTTTGGTATTGGTCTGCTCTTCTTTTTCTAGTGCTTTGAGCTGTAGTGTTAACTCGTTTATTTGTTGATTTCTACTTCTTTTTTTGAATGCACCCCATGAAATAAATCTTCCTCTAAGTACTGCTTTCATAGTGTCCCAGAGATTTTGATATGATGTGTCTTTGTTCTCGTTTACTTCTAAGAATTTTTTTATTTCCCTCCTGATGTCTTCTGTTATCCATTCATCATATAATAGTGTATTATTTAGTCTCCAGGTATTGGAGAAGTTTCTGTTTTTTATTCTGTCATTTATTTCTAATTTCAATCCATTATGATCTGATAGAGTACAAGGTAGTATCTCTATCTTCTTGTATTTACTAACAGTAGCTTTGTGGCATAAAATATGGTCTATTTTAGAGAAGGATCCATGTGCTGCTGAGAAGAAAGTGTATTCATTCTTTGTTGGATGGTATATTCTATATATGTCCGTTAAGTCTAAATTGCTGATTGTGTTGTTGAGATCTACAGTTTCTTTATTCAATTTTTGTTTGGACGATCTATCCAGTGGTGAGAGAGGTGTGTTAAAATCGCCTAGTATTATTGTGTTGTGGTCTATTTGATTTCTGGAATTGAGAAGGATTTGTTTGACGTACGTGGATGAGCCAATGTTTGGGGCATAGATATTTATGATTGTTATGTCTTGCTGATTTATGCTTCCCTTAAGCAGCATGTAATGTCCTTCTTTATCCCTTCTGACTAGTTTTGGTTTGAAGTCCACATTATCTGAGATGAGGATGGATACTCCAGCTTTTTTGCTGTGTCCGTGTGCATGGTATGTTTTTCCCCATCCTTTCACCTTTAGTCTATGGGTGTCTCTTTCTATGAGATGAGTCTCTTGCAGGCAGCATATTGTTGGATTTTTCTTTTTAATCCAATCTGCCAGTCTGTGTCTTTTGATTGATGAATTCAGGCCATTAACATTCAGGGTTATTATTGTGATATGATTTGTATTCCCAGTCAATTGACTCATATTTGTTTTTGACATGATTTGGTTTCTCCTTTATTTGGCTATTCCTTTAGGCTAGCGCCTCCTGTTGCTGATTTGCATCGTTGTTTTTCATCTCTTCCTCATGGAATATTTTGCTGAGAATGTTCTGTAATGCTGGCTTTCTTTTTGTAAATTCCTTTAGCTTTTGTTTATCATGAAAGGATCTTATTTCATCGTCAAATTTGAAGGTAAGTTTTGCTGGGTATAAGATTCTTGGTTGGCATCCATTTTCTTTCAGGGCTTGGTATATGTTGTTCCAGGCCCTTCTAGCTTTTAGGGTCTGGATTGAAAAATCTGCTGATATTCTTATTGGTTACCCTCTGAATGTATTCTGATTCTTTTCTCTCGCGGCCTTTAAAATTCTGTCTTTATTTGTATGTTAGGTATTTTCATAATAATGTGCCTTGGTGTGGGTCTGTTGTAATTTTGTATGTTTGGAGTTCTATAAGCCTCTTGTACTTGGTTTTCCATTTCATTCTTCAGATTTGGGAAATTTTCTGTTATTATTTCATTGAATAGATTGTTCATTCCTTTGGTTTGTTTCTCTAAGCCTTCCTCAATCCCAATAATTCTCAAATTTGGCCTTTTCATGATATCTCATAGTTCTTGGAGATTCTGTTCATGATTTCTTACCATCTTCTCTGTTTGTTCAACTTTGTTTTCAAGGTTAAATATTTTGTCTTCAATGTCTGAGGTTCTGTCTTCCAGGTGTTCTATCCTATTGGTTATGCTTTCTATGGAGTTTTTAACTTGGTTTATTGTTTCCTTCATTTCAAGGATTTCAGTTTGGTTTTTTTTTCAGTATCTCTAACTCTTTATTGAAATGATCTCTTGCTTCCCGTATTTGGTCTTTTAACTGTTGGTTGGTGCGATCATTTAATGCCTGCATTTGCTCTTTCATCTCCTCCTTCAATGCCTGCATTTGCTCTTTCATCTCCTCATTAGCTTCCCTGATCGTTTTAATTACGTACATTCTGAACTCCCTTTCTGACATTTCTTCTGCTGTGCTGTCATTGGGTTTTATTGATGTAGTATCTAGGTTTGTTTGGGACATTTTCTTCCCTTGTTTTCTCATAATGGTCAGTTGTCAGTGGGACCCTGAGATATTGCAGTTTTCCACTATTGGCTTATAGTGTCCCAGTAGATTTCCAGTGTATCACCTCCCAGCCTTCAGTAGCCTGATGTCTTGGAGGAATCTGATAAAGCAGCTCATTCGAAGAATACTGCCCCTAGCCCCCTACTGGTTCCACGTTTTGGAACTGGCTCTGTGCGGAAATGCTCTCACTGTGGGCCTGCACCGTGCAGCTGGCCGTGTGGGAAGAGCCCACTGCCGGAGTGTGGAAGACTACCTTGGGAAGACTCAAGCTGCCCTGCCCGGCTCTGCTAAGCCACCTCTATCTGGGCCTGCCACCCGGGCTGAGCTTTACCCAGTGGGCAGACTCACCCGTGGCTCTATTTCAGTCTGAGTCTCTCTATGCCTCCCCCTCTTAGCTCCTGGGTTCTAGAGCGACCGGGGGTGCAGTCTCCCTCTAGGCCGCCATCTTGGATCGCCCCGTGGAGAGAGCCCGCAGCCGGAGTGGGCAGAGCCGCCTGAAGAGGTCTCCGGCTGCCCTGCCCTTATCCCTGAGGCTGATTGCAGATCGAGGCTCTCCGCTGGTTCTTTGCAGGAGTACACTGCACTGCAGCGGCTCTGGGACTCGGAGCGTGCTCTGTTCAGACAGGCTCTCACTAGCGGGCCAGTTCCGTTCCGAGAACCTGGAGAAGCTGGCTGTGTGGGCGGGGCCCACCGCCGGAGTGCGCAGGACTGCCTGTGGATGACTCTAGCTGCCCTGCCCGGCTCCGATAAGCCACCTCTATCTGGGCCTGCCACCCGGGCCGAGCTTTACCCAGTGGGCAGACTCACCCGTGGCTCCACTTCAGTCCGAGTCTCTCAATGCCTCCCCTTCTTAACTCCTGGGTTCTGGAGCGACTGGGGGTGCAGTCTCCCTCTAGGCTGCCATCTTGGATCGCCCTGTATAACTTTTTAATTCCAGCCACGCTGAGGGATGTGAAGTGGTATCTCAGTTTTATTTTGGTTTTCATATTCTTGGTGACAAATGATGGTGAGCATCTTTTTATGTGTATATTAACCATTTATGTTTTTGTAGAAATGTCTATTCAAATTCTTTATCCATTTTCAGAAGGGATTGTCTTTTCATTATTGATTTTGTGAGTGTTCATTATACATGCTAGATAAATGACCCTAATCTGATAATTTGCAAGTAGTTTCTTCCAGTCTATGTGTTGTCTTTTTATTTTCTTGACTGTTTCTTTCAAAGAAAAAAAGATTTTTAAATTTTTATCATTAGAGTATTCATTCCTTTTATTCACCATATGCTTCTTTTCCTATACTGATGATAAAAAATGATCTCATTGAGCTCAGTGCTGGCACATTAAGTGATAAGAGAATTCTCATAAATTTGAACCGAATGAACTGGACATATTTGCATGGTTGCTGTGAAGATTCTGTGGGATAATTGAGGCCAATGAGCTTTGGAGCAACTGAAGCACTATGCAAGATCAAAGGTCACCTGGTGTTAGACTGTAACTCGGCTAGAATTAAGATTCAAGGTTCCGAGAGGTACATAAAGAGTTTTTTCACGTTTTAATTTTAGTTTTACTGCTGTGCTGAGAGTTTTATCATAAATTGGTGTTGAATTATATCTGTCTCTTTCTGCACCTATTGACATGGTGATATTTATTTCTCCTTTACCCTGTTAATGTGGTGAATTTCACTGGTTGCTTTTCAAATGTAAAATCAATCTCAAATTGCTGAAATAAGTTTCACTGAGTCATTATATATTTTTCTAAGTAGCTTTCATAATCTTCTGCTTGAATTTCATTATTACTTGATAATATATTTGTTTATGTGTTTGTGTCTACTTTTCTGAGATATATCAATCTGATATTTTCTTTTCTTATACTATCCTTGTCAGGTTTTCCATTTGAATTATGCCAGTTTTGTAAAAGAAGTGGAAGAGTGTGTTTTCTCTATATTTTCCCTGAAAGATTTTATGAAATATGTCATATTACTTCTTTATTATTATCTTTATTATTATTATTATTTTGCAGCTGGAGATTGAACTGGGTGCTTAACCACTGAGCGACATCCCCAGCCCTTTTTTTATTTGTTCTAATTAGTTATACATGACAGCAGAATGCATTTTGATTCATTGTACACAAATGGAGTGTGACTTTTCATTGCTCTGGTTGTACATGATATAGAGTCACCCCATTCATGCCATCATACATGTACATAGAGTAATGATGTCTCTCATTCAACTGTCTTTCCCCCCCCTACACCCACTTCCCCTTCCCTCATTCCCCTCTACCCAATCCAAAGTTCCTCCAATCTTCCCTGTTCCCCATTATGGATCAGCATTCACTTATCAGAGAAAAACATTTGGCCTTTGGTTTTGGGGGATTGGCTTATCTCATGTAGTATGATCTTCTCCTACTCCATCCATTTACCTACAAATGCCATAATTTTATTCTTCTTTAAGGCCAAGAAATATTCCATTGTGTATGTATACCACAGTTTCTTTTTCCATCTATTGAAGGGCATCTAGGTTGGTTCCACAGTTTAGCTATTGTGAATTGAGCTTCTACAAACATTGATGTGGCTGTGGCACTGTAGGATGCAGATTTTAAGTCCTTTGGGTATAGACCGAAGAGGAGGATAGCTGGGTCAAATGGTGGTTCCATTCCAAGTTTTCTAAGGAATCTCCATACTGCTTTTCATAGTGGTTGCACCAATTTGTAGTCCCACAAGCAATGTATGAATGTACCTTTCCCCCCACATTCTCACTAACACTTATTGTCATTGTATTCTTGATAATTGCCATTCTGACTGGAGTGAGATGAAATCTTACAGTAGTTTTGAATTACATTTCTCTAATGTTGAACACTTTTTCATATATTTATTTACCAATTGTATATTTGCTTCTGTGAAGTGTCTGCTCAGTTCCTTAACCCATTTATTGATTGAGTTATTTGTATTTTTGGAGTTAAGTTTTTTGAGTTCTTTTTAAATCCTATCCTCAGTCCTTTTTATTTTTTTCATTTTGAGACAGGGTCTTGCTAAATTGCTTAAGGTTTTGATAAGTTAATGAGACTGGCCTTGAACATGAAATCCTCTTTCCTCAGCTTCCTGAGTTGCTGGGATTACAGGTGTGCACCACTACATTCACCTCCATATTCTTTCTTAAATGTTTAGAGATATTAATAAGGGTATCTACGCTATCATGAATTTTTGCTCTGTAGAAAATTTCTTAATTTATACTTAAGGAGATAAAAGAATATTCCATTTTCTATTTATGTTTGTTTCCATAACAGCAAATCAAGTACTTTTTTTTCAAAAAGTTTTTTTCTAATTCATTATGCCTTTAAAAATAAGCATAAAGTTGTTCCTGGTGTATTCTCATCATTTCAGTTTTTTTTTTTTAATGTCTGGAAGAGCTGAAGTGTTATGTCTTCATTTGCATTCCTGATACTGGAAATCTTCTTTTCTTAATTTGTTTTGCAAGGAAAATTTTGATCTTATCAATTTTTAAAGAAACAGCTAAAGCATTTGTTGACTAACTCGTAAGCCTGTTACTTCAAGCCCATTTCTATTTTATTTATTTATTTTTGTATTATTATTTATTTTCCTTCAATTTTGGGTGTTGAATTTGATCTTGTTTTTCCACATTCTTGAGATGGAGTTTTTACCTTTGATTTTCACTTTTCTTTTTTTTTAATAATATTTTCATTTATTATTTGAAATTTAACTATATTCCTCAAGTTTTGATATCAATCTTTTAAATTTTTTCCTATTCAGAACAATAATATATTTTAAGTGAATTCTTTGATCTAAACACATTTTAGAATTCTGTTTCTTAACTTTCCAACTGAACTACAATTATGGATTTTTTTTTATTCTTAATTTCACTGTGTTGAAAAAGTGATCAGTAAGATCATCAATCCACACTCTTTCCCTACAGAGTTTACCTTTTCCTCTTCTTGATGGGTAGGATCTGTGACTTTCCACCTTCATTCATTCCAGAGTTGAGTCAGGGAGATTAGGATGCAGGTTTATCTAACTTACTTCTCTAGTTTTACTTCTTTAAGGAAACGTTTATGATATGTTTGTTAAAGAATGATCCATTTTTTCTTTGATGATATGGGCCCATATGGGAACTTGAGAAAGACTGCTGTAAATTTGTTCTTCCAGTATGACATGATGCTCCTGTTTCCAGGAAAAAGTTGATTTGGAGGAAACCGACCATCTTCTACTTTCTAATCTGTTCTGCTAGCCCCTGCAACTGTCAAAACCCACTAATTCCTTTCCATCCCACTAACTCACTTTTGATCACTCTATCATATGTGATGCTGTTCACCCACCTCCAGATTTGGCAAGTCTGTCCAATTGTATTGGCTCAGCCAGGAAATGTTCTTTCTTGTCTGGAATATTAGTTCATCTTGTCCTTTAGCTTATGCTGTTTTCTGATAACTTAAATACTATTCATCTGGGTTTTTAGCTTTGGGGACCAAAATGTTGTGTAGAATAGATGAACTCCCACTACTTATAGCAATCTACTAGGAAGCACAAATCTCCTTTGTAATTTCTTACATTCATTTTTCTTTAATCAACACTTATTGATTTCTGGTTTCTGTTTAGTATGCAAACTGAGCTTAACAGGGCCTCTGCCTCTTTTGTACTACTTATAAATTGCTATGGTTTGAATGTTCCTTTTAACATTAAGTTTCATGTTGAAACTTAATGGCCATTGAAATAGTAATAAGAGGTGGTCCTTCAAAATATGTTGCCATTATGGGAGTGAGTTGGTTATAAAAGGAGGGAATTCAATTCCCTTTTTCTTTCTCATTGTCTCTCTTGTGCTCTCTTGACACACAATGCCTTCTACCAGGTTATGACAAAAAAATTCTGCCCAGATGCAGCCCCTTGATCTTTGACTTCCCAGACTCCAGAACTGTGTGTCTAATCATCTTCTGTTATTTACAATTTACCTAATCTGTGGTAATGTGTTATAGCAATAGACTATGGACCCAAAGACATAAAAATAAATGACAAATTAAATAATACATGGAAAAGTTATGATATACAGACTCTCAATAGCAAATTGGAATTTCCAGTGTGCCAGTAGTGAGGAAGGAATTCTAAGCCAGAGTGGTAAGGGGGCAATGAAGTCAAAAGCAATTTAGAATCGAAAACAGATATATATGTTGGGATCAATGAGAAATATATACAAGAAACTCCTTGAAATGAATAATGAGTAAAAATTTCCCACAAATGCTAAAAATGATTAGCAGTAACAGTGACTACAACAAAAGAACTAGATAATAAGGTGACTAGAAATACCTGCATTATTAAGCTAGGGCCAGGACTAACCCCTGATGTAGTAGGCTACACCAAGCCTAAGCTAGGTCTGGGTGTGGGGTCCTAATGTTGGTTACTAGGATGTGAATTCACTGAACAAGGAAATGAGCTGAAAATTATGCCTGAGCTAGTAAAATATATAGGGATCCTATAGAGGGGAAGTCATGAGTAATGCTTAAAACATTAATACATGGAGGTATAAGATCTTCAATATCAATTCCAGTTGAAAGGGAGATTGCAAAGTCAAAGCACTTAAAATGTCTCTTCAGGTCATTGGACCATTTTGTAATTGGATTACTCAAACCTTTGTTGCTTAGTTTTCAGTTTTCTATATTTTCTGTACATTACACCTCCAATGAATGGATCACAAAGATTTTTCTCCCATTCTGTAGGTTGTCCTTTCAGTTTGGTTTTTGCTTCCTGAGTGGTGCAGAAACTTTTCTTTTTTCTTTTTTTTTTTTTTCTCCCCTGATTTATCACAGTCCTACTATAGAAATCATTGCCCATGCCAATAACTTGAAGGGTTTCCCCTAGGTTCATCTTAGTAGTTTCCAGGTCTTACATTAAAGTTTTTGATCCACTCTAAGTTGATATTTGTACACAGTGTGAGAGAGTGGTCTAGTTTTAATCTTCTACAAGGGAAAGACACAGACACACAGACAGGAGGCATTTAGAACTCTGTATGGCCATGAACAGAAGTGAGCTTCTATGTGAAATACTGTTCTTCAATTACTGAAAGCAAAGGACAAAGAAAGAATACTAAACTTTGCAAGAGAGAAATGTCCAATCGCATTTAAAGGCAAAACCACCAAACTAACATGAGTTTTCTTGGCAGAGACCTAAAACCCCAGGAGGATAGGCATCGATGCCATTCAAGTCCTGAAAGAAAATAGCTTGAATAACATGAATCATCTTGAACATGTCATATAGAAAGTATATTTATAAATTGAATTAAAGAATAAGCATTAGTTCTACATAAAAGTATACACAATGGAGAGTTGGGGGAGGAGGGTTAATGGAACGGATCTTTTCTAGATTGTTTATTAACATTTCCCAGGATTACAGGAATTAATATAAAAGGTACTTATATGTTTCCTCAGTCTCCACAGGCTTATAGTAAAAATATCATCATTTTAAAATACCGTACATGATATTTAAAACTTCCTCACTGTTGTCTATTATGACTCTGCACTCTGTAGTCTTCCTGTTGGACCAATACTTTACCTACTCTCAGAGTAAGAGCGGTTCTGGTCCAACCAAAACACTGAGCCAGAGTCATATTCTCCCCCAGTCCATCTCATTCCAGTTTCCTCCCCCCACTCCTTTAGAACTCAGATGCTACATAGTGTACAAAGTAAGAAAAATACAACAGTTTTTTGTGCAATTCATTGTTTAACCTACATTATATCCATTTGGTAAACAGAGGAACAATGCCATTATAATAAGAAAATATGTCAATTCATACAGAATTTTCCCCCAAAAGTTAATTGTTTGAAATAGTCAAGGGTAAGTTATTTCCCCTGTTTTAACAATAGAAGACAAATTTTAAAAGGCAGACATCTTATCAAGACGCCTTCTTTTAGTACAACTAGTAGTTGGTTGGTGTGGCAGACACACCCAAATGTGGTTTGCAATTAATTATATTTTCATATAATTTCCTTTCAGATGTGGTTAGAATCTGTGACTTATTTCAAACAAATATAATATGGCAAAGATAGTAGCTCCAGTAATTATATGGCATGAGATTTTTGGTGCACATGGAAGTGAGATGTTGTCCTGTTGACCTTGAAGAAGTAAGTGGATATGTTGTGGGAGGGGCTGAGGAAAGGATCCTTGGCAAGGAACCATGGGGCTTTGGGAAGGTGAGAAGAGCTCTTCGGGACAAGCAGTAAGAAATGGGGAGCAACAGCAGGAAGTAAAATCTGCCAACAACCACATAAGCTTGGGAGAGATCTCTAAAATCTAGAAAAACAGACTGACACCTTGTTCACAGTTTTCCAAGACCCTGAGCAAAGGAGCCAGGCAAACCCAGCACCATCCAACCCACAGAAATTGAGAGATAATAGATGTGCATTGATTCAAATCCCTGAGTTTGTGATAATTTGTTACACAGCAATAGAAAAGTAATACAATTGTTTTAGTGCCTTGGAATACTGCCACACTTTCTATCGTGTTAAATTATGTGGGAACACGGGAATAGAGAATGAAGGAGCTGCAGAGACATTTCCCCCAGGATTAAAATGATTGAATGTGAAGAGGTCTACACTGTAGATTAGATTGTCGGTTTTGAAGAACTTTTCTTTCTTATAAGCAAATGACCTCAAGGGCCTCCTTTTGAAGGAAGAATCAGGAACCCCAGTTAAAAGTTGCAGAGATCAGACTGTGGAGATATTGTGATAATGATCTTGACAGCAGTGGAGGTTTAACTGTGTTAGTTTTTTTTTTTTTTTCCTTTTGCTTTGTTTTGTTTCTTATTGTTTTTGCCAGGACAATGATTAAAAATTTCTTAAAGTGTTAATAGTTTCCATTAACTATTTTTTTCCATAAATCTTGCATGTTTACCCTGCTATGTCATGGAGATTTTTCCAGAAAACACATGTGTGACATTGTAGCAGACATGCCCATATTCCCTGTAACAAAGACACAAATGACGTGACAAGCCTCAGGACACAAGTACTGTCTCCCTTGGGATCCTGTTCTCTCCAGAAGGATTCCGAGTCCATTGGAGAATTAAGATCTGGTGCACCCCCTCCTGAGGGCCGTCACAAATCTCCAGGAAGCATGAACCCAGTGGGTGATAGGGTGATGCTCAGTATTTGACTTTCCATCTTGAACACATTGCATTTGGTGATGGTAAAGAACCCAAATTCCCAAGCAGACCCTCTGTATATACAAGGACTTCATTTCATTATCTATTGCCTGTCTCCTAGGGTTACATTAAAATATTTACTCTATGTTTCCATACTGGAAAAGTTTGTGGACCTTGGTACAGAAGAAAAGATAAGATAACTTAGACTTTCATAATCTCCAAGTCTCTTGCCAGATTTCTATTTTAAAGTGAGGCATCAAGTGGGCACCTGTACTACCTAGAAACTGCTATCTCCACAAAGATACATTAAAGAACAAGAAATGGTTCTATTAAAGAATTGCCACACTTTTCCCACTCAGGGGAGAAGGGGACTGGAAGGATTGAAATAATGCTGTTATTTTGGCATAAGAAGTTATTTTATATTTGGGACAAAGAATAATTGATTACTAGGTTTGGATCCCTGTCTCCACATTTGCGTTGGTTTTCCCTAAGTTATAGCTTGCATTAGAATTTGCATGTCATGTAGACAACTATATCATATATTCAATTGTCACTGAAAATAGATGTAGTTTTCTCCTAAAACAAATCAACTAGTCACAAGAAATTCTTAGGCTCTAATTGGTTATTTATCTTTGGTCTTAAATAATGATTTGTACAATTTGTGTCCCTTTGGATGTGCCTCCACTTCCCTGTAAAATGCATAAATTGAAGAATTTAGTCTCCCCTTTTCTGAGCTATTTAAAGTAACTTCTGTTGAAAGACATTAGGTGAAAAAGGTTAATGTTAAAATAATGCAGGCAAATGATGGCTAATACAATTGAAATGATGAATGATCCCTTGAATTTTGTCTCCAGTGGAGATGCAGGGTGCTGATGAGCTCAACGTGCGTACTGCTGTCACCTATTTGTCATAATTACAGAATAGATTTCAGGTCATTTACCTAGAAAGAGTGTCTAGAGTTTATTGTTTAAATGGAAACCTTTCTCTGCCTGGAAATCTTTCTGTGATCCTTTATCATCTCAAATAGATGAGTGTTCATCCCTGACAAATTGAATGAAGCTGTTCTTAGTTGGAAAATCATATGTTCTCAGAAGTCTCACACTTGTTCACTGCTTTTAAATAATGTGTGGCTATTTTCCTTTTCTTTGTAAAGGTGAGATGTGTGTATGCTGATAAGTATGTTATTTGTTCGGAGACTGTTCCCTGTCTTCTGACTCACGTCTCGAGCCTTCAGCAATCTTGGTAACCAACTTCCTCAACCTGGCATGGACTCATTCTCCCAGTCTAACACTGGAGTCTCAGGAAGACTTTCAGAAAAGCATAGAAGTCATCTTGGCAGGCGTCAGTCACATCTTACACACCTCACTTCAATTAATGCATGCTATCTTTTTTCAGAATCAATATATTTTTTTAAAAAAAAGCAAAAATTGAATGCAAAAAATAAAAATGCCAAGCAAATTAAAACACAAGTAACTTCCCATCCAGTTTCACTCTTAGCAGAAATCCTTGTTTATATTTCACTTAAAGAAGAGAAACAATCAGAGGAACATGTACACAGGCTCCTTCCATATAAACTCAGCCTCCTACACCTGGGCCCTGATGTCTGCCTCCCCACCCTTACCAGGATGTGCCATCCACTCTCCCACTGAAGACCAGTTCCTCCTCTGCTTGTGCACTGGGCCTGACAACACAGTTTCCCCATTACTAGGTGAAGAATTTCTGCCAGCATTAAAACAGGTTCTTATTTCTCCACTTGAGCACAAACCTCTCTTGACCTGCCCATTCTTCAAATGCAGAATCTTTCCTCTCCTTTCCCTTTGTAGTTAATTCCTTGAAAGAGTTGCCCTCCATAGCCATGTTCCCTTTGTGTTTTTTTAAATTAATTTTTAAATTTGTTCTAGTGTGTCCATTTCTCTTCTCTTATTTTTTTTGAACCCCCTTCAGCCAGTTGCTGCTTTACCAACTGCATTAAAATTTCTCTCAAGGCCACCAGTGAAGGCCAGTGGAAGATTCAGTGGTAAATCTTCAGTCCTGCTGTTGCTCCACCTACTGGCAGCATTTGGTAATATGATAAATATTTGACCTTTATCCACCCTCCTCTGACTTTCAGAATCTCACATACTCTTCATTGCTTCTGTTGCTTCTTGGGGTACTTTACTGGTTGCGCCATATCTCCCTGGATCTTAGTATTGGAATACTTCAGTTCAGACCTTGGACCTCATCTTTTCTAGCTATGTTTATTCCCTTCATAAAGTTATATGGATTAGAAATGATCTATGCATCAACAGCCAAATTTTTATAACCAACCCTTTATCCTCCGAAACTCACATGTACATCCAGCTGCCTCTGTGTCATCTGTACTTGCATGTCTATTAGGCAGTTCAGCCCCTCTCTTCTGACCTCTCTCGTCATCCTGTTGCTTCTACAAGCTTCCATACCTTAGCCAGTGGTAACTTCATCCTCTCTCTATGTTCTGGTCTAACACCTTGGATCTATCTTTGACTTTCTCAGATCCTACCTCCAACAATCTTCTTATCCTTGCATCTCAGTGAAGCCTTACATGCTTTCTATCTTCCCATCAAGCTTCTCACCAGTAGTAACCTCCATATTGTACTTCATTTTTTTCACTGATTGTCTCATTCACTTAAATATAAACTCTGAATAAGGAACAGCACATAGGCTCTTGATAACATGGATTGAAGAAATTAATGAAAAAGTAATGGTTCTTTGTGTCAATGTTAGCTAATGAACAAAGCCATGATCTAATTTTGTTTCAGAAAGAACTAAAATTCTTAAAGATCAAAAACATTAACAGTCGCAATTAGGATAATCATGGTGAGATAATGAAAAACTACTATATGCACACAGGTAAAACACATTGCTAGGTATCAGTGATGATCCTGATTTTTAAATTGACGTTACTTTAATCCTATGCATAAAACTTAATCATACCCTAAGTTTCAGCTGTTAAATCATCAGACATTTTAAGCACTCAACAAATAGCACTGAAACTTTTTTTATATCATCTTTATATATTTTTGGTAGTATTATTTCTTCTCTTCTTTTCTCTCCTGAGTTAATAAATAAAACCATAATAGCACTTTTGAATTTGTTTGATTTATCAACATGTACATTCTGTAAGTGAATTGAATTCCTATCAGGGAAATAATTAGACAGATGTTCTTTAGAGAATCTTCCCATGCTAAAGCAGGAAATGTTAACTTAGTACCATGAGCTGTGAAAAGTATAAGAAACGTGTACAATTAAACTTGCCATGCAAAGCTGTGCTTCAACAAGTTCAGTTCTAGGTTCTTGAGGACAAAGAAGGTGTCTGTTTCTTCCATGCTTGACTCTCAAGGACTGTCACAATGTCGATCACATCGTAGATGCTCCACAATGACTTGTTGATTGAATAAATAAGCTTAAGTCACTTATCGTCATACTCTCAGACCACATGTAACTCCAGTAAGTTTTTATATTTAGATTGTGCTGAAAAAAAAGGAAAATAAAAAGATCCTTTTGAAATCTTCTGCTAATCTAGATGAAGGGTGACTAAAAGAGGCAGAGGCTTTGGAATTTAAAGTTTCTAAGGCCATTATCTTCTATCTCTTGCTTTTTCCCCATGGTAAATTTTACCAGGGTGTAATGTAGAGTCCAAAAAAAGTTGCTACAAGAGAAAATCCAGAACATAATGATATAAACAGCATATAAATTTATTGATTGTTCGAACAAGTGAGGACAGCCTTATAGTCTTCATTTTGTGATTTTTTTTTCTCTCATCAAAAATGTGAATTTGGTTCCTGTCATCTCCAATCAACAGGCAAAAGTAATTGTCAAGGATACCTCTTTCTTTTAAGATCATGACTCAGAAGTGGTACACATCATTTATTTCACTCTCCTTTTGGCCAGAACTTATTCCAAAGGCAATAATAGCTTCAAGAGGACTGTACAAATGTATCCAATAACTCTGGAACCATGTACTCAGCTACAGCTTGGTAAATTTTTTATTATGTAGTAGAAATGCTCATTGATTGACAATAGAAGGCTCTGTTACAACTAAAGGTTTCACTTCACTTATTTTGCTCTCAACTACTACTACTAATAGTAATAATAATAATAATACATAGCAGTGGTGAGGGTCAAATTTCTGAACTTCATCAGCACAATTGTTAAATTGAAACAGATGCAACAAAGGAGTCACTAAATAATAACTACATTCCAAAATGAGACAGAGTTGTGGAGGTTTTAGAAACTGAGGAAAACTTTTGGAATTCTTCTAAGAGGGCAAACTCCATAAATTCAGGACTTATATTGCCTTGTTCTTTGCCAAATGCTCAGCACACAATTGTCTGAAATACAAATAAGTAGATAATTAAACTGCAATAAATAATGGAAAATGTGTTCCAAATTCACTTAAACAAAGGATGTACCTCTTATGAAAAGCATGTGTTTATCAAAGAAGACTGGAAATGGCAAAATATAGATAATGATGCCCATGTCATCAATTTAAAGATGACAGGGCCGTATTCACAGTGGGTGAATAATGAAATGATTCAAGGTCAGGAGCTTTTCTGTGAAAGAGTCAAATTTTGAATCTAGGACTTCTGTGATTCTCCTGACTTCTTTCCATTTGCATGGAAAGTCCCTGTTCCAGTTCTTTTCCTGGCTACAGCTTAAGAACTGGACTAAAGAGTTCTAGCCATTCCCCATGTTTTGAAATCACTTTGGTAGAGGGTATCTACTGGAGGTCTGTTCAGCTTTCTCTTCTGAAATGCTAATAAGTGTTCTACACTGGTGAGTGCCTTAATCTTCATTTTAAATTCCTCAGTTAATTTGCATTCTCCTAAATAACTATTAATTGCTAATATTTTTTGAGCTATGCAATGCCCCAGGTAGTATCCTAATTGCTTTTGAAAATAAAAATATTTTACCTATTCGACCACCATGTGAGATAAATATTATTATTTTTGATGTGCAAAGAAATTGAAAACAAAAGAGATGACACTTAGCAGTTCAATGTCATGAATCCAGTTGGTGGCTATATTTCAAATGTAGGAGGCCTCTCTCTAGACCTAGCCTTTAATCACTACTCAGGTTGGTTTTACATTATTTTTAGAATCCCTCATCTTATTTCTGATTCTCTATCCTTTCCATCCTATTGGCCCCTTTCTTCTCCATTTAAAATTTGACTTTTAAAATCTTATAATTTTCAGAAGGTTCTGGTTAAATGACATAAGATGAAACACCAGGAATCTGCATCCTCACCAAGAGGAACAAAATATCAAATATATAAACTGAAAAACTGAAACAATCCCGAAGGACAATTCTCATCAGCCAGGAAAGTTAAATCCTGGGGAAATGGATTGGTCTACAACCAAAACCAAATGTGCTTCATTTGTGGAATGCAACTTCCCATAATCTACCTCATAATGCACTTTTTTTCATATCAAATCTTCTTTTTAGTTTTTCATTGTTTTTACTTTTCATTATTTTTGTTCCCCCCTCCAATTTTAAATTTTCAGAATCATTTTTTGCAATCAATTTTTGCATCATTACCAATACTGGAGGTATAAATTATGCAAAGACTTTAAGAGAGCTCTGATTTGCTTTATGCATTCTTTGCAAATTTGACTCTGGGAAAGTTCATTATCATAATGTTGACTTTGTGTATAAGTGCTGAGTGCAAATGTAAACATGTAGAATCTTCCTCAGTAAATGAGGAGTGGTTTTTGTAATTTGCATTTGTACAAGATAAAATTTCTCAAGATCTCAATTTCTTGGGTTAATGCCTATGTGGTAGTGGCTCATCATGGTTTGTCAAAAGTCTCAGATGCCTGTTATAGTTTGGATGTGATGTGTCCCCAAAAGCTTATGTGTGAGACAAGGCAAGACAGATTAGAGGTGAAATGATTAGGTTGTGAGAGCCTTAACCCAATCAGTGAATTAATACCCTGATAGTATTTAACTGAGTGGTAACTGAAGGCAAGAGAGGGTGTAGTTGATAGAGGTGGATCACTGGGACCATGCTTTTGGGCTATATATTTTTGTATCTGGTTAGTGGACTCTCTACTTCCTGATCATCTTGTGAGCAGCTTCCCTTCACCACACTCTTCTGCCATTTTATTCTGCCTCACCTCAAGCTGACTTTGTATGGACTGAGACCTCTGGACTGTGAACCCACTTTTCCTCCTCTAAACTTGTTCTTGTCATGTCTTTTAGACATAGCAGAAAAAAATATGACTAAAACATTGTCTTTAGTGCACACAAATAGCAATCATAGTTACATTTGTGATTGCTTTTTTATTTGCTTCTTTATTAATAAAATCCACTTGTTTATAATTATTAGACTTTTGTGACTGTCACTAGTATAGCTGAATATTGTGCTTATAAGTGCTATTATTGCCTATTTTATTGTGTAAAGAGGTCTACGAAATATTGTCTTGTTTTCAAATATCTCTCAACTTCCTCCTTTAAAGATGTAAATAAATGTTTGTTAAGGAATTTTTTATATTTTTTCAAAAATTATAATTTCAAAATCTTTTGAATTTTTATATTTTGAGGATTTTGATCTTTCAGAAAATAACCCTTTAGAATTTTGATGTTTGGGATGATGTGTTTTGGGATTATAACTCAATCCTCTCACCAAGAACACAATCAGCTAGTTGAAAAATATATTTTGACAAAATTCTCATGTTAAAAAAAAAACTAAGTACACTAGCACCAGAAAGTACCTAAACATAAAAGCCACTTATGAAAATCTCACAGTGAATATCATATCCATTGGTGAAGACCAACAGCTTTTCTTCTAATCAGGAATAAGGCAAGGAAGCCACTTTCACTTCTATTCAACATAGTGCTAGAAATTCTAGCCAGAGCAATTGGGCAAGAAAAACAAATAAAATACATTTAAATTGGAATTATTTTTGTTCACAGATGATATGATCTTGCATGTAGAAAATCTAAAGATTTCACATACACATGAAAAGTTAAGACAAATAAATGAATTCAATGAAATAACAATATTCAAAGTAAATATCCCACAATCAGTTGCATACCTCTGTACTTACAAAGAACAATTTGAATAGCAAAATTTAGCATTTCTGTTCATGGTAGCATGAAAAAGAACAAAATGCTAAGTAATTAACTTATTTAAAGGGGAAAACAAATGCAGTCTGTAAAAAATTAAAACTAAATAAAAATTTTTTAAAAATTCAAAAAAAAAAAAAAAAAACCAACCACAGGCTATTACAGAAGCATGCAAATAACTCTTTCTGAGTCTCAGTTGTCTTTCCTGTAAATTGGGGATATAGAACCTTTTCTTGATTTAAGGCTGTTGTGTTGTTTTATTCATTTCTTCTATAGTGGGGGCTGATTGATTGAACCAGAGAATCTCAAAGAGCTTCTCAACTATCCTTTAGGAAAAGCCAGTGTGGTTCCAGGGATCTTAGAGGAGAATGGGGACCTGCTCACATTCATGGTGAATTCACTTCTTGTGTTTTGACAAAGGCTACATTTTGATTAGCAAAGATAAAGGCAAATAAATTCATTCTTTCAAATCCCCCCCAAAAGAAAACACCACCCCCAAACAAACAAACAAAAAAACTACTTGGGCAATTAAAAACAACAAAACATTGCTGAAATAAATTCATGAAGATATAAACAAGTGCGAAAACATCCCATGTTCACAGATTGAGAGAATTAATGTTAAATGTCAATACTACTCAGAGTAATCGTTAGAGTCAATGCAATCTCTATAAAAATCCTTATGACACTTGACACTTTTTTTCAGAAATAGGACGATCCATTCTCAGGAGATTCCACATAGCAGAACAATCTGAAAAAAGAAAGACAAAGCTGGAGTACATACACGACAACTTCTTGGTTTCAAAACTTACTACAAATATTCAGTAATCCAAGTAGTTTTGGTACTGATAGACATATAGACCTATGGATTGGATTATATGGCCCAGAAACCATCACATCTATGTTAAAATGATTTTTAAGAGGGTACTCAGGCTATTCAGTAGGGAAAACAGTCATTTTAACAAATAGTACTGAGAAAACTGAGCATCCACATGCAAAAGAAAGGCACTGAATCTTTACCCAGTACCAAATGTAAAAGCTAATTCAAAATGCTTCAAGTACCTGAACTTAAAGCCTAAAACTATGACACTTTTGGAAATAAAACACAGGAAAAAGACCTCACAACATTTGATTTCATGATTCCTTAGTTATGATACCAAGAGGCACAAAATCAAAACAAAAAGAAAAAGAAAGAAAAAAAGTAGAATATGAAATTTTTAAAATCAAGATGTTATAAAAGAGTGAAAAGACAACATATAGAATGGAAAAAAATATTTACAGATTTTATTGAAAAATGGGTTAGTATCTAGAATATATAGAGGACTCCTAAAACTCCATCAAAAGAAAATTTCAAAATTTGGCCACAGATTTGAGCAAATATTTCTCCAAAGAAGATACATGAATTGATGGTTATCTCATTAATCATTAGGGAAATGCAAATCAAAACCACAATCTCACCCTTATTGGAATGGCTACTATATGTTTTTAATAGAACAAAAATAATGATCATTGGTGAGAGTGTGGAGAAATTGGAATACTTTTAAAATGTCAGTGGGAATACAGTAGATGATACACCCATGGCAGAAAGTATGGCGGTTCTGCAAAAAATTAAAAATAGAATTACCTTGTGATCCAAAAATCCTACTTCCAAGTTTTTGATCAAGAGAATTAAGAACAAGAGCTCAAAGAGATATGTATAGACCCATGTTCAGAGCAGCACTAGTCATAATAATTAAAACATGTGGATAATCATAATGAATATATATGCACACACACACACACATATATATATATATATGAATATTATTCAGCTTTAAAATGAAGACAGTTCTATCATATGCTATGCCATGGCTGAATGTTGAGGAAATTATGCTAAGTGAAACAATCCTGTCATAAACAGACAGATACTATATGATTCCACTTAAATGAGTGGAAATCACAGAGACACAAAGAAAATGGGGGTTTCCAGGGACTGGGAAGAGAGATGGATAAGGATTTATTGTTTAATTAGTCCAAATTTTCCATTTTGCAAGCTGAAAAAATGTTCTTGGAATGACCGGTGGTGACAGCTATAGAGCCACATTAGTGTATTTAATATCATTAGCAGCACAATGAAAAAGGGTGAAGATGACAAATTTCATGTCAAGCTGATTTTACCATAATAAAAGATAAAAAAAAAAGTAACATTTCCTTTAATGTCAGTCTCAGATTTAGAGTAAAAGTCAAGTCAGAGTGTCAACCACCTTATTTCTAATGTACAGGGACAAAATAGGACTTAACTAACACTCATGAGTGAGAAATTTCTTTACCCATTTCCCAGACAAATCAGTGAGAAAAAATTATAAAAGTAAACAAACATCAAATAAATAACCACTGTCAAAATGAAGTTCTCCAAATAGGGGTCTGTCTCTCTGTCATTAATGAAATGACCTTAACGTTATTTGTATTAACATTGGGGAAATCCCATCCATGTGCTCTTGCTGGTTAATGTGGACTTTGAGTTGCTTTATCTCCTTCAACAAGATATGTAGCTATCTGCTTCTCCTCCAGAATTTTACCTATACTTTACCATCCCCTCCAATCACCTACATTCTGCCTCTTCAAACCATGTCTTCTCTAAGAAGAGAGATTGCTTTCAGTCTATATACTGGGTGTTTTTTCTAAGAAAATATAAACTACAGGCACTTTCTTTTAAAAATTAATTCTTACAAGCAAAAAGAAATGATTTACAGAACTGGTAACTAAGCAACTGAAACAAACATCTAAATAAGGCCATCTTGTTAGTGAGATTTGAGAACACACTGAGCATCCTCTCCTGCCCCACTAAAGGTCACTAATGCTATGCAGTGACATCTTCTAATATAGTCTTCATTGCAATAATTGGGGCATTTATCAGCCATCATTAATTCTTTCATAAACTGACAGTTGCAAGTGTGCAAATTGTGTAGCACAGATATTAACTGTAGACACTAGAGAGAAAACATTGCATGGATATTAGAGTACATTCCCCAACCACTTACTCTGGGCAATTTAGAATTCCTAATGAAAATCAATACTCATACTTTTCAAGAAGGAGAAATTCTTACAAGTTAAACATATTCATCCAGTATTTAGGCAATACGTGAACACATTAACATATAATCATCTACCATCCAGCAGGTACTGGAATGCGTGTATTCACACACATTGCTTTAATTCTCATATTCGTTCTATATTATTATTCTAATTTTATATGGGAAAGAAAACTGCTTAGTGAGGGATGAACCTGATATTAAACTCATGCCTGTTTGATTTAAAAGATAAGCTGTTTCTTTTGCTGTACATTACTTCATTCATCAAATATTTATTGATATCCTTATTGGTGCAATAGTTTTAGATATAACTATTTGAAATATGGTGCCTCTTATCAAAAGCTTGCTCTCTTGTTGGATAGCTACATTGAAAATTCATATAATTATAATGAAGGGAAGGGTGTGATAAATTTGATGGGACCTTTACAAACTAAATGCAGTAGAAGTACCAAGGCTAAGGCTCTGCATTTATCTAATATGTCTGGTGTAACACAGGTCAGTGTTATGAAGACTGTTAGGCTCTCAGCCTTAGACTGAAGCATCCATGAGGATGAGCATGTGACCAGCACAGGGTGGGTTATGTCACCTCTCTTGCAATATACACCAGCATATTATTTTAGATCTGGTTACACCACCAGCCACCCAGTCCTTCAGGTTAATTCACATTTGTTAAATAAACAAGTGAATCAAGACTTCATTTTTCTTTTGAATGGCAAGATGAGAATGAGCTTTGGTAGTAGTTCGTGTGGATTTATTTAACTGGCATTGGAAAGAAAGCTTAATTTTTCAGCTTTTAAGAAATAAGACAGTGGAGTGGCAGATATTGATTGCAATATGATCATTATTACTGACAGCAGTTGGATTAAGGCTCAATGTGAAAACCTAATCGGCCTGTTAATTGAACTTCAGAATATAGCAGCATATCCAACCATTCTCTGAACACTGAAACTGGGTCGGCTGGAACACTAGAGCATATTCCAAAACAGAAGTGGTTGCTCTAAGTGCAGCAGGGTGGGTTTATCAGCTCACTTACCCATCACATCATACTATACCAGCACACAGTGAGAAACAGAGTGAAGAAAGGTTCCAGGAATATGGAAGGAAATTTCAAGAGTGGGAAATACT
The DNA here is from genome assembly GCF_902686445.1 of Sciurus carolinensis. Lineage (NCBI taxonomy): Eukaryota > Metazoa > Chordata > Mammalia > Rodentia > Sciuridae > Sciurus > Sciurus carolinensis. Next base: position 33,760,196 of record NC_062229.1, read on the forward strand.
CATTGCTCTTTAGAAATACTAAATAAATTGGTGTAGCTAAGAATCTGGACACCAGAACTCTGTTGAGATGACAGTAGAAAAACCTAAGTGAAAACTAATAAAAATTGCCTAACCAATAAGAAAAGCGAACATTTATCAAGTTCTGCCAAGTGCTTTATTCATATTAACTTTGATTGTTCCATCACCTCATGACATTTTTTCTTTCTTTCTTTTTTTTTCTTTTTTCTTTGCAGTGCTGAGAATTGAACCCAGGGCTACACACCTGCTAGGCGAGTGCTTTTTCACTGAACTACATCCCCAGGTCTGAAATTTTCTTATCCTAAATGTCGAGCTCAATGGCTATATGCAAGCTCATACATATTATAAATGGCATAAATAAGCTCTAAGACCAAGAAGCCAATCCACAACTTCTGCCTCCCAATATTTACAAGCCCCCTGCATCTGAAATAGAGGAGGGGACATCTCAGAAATAAGAACCTAAGAACACCTCTTAAGTAGAGGTGGAAATGACAAGGGAGAGAAAGAAACCAAAGATAAATCTGAAGTTTTACTTCTGCATAAACATGATCAATACTATCATTCACAAAAACAGAAATGTTGGGGGAAATTTGAGGGGAAGGGAAGATAAATTCTGATAAGATTCTGTCTAATTTGAACTCTCCAAGAAACATCTAGAACAATGTGAAACAATGTGAGACTGAGATTTGGAGTCAAGTGTGGAATTAATGGATTCTGGAGTAGAAGAGATCAATCAGGGTTAATTATTCATCATGTCATTGATCAGAAGTATGTATTCATCTCAGGGGACTTAAGGGCCATCTTGAAGATCAGAGCCACGGGCAGCAGAGGAGCAGAAAGGACCTACATATGCTCAGGTCACAAGAGAAGAAGTCTAGAGGCAGCAGATTAGAAAATACCCACATGATAAGGGGGAGGGGAAAAATGCCAAGAAGAAGATATTAAAGTTAGAATCCAAGAAATATAAGACTCAGGAAAGTCTTGTGATTGAGCAGCCCCAGAAATAAATCTTTTCAAAGAAAAATGTGAGTATTAATATAATGTCTTATTGAATTGTTAAGAGGGATGGAAAAAGAAATTTGATTTAGTGCATGTCAAGCTCTGAATAAGTTTTATTAGAAGTTTTAGCAAAAGAAAAGAAGTTTGAACTTGAAAATTGAGTGTTCGGGGCACACATGAGCATAATTACCCTATTGAAATGGTTGAAAATAAAATATAATGTGATCATGAAAAGACCTAAGAACATATCACTAGCAGGGGATTTTGTGTGTGTGTGTGTGTGTGTGTGTGTGTGTGTGTGTGTGTATTTTTTAAGTAGAGGGACTTATGTACATTATGATAAAACTCATAGAAAAGATCCAGGAAAAGGAAAGAAAGAGAAAAATAATACTGGATGAAATGAGATTCCAAAGTACATGCAAAGTGTAGACAGGCATTGGTAGCCTCAGATCAAAACTCTGACACTTAACAGATCTCTATTCCAAATCATGTGTATGTCAACTTTCCATCTATAAAATGGAAAGTGGCATGCCAATTTTATGGGATTGTAAGAATATAATGAGATAATATTAAGTGGAGCATTTGACAACAAATAGACACATAAAGAAACTGCATTCCTCCCTCTTCTATTTAATACTATTTGTACTATTCAGTACAAGGAAGTACAAACAAGTGAATCTCTAGCATTGAGAATTACATAAAAGGAAAGAGAAAAGGAAAAAAAAAAGATGAAAATGCATGCCAAATGGTCTATGACTAAGAAAAGGATGTCAATAATAAGGCCCTTAAGAGAGAACAAAGGCAGGGACTGAGAATTTTCTCTGAGCAGAAACACTATAGAAAAATCATGTGGTAAGGTTGTGTGTGTGTTTTGTGTGTTTGTGTGTGTGTGTGCTTTATATTCTAGAAATCATCCTGGAAAATAATGTTTTGGTTATATCTTAAATAAATATGTTAGTTTGTTTGAAATATCCCAGGCCTTCCAGTTAAATGTATCTTACTTCTTGAAGTATTATTCATTCACTTGTAGAAGATTTAACTGGACATGATGACACATGCCTGTAATCTCAGATACTGAGCAGGCTGAGGCAGGAGGATCACAAGTTTGCAACCAGCCTCTGCAACTTAGTGAGATTCTGCTTCTCTCTCAAAAATTAAAAAACAAAAGATGAAATAAACATAATCTGAAGATATAGCTCAGTGGTATAGAACCCTTGGGTTCCATCCTCAGCTGAAAAACAAAGACTATTCATTCACTTGTTCATCAAATACTTTTTGAGTTCACATAATTATTAGACATTGCCTAGGTAATAAAGGTATTGGAGATAAGGTAGACTCTCAACTCTCAGTTATTTTACAAACCAACAGGATCTGAATAACCACAACATAAATTATACTGATAGTGGTCAAAGGAACCTATGTGGTTGTTAAGTTTGTAATTTTTTTTTTTTTAATTTGGTACCAGGGATTGAACACTGAACCATATCCCCAAACCCTTTTATTTTTAATTTTGAGACAGGGTCTTATTAAGTTGCTTAGAGCCTTGCAAAATTGCTGAGGCTGTCTTGGACTTGCGATTCATCTGCCTCAGCCTCCCCAGCTGCTGAGATTACAGGTGTGCACCACTGTGCCTGGCAAGTTTGCACATTTTGAAATGGCACAATATTAACTCTAAGTAGATTTCAAGATGTTATATATAATGCAATTCCCCTGAGTGTGTACAAAATGATTCAGAGATTTGGAGCCAACATACCAATAGATAAATAAAATGGAATACTGAAAAAAATTTGGTTGCTCCAAAAATAATGTAGTCAACTAGACAAAAAAATTATATATATATATATATATATATATATATATATATATATACACACATATATATATGTATACATATGTATACATATTAACTCACTATGTTGGATGATGGTGTGCATCAAACATCTGGATAGGGACAATCCCAGCCTACAAGGGATTCAGGATGCAGAAATAAATGAGAAGCATTTCAAAATAGTAAATGCACATATTCACTTCAGAAGTATGACTATTTATGACTAGTGAGGGAAGAAGAAATGAGATAGAATCTCTCTATCTCTCTCCATTTATGCATATGTATTATATATACACACGTGCACCCTCAGATATGAACATATACAGGTATAATAATTACATATAAATTAGAGCTATTAGAATACAAAGTTATTATTAAAATTAATATTTGTTAAATCTGGTGAATGTCTTCTGGAATGCAAGATCTTTTAAAAGTTTTTAAATAATTATAAAATATTTAAATAATACAAATAGTTAATGAAAATATAAAAAGTGTGCCTAATAATGCCATAGTGGACATATAGGATGATGGTACTAAAATTCACTTGTGGGTCCAGAAAGGACTGGAGTTTAAGGTGACTTTTGGAAGTTGACTGAGAATTACATGGATAAAAATGTCTATAAAAACTTGTTTTAGGCTAGTGAGAGCCTGTCTGAACAGAGCACGCTCCGAGTCCCGGAGCTGCTGCAGTGCAGTGTACTCCTGCAAAGAACCAGCGGAGAGCCTCGATCTGCAATCAGCCTCAGGGATAAGGGCAGGGCAGCTGGAGACCTCTTCAGGCGGCACTGCCCACTCCGGCTGCGGGCTCTCTTCACGGGGCGATCCAAGATGGCGGCCTAGAGGGAGACTGCACCCCCGGTCGCTCCAGAACCCAGGAGTTAAGAAGGGGAGGCATTGAGAGACTCGGACTGAAGTGGAGCCACGGGTGAGTCTGCCCACTGGGTAAAGCTCAGCCCGGGTGGCAGGCCCAGATAGAGGTGGCTTAGCAGAGCCGGGCAGGGCAGCTTGAGTCTTCCCAAGGTAGTCTTCCACACTCCGGCAGTGGGCTCTTCCCACACGGCCAGCTGCACGGTGCAGGCCCACAGTGAGAGCATTTCCGCACAGAGCCAGTTCCAAAACGTGGAACCAGTAGGGGGCTAGGGGCAGTATTCTTCGAATGAGCTGCTTTATCAGATTCCTCCAAGACATCAGGCTACTGAAGGCTGGGAGGTGATACACTGGAAATCTACTGGGACACTATAAGCCAATAGTGGAAAACTGCAATATCTCAGGGTCCCACTGACAACTGACCATTATGAGAAAACAAGGGAAGAAAATGTCCCAAACAAACCTAGATACTACATCAATAAAACCCAATGACAGCACAGCAGAAGAAATGTCAGAAAGGGAGTTCAGAATGTACGTAATTAAAACGATCAGGGAAGCTAATGAGGAGATGAAAGAGCAAATGCAGGCATTGAAGGAGGAGATGAAAGAGCAAATGCAGGCATTAAATGATCGCACCAATCAACAGTTAAAAGACCAAATACGGGAAGCAAGAGATCATTTCAATAAAGAGTTAGAGATACTGAAAAAAAACCAAACTGAAATCCTTGAAATGAAGGAAACAATAAACCAAGTTAAAAACTCCATAGAAAGCATAACCAATAGGATAGAACACCTGGAAGACAGAACCTCAGACATTGAAGACAAAATATTTAACCTTGAAAACAAAGTGGAACAAACAGAGAAGATGGTAAGAAATCATGAACAGAATCTCCAAGAACTATGGGATATCATGAAAAGGCCAAATTTGAGAATTATTGGGATTGAGGAAGGCTTAGAGAAACAAACCAAAGGAATGAACAATCTATTCAATGAAATAATAACAGAAAATTTCCCAAATCTGAAGAACGAAATGGAAAACCAAGTACAAGAGGCTTATAGAACTCCAAACATACAAAATTACAACAGACCCACACCAAGGCACATTATTATGAAAATACCTAACATACAAAATAAAGACAGAATTTTAAAGGCCGCGAGAGAAAAGAATCAAATTACATTCAGAGGGAAACCAATAAGAATATCAGCAGATTTTTCAATCCAGACCCTAAAAGCTAGAAGGGCCTGGAACAACATATACCAAGCCCTGAAAGAAAATGGATGCCAACCAAGAATCTTATACCCAGCAAAACTTACCTTCAAATTTGACGATGAAATAAGATCCTTCCATGATAAACAAAAGCTAAAGGAATTTACAAAAAGAAAGCCAGCATTACAGAACATTCTCAGCAAAATATTCCATGAGGAAGAGATGAAAAACAACGATGCAAATCAGCAACAGGAGGCGCTAGCCTAAAGGAATAGCCAAATAAAGGAGAAACCAAATCATGTCAAAAACAAATATGAGTCAATTGACTGGGAATACAAATCATATCACAATAATAACCCTGAATGTTAATGGCCTGAATTCATCAATCAAAAGACACAGACTGGCAGATTGGATTAAAAAGAAAAATCCAACAATATGCTGCCTGCAAGAGACACATCTCATAGAAAGAGACACCCATAGACTAAAGGTGAAAGGATGGGGAAAAACATACCATGCACACGGACACAGCAAAAAAGCTGGAGTATCCCTCCTCATCTCAGATAATGTGGACTTCAAACCAAAACTAGTCAGAAGGGATAAAGAAGGACATTACATGCTGCTTAAGGGAAGCATAAATCAGCAAGACATAACAATCATAAATATCTATGCCCCGAACATTGGCTCATCCACGTACGTCAAACAAATCCTTCTCAATTCCAGAAATCAAATAGACCACAACACAATAATACTAGGCGATTTTAACACACCTCTCTCACCACTGGATAGATCGTCCAAACAAAAATTGAATAAAGAAACTATAGATCTCAACAACACAATCAGCAATTTAGACTTAACGGACATATATAGAATATACCATCCAACAAAGAATGAATACACTTTCTTCTCAGCAGCACATGGATCCTTCTCTAAAATAGACCATATTTTATGCCACAAAGCTACTGTTAGTAAATACAAGAAGATAGAGATACTACCTTGTACTCTATCAGATCATAATGAATTGAAATTAGAAATAAATGACAGAATAAAAAACAGAAACTTCTCCAATACCTGGAGACTAAATAATACACTATTATATGATGAATGGATAACAGAAGACATCAGGAGGGAAATAAAAAAATTCTTAGAAGTAAACGAGAATAAAGACACATCATATCAAAATCTCTGGGACACTATGAAAGCAGTACTTAGAGGAAGATTTATTTCATGGGGTGCATTCAAAAAAAGAAGTAGAAATCAACAAATAAACGAGTTAACACTACAGCTCAAAGCACTAGAAAAAGAAGAGCAGACCAATACCAAAAGTAGTAGAAGACAGGAAATAGTTAAAATCAGAGCCGAAATCAACGAAATCGAAACAAAAGAAACAATCGGAAAAAATTAATAAAATAAATAGTTGGTTCTTTGAAAAAATAAATAAAATTGATAAACCCTTAGCCACACTAACAAAGAGAAAGAGGGAGAAAACTCAAATTACTAAAATTCGGAATGAACAAGGAAACATCACAACAGACACGAGTGAAATACAAAACATAATTAGAAGCTATTTCGAAAATCTATACTCCAACAAAACAGAAAACCTTGAAGACATCAACAAATTTCTAGAGACATATGAACTACCTAAACTGAACGAGGAGGACATACACAACTTAAATAAACCAATTTCAAGCAATGAAATAGAAGAGGTCATCAAAAGCCTACCAACAAAGAAAAGTCCAGGACCAGATGGGTTCTCAGCCGAGTTCTATAAAACCTTTAAAGAAGAGCTCATTCCAATACTCCTCAAACTATTCCATGAAATAGAAGAGGAGGGAACCCTACCAAACTCGTTCTATGAAGCCAATATCACCCTGATACCTAAACCAGACAGAGACACATCAAGGAAAGAAAATTTCAGACCAATATCCTTAATGAACATCGATGCAAAAATTCTCAACAAAATTTAGCAAATCGCATACAAATATATATTAAAAAGATAGTGCACCACGATCAAGTGGGTTTTATCCCAGGGATGCAAGGTTGGTTCAACATTCGGAAATCAATAAATGTCATTCACCATATCAACAGACTTAAAGTTAAGAATCACATGATTATTTCAATAGATGCAGAAAAAGCATTTGATAAAATACAGCATCCCTTCATGCTCAAAACACTAGAAAAAATTGGGGTAATGGGAACATTCCTAAACATTATAAAGGCCATCTACGCTAAGCCCATGGCTAATATCATTCTAAATGGTGAAAAACTGAAAGCGTTCCCCCTAAAAACTGGAACAAGGCAGGGATGCCCTCTTTCACCGCTTCTATTCAACATCGTCCTTGAGACTCTAGCCAGAGCAATCAGACAAACCAAAGAAATTAAAGGGATACGAATAGGAAAAGAAGAACTCAAACTATCCCTGTTCGCTGATGACATGATTATATATTTAGAGGAACCTGGAAATTCCACCAGAAAACTTTTAGAACTCATAAGTGAATTCAGTAAAGTAGCAGGTTACAAGATCAATGCTCATAAATCCAATGCATTTTTATACATAAGTGATGAATCTTCAGAAAGAGAAATTAGGAAAACTACTCCATTCACAATAGCATCGAAAAAAATAAAATACTTGGGAATCAATCTCACAAAAGAGGTGAAAGACCTCTACAATGAGAACTACAGAACACTAAAGAAAGAAATTCAAGAAAACCTTAGAAGATGGAAAGATCTCCCATGTTCCTGGATAGGCAGAATTAATATCGTCAAAATGGCTATACTACCTAAAGTTCTATACAGATTCAATGCAATTCCAATTAAAATCCCAATGATGTACCTCGCAGAAATAGAGCAAGCAATTATGAAATTCATCTGGAAGAATAAAAAACCTAGAATAGCTAAAGCAATCCTCAGTAGCAAGAGCGAAGCAGGGGGTATTGCAATACCAGATCTTCAACTCTACTACAAAGCAATAGTAACAAAAACGGCATGGTATTGGTACCAAAATAGACAGGTAGATCAATGGTACAGAATAGAGGACATGGACACAAACCCAAATAAATACAATTTTCTCATACTAGACAAAGGTTCCAACAATATGCAATGGAGAAAAGATAGCCTCTTCAACAAATGGTGCTGGGAAAACTGGAAAACTATATGCAATAGAATGAAACTAAACCCCTATCTCTCACCCTACACAAAACTCAACTCAAAATGGATCAAGGACCTCGGAATCAGACCAGAGACCCTGCATCTTATAGAAGAAAAAGTAGGTCCAAATCTTCAACTTGTTGGCTCAGGATCAGATTTCCTTAACAGGACTCCCATAGCACAAGAAATAAAAGCAAGAATAAACAACTGGGATAGATTCAAACTAAAAAGCTTTCTCTCAGCAAAGGAAACTATCAGAAATGTGAAGAGAGAGCCTACAGAGTGGGAGAATATCTTTGCCAACCATACCTCAGATAGAGCGCTAATTTCCAGAATCTATAAAGAACTCAAAAAACTCTATACGAAGAATACAAATAATCCAATCAACAAATGGGCTAAGGAAATGAACAGACACTTCACAGAAGAAGATGTACAAGTAATCACCAGATATATGAAAAAATGTTCAACATCCCTAGTAATAAGGGAAATGCAAATCAAAACCACCCTAAGATTTCATCTCACCCCAATTAGAATGGCGATTATCAAGAATACAAGCAACAATAGGTGTTGGCGAGGATGTGGTGAAAAAGGAACACTCATACATTGCTGGTGGGGTTGCAAATTAGTGCAACCACTCTGGAAAGCAGTGTGGAGATTCCTCAGAAAGCTTGGAATGGAAACACCATTTGACCCAGCTATCCCACTCCTTGGCCTATACCCAAAGGACTTAAAATCAGCATACTACAGAGATACAGCCACATCAATGTTCATTGCTGCTCAATTCACCATAGCCAGATTGTGGAACCAACCTAGATGCCCTTCAGTTGATGAATGGATAAAGAAACTGTGGCATATTTATACAATGGAATATTACTCCGCAATGAAGAATGATAAAATTATGGCATTTGTAGGCAAATGGTCGAAATTGGAGAATATCATGCTAAGTGAGATAAGCCAATCTCAAAAAACTAAAGGACAAATGATCTCGCTGATAAGCGGATGAGGACATATAATGGGGGGTGGGAGGGGCTAGCATTAGGTTTAGGGTTAGGTTTAGAGTTAGGCTAAGGAGAGCAGTAAGAATGAAGGAAAGAAGGACTGTGTAGAGGGAAAAGAGGGGTGGGAGGGGTGGGAGGGGTGGGAGGGGTGGGGTGGAGGGGAAAAATATAATAAACATCATTACCCTATGTAAACGTAAAAAAAATAAATAAAAAAAAAAAAAGAAAAAAAAAAAAAAACTTGTTTTACTTAGTTTGTATAATACTATAGGGTAGGCACTCCTATTTGTCCTAGTGTTCCAAGTTTACCCTGAATTCTCTTGGCCTTTGCATTCCATCTTGCACGTCAGAACTGATTGTCTAACTTCCTGGAATTCTCTACTGGGATGTTGACTGGAATTGCTTACAGTGTATAGATCGGTTTGGGACTTGGGTCATAACAGTGCTGAATTGTCCAGTCTGTGAACATGGTATGACCATTGGTTTTAATGTCCTTTATTTTTTCTTAATAATAATTGTAGTTTTCCAGATACAGAGCTTATAAAACTTTTATTAGATAGATTCCTTTATTTGAGTCATTTGATCTCATCATTATGTTTTTTCCCTGAAACTCATTTGTTAGCCCTTTATTTCTCATCGAAGTAAAATAAATATTATAATAAATTATGTATAATAAACTTGCTATACTTCCCATTAAGTTGCAGTTTGTTCATTCTTTTGTATATTTTTGTTTCACAATAATGCTTGCAAGCATTAATGGTATATGTATTTTTTACAATTATTAAGGATTTTATATTTTTCTTGATGTATTGTACCAGCTAGGACCTGCAGCATAGTAACAGTAGAAGCAGTGATAATAGACATTCTTATCTTGTTCACAGTTTTTCCAGGAAGACCCCCTGAGTGACAGAATTACCAGGGCAAAGCAGCATTTCCAAACCAAAGCTGGAGGAAATTTTAAGGAACAAGAGACCTACATAGTCAGAACCATAAAGATATCAAGCAAAATGAGACTTAAAGAATGTGCTGTGATCAATTATTCTAATTCTTGTCAAAGGAAAGTAATACTAACTACCCTAGAGACATGTTTTGGAAAGATTAAATAAGGAAATCAGGAAAAGACCTATACCACTTGTACAGCTAGTACACAAAACTTTAGTTTTGTTTTTCCCCACCTGAATAAGTGAAAAGTTATCTTGCCAATGGGTTAATAAAATTAACTGCTGTTTACTAAATTGCTTGCACCGTTAAGCTAAGCCTCTGTTTATTCACTACATATATTCTAGAAAAGTGATGCATGTTCACATTCATTAGACACTTTCTAAATGATTTGCAGTTTTCTTATGAAGAGGAACACTTCTTTTATAATGCAAATACTGATTTGGAAGTATTGGTCTGGAAATGTGGCCTTTCTTATGTATGTTAATAGTTTTATTCAGATTTTTTGCAAATATTACATTTCACTTTCACTTTGTCAGTACAACAGTAACATGCTGTATTGTTGATTATATAATATGTCGGCTCTCTTAGTAAATTAATACTGAAAATATTATCCAGAAACCTGTATTTATGGAAAAACCTGTATTTATGGAGTATATTAAGATAATTATTCTTTTAGCAGCATTTGATACTCCACCATCTGCAAAGTAAAAACAACATTTACCATAAATAAATTTTAAGACATGCTAAAAAATGCTAGATAATCACTGGGACCCCAAATTTATGGGTTAGAAAAATAAATCATTGAATTTATGGGTTAGAAAAAGAAATCACTGAATTCTAAAATAACATATAAACACTTTGCTAGAGATTTCTAATGCTGAATGGTTTGAAATGGAATATTTTAGCAAGTCTGCAAATTTAAAGAATAGAATGAGTAGGATACTGTCATCAAATTACTCCAACCTCCCAGCTCCCAGTCCCTATACTTCTTTCTGAACTTCCCTCTAGGATTAGTTTTTTTTGTCCTTGGGTGAACACTTAGCCAAGAACCGTCTCCTCTGTATTTACTCATAGGTAATAAAAATAGATAGAGAGATAGATAGATAGAGAGATAACTGACTGTTGGTGTTGGTCCCTTTTATCAATAAAAATTGTTCTTAGTCTCAAAGTAATAATTTAAGTGTCCAAGCCTCTGAAATAATCTGAAATTAAACATGTTTCCTTCCACCCAGGTCAAGCCTGTTAACAGGAAAAAACAAGGGACAAATTTGACTGTTTCCTACTTTTCTTGTTTCCCTCAACTTCCTAAAGCACTTCATTTCTTGATCCTTCCACCATTTACCTGGCAAGGGAGAGGGATGAAGGATACAAACTTGTATTATTTTGCTGATCCCTGTTGAAATGTGTCTCTCCTACCCTCTGGAGGCACATGCCTGGAGTTGGGTCTGTTTTATGTGAGGTGATGTCATAGACTCTTGGGAGATCACCTCTATTTCTGGGGATTCTCTAAGTAGTGTCCACCTTTAATTCAAAATTTCACTGCACACGTACCCTCTTCTGTGAATCTCCATGATCCACTGTCCTATATTTATATTACCCAGTCTTTCTTTCACCATCTCCATGCCAAGGGAAACGTGCATTTTTTTTTTTTGCCATTGGTAAAAGTGACAAAGGGCCAACCCAGCCTCTGCTGCCCATCTCCTCCCCTTCCTGTTCCTTGGCTGTGAGGGTGACTCTACAGTGTCCCACTAAGTCCAACAAATCCAGCTATCGGGTAGATCACTGAGATCTCCTTTGCTTGTTTGAGAAAGGAAAGCAGTGACCTTCACTCTGGAAAAACAAAATTTTCAACAATTTGTATTTGCAGTCTTGTAATGCTACAAATCACCAAATAAGCAATACAAGTGCATTTTAAGTTTAGAAAAGAAAAAATGTTTCTTATAACACATACAAAAAATTTTTGTTTTCAAGGTAGAAGGAAGAAGAGAGTCAAGTTAAGGAATAATGGGGAAGGAGAAGGGGTGAGGTAGGCGAGAAGGGAGGAGGTAGAGAAAGAAATAAGCATAGAGGAGGACAGAGGAGAAAAAATATAGTTAATAAAGATTTCATCAACTTAGGGCTTTAAAACTGATTAGCTAGCTAGACGAGGTTATCATTTGTTTATGAAATTTCTACTATTTCAACTCTTTTTAAATTAACTTACATTCTCACCTAAGCTTTAGCAGAAATTGTCTCCATAGAAACCACTTAAATGTGCCATATCATGAAAGCATTAAACCAGCTAGTTATGCCTTAAAGAACTCACACACATGTACATCATTTCTGAGAAAAAAATATTCTTTTAACATTCTAATTCATAGCAGCAAGTTATTTTTGAAATTGTGAATGATTTTCATAAATATCTTAAGTGAAATATCATAAACTATTTAAAATCCTTATGACATTGTTTTCTAATATTCTTAATAAATTAAATATGACTTTCTAATCTGCCTTTAAGAGGAAGGGTTTTATAAATGTGCACCATAAAAAAGTATACCATGAAGTACAGTTTTGACTAAAAATGAACTTGTTAATCAAATTTCCAAAGCAACTTTCTCAGTAAGCAGACAAGTGCATATTTTTGCAAAATTTTTTAAATTGCCATCTTTCCAATATTTATATCATTCTATTTTTTTTCCCTCTGTTGTCCTGGGGATTAAACCCACGGCCTTGCAGATGCTAGGCAAGCAATATTCCAATGAGCTACTCCCCAATGGATTTTTTTTCCATTCTAAGCCTACTTTTACCTCTTGAGTTACTGATTTTCATGTGGTCTAAAACCCCATTTTCAGATCTATTGTGTTTGTTTCATCTAATATCACCCAATTTCGTTACAATGGATTTAAAATGAGCTTTGGTGTCTAGTATAACCAGTCAATACTTCTAATTCTTCTCAAAAACAAGACAGAACAAAACAAACAAATGAACAAACAAACAAAAAACTAAAACATCAGCTGTTTTTCTCCTTCACTGTCCCAATTTAATTTGGAGGTTTATATTAGTGTAAAGAATCCAGATTGTCATGGGGTTGGGGGTGGGGAATGAGAGAATAATGGGGGAACTTTAGAATATATAGAAGGAAATGAGAGGGAGGTGGGTATGAAAGATGGTGAAATGAGACAGACATTATTACCCTTTGTACATGTATGACTACACGAATGGTATGAATCTACATAGTGTACAACCATAGAAACAAAATGATGTACCCCATTTGTGTACAATGAATCAAAATGCAGTCTGTAAAAAATTAAAAGCTAAATAAAAAAAATAATAATAAAAGAATAAAAAAAGAATCCAGATTGTCATATGAATTCATATGAATCAGAAATTTTACCCACCATCAGACTTCACTAGCAACTCTAGGAACACAAAAATATCAAAGCTCAAGTGAAGGAGGGAGAAATATAGAACCTCCAACAGGTTCCTGCTTTCAGCATCAAAACTCTGTCTGGGCCCAGATAAACACATGGGGTCCTTAAGCAAGGCACCAAGTCATGAAACCTCTCCATATTACATGCTCAGAAACATTTAGTTTACATACAGTCAGGTCCTTTAGGTCTAAACTGCAGGCTGGTTTACTAAAGGACATCCTAAGCAACCAGGACCATCATGAACAGGTGATCTTGTAATGCAACCCTTTCCAGAAATTGTCATGGTTTTGGTTTTAGGTGCATTTTTATGAGAAAGTTTATAAAGATATTGGACACAGTCAAGTTTTTTCTTTACCAAGGGAATCCCCCAGTAATAGGAGACCGGATTACAAACCTGCTGCCTAGCAATTTGCCACTAGGTACATTGGGTCCAGCTCCATAAGCAATTGTTGTGGGAATGTGATTAAAACGATATTTTGTTCCTAGGCTCATTTGGATAAAGCAGCATCTTCAGGACATTGAATTTTTCCACACTAAAACACAAATCTTCATCTACTTACTCATTTTTTTATGTCACTGAACAAATTACTTTCTTTATTAAATTCTTTAGTACCTTTTGAAAGATATATTTCCATGTATTATACATTCCTAATGGTTAATATTAATGTTTTTAAATTTTTATTTCTTATTAAATATTGTGAGTGTTAAGATATATTTTCCAAACCATAATACAATCAATTATAATTTTAATCATTTATCCAAAAAATTATATAATAGTGGTATTTTTGTAATCAATGATATTTTTGTTAAAATGAAATTTTTCACTCTTGTTAGAATGAAGTTTTTTTAAAAAAAAATCTTATCCTATTTTACTTGCTATAATCTTCTATACAATGTTTAGAAGATAACAATTATCATTTATTATTCCTATTTTTTGTTATAAATACTTGGAATAGTAGAATAATGTCTTACTATAGTTTTTTATATTCCTAGGTTGTTAAGATGCTTATTTAAATAAAAATGTTACATTTAATTTTATATATTCTGCATGTGGTTTGATTATATGAACTTTCCCTTTAATTATTGAATATATTGATTTTTATTTTTAATTGATCATTTTTAAGTGATAAACTGTTTTATTATTTAATGAATCCTGTGTACTATATTTAGTCTGCCTTTAATATACTTTTCTTAATTAGTTGGATTTTCATGAAAGCTACACTTGTTTTTTAAGTTTTGGGAGGGTTCCCTACTCTTCTTATAAGTTACATTCTGTGTAGTATATGATTCTTCTTTATTCTGAAAATAAGTTCAAATCCTTCCTTACCTTTCTCTAGTTATGTTATCTTTCTTGGATAGATGTTTCTGTTGGTTTATCTTTTTAATAGTTATATACACATTCACTCAATGAAATTCACTAAGGTAATCATTTCTGTTCTCTGTGGGCAGTGAGCGCTTTGGGAAAAGATGTTTTCTAGAGCCATCAATAGTGCAAGTAGAGGCTGGACCTTGTTTGTATTAAATAGGGCCTCACTTAGTAGGGATATTTCACAGCTGCTGTTAAGATTTGGATTTTAATGTCCCTTGAAAAATTCCTGTGTTAATGTAGAGTTGGTCAGAAGTGAAATGATTATGAGAGCTGTTACCTAACAAGTGGATTAATCTACTTGATCAATAGTTTGAATGGACTACCAGGTGGTAGCTCTAGCCAGGTGGAGTGTGGCTGGAGGAGGTAGGTCACTGGGAATATGCTTTTGGACTAAATCTTGTTCCTGGCTCCTCCTTCTGTTTCTCGGCTCCTATGAGCTGAACACCATTCCTCCAGCTCCTCTTTCACCATGATGTTCTGTCTCACTCGAGTCTAGAGCACTAGAGTCCTGAAATCATGGACTGAAAACTCTAGAACTATGAGCCCCAAATGAACTTTGGCTCCTCCAATTTATTCTCATCAGGTATTTTGATCACTGCGATGAAAAGCTGACTAACAACTACCGAGGGTGCATGTCTTCATAAATTTTCTTAACAATACCCACTTAATTGCAGTCATATTAGAAACAACAGTGTTATGTAGTTAGTGTTTTCCTGTCAACAGAATGATTGCAACACACATTTTCTAATTGAAAATGTGGCAACGATTCTGTGAATAGTTACTATTATTACCCTATTTTCCAGATGATGAGATTCAGTCACAGAAATGTTAAATGATTTGCCCATGGTTCCCATTTTTCAGCAATAAATCTGGGAAACTGAATAATCTTGTATCTTTAAAACCAGTTCTTTCCGAAATCTAAACTCTCCAGAATCAAGTGATCAAGTTCTCTGTCCTTCAAAGTACAGTATCCCATTGCTAAATTATCCCCAAACACTTAATATTCTTAATGTTTCTCTTCCCTAACCACTCACCCCCACCCTTTTCATATCTCTTACAGATGATTCTAAAATTAAATGTAGTGGTTCTATGTACTGAATAGGATGGAACTGAAATGAAACTTTGTTTACTGTTTACATAGTTCTTACATAACTCTTACTTTTTTAATATTAAGAATCTGTTCCTCAGCACTAAAATACAAAATAAAATTATATTCTCAGAACTATATTCTTCAAAATACACTGATAGCTATGATTTTTGAAACATTTAATGCAAAGCATTTTAAACAAATTTGATGACATTGTTGTTACTTAACAATTAAAAGTTATTGCTGTGATAATTTTTACACTGACTTCCAGGATGATTCTTCATAGTCCAGAGGTTTCTCTCAGTCATACAAACTGCTCAGCAATAATAGTAACACTCTTTCTTGTGAACTTAGCTGGTTTTATCTCTTCAGATATGAATATATCCAAAGTTCAAAAGAAATGAGATGGAGAATAAATTATTTGTCAAAGTAAAAAGGAAGGGACAAAAAGATAAAGTCAAGGACACCTTGAGAGTTCTTGTTCTTGGAAATAGCAGGGGTGTAGTGAAGAAACACAATCATACTCAATTGGAAGAAAAAGGAATCTGATGAAATAACAAGACCATTTGCAGAGACTGAAGAGATCAAAGGTAGGGTTTGGGATTTGAAAAGAGATTTTAAAAAATGTTTTTAGTAAATTCACACACTTAATTCTTGGAACATCAGTTTCTTTATTTAAAATAAAACCTACTGTTCTAATATTCTCCCTCCTCTAATAACATGATATTTCATCATTTTACAAAGTGGTGAGGTTGGTTTTTAATTTTTAAACTATAGATCCAGTTTTGTTCTCTAGAGGAAGTGGGACCCTATAATCAACTCATGCTGTCCCAACTACTTCCTTCTAGTCTCAATTTCATGCATACAGACTTAACTGGGCACAGGCTACCTGGACTCTGCTGCTCTCTATAAAAACTGAAGTGATGACATCAAAGCTCTATAAATAATAACCAATCCTGAAGTGGACAGCATAGTTCTGATGAAAAATTACTATCATCAGGAGTTCTGGTTCTAGCATGATTTTTCTAAAATCTGATTTTGTTACCTCTTAACATTTTTTACTGTGTTTTTCTAGAAAAGTATAAGTGATTTGACATTATAATGTCAGACTTATAATCTTCATTAGTCATATCTCACCACTCTTATTACCTTCTCTTAAACAGATCACACTGTACTATTTGTAAATCACAAAGTATTTCCTAATACATCTTTCATGTTCAAGATATTGAATATGTGCATTTACTTGACAGTGTTACTCATGTCAAAGAACCCCCCCAGGAACACATCTTCTATGGAACAAGTTGGGATTATTATACACACACACACACACACAAACATACACACAGAAAGAGAAAAAGAGAAAGAGCATGCACTATGGGAAATTGTGTGATATTTGGTATTTGAATGAATAATTTGGATATGGGTCTAAGGAAATAGGGTTCTGTTCTAGAACAAATGTTTTCAGAAAGCAGGGGCAATTTTATAATTTCATATCTCAATAAGTCTTATCTATAGGGAGGGAGAATGAGTATAATGACTATAATTTTAATGTATGAAGAAGTATCAATCATTTGTTTCAGCTAAGAAAGAGATACTTGGCATGTTTTTGTCTTAGCTGCAATGTTAATTGGCATTGTTTTCTGTCATTTTGTGATAACTATTTTATATGTCAATTTGGTCATAGTAAAGATATTTAGTTATATCCTAGATGTTTCTGTAAAGATATATTTAAAATTAAATTATCAATTAACTGTAAATTTTGAATAAATCCAATTACCCTTCATAATGTGGAATAAGGTATACTAGTGGGAAAAGCCAAGTGGAAGCCACCAGAATTGCCTCTAGGTAGGGAAATACTAAAGCAAAAGTAGTATCATATTCTTGGAGGGATTGCAGAGATTAGCACCACCATCCAGGACTTGATGGATGCACAAATGGTGACTCCTATCACATGCCCATTCAACTCACCTACTTACCAGATGCAAAACAGACTGTGCATGGATTCAGCAACATGAACGTTCATCAACAAGGCCCACCCTGCTATGACCATTGCTGAGTATCTACCATCCAGGAGTAGAAATCAACACCAAGTCCCCATTATGGCACCATTGCCCAGGTCAATCAGTCAGCAACCTGGTGGATCTGGGTCAACTGGTGGACACTTCAATTACAGAAGAAACAGTGCTTTGCTTTTGCTGAAATAGACACTCTGAATACTGATTTCTCTTTCCTGTATGCAATGACTCTGTCAGCATTACAATCTGTGAATTTCAGAATGCCTACATTGCATTCCATGTAGGTTTGCTTTTAATCACAGAACTCATTTCACAGCAGATGAAACATGGCAATAGGCCCATGACCATGAAGTTCACTGGTGATTGTATGCTCCCCATCATCTTTAAGAGCTGGTTTGATAGAACAGTGTAATGGCTTTTTGAAGGCTCAGTTTCATAACATCTAGGTATAAATACCTTGCAGGGCTCAGTTGGGGTTCTCCAGGAGATTATATATGCTCCAAATTCTTTTCTAACACTGGGTGCTATTTCTTCCATAATAAAGTTTCATGGGTCTAGTATTCAAAGGCTAGAAATGGGAATGACACCACTCACTCATTACTCCTGGTGATTCACCAATAAAATTATTTTCCATACTGTTTTATGCAAAGGTCCACAGGTCTTAATTTCAAAGGTAAGAATGCTTCCATCTGGAGAAACAACAACAATTCCATTGAACTGGACATTAAAACTGCCCCTTGGCCACTCTGGTATTCTCAAGCTTTTAAATCAAGAGGAGGGTGTTGCACTGTTGTCTGGGGTGATTGATGGTGGTTTCTAAGGGAAAGTTGAGGAGTCATTTATAATGGATATAAGCAAGAATATGTCTGGAATACAGGAGATCCCTTAGGGACGGTCTTAGTATTACCATGTCTGTGTGCATGCTTGCACATATGCATACGTGTATATGTATGTGAGTCTGAGATAACTCTTCATTTTCTTCTCTCTCAAATCCCATTATCAGATAAACATAAACTCTATTGACTTTAAATCATAGTGTTACTGAGGATATCAAAGAGAAAAATGATCATCATCCAAGGACTTTGTATCTTCTTTTGGGAAAGAGTTAGCCATTTTCGGGTACATGCAGGATGGTTATATTATATAGAAGGATAGCTTTGTTATTGTCTTTGTTCAGATATTAAGTATGGTTTAAAAAGAAGTATATGGATGCTAAGGTAACAAGGGACAAACTTATGATGACTAATTTTATATATCAACTTGACTAGGCCACAGTACCCAAATATTTGATTAAACACATCTGGACAATTCTCAGTTCTGTGCAAATATCTTAGATACAATTATTGTTTAAATCAGTCAACTTTGAGTAAAACAATTGCCCTCTATAATGTTAGTGGGCCTTATTAAATCAGTTGAAGAAAGAACTTAAGAAAAAGACTGATTTCTCTTCCAAGAAGAGGGCATTCTGCAGGTCTGACAGACTTTGGGCATGAGTTATAATAACAGCTCTTCTCTGGGTCTTAAGCATGCTGTTCTACTGTGTGAATCTGGGACTTGCCAGCTTCCATAATTGTGTGAGTTGATTCCTTAATCTCTCTTTCCCTGTCTCTCTCTCTCTCTCTCTCTCTCTCTCTCCCCCCGCCCCTCTCTCTCTCCCTCTGTCTCTCTTCCTCTGGGTACTTTTTGTCTCAAGAATTTAACTATACAACCTGGCATGCATTTATTTTATAATTTGTTGGTCTCTTTCCACTTATATATAAACATAGTTTGAGTAGAGATTTGTCTCTTTTCTTTTTTTTTATTATTGTATACAAATGGGATACATGTTGTTTCTCTATTTGTACATGGAGTCAAGGCATACCATTTGTGTAATCATAAGTCTCTTTTCTTGAATATCATGTGCCATAAAATAGAATGACATCTGGTCCAAAATTGAGGTTCTCTTCAGTGACTGGAGTGGACAGCAGAGAAGCTCAATAATTTGTCTAAGTCTCATGGTCAATGAGAAGGCAGACTATGATCCCAGAGAGCAAAGATTAACAAAGTAACTAATATATTATACCTATCTCAATAGTGCATACTCCTGAAATTAACATATTTAATACTCAGGTTTATCCTAAGAATAGAATTAAAGATGTGAACAAATTAGTCTGTGGTAAGAATGATTTTGGTCTTTTGTTTTAGACTCCGTTTTTCAGTATAGAATTTACCTTGGTGTTTCAAAAATAGTTTTCCCTAAACATTTTTATGTGAATATCTTAAGGCAGACCTCAACAAGATTTCTAATCTCATCTACAGGTCACATGTACATTATTGTAAGGAATACTTCATCTGTAACCTGAACGCTTGTATGACAAAGGGGAAAAAAAAGTAAGAACTAGGGAAATGAGACAGCTTTATATTAATATAACTTAGCAGATGATTAACATTTCTACAATACAGTTTTACATTCAATCTTCTAGTTGGTTTTCCAAGGCACAAAACAAACATGACAATATTACATTCATAATAGTAGCGTTTCCTGTGTCAGAAGTAAGTGTAATACTTGTGGGCCTTTCTGAAGCTTTTCTTATGAAGGTTATATTTATTCTCCCTGTTGAGATGAAAGCTGTAATAATAAAACTGTCATGGAGGAGGAAATTGTTCTCTCTGAGACTGTGTTATAAAGCTTTACTGAGTGAAGTGGATTCTTGTCCTTTCTTCAATCATTGCTAGCCTCATAGATATCAAATTGAGATCTTAACAAAGCACTTGCAGGGATCTCTGAGAAGACCTACACAAGATCAACTAAACCTGTTTTACAAAGACAGAATAAAATTCCAGACAAGATACAGGTACATGTATAGGAGGCTGTCATTAATCTTAATATTAGTAATGACCATGATACTCACAACCATGTGGATAAGACCAGCAGCTGCTCTTACCATGAACAAAGCAGCTCATCTGGGCCAAGCAATGTCCCATTGGGTTTACCTAGATTATCTTATTTAATCTTTATAACTGTTCTTGTGGACAGTTACTCTCAAAATTGTTAAAATGATGGGGAAATGAAATATGAAAAATACTCAGGACAGGTTGATGTGACTGACACCTGTAATTCTAGTTAAGTTGGAGGCTGAGGCAGAAAGATTGCAAGTTTGAGTACAGCCTAGGTCATTTGGCAAGGCCCCACCTCAAAAAAATTTTTTAAAGGACTACTGGATGTAGCTCAGTGGTAAAGCACTTACCTAGTATGCATGAGGCTTGAGTTCAATCCTCAGTACAAAAAAAAAAAAAAAAAGAAAGAAAGAAAGAAGAAAAAGGAAAAAGAAATCATTTGTAAAATTTGTGGCAAATTTCATGCTCCAATGCTTATGCATCAAGCTACACTGGAACTTTTTACTTCTCTCAGATTTGACAAGAAGTTGATTACTTCCTTCTTATTTAAAAGTGCTTCTCTAAAATTTCCACAGAGACATACATCTTGGATGGATGGACACTACCAAGATTAAATGTTATTCCTAAAAAATGGTCACATTTGTAAGGGCATATAAACTATTAATACATTCAGAATTAAGCAAGATTTATGTATGATATACATTTATAAGATAATGAGCACAATGTACAGATATATCTGCATCTACATATTATAGCTATATAGATATAAAATAACCCCCATATTTATATCTAGAACTCCTAGAACATAGATCTTTAGGCTATTATTATTATTTTGAGATTATGAAGTTTATATTCAGCTGCAAAGTAGATCTATCCTTAATTCACAACTGATATGAAATTTGTATTATTCATTTTTCCTTGAAGATCTTGCTAGATCAAGCATATATAAAAAGCTATGCTTTTGAATATCCACTGGCTAATATCTTACAGCACTAAGGGTTTTGAAATTCAACATTCTGGGAGATTACTCACCTTTTAGGGATTACAGGGTGGGGTGGCATTTACAGCAAGGTGATTCTGAGGGTGAAGCTGAGACTTCAGACATGTGAGCTTGGGCAGAGTGAATGTGGTATTGGGACTCCTTAGTGGTAGGCTTCAGAGGGTTACAGAATCTACAATCGCCATGGTGCAGAAAGAACTGAGTCCTTTATGCTCAGCACTATGGTAAAAAAGATATTATTTATCTCTTCCTATAATAGGCTTGGGGTATGCATAAGGAGCATGGATTATGGAATTATATTAACTGTACTAATTTCAGGTTTTTGCCTATATATTTGAACTAGGCCTTTAAAACAATCACATTACTATTCTTAGATTATCTGTAAAATAGAAGGAAGAGGAAAAAAATCAGTAATAAACAGATTAAGATAAAAAATATTTAGGAAAATGTTTTACCATGTACTGAAAAACAAATACCCTGAACTCAACATTTTTCCCTAGAATTCACATTTTAAACTGAAATTCATTGCTAATACATAAAATAAGAAAATCTCTTTTTTCCATGGAAAAGAAACAGACCTCCTGGAATATCTCATGATGTCAGAATGTAATAAAGCAATGAAAAAGATATAGAAATATTTCAGAGAGGATAAGAGCCAACTAGGAAGTATTCCAAGAGCTAAAACATGAATGATTTTTAATAATAAAGTAATACCCATATGGTAATACCCAATAAAATTAATACCCAAATGGATATAAATAAATAAATATGGGTGGATGGATAAACACATTGACTGATAAGCAGGGATAGAGTTTCCTTAAGGAAGATCTCCAAGTGAAGGAAAATCTCCAAGTAAAGAGTGAGTGGTAGGGTCTGGGGTTGTGTCTCAGTGGTAGAGCACTTGCCTAGCATGTGTGAGACACTGGGTTTGATCATCAGCACCACATAAAAAGAAATAAACAACATAAAGGTAGTGTGTCCACCTACAACTAAAAAAATACATATTAAAAAAAAGAGTGAGTTGTGGACTTAAAAAATTTACCAGTAGAACTCAGTACTGGCAATTGCTATATGCAGGATTTAATGATGGGGGCAAAGTTAGAGGAACAAAGTTTGAGGAGAAACAGACTATTTGCCTACTCTCAAAGTATACCTCCCCAGATACTCGGCAGTTGCAAATGGGAGGTAGTGGATTTACAGTGGAGAAATCCAGCAACCACCACCCTAATATCCCCAAAGAGACATATTACCATCAGGTTACCTGAAGTGGTATACTCAGAAGGATGTTGTTTTTTCTTAATGAAGACAAAACCCCCATCTAATTATGAGAAAACATCAAGGAAACCCTAAAATAAGGACATTCTGCAAATCTCCCATACTCTTCAAGGGTGTCAAAGTTATGAAAGAAAATGAAAAAAGGAGGAAGTGTCACAGATTGAAGGAGAAAATTAAATGCAGTGTAGGACACTAAAAAAGAAAATAGACCTTAAACACAGGTGAAATTCAATTAGAATCTTTAATTTAGTTGATAATGTCACTAATGGTAATTTTGTGGTTTGACTATTGTTGTATCATGGATATGCAAGGACTTCACATGGGATATTATCAAAATGTATTTCAATCTAAAAATTTTCAAAATTAATAGTTCACAAAATCAATAGTCTTACTAAACCCAATACTGTATTTGTAAAAATTATTGATTTAAAACATAATTTTAAAATAATGCTAAAGTAACAAAAATAATAATAAGTTCTTTAAAGTACCTATAAGGAAATATTGAAGATCTAAATAAAGAACACAATATGTCTTAATAAAACACATATCATACTTTTATATATGAAGTTTCAAAATTATATGCATTTTATCTAAAACAATTCACAAATTCATTACAATCCAAATCAGAACCCTTAAAGAAAACATTATGGAGCTATTTTAGTGTATAATATATTTTAGTATATAATAAACAATCAATGAGTAATGCATAATATATAATGGCATTTAAAAATAATAAAGAAAAATGATAGATTTACCTCACCAGATGTTAAGAGAAAAGACTTGCCCTACCAGATGTCCTATAAATTTATAGTCTATAATCTATGGTAATTGAAACAACGTAATACTCACACTAAAAAAAAAAAAAAAAAAAGATATTTAAGACTCATATAGTAGTATGTTGGAAAGTTTAAGGTTAAGACAACATTACTCAGGGGTTACTGATGATTAAGATTTACATTTTTATGTTCTTCAAAGTTACTTAAGTTTTTCTGTGCCTCAAAATGGTTAATGTTTAAATTATGTGTCGACATGAGAATTAAATTAAAAAGGTTACATAGAGCTTTTATCAGAGGTTTGTTGAAGGAAAGCCCTCAAAGTACTAGGTTTTTATGATTTATTGTTATTATTTTTGAGAAAGATGTTATTTCAAAACAATGGGGTTAGAATTGAAGTGAGATGATTATATTTCCTATCAAAATATAATCCAAAGAAGCATAAGTAAGACAAGTAATTTTCAATTTTTTTTAAGAAACGGAACTTTCAAAGATTTATTCCTTAAGAATATATGAAAAACATCTGTGTTTAGTAGTTTTAATCCTACAATTCCACCTTAGAATTCAAAACACATTGTTCAAAAAAAGGAAGAATTGACATCAGAAAAACCAATAGGTGCCTTCCTTGGACTCACAGAATTCAAGATTCAAATAGATACATGTTTTTGATTTTTCAGAAAAAAAATAAATCTTAATAAAATTTTTTACATGTTAAAAGTGTAAACATAGATAGTAAAAGTAAATTTGAATTTTGCATGCATACATAGAAAATTTATCAAAGTCATGGTAGAAATGAACCAATTCCCAGTGTGCTTGATTAAGCAAACACAAACCATTAGAACAGTCATACTTTTAAATCCAAAAACTACAAATCAATAAAAAGTGCCCACCTGCAAAAGTCTCAAGTGTGTTGTATCTAATAAAATCTGTGAAACTGGAGTTAAGAAATAGATAGCTCCAAATCTGTGATGACATTACTAATTATCACCACAAAATTGACTTGCTAGCTGGATTAAATTTAAGTTAGAAATGCAAATCCTCATCAGAATGAGATATGCTGATACAACCCAAATCTGTCTGGGTTCTGTGATTGCTGGGAGAGAGACTGTAGTCCTATTTCTCTATTTAGATCATAGTCCTAATTCTCTGGGTCCAGAGTAGTTGCCACAGACCTGCTTGTAGAATATTGTGACGCATCTCAAAAGTCAATAAGTCCATCCATTTATTCACACTTTTATTCATTTATTGAGATACTTTTACGTATTTGGTACCACCTAAACTGTAAGGTATTAGAGTATGAATTAGAAAGTTTTTATTCCCTACATGTTTTCATGAGAACATACAGAGCCCAAGAGATAGCATAATTGCTTCTAAGTCCTACATTGTATTATGTTGGAAAAACATTAAGTACTACAATGTTATGGACCCTGTGACCAGTGACCCACAGCAAGGAAAAGTCCTTAAGCCTGACAGAAATAATTGGACATTGTCTAACACTTCTCCTTTCAGTCATGGTGAAAGGAAGATGGGATAGTTTGAATTTAATATTTCATATATTGAAGACTGTGAAGTAAAATAAGTTATACTAAATATAAGAATACTGAGGATAGGCATATATCAGGGGTTAAACACGTATTACATATGTCTAAGTCAAAGTGATCCAGACTCAGGGCAGGGGATGGGGTTAAATATAAGGCAAAGATCCAGAAGACAAAGCATTGAGTTAACGGATTCACCTGATTAACTGATTTGGTCAGAAGGTGAAGAATTGAGAGTGTCATCTCTAGAATCATAACAATCATTTTAGTTGAAGGAGGAAGAGAAAGGGTATAGAACTGCACTATCCAATACTGTAGCCACAACTGTGGTTTAATAAAAAGTAGTAAAATAGAACTATCAACTCCATGATCACACACACTAAACACATTCCAAGTGCTACCTGGTCATATGCAATGGCTACTGTCTAGAAAAGCATAGTTTTTGCCAGTGTGGCAGGAAGTGCAGGAAGCGCTGGAATTGATGAGAAATTCCAACATACCCCCAAAACCCAAGGTAAGTGAAGAACCAAGGCAAGAGCTGACCATGTTTGAGGAAACGTCAGGAAACAAATATCCTCATGAGAGGGGAAGCAAAGTATGCATTAGGGAATTTCAAGATGCGAAGGGTGAAAGTGGGTTCCTCTGACCAGGCACTGTGGCTCCTATCTGTAATTCAAGGCTTGGGAGGCTGGGGCAGAATTGTGAGTTCTAAACCAGCCTCAACAACTTATTGAGGCCCTTGGCAACTTAGCAAGACATTGTCTATAAATTATATATAAATAAGGGGTGGGGGGTATGGCTCAGTAATTAAGCATTCTTGGGTTTGATCCCCAGCACAGAAAGAAAGAAAGAAAGAAAGAAAGAAAGAAAGAAAGAAAGAGGGTTCATCTAAGGACAAATTTTAAAAAACCCGGAGAGGGAGCAAGAGTGGAATCCAGGGATGCAGGCCAGGAAGACAAGAAAAGTTTGGAGAGAAGTGAAGAAAAAAGTCCACCAAAGGAGCTGAAGACTGACAGGTGCATTGGGAATGGGGATGGCAGGAAGGTTTCCAAGTGATTCCATCTCAGACCTAGGCTGCCTGCACTCTCACGGGAGCCGTGTTCCTGGTGAGCTGAGCAACAGAAAGCCCCTTTGCATGTTCGAAAGAACAGCAGCCTGTCCTGGGAGACAAGGTACTCACTGGAGAGTGCCAATCTCTACCAAGATTCCCTTCAGGGGGTTAGTTAAAAGCCACAAGGACTCCCAAGCCTCCCTCTGAATGCTTCAGATCTATAATAAATACCATTCATTTTACAAGTCATAAAACACACAGATATTTCTTAATCATGGATGCTTAATGCTTTGGAGAATTGAATTAAGGCATTGTAAATTCCACTTAATGCTTGAAGATTATCTGAATTTACTCATGTCATTAGCCTGGAAAATCTTGCAAGATACTTTTCTTCAAGATCATTAGATGCCTTTGGTTCCATTTTTTTCAACATTCAGAGATTTCTCAGACTTTTACTGAACCCAATTATGTGAAGGGTTTTATGCTGGACAGTTTTTACTAGGATAATTTTGTTTAATCCTAACATTAATATCCTCAGGTATAAATTATTAGGTCCATCAAGAGAGGAAGAAAGAGAGGATCAGAGATAATTTAAAATTTCTTAACTTGTTACCCGGATAGAATCGTAGTCGTGATTAGAAAGTGTGTTTCCCATTCATTTCTCCTCAACCATTTATTTGTTAATTCAGCAAATGTTTTTTGGGTGGACACCAGGTGCCAAGCACTGTGATAGAACCTGTGGGTACATCAGCAAAAAAAAATTAAGGAACAAAGTCCCCCAATCTCAGTGAGGGAAGAACATCAATATACTAATTTAAAAAGCTAATGTCTGTGAAGTGAAATGAAATGAAGAATAAAAAATAAAGTATAGGAGACATAAAGTATTAGAAATGGTAATGGTGTTGGGCATGGGGTTCATGCCTGTAATCCCAGTGGCTCGTTAGACTGAGGCAAGAGGATCACGAGTTTAAAGCCAGCCTAAGCTAAAGAAAGGTGCTAAGCAACTCAGTAAGACCCTATCTCCAAATAGAATACAAAATAGGCCTGGGGATGTGACTCTGTGGTCGAGTGTCCCTAAATTCAAACTCTGGTACCCACCCCCTGTTCTCCCCCTCCAAAAAAAAAAAAAAGGTAATGACTTGTTATAATTGGAAAAAATAATAAAACTGAAAACTGTCAAATCAGTTGACTAGGAGAGGGACTGCAGTCCTATTTTTTTTCCTTTAAATCAGTGTGCATAGTTTCTGTGAGTCTAGGGTAGTTGTCACAGATCTGCTAATAAAGCGCCGTGACTCATCTCAGCAGTCAATAAAATAAGTCCCTTCCTTCCTTCCTTCCTTCCTTCCTTCCTTCATTCTTTCATTCCTTCCTTCCTTCCTGGAGAGCTGAATGAATGGAAGGAGTGAACCACAGGGCATCTGGGTAAGTGGATATCTGGCAGAAAGAAGCAGTCTTCTTGCCAGAGGGGGTGGAACTGGATAATGAAGGAGAAGAGAGGAGCAGACAGGAAGAACCCAGAAGCCAAATAATGCAACACCTACCTTGAAGAAAAGTGAGGATTTTGGAATTTTCTCTGATTGGGAGACACTGGCAGGTTCTGGATGGAGGATGACGTGATATACCTTGTTTCCAAGTCTTCCCTGTTCTCTGATGAGAATTGAATGAGGGGGACCAGAACTCGGGCAGGGAGAGCAACTGTAGCAGATGGGTTGCAGTCCACAGGAGAGACGATGGTGGCCTTGACCAGGCTCCAGTAATTAGAATGGCGATTTCTGTAAATACTGTGAAGTGGAGCAGAGATGCCAAATTGGATTAGGGGTGAGAGGGAAAGTGAAAAAGTCAAAGAGAACTCCAAGTGTAGTTGGTCTAGACCCATAGCAAAGTGGTGGTGTCATTAAGAAGACAGGAAGGCGGGGAAAACAATGGAATCCCACGCAGAGGGGAGGGGAAGCAAGGAGTACCACCAAAGGACTGATGGCTGAGTCATCATGAATAGCAGCAAAACCCAGTTAACAAGATTCAACTAGACTCAAGCTGTGCTTTCCTACCTGTCTTAAGACTCCTACAGCTGTGATAACAGCCTCAATCTAGGAATTCCCCCTCCACCAAGGTTGGGTGGGGCCTTCCTCTTCAGATTTGGAAGCTTAAGTGTTTACTTCAATTTCCAGGAAAAATTAAGAGAAAGAAGAAATTTGGGCATGGAGGGCATGAAAACATTTCCCTCGGAGGAAGAAATAAATTTAATTTAAAAGCTCCCTGGATCTGCCACAAGATACTTTCTGTTTACTTCCCATTGGTAATAATACATTCACAGTGGTATACATAGGTCTAAGGACTTCTAGAAAGGACACTTTTTTATGAGTGGTTATATGACCAGCTATGAGGTCAGTTTTTGCAACAGGGGAGAGCATTTGTTGGGGGGAAAGGGAGCAGATAGTGATTCCCTGAGGGCATACAGCAAAACCAGAGGAAAATTATCTGAAGGAGGATAGTGTTCTAGTTGTACATATCACCTGTCTGCATTGCCTCAAATATTCTCAAAATCTTAAAAATTTCATCACTACAGTCATTTTGATGCATCCTGAAAAAATGTGTAGTGTGTTTCCAGATGAGAGGGAAGAGTCAGCATGAGTTGACATCACTCAGGAAAGCATAAAGAAGCACGGAGAGGAGGACACTGAATCAAAATTATCACACATTTGTGACTGAAACCTCAAAAGTATTATCTGCAGTGACCCAATGCATATAAGCATACATACATACATACATCAAAACAGGCATACTGAGCTAAGCAAGAACTTTCATGAAATAATGTTTGCCCTTACCAGGAATGATACATGCTTATATATTTTTTCTTCTTTTACTGTCCTTTCCCTTCTTTCACCTCCATTCTTTTCCTTTACCTTTTATTTTATTTTCTTTTCTTCCTGTTAATTTTCATTATATTTATTCCATTAAAATGCTGGATATATGCTGGGTGTGATGGTGCATGCCTGTCATCTCAGTGGCTCCGGAGACTGAGCCAGAGGGATTGCAAGTTCAAAGCCAGCCTCAGCAAAAGTGAGGTGCTAAGTAATTCAGTGAGACCTGGTCTTTAAATAAAATATGAAATAGGGCTGGGAATGTGACTCTGTGGTCAAGTGCCTCTGAGTTCAATCCCAGGTACCCCCCAAACATGAAATAAAATGCTGTATATATAAATTAGTGGAGGCCAAGCTATGGTGCCCCGTGCCTGTAATCCCCTTGGCTTTGGAGGCTGAAGAAGGAGGATCTCAGATTCCTAGCCAGCCTATGTAACTTAGTGAGGCCCTCATCAACCTCATCAATCAATGGAGCAGAATAGAGTTCAGAAATACACAGAACTTCATTAAAATTAATAACCTATGGTGCTGGGGATGTAGCCCAACAGTAGGACACTTGCCTAGCATGTGCAGACCCAGGGTTTGATCCCAGCATCAGAAGAAATTAAAAAAAAAAAAAAACAGTAAGAACTTCTACTCTTCCAAACACACTTTTAATAGGGAAGAAGAAAATAGGCCAAGGACTTGGAAAAAAGTTTGAAAATTGCATACACGATGTATAAAGGACACAACATATATAGAGAACTGTGAATATTTAATAATAAGAAAACAAAATCCAATTAAAAATGGATAAAATAGATGTAGATGAACAAAGTATTCACCAAAGGAGAAGTGGGAATGACAAATAAAGATGTGAAACAATATTCATGATTATTTGCCAGAGAAATGCAAACTGAAACCAGAAAAAGCCACCTCTACACATCTATTAGAATGATCAACATTTAAAGAAAAATGCATGTTGAAACCTGACAATGCCAATCACGAGTGAGAATGAAGAACAACTGGAATTCTCACTGAACCTGGTTGAAATGCAAATATAGTGACTCTATGTGCAAAAATTGGAACCAACCAAAATGTTCTCAGGCAGGAAATGGATAAACAAACTGTGATATACCTATATAAGAAAATACTATTCAGCAATAAAAAGGAAGAAATTACTAATACATGAGAAAGCATGTATGATTTCCAAATGTATTACGATAAGTGAAAGAAGTCAGAAATAAGAGGAACTGATAGTACAATTATATAATGTACCATTCACATTGTGAGAAATATAAAGTCTGGTGGCCCCTTTTCAGAATACAGCATTTAGTTTTAAATGTAAAATGACTTGGGATGTAAGAAAGACAACTGCAGGGGTGGGGGGCGGGAGAGCAGGATGGAAAATTATAAGTAGTTAAAACCAGAGTGTAAAAATTCACAGCCCCTTGACGAACAGGAGGTGAGAAGGAAGGCCCTCCCCCTCCTGACCCCCAGAGAGAAACTATGTACTCCCAAAAGGAACTCAATCCAGGGGGACTTTCCTGCCACCAGAGAATAAAGGGTGGTGGGGACAACTAAAGGGCTATTTCTTTAAATAATCCAAAGGGAGACAGTAAACCCTAGTGACCTTTGTGGATGATTGTACACCCCATAGTATTCAGCCAATGAGGAACCAAGGGAAAGATCTTGCACTCTAGGGGATAAAACCTGGTTATGCCCAATCTTTGTGTCCCTAACCACCAGGCACCCCATTTTGCAAGACCTTCATTAAAGTAAAACCTTGCTCTTTTCTGTACCTTATGTCTTTTAGTCCATTATGTAGGCTTAAATAAGTGAGCACGTTTCTCACAATATGATATTCATGCAAAGGTAGAACTATAAGGACAGAAAACAATTCAGTTGTGACCAGACTGGAGATGGGGAGGGATTGATCACAGGGAGAGATGGGGATATGGGGTCTGGGTAATGGAACTTTCCTGTATCTTAATTGCTCTGGCAGTGGTCAGACTTACAGAACTCTACAATATGATGGGTAAATTTTACTTTATTAAGAAATATATCTTTAAAATAGAGAACTATGGAAATGAAATAACTAATCTTATGTCCCACACCTGGATAGAGGTAAGGGTAAGGTAATTATTCAAATATTTTGATTTTCAGGTAGTAAAAAATTTCAGTATTTAAGTTCAACTTGGGTGCCAATGTATTGAAAATAAGTTGAATAGAGCTTATGATCTGTGATAACAAATCCATTCACATTTTTATGAATACCTTGCCTTAAATGCTATGAAATGATAAGTTATTTTTCTCATCAATGGAAATTCCTAGCAGTATAGTCAGTGGTTCAGAGTTCAGTAGATTCAAATACCCATTATTTGGTCTTGATATCTCTCTTAATCCTTCTTATCACCAGAGT
The DNA here is from genome assembly GCF_902686445.1 of Sciurus carolinensis. NCBI lineage: Eukaryota > Metazoa > Chordata > Mammalia > Rodentia > Sciuridae > Sciurus > Sciurus carolinensis. The sequence continues at coordinate 33,791,853 of NC_062229.1, forward strand.
GCTTACCCATAAAGTGGGTGTGATAGTATTCATTGTATTGTGGTTATAAGGATTATATGACTTAATGCACTAAGTACAAAGCAGAGTGCCTGCCACATTTTACTAGGGGGGGTATTAATCAAAAAATGCCTCACAGAGTACATTAGACCTAAAAACAGGGAAGAAACTTAAAAATCACATAAAAATATAATTAAAGTAGATGTATAAATTATATGTACATATTTAAATGTGCATTTAATATGCACACAGACATATATAGATAGATAATAAATGTGTTTAAATACCTATGTATAGGCAAAAATGTGTACAAAATGTATTGAGATGCTTACCTCTTTGATACTGTCTGGATTATTTTTTGCTTTACCTTTTTGGTATATTTAGAAAATAACTATGAGCGCCCACTTGCATAAAATTAAATTTATCATTTTTTTTTAGAAATGCTGGTCAAGATACATTAATTTGATTTCATGTCATATTAATGTGTTATGACCCACAGTTTTCAAAACACTGCTCTATTTCAACCTTCCATCTGTCACTTAAGCCCTTTTCACATACTCCAACCTGGCAAATATGAAGCATTTATAAAAATGAAGACCCAGAAGGACAGGGAATTGGCCAAGTCTATGCCAATTAGCTTCAATCATGCTTAATTATTGGACAGATTTTTTTTCTTATCATGAACCCAACTGCCCCTTCAAGCTTTATCTATTAGTGCAGATTCTATTTTCTGATGCTTCAGATAACAGAAGCCTATTTTTCTTCCATAGGTCAACCCTTCACTTTTTGAGTATAGCTACCAAATTCCTCTAATCCTCCTCCTTTTCAAGCTAAATATTATCAGCTCTAGCCCACTTTCCCTACATGGAAATGTCCTGCATTCTTATGGACTTAGAGAATGAAATCTTCCAGGTGGTAATCATGACCCAAACCAAAGCAACCAAGGACAGAGTGTGGCCTGTCAATACAAAATGAAGACATTTAGTAAAAGTGTTCTTTGAAACTCGCTGTCAAGATTCACAATTTCCTAGAAAATTTAAATCTTTAATTCCTATTCATTAGGAACTAGAAATATTGTTCAATTAGGGCAATTTCATTTAGAGTGGCATCATTTTGCACTATTTAAAAATAGATTACAAGTCCATAGTGATTCCTTCAATACCATTGCCTCTTAGCTTTTTTTAAAATTGTATTTAAAATTTAATTGCATTCTCTTAATCAGTATTTCCCTTGCTCGCCTTGGCCTTATTTGACATGTTGATAATTCTGCAGAAGATTCTCCAAGATAAAGTTTTACAATATATGTTATGTTGCACTTAAGTTTTAATCAGTTTTCTGTGACATAATCCAAATCCTGTATTACAACCATTTCCTTGAGCATCAATAAGCAAATAGGGAAATATAAAAATATTCTGGAAATATTAAAGCTAGTGGATGTAGTTTTCTTGCAGAGATTATTCATACACATTTAGTAAAAAAAGAAAGTGCCTCTTTCCATATCCTGTGCAGTTTTATTATAGGAGCTGTTATAGACGTATCTAACAATATCATTATATAGTTTATTATGAAAAGATAGAGGAAAATGACAAATTCCAAATCTTATCACTTGGTGACAAGTACTCCTAACATTCTAGTGGATAAGTTTTCATGGTTTTTGTACATGATACAGATGATGGTAATTACAGAAAAACATCGAAAATTTCACTGAATATCTCAGGAAAGCTTATGAAAGTCTCTTAGTAATTTGATAAGAATTCTATTTTATTATATAGTGCTACATTTTTCCAGAACAAGGTTAAATGCCTGATTATTGATACTTAGGTTACTTTCCATATTTTTCTTTTCATGGAGATACATCTTCAAGTTAAATTTGAGCTTACATTCACCTTCACTGGAGAATTGCCTCCATTATAGTTCCAGTCAGCTATAACTGGTGACTAAACACATGTGCATAAAATAGGCTAGTACTTTGTCTCAAGGGAGGCAAGGCGAGTTATCTGTGCTTCAGGATAATTTATGCTGGGGAGGCCTCTATGGATAAGGCCCAATTTAGATTGGAAAATTTGTATTTTTGCAAACTCCCGGTCAACATTTGGTGATATTGGTCAGGGTACTACACTTCAAGACACACTAGCCTAGACTTTACCTGATACAACCATCAACACTAAGCCCCTTCCTCTTTACTTCCTTCTGCTTTATAAGTTTTCCTGTGTAAGACACCCTTAGCTAATCATAGGAATCTGAATCCTTGCATCCAGCTCTGCTTCCAGGGAATGTGAATTAAGATTGCATTAAATTCAGATATCCTAATCATTCCTGCAAAGTGAATGGAAGTTATTACTAAACCTTCTGCAAAAAAAAAAAAATCTAATTTACTTTCATTTTTATGAAGTAATCATAAATGAGATATTAAAAGAGAGAGAGACAAAAGTAAAATACATTACATAATATTTATCAGAAAGACAATTACCATAAAAAAATATGTGGAGCTAGTTTTCTAGATACACAAGTTTCAGGAGATGTTATAAGAAGAAAGAAAAGACCAAAGGAAGATGAGCAAGATGGCAGAGTTTTGAAAAGAATGAAGAACAAAACTCTTTTAGAACATATTTCATTTGGCTGTTGGTCAGAAGTTACTGCCTCCTATGCCCCACACATCCACCCAATAAAAGCCTAAGGAGACACAACTAGATAATGCCACAGCTCATGTCCTTTGACATCACCTCCTGCATTTTCAGTTTCAATGTATCCTCTGCATTTATGTGTGCATCTCCTCCAAAGGGGAAGCAGCATTAGAACAGGGGGCTCCCTCTTACTTCTCCTATCTTATCGAACAAAGTATCTCATGTAGATGCAAATTCTTTAATAGCAGGGATTGTCGAAGTTTTTACCTTTGTCATTATGAGTCAAAAATAACACTCTTTGTTAGATAGACATATACATTGATAGATGGGGGGATGGATGACTTCTAATACATTCTCAATCTGCTGTCTGGCTATGAAACTTGTTAACCAGATTTTTTTTTTTTTTTTTTTTTTTTTTTTGGTTTTGTTTTTAATCAAGCTCTGAAATAGTGAAAGACCCTAAGGCTGTGTCTGCCCTCCTGTGTCTGGTCTTAATACCTCTGGTTTCCTACACAGTCCTGGAAAACCTCTACATATCAGCTTCCCTGATAGAAAAATGGCTGAGGATTAATGGTATTTTTCCACTGTAGGAATTTATGAGAACCAGCAATGTTATGCTTTTGAATACATACCCTACATGTAAAGAAGTATGTGGTAAAGTAAGAGAAATAACAGGAGAAGGAGTATGAATGAAAGGGGAATGGAAAGAAAGACAGGAAATTAACAAAGAAACTAGACCAACATGATGAAGTAGAAGAACTGCCTACATCTCACTTCAAGGGTTCTTGGTGGCAGCAGCATGGGGAAGTGATAACAAAATTGGACTGAATCCAGTGGCCCTGGTTTTGAGACCAACTCCAGCATGCATTGACTATGGCTTTAGTAATAACCTATAAGCCCTGTAAGACAACTGAGCCTTTAACTTCTGACCTACTTATTACCAAAGCTGCTTGAGGCTGAACTGACCTAATGCATGAGAAAAGATGTTACACATTGTGAAATGAGATGCTGAGGGAAGTGGGTATACTTGTAACTTATAATTGACATTATATCTGTTTATGGTAACCCTGTGTTAAGGTCCTTGTTCTCCTTGATTCCCACAGACAAGTGCCCTGCATCTAAAGAAAGAAAAGAACAAAGGAAGGAAAGAAGGAAGGAATTAGAGAGGGAAGGAGGAAGGTATTTCTGTAATTCAAGCAAAAAAAAAAAAATTTAAAAATCAGGTTCTCTCCCTCCACTTCCAATTATAATATAATCCCCTGTCTCTCCTGCTTTCAGGCCAAGTGCCTGGAGGAGCTTCCTCCCTCTTCTTTTCTACTGCTTTGTCTGGTGAAGAATTGCCACACTAGCTCATTAACTTTACCATCTCCTGTGAGGTAGGGTGGTGGTAACTTTATCTTTGTTCTCAGATAATGGACAAGGAAATAAGGAAAAGATTAAGTGAAATACACAGTTCACTCTGCAAGTCCTCATTAGTGGAAAATGCTAATCTGAGACATTTTTGCATAATCCTGAAAGCTGGAATTCATGATCATTCATTCCCCATAATCTTGGAATTTTCTGTTTCTAAAATATTTCAGATGTTCCTGTTTTCCCTGGGATATATTTTTTTTCCATTGCTTACTGCTAGTTAATTTGGAAAAACATTCAACAGACTTCAATTTACCTAAATATAATATTTTCAAACTTTTTTTGGAAACTGGACCAGTGTTATTTAATTTTGAGAAAGCAATATTGTTATGAGTGGGAGCATCTTACTAGGTGCTTGTCAGCTTATAAGAAAAATGCTTTATCATTGAGATCAATGACAAATAAATATAAAACCATCTCTCCTCTCCCATAGATATTTTTTGTTGTTGTTCTGTTTCATGTTGCTCTGATTTATTTTAGAAATGCTTAGATTAGAAAGGGAAGGAAACAAGGAAACCAACCTTTTTAATTTTAAAATGGGTTTTTCTTTACAGTAAGCTGAGAAATTCATAATAATTGTTTTTTTTTTTTTTTTTTTGGGTGCTGGGGATTGAACCCACAGCCTTGTGCTTACAAGGCAAGCACTCTACCGACTGAGCTATCTCCCCAGCCCCATAATGATTTTTAAATCAAAGATAAATATGAGATTCATAGAAATAAAATAACTTGCACGAGGATATTTAACCAAACAAGTTACTGAAATCCAAGTTGCTTTATCCTCCATTCAGAAATGGAAGCCTGTTCATACTGACTTATCCAACACTCTGTGGGTTACAACCAACAGAAAGCCAATTTGAGATTGGCTATGCAAATACAGAAATTGTTGGAAAGATCCTGTGATGTCTCATGACCACAGGTGACAAGCCAGGTCTCTGATTTGAATGCTAGGAACATTCTCATTTCTTGTCCTTCATCTCTGTTTCTCTCTTCCAGCTCTTTGAAATATCACAGATTTCTTTCTACCAAATAGAAATGAAAATGATAAGTGAGTTATTAAGCATATGCTTTGGTCTTGATCATCAGAAAATAACATCTCTAGCTCTAGTTCAAATCTGGGGAATACTGGGGATTTCTGACCCTTGTTGTTCTATAGAAACTCCTCAATAAAACAAAATAAAACAAAACAAAAAACCCCAAAATAAATGCAAAATAAAACATGCAGAGAGAAAATAAAAATGTTAATAGTCGAGAATTTAGGTGCAATAATTGTAGAGAAAATATGATCAAATTAAAAATAAGAAAGAGAGAGAGAGCATGTGTGTGTGTGATGGAGACTAAGAGGGATTGACTATTCAACAGGAGACACTTCCTACAACCATTTCTAAATTCTAAACCATGACTAAAGGAGCAGGGTAATTGCACACTTACTGTTTAAGGTTCAAATTATATACACCAATCCAAGGATATATTTTACATTAAGGAGGCTTAAATATCAATGTTGTTTTCTTTTAATTTTTTTCAAAATTGCATTTATTCATTATTTTATATTGACAGGGAACATGTTTTTATCATGTACAACACAAAATTTTGAAATACACATACATTGCAGAATGATTAGCTAACTATGAATGCATTACCTCACAAGCCATTTTTGTGGTGAGATCATGTAACATCCACTCTCATTTTCCAAAAATTAACTGTAGTCAGCTAACTGTATAATAGAGCTCTCATTCCTTCTTTTATCTCACTGTAGTTATGTATACTTTGGTGAAAATCTTCAGATACTCTTTTTTTCCCTAAACACCCCCTTCCTGCAGTTAACTATCATTATATTCTCTACGGCTATTAGATCAACAATTTTGTAAGGAATGTGAATTCAATTTTATGATGAATTCATTTAATAATGACTGTGAAGACTCAAATAACATCAGAGATGATAAAGGAGGCATTATAATTGACACTACAGAAATACAAAGGCTCATAAGAGACAATTGTGACAAATTCTACGCCAACAAACTGGAAACCTGGCTGAAATGGATAAATTCCTGGACACATAAAAAACTTACCAAGATTTAATCATGAAAAAATAGAAAATTTTACCAATAAGGAGTAAGAAGACTAAATCTGTAAAACAAACAAACCAACCAACAAAAAGTTCCATGAAAGAACAACTCTGAATCAAATGACTTTCCTGATGAATTCTGCCAAACACTTAAATAAGAATTAATACCAATTCTTCCCAAACTACTCCTTTGGAGGAAACTCAAAGTTGATCTCTGAGGCCAGTATTTTACCCTGATACAAAACAAGACAAGGACACAAAAAATTAAGTAAGGGCCATCATCCCTGATGAATGCATATACAAAAATCCTCAGCAACATACTAGCAAACTAAATTCAATAGCATATTAAAAGATCATTCACCAAGATCAGATGGGTTTCACCCCAAAATATAAAGCCCAATGGCATGCCCCCAGGGGCCCACCTCCTCTAGCCACACCCTACCTGCCTAGTTACCTCCCAGTTAATTCCTATAAGAGGATTAATGTACTAATTAGGTTAAGATTTGCATAACCCATCATTTCACCTCTAAATCCTCTTGCATTCTCTCACACATGAGGTTTTGGGGGATACTCACATCTAAACCATAACATTTCATAATAAATATGCTCACAAATTATATATATAAGAAATGTACCTCAACACAAAAATGGTCACATATGACAAACCCACATTTAGCATCATACTGAATGAGGAAATTGGAAGCTTTTCCTCTAAGGTCTACAAGGCAAGGTTGTCCACTCTCATCACTTCCACTCAGCATCACAGTAGAAATCCTAGCTAGAGAAATTAGGCATGAAAAAGAAACAAAAGTTGTACAAATTGGAAACAAGGAAGCTATATGCAGAGGACATGATCGTCTGTATAAAGATCTTTAAAGAGTCTACCACAAAATTGTTAGAACTAATAACTAATTTTAGTAAAGCTTTAGTTTATAAAATCAACATACAAAAATCAGTAGCATTTCTGTATACTAGCAATGAACTGTCTGAAAAAGAAATTTAAAACATAATGCTAGGACTGGAGACATAATTCAGTAGCAGATCATTTGCCTAATATGAACCCAGGATCAAACTCCCAGTACTAGAAAAAAACAAAACAAAACAAAACCAACAACGACAACAACAAAACAAATATAAGAATACAATCCCCTTTATAATAGCTACAAATAAAAACATAAAGTAAATTTAAACAAGGGGGTGAAGGTTATCCAAGGATCTCTGCAATAAAACGATAAAACATTGATAAAGACACAAATAAATGGAAAGACTTCCTGTGTTCATGGGCTGCAAAAATTAATATTGTTAAAATCACCATACAACCCAAAATGATCTGCGGATTCAATGCAATTCCTCTCAAAATACAAATTAATTTCTTCACAGAAACAACAACAACAACAACAAAAATCTCATAAAATTTGTATGGAACCACAAAGATCCCAATTGCCAGAGCAATCTTGGTCAAGAAACTGTTATTGAAAGCATGAGGTGGACCACTATTACGGTTCCACATTACTTGACTGCAAAACATACTACAAAACTCTACTAACCAAAATAGCATGACACTCACATATATAAACAGGCATTCCAATCAAAATGGACTAGAACAGAAAGTTCAGAAGTAAATATATACATTTACAATCAACTCATTTTCAACAAAGATGCAGAGAATACACAACGGAGAAACAAAGTTCCTGAACTATATGGTTTGGAAAATCCGGACAGCCCTAAGCAGAAGAATAAACTCATCCTTATCTCTTACCATACATAAAATCAACCCCAAGTGGATTAAAGACAGACAATCATATTCTCTTAAGATATACATTTTGAATACACTGAAATTCTGTGAAGAATGGAAAAACCTATGTTAGATAATAAGATAACCCAATCACTATTCATATTTGAATTATCTGAGCATATTCTACAACTGTAGTATATTTTATTGTTAAGTCTATCATTAGACAATTTTTCAGGAATATTTGGCCTTATCTGCCAATTAAATTTCTCCACACGGTTCAGACAGCATGTTATCACTATACAAACGTTGGATATTTTCTCTGCCCATTTCAATACAATGATCCAGCAAACTCTTCAGTGCTCCAACTTAGACCCATACATTTCTGTGCAAGTGTCAATATGAACTAAGAATGTTATTGTAGTAACAACGCCATGAACTCCACTATCCAGTAGTTAAAGTACAATTATAATTGTTAACAATCTGGAGTGCTTTTAAGAGCTTTGTTATGAAAGCCAGCCACTCTGGAGTATTAAATCTTTCTCTAATCTATTTTAAATTACTGTCTAAATATAAGCAAAGGAGGGAAAAATACCTTTCGTGTTTGTGTCACTCCCTAGGGTCAAATACCCTGAACAGCCACAGGAGCCCTTGGTGCTGATGGCTTTTGCACAAGTGGGCTTTGTCAAAGTTCATCTCATTCAATCTAGGAAGTGATAATTAATGGATTCTGTCCCATTGTCCTGTCTGAAGGCCCACGGGCCTGCTTGAAACAGGCATTCTTCATAGAAGAGTTCTGTTTACCGTACCTTGACAATAGCTCAACATTTTCAAAAGAAAACTCACAAAGAAAAATCCTGCTGAATGTAGAAAAAATGAAATTGTTGACAATATAAAAGTGTAAGAATCGGAAAAAAAAAACTCAATATTGAAGTTGTTCACAGAGTTTTAAAAATACTTTCATATAAGTTAAGTGAAATGATGGAATATATCAGGCATTCTGCCAAAGGAATCTGAGGGGGGACATTTTTTTTTTCCTGTAGTGAACTTTCATGAGCACACGAACTTTATGAGTCTCACACTTCTAAATTGCATTTGGTGTCATTTAAAAGAGGATAAATTCCAGCCAATTTTGAGGCATGTGGAGTATTGCTCTGCTAATGCCATCCATCAGAACCTTTAGGCTGTTCTCCCAGATTAGAGACTCAAAAGGCCAAACATCATCAGATCTTCTGTGATCAGTAGGGACTGCACAATGGGTGAAGCTTCAGGGCATGTCAAGGTCACTGAAGAGCAACTAAATATCCTCACTACCTGAACATAATCCTAAAAGCATAACTGAATCAAGTGAGTACAATTTTCCAAGGATAACCTTTTGAAGGCTATTTTACTTTCAACTACCTCAAGGAGGAAACAAAGCAAAAAAATCTATGTCACCTATGAAAGTCAAAATCTCTCAAACACATCCTTCTAGTAAAGTCTCCAAGCTTTCATTTTAAGAGATGAAAGATACTCAGTTACTCACAATGGATAAGGTTAACACTGAGAACCCAGAACTGATGGAGCCTTGGCTAAACATGCCCTATGGTGGTTTGGGACTAAAAACTGTAATCATCTGCAGTATGGCCAAAGGTCTTTTCCAGTAGAATAGCTACTGGCAAATTATTTTCCTAGTACATGTCATAGAGGTTTATACTAGAAGAAATGTGGCATATATTAGACTGCACCAGTTCAAAAAATGTGCCTTTGCCTATTGTGAATAACAGGAATAGCCATAGTTTGAGAACACAAAAGTAATCTCTGAGAAACAGTGTCCAGAGGGTAAGACTAGACACTGGAGACACACTTTATTACTCTCAAGACATTTTCCTCTTCTCTCTCCAATTTGATCTTCATGCTGATACTATGTGACAGGTGACAGTTGTTATTAACCCATCCTTTGCTTGAAGAAAGTGAGATTCAACAGTTAAATGGGAAAGTATTGTATAATAAGGGAAAGATAGGGAGTTGGCAAAGAAGATACAGAGGAATACATCCTAGATTTGCTACTAAGTGTGTATATGCCTCAGTTGCCATCTCAGGCTACTGTTATACATCTGACAATTGTCATAATTGTCTTTTGCAGATTGCTTTGTAAGTGAAGTAAGCCTTCCTAGGGATTTTTCTACTAGGAGGGAAGGAGAGTAGGGAGCCAAATTCCTTTACTTAAGAAATAAAAATCCCATGGTTCTTGTAGCATATCATAGGAAGGTGTGGATATGATTTAACACTTTGTTTCTAATACACATTACTTGTTACATTCCTCACCTCTGGCCAAAATCCAATAGGCTCCATATTCCACAGGAAGTTTTCATGCTTCCTCTGCCTTATGGATCAAAAGTTGCCAAGCTTTGTTTTAAATGATGAATGATCTAATAATCAAATATTCTGTCATATTCCAGCACATTTAAATTAAAATGATAGAGTGTTTAGGTCTCAGCGATTGATTGATGGGTTCATGGATTTATCTAAATTACATCAACCAAACCTTCACAACATGTTAGGCATTGCCCTTGGTACATATAAATGTTGTGTAATTTAAACTCACAAAATATGGTCAAGTGTATACTTTACCTGTTTCATAAAGGAATATAAACATGAAAGTATTCCTGAATTATTGGAAAGCTACTATATCATATCTTCTTAAGTAATGAAGACCCCAATCCTGCAAAGCAAACAGTTATCTGGTACGTATTGGAATTTGTTTGACCTTTTTCAAGAGCTATGGGACCATTTAAATGTTGCTTCATTTAAAAGATGTAAGTATTGTCAGTGATTCTGGAGAGTCACAAAGAAAATATTAATCTCCAAGGTACTGAATGCACTCCTGACTTCCTGCATATCTCATAAACCTGTTTCAGTTGACTAGACATAGGGAATCTGGGACTTATGTAGGCTTGGGTTGGCAGAGTGGGCCAAGATGGTGGTGTCAGGATGATATGTGAGTATTTCTGATTGTTCAGATGTATATAACTTTTAGAAAGATCATTTTATTATCCAACCCTGGACCAAGTAAATGGCAAGAGAGAAGATTAAAATAGTCTGTGGTGCTTTTGCAAAGCAGTTTCTTTGAAGTATGAAAATTTCCATGGTCCCATTTGCCAGGGGTCACTGGACTTTGGGGAAATACACAAATTCCTGTAAATATTGACACATCAGATCTGGAAAAGACCTAAGAAAGTACTGAGTCCATACCTTCATCTGGTTAAATGTGAGTTGTGAGGACCAACACTGACTGTGATTTGTTTATTGAGTAAAATCTAGGACCTGGGTCTATGATTTGGTAGTCTTTTCTGAATAATTTTCAGATACACAGTATATGCATTAAATAAAACAATAAGCAAAATCATGAATTTTAGAGTCAGACTAAGGAGGTCTAGTACACTTTGTTGTTGAGTGATTTAGTATAAAAAGTGAAGATGTTGTAGGTGCAGTAGCGCGGCAGGCCTGTAATCCCTGTAATCCCAGCCCTTCAGGAGGCTGAGGGAGGTGGATCACATATTTGAGGCCAGCCTCGGCAATTTAGGGTAGCCCTGAGCAACTTGGTGAGACCCTATCTCAAAATAAAAAAGAAAATAAAAAGGGCTGGGGATGTAACTCAGTGATAAAGCATCCCCAATAACCACACTTCACCCCAAAATAGTAAAGATGCTGAGTATTGGTTACAGCTATTCTAAAATAAAAGAATCAGTCGAACCTGAACTTTGCTAAGAAGTGTAAAGATGTAATAAACACTGAACATTCACAGAATAAAGGATATCAAAACCCTACTCAGTTAAATTAAAAATCATAATTTGGATAGATCCTGGGCCAAGTACCTCCCTTGACTTTCTTTGAGGGATTTGTTAAGTAAATTATGAAAATAAATATGAAAGTGCATAAAATTCTTTCTACTCTAATTATAATGTTCTAGCACGTTTTAAAATGACCACTTGGGTAGATACTAGCTGTTATTACGATTTCCAGAGAAGTCAGTACTCCTGGATAAGTTCTTTGAAAAGCAAATTACTCTTACCTATTCATTGAAGTTGGACTTTATTACAAAATGACTTGGTTAGCTTGGTTCTACCTGCTGACCTTAGAAAACTACATTTATTTTTTTAAAGTAAATTATATAGTCATGACTTAATTAATTGGAAAGTATTTAACTTCTTTCTCTCTTACCTGTGGGGCAGTGTTTTCCAAACTGTTTTCTTTTTCCATGGAGACTAGTATTCTGGAAGATTTTCTCTAACTTTGTAATGGCATAAAAAACAGGATTTCCTGGTCTAATAAAACACGGGGAACACTTTCATATTACCTTTTGCTTTTAGAGATTCACAATGCAGGGAGGGTTACAGAAGTTCTGATAAGTCCTTCATATAAAGACTAATTAATCTTATTTAGCTCCACAATATATTCTATATCCTGCACTATTCTCTATGAACACTGCTACCTGGTATCGTCTCACACCTGGAAGATGGCGGCAGCACCAGCCTTGACCTGCCCACCTCTATTATCCATAGCACACCCAACATTTAAATATGTAAATCAGACCGTATCATTTCCTTGCTTAAAACCATTTCATGGTTCAATCACTTTTCATTACATTTCAGATAAAACTTAGTCTACAGCAGGTCTTTAAGAATCTAGGACAGTGGTACTCAAATTTGAGCTACGCATCAGAATTTTTTGGAGAGATCGTTAAAACACAGAGTCACGTTGCCCAAATTTCTGACTTGTTAGGTCTAAGACAGACTGATAATTATTTGCATTTCTGGTAAACTTCCAGCTGATAATGATGATGCTGGTGAAGGAGCTGCACTTAGAGAACCACCTTCCTATACAGTTGGGTCTCTCCTTATATCTCCTGGTTCCCTGTATTCTGTCCCCTTTCACAGAATCCAGCTACACTGAGTTTCTGTCACTCAATTTTTTTCCCCCTGAAATCTCTTGTACTCCATATTGAATGGTTGACTTCTAGCAGTCTTCAGAGTACAAGACAAATATAATATCTCCAGACATACATTTCCTGGCCATACTTGTTAAATTTGCTTTCTCAGATTAGTGTCATGTGACATGCATTTAGATGCAGTCTGCATATGTTTCCAGGTAATGTTGCTGAACACCTTTCCCTCTTTTCCATATAGGCACATATAAAAGTCTTATTGAGAGAGATTACAAACTTTTGAGACTATAAAGAGGCATGTTAAGTTTACATTTGACATACTCAACCTCAGAATGGTTAGGCAGAATTTTCTGAAGTAAATCTTCATACAATAATCTATAATTTATAGCCAAGGATCCACACTTCTTGATCACAGGTTTCACCTTAGAATATTGTTTGATCCATTTGAGGAATAGTTTACTGACAGGAAGAAAATGTCTTATCACAGACTGAATGTTTAGAGACCTCAGGGAAAGGTGATTAAAAAAAAAAAAGCCCTTACAAAAACAGATCTGATAAAATCATAGGAAAATGTTCATTATATGACATGGAGAGCATTACTTGAAAATTCTCAAGGAGGCAGATTAACAGAAGACTCAGGTCCTAGTTTGGGCCCTGTTATTTACTGACTGTGTGACTGCACCTCACCTCTGAGCCTCACTCTCACTACTAGTAGAAAAGTATCACCTACCTTGCCTACCTCACAGGGGTATTGTGAGGATTTAATTGGTATATGTGAAGGTTCTTGCAAGATGACGAAATGCCATATAACTAGAAGAAACTATTATTAATGCAATTGTTCCAAAGTTATTAATAAACTCTTAAGCTTAAAAATATAAAATTAAAAAAATTGGTTTTCCATCAGTGCTCTGGGGAATTTAATTTTATCCTATGATCCTTTTTATTAAATGCATAGCACTTAAATCTAAGGTATTGCATATTTCTTGTCAAACTCAACAATGCAGTCACTGTGACAATAAGCACTTTATCTGTCTGTGAATCTTCTGTCTGCAAGCTGTAACTTGGATATAGACCCTTATTTTCAGAAGGCATCTACTATCAGATTATGGGACAATAGTTGTTTGGGAAATGTCACCTATACTTGATATGAAACAAGTGCAATGCTTAATATTTATAGGCACAAAGATATGGACTAGTTTACAAGACTCTGCTTATTTCTGATGCCAACTGAAATATTGTGGGGTCTCCAAGACCACCTTCACTCTGAATAATCTGCTACAAATTCTCACAGAAGTTGTGGGAAACCGTTATATTCACAGTTATGTTTTAACACTCCAAAATGATACAGATTAAAATCAACCAAAGGGGAGAGTTCGGAAAAACTCTAAATGTGGAACTTTCAGGTAACTTTTCCCTGCAAAGTCATGGGCAGCATTAACTCCTCCCTGAGAAAATATGTGGCAGTGCACACGAAGTATTGGAAACAGGGAATCTCACTCAACATATGGTGTTCAAGTTTTTATTTGGGCTTGATTTCAAAGACACAGTTGACTTTCCATGTGACTGATCTTTAGTCTCCAACTCTTCTGTAGGTAGAGCAGATTCTTCATGACCTCAAGAACCATCATAAATCATTTGCTATCCAGTGTATCAAAGGCCCACAGGTAAACAAAGATAATCTTACCAATCAGGATATTCTAAGTGTCTCGAGATCTAGAGATCAACTTCAAGGAACCTGACTGAGAAAGCCAGAATTTTATTGACATAAGGTCAATTCTTTACTGCACAGTAACTGTACAACTTGGAAAATATCATATGTCTTCTTATCAGCACACATACTACAGTGACACAGACACATCAATGTTTATAGCAGCTCAATTCACAATAGCTAAACTGTGGAACCAACCTAGATGCTCTTCAATAGATGAATGGATAAAAAAAACTGTGGTCTATATACACAATGGAATATTACTCAGCCTTAAAGAAAAGTGAAATTATGGCACTTGCAGGTAAATGGATGGAGTTGGAGAATATCATGCTAAGTGAAATAAGCCAATTCCCAAAATTAAAAGCCCAAAGGTTTTCTCTGATGTGTAGAGGTTGATCCATAATGGGTGGGTTGGCAAGGGAAGAATGGAGGAACTTTGGGTTGGGCGTGGTGGGGGAGAGTGGGGATGGAGGTGAGAAGAAGGGTGGAATGAAATGGATATTATTACCCTGTGTAGATGTACCATTGCATGAATGGGGTAACTCTACATTGTGTACAACTGTAGGAATGAAAAGTTGTGTTTCATGTGTATTCAAGGAGTCTGAATGCATTCTGCTGTCATGTATAACTAATTAGAACAAATAACAAAAAAATTAACACTTGACAAAGTTGTTCAACCAATTTTTCATTTTCTCATTTATTCACTTACTTGATGGCATGCTTGTTTTGAGCTAAATTGAAATTCTTTTCCTCAAAGGGGTCAGAATCTTATATTGAAAGTAAAGATGTAAACAATTGCTGTCAAAGAAATACAAGGTTTTGGGGAGCTGCACAGAAACTGAGCACCTTAGACCAGGATGGAGATGACCAAAGGTGGTCAGAGATATCGAGGAACTGTGTCCTCCAAATGGCATGTGAATTTGAGTTTTTATGTTATCTATGATATTAAGCAAGGGGGTTATCAGGTTGATTACTGCAATAATGTCCTCCAATTCATACATGCCTCACATGCTGACTGACCACAGGCCACCTGGCATGTATGTGCTCAAAAAGCATTCATTTTAGAAATTTTCTCTTTCTGGTCTCTGAGAATACCACGTAAATGAGCTCAAGCTAACCTCTAGAAAATAAAAGATCATAGGAAAAAGATAAAAGTCACCCTAGATAATCCTTTCTCAACCACCAGACATATGGGTGGGGCTACCCCAGGTCTTCCAGTTGCCATTCCATCCACCAGCTGACCACACACATGGGACAGATAAGTAGAGGTCAACTAAGTAGCTTAGACCAGAAGAATCAGTCACCCACGTCACAGACTTGTGGGCAAAACAAAACAGTTGTTTTAGGTCACCGGTTTTCTGCTACTTTTAATTATGCAATCAAAGGTACATAACTATAGACTAAATAGTAACTGTGCCAACCTCAGACCATGGAAGAATAAAGCATTATAATATTTTATACTTCTAGTGCTTCAATGTAGCTCAGTGGTAGTATGCTTACCTCCTACTGTGCATGAGGCCCTGGGTTCAATTCCTAAAACAAACAAACAAACAACAAAATGCAATTTCCAGAAGACTGGGACCCTAATTAGAATAAGATATGTTCTATGCTTGTATAAATTTGTATAAATTTATAAATCAAAGTGGATTCTACTGTCATGTACAGCTAAAAAGAATAAATAAAAATAAAAAAACAGAATAAATCAATATCAATTATAAATTGAGAATCAAAATTCATGATCTTTGGTGCCTAAATCTCTTCATGTATCCTAATGCCCTACACAAAGTGCACCCATATCTGTAAACCCATAACAAGGAACACCTTAAAATGTCTGTGAACAAAATATTTTTATATCATTATATGGAATATTATTTTCTTTTTTCATGTCTAATTCGTGCTACAGAAGAACGTATTGATCCAAATGCAATTATAAACATTCCTTTTCTAACCCATAGGTTGTTTTGCGAAGTACCTTAATTAAATTAGTTAAAAATTCACACACTGTCTCCAGTTTCACTGTTAAAATGTTTTCTCACCCTTACAGAATCTATCTATTAAAAAAAAAAGTGTAACAGAACTCACTTGAGAAGATAAAAAAAAAAAATGTTTTGGTGTTATTTGTGTTGAGAAAGAAGAAAATATTATACATCTTGGAGAAAACAGTTTCCGGAGAAATCCTGGAGTCCCAAGAGGTCCTTCAGATAAGTCTTGAGTAAATATCTGAACTTTTTAAGGATTATCTCAAGCCCCCTACCTGGCCCTTGCTTTGCTTCGGTCTTCTTTGGGTGTACAGGGATATGCTGACATCTTGCCGACTTGGACTTTAAAAGGAGATCTGATCCCTAAGGACTAAAGGAGAGTAGAAATAAAAGACCTTCTGCAAAACAAACTCCATGCAAAAGAGATTTCTCTGTGGTTTTAAATACAAAGTCCAAATGGTGTCTCTTTGAAATGAGTACCCAGTTAACCATTTGATGTTCAAGACTTAGTGACCAATTATTGCTGATGTTGTCATACATTTGAAATTCCTGAACTCCATTTAACAATTTTCCTTTTGGAGGAGCCTTGAAATGGCATATTGATTTTGGGTGTTGGTTTCTCAGGAACATGGAGAGCAGTTATGTTCAGTGCACATGTATTTTGAATTCCTGTGATTAAAAAAATAAATTGTTCCATAAGCCCACTCTCCATTCTGATCTCAGGTCTACCATGCAGATGAACAATGTTGTGTGAAATAAATCAGGCTGTCAATGATCGAATTTTGATTAAAATTAACATATATCCAATGCCCTGGCCGTGTGGCTTTTAAGATCTAACAACTGTCTTTCTTGTCAAGGAATTAGCCAGGAAAGCACAAAAAGGTGTTTTGTGTTCCATTGAGTGCTATATGTCAGGCTCTTTAGAATGCTTCCTTTCTCAATTCTTTCAACAATTGAGTGAAATAATCAAGGTAGGAAACTGCAATATTGATGGTTAAGACCACAGCTTCGGAAGGAAACACAGATATTTTTATTCCTTTAAATGCCTCAATTCTAGGATAATATCTCTCCAACAGATTGTATCAAAGCTTTAGAAACTAATTGGTTCTACTTTTAGGATTTGAAAGAATCAGTAGAGTAAAAAGGATTCTGTGATTAGTAGTATATTAAAAAAATTATAAAAATAATACAAATTTTACCTACAAATTATTATAAAGATAAAAGGAAAGGGACTCATACATACAGAAGCTATATAGGGGGTCATGTGTTTCAAACAAGTGTCTGGAAAATTTTTGACATTTTATTTGTTTATAGGTTAGGTTTTAGTGGGATATATTGATTTTCTTCTAATTTATGATATTTTAACTTATTTTATGTATGCCTATACAATTGTAAAACTTAATGAATCGTCACTCAATAAACATACTAGTGAACCATCATCTATGTCAAGAAATAGGCATTACCAAGATTTACCAAGAGAAGTGTCTTCTCTCCTCAAAGCCAACTTCTTCTCCTCTGCCTACTTATTCCCATTGACCTTGTACCACTATCTTTTTTTTTTTTATTGTAAACAAATGGGATACATGTTGTTTCTCTGTTTGTGCATGGCGTAAAGGCATACCATTTGTGTAATCATAAATTTACATAGAGTAATGCTGTTTGATTCATTTTGTTATTTTTCCCCTTCCCCCCCACCCCTCCCACCCCTCTTTTCCCTCTATACAGTCCTTCCTTCCTCCCTTCTTTCCCCCCTCCCTAACCCTAACTCTGACCCTAACACGAACCCCTCCCACCCCCCATATGTGTCATCATCCACTTATTAGCAATATCATTCGTCCTTTGGTTTTTTGAGATTGGCTTATCTCACTTAGCATGATATTCTCCAATTTCATCCATTTGCCTGCAAATGCCATAATTTTATCATTCTTTATGACTGAGTAATATTCCATTGTATATATATATACCACAGTTTCTTTATCCATTCATCAATTGAAGGACATCTAGGTTGGTTCCACAATCTGGCTATTGTGAATTGAGCAGCTATGAACATTGATGTGGCTGTATCTCTGTAATATGCTGATTGTAAGTCCTTTGGGTATAGGCCAAGGAGTGGGATAGCTAGGTCAAATGGTGGTTCCATTCCAAGTTTTCTAAGGAGTCTCCACACTGCTTTCCAGAGTGGCTGCACTAATTTGCAGCCCCACCAGCAATGTCTTATAATGATCTTTGCCTAGTTTTAAACTTCACAATAGAATCAGCCTATATGTATACTTTTGTATATGGATTAATTTTCTTGACATTGTATTGGAAATATCCACCCATGTTGATACATCTAGCTTGAGTTCATTTAGTTAATTCACAAGGTTGTTTAGTAGTCCACATAATGAATATGCTACAATGTACTAATTTATTCTCTGCTGCTATAAAATTGGTCCAGCAATATTCTGGTGTGAGTGCACACACACAATCTCAGAAACACATATATGGAGAGAGAGAAAGAGGGAGAGAGATTCTAAATATCTTACTGACATGGAAACATTGGCACATGAGATGTGAATACACCCACATTTGATTGACAATGCCAAAATATTGTATACAGTTGTTGTGCCACTTTATAGTCCTGCCAGCACTATGTCAGGGTCCCAATGTTCCAAATCCTCAGGAAGACTTGATGTGTTTAGTATTTTTATTTTAGTTTGACATTTGTATTGGATATGTCCAATACAGGTTGATGAAAATGTGCTCGTAAGTATGTGGAAACATATTTTCCCGTTTATTGACCGTTTGGATAAACTTTTTATCTTTATTGAAGAGCCTGTTAGTATTTCTTGCCCATCCAGGAACAGTGGTGCACCCCTGCAATCCAAGGCTTGGGAGACTGAGGCAGGAGGATAGCAAGTTCAAAGTCAGCCTCAGCAAATAGCAAATTAGAGAGACCTTAAACAACTGGCTGAGACCCTGTCTCTAAATAAAAAATTAAAAACAAGGGCTGAGGATATGGCTCGGTGGTATTTAGCTTTTACTTGGCAATATGTACAATATATCTTGTCTGTCTCTGATGGAGTATGGTGTGGAAGAAGAGATTGAGATTCAAAACACAGAGTTTTGAAGGTCATGGTAAAGTCTTTGTATCACTTTATGATTATGACACAAATGTTTTGATCATGAAAGTGACTTAAGCTGGTATAGCTCTGTAGGACCATTTTGGATACTGTATGGAATATAAAATTCAGGCAACCTAAAGTGGAGGCAGGGAGGCCTGGTGTGGTGTGGATGTTCACAGACTACTCTCTCCAGGGGGATTCCATCCTTTGATTCAAAACCCTACAAATTAATGTTTAGAGTGACTTTATTATTGACAAAAAGTGAAAGTAACCAAGATGCTATTTGATAGATGCAGAAATAAACTGTGTTACATCCATTCAATGAAATTGTCAGTAATAAAAAGAAATCACAAGTCACAAAAAGATATGGAATAACTTAAATGCTTGGCGAGTGGATGTGTTTAGCTGACAGAATGCAACAAAGTGTGAAGTCAGTCTTTAAAAACTTTGTGCTCTATAATTTCAGATATATGACATTCTGGAAAGGGCAAAATTGGAAGACAATGAAAGACCAGGGATTGCTAGGTCTTGAGGGAAGGAATACTGGAGAAATAAATAGGGGAAGCACAGGGGATTTTTAGGGAATTGACAGTATTCTACATGGTAATGCAATGGTGAATACATGACATTCTGCATTTGTCAAAACCCAGAAATGTACAAGCGTGAACTCTAATGTAAGCTATGAACTTAAGCTAATTTATGGCTCACCAACTTGAACAAATACACCTTATCAATGAGAGATGCTTATAATTGGTGAAACTAAGGGGATGCAAAGAGGGAGTATATGGGAACTATGAGTTCTGCACCATTTTCCCATAAACCTAAAAGTTCTCTATAGATAAATTAACATGTTAAAAATATTTCTATATGTGCATATTATACATATGAAAGTATTTAAGTACCCCAGATAAGCAGGTAACTATCCTCAAATATTCAAGAGATGAACATTAGGTTGGTAAAAATACTTGAAACAAGCTGAAATAAATACCTACAATGTAGAAAATATTCTAACCAACTGGTGTTAAATCGGTAAAAACGAAGAAAATGGAAAAATTAAGATATGGATATTCAATTCAAAAGGAAATAGCCGGTGAAAACACTTACAAAAATGTTCATTTTCACTAGTAGAAAAGGAAATAAAAATTAAAGCAATAATGAGACATCACTTTAACCCATCTGATACACAGAAATTAAGAGTGATAGCATCTACTATTGTTAGTGACTGGGAAAATGGACTCTATTATACACTGTTGGGAAAAAAGAATTGATATAGACACCAGAGAAAGCTGTGTGGCAATATCTATTAAGAATGTACCCATCTTTAAAACTCAGAATTCTCAACCATGAAAATTTATCCCTCAAAATTAAAGTTCACATGAGTAAGAATATATATATACATGTATACATATGGTTATATATACATATATATGTAATATGTTTATTACATGTGGAGGATAAAAATAAAGATGTAATGTAGTTTTATGTTTTAAGGGAAATGGTGGAATAAATTTTAGTGTTTCTAAACTAAGTGTAGATTTATAAAAGTATTAATAATATGAAAGTCCCTGAACATGTTGAAATATGATGATATAAGTATGGGGAAAATATAAGGACATACACCAACTTGTTACATTAGTTATAGAAAGAAGGGATATTGCCAGGCGGGGTGGCCCATGCCTGCTCAGAAGACTGAGTAGGAGGATCTAGAGTTCAAAGCCAGCCTCGGCAATGGTGAGGCACTAAGCAACTCAGTGAGACCCTGTCTCTAAATAAAATTCAAATTAGTTCTGGGAATGTCACTCACTGTTTGAGTGCCCCTGAATTCTATCCCTGGTACACCCCCCAAAAAAATTTAAAAAAAGAAACAAAGGATATTATTTGTTGGAGGGAAGAGATTAGCCAATCCCACAAAAATAAACCCACTAACAAAACCTCATATTTATAAAAGCATGTCTATAATTATTTTCCCAAAGAAGTACAAGAGAAGATAGTCATGAAAATATTGATAGTGATTATATCAGGAAGGTGAAACTTCTGGAGATCATTTCCTGCCTAATATTTCTCAGGAACTATTAATTTTTCTATGAGTGCAAGTACAAATATTATTCAAAAAACTACTTCAAATATGACTAATTTTGTTTAAAACACATACAATGTATATAAGTAGTTCTTGTGGCTTGAAAGTAAAAACAAAAATACACTAGTATAAAATAAGTGCTACCGGTGCATTTTGAATTCCTTTCTATAACTAAAAGTATTTCTATTTTCCTCTAAAATTATTTTACTATATTAACATGCTATTTCATAAGTTGTTTTAATCACTGTCCTAAAGATACATATATGAAAGAAAGAATAGTTGATATTGTAGTAAAGTTGTGGCTTTGTATTTTGTATTTACTACATTGTCTGTGTACTTGAGGATCCTAAGATAGATGCAGGTTGTGAAAGTCATGGTCTGACCTTTCTGCACACGTAGGGAGTTATATGTTGTCATGCTGCATTCTAAGAGATAAAGTCAACTTTAAGAAGCTGTTGGTTAATGATACAGTTGTCTCTTTGAGGTTGTTTGACTGGAGTCTAAAGCAATTTGAGTATTGGAGTTGGAGTAATAGAATCCTGGTGTTAAGATGACAGAGCTCCCAAGGATTCATCAGTTGGGTGGAAAGCTCTATAAGAACCTCAGGAGGAAAATGGAAAAGTGAGAGGAATGGGGAAGGACCTCCTTCCTGTTTGGGCTCACTCTAACAGCATCAGCAGGATTTCCTGTTGATACCAGCAGGAGTCGTTACCACCGCTCCAGTCCTGTTTTGGAACATTTGAAGTCAGCCTCATTACAACTTCTTACAACTTCCTAGTGTGCTACCAGCACAAGAAAGCATCCCCTCCTGAGAGATCTGAGCATAAGCAACAGAGCCCTATCATTGTCTTGTTTCACATACAGGGTGAGGGGAGGTCACTCTCTGAGAATTGTGAGTGCCAATCCTACAAGGTCTCTCCTGTGAACTCCTAGGTTTGGTGACTCACCTTTTCCTCTCCTATTTCTCCACTATTTCCAATTATTACTCTGAATTTTTTCAGTGTAACTTTTTTCTCCTTTGGTTCTCCAAAAATGGATAACCAATTCCATATATTAATCCTTTCTGTTTGAATCACTTAACATAATATTAACTTTCAATGTGTGCCATATGTATTGCATGCACATATATTTAATGAATGCATAGACATGTAATTATAATTTTTATAAAAGTTATAAATATATATGTGAGTATACACTAGTATTTCAGGACATGGAAGATACACATTTTCTATAGACTGTCAACATAATTCTCACTACCATACAACCTAGAAAAACTCCTGTCAATATTGTGGGAGTTCATTGCCTCATAAAAAAATGATGGTTTAAGTTATAGTTGATTTTTATATATGAGTTGACACTTCAAACTTTATAAGTATAAACTGTGTTTTCATGCACATGCATCTATATGTATGTAGAAGAAACAGCTCACCTCCCCACCTTCAACATTCTGAGATCTAGTGACCTAGATCTGCTGTTATATTTTCAGTGTCCTCAAAATCCCACTGAAGACCCCAGACCAGAATTCATGGGGTAGGTATGCTAGAAGCATACTTCTAGCTTTGTAGCTTTGTGAGTTCAATAAAGCCCTTGTATTCTCTCAGTCTAGAAATAACTCTAGTGATTTATGAGTGTGTGTGTGTGTGTGTGTATGTATGTGTGTGTGTGTGTATGCACGCACATTTTTTTTTTCCGGAAAGTATAAAACATTTTAGAATATACCTGTCCCTGGTGCTTGTGATAAATAAGTCTTACCGTTTTCCTGCTGTGTGCATGTGGTTCTGTGTGGTTGTGTAACTGTCATTGTTTCCAATGTGTTACATATTCCAATTAATGCAGTTTTATTGCATATAGCCCTGAGGCTCTTTATAAAAGGATGGCATTTTACAATTTGAACAAACAAGTAAAATATAATATCATAAATTTCCACTGTGTTTTGGCAAACATGCACATATACATAACTCTCTCAGTGTAATCATCCCTACATAGAGAGAAATGTTTTGTTAGGCAATACACTTCATATGTGTGAGGATACTGAGTCTACAAGTTAGCTCACGGAGGGTCCTGCTTTGTTCAAAGTGTCACTGTGAGTGAAGAAACATAGACTGAAAGACAGAGTCTTTCCTCATGCACAAAAATCAGAAGACCAAAGCTCAGCACTGCCAGGGGAACTGGCTCAGAATAGTCAACTCAAGTGCTGCATTACCATTTTTCCTCTTTTTCCCTTACTCAATATAACATTTGAATAGGAAGTGTCTTCCAAAATTCATGTGTTGAAAGTATGATCCCCATTGCCACAAGGTTCAGAGGTGGGGCTTTTCAGAAATGACTGGATGGTGAGGGCCACAATCTCATTATTCCCTTTGATGGATTGATAATTTGAATGGACCAGTAATGGAAGGTAAGTGTAGGCAGGTAGGGCCTGGATGGAGGAAGTATTTCTGTCCCTGGTCCCTTCCCTTCTGTCTCTCTTACTCTCTCTTTTCTTGCTGATCTGAGTAGTTTTCCTCTGTCCTGACCTTCCACCATGATGTTCTCCCTCACCTCTGGCCCATATCAATGGAATTAGCTATTCATGGACTGAGACCTCTGAAACTGTGAGTAAAACTAAACTTATCCTCCTTTATGTTGTTCTTGTCAGGTATTTTGGTGACAGCAATGCAAAACTGACTAACACAATTACAGAAGTTTTCTCAGGAGTATTCAAGGACTCTCCACAAATTGCTGAGAAGACATTTTATCTATCTATGTAAAAATTGGTTTTAACTATTGATATGAAGAGAAATGCAATTAGAGATATTTTAGGATTCATCTCTATAGATGTAAATGGGAATAGGATTAAATGTGGTTCTAACATAACTTTTTTTTCTCTCTCTCTCTCTTCTCTCTCTCTCTCTCTCTCTCTCTCTCTCTCTCTCTCTCTCTCTCTCTCTCTCTGTTTTTCGTTCACTTGTTCAAATGTATTGTGGTATCAAGTTTCTAATCTGTGTGATGGTGTCAGTCTCTCATGTGGGATAAATAAGTAGAAGAAATTGGTAAACATGACACCAGGAACTCAGATAAGCAAACAGACATTTCAGGGAGAGAAACACTTGGAACTTTTGATTGACATGTAAGCAGAGGTGGATTTTCAGTCCAGGGAATCCTCAAACCACACTTAGTTTCTTCCTTTTTTTTTTTCTCCATGGAATTTTTGCTAAGTACTGAGAGAAGTTAGGCAGTTTGTCTGGAATGGGAGGGGAAAATCCCAAAATATAATCAACCTTAGTAGTTAGAGGGGAAGTTTTGCTATAAACACAAGGTACAAATTGCACTCAAAACATCTGTAAGCAAAGGAGCATTGAATCAATAAAGCTGCCACCAAGCTTAATAAAGCTCAATTTCTTACTGCTTTGACATGACCACTCTTTACCCTATATATATCTGATAGTGGAAAGGATGCTTAGTCTTCATGGAAAAATGAAATAGGCCTCAGGTTTGATGATTTTTTAAATATATAATGCCCAGCACATAATAACAATGACAATTAAAATAATAACATGTAGAGAAATAAGATGAACATGATGAAGTTATAATACTTTCAAACATTAAAGCAGAGAGAATTGATGTTCAGAGAGCATATGTAATACTGTGTACCAAACAAGTTATTTGAAAAGAAAAGTGGACAACTCTCAGGAAATAAATGAACACCATACCTGTGCAAAAATGCTCAATATCATCTGGGAAGTGCAAATAAAGCAGTTTTATATCTGGTATTGGTTATAGTTTAAATAATTTCAACTTTGGACAATTTTTAAAAATACTGAAAAAATTAAATACCAGCAAAAATGTAAAGTAGCACTATCTCCTGTGCGCTTCTGTAATGGTACCAGAAGATACAAACACTTTGGAAAATACTTTAGCATCACCTAGCGAACACAACAAGGTTCAGACCTAATGACCCAGCAATAAAACTCAGAAGCAAATGTATCCCAGACAAGGTTTGCTTACATGCATTGGGAGTCATGTACAAGAACATACAAAACAGTATTTGTTTTTGTTAACAATTAAAGAACTGCTAACAGCCCAAGTGCTTATCAACAGAAGAATGGGTAAACAGGCTGAGGTGTAGTCAATGACTGAACAGTTTGGAAATAAGAGGTGGAGAGCAAGAAAACTGTTTCTTGATTCCATCATTACAAAAGCCAAAATAGGCAAAGAAGTGGATAATCCCTTACAAATAAAGTAGTAGGAGTATGACTGTGAAGAAAAACCAAGGACTAACTCAAAATATAAGAGCATAGTTTTCTCAGGATGGGACAAGGGGACATAGAAGAGGAACAAACGGAGCTGGCCGGAGTTAGTGACATTATCCCATTTCTCTGAAAAGTAATGCATTCATGGGCAACAATTCAACTGCCTTTCCTTAAACTGTGCCTATGCCATTACAAATGAGTATTTCATATTTTTTGGAAAAATGCATGTTTTGGATAGATAAAGATAGGAATCAGGAAAGCTCAAGGCAACAGCACCAGTTTGGGTTTTCTAATTTCTAATCTATGTCCTTCCAAGAATGTACAAATAACAGATCCTCTGTATTTCTCAGTTTCATTATTTCAAATATTAGAGATAAAAATAACATCAATGTTTTCATTTAGATGATAACACTACTTCATGTCACAATGCCTGGTACAGAGTACCCACTTATTCTATTTTGCAAGTGCATACCTGAACATATAATAGGTCCACTTTGTAAAGTGTTGCAAGTCATAGAACATGATAAAAACCTTTTCTAATTTTTATGTCTACCCTAATCCAAAGTCAAATTATTATAAGCAAAAAAGATTCAACTACATAAGCAAGACACAGAGATAAACAGAATTTTAAAAAATCTAAGCAAATCTCTAATCAACAAATCTTTAAGTGTATTAAAGGATTACTACACCAAGCAGGCTTATTTTAAGAACACAAAGGTAGTTTAATTTCAGCAAATATTAAGCTATTCTAATACTTTAAGAGATTCAGAGATTAAAACATGATGATCTCAATCAGATCCCCAAAGCAGTAAAGCATTCAAAATCTATAGTCAAAATTTACTAGCTATAAATAAAATGAATTTTATATATCTCTTAATATTTTCAATATTTAATGCTAGGAATTTAATGAAATAAAAATCTTAGTGCTAAAATATTTTTTACAATTTGATCAAAGTCAAATGAGGATGGAGATAAAGAGACACCTGTTATAATCACTTTTTACAATCCAATCGAGTGTATAGAAATAGAAGACAAAAAAGATAAACAATGTTAGATATTGAAAAGGAAGAAAGAGAATATCACTTATTTCCAGTAATATAACTGTGTACATAAAAATAAAAAAAGTTTAGGGAAGTAGAGGGCAACAAAGTGGTCAATATGAACAAACCAAAAGCTTCCGTAGAATACGAGCTACACTAGCATATTCAACTGGAAAAATGAGTCATTCATAATAAAGTGAAAACTTTGGCCAAATCAGGAATGACCTATCAGTACACATGAAAGGTCTCTAAAAACCAGACTTTAATGAAGGACATCAATAAATACTTTTAAAAAGGGAAAGACATAACTCATATTTTGGTGTAAATAATCACTATTGCAGTTATATCAATTATCACCAATTAAATTTAAATATTCAATTCAGTTTCATCCAAAGTCCCAACAAAATGTTAGATACCCAACAACACCCTAGGCTATTTTAAAAAATAGTAAAAACAGGTACATCTTTCAGGTTTAAAAACATTTTTCACTGATATAGTAATTGAAATATTCCAGTATTAATGAAAATTAAAGCAATGGAACCAAAGCAAGTTCAGAATTAGACTCAGTTTATGAAAATTTAATTTGTAATATAAATAGAATTTCAAATATTGTTGAAAATGTAGAGAAATTACTAAGTAACATTGGTGTGAAGTTAGACTGATTCCTCCTTTAAGTAAGTAACAGAAAAACAAAAAGATGGGTAGATGACAGAATGGTAGATAGATATAAAGAGCTGGTACAAGTAAAAGTAACACCATATGAATACTGATGATAGTATTAAAATATTTGGGGGGAATGATATGCTTGCAACTTGATGATAAAAAAATATTTCAAACTGTAAAATCTGAACTGAAATGGTGACAGAACAGAATTCACACATATCACATGAATTGTAGAAATTATCAGAAAGCTTGGCATGTGACAGATGTGAAGATTGTTCATAACACAGATACAAAATACAAATTCATATTCATAATCAGCAAAAAGATCTGTCTTGGGAATCAAAATAGAAAAGGGACATAAAATATATAAAATTAATCTCTAACTTACAAAATAACCCTTATCCTGAAAACAAAAATCATGACTCCACCTGTGGACTTTTCAAAAGACTATCTTTTCCATCATTACTTTTTATTATGATTCAAATAATCAGTCTGACTTTTCTTATGGAACAATTAAGTTCACAGTAATATATTGTGCATTATCATCAATTGATATTCAAAATTTCTTTTTCTTCTCCCTCTCTCTTTCTTCTTCACTCCCACAATACATATTCCTCTCCTGCATTTGCAGAGTCTTATGTGAAAGTTAAGGTTTTGGTTAGGAATGAGGGAGGACTCAGATATTAAAGATAGAAAAATTTCAACAGAGAGAGATGAAGTTCAGAACCCTGAACTGCAAATCTTCCTGAAACTCATTTTCCAGCAGTAGTTTCTCCACATCACAAGAGGAAACTGACCATATATTGCACAAAGACTTTTCAATGGTGTACCAAAGACAGGTACTTCACAAAGGGATGTTATTTAACCTCTGTTTCCAAATGTATCACCTTCTGTTGCCTCCTGTACTACAAGATAACTTAAATACCTGCATGAACCACATACTTATATACTTATCCTAGAGGGATTAGAGAACATAGGTGGAAATGAAATTGCAAGGGTATTGGATCAGGTATTGGAAGGGGATATAAAAGTTTTCTTAGTATATTGAAGCTTGAGTTCACTGGTACATTGTGTTCAATAAGACTGAGATTCCAGAACTTCTCTGGATTACAATAGGGAAAGTAATTTCAAGGCTCTGGGCAATAAGAATGGGGCAATAGACTCGTTCATCATGGGGGCTTAGAGAAAACGGTTTTCACAAAGGCATTAACAATGCTTTCCTTTCATGGAGGGAAAATCTGAGTCCATGTAAAACTCTATGGTAGTTGGTTGTCTTTTTAGTCTGGACATAAAGGGGTATTTGGGGTCCCTTTCATCATTATGAATTTGGGCTCCATATCTTAGTGCAAATAATATAGTCCTGGAGTAGCAGATGCCACTTGGTAATATCTAATTATTCCTGACCAGGTGGGTATAAATGCAGCAAAAGTCTCCAAGGACAGATTTGTTTCAACTTTCAGGACTATGAGATACTGACTAGTAACTAATTTTTCACAGTGACCACAGTAAAACTAAAGACAGTGTTTCTTGAAGTATATAATGAGATAAAGTCTAGATCAGTGGAGATGAACCTGATTTGAATCTCTATAACTACTTAATAAGTTTGAAAAATCAGTACCTGGGAATTCTAGGGAAGAATACTGTGAGTGTGTCTGGGAATGGAAAAATAGAATGAGACTATATTTTGTGTCCCATTAAAGTGCTTATAGCATTTACCATGCCTCAGATTATCAATAACCAGGTGGACAAGAGGACTTATCCTGGGGTAATCAGTGAGTTTCATTTTTCAGTTATCCAGTATTTGATTAATGGACTCATGAAAACAAAAAAAGAAGTGGCTATTTGGCAGCTCTGAAAGATTCCATGTAAGTTTAACAACATGAAATCCTGCACGCCATAGCTGATCTGACTGCTGTACCTGCTGAGTACCCAAATTGCCAATAACAGAGGTCAAATCCAAACACTGATATGGCATCATTCCCAGGATAGATAACGAAGGGAGGATCAGACAGCCACCTAGTGATAGTTTGATTACATTGGGCCTCTTCCATCATGTGGAGAAGAGCAATCTGTTCTTATATGAATAGAATCTATTCAGAAAGCAAATTTGTCCTCCTTGTGCACAATTCTTCCATTAGCCCATCTTCGACTGACAGGATGATTTATTCTCTGCCATAGGATGACATTTGACACTACCCTCTACCATTTCACTATACTGGAAAGTATCATTTTACAAGGAAAGTGGGCACCGGGTCTCACACCTTTGGTATTCCTTGATGTACTGTGTATTCAATCATCCAAAGACACTTGGTTTCCATAATGATGAAATGATCTTGCTATACAAGGAGCTCCAGAAGATATGCCATTAATGTTACAATATTTAAAAGTCTTTGAAAATAGTGATAAATGGTGCAGCAGGTTGGGGTGGATATGGAAGTGGCCCCACTCACATATTAAGTCATTTACTGAATTTTTGTTTCTTGTTCCAAAAACTATGAACTTAGCTACTTTAGAGTTCCTAGTTCCTAAGACAGGAAAATTTTCATTGGAGGACATACCTGTGGCCCCCAGAAATGGATATCTGAGATCATTAATGTGACACATGTGTCTTTTGTTATTGAATTGTCAAACACAGAAGAAGGATGAGGAGAAATGTTCCATTTGTTAAAGGGAAATTGCATTTTTGTTCCACAATAAGTGAAAGAAATATTGTGTTGGTACCCAGGTGATTTACATGAGGACTCTTAGAACTTCAGTGTTATCTTTTAGCATTTAAATTTTTTCTTTATTTTTAATTTTTTTATATTTTCAAATTTGTTCTAATTAGTTATACATGACAGTAGAACTTCAGTGTTATTAATTGCACTCCAGTAACTTACCGCATGATCACTCTGGCTTATAAATGTTATTTAAATATCTTGTGGTAGGAATTATTCATGACTAACTATTTAAAGAAAATGATAAAAAGGAACAATTATGAGGTACTAATAAAGTTATATACAAAATGCTGTGGGAACAAGATGAAAAGGAACGAGAGGAAAGAAGGTTTTACCTGAAATTTAAAATACAATAAAAAGTTGCATGTGACAAAAAAAAATGATTTAAAATATGGAGAAATAAAATAGAATGGCATCATTGAGGTAGACAAGTTGTTTGGTATGCCCTGATTATGTGTTTACAGTTAGAGATTGGGTAGACAGGAGGTCTGAAGTCTTCTATTCTAGTCTTTGGGTTATGTTCTGAAGATGACGAAGAATCATGCAGAGAAGTGGCTTGATCAGACATGCATTTTTAAAAGAGTTTTGGAAAAAAGCACCTGTAAAGTCAATAAATATTCATGGAATGCGTAAATAAATAATTGGAGGAATAAAAGCAAAAATAGAGAACAAAGTTAGGAGGTTATTAAAATTCTTCAAGGAAGAGATGTGGAGAGCTGGAAAAACATTCTCCAAAATACATAGATTTATACATCGTGAAATATCTCTCCAATCTTCTGTGGCCTTCAGTCAGCAGTGAAATAAGTTGGCTAATACCAGGTACTTCCCATACTAGCTTTTAAACAAAATCTTTATAAGAAGAAAACCTACAACTTAGGAAACAAAAACAAACAGTAAAAGAAGGTATTCTCTCCATTCTAACTCTAAAAATATGAGATATCATTTACTTTTCTGTCCAAATGTTTGATAAGATTTATCACCAATATTGTCTGCTCCAAGATTGGCCCAATGCTATAAAGAACTAGTAGCATTGCTCTTTGCAGTAAATTATATAATCACAGTAACCTTGGCTGAGAGCAGTTACACGTTATTGAGTTATAGGTTCCATGCTGATATTTCTAAGAATCAAAAGGTCATAGAATTTCACAAATGGCAATATGAAGTAGAGTTACACTGTCTTTTTTTTTTTTTTTTTTTTTACTCTTATGAATACATCTAGCATAAAGTCTAGAGGAAAGTCATTTAACTGTATTTTACATTTGGTGGAGATAGGGAGCGACCATCCTGATTAAGATAAGCAATGGCAATATTTGCTTTCCATTATCATCAATGCTTACTATTATTATATTTAAGCAGCATGCCAATAACATTGGTTTTGAAGGTTGCAGTATGTTCTGTCCCACATACTGGCATTTCCATAGGCAAATTACTTAACCCCGCTGAGTCACACTTCCTTAAGTTGTAAAAGGAGGATAATAATACTTGCAGTATAGTTAAGAGGATTAGAGGTTGTTTTTCATGCTAAGCAAAATTCCTATTGCAGAACTCCTATTATCCAGGCACTAAATCTTGCAGATACAGTTTGTAAATTGAGATTCCAATTTTTTGAAAGATAGGTATAACATGTCATGCTGGGCTGCCTCTAAAAAGTGCCACCTCTTGTTATTCCTGTGCTACCCTTGAGGGTAGACTAACTTAGTTACTTCCCTGTAACTAAGAATAGAACATAGCAAAAGTGGTCATGCAGTAATGCATAGCCAATAAATGGGTATATAAGAATTTGCATTGAAAAAAGAATCTGGACTTATCCATCCATACAATGAATATGTAATACGTGTAAGATAAAATAGAATACAGCAATCAGATGCAATAAAAAGAATCTTGAAAACTTAAATAGCAATGTGGATGACATAAACACAAGACTGAACAAAGGAATAAAGCAAAGGATATGTGCAGGAGGGGTCACTTACATAAATTTCAAAAATGTGTAAAATTACACTGTTCAGGGATAGTGTTCAGGTTATATTGGAAGTAAAGCAAAAGGGTAATTATGCTACTGTTTGATATTATGCCAGAATTTCCAATAAGCCCAACAAAGGTCACCTGTGTCTTTAGAGGAAAACGTTTGTTCATTTTCCTGGACACAACTGATTTGACCCCAGGTGAGTTACAAACCTGAAAATTTGTGCTAATTTGTATAACCAAAAAGCAAAATTCAACAAAAACTGATAAAAAATGATTATTTTTTCTTACTGTTACAAAAGATAAAATCAAAGTTGTACTTTTTATTATACATAAGTTATGTAGAAGGTATTATGCCATATATCTATATTATGGATGTTATTGATAAACAATGATCATGTCGAAAATGACATAATTCAAAGTACATTTTGACAGAAAAACTGTATGTTAAATGCTGGAAGCAATACTATCAATATCTATTCAGGAAGGTAGGTGTGGACCTGGTTCATGTAAATAGGTAAAGAATATCACTCTGGAGGTCCAGGAGTATCAGTGGATTCAGGGAACCCCAGATAAAGGTGCTATAAGTGAACCCTAATGACAATGACCTGGGTAGCTCTTGGTCCTGATGTCAGAATTAAAGAACAGACATTGCTGTTAGAATATTTCTGGAATGACAGAAATCTTCAAAAACAAACAAAAAACTAAACAAACAAAAACAGAGTTAGAGGCTTTACATAACTTCTAAGGAGAAGCCAGCTCTCCTACCTAAATATTATATTATCCTACCAATTTTAGGTTTGTTAGTTAACATTTCTCATTGCACTTGATAAAATGAATCAGGACAACTAGGTAGAAAACACTGTACAAAAAGGACAACCTGAACTAGTTAATACTGAATTGTGATCACCATGAACTTGTGTTTTTGAATTTTTTTTAAATGTTTTCTCCATTAGAAAATAAAATTATTTACACTGAACTCACCCTCCACACCAAAGTCAGAAGTGACTGAACCCACCCCCCACACCAAGGTCGGTCCGGTGCTGAGCCTGCCTGCCCACCTGCCTCCCTACTGCTGAGAGACACTGGGCCTGCCTCCCTGCTGACTCAGTGCATCCTCACTGGTGCTTCCTATCTCCTTTGGAGGTTGGTTCAGGCACTTTGAATTATTGCTGAGGGTGTGGCCATCATCATTGGAAGGGTGACTCCTTTCCTGAGACACCTACAGGAGACTAGATGCCCTTTGACAGGTACCCCTATTTACTCACTTATATCCTACACCCTTTCCCCATCCTCTTGTTCACAACTAGAAATATTGTAAATAGTAATTGAATTGATCCTGTTTATTTTAAAAATGTTACAGACTTTATAGGGACTATCTGGTTCAGGACTGCATTTTCTCTGTATTGGGTACTACTGGTATTGATCTCCCCTTCAAAGGAGAGGTAGTGGAAAACTGCAGGGTCATAATAAACCTGCAGTGGGCAAACTTCAGTATCTCTGATCTTCACTGCTAGAGGGGAATATACAGAAACAATATGAAAAAACAGGGAAGAAAGTGTTCCTAACAAATCAAGATGCTACTGTGATAGACTCCAATGACAGCATGGCAGTAGAAATGACAGAAAAAGAGTTTAGAATATGCATGATTAAAATGATCCATAAAGCAAAAGATGAGATAAGAGAGCAAATGCAGGCAATGCAAGACCATTCCAGTAGACAGTTAAAAGAGAAAATGCAAGAAGCAAAAGAACACTTCAATAAAGAGATTGAGATTCTAAAAAAGCAAACAAACAAAAAAAACAGAAATACTTGAAATGAAAGAGATGATAAACCAAATTAAAAACTCAATAGAAAGCATCACCAACAGAATAGACCTCACAGAAGACAGAATCTCAGACAATGAAGACAAAATATTCAATTGTGAAAATAAAATTGAACAAACTGAGATGTTAAGAAGTCATGAATTGAACCTCCAAGAATTAGGGGATATCATGAAAGACCAAATCTAAGAATTATTGGGATTGAAGAAGGCACAGAGATACAAACCAAAGGCATGAAAAACCTGTTCAATGAAATAATATCAGAAAATTTCCCAAACGTGAAAAATAAAATGGAAAATCAAATACAAGAGGCTTACAGAACTCCAGGTGCACAAAACTACAACAGATACACACCAAGACACATTATAATGAAAATACCTCACATTCAAAATAAGGATAGGATTTTAAAGGCTGCCAGAGAAAAGCGTCAGATTACATATAAGGGGAAACCAATACGGATATCAGCAGATTTCTCAGCCCAGACGTTAAAAGCAAGAAGGGCCTGGAACAATATATTTCAAGCTCTGAAAGAACACGGATGCCAACCAAGAATACTATACCCAGCAAAACTAACCTTCAAATTTAACAATAAAATAAAATCTTTCCATGATAAACAAAAGTTAAAAGAATTTACAAATAGAAAGCCTGCCCTACAAAACATTCACAGCAAAATATTTGGTAAGGAGCAAGTAAAAACAACAATAATACTCAGCAAAAGGAGGAACTACCCTGAAGGAAAAGCCAATCAAAGGACAAGTAAAAAAACAAAAATAAGCCAAAATGAGCAGGAATACAAATCATATCTCAATAATAACCTTGAATGTCAATGGCCTAAATTCAATAACCAAAAGACATAGACTAGCAGATTGGATTAAAAAGAAATACCCAACAATATGCTACCTGCAAGAGACCCATCTCATAGAAAAAGACATCCACAGACTTAAGGTGAAAGGATGGGGAAAAACATACCATGCACATGGACCCAGTAATAAAGCAGGGGTTGCCATCCTCATATCAGATAACATGGACTTCAAACCTAAGTTAGTCAGAAGAGATAAAGAAGGACATTTCATACTGCTTAAGGGAAGCATAAAACAGCAAAATATAACAATTTCAAATATTTATGCCCCAAACAATGGAGCATCTACGTATATCAAACAAACTCTTCTCAATTTTAAGAATCAAATAGACCAAAACACATTAATAGTGGGGAACTTTAACACACCACTCTCACCACTGGATAGATCCTCTAAACAAAAACTGAACAAAGAAGCAATAGAACTAAATAATACAATCAGTGATATAGACCTAATGGATATTTACAGAGTATTTCATCCATCATCGAGCAAATATACTTTCTTCTCAGCAGCTCATTGATCCTTCTCCAAAATAGACCATATGCTATGCCACAAAAGAGCCATTAGTAAATACAAAAAAATAGAGATCCTACCCTGTATCCTATCAGACCATAATGGATTGCTATTAGAAATAAACAATAAAATAACAAACAAAAACTACTCATATACCTGGAGACTAAATGATATGCTGCTGAATGATGCAATGATAACAGAAGATATCAGGTAAGAAATTTAAAAATTCTTAGAAGTAAATGAGAACAATGACACAACATATCAAAACCTCTGGGACACTGTGAAAGCAGTACTAAGAGGAAAGTTCATTGCATTGAGCTCATACATTAAAAAGATAAAAAGTCAACAACTAAATGACCTAACATTACACCTCAAAGCCTTGGAAAAAGAAGAACAAATCAACACAAAAAAAGTAGAAGACAAGAAATAATTAAAATCAGAGCTGAAATCAATGAAATTGAAACAAGAGAAACAATTCAAAAAATTGACAAAACAAAAAGTTTCTCTCTTTGAAAAAGAAAGCAAAATTGATAAATCCCTAGCCATACTACCTAAGAGAAGGAGAGAAAAAACTCAAATTGCTAGAATTCGTATTGAAAATGGAAAGATCACGCAGACACCATTGAAATACATAACATAATTAGAAGCTACTTTGAAAATCTATACTCCAACAAAATAGAAAATATCAAAGACATTGACAAATTTTTAGAGACATATGATCCTCCCAAACTGAATCAGGAAGACATACACAATCTAAACAAATCAATTTCAAGCACTGAAATAGAAGAAGTCATCAAAAGCTTACCAACCAAGAAAAGTCCAGGACCAGATGAATTCTCAGCTGAATTCTACAAGACCTTTAAAGAAGTACTGATACCAAAACTCCTCAAAGTATTTCAGGAAATACAAAAGGAGGGAACCCTTCTAAATTCATTCTATGAGGCTTGTATCACTCTTATACAAAAACCAGACAAAGAGACATCAAAGAAAAAAAACTTTAGACCAATATCCCCGATGAACACAGATGCAAAAATCCTTAACAAAATACTGGAAAATCACATACAAAAATATATTAAAAAGATAGACCACCATGATCAAGTGGGGTTTATCCCAGGGATGCAAGGTTGGTTCAACATCTGGAAATCAATAAATGTAATTCACCACATCAATAGACTTAAAGTTAAGAATGACACGATTATTTCAATTGATGCTGAGAAAGCATTTAATAAAATACAACACTCCTTCATGCTCAAAACACTAGAAAAAATAGGAATAGTAGGAACATACCTCAACATTGTAAAGGCTATCTATGCTAAGCCCATGGCAAGCATCATTCTTAATGAAGAAAAACTGAAAGCATTTCCTCTAAAAATTGGAATAAGACAGGGATGCCCTCTTTCACCACCTCTATTCAACATCATCCTTGAAACACTTGCTAGAGCAATTAGACAGACCAAAGAAATTAAAGGGATACAAATAGGAAAAGAAGAACTAAAGCTGTCATTATTTGCTGATGACATGATACTATATTTAGAAGATCCAAAAAATTCCACTAGAAAACTTCTAGGACTAATAAATGAATTCAGCAAAGTAGCAGGATATAAAATCAATACACAGAAGTCTAATGCATTTCTATTCATAAGGGATGAATCCTCTGAAAGAGAAATTAGGAAAATCATTCCATTCACAGTAGCATCAAAAAAAATAAAATAAAATACTTGGGAATTAATCTAACAAAAGAGGTGAAAGACCTGTACAATGAAAACTACAGAATATTAAAGAAAGAAATTGAAGAAAACCTTAGCAGATGGAAAGATCTCCCATGTTCTTGGATAGGCAGAATTAACATTGTCAAAATGGCCATTCTACCAAAGGCATTATACAGATTCAATGCAGTTCCAATTAAAATCCCAATGACATTCCTCATAGAAACAGAGAAAGCAATCATGAACTTCATCTGGAAGAACAAGAGACCTCAAATAGCCAAAACAAACCTGAATAGAAAAAGTGTAACAAGAACTATCACAATACCAGAACTTAAACTATACTACAGAGCAATAGTAACAAAAACAGCATGGTATTGGCACCAAAATAGACAGGCAGACCAATGGTACAGAATGGAAGACACAGAGACAAAACCACATAAATACAGTCACCTCATACTAGAAAAAGGAGAAAAAACCATACAATGGAGAAAAGATAGCCTGTCCAACAAATGGTGCTGTCAAAACTGGAAATCCATATCAGTGAAATGAAATTAAACTTCTACCTCTCACCCTGCACAAAACTCAACTCAAAATGGATCAAAGACATAGGAATTAAACCAAAGACCCTGCACTTAATAGAAGACGCCCAAATCTTCATCATGTTGGCTTAGGATCAGACTTCCTCAATAAGACTCCCAAAGTACAAGAAATCAAAGCAAGAATCAATAAATGGGATGGACTCAAACTAAAAAGCTTCTTTTTTTCAATCAAGAATGTGAAGAGAGAGCCTACAGAGTGGGAGAAAATCTTTTCCACAAGCACTTCAGATAGAGCACTTATCTCCAAAATTTATAAAGAACTTTACAACAAAAATACAAAGAACCCAATCAATAAATGGACCAAGGACCTGAGCAGACACTTTACAGAAGAAGACACACAGGCAATTAATAAATACATGAAAAAGTGTTCAACATCTCTAGTAATTAGAGAAATGCAAATTAAAACAACTCTACTATTTCATCTTATTCCAATTAGAATGGCTTTTATCAAGAATACAAACAATAATAGATGTTGGCATGGATGTGGGGAAAAAGGCACACTTTTACATTGCTGGTGGAGTTGCAAATTGGTGCAACCAATCTGGAAAGCAGTATAGAGTATCCTAAGAAAACTTGGAATGGACCCACCTTTTGACCCAGTTATCCCACTCCTCGGTTTATACCCAAAGGACTTAAAATCAGCAAACTACAGTGACACATCCATATCAATGTTTATAGCAGCTCAGTTCACAATAGCTAGATTGTGGAACCAACCTAGATGCCCTTCAACAGATGAATGGATAAAGAAACTCTGGTATATATACACAATGGAATACTTTCAGCCATAAAGAATAGTATTATGGCATTTGCAAATAAATGGATAGAATTGGAGTATATCATGCTAAGTGAAATAAGCCAAGCCCCCAAAACCAAAGGCCAAAAGTTTTCCCTGATAAGTGGAGGATGATATATAATGGGGGTGGGGTTGGGAAATGAGAGAATAATGGGGGAACTTTAGAATATGTAGAAGAAAATGAGAAGGAGGGGGCTATGAAAAATGGTGGAATGAGACAGACATCATTACCCTATGTACATGTATGATTACACGAATGGTATGAATCTGCATTGTGTACAACCATAGAAACAAAATTATGTACCCCATTTGTGCACAACGAATCAAAATGCAGTCTGTAAAAAATTAAAAGCTAAATAAAAATAATAAAAAAAGAAAATAAAATTATTTAGAGAAATGAAACAATGACTTTAGAAATATTTTGGTAAGTTTTATTATTCATCTATGCTATAATAAATTGTTTATATATAATTATATGTCCTATAACAAAGTGCAGGAGCTAATTATCTAAACTAGGAATTGACTGGTGAAGTTAAACACATTTTCATGTGCTTATTTACCAACCATGTATCTTATTCAGTGAAATATCCTTGTCTCTTACCCATATTCTAATTGGATTATTTGCTTTTTAATGATAACATTTGAGTACTTTATACATATTATAGATGTGTTCTTCACTACACATGAGGCTTATAAATATTTTCTCCCAAGTTTTACCTTATCTTAATTTTCTTAAAGCATCTTTTTCAGAGAAAACGATTTCACTTTGATATAATTTAATTCACCAAATTTTTACTTTATGTGTCTTGCTTTTGGCATCCTAAGAATGCTTCACTAAGCTGTATATCCTAGAGAGATTTCTTTAAGTTTTCTTCTACAAGTTGTAAACTTTCACATTTTCCATTTAAATCTATAAATCAATCTATCTGAGTTCATTTTTATAGCAACTGTGAGATTTGTAATGAGATTCATTATTTTTGGCTTTGAACGCATGTTACGGTCTAAATATCTATGTCCCTTCAAAATTCATGTATTGAAACATAATTATCAAGGTAATAATAGTCGGTGGTGGGTACTCTAGGAATGATTAGGTCACAAGGGCTCTGCCACTGTGAATGGTGTTAGTGTCCTTATAAAAGAGGCCTAAGGGAGCCCGTCTGCCTTTCAGAATGTGAACGCATGTAAAAGACACCATCTATGAAGAAGATGGAATCTGTTGGTGGCTTGTTCTTGAACTCCCCCATCTCCAGAATTGTAAATACAAAATTTATATTGTTTATGCTTTATCCAGTCTAAGTTCTTTTGTTATATCAACCCTAAGAAACTATGAGCTGCAGACACTCTCCTTCCAGCATTTAATTGCTTCTGGGTATTTGTCAAACTTCAGTTCACTGTACAGAACATATGTCCATCCACTGATGACTATATAAACACAATGTAATATTAGTTGACCATGAAACATGAAATATTGATATATGCTACAAGTTGGATGGACCTTGAAAGCCTTATACTAATTGAAAGAAACCAGTAATAGAAGATCACATTCTGTTTAGGCAAGGTGTCCAGACTGAAGAAATCTACAGATACAGCATATAGATTAGTGATTGCTTAGGAGTGAGAGGTAGGGGTGGGGAGTCTGTGTGTATGTAGAGGGGTGATAGCCAAAGTGTTTGAGGGGTTTTTAAATTAAAACTTGATTTTTTTCTAATTATTTACACATGAAAGAGATTTCTTTTTGAAAAGATTAAAATGTTATTAAATTGTGGTGATGGTTTCACATATTTGTGTGTATATTTTAATGCTTGGATCGCTGAGTATGCATACTCTATTTCAATGAAGCTATGAAAAAAATAATCAGTTATCCAGATATCCATGCTGCCTGGAGCTACTTCTGTGTACTCTATTCCCTTCCATTGATCAAAGCATCTAACTCTCTAACTACAATGACTTGATCCTGTAGCTCTATAAGAAATTCTGGAAACAGAATATCTCAATCTCATTAGGATCTCCTCTGAAGATTCTTCTTTTTCAGAACTTTCGTTTTTTTAAAAAATTTGGATTTTTTTTTTATTGTAAACAAATGGGATACATGTTGTTTCTCTGTACATGGCGTAAAGGCATACCATTTGTGTAATCATAAATTTACATAGGGTAATGCTGTTTGATTCATTCTGTTATCTTTTCCCTTCCCCCCACCCCTCCCACCGCTCTTTTCCCTCTATACGGTCCTTCCTTCCTCCGTTCTTGCCACCCTCCCCAACCCTAACCCTAAACCTAACCCTAACCCTAACACTAACCCCTCCCACCCCCCATTGTATGTTATCATCCGCTTATCAGTGAGATCATTCGACCTTTAGTTTTTTGAGATTGGCTTATCTCACTTAGCATGATATTCTCCAATTTCATCCATTTGCCTGCAAATGCCATAATTTTATCATTCTTTATAATATTCCATTTTATATATATATATATACTACAGTTTCCTTATCCATTATTTTTTAATTGGCATTTTTAGTGTTCATCTCACAAGTCAAGTACAGGCTTTATTATATTTACACCTAGAAATTTTATTTTTTTGAGCAATCATAGTGATGTATGGTTAATTTTAGTTCCCACCAGATCATTGCTAGTATGGTCGTGTGCTGCCACGATAGACCACATGTACATCAGTGGTCCCATAGGGTTATAATAGAACTGGAAAACTCCCATCATTTAGTGACCTTGTAGCCATCATAATGTCATGGCACAATGCATTATTCACGTGTTTGTGGTGATGCTGGTGTAAACCAACCTAGAGCACTATCAGTCACAAAATACAGCAAATAGTTACATATAGTACATAATGCTTGAAAGTAGTAAACTATTGTGCTACAAGTCCATGAATTTACTACACTATTCATTGTTATTTTAGAGTGTAATATTACTACTTATTAAAAATGTTCACTGTTAAGCCATTGCACCATGTTATTCTGGCAGTAGCCTCATACACCTCCTGTTTTCTGAGTCTCCTGATGGCATCAAGAGGCCTTGTCAAGTGCTTGACCTGTACCATCTAGGTTTATGTAAGTATACTCTGTGATGTTTGCACAATGACAAAATTGTCTAATGGCCTGTTTTTCAGAATATATCTTTTTTTCTTTTTTTTTTTTTCGGTGCTGGGGAATGAACCCAGGGCCTTGTGCTTGCAAGGCAAACACTCTACCAACTGAGTGAGCTCTATTCCCAGCCCCAGAATATATCTTTATCATTAATCAGTACATGACCACATATGGAAATACAACTCATTTGGGGAGATTAACCTTGTGTTGTGTGAACTCAATGAATACACTTATAGTTCTAGGAGAATGTTTTGTACATTCTGTAGTATATTTTAAAAGAACAATCATGTCATATCTAATAAAGGTAGTTTTTTTCACCCCCTTTTGATCTGCATGCCTTTATTTTTTTTTTTCCTTTTCATGTCTTATGTTGTTATCTAGAACTATGTATATGTCCATTGGTTCTGTTTCTCTGGAGAACCCTGAGTGTTACTATCTATACATATTATCTATCTATCTATCTATCTATCTATCTATCTCCTAGTGGTCGGCTTTTTTTCTGGAAATGCCTGAAAATTACAGTGGCATGAAAAAGGGAAGTTCCAAGAAAATGGAATCTCTCTGCTTATTTCAGTTAATAATAGAAACACTATCATTTTACCCTTTCTTTTCATATCATGTGACTGAAATATTTTCCTATACTGGAGAAATTGGAAGTAAACTACAAGAACTCAGAGTTTCTGAACACAGCCTTTACACGAAGCAAAGGAAAATGCTGAAACTCTAATATCCTTCTAAATTCATGAGGAAGAGCCCTGTCCAAAATGCAAATGGACCCAAATGGGTTAAGTCTGAGCCAAAAAGCAACTACTAAAGCTATATGGCAAGAGGAAATCCAATAGAACAAAGTTGCTTTTCATTCTTTTTATTTTCCGTTTGGTGTTGGAGCCAAATGATAGACCCAGAGCCAGATCCTGATTTTTACCATGTGGACTAATATCCAGGCAGGGTGGAATTCAGCTGATATCTCTAGGTTTCTGTCCATCTATTCTTGAAGACCAAAAATGTAAATGGGCGTTTGAGAAGACCCCACCAGTTTTACTATCTTTTCTTGGGTTCCTTCCCCCACTTCCATTTTGTCTACCTCCATCTTAAAGTAACTTTTTGAGAGGCTATAGCGAGAAAAGACGTTGTTGAAGTTGATCTGTAATTTAAGTTTACCTTTGAAGATAGACTTCTGCCTTCAAATATAACTTCTCAGTCCTTCACAATACGTGGTGGCAGTTTGGGACATCAGCTATCTGTGCCAAAATTTACACACTGGAACAGAGACATAAGTTTAAAAACAAAGTCAAAAAGTCATGAAGATGGGGGTCTAGCCACAAAGAGATGTGTCAAAGGCAAAGATGTTGTGGATGGTGGAAGTAGAGAGTAGTATACAAGAAGGGTGTAGATGAATGGCTGAGAGACTTCAGCTCACCTTATAGACTGGTTGTGGCTGGGGAAAGTTGGATAATGCAGGGAAGCAGTTACCTGTTTTCAAATTCAATAATTTTTATTTATTAACCTTTATATACAGATCTGTGAACCCAATAACATCTCACTTTTATTCCAATTTTCATGGTTTTGTTCCCACTCTGTTACTTGGCCTGTATGGAGTATACTCAATATTAATCCTGGATAAGAAATGTTTTTTTCTCTCTCTGTCTGTCTCCGTTTGACTCTCTCTCTCTCTCTCTCTCTCTCTCTCTCTCTCTCTCTATATATATATATATATATATATATATATACACACATACACACACACATATATATATTCTACAGATATGTATATGTATATATAGTGTATATATATATACACATTTGTACATGGAAATATGCCTATCTGAATATATCAATATGTATCTATGTGAATATACAGAATACATACATATATAGATAGATACATATGCACATTTATCCCTCTTCCTTTTCTTTCCTTCTCTCCTTTTTACTTAATGGCATAACTTATGCCTACTTAACTACAGACTCCTAAAGCAATGTGCTCCTGTCTTCGGTATTTTGTAAAATCAATAGCAAAATCACTAAAAATAGCCTCCCAACTTTCTCTCTGCCTCCTGGGTCCTTTCAGCACAAAATGGCTGTTAATGAATCTTATAAAGGGCTTAGTGAACATTAATATTAGACTACCTGCAATGATGTGTTAATTAAAATTAAGTCCCCTTTTCATTTAAGATGTGATAGGAAAGAAAATTTGACACAGGCAAAACATCACTGTGAATTTTAATTAAAAGAAATTTAGGAGTGGGCACATATCATATAATCACAATTGTTCAGACATCCTGTAGACAGAATACTTCCTTGATTTGATCAGAAACAGCACATTAGAGTTGAGGGTGACTACATGTCAGAGAGAAATCTCTTGCTTCTTGATAGCAACATACCAGTGTCACTATAATTATGACTTTAATATTTAAAATTTGTTGATTTCATATTTGCCTGCATGTATGCTAACTAAAATTAATTAATTTTAAATTATACACACCAATTACTACATCAGACTCATTTTCCAACATATTATTCCTCACTGATTACGTATCCTGTAAAATTGCTTTAATTTTTAATTTTGTACTTTAAAGTCAAATAATAATATGTATTTCTAATTAAGCTTGCTTACATATCTCACTGCTGATTAAACCGTGTTTTAATATTTTATGACACCAACCACCTTTAATTCCTCTGCTCTGGTAGCTTTTGCCTCTCTGCTTGTTTTCCTTGTCTCATATATCCTGATGTGACATCTAAGAGCATTTCTTTCCTAATTCTGTTTTACAGCAATGAAAAGCTTCTAGATTTTTGGTCTAAAAATAAGGACGAAGTAGCGGATAAAACATCTTAGAGATGATGAGGGAAATTTACTAGGTTATGCCACATAAAAGTGTTGTTTTTATAGGTTTTCCTAAGCTTCCTGGTAGTTTGCAGAGAGCTAAACATTTTTATTTACAAAAGTTATATGACTGAATCTTACAGAAATCCAATATAAATATTTTTGACCTCAACAGTAAAAGGTTCTCACACTTATAAGCTGATCTTTCCTTTTGCAATGAAAACCATAAAATAATAAATTGGAATTAACATGGGGTGAGTATTCTCCACATGTGGAGCTTCACAAT
Source organism: Sciurus carolinensis (assembly GCF_902686445.1). Classification (NCBI taxonomy): domain Eukaryota; kingdom Metazoa; phylum Chordata; class Mammalia; order Rodentia; family Sciuridae; genus Sciurus; species Sciurus carolinensis. Next base: position 33,836,589 of record NC_062229.1, read on the forward strand.
GATCATTTTATTTTGTCCTTATAAAGTGCCATGGCTGAGAGAACTGAGGACCAGAAAGATTAAGAAAAAGTGTGCCAAGGCACCCATTCTAAGGAGCAGAGCCAGGAAGCCAGCTCCACTCCATTCTGTTAGAGCCCCACGCAGCCTTCTGTCCTCTCAATGAATTAGCCATCCTCACATATTTTAAGTTAACTGGAGATTCAAAAGACATGGCTATAAATTCAGTGCTTTGTCATATATTGTTGAAAATCCTTAGGATGCTTTGTTATGAGAAATGGGCAGTTCAACTCCCATTCTTCTACCTTTTTCTTTCCTTTCCCAGTCTCCCATCCTCAGTACTCAGAGAAATCACCTCATGTCCTGAGGGTGAGGAAAGGAAGAGCCATCGTGGGCTAGAGGAAGGAGATCCAAGGTCTTCTTTAAACCTGAACTGATTATATATTTTCCCACCCTGAATTATCCTTTGTAACAGATTTAAAACATTAATAAGATGATTCTTAAATAGTTAAAAATGAAAAAGTATGTGGAGCTTGTTTACATAAATACAATAAGATAAAACTGAAGAGGAAAAAGTGAAAAGTCAGTGCATAGGTGTTAAAGATAATTAGGAAAACAGTAGAGAAGTCTGCCTTTAAAACAAAAACAGGAAAATTCTTTATAAAATAAAAACACATAAGACATTTCAGTCTACTGTTTCAAAGTATGGGGATGAGTTACCAGGAACCAATTAAGTTGTGGTACAAAATATATATAATATTTATTTTAAAAATAAATTAAAAAGCAGGCTACATCAAAACAAAGAATATGTGCATCAAATGATACTATAAAGTGAAAATGCAACTTATAGAATGAAAGAAATCTCTGTTGATCAGATTTTCAGATTATAACTCTGAAAAGGATCTAGTATCTATACTATTTAAAGAACACATGACTCAACAAAGAAAAGACCAACAACTCAAGATGCCCTTCAACAGATGAATGGATAAAGAAACTGTGGTATATATATATACAATGGAATATTATTCAGTCATAAAGAAGAATAATATTATGGCATTTGCAGATAAATGGATGAAATAGGAGAATATCATGCTAAGTGAAATAAGCCAATCCCAAAAAATCAAAGGCAGAATGTTTTCCCTGATAAGTGGGTGATGATATATAATGGGGGTGGAGGGGTAGGAATTGAGAGAAGAATGGAGGAACTTTATATCACATAGAGGAAAATGGGGGGATATGAAAAATGGTAGAATGGGGCAAACATCATTACCCTATGCACATATATGATTACACAAATGGTATAAATCTACATCATGCACAACCATAGAAAAGAAATGATGTACCCCATTTGTGTACAATGAATCAAAATGTAGTCAGTAAAAATAGAAAAAATTAAAGAGTGGGCCAAGAACTTACACTTTTCTCCAAAGGAAATACACAAGTGGCCAACAAGCACATGGAAAGGTGCTTAATGTAATTTGTTATTAGAGAAATGCAAATAAAAACTACAATAAATTAGTTCTGCATACCAACTAGGATGGTGATAATTATTTTTTTAAAAAAGGAAATAATAAATATTTGTAAAGATGTGGAGAAAATAGGAACTTGCGTATTATTGGTGACAATGTAAAATGGTACAACTATTATGGGAAAACAGCTTGACAGTTCTTCAAAGAGTTAAGTATAGAATTACTAGGTGGCCCCCCTGAAAATAGAAAATGTTTGAAAAAATGAACTTATAAAATTCTCCAATTTTCAGAGAGTTCAAGAGAATATGACTCTCCATTAAATCAGGGGTTTTAGCCAAACCACTTTCTTCATAGGATACAGAAACCTTACTGAATTTCTAATCAGATTCACTGGGGAAGCTCAACTGGATCAACCATTCTGTTCCTGGGACCAAGGATAAGGAGTGAGGTGCCTGGGGAGTGGGTAATTGTGGGAAGGTAGTTGGAAGAAAGTGTCATTGAGGTGTCCGCCATGAGGCCTCCAAATGGAGGTGCCTGAGCTAGTGATAGAAAGGAAGATACACATCTCTAAGAGCCTACTGACCAATGGGTGGAGAGTCCTGGACTACAATTCCTTTGGAGTCTGCAATGGATGGGCTTTGCCCTACATCTGATGTGGAAAAGGTAGTTTCTCCTGTGAACTAAAACCTTTCTTTCTGTTTGGACCTGAAAGATCACACATAGGATTTTTGGCCAGGAGCTGGATTCCTGACTTATAGCAAAAAATATTTTTTTTGTGTGTTTGTTTCCTTTTATCTTGTGGTACTTCTCAGATTTCAAAATGCTTTCATATTTATTATCAAACTAAATTCTTACAACATCACATGACTCTTCACATTTTTTATATGAGGAAAATTTCAAGGTTAAATAACTTATTTGTGGTCACAATACCAGGAAACAGATAAAACAGATCTAAAATAAAAGTGTTTTGACAAAAAGTTCAATGCTTTTTTGAGAACACTCCATAGTATGCAGGCACAACTTCTTCTTTTGTTTAAGGCAGCCTATGATATTCAGGAAACAAATCCCATGAATAAAAATACTTCAGCTTCTGTTTTCAAAGTAAACTTTGACCATTTGTTCTTTCCCTTTACTTTAGAGTCTTCTGAGTTTATTTAGGTTGAATCCCACCTGCTAAGAGCAGCTGTTTCACTATCATATTATAGAAGCACTAGAGAGACTTAAGTGACTTTCTTAAGGCACCCAGCAAGATGAGATCAGATACAAGGTATTATTAGGATTGCTTTACATTTGAATTAACCTGCTGACTTTCAGCTGCTGTACCATTTTGGGAAAATCATGATGTTTGATTTGAGACATGTAGCAAAACTGAACTGCATGTTTGTTACTAAAACTTTAAACATCTTACTTTCTGAAATCTATTTTGAATGTGCATCGATCAGTATCTAACCTACAGTAAACTGGTGTGTGTTACAAAGCTGAATGGGCTATCAGTAGGACTCATAGTTCTAGGAGAGATTTGACTCAGGATTAAGAACCGATGCAGTCTTTAAATATGGTACATTAACAGCAATCCAGATAGCACTGGGTTTTATTCAAAGTCAGAAGATAGTTATCGTTCAATGACTGATTTTATGTGTTAACCTTACTGGGTTAGGATATCTGGGTATTATTTAAAGTATTATTTCCTTAAAATATTTTCCTTAAAATGTCTTCATGTGTTGGACAGTTAATATCTGTCATAATATTTTAGGTACCTATTGAATTTTTAAAGGAAGAATATTTATTTTCAAGTTGCTGCTATAATTGAAAACCTAATAACTGGTCCTGTTGACTGTGCCTTTCATCACTGTTTCTCTGTGCCACAACCATTCATGTGTATTTGAAATACAGAGATTTAAAAAGCCAAAAAAGAAATTATTTCTGGCGTGTCCATGAGGATATTTCTGGAAGACATGAAAATTTGAGTCAACAGACTAGTTCAGATCTGTTCTTAACAATGTGGGTGGGTATCATTCAACTGTTAAGTTTAAGGCCAAATTGAAAAAAAAAAAAAAAAATTGGAAAAGGGCAAATTCTCTCTCTCCTTGAGGGGACACATTCATCTCTTCAACTCTTAAAAATCAGAGCTCCTAGATTTAGCACCTCCAGACTCCAGGACTTATAGCACATTCCTGCCCTTCTTTCCTGCCAGTCCAACTTCTACATGGCAGATCCTGGACATCTGGGACTCCAGATGAATTGAACTAGGCCACATAATAAAACCCTTCTTATCTATCTATCATCTATCTATCTACCTATCTTCCATCAGTTCTGCCTTCTGCTTCTCTGAAGAACTCTAGGGCAACACACATAAGGTATAGCTAATTCCAGTGGCATCCAGTTTCTTCCTAAAGATTGCATTGGTGGAATAAAATGGGTTTCTAACAAAGACTACCAAAATTTAATTTTGAACATTAACCAATTGGAAAAAAATCTCATCATATACACAGAATCATAAACATATTCTTCTTTGATTAAATAATTTATCTTAATCTATTTTTACAATGAGATAATTAGAGTGGGGACAAAGCTCAGGTACATAGCTGTTAAATTTAGTGTGATTTGTAATAGCAAATAAACTCAGATGTCTACAAAAGGAGGATAATTAAATGACTTAGAAAAGGTTTAGTAATGCTCTATAAGGACTAAAAGAACAAATTACATATTTTTCAAGGCATATATATTAAATCTATGTATATGCTATACATATAGTTGATAAAGCTTTTTTGCTATATGTATAACAGATATGAGTGATGATTTTCTTATTCAGTTTCTCATATTTTCTATAATGGCTCCTTATTTCTTTCATAATCAGAAAAAATTAAAAGAGTATATTTATAAATATTTAAGATTTGTTATGAATCTTGGCTACCCATACTTTTTCCTTTACATTTTGTCTTTCCTTATTATTTAATTGAAATATTGAAATTATAACAAAACAGTTTATGTAGAAAACCATTCCTCAATCATCTTCTTTAATACAAACTCGCTTTTTCTAACCAGATCTCTTTAATGATCTGCTTCTTTCTATTCTCCTCTCTCTCTCTTTCTCTCTCTCTCTCTTTCCCCTCTTCCCCCAAAACTACACTTTCTAATCCATACTACTTAACTCATTGAATGTGATGCTAGCATTTTTTTTTTTCAATACTAGGAACTTGAAACAAAATCAGGAAACATAAGCAGGGAACTTGTCATCGAGTCAATTTCTTTGTACTTTTCTGCAAACCAGGACGGCAGGCAAGAAATGTTATTTGGTGTTTCAATGATGTGTACCTAGATCATCAATTACCTCTGTAGTTGTTGACATATTAATTTGTTTTCACCTTCTCTGTATTTTTCTCTTTCTCCTTTACAAGAAGGTTGTAAGGTTCTTTTTATTTCACTTCCTCAGTGGCCTATGCACATAAAAAACAGAAGCTGACTCAAAGCAGTATAACACTCTAAAGTGCTGGTCATCCAAGTTGTAGAGGGGAAGGGTTTGAAGTTGGTGTTTGGAGAAGTCTAGAGAAGAGAACTTTTATCTGGGGAAAAGCATGGGAATGTTGGGGATTAACAGGACAGCAGTTAGTTAGAACTTGGCACCCCTGGGTAGAGTTAGTGCTTCTTGAGGATCATTACCTGGATGATTAGGACCACATGATCCAAGGGCTCTGGTCAATAAGATCCAAGGGCTTAGGGTTTTAGGTGTCATACAGAATCTCATGCTTCAAGGCTGGCAAGGAAACCGCATAAACAGTGGACTACCTCATGAATGGTAGGATGACTGATGCTTCAGATGTAGTAATGCTCCGGTAATCAGTAATGAGAGAGACCACTCCAATGCTTAGGTGTGTCTTCCAACTTTGTACTTTGGTAGATCCTACCCATATGGTGAGATGAGACACAGATACAAACTGGAATTGTTTTAAACAAAGTAAAGGTACATTAAATTTCTCATATGTCTGCATTTGTGTGGAAAAGGACTTACCTGTCACAGAGAGAATGCCATGTTCATTGTGACTTCAATTTTTTTTTTCATTAGCAGTAAAGAGGTTGCCACTGATTTTTCTGAGGAGGTCTGTAGTAATGATAATTATAGTAGCTGATATATCCTTACATAGAGATTTATAAAGCAAAAAATATATATATTCACAGACCATTTGCTCCTCATAATAGCTTTATCAGATAATGAGGAATATTATCTACATTTTCTATCAGAAGAATGAGAACCACAGGGGTTAATACGATTTGCAAATGTTAACCCATCTAGCAGACGCTGAAAATGTGTCAAAACCCCAAGACTTCAGTGCCTGTCTCTTGTCCTGCAGATACAGAAACGCTGCGCATCCTCTTTTAGAGGCAAAGAGCTACTTTTTCTTTATTTGTTTTGTATCTGATTTTTTGTCTCATGTATTGAGGACCAAAGGTAAGATGGAATTCCAGAAACTAAGTGCAGACAAGAGATAAAGAAGTTGTCCAACAGCAAAATTAGGAAGGAATTTTAAGAAACAGATGAACTGGATAAAGTTCCTATCTAAATTGGGTGTTCGGGAGCAGTAGGCAGGAGAGAGGTTAGAGTCTTAAAAAAGAATCTCAGAGGGACTGGAATATGCATGATGTCTTCAGTTTTGGGCATGGCCATCTATGGAGGGAACTGACTCACAACTTAGCTCTAAGACTCAATTTACTCATCTGGAATATGAAGTTAATGATAGTCCATCCTCTGATGTTTCCTCTGCAAATAACAAGAAAAAATGCATGTAAACAGTAAAACACAAAATTGCAATCTATAAAACACTTTACAAATGAGAATTAATTATTTTCTGTCTGTTCACATACAGAACTTCAGAAAGAGTATAAACACTTTAGGTAGGGCAAGCATTACCTGAGGGAGAGAAAGCATCAAAATGCTAATCCCCAAATTGAAATTTTTAGAGCTGTATATTTGCATACAGCCTAAAATCCCTTCAAAAATAGCTGGAATGCATTTAGTTACTTTTAAAAACCACATATTGAGTTGTTATTAATTTATTATAGATGAGGCAATGTTTTCCTTTTAAAAAGTTTTCTTCATTGCGCCAAAGGCACCAGTAGAAAATTTAGAGTGTTTTATATGCAATAGAATATGCATAGTGGTATCAATAATAAATAGCATTTTCCACAGTGGAGCATGTGAGCCACTTGCTCAGAGAGCAGAGTCACTCACTCTTGGTGAGCTAAAAATACCTCAGTGACAAATTTCAGGAAAGAAAGGGAAAGAAGAGACTCTGTGTTCATTATCCAAGGCTAGAACCTAGCCTGAATGGTCCATGGTGCCCTTATTATCTCTTCTCATTACCTTGTACATTAAAACTCTAACACAGTCTAGTACACACTGCTGAGAACTCTGTCCCCAAAGCTGTGTCTACTTCATTTTAATAACAGAATGATTTTTCCCATGCCAAGCTCTTCCATGTATCTTTTAAGAAAAACATTGAACAGCCCTGAATAACATAAGGCACAAAATTTTATTAATAAAATGAAATGTCTGTTGAATGAACAAACGCAAAAATTGTTGTCAAGATATTATATAGGAATGACACTTCTATTTTTAGTGCACCAAGTGTCTGCTCTCATGAGTTTTTCTGGTGGCACATTGACACAGCACTTTGGTCTTTCCACAGGAATAACCAAAGAGAAAGAAAATTCCATGGGACATAGAATTATGAAGCTAAAGGAGACCTAATTGATAAAGCAATCAGGAAAAAAAAAAGAGTTATTTGTCTATAAATATGAGTTGGATGACATTGAATGATTCTGCGATGTGATGAATATAGAATTCTATTTATTTCCATTTGGGCACCCTATCTGGTATTGATCCTTGACAATTAGGTTGTCAAAACACACTAAATCCTGTATATTTTAAATGTGAATTTGAAGGGTTAATATGAGGTTTTGATAGCAGGTGAGGGGAAAAAATGCATCCTCAGGACAATAGAAACTTAAGTTTTTCAAATCTCATAACCATCAAATCCTGTGTGAAAATCTATCGATGGAGCATGGTCACTGGAGCAAAAGATATCAACAGCGAGCTTGCCAGATACGTTTTAAATATGTGAGTAAAAATACAGAGAGAGAAATAAATTTGTGGGATTGCAAAAGAAGAATTAGTGTTTATATAATTTCAATTGGGAAAATGGTTGCCATGAGAGTGAATCAGCACCTAAAATAGTCATGTCTAGTTCAACAGCTCTCTAATGGGTGACCTTGAACAAGTCTCTTTATTTGAACTTCAGTTTCCACTTAAGTAAATAGGAAATAATAGCAACTGAATTGTCCACTCAAGAATAATGATAGCAAGATAACCTCAAAGAGCACATAGGAACATAGGAAATTTTCTTGCAAATAAATTGGTGTGTGTCTGTGTGACAACTACTAGTGGTGACTGCATGCACATAAAATACGTGAGCCTACAAGCAAATATTAGCTGTTATTATTTCCAAATTAAACCAAATTGACTTAATTCAACTCATGTCTTGTGGAATTTTGAAGACGCAGATAAGGATGCCTTCCCCCACAGTCTATTTTAAAATTACATATACACAACAAAATGCCAGGCAGTTTTTGCTTTGTTGAAAAGTTAGATGGATTTTTAAATTTGGAATCACATACTGACTTTAAAAAGAACAAAAGAGAAATTCTGAATTTTAGTGGGACAGGAGAATATATTCTGGGAAATAAGCCTAAAACATCCCAAACTCTTTCTCTAATTACCCTTGTCATGAGCATAAAACAAGATAGTACTTGTCCATCAATAAGTAGACAAGTATTTCTATGAACAAAAAACCAGATAGTACTTGTCTTCATCAATGTGTAACTTCTTTGTTATGTTACAGAAAACTGTTTTGTCATTCAATACTGTTCTTTGTGTTTGAAGTCGAATTCACTTGGTTTCTTTATTCATCAAATAGTTCATGTATTTATTTGTTGTTTAGTGAATTTATTTTATTTCTTTCTAAACACACTTTTCTATCACTTTCCCCTTTCTTTCAGTTTCTAAGGCCAAACACGTGACATCATCCTTACTCATCTCATTCTCTAGTGCAATATTTACCATTGGTCAACAAATATTGTCTATTCTCTGCTACAAGTAGGTCCAGAAATTAACCCAGTTTCATCATCTCCACCGCCACCACCTGAGAAGATTATCCTTTTTTCTTTTGGTGCCTTTACAACAGGTCCTCGATCCACAAAATGTTCCTTGTAAACTTTAAATCGGATCACCCCTGTACTCTAGATCTTCCAGTAGGTTCCTGTTTTACACTCACTCTTACTCTTCATCACTCTGCTGTGAACCCCAGCCTACATGTTATTTGTAGAACCCAGCAACTTGTTCTTTTATATCTTGTTCCATCTTCCTAAAATGCTCCTCCTTGGGTACCTAAGTATCTCCCTTCTCCTCTTCCTTCAGGCCTTTGCTCAATGTCAACTTCCCATCACCAACATATTTGAAATTGCACACTCAGTTATTCTAATGCCTCATTCTCCTTATTTTCCCTCATGTCGTTAATCACTAACTGATCTATTATATATCTTACTTATTTGTGAAAATTTGTCACCTCCACCTCTTTCAGAAAGAAGCTAAACAAGGGAAATGAAATCTGCCTTATTCTTCTTTCATCGTTGCATCCCCCAAACAACAGAAAAGTATCAGATACAAAGAAGTTCTTTGAGGGACAAGCAAGGAAAGAATTAATTTGTTTTGGGGAATGAAATAGAGAAATTAGCCCTTGATAAAAGTAACCCTCAGAGTGACCCCCTGAAGCTACTGTTAGAATTATCTGTATTGCAGAGACCACTGAGGAACAAAAAGTTAAGGAACTTGCTCATTTCACACAGCAACTGAGTGGAGAAAATGTGGGAAGCAGAGTTTATGGAGAAACTTAATAGCCTGCACTTAAATTACCAATTGGGAAACATATACAGAAGTGAAAACCATATTTCCTATATCTATGTCTTTATTTTTAAAATGTATTTCAATATTAAGCAAAAAAATTTCCAACTTAACTTAGGTATAATTAGGTACAAATAAAAATTGTATATATTTAAGGTATAAAATGTAATGGTTCTACATTAATATACATTGTGAAAATCCAGTTAATTAACACATCTATCACCTCATGTTTACCAGTTTATATGTGTTTGTAGTGAGAACACTTAGGATGTACTTCAAATTACATCAACTATTATCTTTCAAATGGTAGTCAGTGCACACTTTACAATAGGTATGGGTTTACCAGGGCTTTTGTAAGAGAGTATATCAGCATGTATAAAGTTATTTGATAGTTGGTTGCTTCTAACACTCCTCAAAGGTCAAGTAACAATATTTCGTTGCCAGATGTGGAGCTCTAAGAGACAGTGTTGTGCCTGAACTGACTCCAAATGCTGAATCTCTGATTTATGCAATTGGAACAATCTCAGATTTCTTATTAGGAAAACGATGGTCACATTACCAGGTTACCCTTCTCACGGAGTAGTGCTAAATGTGAACTTATGTACTGTTTATATAAATGGATGTCATTCTTGAGAGTATGAAGGTCACGATAGGTTCATATTTTAGTATTGGAACAGTGGTTAAGAGCACAGATGGTGGAGGCTGCCTTCTGAGTTTCTCAGTTGCTGTGTGACCTTGAGCAAGTTCCTGCATTTTGGTGCCTCAGTGGTCTCTGTAATGCAGATAATTGTAATAGTACCTCTACAGGGTCACTCCGAGTATTACATATATCAAGGACTCGGAAACTTCTTGAAGTATAAGCACTGCACACATTTAGCTGTTAATTTGAGAAGTGTTACAGTTTCAAACATCAGTTTCTGTCTTTAATGGAAAGAGTAGAAATAAAATGGCAAGAGCTCATAACTGCAAATAGGCTGAAGCCCACACTGATAGATCCTGGGGGTGAGGAGGGGAAGGGTAATTCTTAAGTGTAATTTGAAGTGGGTGCTGTCATCAAAGCAACTGAGGAGTGAGTGAAATAGAAAGTGCTATCTACAGAAGACTCTGGGCAATAGGTTTTAGTATCAAAAAAGTAATACCTAAAATCTGTGTATAAGAAGGAAATTATTAACTCTGACTGAGAAAACCATATTCATGTTTCGTATTTTAAAACATGACTGACAGAACTGGAAAAATAGGCTGAATAAGAATGATCCTCTTGGATGTTTATTTTTACTCTCAGTAAATTCATAGCAGCAAAGATATCTCAGAATTGTCTCATTATACAAGTAACAAGAGGTATTTTATGTAAAGAACACACAGAGCTAGCAAGGGCAAAGGAATTCAGCCTCTTTCTTATTGAAAGGTAATTTGTAAATTGTCAAATAGGTAAAGTATGAACCTGAAATATCACATTTCCAAAAGCATAGGTACTAGGGAAATGTGATTAACTGTGCCTCTTCACAGATTTCAAAAGAAGTGACTTGATTTTTTTTCCTTTTAATTTTGAGTTTGAGGCAATTTGACAATTACACAAAAGCACTCTGTTTGGAAGTCCAGTGAATATTTTATTTCAGGATCAAAATTACTCTTCTATTATAAATTCTGCAATTTTCCTTTATCTAGAAGGAAGCACAGCAAGAATCATGAGTGTGAAGGCAAAAAAACACAGTTAAGTAGCTGAATTCATGGTAACATTTAAGTAAAACTGGGTCTGAATAGCCATAGGTGGTTTGAACCACTAGGTAAGAAGATTCCATCCCTACAAGCAGAACTTTTGTAATTGGGGAAAGAACCATCCATTCTTGAAATAATAAATAGACAAAGATTCTGCTGCTAAAGGAACTGTCAATCTTCTTTTAATAATAGAAATTTGATTTTGCATTCTTCAGCTTACAGTCCTCAGTGCAGACACACCTTCTGTCTGCTTAGGCCAGCACCTTGCTTCCTGGGTTACCAGGGACCCCTGACCTGACATCGCTGACTGTCTGTGCTTTCCCTTATGGAGTTTTTGATCTTACTATTTGGTGGATCCTCTCTCTTGTAATTTTCAGATGCTGCCTGTACTTGAAATAAATTAGGGCCCATCTCATCAATCACCCTTGAAAGGTGGACATGACCACCACAAGTTTTTCTCTGCTCAAGTCCCACATATTCTTAAATGCTCAGACCAGCTATTACTCTCTCTACAAACACTTTCCCAACCTCTGCTTTTCCACCTCCATTAATTCTATGGGATCTGGCAGGACCTTAGGCTTGTCTCTAACCATGTATGCAGAGTGAATGATAAATGTTCATTTATCTGCCACCCCTGAAAGCTCCTCTCCTTCAGGAAAAGCACTTCCTTGAATTTTATTCATATTTTCAGTTTCCAAATGCCTAATGCATAGTAAGTTTTTAAAATTGTTTGCTTCCAAATTTTTGTATCATAAAAATAAAAGTTTTCTATAGGAAAGTCATATTGCTTTGTTTGGAAGTATTTCTCCTTGCTAGAGACAGAGGTATTTTAATTATGGTCCCTCCTTCAATGATTTTCCTAATCAAGCATTTGGGTATAATTTTGTGGAAATGCCAATGAGTCCACTGGACTTTCTTAATTGTAATATAATAGTTTATCCTACTGAAGGCACCTTACTTTTTGCTGATGTGATAATGACAGTCTATTATGAGTCCATTAGGTTATTCCTTATGGAACCAACACAGGAAACAAATATAATTAGCAGATTAATGTTTGCTTATGAAAAATAGAAAGACTTATTCTTCCTTTCAAATATTCCTGTGCTATTTGGTGTCTGTCATGGAGAATGGGACAATAGGGGAAGGACAAATATTATAAGGAGCTCATGTAAGTACTGCCACAAGCAAAACCAAAGACTTGGACATTCCGCTGGGAGTCATTTGAGGCCCATACAATATTGGCTTTCTCTACTTTGAGCCATGGTCTTTTCCAGATTAAATCTCTAGAGTGCCCCAGGATCTCATACCTAATATGGACACTCATCAAAATAGAATATAAAACTCATTCTCATTTTTATAATTGGTGTATATAAGTTATACAGAATATGGGGTTTCATTGTGATACATTCATACAAGTATATAACATGATTTGGTTTTACTCTCCAATACCTCCCCTCACCCTCCCCTCCTCCCTCCCACTTCACTCTCACTCCCCATTACCTCTTCATGTCCTCCTGTCCCCATCCCCAATTCCCATCCACCACACTAACAATCTCCTTTCTAGATTCATGACATCCTCTTTCCCCGCCTTCTGCTATCTTCCATATATAAGATAAAATGTGATACTTTTACTTCTGCATCTCCAGTTCCATCAATTTCCATCAACATGATATAATTTAATTCTTTTCAAATATGAGTGAATAAAATCTCATGGTTTACAAATATCACATTTTCTTTATTCATTCATCTGTTGACAGATACCTAGGCTGATTCCATAGCGCGGCTATTGTCAATTGTGCTGCGATAAACACAGGTACGCATCTATCATTATAGTATGCTGACTTTAATCTTCTTGAATAAGTAGAAGTTGTATAACTGGATCATATGGGAATTTTATATATTTTTTTATTTTTGAAGAAACTCCATGCTGATTACCATAGTGGTTGTACTAATTTACATTCCCACCAATACTGTGTAAGAGTTCCTTTTTCCTCACCAGCATTTACCGTTATTTGTATTCTTCACAATTGCCATTCTGACTGTAGTGAGATGGAATCTCAATGTAGTTTTGATTTGCATTTCACAGATAGCCCGAGATGTTGAACATTTTTTCACATACTTGTTGACCGCTTCTTTTGAAAAGTGTCTGTTTAGTTATTTCACCCATTTACTGAATGAATTGTTTATTTGTATTAGTGTTGAGTTTTTTTGATTCTTCATATATTTTGGACATAAATCCTCTGTTGGAAGAGTAGCTGGAAAGATTATCTCCCAACTCTGTAGACTATCTCTTCACTTTTTGATTTGTTTCCTTTGCTGCGCAAAAAGCTTTTTAATCTGATGCCATCCCATTTACCTACTCTTGATTTATTTCCTGAGCTACTATGAGTCCCGTTCAGGAAGTCTTTGCCTGTTCCTGTATGTTGGAGTGTTTTCCCTATGTTAAATTTCTGATCATACATCTATGTGTATGATCCACTTTGAGTTGACTTTTGTACAGTTAAGAAATGGGATCTAGGTTCATTCTTCAACATATGGATAGCCAGGTTTCCCAGCACCATTTTTTAAAGAGGTGGTCTTTTCTCCAAGGTATGTTTTTGTCACCTGTGTCAAAGATCAGATGACTATTGCTATGTGGATTTGTCTCCGAGTCTTCTGTTCTAGTCCATTGATCTCTGTGTCTGTTTTGATGTCAGAACCTTGATGTGTTTGTAACTATGACTTTGTAGAATAATTTGAAATCAGGTATCATGATGCCTCCAGCATTCTTCTTTTTGCTCTGAATTGCTCTGCCTATTCTGGGTCTTTTATTCTTCTATAGGAGTTTTTGGATGTCTTTTGTCCTAGTTCTGTGAAGAATGTCACTGGTATTTTGATGGGGATTGCTTTGAGTCTATAGATCACTTTTGGTAAAATATTCATTTTAGCCATATTAATTCTGCCTATTCATGAATATGGAGGCATTTGATATTCTAGTATCTCCTTCAACATGAACTTCTTTCTTCAACTTTTTATAATTTTATCATAAAAGTCTTTCACCTTCTTGGTTAAGTTAACCTAGATTTTTGGAAGCTATTTTGGATTATTTTTCTGATTTCGTTTTCAGTTGACTCATTATTTCTGTATGGGAAAACTATTGATTATTACATTGATTTTTATCCTGCTAGTTTTGCTGAATTTCTTTATCAGATCTAGAAGTCTTCTGATAGAGGGTCTTCTAGATACAAATATTGTCTCCTAATAAGGATAAAATCATTTTTACAATGAATGCCAACAACTTGGAAATAGAAAAAATATTTTTATCTACAGGAATCAAAACCTTCTTAACAATAACTCCAACTTATGGAAAAAAAGATGCATCTCAATTTTGAATTTCACAGTACATAAAAAATGTCCCGATGAATATCTTTGACATATAATGATCGTCACATAAAACAAAACTCATCATTTAGATTTAGCACAACACAGTGTGTTGTCTGTCAAACAGCATCATAAAGAAGTCCTAGGTTTTCAGCTCACTAGAAATCCACTCAAATATTAATATTTGCCTTCAGGTCCACACTGTCCTACAAACAGCATATAGATTTTTGTTTCCTTATGCTGCTTCACATACTTAGCATATATTCTACCTATCTCAATTCTATTTTATTTTCTTCATGTCAACCTAAACTCTTCCTTGTTTTGTGGAATTTACTTGATAAACTCATTTCACCATTCTTTGAAATATTTTAATACTTAAATATCATGTCATTTAACTTGACATCTAATTATACATCCCATATTATTTTGTTATTTGTAACTTCTTGAGGATAAGACTTAATTTTCAGGTTACTTAAAAATGCTCTCATAATACATTAAACATTATGAAGTATGCAATAGCTTCTTGGTAATATAAGGATGTAATAATTTTTCAATATAAGGAATTTAAGGAATTGATAATCTAACTGTACATGTTAGTAAACCATACCCTTGGGGTATTTTTATTTTCTTTCAAAAGTGTATTAAAACAGCTTTTAAATTAAATATTACATAAAATAAAGTAATACTGTGTTTAAAAATTTGTAAATGAGACATTGACAACCACTTGGGAAATTTAGCTTTTGTTCTTGACATTGAACATGGGTCTTGTGTATCTGGTAAACAAAGAAAATCTGTTGTGTTTTAAGATATTTCAAGACAATTTTGAGAACTTCATAACACTGAATTCTGGAAAGAAGTATGACACATGGGTACTTACAAAGTCTTCAGTAAATCTCAAATGTCTTCAACAACAATTTTTAAAGACACATATACATTCCCCAAAGGGGCATTTCCTCATTTATAATGTCTTTTTTTTTTTTTTTTTTTTTTTTTTTGTGGTGCTGGGAATTGAACCCAGGGCCTTATGCTTGACAGGCAAGCACTCTACCAACTGAGCTATATCCCCAGCCCTTATAATGTCATTTTTGTATCACCAATAATCTAATAATATTTGAAATATTTCAACATGACTCCAAGGTACCTAAGCCTTTTCAAGATAATACCAGAAACTTGGTGTGGACGGATCTTAGTGTGCAAAGGAAAGATGGACACCAATGTTGTCTATTCATATAGAAACTTGTGAATCACAGTAAAGCGTAAGATTTTAAGTGCAGAAAGAAAGCCTTGAGACAGCTTAAGCAGAGGAGTTATTTGATTTGATTTTCATGCTTAAAATTTATTCTGGAGGCTCTGAACAGTGTGGAGAGGAGCGGCAGGAATAGAGGCAGGGGAGCAAATGAGGCGGCGGCGGTTGTTGCCAGTATGACAGGGACTGCAGCTCTCGCAGGGCACCGGTTGTGGAGGTATGAAAAGTAGCAGGATCCTAGCTCCAGGTCAAGGGAGAGCACACAGGACTTGCTGAGCGATCAGAGAGTGTGAAAAAAAAATCACAAAATCTGAGTAAGTCCCAGGTTTTCACTTGAATGAGTGACAATGATATTTCTCTTTTATGGTCTTGGTGCCCCATGTCTTTTCAATACCATTTCCTTTCAAATTCTCCTAGTGCAGCCAGGCAACCCTGAAATTTGTTAAGAAAATCACATGGTCTCTCTCAGTTTCAGATTGATGTTTTGTAATATTCAGATATCAAAATTACACACAAAGTCTGTCAATTTTAAAAGTGGCTTGTAGGTAAATGTGTGTTTGTATGGTATGTTGTGACATACATTGAAAAACATCTATTACTTTGACTTAGTACAGGAGTTCAATAAATGTTGACTGTAATTGTTATTAGTGATGTTTTATAAGTCTTTGCTCTTATGTTCTGATACCTGTTGGTAATGCCTTCTGTTATACGGTGGTTGTTGGCTCAAGTTCTACTATTTCAGATCAAGTACACAAGTGTCCTTTTGCCCTGGGGTATCTTTCTGAATCCCAGAATTCAGAGGAGCTTTGCTAGATTTGCAAATATCTTCCAGTGTTCCAATGCCAAGTGTCCTAGAAGTTTCTCTGTACCAAAAGAAAGAGCAGCAGCTCACTCAGCAGGGACAAGAAGTATCAGATGATACGGTTCAATCCCAGGTAAAGGTCAATAAACCAATGCAGGATGTCAAACAAACAAAATAAGAACAGTTTGTTGAGACCACTGAGCAATTAGGGAAGTATGTAAGTAAGGGATGAGAAAAGGGAGCTAAAAATACATTTATCTCAAATGATCCAAATCTGCAGGTGGATAAACAACTTTTAATTAAAATTAAGCATGTATAAAATGTGCAATCAGTACAGATGAGTATGAAATTAAAAGATCTCTATCTTTAGTTCATCCTTATAAGTAATTAATTTTTAGAATTTATGTTTTAATTTTTGTGCTTTTTTTTAAAGTATTTATCACTCCATTTCTTTTGTTATGCTTCTTTATTTGTTTGTTTGTTTGTTTTGGTGGTACTGGGGATTGAACCAGGTGCACTCTACCACTGATCTATAGCCTCAGCTCTTTCTATTTTTTCTTAAATTTTGAGACCGAGTTTCACTCAGTTGTGAAGGCTGGCCTTGAACTTGAAATCCTCCTGCCTCAGTGTCCTGAGTCACTGGGATTAGAGGCATATGCCTCTACTTATTTCTTCTGGTCTTGACTTTTTTTCCCTCAATCATCTCATGTGTTCTTTATAAATTTATTTTCACACATCTGTTTGCCACATTAATTTGTCTGTGAATTCTTTAACTTTTTTAGACAGTGTAGTTGATTTCCTTTTTACAAAAGTTAAGAAATTTAACATATCTTTCATTTCTTTTCCTCCTTCTAATGCTTAACATCTTTATACTATTACTTTCATTAAAAGTTTACAATATTTATTTTCCATACTTCATTTATTTCCACTTTAAGTTTCAGTGTTTGTCCCCCATTTGATTTTTAAAATTGAAAATCAATAAGTAGTCTCTCTCCTGCTATTATTACATACATACCATCCATTATAATCCATTGGCTTCATTGGAAAGGAAAAGTGATCCTTTTGTGCCACATTCTCCTCTGGGAAATATTTTCCATGTGTTGAAGTCAAAAGCACTCTTCTTCCTCTATCACTTGCTCAGAAGCATGCTCTTTTTTGGTTTCTTTATATTTGAGTCATTGCTGTCTTGTATAGTTTCTCTGCTTAGTTCTCAAGTGTATGCTTCTCTGGACAAATGAATCACAGGTATTCCTCAACATTTTTCTAATATCATCCTGTTCCCTCAAACACATTATCTGTTGAAGGACCAATGAACACAGAACCTGAGATAAGTTTTTAACTGTTTATATAATCTACATTCCATTGTTTCTTGGATTTAATACCATCCTAACGTTCTCTGCTCTCTAAAACTTGGGTACATAGCTCAGGAAATTTCCATTATGGATAGGGTCAAGTTGGGGCATCCATGTTCCATTATTGCTAAGACAGTTTGTATGGGTGTATGTTGAAATGGTACCATGCAGAAAATGCAATTCTATGCTCAAAGGTAGTTTCCTTAATAGTTCCCTGAGTTCCTTGATCCCCTAATTTCCTCAAAGTGGGGCTGGGATGTGGCTAAGTGGCAGCATCTTAACCTAGCATGTGTGAGGACTCCGATTGCATCATTAGAACTAAAGAAAAAACAAATTCCTCCCAGTGTACATTGTCACATAACTTAATCTTATACCTGAATCTATTTAAAAGTTGTTAGGAGAAAACAGGAAATTTAAATTTTCTCTTCTTTAGTTTGTTGAGCTCTCAGGTCTTATGGTGCTTCCTTAAGAATGTATTTATAATAGAACTCAGTTCCATAGAGTTGTCCTTGATGTGCCAATTTCTTCACAACTTACCCTCTAATCTTAGAAAATCTTATAAGGCAGTTGCCCTTATTCCTAATAGTGAATGAAGAAACCAAAGCATGCAGATTCCCCCAAGATCTCAAGGCATAGCCAGGCTTGAATCTAACACCTGAATCCATGTTGATATGTTTTCTTAATTTCTCTACATAGCAATGTGCATTGGAAGTTGAGGATTTGAAAGGCATAGGCTTTAAACTTTGACCATGCTCCTTAGGTGGTAGACTGTGAAGCAGTCACTTCAATAATAAGAATGATAATAATAATAATAATAATAATAATAAAAGAAGATGGAAGAAGAAAAAAAAAAAAAAAAAGAAAGGAGGAAAGGAAAAAGAAAGGAAAAAAAGAAAAGAAAATGTTACCAAGCCTTTTAATGCGAGAATGTGAAAGAAGCTGTTATACACAAAAAAAAGATTTCAGGGTCTTTCTTTGCTTCTATACAGTTTTCACAAGATGCTTACATACTCCTGATTGAAAAAACTTAATGCAACATTTTCCAAATTGTGTTCCAAAAAGTATTTATTCCATGGGGGACTTAAATATATATTATTACAAACAGGGTTTGTGCTTGCATGAATTCAAGGAACATGAGGTCAAAATGAGCAACCAGCTTTGTTCCTACCAAAATTTCTGAAGTTACAAATATATACTGTTATATATTCTGAGTGAGTATGGAGACAAGAGCAGAATATAATGCTTCCCAAATTATATCACCGTGGGACTTCTCTTTCTAGAGCATCTTGCTAGACTGTAGCATTTTGGACCCCTCTTTGGGGAAACATTATTTCCCAAACTGAGGTAAGAAGGCCCTCAATGCAAGCATATAATGTCTCATGAGATATTCAGAATTATAAAATCTAGAATGTTATTTATTCTGACATATAAAAACAAAAATGAAAAGAAAGATCTTCCAGGCCACTGGAGATTCCAGTGATATCCTGTGAGATCATAAAAGTTGTACCATTACAGTATCTCCATGTTTGGATAGTGGTCTTATCTAGGTTATATAACATCCTTTATTTGTATTTGTAAACAAAACTTTATTTTCTATTGCTATAATTACCCAACATTGACTCTCCAGTGCGTAGAATCTAGGAACTCTTTATAAAGATGTTGAATTGTTTGACTTCAGTAAACAACTTTGAACTTAAAAATGGAAATTAGTAGTTTGAGTAGATTTGAGAGGCTTGGATAGAGGGCAAAGCATCTCTCAGGTAGGGTGGTAATTAATCAAATAACCTGCTGTAGTGCCAGGGCACAGTTGGAGATTTATATATGCTAACTGATTATTGTCATTTGGAAAGTGAACAACTTAGTTAAGCATTTACTTCCAGCATTTTGTGATATTAATTGGGGGTCATTTGCTTTTTTTTTAGATACTTAGCTGAAGGAGGTTAATGTGTCTTTTGCATTAAAATAAATTTCTGCAAAGAAGTGGAACATTTGTTTAGCAAGCAGAGAGCACTCATTTTCTGTTTAGTCTTAATGAGCATCTCCAGTCCTCAAGGATGTTAGTGTTAAAGTAGAAAAAGAAATAGACACATTCTCTTAAAGAAAAAACAAAACAAAAAACTTTAAGAAAACTTCCATAAAAAGTCTGCTAACAGCTGGATAGATGGCATGTCTGCTATGGAGATGTTAAAAGAGAGCAAATGAGAGAATTTCCAACATAAAAAATTTACAGAGTTAAAAATACTTTCCTGCATATGAGATAGTAGATGATTAAACATTCAAATATAACAGCTTCTTAAGTCAAAGAGGATATTGCTTTTCCAATTCTGAAATGTTTAATGTGAAAACAGCATATTGGTGAAGGGCTTAAAAAGCATTGCGATTAGTGTCATATTGTGAGATTCAGGCATTTAGAAATGGAAAGTGAAACAACAAAAATAATATTCATGAAAAAGCATTATAAATGTTATTTTATTTCTGTTAAAACAGCATTTCTCATTAATATGTTTTATCACCAGAGAAAGTAGTTTACAATTATGGATACTTTCCTAATTAGACTAGTAGTAAACATTCATGAAACAAACACAAATAACAGAAAATAGAACATTATATAAAAAAAAAGCATCTATGCTATTATTCTGTATACATATGAATTCATTTTTAACAGGTATATGTAATATATATATAATGCAATACATGTATTCATATCATGCTATATATTTGTATTCCATTATGTGTTTATACTAGACTTATACTAAAAACACTTGCTGGGAAAACTTGTAGAAGTAATTTTTGATATTTAAAATTTTTACTTCAATTTTTAAGTGTTTTATCAGTCATATTATTTCTTTTTAATGTCCTCTGAGTAATTACATAATAGTCCTTTATAGAAAATAGGCATAATTTATTTTATAATTTCCATTTAGCTAGTGGTTAAAATGTTGTGTTTTCATTATTATATAAATCAATGCATTTTAAAATCTTATATAACTCTTTTGTGTAAATCTCTGATCACTTTTCCTTTTTTATATAACTAGAGCTTTTACTCATTAAAACTAGTGTATACATAATATATACATATACATGCACATATATATACACATACATATATACATATATACACATATACATACATATATACATATACATATACACACATATATTTGTGTATATATGAATGTATACATGTATATATGAATATGGATAAATAAATAAAAATCAATCCCTGGACCCCAAATTGATATGCTTTTGTGAATTTTCTTCAATATTTTCACACAATACAGGCATGGAACTATCTATCTACTAGTTTGCTTTTTGTATATTTCAGTTAGGAACATGTTTCTATATCATTTAATGTTCCACATCATTCTATTTATTACAAGATAATTACATAGTGACTGCACTTGCTGGCTTATTTGTGATATTGGACGCATGAGCAAGTTATTTAGACACTATTAACTCATTTAATTCATGTGTAAAAAGAATATAGTAGCTCTTAATCATATCATTTTCTTAGGGTTTTTGAGAAATTTACATCTATGTAGAGATATATATGTGCTATATTTAGCACATAAGGAAACTCAATAAATATTAGGTAATCATACTACTAGCATCTTCCCTTAAGATGGTATTGTTTACCTCTATGAATTTTCAAAGCAAGTTTTTCATGGTTATGCAATTTGGCCATAAAATATAATATAAATATGTGAATCTATACATGTTTACACATGAACATATGTTTATATAAGCATGTTATATAAATACGTTGTATGTAATCAGCAGCATATACACTTTTAGTTTCTGAAAGAACAAATGAGAAACTACTGAAAGTGTTTATCTTAAAGAATGGAATTTTTTGCTTAATATTATAATCATGTGAGCCCTTCTTTTTCATTTTTGTAATGTCAAAAGTTTTTTCCGAGCATTTGTATTTGGGGAAATTTTTTAAAAGATTTTTGTGCTATTGGAACTGAAATATTTTTAAATTTTTTATTTGTTCCAATTAGTTATACATGAGAATAGGATGCATTTATGCATTTTTATAATCATACATAAATGGAGTATAATCTCTCATTTTTCTGATTGTACATATTGTAGAATCACATTGGTCATGCAGTCATATATGTACATGAGGTGATAATGTCTTTTTCACTTTACTATCTTTCCTACCCCCATACCCCCTCCCTTCTCTTCACTCTCCTCTACCTAAAGTAACTCTATTCTTCCCTATTCCACCCCACCTTACTGTGAGTTACCATCCGCATATCAGAGAAAACATTTTGCCTTTGGTTTTTGGATTTGGCTTATTTGGCTTAGCATGATATTCTCCAACTCCATCCACTTACCCGCAAATGCCAGAATTTCAATATTATTTAAAACTGAGTAATATTCCATCATGTATATCACATTTTCTTTATTCATTCATCTGCTGAAGGACAACTAGTTCATAGTTTAGCTTTTGTGATTTGAGATGCTATAAACATTGATGTGGCTGTGTCACTGTAGTATGCTGATTTTAAGTTCTTTGAGTATAAATTGAGAAGTGGAATAGCTGGGTCAAATGGTGGTTCCATTCCAAGTTTTCTGCAGCATCTCCATACTGCTTTCCATAATGTTGTACCAATTTGCATTCCCATCAGCAATGTATGAGTCTACTTTTATACCCACATCCTCACCAACATTTATTGTTACTTGTATTCTTGATAATTGCCATTGTGATTGGGGTGAGATGAAATCTTAGTTTTGATTTACCTTTCTCTAATTGCTAGAGATGTTGAACATTTTTTCATATATTTGTTGATCAACTGTATATCTTCTTCTGTGAAGTGTCTGTTCAGTTCCTTAACCCATTTATTGATTGGGTTATTTGTTGTTTTGGTGTTAAGTTTTTTGAGTTCTTTATATATCCTAGAGTTAATGCTTTATCTGAAGTGCATG
The DNA here is from genome assembly GCF_902686445.1 of Sciurus carolinensis. Classification (NCBI taxonomy): domain Eukaryota; kingdom Metazoa; phylum Chordata; class Mammalia; order Rodentia; family Sciuridae; genus Sciurus; species Sciurus carolinensis. Next base: position 33,859,420 of record NC_062229.1, read on the forward strand.
TGGTAAAGATTTTCTCCCAATCTGTAGGCTCTCTCTTCCCATTATTGCTTGTTTGTTTTGCTGAGAAGCAGCTTTTTAGATTGAGTCTATCCCATTTATTGATTATTGATTTAACTTCTTGTGCTTTAGGGATCTTGTTAAGGAAGTCAGAACCTAAGCAGACATGGTGAAGATTTGGGTCTACTTTTTCTAAAATATTAATAAATATATAGTTGAAGATATAAAAAAAGGGTTATAGTCTAGCCCTGTTTTGTATCGTAAGAATATATCTTAGCTATGATGCTTACTTATAGAATATCATACTATTTGGGATATTGAACAATCAAAGCCTCTTCCAAGGAAAGTACCACATTCCCTTGTGGTATGAAAAATCTCTGTGTGTAGGAGAAAGGTAAGAGTTGAGAGAGAAAATTTTAGGGAGGAGGAAGGGCTATTATGACTGCTCTCAAATCCTAGAGGGCTTTTGTTGTTTGAAAGATGAAATTAGCTGGCTCTGTCTAGCTCAAGGGATCTATCTACATACTAATAAAACTCAAAGATCATATACAGATTGATTTTGCCATTCATTCATTCATTCATTCATTCAAGTAAGTCAACAAGTGCTTCTTGACCTGTCATCATCACTATATGAGAATACAAAGATGCTTCAGAGAACAAGGTTGGAAAAGTCCTCCTAATTCCAATGGTCTTGCAGAGTCCATCTTTAGACCCAAGAGAATACGCGTCTTTCCAGTCACAAAGGAAATAATGCCTTCCTGCCCCAAGATAAAAGAGGAGATTAAGCCTCCATGATTTTTTTAGACTTTTTTAAAAAAGGTAATTGCACATTCAAATGCCATTGTAAGAAACATCACAGAGATCTCACACACCCTTTGCTGTGTTTCTTGTCAATCTATAGTACAATAGAACAAACATCATAAAACCAGAACACTCCAGATTTACAGCAATTCTACCTCCACAAAGTGCCTTGCTACACTGATTTATTACAACCACTTGGCACTCTCCTCCTTCTCCCTCTACTCCCTTAACGCCCAACAACCACTAATCTGATGTCTATTTCTATAATTTTGTCATTTCAAAAATGTCATCAACGAAATCATGTAGCATGTAACCCTCTTTTCCATAAGAGAATGTCTTGATTTCCCCTTTATATCTGAAAGTCATCTCTGCTCAATAAAGAATTATGACTTGACATGTTATTTCCTTTATTAAATTTTAATTGTAAAAATTTAATTCACCCATTTGTATATCTTCAGGGTTGATTTTATTTATGTTTTAATTTTGTACTGGGACTTGAACTCAGAGGTACTTTACCACTACTGAGTTACGTTCCCACTCCTTTTCATATTTTATTTTGAGACAATGTCTCTTTAGGTTGCTGAGGGTCTCACTAAGTTGCTAAGACTGGCCTTGAACTTGTGATCCTCCTGCCTCTGCCGCTGGAGTTGCTGGAATCGTAGGGTGCATCACAATACCTGGCAATCTTCAGGTTTTACCATGTGAAGATTTGATATAGTTATCCATTGTAACATGACTACCACCATCAAATTGACTAATACCTGCATCGCCACTTCTACTTACCACTTATGCATATGTATGTATGAGTTCCAAACTTTCCATTACAAGGTGATTAAGTTCTGGGCATCTAAAACACAGAGCATGGTAACAGATTTTGTTTTCAAACTTGAAAAATGCTGTGTCACTTCCTTGTAGCTTCACTTGTTTCCGATGAGAGAACGGCTGTGATTCTAATTCTTTTCACCATATTGGTTAGGTGGCATCCTCTGGTCGGGTGATGAAGGAGACACGGTGTCTTTGTCACCATCTGGTGGTAGACATTCCTGTGCTACCTACCCTCTGAGTCTCTGTTCACAACCAAGGAGTGGATGGAATACCTTCTTATTTCTGGGCATGGGTGAGATTTGTCTTCACCCTGGCAAGGAAAGACAAGAACGCTTTCTTCTCACAAGGCTCCTACTAGTACCACAAGAAGGTGGCCTCATTTCTGCTATGTGCTGATGAAGAGATATGAGAGTTTTGGCTCTCCATGGCCTCCTCTGACCTCTCTCCTCCTCTTCTCATTAATGCTGAGTGGGGTTGAATTTTGAGGCTCCCCAGGTGGTCTACACTGACACTCAAGCAGGGTGTGGGTGGCTCTTTGTAGGTCTAGGAGGGCTGAAGATTTCACCACCTGTTTTGCCCCCTGATACCTCATTATAGCCAGCCAGTATGATGTAGAGGCCTAGGTTCCTCCTTTGGCCTTTGTTGGGATGAGTGTGCCTGAGACAGTTCTCCTGTGGTGTTTGACTAGAATAGAATGGTATCTGTTAGAAATTCATGAGTTTTGTTGTTATTTTTGTTGTTGTTATTGTGTTTGTTGTAATTTCTAGGCTACCCCTTTCCTGGCCCAAGGCTGAGAAAGCAGGCTATCACTGGAGCTGTTGCTGTCCCACTCATTCACATTTGCAGATTGCTGACTTCTTTGGGGTCTAGTCTAGGATACAGTAAATGACAAATGAAATCCCAGAGAACACACCTTTGTGCTGTTCCTCGGTCCCAAGATTCCCAACTGAGTGACCTTCTCTTTCCACCTTTCAAAGTTATATATTTGCTTTACATAGAGGGTCCTGAGTTTTATTTGTACTAAGAGGAAGGAATAAGAAAAGTACCTGAACTGGAAGCTAGTTACAGTCTTTAATTTGCTCAATTATTTCAGAGCAGACCCTTTCAACTATGATTGACATCTTACATAGAAATTTGTATGTTCGGGCATCTGATTTTGCTTAGAGGAAACAACACTGCTGAAGTGAAAAATTCCTCATATTTAGAGTAATTCTGAGCAATCAGACAATTATTCAGTGAAATAAAGGGAGAAAAAAACATTGAGGAATAAAAGTATGTCCTCCTTAAATTTTGGCCCATCACTACTCCGAGATCTTGGGCTAGTCAAAGACCCTGTCTGGATCCCAGTGGTATTGTGTGTGAATAATCTATTGGGTCATACCTCTGGAGATGTGACCTTAAGAGCAGGTTGTAGGAAGAAGAATGTCTTTACTATTTAATCTTTCAAAAACTAAGTAATTTGCATTTATCTGCAAAGTTTTGCTAACACTTAAAAAAAGATCATTTGCAGTAATTTTCAAAATCCCCATTTCCTCTGTCCAAAAATATTTTATGACTAAGTATGGCATTCTTATATGTTTTTTGTTTAATAGCTCTTCTAATGTAATTTGCCATAAAACAGACACAACCGGAAGTGAAGCAATATAAGGTTTGTTATAATGAGCTTACTTTATCACTAGTTTCGCCTAATGGGATTATAGTCTATAAATGATCATGTTACCATAGCAACCACCCTAAAAGCCACATTGGGCTGTAAATGCAATAACAACACCTGTGCACCATAATTTTTTTTTGGTAGTTTATATTATTTTAGGCCTAACAAAGTAAGACGAAACCAAAAAAAAAAAAAAAAGTATTGTTTGATTCACAGTTTCTCATCACATTCATTTTAGATTCAGCCATTATCAATATGAATCAGTAGTTGCATGCAGATGATGAAAGGAAAACTTGACTGAGTTAACCCTGAATAACCACACATCACTGGTTCATAAGCAGAAGAAAAGCTTAATTTAGGAAAGCATCAGATTTCCAAATAGAATAAAATAACATATGAGAAATGTTTTCTTAAGCACATTTTAGAATGTCTTGTTTATGAAAAATTACCTTAGTTCTGCACCCATTTCTCTTTGACATGCATATAAGTAAGATTCAGTGTGGGGAAAAGCCATTTTCCCATAATGCAAATCAAGTGCAATTTCTGTTAAGATGTACATTGAGATTTGAATCAGAAAACAAGGTGCACCCCGCACTATCTGTGGTCTGATTACAGTCAAAAATTTTGAAACCTTATCCTATTTTATCTCATCTGAAAGAGAAGGACAACATGCATACCAGTGCAGAAGGAGAGAGAAAAATACAGTTAGTGAAAATGATGTCTTCTCTAATGTGTGGGCCGAGTAATTTTAATTCCCCTGTAGGTAAGTCATTTTAAAGTCAATTTTAAGTTCCCCATGTGCTTTAGGGTATGCTGGGGTACCTGAAAACTTCCAGGACTCAGTGGTTTGAACAATGATGATTTATTTCTTCGTTCATTTCCTCATATGTTAATTGTAGTTTTCCTGGGAAGGAAAGGTAGTGGGCTCATTTGCCTTCCAGGATCAGGCTGAGAGAGGCTCCACTTTTTGGAATGGAGGCCACAAAGGGAGCAGGAAATTCACATATCAGCTTTTAAATGCCTGCTTCCAACAGTAACAGCTGTTGCTCATATTTCATTGCCAGTGTTTGTTTATGGTCATGTTCAATTTCAAGAGGGAGGAGAGTACGATGCTGCTATGAGCTCAGAAAAAGGAATTGCGGGGTAGAAAGGGTAAACATTTGTAAAGTTTATCACATGCAACTCAATACTTTCATGACAAAACATTTTGAGAATATATTGCAATATTTTGAACTAACATTTAGAATGGCAACCATATTTGAGGCACTGCTAACATTTGTCACATATTATCTAAATTAAATTGTCATGATTATGAGTGCTTCTTTAATGTTCCCTAATGCAAAATGTGTTAATCACAAAGCAGTTGGTTTTTCTGCTCTGGGATTTATGAAATAGCAATAGTTTATTGCTTCTATTATTTAGTATTGAAGTCTACTTCTCTTACATGTGAAAATCCAGGTTGGTGGACCAGGACTGGAAAATAACTCCATAATCTTTAGTAGTAGAAGATTGCTCTATTTCTCTAAATCCATTGTTTTGGTTTCATAGTCTAACATGAGGATATTCACATTTAAGCAATTAAAAATAAAAGAAGGAATGGAAAGATACATTCTTTCATTTGATGGGCATAAGAAATTATCCACAATACTAATAAGTTCCTTGTTGGCTGGAACTTAACTCATGGATTCCAGTGACTTCAATGGAAGTGAGGAAATGCAGTCTTTCACTGGTTAGTTCTGCCATTAATGTCTCTCTTACTGGAAAGGAGAAGAAATACAGTTGAACAACATAAGGAAGCACAAGCCTATGTTCAATTTCCATTCTGTTCTTCATATTTGTCACTCCAAGAATATATGCTACATGTTTTCTTCATTCAATTAAAAGAAAATGAAAGATCTACATGAGGGATACAACTGACATTTTTCAATTGTATGGCCTTCATTGTTTCCTCCCTGGTGATTCCTCCCTTTCTCCTTAGATCTAAATTCTACTTTTCCTTTCAAGCATTGTTAAAATACTACATTTTCAATATACGTTTTTATTTTTTTCTCCAATACCATATTAGTTTTCCCCTCAATATCTCAACACCTTATTTGCTTTTTTCATTTAGTTCTTAGATATACATCTTTTGAATATTTTTGTTGTTCTTATGCTTTGTCGGCAAGTGGTATAGATATAAATACATTCTGGAAAGAAAGTTCTTTGTTCCTTATCACCAAGGATAGCTACCTCTAATATCTCTCAATGTTAATCAAAACATATGCCCATGATCCATACCAATTTGTATTAAGTTTGAAAATAATAATAAGACAAATCATGAATTATGAGAGCTAACATTTAGTGAGTGCCTACATATTCTAGAACAGTGGCGTAGATTATCATATTTGTTCATTACAACAACATAAGATGCTGATAGTATCATTCTCTCCACTTTATATTTGAGGAAATTCATTCACAAAGTTTCAAAGATACTTATCCCAAACCATAACTCTGGTAAGTAGGGATAGGATTTGAATGCATGTATTCTCCAGAGTCATCTACATTTGTATGAAAAATTTAACCTTATTTCACTAAAACACTAAGGGACATAGAATTGAACCAAGATAAAGAATTACTAAATAAATATCACTAATTTAATATAGTACATATTTTAGTAATATAATGTTATCATTATTTTAAGTAAAAATCAATATATAATTGTAAGTACAAGTGTTATAACTATAGAATTGTTATATACTTAGTTATCAATACCTTCTTCTTAGTAAACTGTGAAGTCCTTAGCTAGGTGTTTTTAAAAGAGGAGTTTTAGTCTATTTCATGTTACAGTTTCTGAACCCTCTGTGGTATAGGTCCTTGCTTCATGCTGACCAATTCTGGTGCAAATGAACAACAACAACAACAACAAAAATCCTTCAGTCATAGCTGTCATGTCAATTCTGAAGGAAAAATATCTCAGGGTAGCATTGCTTAATGAAAGATGAGAATCTTCACAAAAAAGTTCTATGTAATTTGTATTTCTGATCCCTATACACATTACTGAAAAGAATAAAAACTATACTGATGAAATTAGGTAATCATCCTTGAGTTGACCACTTGTGAATTCCCAAAACAGACTTACTTGACCTTGTGAAATGACTCACCTTGATTTTTCTAAGAAAAAAATTAACTTTCAACCATAGCATTCTTTAAATGGAACATCTTTTCTAAAGTCTCAGTATAAAGTACTTTGCATCTCTTTAGTGGTCATAATCTCTTCAACAACAACTTCCTTGGTTCCAGCTTTACAAATACTTTTCTGACCAAGTTGCAAACTTTTAAAAATTTTTCTGTTCTGATTTTTGTTCTTAATTATCATTGTAAATTTGACTAAAATATACCAACAATATCTGTGCCACTGCCTGAATGTTGTACTCTTTTGACATATCCTCTGCCAAATTAATTAGTCCATTGACTATAAATTCAGCTTCACAGAAAGTCTCAGGACATGGGTACAAAAGAAAAATTCTTTGCCAGAATGTAACACAAGTAGCCTCTAGTCCAATTTCCAAAAACAGTTCTCCTTCTCCTCTGAAAACTTATGAGCCTAGTCTTTACTGTCCAGAGTCTATCAGCATGCTGGTCTTCTTAACTCCCACCAAAATCACCCATTAAGCTCTGTTCACAGCATGGTAAGCATTTTCTATCCTACATCTCCAAACTTTCCTAACTCCTCACAGTTCCAAAAGCTTCTTAATCACATGGTCAGGTTAGTCACAACAATGACCCCATTTATTGGTACCAATTTCCATGTTAGTCAAATTTTCATCTCTGTGACCAAAAGACCTGACAAGAACATTTTAGAGGACAAAAAGTTTATTTTGGCTCATGGTTTCAGGTATTCAGTCAATAGATGGCCAATTCCTTAGCTTCAGGTCTGAGAGGAAGCAAAGCATTATGGTAGAAGGCTGTGGTGGAGGAAAGCTGCTCAGTATATGGCTCTAGGAGAAAGAGGGGCAGAGAGAGAGAGAGAGAAGAGAGATTGAGGGGGGGAGAGAGAGAACTCTGCTCATATTGCATAAAATATAAACCCCAAATGATTGTGCTCAGTGACTTGAGTTCTCCAACCACATCCTACATTCCTATAGTTACCATTGAGTACAGGAGTCCTTTCAAATTACTAATTCATCAAATGGATTAACCCACCCATCTGGTTCTGGTTATCATAATCTAATTTCACCTTTGAATCTAATCATTGCACTGCCCTCACACATGAACTTTTGGGGAACACCTCATACCAAACCAAAATAAGAGCCTATCATATGTGTGCATATATTATTAAGTACATTGTATAAATGATTATGTAGATATCCAGTGCATTAACCTATTCCTGCCTTTCTTTGTTTGGCATTTTCCATTGCAACATGGTTTTGTACCAATTCTTGTAAAATCTATGCATATTTTACTTAGAAGAAATTCCAAAGGCACAAATAAGACAAAATGCAAGCAATTGTACTTTATTCAATATTTCATTAAAGTTGTGCATATGTGCATGTGAGTTTATTATGAAATATCTACAGAGAAGACTATATATAATCAATTGCAAAAATTATTTGGAAAGGTCACAGTAATTGGGTTTTTTTTTTATTTGTTTCTTCATGATAGTAGCACTTAAAATGCAAAAACAAAGCTTGGTTGTTGGATGTTATATTCAGGTTCTTAAAATTTTTCCCAACAACTGAAGCTGAAGTTTTCAGAGTTTTGAAGTCCTCACAGAATTCAGTGCAGTGATGAGACACAGCAAGGAGCACCCTGGGAGTTTGTAATACGTGACATTCTGAGATCATTAAGTTTTCATTGGAGAATTAAACATTAACCAATAAACCCGAAGGTAAACTGTGAGGGATTTTGGAAGCCACTGTTTCTCTTCCATTTTAATAGAATTCTCTAACAAGGCATTAGAATGTGAAATGCTTTAATTTAGATGGTCTTGTTAGTCACTGGAGATATCAAATACCAAATGCTAATTAGATCATAAGGTATAACAACTAGCTAGATGGAAATGCCAAAATATTAAAGGTTATTTAGTCATCTAGAAATGAGAATTTTCCTCCCAGACAACATGATATATACTAGTTTTCCCCTAGGAGAAAAAAAAATGAAATTTAGGATGACATAATCAACAATGAAACTTAAGTTACCTTATATTTACAGTGAGAAAACTGTTACATAAAATCATAAATATCAAAAATAGGAAATTATTTCGGTCATGTTTGATATTGATCTCAGGAGAAGTTGCTAGTACTAAAACACATATTTACTTATGTACCACTTTAAATATGAAAATCATCCAAATATATATATATATATATATATATATGGATATGTGCCAATGATTTGCATAATGAGTTTTTTGAAAAGTTTTTTTATTAATTCCAAGTAACCATTTTAATGTCAACTAACTAGAGATGAATTTTGCACACACCAGGATTCCTCTATGTCCTTAATCAGTAATTGCTAAGGGTCATTTTAATAAGAAGAACTTTTAAGCATTTCCATGTTTAAATTATTTTTAGGAGACTCTCTTGCCCTTTAACATACATACTACTATTATTCTATATTTTCTTTCTTTTTTTCATTTGGGATACTGGACATTGAATTCAGGGGCACTCAACCACTGAATCACATTCCCAGTCCTATTTTTTGTTTTATTTAGTGACAGGGTGTCACTAAGTTTGAGGTTCCTTAGCGCCTCACCATTGAGGCTGGCTATGAACTTGCAATCCTCCAGCCTCAGTCTCCTGAGCTGCTGGAATTGCAGGCATGTGCCACTGCGCCCAGCTATTCTATATTTTCTTAAAAATTTTTTTGTTGCCATTAAAACTTTGCATGTAACTCTTAGCCAAGTCCCGACTGAAGTGTGTGTGTGTGTGTGTGTGTGTGTGTGTGTCCATGCTGGAAACAAGAGAAGAGGTGGGGGACTTTTTGTTAAAGTAACATGGCTTATTGAAGGTGCAACCTCGAATAAGAAAAATTTATTTACCTTCTCTAAGCCTACTTGTTAAATAAAGACCATTGCATGAGCATGTCAAATTGTTATGAGAATTAATGTACTAATGCCTGTTAGGAACAGATTCTTGAACAGAGTAATGATTCACTGCTAGTTATTATTTGTACTTTATCATCATTATTATTATTCAAAGTCTAATATTTCAATGACTTTTTACAAACTATAATAGATGAAAGAGGAAACTAGATTAAGGAAGGGTCCAGTCTCAAATACAATTTACCAAGCACAGGAAAAAACAAAACCAAAATTGATACTTGAGCATTAAATAGGAGGGGTGCCCTGCAGAATCATTCACTCTAATTCCTCACCTATCAGGTCAGCATTCAAAAGGGGGAATGCATTATTCTGGTCCAGGTTTGGGAGCAGTGAAAATCTAAAATGTCTTTTTTGAATGGTCTAAAATTTGTGCACACAGTCATATATCTTCATTTTCAATCAAGTTGGAGGAATAGTCAGCAATATGCTCACCTAAGAAAATCCATGCCCCTCTGTCTCAGGGATGCCAACTGAAAAATAATGTATCAGCAGTTCAGTCCAGCTGAGCAGTCCTTGTATTCCATCAGAAGAAGAAATGGCTGCACCAATTTGCAACTCCACCAGCAATCCACACCAACATCTATTGTTTGTATTCTTGATAAAAGCCATTCTACTTGGAGTAAGATGAAATATTAGAGTTGTTTTAATTTGCATTTCTCTAATTACTAGAGATGTTGAACACTTTTTCATATATTTATTAATTGCCTGTATGTCTTCTTCTGTAAAGTGTCTGTCCAGTTCCTTGTCCCATTTATTGATTGGGTTCTTTGTTTTTTGGTGTAAAGTCTTGTAAGCTTTTTATAAATTTTGGAGATTAGTGCTCTATCTGTAGTGCGTGTGGAAAAGATTTTCTCCCACTCTGTAGGCTGTCATTTTACATTATTGACTGTTTCCTTTGCTGAGAAAAAGCTTTTTAGTTTGAGTCCATCCCATTTATTGATTCTTGTTTTGATTTCTTGTGCTTTGGGAGTCTTGTTGAGGAAATCTGATCCTAAGCCAACATGATAAAGATTTGGGTCTACTTTGTCTTCTATTTAGTACAGGGTCTGTGGCCTAATTCCTAAGTCCTTGATTCATTTTGAGTTGAATTTTATGCAGGGTGAGGTGGGGGATGAGAGAAGAATGGAGGAACTTTAGATTATGTAGAAGAAAATGAGGAGGGAATATGAAAAATGGGGGAATGAGACAGACATCATTACTCTATGTACATGTATGACTACACGAAAGGTATGAATCTATATCGTGCACAACCATAGAAACGAAATAACGTACCCCATTTGTGTACAATGAATCAAAATACAGTGTGTAAAAATAAAAAAATAAAAAAAAATTAAAAATAAAGAACAAGGGCGATAATGACTCCCCTCCCCCCCCCAAAAAAAGAAGAAACAGATGAAAAATAATCTGGTTGGCACTATAGGCAATTGTAGACTACAAAGAGGAGATGAGAGCAATGTTCAAATACAGCTAATGAGATGTAGGGAGGACACTGGAGAACTGAAAGTGGTACTCACCCTGTACTTAGAAATGCTGTCAAAATAAACAGCAGAGTTGCTGCATTTGGCTTGTAGTGAGGGAAGTTGTTGGTGATTATAAAGGAATCAAAGCCTCACTTACCTTCTAACAATCACAGTCCATATGGAAAGCTGTTTTTATAAACAAAGATGAGAGTATTTGAAGTTCCATTGCCTGCATATCCTCCTTTCTTCCTTTTCTTCTTTGTTTATTTTTCCCCAGCTCTTTTCTCTTAGCCTTTGCTCTTCCAATGTATCCAATGAGTATATGATAAATTCCACATATTAAATTCCTTCTGTTTGAAATACCTGAAGTTGTTTCCATACTAACCATGATCCATATTGAAACACAAATTAGTACTAAGGAGAAGAATTTCAAAGATTGGATTATGGATTCCAATAACTGAAAATAAATTCAACTATGACCCAAATTCCAGCAAGAAATGGGTTCCTGAAATAAATCACAACATGCAGAAGTATAACTATACAATTACCACCTATGCATGCTTAAGAGCACATTGAGATGGAGCTTTAAGATAGTTAGTGTTGTTATTTTTGACTTATGCTGACAACAATGACTTGATGATAGTCTGCTGCATCTGGTTAACCAAAGAGCTTATAAAAAGATAATGAAAAGAATGAGCTCAAGGCATAGTCAGAAAACTAGAAAGCATCTTTGAAATCCTCAAAATAATATCAATATTATGCAGGGTGAACACAGCTGAAAATAAGATCACAAGTCTAATACAGCATGTTTAAAATTTAAATACATATTGAGTTTAGGTTCACAAGTCCTATTTATAAGTTATTTTGCTGATTGAGAAGATTCGTAACCTCCAGATGCCCCCTGAGCCTCCCTTGCCAGGTCTAAGCAATATTTTACTTCTCTTGTTTAAAGATCCTGTGATAACCTTGTCTGTGATACCTCTTTAGTGCTTTGTAAAGAGACTTCTATTCCCTTCATGGTGAACCTCCAGTACCGGTCATTGTCTTGTGAGTCTAACTAGAGGCAGATTCTAACATAACCCAGGGAGGAGAAGCACAAAGCTTGTCTTGAAAGAGGAAGAGGACTACAAGATTGTGCTAATATTTTCAGAACTTTGAGGTACATGTGTGAAAATACCCTTTAAGGATGTTATGTCAGGTAAGATATAATGTCGGATTTGAATGAGTGCACTGTGCAGATTTACATGCCAGACATTCTTGAATTAATGATGGACTAAACAATTCCAAGTGACTCCAACAATTTGCTCAGTTGGCTGATTAAAGCACAGACTCATTTGTATCCTACATTTAAGAAAAGGTGAGATGTGAGGTGTCACAATTTCTGTGACAAAATATAGAAGAAGGTATAGCATGTTTTAGCATAATTGGAACTTTGGAAGGAATTTGTCCTTTGAGATCTAACTATCCAACATGACCCATGGGAAGATTCAGAGGATTCTCCAATAACAAAATATACAAAAAAAAAGAAAGAAAGAAAAGAAGTATAAATGAAGGGAACACCAGTATCCTGGGAAATCACTGTGGTGGCTATCCTCTATAAATGGGGGATGATGTCAGAATATTCTGTCCTTAGAGTCAGTCTTGCCATTTCAGTGAGGTGAGATGGGATTTAAGTGTGGCAAAGATAGTTTTTAACAATCGGATGTGGCAGGATAAACAATAAGAACTGGCACAGTGAGAATGTTTTGACCTGAAGGAATAATTGTCATTGACTAATTGAGTAGAGTATCCTAACAACTAAGAACAAAGGAACACGCAGTGCCAAAGATGCAGTAAATGCTTGCTTTCAAAATCCTCATACATACTTTTTGCTCTAAAAACTGTAAGAATGAAATGGAGGCATTGGTAAGGGGATCTCTTTGCTTTCAGGGTTCTACTTGTCTTGCATTATGAGCTGTTGTGATTTCTCTAGCTTGTCACATGAGGATATGGTTGTGATATTCATCGCCCTTCGACTCTGCAGCAGGTCCCAGGTATCTTGTCGTTAAAAGACAAATGTAACTTAACTTTCAAGCCCATTTTCTACTGGACTGGACAACTGGAACACAGATCGAAACCTTTAGAAGGCTTTGTAAAAAATGACTGGGGTGTTTTATCTACAAAAAGAAGACCCATTTGTATTTTATATAACACATTGGAATCTAACACTGGCGGTCCATACTGGCAGGTATGCAGATACAGGTTGTAGTTCACTCAGTCTCCATTTTCAGAATCACTGAGGTTTCTTGAGGCACAATCTCAGACAAATGCTGAGATTGTAATAGCTGTATTAGTTAAACTCGACACACATCATTTTAGCTAATTGGTGTAAAATGTGCATTCTCAAATGCTAAGTGTGACACTGTTCTGTCCTCAAGACAGCAGTGATTCTCCCTTTTTTTTTTTTGGTTCTTTTCATTTTATTCCCAACAATTAGGTTGATGTAAGAATGTTTAAGATTTTTGAAACCATCTCGCAAATACCTTGAGGATCCCTAATTTGGTTCATTGTAAAAAAACCCTAGGCCCTCATGCCTAAAATGAAGCCAAGACTGATAAATTGCTGGCCAAACCAAATCCAATGTATGTAGGGCATGCTTTACAACAGAGGTAAAGTTCCCATATCCTTTAAATCCACCGTGTTTCTTTTCTATTTTGTCAATCCTTGGCCCTTGAGAAGAAACACACAAAAACAAACTAAGTATTAAAACGATTGAATTCACAAACTTTCCAAGTCATCAACTCCTAACTTCTCAAAGGAACAAAGTAGGAGGAAACTGTCCTTTTCCTTTCCCCCACACTTTCAAATCATCCTATATATTGGAAAATACTCTGTGTACAGATACCTGTATAGGTGCAAATATTTGTAAAGCTGAGATATAGGCTTTTGTTATATAGATAAACTATATACTTTGCATTATAAATTAATGAAGACATTAGATAAAAGACCCTATGGATCTTCAGTCTGTGTCATTATGATTATACAGGAAAAATGTTTCTATAAATATGCACTGTTCATACCTAGAAACAAATAGCTTTTTCACATACGTATGGTCAAATCGCTGAAGCAAGATAGGTTTGTTTAACAATTACATTTATTTTCTTTATCTGGAAGTGCATATCTGTTTGTGTGCATATATCTGAATGTGTGTGTACCAATCTTAAAAATGTATTTATTGAGTCCATAATGCTCACTTTGTGACAGACTATTGCAAGCCATCTCTGAAAGATAAAGATAAATAGAATTTCCACCAATCTTTTCCTCAAAGCACTCAGATTCAGTGCAAGGTGAGGGGATGGGGAAGGTCAAACAGAAAAAAAATTACATTCTAGATAAATGTGAAAAAAAAAAAAAAAAAAAAAAAAAAAACAGAAGAATAGCGTGCTTAGAAGCACAATGGCAGGCACATACCCAATCCTGGAGGAAGCATAAATATCCTCCCTTAGTTGGTGATTCAGGAGCTGAGTCTTGAAGGAATGCATGTGTAGGGGTCCAGTCTTGGAAGGCTCTTTCTATGTATCCAGGCCTATGTGTGAATGCACACATACAAGGACTGTAGCCAACTAGACAGAATGATTTATCTGTGTCATTTAACCTGTCCATTATGCCATCATGCAGGGCAGCTAAGCCCGTGCTTGTACAAATGGGCTTGGTAATATAAACAACTTAATTGAAATGGCTGGTCCCAAGAAACTCATCCAGAGAGGATGATGCTTCCTGGTGGAGTTCAAGATGGCATAAAATGTATCAGTGTTAAATCCTTGACATATGCAGCTCTGTTCCCTTTGGCTTACAGCTGTTTTAGGAGATGCAATACCCATTTTCTTTTATCATTCCTCTGAAACTGCATTAGAGAAATTACAGGGTATTATCAAGATAAGAAAATAATTGCATTTTAATTTGACATGAGAGTTTCTTTAGAGAATAAAGTGGAAATTGGATCAAGAGAGCAGGCTGAGAACACATCTACCTACCTCCCACATAAAATCATGAGAAACAACTGAAAAGATATTTTGGAAAAGTTTAAAATCCACTTAAACTAGCCAGTGGAAAGGAAGGGCAACGGTGGGTCTTTATTCTAAGGAGTTTCTAAAGGACAGAGGAAGAAGAAATGAGGGACAGAAGTCAAAGGATATGAAATAACAGATATATAAGATGAGCAGCGAATGTGGAAGTAGATAAATAGATATGTAATGTACAACGTGAAGACTAAAGTTGATAAAATTGTACCGCATTGTGTATTTTTTGTTAAATAAGTAGATTTTAGCTATCTCATTACTCAATGAAAGCAACTGAGCTGGTAGACATGTCAATCTACTTCAGTGTAGAAACCATTTCATATCAATATGCATTCTATAACATTGTGTTGTGAACCTCCCATGTACACAGTGGAATTTGATTTTTAAAATGAGACTGGAAGGACACTGGGTTACACCTTTGGAGAAACAGAACTGAAAAAGATACGAAGTGAAACCATTCATAGGGAATTGCTGGACAGAGAAGCATGATGGGTTCCAGCGCATCTCCGAGCTCAGAATGGATAAATTCAAAGGTAGAGTGGGAGCTGCAAGGCTTTCTAGATTGTGTCCTAAGTGTCCATATTTCACAGGACTTAGACTTCCTGGATACTTCCACCTTGCAACTGGAGTTTCCCCACGTTTTACAGGGTTCTCTGTGCTCTGATGAAAGCAGAAGGTTGGTCTTAAAATTAGAGAAACAGGGCAGAGTCCCATGGAGTCTCCCATACTTCACCTGAAATCTCCAAGAACACATCGCAGTAATCACAGCTGGCTCCTAAAGAATAGATCAGGAATTCCAAAAATGCAAAAACGAACAACTGGTAATAATTAAAACTCAGAATACCAATACTATGAAGAGGGAGTATCTAAGTACTAGAGGAACCAACCTCAAGAGCAACAGCTGAAGGGGTTTGACAAAATAATCAAAGGTGAGTTCATAGCACATTCATGGTGCAGTACCATAGTGCAGGAAAATCTGCATCGCTGAAAAAGAAAGCATTGATGATCCTAAAATAAAACAATTAAATGGATTTAATAGCAAATAT
The DNA here is from genome assembly GCF_902686445.1 of Sciurus carolinensis. Taxonomy (NCBI): domain Eukaryota; kingdom Metazoa; phylum Chordata; class Mammalia; order Rodentia; family Sciuridae; genus Sciurus; species Sciurus carolinensis. Next base: position 33,875,343 of record NC_062229.1, read on the forward strand.
ATAGCTAGAGAATGAAATCAATAAGCTATAGCACTGAGCCCAGTGAACACCCCTGAACAAAGTATAAAAGAAACAAATAAATGAAAAAATAATGAAAATGTAAAAACTTAAGTTATATGCCATAACATCCAACATTTGTGTTCTATGAATTTCTGAAACCTAGTACGGAAAGAACAGATAGAGAAAACTACAACAAAATAGTTTTCTTATAGCCTAAATGATCACAATAAAATCATAAAAGCATACTTGAAGCTTTACATGTGATCTATCAAAAGGTACCAATGCATTCTACTGTCATGTACAACTAATTAGAACAAATAAAATTTTTAAAATTTGAAAAAAGAAACAAATAACCTCTTTACATGTTCTGGATATGAATCCTCTGTCAGAGGATTAATGGTGTAAGCTGTTTTTTCACTCTGTTAATTGTTTCTTTTGCTGTTGTTGGGTTTTTTTTTTAATTTGATGCCATTCTATGTATCAATCTTGCTATAATTTCTGAGCTATTTGAGTCCTATTCCCAAGTCACTGCCTGTGCCTACATACTGCAGTACTTCTCCTAAGTTTTCTTTTAGCAGTTTCAAAGTTTCAGGCCTTATATCTAGGTCTTTGATCCATTTTTAGTTGACTTTTGTACCTGATGAGAGAGAGGGATCAAATTTCATTCTTAGAACTCAAAAAACTTGCAAACACACACACACACACACACACACACACACATTCAATAAATGGGCAAGTGCACTGAATAGACACTTCTTAAAAGAAGCACAAATGACCAAAAAATATTTGAAAAACTTATTCAGCAGCTTTAGCCATCAGGGATAATGAAAATTAAATCTACATTGAGATTCCATTTCACTACAGTCAGAATGGCAATCATCAAGAACACAAATAATAATAAATGATGATAAGGATGCAAGGAAAAAGAAATCCTTCTACACTGTTGGTGGGCATGTAAATTAGTACAGCCACTGTGGAAATCTGCATAGGGGCTCCTCAAAGACTTAAAATAGAAATACTAAATCACCAGTCATATCAATCCTTAGCATTTATCCAAGAGAATTAAAGAAACTTACTTTAGAGATACCTGTATACCCATGTTTATCAAGGAACAATTCGTTAAAGTTATTATGGGACTAACCAAGGTACCCATCAACACATGAATGGATAAGAGAAATTTGGTGTACATACACATGAAGTATTATTCAGCCATAAAGAAGAACAAAATTGTGTCATTTTCCTGAAAATTGATGGAACTGGAGATCATCATGATAATCAAAATAAGTCAGACTTGGAAAAACATCACATTTTCTTTCATATGTTGAAGCTAGTAGAAGGAAACAAAAGAGGATGTCATGAATTTAGAAGAGAGACTATTTATGTAGAGAAAGGGCATCAAGGGATGGAGAATACAGGGGAAAAAGGATATGGGATATAATGGGAATTGATATCAATCAAATTATATGTGTCTACAGATATATCACAATGAAACCCACTATGTAGTATAAGTAATATGCATTAAGAAAAAAGGAACAAAAACTTCATATGTACTATTAAAATTCCCTGTGTGCCCTTATCATGTCATGTCTTTCTTTCCCTAAGATATTATCATTATACCACATTGCTTCATATCTTACTATACATGCAGTGTAGATCATTGCTTTTTATATTAAATATACAGAACTCTATTCTATTTTCAATTTACCTTTGAGGCTCATTATTATGTTTGTGACATTTAACCATGTTCTGTAGCTTTAGTTTATCCATTTTCATTTATATATACTACTCCTTTTATTATTATTATTTTTATTTAGCTTTAACTTTTTTACAGACTGCATTTTTTATTAATATAAATTAATGATTAAAAATAATGCAGAGATATTTTCTAACCACTTCACCCAATTTTCTTTAGTGGTGATCTCTTGAATAACTATAGCATGATATCATAGCAAGGAAGTAAACGCAAATAAGGAAAAATTCAGAAAAAAAATGACTATTTAGAAACATATAAGAAAGAACTATATTGTAATAAGATTTTAGAAAAGTACAGTACTGTATTTTCAAAGTTCTAAGTGAAAGTTTCACCAACACACTAATGCAAGATGCTATTAATAGGGTAACTGTGTGCAGAGTTGGGGAAAGAGAAGTTAGTGGGTCTTCTCTCTGAACTCTTCCTGTTCAATTTTTATGTACATGTAAAACTTCTCTGAAAATTATCTATTAATATTTTAAATTTCTATCTTCCTTTAAGAAGAAAACTGTTCCGTTGGTATTAGAACGATTTAAAACTCATCAAGAGGTCAGTGTGACTGCGGATGATCCTATGGAACTCAATAGTACAAGGATCATCCTCTCATGTCTTCTATATGCATCAGATAATTCTTATCATGCCTTTTATATGTACCAGATAATTTTGAGATAGTCAGAAAAGTACCTCATAATAAATTTCCTGAAACTGAGTTGTTTAGAGACAGAAAGCATAAAAATGCTTCCTGTTTTAAGTGCCTCTATGATATCTTTTTCTTTAAAAGAAATCTCTGTATTAAATATTTCCTAGAGTAATCAATGTATTTAGATTCTAATGTTCTATATCAAATAATTATGCATTTAGAATAATCATAGATAATACTGAATATAATCTGTCTATAATACATGTATAATACATAGTTATAGTACACACGACTACATAGAAGAGTGAAAGAGTTCTTGAATTGCTTTAACAGAACATCTTAAAATACTTAACATTTAACTTCTCTGCCCTAGAACTCCAGGCAAAGACAACGAAATTAGAGCATGCTATTCTAAAAGATGTTTGTAAGAATGCTGGAGATACTCAGTCACTTATTTTCATAGTTGAAGGTCTACATTTGAACACATTCTTGGCCATCTCTTGGACTGGGAACCACGAATTCATCCAAATGGTTCCAGGAGACTTTGGTCCACATAGGTCACAGGGCTACTGCTGTCTGCTGAAAAAGAGGTCAAGTGGTATACGCCCTTCTTAGCCAGAGCCAGTACTGCAACAGTGTGGCAATAACAGAAGTCAGTACGTGATGCTTTTTTTCTGCTGGGATCAACCCCAATATGGCAGCTGTGAGACAGGGAAGGGCGGAATATTCCTGTATCATGGCATACCTGCCTGAGTTCCCTGTACAGAATTTCAGTGTGCTGAGCACATCATCTGGGGAGCCCTCAATTACAAGGGAGTATTAGAAGTCACCAAGAAAGGACAATGTTCATGTGACACTTGGTGGCATTGCTGACAATTCTAAATTAGATCCACAGTGATTTCTTTGGTCTTATTTTAGTGAAAAAGCAGACTCTACCCTTCAGGAGCTTCAAATATACTTCCAAAAGACTGGTTTCATTAAACGCATTGGAGGAAAACATTAAAAAAAACCATAGAATTATATCATTTTAAATGGCAAATATTCCTCTCTTGTCAGCTATTACATTACAAAACGTTGACATCCAGTGAGTCCCTTATTATCATAGTCAATGTTGGTTCCTCACATTTCACATTTCTCACACTTTATTCTCCTTTGCCTCTTCACAGTTTTATGACACAGATGTCTTTGCCTACTTCTCAAAGATTTCCATCCCCCATCATGCAAAGCAGCACAAGATCTGGGTTTCCTATTCTTTTTTTTTTTTTCTTTCTATCTTTGTCTGTCTTCTACAGATCATCCTTCTTCTGGACCCTGAGTGTTGGAACGCAGTGTTATTTTTAACTCTCCTTTGAACTTATAAAGCAACCTACCCATCCTTCCTAACTCTTGTCAATGTCTCCTTGTACATGTGTTTGGGTAAAGTCTCTCCCAAGTCTTGAAGACTTTTAAGATCTTAAACTAGATTTATTTTATAATCAGTGTGACCTCCAGAAAAACTCTCCTGGAGTTAAAAATAACCTCAATAAATATTTTTTATAAATGAATTGATGTATAAAGCAGTTCTGCCTAAGTAGAAATAAAATGGGGAATTTAATAATACGATTTTAACATAGGTTCCTTGGTTCCTCAAGAGAAAGTCACTCTTCATTTACGTGATTTAAAGCAGGCACAAAGTAGTTATATTATAGGAACCTCCCTATGAACATAATATTGAATATCTCACTATAAAGGACTTAAAAGAAAAACTCATCTAACAAAAGGAACTTTTATGGAGAATGAGGCCTTTAGAAACATACTGATCCATTCTTCCATGGATGGCAGAATATGCCCATGGATAAAATGGACAATGTTATATCAGATCATTAAAGAAATTGTGTTCATCCAAATGTGTCTTGTACCATGTCGGCTCCCCAGATTCAGGAAAATCAATAGAACAAGTGCTTTGCAACAGCTGGGTAACATGTGAACATTGTTGAGGATGGTGTTCATGATAGTCACAGGGTTGTTTCCATGGTAACTAATAGAACATTTTCCTATGATCACCACAAAAGGAAACATCTGTTTTTCCTGTGCAAGCCTAGGTTCACGTGTGTGCCAATTTGCACATGTGTATGAGCTTGAAGGTGACCCCTTACTTATTTGCCAGTTCTGTCTTACTTCTGCATTTTCCCTGCTTACCTAAAACTATTTTTCAAACTTTTTCTCCGTGTTTCTTTATTCTACTCAGAGATATGTATCTTTATAAAACATCTTGAATTATTTTTTTGAATGTCAAGTTATGAATAAATAAATACAATAAAAATAGACAAGCAAATGGGACCAAAATTGAATTTATCATGTTGGAAATTTTATATCCCTGGAAACTTTTTAAAAAGCATGTTAAGAAGGTTTACAAAACTCTGAGCACCCTCCTGGCATTTTTTAAAAGTGCCAATAACTAAGGGATTAATGTGCCACTCATCCCTGAATTATCTATTTATCTTAAAATAAGCAATGTTATTCCCCTTTTCACATTCATGTCTTAAGAAATAATACCCACAACTAATATCTTAGAAATAATTTGTCTAAAATAGGTCAACAATGAGTTGGACATATTTTGAATATATACCTCAAGGTCCACACTGCAGATGTTTTTCTTTTGGAAAACAGAATATTTAATATTCCCAGTGGTCAGATTATCATCTCTGTGAATCTACTTCCTCTCATGCACCCTTGCTTCAGGTCTATATCTAGGTTCTCCAGTGGTAGCAGCTCTACCATTTGAACTCTGAAAGTAGCTCATTAGCAAAGGATATTAGACAAAGACATTTTAATGAATACTATGAGATTTTATGCAAATTTGCCTATCCATGGGAGAAAAGAAGTAAATTAATGGCTTAGCATTGTCGTCATTTCTCTCTGAAAGAAACAATTTGCCATCACTTTTTTTTTTTCAGCAGAAAACTATATTTCAGATTGAGACAAGTTTTGTAACTAGAGAATCTGTTTTTAAGAAAAGTTATCTATTTTAATAGAAGAAAGGTCAGTTAATCCATCCTCTTCTGGAGGCAGGAAATGATATGTGGGGGAAATGGCCATGATCACTGATGTCAGAAGAGCCAGATCTAGCGTGTTTTGTCTCTAATTAGTAGAAGTTGTTCAAATAAAGATTATTATATCCTGTCTTAATACAGTACTCTCTAGATGCCAGGGCACTGATATAGGATTGTGTGTGTCACCTCATTTAATTATACAACAACCTTAAAAAATGAATAAATATCATGTAATTTAATCCTGATCACAACCATAAGAAATATTATCATTATTAATATACTCATTTTCAGATAAGACAAATCATAATAAGTAGATGTCTAGCTATAGTTTACTACAGAGTATGTTCTTAATAATAAAAGTAACTTTATGTCCATGCAATAGCCTAAAACTATTTTCTGGGAAAACAGTATGGCTATCTGGTTTATTCATAGCATGGTTTTTTTCATTAAGTTCAGATCTCATTCTTCCTTTCTATTAAATTCTTCAATAGCCTCCCATTTTTTTTTTTAGAAAATAAAAATAGAAATCTTCCCCTGCCCATATGCGTTGTCATTTGATATTGATCTTTTCTTCCACCTCTATAGATCCAGAAGCTGGAAAACACATTCTTACCACTCTCTTGTCACATTAGTTTTCTATTTCTACATAATGAAATACTGTAAATTTACCACATTCAAACAACACCCATTTTGTAGATGATGGTTCTGTGGGTCAGAGATCCAGGTGAGCTCAGAATAGTGTGCTGCTTAGGGTATCAAGGGCAAAATCAAGGTGTTGGCAGGGCTAGGTGTCTGCAGAAGAATCCACTTCCATGATTATTCAACTTGTGGGCAGATCCTAGTTCCTTGAGGTTGTCGAACTGAAGTCTGTGGCCTCCTCTACCTGAAATCTAGCAATAGCATGTTGAATTCTTCTTATACTTCAGATCTCAGTGCCTGTCTCTTCCCCTACATCTCTTTAACTTCAGCCAGGAGAAAGTAATCTTCTCTTAAGGACTCATGTGACCAGGTAATTCAGGATAATCCAGGACAATACCCCTATTCTAAGACCCACCATCTTTATTTCATTTGCAAAAACTCTTGCTATGCAATATGAGATATTCATATGTTCTAAGGACTAGACCAAAGGCATATTTGGGAAAACATTCTAACAGCAACACTCATGCTGTAGTAGCTCTGAAATTGACTCCTCTCCTTCTTGAACAACTGAATTTATTTTCCAAAATAATCTCAACCAATGCAAAGCCTTTACAGGCTTATCAAGTAATTTTCTCCTCTTCCATTCTCAGCAAATGCCTGTTGTATAAGAAAAGGAATGTATTCATTTTTCTAGGCTCTAATTTTCTTTAGAAAACTGTATCTATTGATAGTACCACATTTATTGTGTTAAACTCCAGAATTTTACCATAAAAATCATCTGAATATATGTGATTCAAATCAATATAGTCTCTTTCAAAGTTCCCCTAGTTTCCTTTTAATTTACATGAAGCAGTGTACACTAGTCCATGTGTATGTAAAATCTATTTGAATTTTTACAATGAATTTGTAAGTATCATTATCCTTAGTTTACATATGAGGAAATTGGAGGCTGAAAGAGTTTAAGTGACTTGCTTACATCAAATAACAACCAAGAAATAAATCTCAAATATGAAAATACATCTAGGATTACAGCTTTTCCATGTATCAACTTCACATATTTTCTTGCACAGAGTATGAATCATATCTGCAATTTCTGACTAAATAGTAAAAATTTAGTCTTTTGAAAACAATGTGAAAAATTTGAAAAATAACAGAATATATCAAATTCCTTTTGATAAATGAATAAGACATGGGAGCAAAAATCAATGGCTTATAATTTGCAAGAATTATTTTAGGAAAATTAGAACTTTAGGCTTAAGATGGAAAATAAAGCACATATTTATTCACCATTTGTCCCTACCCATATTCAAATAAAATTAAAGTTTAGAGTGGTCAAAAGAAATAAGTCCATAATGGTAAAGAGAATTAGAATCAACAAGAGATAAGACAGTTCAATAAACCCACAGAAAATAGAAAATTCAGTGGATGGATGTTGAGTGATGGAAAAATGCAGCTATGAGCTGCTATAAACACTGATGCAGCTATGTCACTGTAGTATGCTGATTTTAAGTCCTTTAGGAAAAAGGCACACTTGTACATTCCTGGTGGGACTAGCAAATTGGTTCAACCACTATGGAAAGCAGTATGGAGATTCCTCAGAAAACTTGGAATCAGGTATGATGTGTCAAAATGCATTCTACTGTCATTTATAACTAAAAAGAACAAATTAAACCAATTTACTAAAAAAAAATTGCAACTCTGAGGGAGCTGCATAGGAAGCCAAGGACATGGTCATCTGGGACCCAGAGAGTCTCTGAACCCTGCATGGGAGGTGTATTAATGGTGTAGGAATGAAAAACAGGCTTGAGGTTTATTGTAGTGGAAGTGAGTATACAGAACATTCACTTTTCCTCCACTTGCACAGAGCAAGGAGAGCACAGTTTTGACCACCACATTTTAAAGCAAGTGGACTCTTCATGGTAACATGCTACCAAGTTAAAGCATTTATTTTGTATATTGGTGACTCCGCATGTATCCTTTTAATCTGGTCAGATTTCAGTCTTTCTCTAGCACCCCCAATGAAGGAATGTGCCATAAACCTAACTTCCAAAGGAGAGGTAAGGTTTGCGAATTCTTAACCTTTGCATCATGAAGCAGTGTATAGAAATGTGTTTGTAATTAGGAGACAATAGCATAATAACCAGTCTATCCCATCAGGGATGGGTTCTCCTGTGCCACTTCACTACAGGATAGGATTCTACTCAGAACATGACACTACTACCTAATAACTGTAAGCACTGATTCTGTCTGAAAGCATCCTGGCCCTCTTTTTCTCAGGCTTGATGATTGTACACCTCCTGAAACCCAATACAACCATGCTTTTCTGGGTCTGGTGGCACACAACTTCAGGGAAAGCCCTTCCATCAACTCTTCTTCCTAGACCTAGGCTGCCTGATCAGTGCTCCCTTGCTTCATCAACTCCAAAGCAATTAATTAGCTCACTGCATACCATATAACCCAAAATTGTGTTGACCTAAAGGCATAAAAAGCTATATTTAAAATTCTGAAAAGTTACATTGTTGAACAAGAAATAAGTATCTTTCATTACATTCAGACACATCTGTCATCACTCAGTCAAAATACTTTCCTTGCTTACTACAAGAGTGATAATTTCCTGAAATTTCTGAAAGGCAATTCTTTATAAAATTATTCCCTTTTAGGATTTTTCTCTTTCCCCTCTACTCATTTTCAAGGACTTCTAATTATAAAACTAAGAAACCACATTGAATAGAGTAGTATAAAGAAAAGAAAACAAAAGAGTACTGACAGATAGTGGAAATTATTCATTTGTAAGAGGGGTTCATTAAACACTTTCACATCTATTGGCTACAAAAACCCAAGGACTCACTCTATTTTTACAAGTCTATTGTGGACACTTGTTATTTCTTCTTGGGGTCCATCCATCATTCCAGCTAACACAGGGCATATATTATGGCCCATTCTTTTCAGTTGTAATGTGTTTTCCTTTTTCAAGTTTGAAAATGGGCACCATATAAAACAGTGGCAGAATATTCTACATAAAGTAGTATTTTCTTAATTAGAGTCAGGAATTTCTTTCAAATTATGAAACATACTGATTCCTTTAGCACCTTTTCCTAGAAACATTTTGTTTTTCCAAAATGATTTTAATAAAGTGTAGGTTCATGATTTTATATATATACAAAAATATATCTCAGTACACACCTGTAGTCCCAGCAACTCAGGAGGCAAATACAAGAGGATTAGAAGTTCAAGGCCTGCCTCAGCAATTTAGTGAGGCTCTGTCTCAAGATAAAAAATAAGAAGGGCTGAGGACATAGCTCAGCACACCTGGATTCAATCCCCAGACCAACAAAGAAATAAAGAAAAATCACATCATTAATAAGGTATTCTTTTGTAAGCTAAAACATCTGAATTTCCTAGGAGAGAGAAAAATCATCCTATATAGTTACATGGTGATGTTATTACATTCTTATCATCTAAAAATTTATCATCTGTATATGGTCCATAAATGTTTGAGTTCAGTTAGACCACCTTCCTTCAGAGGTCACATATTCTGATTTTTATTGTACATATCAAAGTTCTGTTTCTCCAAATATGAGTGACTTGTCCAGAACTAGCTAATGGTGGTGTTGGAGTAAGACCTTCAGTTTCCACAATGTCATGCCATGTTCTTTCAAACATAGTATATGAAACCCAACATTTCATTCCCAGATCACATTCAACGGCATTGTTGACTAGTTCATGCTGCTCTCGGGTAGCTTTCCACCATTCTCAATTTATCACCGTAATGTATATTTGGCAATGCAGACGATATCTGAATACTAAAAGCAAGGTAGGGTATGAAAGGAAAGAAAATGAATAATTGAAAGCTACATATTTTGATATTCTGCTTTTGGTAGTTAATTCAAACATCTTCTCAAATAAAATTTGATTCACAGCTTCTAATGTTTCTTAGTCCATGTCAGACTGTGGCCACAAAACAATAAAAAGGAAAGTAAATATTTCTTATGTTTGACTTGGTGTACCACATGCTTTACCCACGCTATTACACTTGATTCCTAGATAACCATAGGAGGTAGTGTTGTCATAGTATAGCATTCCTTCTCTCACAGGCTAGAACATATCCAAAGGCAAGCATGGAAAAGTGAGGCAGTAGAGACAAAATCATCTAAAAAAAATTGAAAATTTGAAAACTTTACCTCTGGGTACTGAATCAAATGTTCTTTCTAAGTGATCGTAAAGTCTCTGTCCTCCAGGTAGCTAACACAATGCAAAGGAAGACTGATAACCTTGCCACCAGAAAACTCAGTTCAAGTCATATCTCCTCTACTCATTATTGAGTTTAAATTGCACAAGTATTTACTGAGATGGCATTAAGGGCATAAGGATCCCCTAAACTATCTGAATCAGAATTGTCCTTGTGAAGCATAGGAAACTAGGGTGTTCAACCTTTAACTGGAGTATTTACCCACTAGCACACACTGGGTAAGTGTTGCTCCCAGCATTAACACTCTTCTTAATCTGTACACACCATAAGAGAACAAGAGGCAACTTTTCATGATGCCATCAAAATCCCTGCCTCAGAAAACTCACGTATGAGTTGGGACACTGCTATCCAGAAACAAGTCTGAGTTCACAAGAAAGTATCCACCATAACAATATCTAAAAGCATGGATGAGCTTGGGGAACATGGTATACTAGAACCAAGAGTTTACTACAGAAATCCAAACTTAGAGGATGTCTAATTATGAGGTTAAAGATAACTGTGGATATATTTTTTTAGTGGACATGTTATGAGAAAGGCAGACAGGAGGGCATATGTGAAGGCAAGGCTATGTGGGTGGCCATGGCATGTTTGAAACATACTCAAAAGGCCCAGGGACAGGAAAAGTAGATATAATGGAAAATTGGGCAATATCTTGAAAAATCATGCTAAGAGTTTTGACCTTAATTTTTGAGGAGTGAAAACTCAAAAATGTTTTATTTGCTGCCATGCATGGAATGGATTGAATGGAAATCATTTGGATGAAGAAAAAAATCCTTTAAAAAATTATTAAATGAAGTCAGGCTCATAGAGGAGTAAATTGAAGTAAACTAAGGCCAAGTGCATGGGGAATGAAAAAAGAAGACAGATTTGAGAAATGCACAAAATATTGTGAGGAGTTGGTAATGCATCAGATATTACAGAAAAGACTGATTCAGAGGCAAAATTTGTTATTTTTTTTTTTTGGACTAAGAATGTGAATACATTGGAATCTCAATTGCTATACTCACATACAAGAGATAGAAAAGTTTGGAATGGGAGTAGACATGAAGTTCAGTTTTAGATTTGAGTAGGAAGTGCCTCTGGGACATCCTGAAGGAGCTATTCACTAAGGATTGGAATAGAACTTCTGTAACCTAGTAAAAGGCCACTGCTAAGAAAACGACTTTTTAAAATTTTTACTTTGTTGGTAGTCAAAATCATGGGAAAACAGATTATATGACTTTTTTTTTTTTTATCTCTCTGAGTCTCTTTCTTAAAGGACATGAAACTCAGCAAAGAGAAACTCCAAGGTCCCCTTCCAAATCTGGGACTGAATAATTTTGTGAATGATTGCAAGTATCATTTTTCTTTGAATTCCTTAACTTCTCCTGAGGAAAATCAGTATGTAGGTCACTGTTGCTTTGGTTATATATGTATTTTCAATGGTAAAACAAATGAATTAAAATATTATTTACATTGAAATAGGTAAATCTTTTTTAAAATTAATAATTTTTTCTTAAAAACAATTTACCAATTGAATCAGCATTGAAATATTTGTAGTTCTGCTGGATGTTTCTTAATTTGTGAGGCATAAAAATACAAATGCATAAGACTTAGAAGATACTAACAAGGGGACAAGCATGAAGTTCATGCTAGTTTTTCAAGGAAAATGTTATGTCAATAGTTTGAGTCAAGTGGTGTTGAGTATGTTGGAAGAGAAAAATAGAAGAAATCCTGGGGTTAATAAAGGACAACTTTACAGAGATGTCAATAGCACTGGACCTTGAAGTAAAAACTAACAGGAAGGTTGAAACTTATTCAAATACAGAAGCAATATAATCAAGAACAGAAGAACCAAAGAATGTAATGTAAATGTGTAAAGGCTTTTCATGAAGGCAAGATCAGGGAAATTGTGCTATCTTGAATCCATTCTTAGATCATAGCTGAAAATGAAGGTTAGAAAAGATTATCAAGGTCCTTCTGCTCTCTTGCAACACATGTGGATTTTGTCATAGTTGGGGAACTACACTGGGTCCTCAAATTAAAGAAGGTACCATGCTTAAAGCTCCTTATTTCTCCCATGGTGTGTTTAATCAACTAAATATATGTAGTTCTTTGTCTTCCTGCATCCCATAGAATACAGGACATAGCACAGCCCTAAATACCTCTGGTCACAAAGGTCTTGGGCATTGTATTCCTACAAGATAATGGCAATGTCTTCTTAGGTTTGATCATGAATGGTAAGAAAATATTTTCTAGCAAGATATAAAAATAGAATACAGTATTCAACCTTTGACTTTCAGAATCTGTCTTATTTCACTTAGCATGATGTTCTCCAGTTCCATCCACTTACCAGGAAATGCCACAATTTCTTTCTTCTTTGTGGCTGAGTGAAGTTCCACAGTGTATCTACACCACTTTTTCTTAATCCATTCATCTGTTGACTGGCACCTAGGCTGGTTCCACAATTTAGCTATTGTGAATTACCCTTCTATAAACACTGACGTGATGATCAGAATGCTGATTTTAGTTCTTTTCAATAAATACTGAAGTGGAATAACTGGGTGACCAAAATAAGGGGGAAAAAAGTGAGGGTTTCCCATGAAAATAGAAGGAAAGTTTGTGGAACAGGAGAAGAGAATTGAGGGGGAGGGAAGAAGGATGGAAAAAGAGGAATGTTGGGATGAATTTGACCAAATTATGCTGTATATAGTCATAAATATACCACAGTGAATTTCACCTTTATGTTTATCTATAAAGTACTAATTTACAAAAACATCTTTAAAATAAATAGTAGGAAGACTAGTAGTAGGAAGGGAAAAGGGGAGAAAGTAGGAGGGGGAAAGCGGAGTACTTAGAACTAAAGCAGAGAAAATTTTATTCCATACTTGTATGATTATGTCAAAATGAACCCCAATATTATATATAACTATAATGTTCTAATAAAAACAGAAAGAATGAACAAATTTTGTAAACATGGGGACACCACATTAATATTACTTTGCTTTAAACATCCTACTAAATATTTAAGCACACCCCTAATATATGGAAAAGAATAATCTCAAAGTCACTTTAACTTCTTGAAATAAGTAATATATTTATTTGCCAAGTGTTTCTCTGTGAATCATATCAGTTTGAATTTTTCCACACTCAACTGTAACATATCTATGTCTAGTTCATCTACTCCAAAGACCAATGCACAAGGGAATTAGTTACTTCCATACTTGGATACCATTATCACTTTGAACATCACTTTGGACACCTCAGATCTCTGTGTCATCAAATTTTAATAGTGATACACATCCAGAAGAGGGGCGGGATTGAGAAGGAACAGCTCTCTGATAAACTCCATCTAAAGCAACTTGTCCATCCAGATTCAAACCTCAACATATAGTCAATATGGTCATGAAACCCACTCAGGAAAAAGACAAATATCCAAAAGTTCCTTAAAAATTTGGTACCATTTGGTAATGATTTCTGCTGAACAGAAGTAAGCAATGAGAAAATATGGAGCAAAGTTCCTTAATCTGTGATATTCAAGTAAGAATAATCTTGCTGCTAACCTTGAGGAAAGATTATATATCTGAAAAATGAGTTTGGTAACAGAATTATTAATAATGCCATGAGGATTTTGGAAACTTGAAATTATAAGAATTTGGAGAAAGAGAAAAGTAAATTTGGATAAAGACCAATTTTGCCAAGTTGGTTAAAAGGAATTAAGACATTGTTTTACAGAGTGAAATTGTAAATAGCTCTTTGAACAGAAGAGTTCTGAGGAAGGCCTGGAACCTTCTCTCCTTCCCTGCTCTCAGGAGATGGAGTCCTAAGATCCACTCTAGACATCACTGCCTTCTCTGTGCTAGTCAGTCTAGCATTAATAGTGATAAGCTCATCAAAAGTCTATCATATGAGCATCCAAAACACTAAGTATCCAAAATGAGTACATGAGTGACATTTATTTTAAGCTATTTGTCCTAATAACCTGAGTGGGAGAATCTGGTACACGCCAGATGCATCAGGGATTCATTTCTTTTTTCCTAAACTCAGATGTCTCTCTGCTTAGACCTCTTCTTCTGCTTGGTGCCTCCAATCATATATCCAGTTATCTGTTTTCTGCAGTAGATTGTGAACTCCTTGGGAGGCCAGCTCACCTTCCTCCTTGTATCATCCTCCAGGACATTACTCACATAGCGAATATTCGCTAAATTGTATTGAATTATATAATGGAGTTCTTTGGACGCTTTCCCAGGAATGTCAGGATTATGTGTTGAATAAGACTCCTGAGGGGCACTCAGGAGATATGATAAGAGTCTGGTAACTCTTGGCTTTTTTTTTTTTTTTTTATAAACAAATTGGATACATGTTGTTTCTGTTTGTACATGAAGTAAAGGCATACCATTTGTGTAATCATACATCTATATAGGGTAATGGTGTTTGACTCATTCTGTTATTTTTTCCTCCCCCCACCCCTACCACCCCTCTTATCCTTCTATACAGTCCCTCCTTCCTTCATTCTTGCCCCCCTCCGACCCCCAATTATGTGTCATCATCCACTTATCAACGAGATCATTCGTCCTCTGGTTTTTTGAGATTGGCTTATCTCACTTAGCATGATATTCTCCAAATTCATTCATTTGCCTGCAAATGCCATAATTTTATAATTCTTTATAGCTAAGTAATATTCCATTGTATATATATATATACCACGATTCTTTTTTTTTTTTTTTTTTTTTTTGCTGTTATTCTACAGATGATTTTTTTTGTTTTCTTATTATTTTTTTTTCTTTACGTTACATAGGGTAATGATGTTTATTATATTTTTCCCCTCCCCCCCACCCCTCCCACCCCTCCCACCCCTCCCACCCCTCTTTTCCCTCTACACAGTCCTTCTTTCCTTCATTCTTACTGCTCTCCTTAGCCTAACTCTAAACCTAACCCTAAACCTAATGCTAGCCCGTCCCACCCCCCATTATATGTCCTCATCCGCTTATCAGCAAGATCATTCGTCCTTTAGTTTTTTGAGATTGGCTTATCTCACTTAGCATGATATTCTCCAATTTCAACCATTTGCCTACAAATGCCATAATTTTATCATTCTTCATTGCGGAGTAATATTCCATTGTATAAATATGCCACAGTTTCTTTATCCATTCATCAACTGAAGGGCATCTAGGTTGGTTCCACAATCTGGCTATGGTGAATTGAGCAGCAATGAACATTGATGTGGCTGTATCTCTGTAGTATGCTGATTTTAAGTCCTTTGGGTATAGGCCAAGGAGTGGGATAGCTGGGTCAAATGGTGTTTCCATTCCAAGCTTTCTGAGGAATCTCCACACTGCTTTCCAGAGTGGTTGCACTAATTTGCAACCCCACCAGCAATGTATGAGTGTTCCTTTTTCACCACATCCTCGCCAACACCTATTGTTGCTTGTATTCTTGATAATCGCCATTCTAATTGGGGTGAGATGAAATCTTAGGGTAGTTTTGATTTGCATTTCCCTTATTACTAGGGATGTTGAACATTTTTTCATATATCTGGTGATTACTTGTACATCTTCTTCTGTGAAATGTCTGTTCATTTCCTTAGCCCATTTGTTGATTGGATTATTTGTATTCTTCGTGTGGAGTTTTTTGAGTTCTTTATAGATTCTGGAAATTAGCGCTCTATCTGAGGTATGGTTGGCAAAGATATTCTCCCACTCTGTAGGCTCTCTCTTCACATTTCTGATAGTTTCCTTTGCTGAGAGAAAGCTTTTTAGTTTGAATCTATCCCAGTTGTTTATTCTTGCTTTTATTTCTTGTGCTATGGGAGTACTGTTAAGGAAATCTGATCCTGAGCCAACAAGTTGAAGATTTGGACCTACTTTTTCTTCTATAAGATGCAGGGTCTCTGGTCTGATTCCGAGGTCCTTGATCCATTTTGAGTTGAGTTTTGTGTAGGGTGAGAGATAGGGGTTTAGTTTCATTCTATTGCATATAGTTTTCCAGTTTTCCCAGCACCATTTGTTGAAGAGGCTATCTTTTCTCCATTGCATATTGTTGGAACCTTTGTCTAGTATGAGAAAATTGTATTTATTTGGGTTTGTGTCCATGTCCTCTATTCTGTACCATTGATCTACCTGTCTATTTTGGTACCAATACCATGCCGTTTTTGTTACTATTGCTTTGTAGTAGAGTTGAAGATCTGGTATTGCAATACCCCCTGCTTCGCTCTTGCTACTGAGGATTGCTTTAGCTATTCTAGGTTTTTTATTCTTCCAGATGAATTTCATAATTGCTTGCTCTATTTCTGCGAGGTACATCATTGGGATTTTAATTGGAATTGCATTGAATCTGTATAGAACTTTAGGTAGTATAGCCATTTTGACGATATTAATTCTGCCTATCCAGGAACATGGGAGATCTTTCCATCTTCTAAGGTTTTCTTGAATTTCTTTCTTTAGTGTTCTGTAGTTCTCATTGTAGAGGTCTTTCACCTCTTTTGTGAGATTGATTCCCAAGTATTTTATTTTTTTCGATGCTATTGTGAATGGGGTAGTTTTCCTAATTTCTCTTTCTGAAGATTCATCACTTATTATACCACGATTCTTAATCCATTCATTAATTGAAGGACATCTAGGTTGGTTCCACAATCTGGCTATTGTGAATTGTGCAGCTATGAACATTGATGTGGCTGTATCTCTGTAGTATGCTGATTTTAAGTCCTTTGGGTATAGGCCAGGGAGTGGGATAGCTGGGTCAAATGGTGGTTCCACTCCAAGCTTTCTGAGGAATCTCCACACTGCTTTCCAGAGTGGCTGCACTAATTTGAAACCCCACCAGCAATGTATGAGTGTACCTTTTTCCCTACATCCTCGCCAGCAACTATTGTTGCTTGTATTCTTGATAATTGCCATTCTAATTGGGGGAGATGGAATCTTAGGGTAGTTTTGATTTGCATTGCTCTTATTACTAGAGATGTTGAACATTTTTTCATATATCTGTTGATTGCTTGTACATCATCTTCTGTGAAGTGTCTGTTCATTTCCTTAGCCCATTTGTTGATTGGATTTTTTGTATTCTTGGTGTAGAGTTTTTTGAGTTCTTTATATATTCTGGAAATTAGTGCTTTATCTGAAGTATGAGTGGCAAAGATTTTTCCCACTCTGTAGGTTCTCTCTTCGCATTGCTGATAGTTTTCTTTACTGAGAGATAGCTATTTAGTTTGAATCTATCCCAGTTGTTGATTCTTGCTTTTATTTCCTGTACTATGGGAGTACTGTTAAGGAAGTCTGATCCTAAGCCGACATGTTGAAAATTTGGACCTACTTTTTCTTCTATAAGATGCAGGGTCTCTTGTCTGATTCTGAGGTCCTTCATCCATTTTGAGTTGAGTTTTGTGCAGGGTGAGAGATAGGGGTTTAGTTTCATTCTGCTGCATATGGACTTCCAGTTTTCCCAGCACCATTTGTTGAAGAGGCTATCTTTTCTCCATTGCATATTTTTGGCCCCTTTGTCTAGTATTAGAAAATTGTATTTATTTGGGTTTGTGTCCATGTCCTCTATTCTGTACCATTGATCTACCTATCTATTTGGGTACCAATACCATGCTGTTTTTGTTACTATTGCTTTGTAGTATAGTTGAAGTTCTGGTATTGTGATACCCCCTGTTTCATTCTTTCTGCTAAGGATTGCTTTAGCTATTCTGGGTTTCTTATTCTTCCAGATGAATTTCATGATTGCTTGCTCTATTTCTGTAAGGTACGTCATTGGGATTTTAATTGGAATTGCATTGAATCTGTATAGCACTTTTGGTAATATGGCCATTTTGACAATATTAATTCTTCCTATCCAAGAACATGGGAGATCTTTCCATCTTCTAAGGTCTTCCTCAATTTCTTTCTTCAATGTTTTGTAGTTTTCATTGTAGAGATCTTTTACCTCTTTGGTTAGATCGATTCCCAAGTATTTTATATTTTTGAGGCTATTGCAAATGGGGTTGATTTCCTCATTTCCCTTTCAGCTGTTTCGTCGCTTGCTTATAAAAATGTTTTAGATTTATGCGTGTTGGTTTTATAGCCTGCTATTTTGCTGAATTCATTGATGAGATCTAGAAATTTTCTGGAGGAGGTTTTTGGATCCTCTAAATATAGAATCATGTCATCCGCAAATAGTGACAGCTTAAGTTCCTCTTTTCCTATTCGTATCCCTTTAATTTCTTTAGTCTGCCTAATTGCTCTGGCTAGAGTTTTGAGGACAATGTTGAATAGAAGTGGTGAAAGAGGACATCCTGTCTTGTTCCCATTTTTAAAGGGAATGGTTTCAGTTTTTCTCCATTAAGAATGATGTTGGCCATGGGCTTAGCATAAATAACCTTTACAATGTTCAGGTATGTTCCTACTATCCCTATTTTTTCTAGTGTTTTGAGCATGAAGGGGTGTTGTATTTTGTTGAACGCTTTTTCTGCGTCAATTGAATTAACCATATGATTCTTATCCTTAAGACTATTGACATGATGGATTACGTTTATTGATTTACGGATGTTAAACCATCCTTGAATTTCAGGAATGAACCCCACTTGATTGTGGTGCACAATTTTCTTAATATGTTTTTGAATATGGTTTGCCAGTATTTTGTTAAGGATCTTTGTATCTATATTCATCAAGGATATTGTTCTAAATTTTTCTTTCCTTGATGTGTCTTTTCCTGGTTTGGGTATGAGGGTGATATTAGCTTCATAGAATGAGTTTGGTAGGGTACCCTCCTTTTCTATTTCCTGAAATACTTTGAGAGGTATTGTAATGATTTCTTTGAAGCTCTTGTAGAACTTGGCTGAGAATCCATCTGGTCCTGGGCTTTTCTTGGATGGGAGGATTTTAATGGCTTCTTCTATTTCATTGCTTGATATTCATCTGTTTAAATTGTGTATGTCCTCCTGGTTCAGTTTGGGAGGATCATATGTCTCTAGAAATTTGTCAATGTCTTCAGTAGTTTCTATTTTGTTGGAATACAGATTTTTGAAGTAGTTTCCCATTATGTTCTGTATCTCAGTGGTGTCTGTAGTGATATTTCCTTTTTCATCATGAATTTTAGTAATTTGAGTTTTCTCTCTCCTTCTCTTTGTTAGTGTGGCTAAGGGTTTGTATTTTTTATTTACTTTTTCAAAGAACCAACTTTTTGTTTTGTCAATTTTTTGAATTGTTTCTTTTGTTTCAATTTCATTGATTTCAGCTCTGATTTTAATTATTTCCTTTATTCTACTACTTTTGTTGTTATTTTGTTCTTCTTTTTTTAGGGCTTTGAACTGTAATGTTAGGTCTTTTAGTTGTTCACTTTTCATTCTTTTCTTGAATGCACTCCATGCAATGAATTTTCCTCCTAGTACCGCTTTCATAGTGTCCCAGAGATTTTGATATGTTTCTGTATCATCATTCTCATTGACCTCTAAGAATTTTTTTATATCCTCCCTGATTTTTTCTGTTATCCATGTTTCATTCAATAGCATATTATTTAGTCTCCAGGTGTTGAAGTAATTTCTGTTTTTTATTTTGTCATTGATTTCTACTCAGTCCCTTATGATCTGATAGAACACAAGGCAGTATCTCTATTTTTTTGCATTTCCTAAGGGCTGCTTTGTGGAATAACATATGGTCTATTTTCAAGAAGATACCATGTGCTGCTGAGAAGAAAGTGAATCTGCTTGTTGATGGATGGAATATTCTATATATGTCTATTAAGTCTAGGTTATTGATTGTGTTATTGAGTTCTATGGTTTCTTTGTTCGGTTTTTGTTTGGAAGATCTATCCACTGGTGACAGCAGTGTGTTAAAGTCACCCAGAATTATTGTGCTGTGGTCTATTTGATTCCTGAAATTGAGAAGGATTTGTTTGATATACAGGGATGCACCATTGTTTGGGGCATAAATATTTATTATCGTTATGTCTTCCTGATTTATGTTTCCCTTAAGTAGTATGAAATGTCCTTCTTTATCCCTTCTGACTAACTTTGGCTTGAATTCCACTTTATCTGATATAAGGATGGAAACCCCCGCTGTTTTACTGAGTCCATGTGCATGGTAGGTTTTTTTCCCATCCTTTTACCTTTAGTCTGTGGATGTCTTTTTCTATGAGATGAGTCTCTTGCAGGTGGCATATTGTTGGGTCTTTTTTTTTAATCCATTCTGCCAGTCTATGTCTTTTGATTGATGAGTTTAGGCCATTAACATTCAGGGTTATTATTGGGATATGATTTGTATTCCTAGTCATTTGGGCTTATTTTCAGTTTTTAACTTGGCTTGGTTTCTCCTTTGAGTGGGTTTTTCTCTAAGGTTTTTCCTCCCTTTGCTGACCTACTGTTGCTTTTGCTGTTGTTTTTCATCTCCTCCTCATGGAATATTTTGTTGAGAACATTCTGTAGCGCAGGCTTTCTATTTGTAATTTCTTTTAACTTTTGTTTATCATGGAAGGATTTTATTTCATCTTCAAATCTGAAGGTTAGTTTTGCTGCGTATAGGATTCTTGGTTGGCAACCATGTTCTTTCAGAGCTTGAAATATGTTGTTACAGGTCCTTCTAGCTTTTAGAGACTGGGTTAAGAAGTCTGCTGCTCTCTGTTTTGGTTTCCCCCTATATGTAATCTGATGCTTTTCTCTCGCGGCCTTCAAAATCCTATTTTTATTTTGAATGTTAGGCATTTTCATTATAATGTGCCTTGGTGTGGATCTGTGGTGATTTTGTGCATTTGGTGTTCTGTAAGCCTCTTGTATTTGATTTGCCATTTCATTCTTCAGGTTTGGAAAATTTTCTGATATTATTTCATTGAATAGGTTGTGCATTTCTTTGGTTTGTATCTCTGTGCCTTCCTCAATCCAAATAATTCTTAAATTTGGTCTTTTCATGATGTCCCATAGTTCTTGGAGATTCTGTTCATGATTTCTTACCATCTTCTCTGTTTAGGCAACTTTATTTTCAAGATTAAATATTTTTTCTTCATTTTCTAAGGTTCTGTCTTCCAAGTGGTCTAGTCTTTTGGTGATGCTTTCCATTGAGTTTTTTATTTGATTTATTGTTTCCTTCATTTCAAGGATTTCCATTTGTTTTTTTTTTTTTCCTGAGAATCTCTATCTCTTTGTTGAAATGATCTTTTGCTTCCTGCAGGTGCTCTTTCAACTGCTTATTCGTATTATCTTTCATTGCCTGCATTTGCTCTCTTATCTCATCCTTTGCTTCACGAATCATCTTCATCATGTATAATCTGAAGTCCTTTTCTGACATTTGTTCTACCATACTTTCATTGGATTCTATTAATATAGAATCTAGATTTGTTTGGATCATTTTCTTCCCTTGTTTTTTAATGTTGCTCATGTATCTTCCCCTCTAGCAGTGCAGATCTGGGGTATTGCAGATTTCCCCCTATAGGCTTATAGTGGCCCTATAGGTTTCCAAAACCTTTTCTGTAAGGGGAAATCAATATTAGCAGTGCTCAATTCAAACACTATGCAATCCGAGACCAAATAGCCCCTATGAGGACGATAACAACATTGTCATAATAAACAGAATGAGTTCAAATATTATCTTCAGTATAACAAACAGATTTTCAACATGGTGTGCAGTTTCAAATGGAGGACAAAGAGGATGCAGAGGGATGTAGAATGTAGCTGTTAATGAGATAAGAAAAGAATATACAGAAGTTCTAGATAACAGAAAGTGTGAGAGTATAATCAAAAGAAATTGGCGGTTAGCATGCACAATGGGGGAAAGAGACTCTGAGGGAACAGGTATACAAAAGGAAAAGAGAACAAGAAAAGTAACGAAATAAAAATTTTAAATTGTTCAATAAGGAGAAAAAGGAAAATCTACACTGTAACAGTCATATAGTATTCAAACCTCTCAGTCTTCAGTAGCCTGATGCATGAGAGGTACCTGACAATGAGCTTCAGGTCTCCAGCAGGCGTCTCACGATGGGATTTGCCCCACCCAAAGATTGGAGCTACGGCTTCCAGAATTATCCAATATGGCCACTCTGGCTTCCAAATGTGTTGGCAAATGGGGAGCTGCATCTCAGGGTGTAGACATGGTCAGCTGGAGGTTCTGGAGGCAGGGTGTGGTTGGTCAAGCAGGGGTCCTGGAGGTCCGGCATGTTTGGTGGGTGATAGGGTGCAGTCAGTTGGTCTAGGGGTCCTGGCAGCAGGAGCAGTCAGTCGATGTGAGGGCCCCAGAGGCAGGGAGTGATCAATTGGGCTGAGGGGATCCTGGAGACAGGGCTCAGTCAGTCCAGCCAGTGGTCCTACAGGGCCTGGCTGTTGTCTCAAAATGGCGGCAATCACGTGTAATCAAACCTGCAGGTACTGTGACGGTGAACTTCCAGGCAACAGCAGGCAGCTGGTGCTCCACTGGCGGTCGCCGATCAGTTTGCTGTCTGTCGTGGAAGGATGGGGAGGTGAACCTTGTGCGGTAGGTGATGGATAGGTGTAAGGCAGGCGATGAACAGGCAAGATGCAGGCAAATGGCAGATGATAGGTGCCTGACAGTGAGCTATCTGCACTCAAAAAAGGCATCAATATACTGGCAGACTGCAGGTGATCACAGTAGACAAGTGGGGTAAACAGCAGGGAATCAATAAGCAGCAAAAACTCCTCACCAAGAAACAGATATCCTCTGCTTGAAACCGGAGTTTCGGAGTGACAAAGAATGCAGCCTCCCTCTAGTCCGCCATCTTGGATCCCTCAACTCTTGCCTTTTTAAGGACCCAAGCAGAGATCTTCCTAGTGATCTAGTGATCAAGATAATTTATCTAAACTCTATTGTGTATCACTTGCCTGCTGTTTTGGGGGCTCTTTTAGGTCAAAATAAAAAAAACTCTAGACTATATCCAATATCACTCTCCTGAATAAAGAACACCCTTCTTTGAGGATTCAGACATTCTTGTAGAGTGGTGATAGTTGGAGACATCTTCCTTCTTATTCAATTACCAAAAGCATTTGCAATGATATATGACTTCCTCAAGGCTTCTTGGTACTTCACCAATAAACTTGATAAATACTTTTTCCCAGCTTATCTTGAAATTATTACCAAAGGAAACAACAAGGGCAGACATTGACTCCAAATGATGATCCTTTTAACTATTTAGGATGAAGTTCAAAATATAAAAGTAAAAATTATGCAAAACTTAAATAAAGGGGTAACCAAAAGTTGACTTCTCACTGGTCTTTTAGGGAAAGTATTATAAAGAAGAAATTGAAGCTGAATATGAATCAGAGGAGGAAACCAGATGGGAGAAAATCAGAAGAAGGAACATTGATAAGTAGTGGGAACAGAGTCTAGAGAAACTCTGATGTGAAAAACATCCTGGCAAACTGTAGGGACAAGAAAAGTCAAAGTGACTGGTCTGGACAAAGAGATCAGAGGCAGAAGAGAACTAGGGAAAGACAGATGAGGCCACCCACAGAATAAAATCACATCAGATTCTGCAAGCTCAACTTTCTTCTATTACCCATATAGAGTATTTCAAGTTCCCAAATGTCACAGTGTGGGGAGTGGCAACTGAATCACAGGGTCCTGAACTGTCCTGTGACAGAGGCAATGCCTCTCTGGAGAACTCTCAGTCCAAAGGTGCCAATTGAAGTAGTCTAGTTGCTCTGGTGATGCCCTGTTCAATGGAAGACTCAGTGCCAGTCATAGAACTATTCAGTTCTTGTCCTTGAGATTCAGACACCAGTTGCTTGGCGGGTAGAAAGTTATGGGTGTAACTGATAATCATAATCAGGATGCTCATACTCATGACCTTGATTTTGATTGCTTTGAAGAAACTTACTCACAATAAGCCCTTTTGGTGTTTAAGCCTCTATAATAAACATGTCAAGCTTGCTCGTGATCAGTCTTCCCCATCAGGGGTTAGATGAACCACCAGGTCCTGGCTTTATCTCTATTTATGTGTCTGTACTGGGTTCAGCAGCCTGAATAAATGGCTGTGCCTGTCGCAAAACCACAGCCCTTGAATAATGGGTTCTGACATTAGTCACATCTTACTAGATTGAAGTGTGACTGAGCAGTTTGCAAACAATGACCATTTTGTGAATGGCATGAAGGAATCAAATAGAGTGGGGACTTAGATAAGAATAATGGGGACAATGGAGCTAACACTCTCTCTAAAGCAAGCTGCAGAAGACCTGGGATTTCTGAGCCCAGAATTCATGATTGCTTGAGGAGCTCCTGAGAAGGTGGTGGGCCTTGACAAAGTCATTGCTGATCAGTTTCTCACCTTTTGACCTGAGGGAGAGTTAATGGACTGCACAAGATATGGTTTCTTCCCTGCAGATACTGCTTCACTGTTGAATGAAAATATGCATTACAAACATTGCCATCTAAAACAGAAACTCAATCTCCATGGATTCTGCCTTCAATCTGAAGAGCCCCTTAAGATAAACAAAAGATTCTCCATTCCTTTTGACAAACCCAGAATCAGGAAAAAGAAAATCTTACCTACATCCTTAGAAAATTAAATTCTAGTTTAGTTAATGTTTTCCTCATGGTTGAAGTGGCTACTTAAGGAAAGATAATGACAGCGTTACGATGGTTAATTGCTGTTTAATCAGTATCTCTATAGCTCCTGCTGGAAAGAATATGAGGGAAAGTGGTAAATTAGAAACTGAATGAAATCCCACTAAATCAACCCCAGAGAAAAATCTCTCCCATATTTGAGTAATACAGACTTGAACAAGTTTTTCATTGGCACCTGGGAGTCTATTTGCTTTGTGGGCCATTCAGAGAGCAGATAAGATATGGGCCAGATAACTAACAGGTCCCAACAATAAGGTGGGACCCCATTGAAAGCTGCAGAGACCAAGCCCAAATCTGCAATTACTATGCCATGCATAACTCCAATATTTCTAAATAGAAGGACAAATTTCTCAGAAAGCTGAAAAACATTCTGATGTTAGTTTTTGCATGGATGTTCTAGAATCCAGACTTATGGAATTCAAAGAAAGCTGGCCAGGACTAAGATCCTTTCCCTATGCTTCTTTAATTGACCAATAAGGACTGGGAATATTAGAAATGCTGTCTACTGCCATATCTAAGCCAGATTCATCATCACACACAATACAATGGTGTATTCTTATTCACTGTCAAAATTCCAGAGTCTAACACAGTGCTTGTACACATTCGTAGACACTTAGCAAATTACTGTTGGTTTGTTGGGCACACTTAATCATCTTTCACATATCTTAAATAATAATATCTTCTTGGAAGACTGCTATGATTCTCAGTTTGTGATAAAACAGGGGAGAGCCTCCCTTTCATAGCCACCTCTGGCAAATGCAAGGAGATTTCTTGCCATATTAATACAGTGTGAATATAAACAGGGCACTTGTAGTTGCCTTGTAATTTGGAGCCTCTGGGATGAGAAGAAAAAAAGTAAAAGTAGCCAAGGAGCCATCTGAGATATGTAGCTTAGTAACAGAGGGTGGAAAACAGATATTTTCTTGTGGATTAATTCCTGACTCAAGCAGTCAGATCCAAGACCAGCCAGCAATTCATGAATCCACCCTGCTGTCAATGACGTTTAACTGCTAAGGATGCATTCCTTATCTAAAATTAGAGTAAAGAATAATGTTTAGATAAAGACAAACAACCACGGCCTCACCATGTGATGAGGATGAGTAATGGAGAGGCAGAGACATAGTCCGCTTGATGATAATGAATATGAAACAATTACACATGGGTGATCGCCTCCCAGGAAGCAGTTTTCTAAGGCAGTACAGTATAGAGCTCTAGATTTTTCTGGGTCAAAGTGTGACTTTTGGATCACGCATAGAAGCATGATCTAAGAGGTAGTCAGAAACACAGAATCTCAGAGGCCCCAGAGGTCTGCTAAACAGACTTTGCCTTCAAGTAAGATCCCCAGGTGATGCAAGCACAGAAAGTTTCCAAAGACCTACTTGGGGTTCCAATTTCTACCCTTAGCTAAGTGATTTTCAGAAAGTTGATCCATGACCCCATGGCTCACTTTTTTCTCACCTGATAACCAGAGATTATAAACCAACTTTACATTCTGAAGACAAAAATCAGATAATGAAAACATATTGCTCACTACAAGGCTCAGAATCTTGTAAGACTTCCATATACATCAAATACTGCCTTAATTTGCAAAGGCAAACATTGAGCCCAAATTAATAAATCTAGAAAGGTTTCTGATGTGGAAGACAGGAAAATTTGCAAAGGAAAAGGAATTTGAATTATAGAAAAGTGTTGCCCTAGAAGCACTCAGTTGAGAGATTTTATTCTGCTTTTGATTTCTGCACATAGCAAAAGGGTCTATGCAACCTAGAGCACTGTAATGTTTCTCAGATATCTTAAGAGAGGGGGATATTTTCCAAAGCAAGAGATATTTTTTATGTCGCTTTTATGGCTATGTACTCCAGGCATCGGGAAGCTATAACTTTGACCCATTGTGAGGAGGCTTGCAATACTCTTACAGCTGATAGAGATTTATTCACAGGTGACTCCTTTGGTGCCCTCCCCAAGACCCCCTTTTCCAGGCTTTTCCACTCATTTTCATGCTTCTATGACTTAAAGCTGCCCTTTTGTCCAGAAAATTGCACTCAATCAGCAGAAGCTACCTTACACAGGAGCTTGCTTTCCATGAACATCCAGAGTAGCAGATCACAGCCAGTGAGTGACTGATCCAGGAATCTTGTATGGCCAGCTCTGGGATGTAATCCATGTTCCTGTACTCCCATGTTTCTGGAGACACTGATCTTCACAAAGGTACATCTTCTGCCCTAGGCTGCTTTCCTCATGCCAATCATGTTAGTCAAAAATCCAGGAAATTGCATGAGACAAGATCAGACAAAAGTCACAATAAACTAAGATGGGACCATAGCCAGAAAAAGCCACTCTTGGACAGACATCTCAGCACACCTTAATAAATTATGCTTAGTGTATGTTCTAATATATCCTCTATGTCTATACACATAACTGTATATTCATTTGATTTTCATGTTATAATAATATATTTGTTGTGTTTATGAATTCACATGCTGAACTATAAGATACATATTAGTTTACATAGCAGTCCCTGGCTGCTCAATTTTAAAGTAAATGTCCTGGAATTCTGATGGGCTATGACTGGGGACTTGGATTTGAGATTGTGAGTCTCACAGTTACCAAAGGTCCTTCTCAAAACAGGCACTCTCCAAAGATGTCTATATTCTTATCGAGTTATAACAATACGTCATTGTTTGAATTATTTTAAAAAGTGTAAATAATCAACATTTGCACTAATAATTACTAATTATCCATCTAATTGTTTGTATTTTGAGAAGAGAAACTTCATCTCTTTAGTTCTATATGCTAATAACAAGATTAATTCACAGTATATAGAAATTCCTAGGAGAAAGGATGAAAAAAAATTTCTAATACAAAGTTCTACTTGAAATATTTTTTTCCTCAGCAAATTCTTACATATTTGCTAAAGTTGTTTTAAGACACTTGAGTAGCAAATTTTAGGAGAAATTTCACAGAGATTGCTGGAAGAAAGTTTTGTCATTGCTCAATGAAAGGATTTAGCAAGAACATCTATAAAAATAAGTTCTATAGTAGGCAAAGTTTATGCAGACCTGGTATACTGATTCCAAATCTGAACTGGCACTAACATGAGTAATCTGAATAATTTAATTAAAAATTCCTTGCACAAGCCTTTACAAATCAAGAATATATAATGAAGAGCCATGTTGCCATATCATACTAAATAGTTTTGAGAAATTATTCTAAAAACATCAAAATCATGTTGTAGAATGTTCATCAATAGAAATAGTTGCACCCAGGAGACGTGGTTTCAAAAGGGTCCTTCCTGGTAATCACTGTATCTGGTATCTCAGTGGCTACTGTTCCTGAGTGAAATGTGAAATATTTTGAGAAAATTTGACTTACGATTCCTTATCTTCACCTTGTACTTGTGGTTTCAAATAATTTGGAGGAAAGAAAGTTTGTCACATTGACAGTTATTTTTCTTTATCCTTTTTCCTCTGCCTGTGTGTGTGTGTGTGTGTGTGTGTGTGTGTGCGCGCGCGCGTGGGGGTGGGGTGGGGTGGGGAGTGTATGAAAAAACTTAAAGAAGCCAGGCATGGTGACACATTCCTGTAATCTCAGGAGCTGGGGAGGCTGAGGTAGGAGGATCACATATTCAAAATCAGCCTGAACAACTTAGCGAGGCCCTAAACAACTTAGCAAAACCCTGTCTCAAAATTAAAAATAAAGAAATAAATAAAAATAGGCTGGGATGTGGTTCTGTGGTTTAGAACCCCTGAGTTCAATTCCTAGTACCAAAAATTAATTAATTAGCTAATTAACTAATGGAGAAATAAAGAAAATAATAAGGCTTACTACTAATTTATCCAATTTCTTTTTTCAGATTTAACATTTGAGGTGCTCTCTGAGCTTTCTCACTCTTCTAATTTAGATATGCTTTATGAATTCATAAAGAGATTTATGTTAGGAAAACCCACCTCTTATTCTTAATTTGAGATATGATAGTTAAAAATGGAATCTCCCTGTACACATAGTAAGACCTGACACTCAAATATTTTACCAGAGAGTGACTAAAGCACAGGACTAATATGTTTAAAAAAAGACAGTTGTCCTTAGCCCCCATGAAGTTGTTGGGTCACTGTAAAATGACCCATTGTGGAACTTTTTTCAAAGATACAATAGGAAAAAGAAAGTATGCTAAGGGTAAAAGTTTTGTTTTTACCTTCATTCACTTTGCATGCCAGATTTTCTTGGTTTCACCAAGTTTCGTAGTAGTGTTAAATGACTGCTTCTATGTACAAACTTATTGGAATATGATTTTGGAATTTCTTGAGGTAACAGAAACCTTCTAATTTTCAGCTCTGTGAGCTTCCTCAAAGTGTCAGACAGTCAAGTCAGCTATGAAGGTCGGGGTACTCGCTCTGTGACAATACCATTTGGGGCTCTCCAGGGTCCTGTATGGTAGTCCCTTCAGGTAACTCAACAAATGCCACAACAGCAAAGGATGCTGAAAAGCAAGAGGGATGAAGAGTAGCATTCTACCAACTGGCTTTGTGTTCCGAACAAAGGAAGGAAGAAAACCAACATTTATTGAGTGTACACTGCTGGGCATTCTTTTTGTCTTGTTAATTTAATGATGAGCGGATTTCCTGTAAGGTTGGGACCATTTGCTACAGATAATGCTGCCCCTACATGGTGAAGGCATTGTCTCCATATTAAAAAATAACCTAAAATTGATCCAACCAAAGAGACGTTTTCTACCTCTTACTATCAATTCAATGATAGTTAAAAATGCCACCTTCCCCTACGCATAGCTTGCTATCACAAAGCAAAGGACAAAGCACAGCTCTTGGTAGACCACTTTAGGACACGTCAGGCAAGACTGTGAGCAAATGCTGTTTTTCTTCCTATATTTGCTTTCCTCCAATTTCCCACCTGCTTCTCTTTGACTTTCTTTCCTGCTGAAGGAAAGGCTCTCCCACCACCATCTACTGCCAATGCTTTGTCCATCCCAAGACTTCTCTCAGGTGTGTCAGACAACAGTGTTTGTTTAAGCACTTTCAGGTTTTCAGGCACTCAGGGAAGAAGTTTGGGGGAGCAGAATTGTTTCTATAATTACATAAAATAACAACTGGGAGACCAAATGTAGAGCTCTACAACCACGCTCTCTCAGGGTAGCAGCAGACAAGAGGGCAGCCACGTTGGCGTAAATCTTACCCACCCTGACTGTAGTGTCGATGTGGTTCTTCCCTCCATCTTCCCCACAACCAGTGCTCTCATCCTTTTACCAGTTATTCAGGCCCAAAGTCTCATGCTCTGCTTAATTTCCCTATTTCTCCTGCTGCAGATCCCATCAGAGAATAATTTCTGTCCATCCATTCTTAATAGAATATATCAAATCTGATGACTTCTTCCCCAACCCCACCTTACCACCTAGTTCTTCCCTGGAAACTACAAGAATCTCCCAACTAACCTTCTAGACTTCAATTTTCTTTTCTATATTCTGTTTCTTACACAATCAGAGTGATTCTTTGAGAACTTAAATGGATCATCTCACACTGTTGGTTAAAACCTTCAAATGTTTTTACCCTACAGTCTTGGTATATGGCATTTCTCCTTTATCTCTCCCTACCCCAGGATCCTGATCCCCTTCCCTAACATGTTCAAAACAGCACCTACCCCACACACAGATATTTTCCTTCTCCTTGGACATGTCCACACATTTTTTTTTTCTGAGAGCCTGTATTAGGGTTCTCCAGAGGAACAGAAGCAACAGGAAGTAAGATTATAAAAGGGGATTTGTTACATTGACTTACACAACAAGAAGCTGGATAGTCCACAATGACTGTCTTGCAGCTGGAGAGCTCGAAGAACCAGGAGCTGCACAATCCAAGAGGCAGAAGTCCCATAACAAGAAGGATCAACAGTGCTACCCTAGTCTGAGACCAAGGCTTCTAGAAACTACCTGGAGAATCACTGACAGAATCCACTTTGGAAGAGTGAAGAAGCAAGAGTCCAATATCAGAGGATCTAAGCAGCAATCAAGAACCTGTTCAAGAAGAGTGGAGCTTGCATCTGCATCTGCTTCCTTGTTCTTCCAATTTTTATTCCATCCTGTTGGGTGGTGCTACCCACACTTTGGGAGGGTCTCCACTTCAGTTCACTGTCCCACATTCCAATCATTCCTAGACACATGCTCACTGACCCACCCAGACCCTCTTAATCATTGGCATCTATTAATCCAATCAAGTTGACAGTTCAAATTAACCATTACAGAGTCCCTTAACTGCTACTCCCTGTACTGTTTCTATTGATTTTTCATTTACTGTTATTAAATTTCTATTTAAACATAACCTGTTCAGAAAAATTATCCTATTCATCTACTCTAAAATAATTACTTTTCTCATTCCCTCCCTAATCCTCTTTCATAAAATCAGTTTTATTTTTCTTCCTTACACTTTCATTTATCTCAAATTATAATATATATCAGCCTCCATCACCTCCTAGTAGTCTGTCCAGCTATCAAAATATCAATCAATGGATGAGATCAGAGCCCTCCACTGGATTCAATCACTTCCCAAAAGTCCCACCTCTGAAAACTACTGCACTGCAGACTAAGCCTTTAATACATGAGTCTTTGGGGGAAACTAGAGATCAAAATTATAAATACATATATTTTTTTCAAATATATATATATATGTGTGTATATATATGACAAATTTTTTCATGTGTGTATATAAATCTTAAGGAACATTTTTAAACTCTGAAGAAATTAGTAATGAATTTAAGATAATTATTCACAGATTATGTTCATATATAAATTTCTATATCTCATCTTCAGCTAACATGAACCACTTGGGAAACACTACTTGATGGTGTCTTCCTTTACAGTACAAACTGCCCTTGAACTAGAGAGAGAGCTTATGGTTTCAGCTGCACTTCACTTGCTCTATTGAAAGACTGGATACCCCAGAACAATAGCTCATTCATTGCTTTATTTCTTTACACTTCTAAAGTACTATCATCCTAATGAGTTTTAATTTTAACTATACATAAATAAAATCATCCCTTCTTGAATTCTTAGGAATGGAAAGTGCCTTGATATATACTCAAACTCCTCTAGCATATACCTGCTGCTGATCTTACTTTCACATTTATGGAAAAAGACTAGAATTTGGTATCTAGTATCCTTGTCTTCATTGGTACTCATTTTCATAATGGTTTTCTACTTCAATTAAAATATACCCAAAGGAAAAAAATCAGTTAACATTTTTTGAGCTCTTACTTGATGTTCTGCAGGATAAAAAGTTGTTTGTATATATTACCTAAAAATTGAAACCATCTACCTCTCCCATCACTCTCCCCACCACAGCTCATTATCTGTATTAATGTAATTTCACCATTTCAGTAAACTCTTTCCCAGGCAAATAACTTGATAGTTCATTATAGAAAGTTTGAGAATGATCCACATACTTTCAATGAGATGCATCAACAAAAAAAGTGTTTCAAGATTCTAGGCTTTATGACTGAATAGTATTCCATTGTGTATATACACCACAATTTCTTTATTCATTCATCTGTTGAAGGGCATCTAGGTTGGTTCCACAATCTAGCTATTGTGAATTGAGCTGCTATAAACATTGATGTGGCTGTGTTACTGTAGTATGTTGATTTTAAGTCCTTTGGGTATAAACCAAGGAGTGGGATAACTGGGTCAAAAGGTGGGTTCATTCCAAGTTTTCTGAGGAATCTCCACACTGCTTTCCTGAGTGGCTGCACCAATTTGTAACCCCACCAGCAATGTACAAGTGTACCTTTTCCCCCACATCCACACCAACACCTATTATTACTTATGTTCTTGAAAACAGTCTTTCTAATTAGAGTAAGATGAAATCTTAGGGTTTTAATTTGCATTTCTCTAATTACTGGAGGTGTTGAATACTTTTCATATATTTGTTAATCATCTGTATATCTTCTTCTGTAAAGTGTCTGTCCAGTTCTTTGACCCATTTATTGATTAGGTTCTTTGTATTTTTGGTGTAAAGTTTTATAAGTTCTTTATAAATTTTGGAGATTAGTGCTCTATCTGAAGTGTGTGTGGAAAAGATTTTCTCCCACTCTGTAGGCTCTCTTTTCACATTATTGATTATATCCTTTGCTGAGAAAAAGCTTTTTAGTTTGATTCCATCTCATTTACTGATCAATCATAAAGGAGAATAAAATAATGGCATTTGTAGGTAAATGGATGGAATTGGAGAATATCATGCTAAGTGAAATAAGCCAATCCCCCAAAACCAAAGACTGAGTTTTCCCTGATAAAGTGGATGATGATATATAATGGGGGTGGGGGTAGGAGTGAGAGAAGAATCGAGGAACTTTAGATTACATAGAGGGAAATGAGAGGGAGGGTTGGTATGAAAAATGGTGGAATGAGACAGGCATCATTACCCTATATACATGTATGATTACACAAATGGTATGAATCTACATCAGGTACAACCATAGAAATGAAATGATGTACCCCATTTGTGTACAATAAATCAAAATGCAGTCTGTAAAAATAAAAATAATAACAAAAAAGATTCTAGACTTATTCATTCTATCCCTCCTAAACAATCCTATCATGATCCTTGCTTAGTCCTGATCAAGTTACTGCCTTAAATTGAACTTCAGATTTTAAATAAATCCAATCTCTTCTCTTGAGATGCTACATAGCTCTTTGAAAATGGTGTCCTTCCTTATTGCAGAATCAAGAAATTTGACTTTGTCTTATCAAACAGTCATATTGGTGACATTTGGGAAGTGAGCATTGGACACAACTTACTACTTTCTCATGAAAACCCCAGATAAATGTTATTATCAGTTTTCTATATGAAAAGAAAAACTGAGGTATTAAAATTTGAGAAATTTTCCCAGGGTCATGGCATTAGTAAGTGCCCCAGCCAAGACTTAAATGCAGGTGGCTTCGTCCTAGAATGGACCTTCTTGACCACAGTTAGCCTTCTCAACACATGAAGCCACACAGAAAATCCAGAGGGGTTAATTCTGTTGGGTGGAAAACAGTCAATCCATTTTAAAAATGTGATGGTAGATTTTAACATTTTAGAATTTTTTACATGTTTCATTCCTCCTTTCATTGAAGTATTGGGGATGGAGCCCAGAAATATTCTGAACTACATCCCTAAATCTTTTATTTATTTGTTTTTTAGAGAGGCTCTTGCTAAGTTGCCCAGGCTGGCCTTGAACTTGGGAACTTCCTGCCTCAGCCTCCCAATCAGCTAGGATTACAAGTGTACACCATTGTAACTGGTCCAAATTCCATTATCTTTTAAAAATCTATTTTGAACTTGGTTGACCATCAACCTTGCAGAAAAACATTGAATCAGGATACTGACAGTTAACTGCATGGGATCTGTATTTGCTAATGCTGCAGGTTTTTGTTCATCTGGGTAAATCTGAAGTTTAGCATCAGAAAGGAAGGATTTTGTTCTGTCTCAGGGCTTTCTTGACTGATCCTCTATTTTGGGGGTCAGCATTTGTATTTGTGCCAACCTGTTTCAATCTTCATCACCAGCATGCATCATTTCACTCTCCCTTAAGAATCTATGTAACTACCAAGGTGGGGAAGGCTGTGACCAGTAAACTGGTGTTTTGGGCTATTTGGTTTAGTGTTCTAGAGAACATCAAGCTTTGTACCCTTGTGGCCCATACTGAAGGAGACTCAGGAGATTGCCAAGAATTCGGATTGCAGGGTCTACAACTTGCACTTTCCATGAGAAAACATACACATGGGAAAACTTGAAAGGAAGGCTGGATCTATTCTTTACTTAGGAGCACTGCAACAAATTGGAGTTGTGCAGAATCACTTTGAGTCTAAAGAGTCAACCAGCTCCTATAGTTTAAATTCCACTTAGTGATGTGCTATTTAACTTGAAAAGAAATATGAAGCCTGTTTGCATGTGTGTAAATATTGATGGAGCGCACTCTTTGAAGCTAAAGCTTAGTGTGTCACATAGCATGAGTTTGTTTTTGTTTGTTTAGCTTTCCTTAGTAAGAAGACATGCAGATTGCTTCTATAATTTTAGGACATTATATATGATGCTGCATTGATATCTTTGCACATATCATCTTGTACATATGAGCAAAAGTTCTCTTGGTTAGATTCCCAGAAATATAATTGCAAAGCCGTAGCACTTAATTTTCAATTTTATTGATACTAGGATTTAGGCTTTCAGAGTAGCTGGGTCAATTTAAGTAATTCAGTGTATATAGTTTATACATAAAATAATATATTATCTATTCTGGGATACTTATATAGGTATACTTTATTAGGTTTTTTTCTATAGGTACTTACTTGAGTAAAGAGTGTGTATTATAAGATTTATGAAGAGACATCAGCAATTTACTCTTCAAGTTAGAAGAATACAGGATGTGAGGGGATAGTTTCTGATCTGGGACTAATAAAATCTCTAGTGGAATGGAAAGGCTGAACTAAGGAATGGATATGATACTGGGTGGAATTTAATCTGGTAACTATCTTTAATTCTCCCTTTTTATCTTTCTCATGAAATGTTTATATTCATTGTATCTTCCAAGTAGAATTCCTATTCTCAATCTTTAATTTCCAAAACTGAGTGAGGAAACATGCTATAATCTTCCAAATTGTCCCTTTATCAACAAAATAAACTTCTTTACTCATTCATCAAAAATTTATTATACACCACTGCTTTTTTTTGTAGAAGGAGATTATTGCTGATTGTGTATATATCATTGTGAATATATTGATAAATAATATTTACGCACAAACTAATTACTGGTCATATCTCTTAGAGAAATTGTCACACAAGACTATGAGGAGTCCTGTGAAATGATAGTCCTCAGAGTAGCTGTAAGGTGCACTAGATCAACAGAACAATGGATAAGTTACAAAGGGTTGGTGCACAGTATGGAATGCTCTGTAGCAGTCAGAAGTACCAGACTAAAAGCATACGAAGGAAAATAAATTCTTAAGGAAATAGTGTTGAGAGAAAAACCAAATAAGAAATCACAGTCTATAGTATATAATCATTTGTTTAAAATTTAAGAATAGATTTGCACAATACCACATACTTTCCCAATATAAATATACAAGGACAAGTATTTGATACATTATACTGAGTACTAGAGGGAAAAGGTGAAAAGGAGAACATTGATCACAGATGAAAGTGTCAAAATAATAAGATAAAAGCAATTAAATAAGATAAAAAAATCATTCCTTATGAGAATGATTTTCCAGGAACAAAGGCACATGATTATTTCAGTTCTCTGCACCTGAGATCTTCAAATATTAAAATAAAATAATGAAAGAAAAAGAAAAAGAAAAGTTAACTAAACTCAGTAGTGTCATAGGACAAAGACTTGATATGGAATGGGAAATTTATTTTGAATTACTTAAAATTTTCATAGGCAGAAATGTAAGTTGAAACATAAGTACTTTCATGCCCAGCCATGCAGAATCTGATATCTTGCCACTACTTCCTCCCCTACTGCTATCACCTGATCTTTCATTTATACTTGATTCCACCCTTGACCTATTGCAGTGTCTTCTCCCTAAGAAAGGTAGACAGATGGATGTCAGATCACATCATACAAAATCCTCCAGTGGGTCACATCTTCTCCAAGATAAAATTCAAACACCTTAACTTGAATTTAAGACACCTTATCCTCCTGTCTTTTTTCTCCTACCAACTTACTCTGCTTACCTTGCTCCATCTATAATGAACTTCTTGTTCTTGTTGAAAAATGCAGAGCATGCTCCTGCCTCAGTAAACTGGCATTTGTTATTCCCTGACATAAACTTCTTCCATTAGTTGGTTCACTCCCTCTCTTATTTGTGATCTTTCTTCAAATGTTACCTAATCACAGGTCCTTCCTCTCTACCCAATCCAATTTGGCACCCTGCCTCAGTATTCACTCTTTCCTTGTTTTCCTCCTTTTCTTTTCTGTTTTCCATGCTAAGAATTGAACCCAGGGTCTCATGCATGATAGTCATGCAATTTACCCTTGAGCTAAACCCCCGCCTCTCTTTTTATTTCTTTTTAGTACCTGATGGAACTTGACATGTTTTTTTCACCCACCACCCAAATCCCCCACTGGAGATATATGAAAGATTACTTAGAAAAATATGGAGTTTGAGTTTATGGTCATGACAACAAAATGAATATATTACTTTGATAGTTGGTCTAAATGAAGTGCAATAGACAATAATTGGACAAAATAAAGCAAAAATAACATCATATTTTATAATATTTTAAAATTTAATACATAATCTCATAGGGCATAAACAGTCAATGTAGGCTGATTTGGGTCTCTACCCCCTTTCACACACATACACGATTCTTATTTTGAGTCCTTAACCCTCAACGTGAAGGTATTTGGATGTGGAGCTTGGGTCATGAGGTGGGACCCTTATGATGGGAACAGTGTCTTTATAAGAAGAAAAAGAGATAACAGCACTCTTTCTGCCTTGTGAAAAGAGAATGAGAAAGCAGCAGTCTGAATGCCAGAAGAGCCTCTGTCTCCACCATGAAATTTAATTGCCCAGCATCTTGACTTTGAGCTTCCCAAGCTCCAGAAGTGTGAGAAAATGAATTCCTGTTATTTAAACTACCCTGTTTCATACTGTTTTTGTAGGCTAGCCTCAGTTGACTAATAAACACCCATGCCTCCTTTTATTTTGTTCTTTTCTTTCTATTAGAGGAAAATGAGTCTCAGCTAACTTCAATTCTTGCCTAGAACTCCCCAACTGGGCAAAGGCACATTTGTTCCCAGGACTGCAGTCATTGGACTCCTTGGCTTTGACCCTTTGCATTGTGAGCTGGTTATTCTCCGATGTATTTTCAAGGATTTCTCATCTTCCATTAATTTGTTCCAAATTAAAATTCTCTGAAAGGTTCATCTGTGAAAGTAGAAAATGTGTGAAACTCCAGGCATGTGGTCTCACTCCTAATGAAAGATTCAGCCTAAATAAATATAACAACCAGTAATCCTTTACACCTTCCTGATCATTTTCAATTTAATGGATTTTAAAAGGGAGGAAGGTTGATTTGAAAAAAATAATAAAAAGACTACTAATCTCAGCAGAATTAGAATCAAACAGCTGCAAATTAGTCATAAACAATGGGGTTTGCTATAAAACTTTAACCTCACGCAGAAGATAAAATAAGACAGTTTTATCAATGGGAATGAATCAAGAACTTTCTTCAGGGGCTGGTTCCACATGGTGAATAGTGCTCCATAAAAAAATTATTTCAGTAAAACAACACATGGTGAAATAATTATGCTGCCTATGAATCCCACAGTCCTAGGACTTTTATATGAAGAGTAAAGAATTGTTCTATTTCATTGATAATGCAGTCCCAAATAGATTTCACTGTTTTCCCTTTGGAATGCAAGGATCAAGCTGACAAAAAGAAAAAAAAAATTGTGACCTCTTCAATGTGAGCATTTCTAAACTGTTGAAACTTATTTTCTTTAGACTTCTTCAGAATTCAGGTATGTTGTAATGAGGTTCTGGGACGTGTAGTAAATACAAGATTCAATTCATCTTTCCTGCAGATTTTAAGGAAGGCTTAAGGCAGTGCATAAAGCAGGCAACTGTACAGTGAAAAGAGATCTGACATAGCTTCCCCAAAAATGAAAACAGAATAGACATCAAATTCTCTTCATTTAATTATCAGTATAACTTTCTTCTTTGTTAGTGAACTTGCTACTTAGGTAAATCATTACTTATTTACTAAATTGTATTTTAACTTTTTGCCATGCCTTTTCAAAATAGGTACTATTAAAATCATAACCCTAGATTCTTTAACTATCTCCTCAGTTATTTTCAATTGTTTAAGGTGGGAATAGTAAGTAAGAAATAATTTTGAGATGGATAGAGACTACCATGGGACACAGGACAAAATATGCCCCAAGGTCTTAGCCCCTGACCTGTCAACCATTAATACCATAGTATGCAGAAAGATTGACAGGGACACTTCAGACCAGTTTTAGTCAACATTTTTGTCACTGTTATCAAAATACATGACAAGAACAATTAGAGGATAAAAAGTATTTTGGGGTTCACAGTTTCGGAGGTCTCAGTCCTTAGATGGCTAGTTCCATTCCTTCAGGCTTAAGGTAAGGCAGAACAGAGCATCATGGCAGAAGGGTGTGGTGGAGAAAAATAGCTGGGGACATGGAACCAGGAGAGAGAAAGAGGAGAGAGAGAGAGAGAGAGAGAAAGAGAGAAAGAGAGAGAGAGAGAGAGAGAGAGAGAGTGCCTCCCCTCACCATGGACAAAATATATACCCCAAAGGCATACCCCAATGACCCCAGTGACCTCCTCCAACCATACTCCACCTGCCCACAGTCACCAACCAGTTAATGCCTGTCAGCGGATTAATGCACTGATTAGTTTACGGTTCTCATAACCCAATCATTTCAACTCTAAGTTTCCATGCATTATCTCACCCACGAGCTTCTGCGGGACACCTTACATCTAAAACATAAAAACGTCTTAAGCCTCCAACCTGTCATCCCCTAAAATTGACATGCATTTTTTTCTTTCCTTTCCTCCTTCCCTCCCATGTTTTTCAACACTCTTATTGCAAGGACAAGGTCACCCATAAGGATAGGTGCAACATAAAAGTGAGAATATTATTACCATAATGTCTCTAAGAATAAACCAAATTACTACTGATCCACAACTTTTACAAGGAAGAAATTCCTTGTAAAAAATACGACAAACATGACCAACAAATACCAGATCTTATTCCACCCCAGCAACTCAATAAAAAGTTAAACTTTTCCTATATGTGCTTGCAATACCTAGACTGGTCTCCTTTATACCATTTCCATGCATAAAGATCTCATCTCCAGTAAGAGTTTAAAATGAAAATTAAATTTGGTACAATATGATATGTGAATAACCTAACTGTGCTTTTCTGTTGTATACCCATAATACCTGAGCCTGAATGCCTTATTTCAAAGTTTCATTTTGTTCTCAGTCTTTGAAAATCTCTCACCTCCTAGTCCATCCAACGTATCCAAATCCAAGGACCTAAAACATGGGGTTAGCTGGGTTCTAACATTATGCCTTTACCGCCCAAAGCCTGAAATTCTGCACCTGTGGGACTAGAGGCTTTTAAAGGTACTCTCCTGCCCCCTACTATGAGTTGCTATAGCTGGCCTTTGCTGAAAAAGTGTTATTTGGGAATCAGTTTTTATTCTCCACTCTTAATAAGAGTTAAACAGATTTCAATTCTCCCTTACTCTAGGAGTTAGCTTTCAAAAAACTCTAGCTAAAGATACATGTTTCCTGATCTTTCCTGCTATCCGCTCAGTTCTAGGAGTGGGCTAAGGCAACCTTCTACTATTACAGTCAGGAATATGGGCTCTGAATTCAGGCTGTCAGATGCAAATCCTAGCTCCCCTCCTCACTTGCTTGCTTAACTTCTCTATAAGTTTTACCCAGCTTTGTTTTCCTGTGACCAAAAGACCTGAGGAGAATAGTTTAGAGGAGGAAAAGTTTATTTTGGTTCAGTTTCAGAGCTTCAGTCTTGTGTCTAACCTACTCCATAGCTCTGGGCCCAAGGTGAAGCAGAGCATCATGGCGGAAGAGTGTAGTAGAGGAAAAGAGCTCAGGAAATGAGGACTCAGAAGCAGAGAGAGAGCTTACCAGGGACAAAATATAAACCCAAAAGACATACTCCCAGTTACCTACCTCCTCCAGCCACACCCTACCTGCCTATAGTTACCACCCAGTTACTCCCTACCAATGGATTAATCCACTGATTAAGTTACAACTCTCATAGTCCAATCATTTCTCCTCTGAATATTCTTACATTATTTCACACATGAGCTTTTGGGAGACAACTCATATCTAAACCTTAATACAATACTTCTGTTTGCTCACCTGTAAAATGATGAAGATAAGTATTTTGAATCTTGGGATTAATACAACAAATAAAAAAGTAATGATTATAATAAAGCATAAAAGAATGCCTGCCATAGAATACTGCTTAGTAAAAGATTAATACTTTTACTCTACCCCAAATACTCCTAGATTTGGAAATTGTTACTTCTGAAGTGTGTTAATATTTTGCCCTATATCCCTCCAAAATAAAATATCTGTTGCATGATAATTAAACAAATACCAAAGAAAAGGAAAAATTTGTCAAAATCCCAAATTTTATAAAGTAATTCATAAATCCTGTACTTTCACATTTGCTTGGCTTTCGTTTTTATTTTGTCAAAGTTTATTTTACCAATTTGCCATTTGCTATCAAAATTGGAGGCACTGGAGTATTTTAGATACAGTTCAAAGTTTGTTTATATTCAGTCGGTGGAACTTTGCCTTTAATATCAATTCAAGGGTATTTTCTTTGTTTTTCCCACTAGGTTATAAAAATCATCTAAAATAAATGCTAAATTCTTCAACTTTTTAAATATCTGTCTCCAATAAGTCGGGCATCAATTATTCTTATGAGCTTTTCAAATTGGTTTGTGAGAAAAGTTCAGTGAAGTAGAACTGACTACTGCCAACTTTGTATTTAATGAGAATGTATACAGCATATCTGAAATCTATAAATGACTTCTTCCTGAGAACTCTGACTTACACAGCTTTGTCCAGAGTTCCTCCTTCTTGGGTGTGCTACCCTGAGGTAATATATCTGACCAGTAACAAGTACTGTAGAAATAACACAATAATAAAGGAATAAAGAGCCATTGCAATGTAAAACGAACACCAGTGAGAAGTGTATATTTCTATTGATGATGGATTTAGAACACCATTCACTTTTAAACACTGGAGCAACTATTTCTGTCCATATAAAAGCTGTCAAAAGAGGAAATTTGTTATAAAAGAATACTCCCAACAATAAATGTTAAGTTATTAAACACCTACAACTTTCCAGATGCAATATCAGACATTCAAGAAGAAAGAGTAAACCAGACACATCTCCTCCTCCATAGAGATCTTAGTAGGGATGGGGAGACCAACATAATGGAGCATGATTTATCTATTTTTTCCCTTTAAATGAAATTAACCAATATTTATCATGTGGCCACTATGCACAAGATCTTGGTTTAGTCAATTACAATTAAGATTCAGTTTCTTTTTGCAAAGGAATTAGTGATCTA
The DNA here is from genome assembly GCF_902686445.1 of Sciurus carolinensis. Classification (NCBI taxonomy): domain Eukaryota; kingdom Metazoa; phylum Chordata; class Mammalia; order Rodentia; family Sciuridae; genus Sciurus; species Sciurus carolinensis. The sequence goes on from NC_062229.1 coordinate 33,917,302, forward strand.
AATAAATAAATAGATAGATAGATATAAAATGAGACAGAGACAACTGCCATTCTGATAATACTACTCTACAATCTACCGGAGTATGTGCTGGACACTTTGCTACATCTTTACAATAGGGTTCTTATTTATTTTGTGAGTCTGGCTTCCTACTGCCTTGTCTGTACAGCTGGGTTCTGAAACCCAGGGGTGAACAGCTGCTGCAATTGTAACTTGCCAGATTCAAAGGCCGAGGAAGGAGTCACAGAGGCCTTCAGCTTTTAATAATTTGAAATGTGAAACTAGCCAGATTGTGTGATTCATTAAAGAATCTCATTTGTACATTTTGGTCAAATAGAATGCTTAAGTCAACTTTCCTTAAATTCTCCCAGATTTCTTCCTTCAAAGAGGACATACCTTAGTGGAAAGTCTATGATGGATGACCCAAAATCTCCAGTGTAAGACTTCTGTTTTATTATATGCTGTTTCGGTATCAGGTGACCCCGATATGATTATAGTTACATGAATTAGGAACCATTTTCTACTGAAATTCTATCATAAAGAAACCAACATTGGTAAGATGATTCTAGGCAGGTGAATTCTTAGAGCGGATGGGGAAACCCCTGGTGGCTACAGCAATTGAAGAGTCTGCATTCTCTTGCAGAATATTTCTTCATCAGTCCTTCCTGGTGCTTAGAGAAAAGATGGTAAAAGTCTGAAGAAATTGCTCCCCATGGTGCATAGCTGGGGAATGAAAAACCTCCCCCAAATGCTTTCCCCTGTTTCTCCTGTGAAAGGTAAACCTTCATCTAAATACTGTCAGCTTTAGGGTACTGGTGAAAACTTAACTACAGTTGGGCAGAAAATAAATAAACAGACCTATTCCTGGTGGGAAGTTAGAGAGGAGAACAGACCCAGAATGACAACAGGAGGAGAAGCAGATGGAGAAAGAAGGACCAAAGGTCACGGTGCCTGTCTAAGACCAAGGCTTAAGCACTCTAAGAGAGAACATCCTCCCTCATTGCTCTCCAATGCTCAAATAAAAAGCAGTAAGTAACCAAAGACAGCAGGGACAGTGGGAGAAGGATCAGATCTTGGGAAAAGAGACTTTCTGAGGAACAGCACAGAAAAGACCTAAAGCTGAGTGAGGAACTGACATTTACCGAACAAGTCCCACTATTAAAAACTAATTCTTGCAAAGGACAGTGCAGCTGGTGGTGGACTATTTGGAAACATCACAGCAACCCATTCAAACTGGCTTAACCCTTAACCAGATTTACTTACAATCCCCTACTGAAGGCCTCCCAGAAAGGAAAACAGGCCTATATTCAGAGCTGAAAACTATTTTGACTATTTTGTAGTCTCTACTATTCTGCATAAGATGTCATTCCTGCCACTCAACAAAATGCTGAGGAACACAAAAGGGCAAAAAGCCCACAACAGTCTCAGATGCAGATTAGACTTAGACATGAGACAGAGGTTGGAGTTAGTCAACCGAGAGCTTAAAATTATGATAATTAATATGCTAAATGCTCTAATAAACGGTTGGCAAACTGTGCCCTCAAGGCCAGATTTAGCTGACAACATGCTTTTGTGTGATCCATGAGCTGAGAATAGATTTTTAGATTTTCAAATATTTGGGGGGAAAATATCAAAAGAAGACCAATATTTTAAGCCATGTGAAAGTTAATAGGACACAGCCACATCAATGTTTATAGAAGCTCAGTTCACAATAGCTAAACTATGGAACCAACCTAGGTGCCCTTCGATAGATGAATGGATAAAGAAAATGTGATATGTATATATACATATATATATATACACATATATATATACATAAATATGATGGAATATTACTCAGCTTTAAAGAACAATGAATTTCTGGCATTTGCTGGTAAATGGGTGGAGTTAGAGAATATCATGCTAAGTGAAATAAGCCAATCCCAAAAAACCAAATGCCAAATGCTTTCTCTGATATGTGGATGCTAATTCACAATAAGGTGGGGAGGAGAATAGGGAAGAATTGAGTTACTTTATACTAGGTAGAGGAGAGTGAAAGGAGGGTAAGGGGCATGGAGGTAGGAATGATAGTGGAGTGAAACAGACCTTATTACCTCATGTACATATATGACTGCATGACCAATGTGATCCTGCAATATGTATAATCAGAAAAATGAGAGATTACACTTCATTTATGTATGATCTATCAAAATATATAAAAGCATTCTACTGTCACGTACAACTAATTAGAACAAAAAAATTTAAAAATTAAAAACAAATTAATAGGAGTTTCAAATTTCAGTGGGATAACATTTGAAAAATAGTAAAATATCACTAAGACTTACTATCGGCTAGTACACTTTAAAAAGTAAAATGTTTTTTCTAAAAGATATCTGACCACTTCCCCATTATGTCAATGTTAAAAAAATTCTGTAGGCCAAAATATTTTAAATGTGTGGTACTGATACAATAAGTACTCACCAATCTAGCTAAATTCTTGTTGCATCAGTACCACTCAGTTAGAACATTTTGTTAACAATTAGAGAACCCCAAAAGATGCATGTGGTAACACAAATACATGATTGAGTTAGAAGCACAAACTTATGAGTAAATAATAGATGGTTTTGGGAAAACTGGGTCAGTAAATCAATGGGGAAAAAACTAAAAGCTAAGAGAACAAAAATGTTGAAGACTATCATCAGATCCTTGGAATGGGGTGAGTTCTTAAATAAAGCATAAAGCCCAAGGACCTATGGAAACTATTGATTAATAAATAGAGTGTTCAGGGAAATATTGAAAATCATTATGAGAAGTGTGGAACCACACACACACACACACACACACACACACACACACTCACGGACATCTTCACTCCTGTCCCTCATCTCCACACATACAGACCTGCCAGACCTGATACTAGAAAATTCAGAGAGGTGAAACTTGAATGGCAAGGAAGCATGTCAAAATGGGCAGTTCCTCAGTATTAGTCAAAGAAGCAATAAGGAGACAATAAGACATAGATCAGATCAGCAACTTCCATTAAAAAAATGAAATTATGGCAAATATTGATAAGGTTGTGGGAACTAAGAAATTTTAATGGATTTCTCATGTTAGTCTCTGAGTGACATTGCAAGGATAGTAACGTTAAGCAATTGCACCACCTGTAACCTGAGATTCCACCTCATAAAAAATCAAATCTGTATTTGAAGTACAGTGAATATTTCTTTTTCTTTTGGGGACAGGTATAAAGATTTTCTGCAAACATTCGTGGTGGTTGGGGAGTTGGAGACTACCTAGAGTAATGGAAATATAAATTATGGTAGCTGATGGTAGATGTACCTGTGGAATACTCCGCAGTAGTCCACAGCAAATTATTGGTAACTGCTATCATAAAAATGTATTTTAAAAGCATATTTTTAATAGAAAAGTCACGAATAAGAACAAGATTTATAGTGCAATAATAGGTACATGAAATTAATACACACATATTTAAAACAGCACTATGTTTTTCAAAGACATACATAGCCAAACATTTATACCAAATACCTATCATATAAAGAGAATGAGAGGAGTCTCAGGATGGGAAGAAAAACACAATTTAAAAAATGAAATGTGACAAAAACCAATGGATATGGACTCAGGTGACAGAGTGGCTGAGACATTCAGCAAAGCTCTTCAATATCTGGTCTGTCTTGCCACATAACCACCCCAGATAAAATTAAATCTAGCTTGGTCTTCACAGTCATAATTCAGTCATTTTTAAGGTGTAATTACGGTTCCCGTCGATTTTACCAGGCCCTATATGTACATGTGACCCCACAAAGTTTCCCAGAGTTTCCCTCCATTTGGCATGCCATGATTACTGATGCATTTTAACCGGTCATGCCTCTATCTTACACAATGAAGTGTTCCTCGGCCACAGAGAAGAATGAAATTATGGCAAATGAATAGCACTGGAGACTATCATGCTAAGTAAAATAAACCAAATCTCAAATGTCAAAGTTTGAATGATTTCTCCGCAATGTGGAAGCGAGACCAAAATAAGGAGAAAAAAAAAAGGCAGAAAAAGGGGACAGATTCCATCAAAACAGAAAAAGGATTGGTGGAGTAGAGGAAGGAGATTGCTGAGAAGGAAGGAGGGACAGGATAAGGGAAGAAGAGTGGAATGAATCTGATCCAACTTTCCTATGTACACATATGAATATACCACAGTGAATCTCACTGCTACATGTACCCAGTAGGTACTAATTTGGAAAAATTAAAAAAAAAAAAACACCAATAAATAAATAATAGAAAGATCAGTAGAAGAGGAATAGGGAGAGGGAGGAAGAAAGGGAAAAGAGAGGTACTGGGAGCTGAGTTAGAATGAATTATAGTTCATGTTTTTATAATTAAGTCAAAATGAATTTTATATATATGTAAATATATATAAATATTTATATATTTACTTATATAAATATTTACACATATATTTTATATATTTATTTATTTATTCATTTTTGGTACCAGGGATTGAACTCAGGGGCACTGCACCACTGAGCCACATATCAGGCCCCATTTTGTATTTCATTTAGAGACAGGTTCTCACTGAGTTGCTTAGCACCTTACTTGCTTTTGCTGAGGTTGGCTTTGAACTCGAGATCCTCCTGCCACCGGGATTACAGGCATGTGCCACTGCCTTGGCTTATAATGTTCTGTATAACTGAATAATTTATTTTTTAAAAAGAATAAAAAAAGTTAAACTTCAAGTTTTCTTGGTACTATTACTTCCAGGCATAGAATTCAGGAACATCTGAAGCCCTCACTATTGTCAACACCTCCGTCCCCAGGAGATTAGGTCTTTCCATCTAGTTGGGTGCTTGTCCATCCCTAAGCTCTCAATCAACCTCCATTGCTTGTCCTTCTGTGATGGCTCTTAACAAAGATGCAACTGACCGTAGGGGATATTACGGAATGGAACACCAGAACAGAAAAACTCAACTGTACTGTGAATGAGGAAATGGTGGAATGGAATAAAAGAGGAGGAATACCACCATTTTGTGAAGGCATACTTTATAACTCCCGGAACATGGCACAGATTCTCGTCTTCACACATCAGCCAAGCACAGAAGTGAAATAGGCTTCTTTATCGAGGGCTTCACATGCCATTTATTATGTTAAGAACTTGGGTCAGTTTACAAGAGGGTCTGTGCACAAGGTTTTATGAATATAATTGTCCTTGATAATATAAGACAATGTTTTGAAGATGCCAATTGAGTAATTCCAAACTAATCAGTTGCTCTCCCTCATTAGAGCCTGTCATTGTATGGATAACTTCCACTCAGAAACTGTGCTACACAGAAATTTTTTTGACCACCTGAGTCATGCAAGGCCAGAAATGAGTTGTTCTTTCTAGTGCCTTTCCTATATTATATATTTTTCATAGGGAAATAATTATATCTTCAGGTTTTTCCAGATACAGCAGAAAAAAATTGATTCTGCCACATGGCTAACTAGGAATCAATAATATTTGATCTTAGGCAATTCACTGGTGATTTGCTCAATTAGCTCTTACAGAAGCATGCTATTCACTCTGTAGGATACAGAGTCATTTTGTATTAAGTACAATTCAAGGATAAGAGCTAAGATTTTCTTATCAGTGAGTATTTCTTTTCCCTGTTATTACTATTATTTACAGTACTATTAAGTCACAGGATCCAAATAGTTGTCAATAATAAATTTGTATTAAAGAACTTTCAGCTTACAATTTTCTTGATAAAGGAACAGACTTTTAATTGTCACTTTCTTTACATCTACATAAAAGATGACTCACATTAGCAGCACACTTAAGGAGAAGCAAGGTCAAACTAGATGCAAATCTTTTTTGATTTGACTGGTTTGGTAATAATTTATGTTTATATACCATATGTATATGTTTGTACAAAAGATATTTTCTATAATCTAGAATGGCGAGAGTCATGAACCTAACTTCAAGGAGAAATATGTAAAAGACATTAAAATACTTCCCCAGGATTTTCATGGGAGGATAAGAAGGCAAGGGGTGCTATGAACCTGTTCTGCTCAATTCATCATGTGTTTTTGCCAAGAGGCTAGAGTTTAACGTCTACTACATTACTTAATATTCCATTAAACATCATTTGAAGTTCATTAAATCTGAACAATCCTGGTGCCATGAAAAGACTTTTGTATTCATCCAGAGAGATGCAAAATTAAGCAGACACAGCATGATTTTAGTACCTTAAAACTAGGAACTATCCAAATGTCCACTAATGTAATGAATAAATAAATTGTGATATATCTATGTATTAGCACATTACACAGCAATGAGAGTGAATGAACTAGAGTTACATGTAAGTAACAACATGTGAAAGAAGAGAGACATAGATAACTTATGGTATTAAAAGTCAAACATCATATAACTTTGTGGAAATGAAGAGCAATCATTAGAGGTGGCTCAGGCAGGGAGTGTCTTCTTGAGTGTTGGCAATATTCCCTTTTGTGACCTGTATTACAGTCATTCGTCTTGAGAATAATCAATCCCTCTTGCTGTACATTTGCTTTGCACACCCTTCCTATAAGTACCTTATTTTTTAAAAAGTGCTTAAACAACCCCACATCAAAACAAGATTTTGGAAAGGAGGTCATTCTGATTTCAAATCCTGAATTAGCCTCTGTGGCTTTGGGAGGAGGAGTTATTTAACTATTGATGCCTAGTTTTCCATATTTGGAAATGGAATTTATTATTATGATTCAAGAATTTGTCACAGGATTTGAAGCCTTCTTCTCAGTAGGATTTCTAAAAACAAAATAAAGTTAATTCCTCCCTTCTTCAACTTTTAACATGCTACTTCGTGAGAGTACACTGACAGCCCTAAGAAGGGAGACTAAGCATCCCTTGGGTAAAATGAAAGGGGCCCATGATTCTGCCGTCTTAAAAATGTTGAGATTCTAAGCCAGCAAGAAAGACAATGTTCTACACATTGTTCAATAATTTGTTCAATAAATCAGTAGATGACTTTTATTGCACAATAAATTTTGCCAATCTGTCAAGCTCTAGCCAACAGAAGGGACTTAGTTACAAGATTATACAGATTAAGAAATACTTGATGAAAATTCAATTTGATTCTGAGACCAACATTGGTTGATAAATTTGGTTCATGAGTTAACATTGGTTTACGGATAGTTAAGATTTTATGAATTCATTCCAATAAATATTTCCATTCCCCAAAAAAGTTTGCCTTTGTCTGCCACATAATTACATTTATATTCAGGGACTACTGTTCTGAACTATGATGGGTTAACATGGTAAAGGGCATTAATTAATTTATTAATTCAACAAAGGAATATTCATAAAGCCCTGATTTCATGTTTAATCACAGTTCACGTTTAGTTAGGAAAAAAGAGCAATTGTTAATGCATATCTAAAAAATGTCATACTCCATAAACCTGTTAGTTCAGACACATGAACTTTCTTGGGGACTTTCTGATTGAAGAAAACTTACAAAGCTGATGTGTACCTGAGGCTTCATACACCTTTTGAGAAGTACTTGAATACCTCTGTGTGAAAGGCACAAGGGTCACCATCACCATCATTCTACAGGGAAATTAATTGACTTGCAAACATGGACACTCTAAACAGACAATGAAACTGGGATTAAAACCAGAATCTTTTTATTTTAAACCCATAACCAGTTCAACTAATATTTATCCTGGGAAAACAGTAGAAAAAGGATGACAAAATTTAAAATATAAATATTAAATAAAAGACTTTATTTACATGTGCCTTTCAATTTTATTTTTCAATGAAGCAAAGCATTATGTGAGCATATATTGTAAAACTGGGATAACTCCTTACCCTCAATACATACAATCATATTTCTGGAAGTGCTGTCTTGTTTGAGGTAGATATGAAAGGCACATTAAATCAAATGTCATCAGTTTTGTTTTGAGCATTGTGTTTCCTGTGAGGATCACAGAGTATTGAGCTATATGATGGCTGATTAAGGAATACTTCTATATTCCTTACAACCCGCAATTATCCTCAAATAACCAGGTAGCAACTGGCTAATCAAAAAGGTTTAAGAATGAAGAGATCCCATCACTAGTAGCTTATACTTACAATTGCCTAACTTTATTAGTTTATGCAATATTGTTGCAAAGCCTGTGTGGCTTACTTGGCAGACTCTGGAGTCACACTGCTGAATTAATTGTACAACTGTGTTCCTCACTAACTGTGAACTGTAGGCAGTTAATTTATCATCTCATAACTTCAGTTTATGTGTCTATATACTAGAATTTATGACAGTGCATATATATTAGGATTTATGAATGTGCCTACCTCAGAATCATTGTCAGGATTAAATGGGATAATGGGTTGAAATATTAGGTAAAAAAACCTCTGACATCAAGCCCACAGCTTACTTTTGAGTACATTTGAAAGGCTGCTCTCCAGATCTAGGTCTGGGTTGGTCCAATATTTTTATTTTATTCATTCTATTTTGAGATAAAATTGAGACCCAATAGCAGAATGGCTATAAAAATAGAATAACAGTTTCCATGTTCCCTTCACCCAGTTTCCTCTAATGTTCACATCTTCCATAATCATAGTACAATTATGAAAAATAGGAAATTGACCCTGGAAAATTATTAGTTTTAGTCTCTGATCGAATCCATCAACTTTTTCACTAATATTTCATTTCCTGTTTTGGGGTCAAATTTAGAGATATTTAGTTGTGATATCTTTTTGTTGTCCTCCAAACTGTGACCTTTTCTCAGTTTTTCTTGTCTCTGATGCTTTTGCAGAGAATGTTGGCTTGGAGTTGTCATGATTAAATTGAGTTTATGCATTATTGGGATGAGTACCACAAATATGATATGCTCTCCCTAGTGCAAGATATCAGGAAGCACAATACTGTGACATGTCAGCATTCCCTCAATCATTCCTTTGTAGTCAGCCCAGCCAACTGACTTGCTTTCTCTTTTTTTGCTTGTTATTTTTTTTAAAGAATGTCACATAAATAGAATGGTATCCAGCATCTTGGATCTTTTTCTTTCAGCAAAAGTCATCTGACATTCACCCATGTTGCTAAATGCATACAGGTTTTGTTCTGCTTTATTGAGGAACAATATTACAATGTGAGAAGTGTCATGGTTTGTTCAGAGTGATTAAATGTCTTCAGAGATGTATGGTTGGTTTCCAGTTTAGGGAGTTATGAAAAAGTTGTTAGAACACTTGGGTGCAAATTTTTGTGAATGTAAGTTCATTTCTTTTGGGAAAATACTTAGGAGAATGGTTGCCAAATCAAATAGCTGTCTTATATTTCAACATCCAGCTACTTCTCCCGCTGGAGATGGCCTACAATTTCCCTTGAATGTGCATCTATTTTCTTACATAAACCTCTATTTATGCCTTTGGAAAGAAAAATAAAAGAAAGAAACATTCAATCCATCCCATTGTGTCAATAACTTTATGCATTGCCCATGACACATTTCTCCACATTCTTATTAGTATTTCTTTATCTTCAGGAACTTTTCCTCTTTCTTCCTCATCTGCATTGCTCCACCTGTCAAACAAGTCAGAAAATTCAAGAAAAGGAGAAAGCTGAACTCAGTGGTTCACACCTGCAATCCCCGCAGCTCAGAAAAGGATCAAGAGTTCAAGGCCAGCCTCAGCAACTTAGCAAGGCCCTGTCTCAAAATAATAAATAAATAAGTAAATAAATGTATCGGGGGTGGGGCTCAGTGGTTAAATACCCCTGGTTCTATCACTGGTACTAAAAAAAAAACAACAGCAACCAAAAACAAAAACAAAAACTAAAAACAAACAGCAAAACAAAATAAAAACACAGAAAAGTACAAAAATATGTGGAGTTCATTAATATTTTAATTTTATCATTCTTTTTCTTTCTCAGTCTTCAAGATTACTCTTCCTTTCTGTTTTAGAGAAATTTAGTCATTCTTTTAGAACGGTCTGCCCATAACACATTCTCTTAGGTGTTTTGTTTTGTTTCATTTTAGAAACTCTTATTTAGCCCTTCATTCTTGAAACAAACTTTCACTGAGAGGCAATTTTCATTTGATAGTTGCTTTCTTTTTTGTGTTTAGATCTCAGCTCTTGCAAAAGACTGGATTACTTTCTTCTGGTTTTCATGGTTTCTGGTAAGAAATATGATCTCACTAGAATTGTCTTTCTACTACATTTAAAATGTCACTTCTCTCACTGCTTTTCAAGGATTTTATTGTCTTTAGCTCTCAGAAGTTTGAGTATTATTTGACTGAGTGTGTGTGTGTGTGTGTGTGTGTGTGTGTGTGTATCCATAGCTCCTGTCTAGAGTTCATGCATCTTCCTGAATTTGTAGGATTCAGTCTTTTGCCAAATTTGGGGGATTTCCAGTCAAATTTTTCAGCTGCATTGAGGTATAATTAACAAATGAAAATGGAATATATTCAAGGTATATAACATGATGTTTTGATAGACATTATGAAATTATTACCACAATCCAGGTAGTTAACATACCCATCACTATCTTTGAGAATCTTTAACATTAGTCTCTTTTTCTGAGACTCTGGTGAAGTGAATGTTATGTTTCACTGTGACTCTGTTCATTTTTATTCTTAATCCATTTTCTTTCTGAACAACACTTCAGAATGGGTAATTTCTACTATGTTATCTTACAATTCACTAACTCCTTTAGCATCATATCTTTTTATCTTTTTATTTCTCTACCTTAATCTTACTTTTCCAGAGATTCATATAGTTAACTCTAACTTTCTTCTGGTTAGTTCCATTATATATCATTTTCAACCATTTACTTTTAAGCTATCTATGTACTTAAATGAATTTCTCTAGTGTGAACAACATATACTTGGTTCTTTCTTTTTGATCTAATCTCACATTGTCTAAAATACAACTGGAATTTTAGGTCATTGAAATTTAATGTCATCATTGATATGCCTGAGTTGAAATATACCATCTTTCCAGCTATTTTCTACTTGACTATCTGTTCTTCATTCTATTTCTTACTCTTTTCCTCCCATCTCCTGAATTAATTCAACTTCCACGATTCAGCTTTACTTCTGTATTGGTTAGTTTATATCTCTTGTTGATATTTTTAGTGGTTTCTCCCTAGAATTTACAATACATCTCAATTAACCAGAGCCTCCCTACAAATAATATTAGACCTCTTAATGTGTAGCGTAACAACTTCATAACAGTACAGTCCCAATTACTCCCTTTTAGCTTTTGTTCATTGTCACAGAGCATCTCACTTTTCCACGTATTAGAAACACAAAACACAGGCTATTTGTGTTTAGACAGTTACCTACTAGCAAATTTCACATAAGAGAAATATCATTTTATCTGTCTTCATTTATTGAGTTTACTGAGCTCTTTATATTTTATGTAGAAAAAAATTGTTTGATATATTCCTTTGTCTGAAAAAATCCTCTTTAATATTTTTGTACAGTAGAGTTTCTGACAATGAATTTCTTAGAAAAACTATTTTCTTTCCCCTTCATTCTTGATAGATTGTTTCTTTGTGTATAATTTCTGAGTGGACAATTTATTTTCCTTGTTTCTTTCACTATTTCAAAGATGTGATTCCTTTGTCTTTTGGCTTCCATGGTTTCTAATGAAATGTCTACCATAATTCGTATTTTTGACCCTCTGTATCTAGTGTATCTGACTACCTCAAAGTCTTTTATTTTGTTTTTCTTTATTTTTTTTCAGCTGTGTGTGTGTATGTGTGTGTGTGTGTGTGTGTGTGTGTGTTTACTTTATGCAGTTTGAATTGCCTGGAATTTTTGAGCCTCCTATCTTTAATCTTTAGTTTGTTCAAGATTTCAAACAATACTCAGTCACTATCTCTTCATTTTTTCATTTTTTAAAAAAAATTTTTGTCTTTTTTTGGTTTTGTTTGGTTTTCATGCTCTCTTCTTCCTCTCTTCCATTCCTGGTACTTTGATTTGTGAATAATAGACTGTGTGATACTATCCCATAGCTCTTAATATTCTTTGATTTTTTTCCTTCCTCCTTTTTTTAATTTTCCTTTTTATTTCAATTTAGGTAATTTGTAGTGGCTGTATTGAAGTTTATTTTTTTTTCCTTAACTATGAAGATCGACAAGTTCCTTGAAGGTGTTCATCATTGCTGAGACTGTTTTTCATTTTTAACATTTTCATTTTATTATTTCTCAAAATTTATATTGCTGTGCTGGAATCATCCATCTGAGGTTGAATGCTATACACTTTTCTATTTGAGAAAAATTGCAAAATCTTTTCTGCAAATGATTTAATATTAACTAATATTACTTCAGGTTTTGCTGTCTATTTGGTCCATGTTGTAATTATTCAACACCCATAGTATAGCACAAAATCAGCCACACGAAATGTGGAAACAAACCAGCGTGTCCATATTCCAATAAATCTTTACTGACCCATTACCTTTTCATTCCATCTGTTTGCTCTGTCTTTCCAGAGTAAATCTTACTGATATGTTTTAAGAAATAGTATATATCATTGACCTATTGTGCCCTTTAATCCTTCAAGTGTATGTCTTTTGATTTTTTGATTTTTTAAAAAATGTTCCCCTCAGTGTCTATGTAGTTTCAAATTAAAACTGCTAACCCCAAATTTTTAGAATCATAGTTTCCTGGTATAATGTTTTATTTCCTTTATTATTAACTGTTAGGTACTTTTATTTTTAATATATGTCTTATCGGCCTGACTTTACCAGGTCCTCATATCTAATCTGAGATTCTTTATCTTTTTCAGTGAGTTAATCTTACTTATATTTCTAATACCAAGTGAATTTGAATGTATTTTAGACACTTTATTTTGTTGCATTTTTGTTCATGATCTTTTTTCATGGGTGCCTTTTGTTTTGTTTTGTTTTGTTTTTCTTCTATCCTTCTTCCACTATCGGGATTGAATTATTCTTCTTGTGATTAAGACTCATACTTTTTATTTTACCATATAAATTGATTCAGATGATCAACTCTTACCTCTTCCTCCTAAATAGAATTATAAGCTTAGGACAATCCCTTCTAACCTTTGTGAGGTCATACCCATTTGAACGTATTATTGGCATCCTGGGGTAAATGCATAAAGCTACGCATAACTGATGTGACCAGTAAAGAATACTGGTTACCTTAGGCCTTGCCTCTTCTCCTGGATGGTGGAAGATATCAATATCCAAGACATATTTCAGTCATTCAGGCAAAGCAATTAGCCAATCACACCATCATGTCTAGTCATTACAAAATTAGTATCATCTGGAATTCTGTTTGCCTTAGCTTATAGGGAAAGTGTCTGAAGAAATTACTCATCTGAAATACACAGTATGCCTCACTCAAAAAACCAACAAACCCTAAATCTAACAAAACTAAACCAGAACTTCCTTTCTCAAATTCAAACAACAGTTATTTATATATTTGTATCTTACCCAGACAGCCTGGAATTTCCTTAATAAAAATGAATTTGTTTTCATTTTGAGTGAATCCTTCATAGAATCTTGCACAGTGCTCAAACAAAGCAGGTGTTCTAGGAATGATGGTGTGCACACAACTCAGCAGCTCATCTTTTACTTTGGGCCTCTACATTGTGAGTTTGCTAATGGCAGATTTTTCTGCAGTTTTTACAAGGCAACCCTGTCACAAGCATCACCACTGATACAGAGTGGTATGAGCATTTATCAAATTGAAAAGAAAAAAATTTAAAATTCCAAAAGAAAAAAATTAACATTAACTTGCCTCCAAAATCCATACACAGCTTAAAAATTCTTTATGAGTGATTTAAAATTCTTTTAAACTACATGACTCTATCTGATGTAGGCTGACTCATCTTCTACCATTCTGTTTTCTCTATTTATGATACTTTGCTCTCTCTGTTGCTTCTTAAACACATGCAGATGAATCTTGTTTTTTTTTTTATGTCCACTCTTGTTAGGACTGTCTTCTCTTAGCGCTTCACAGGATTTTTAATTCATATCATTTAGACTTTTCTGTACGACTCGCCTTTCATCCTCTAATTCGTTCTAAAGAGTCTATTATAATTGTATTTATTCAATGTGTTGCTTACCACTTTTTCCAACTCCTATGCCCCTCTCAGACACTTCAGAATATTAATTTAATAATGACATGAACCATGCTTCCAGAAATTCACTGTAATGCTCTGCACGTAATAGGTACTAAATAAATATTTATTCAAAGAATAAGTAAGTGAATGTAAAAATGGCCTCTGAAATTTACATAAATTAACATCTTCTAAAGTTATAATAACTTTGATGCATTTTGATTGTCTGACTATTTAGGTGAAAAAATATCCACCTAAAGATGGAAACAGGGAGAACTTTTCACCATGGAGGGGGAGGCTCTTTACCTTGAGGACACAGTGAATCATCTTTCCATTCTTGTTCAGGTCACAGTTTCTGACATAAACTGTACTCTGTCCCCAGGGATTCACATCGTCCTTTGTTCACTGCCACCCACAAAGAAAACTTCCCACAGACTGTTTCTCTTTGCGTTCGTGGTCCTTCACCAGGTCAGTGCCAGCAGGGCCCAAGGGCAGCCCTGGATAAATGAGTACTCAGACTGCACGCGCCCACACCCACACATCTTAACTCCTGCATGTCTGTATTCTGCTCATCCCTCAGATCAGACAACGCAAAACACAAAAGCAGAACGTGGTTTCTTGTGCCATCAGTATGTACAGGAGTTGCCAATTGGTGGTGCTGCTGTAACAAAATAGTGGTCGTCTAAACCCCCAAATTTTATTTCTCACAGTTCTGGAGGCTAAATCCAAGTTCAAGGTGTTCACTGGTTCACTTCCGAGGCCTTTCTCCTGAGCTTGCAGGTAGCTGCAGCTGTGTTCTTACATGGTCTTTCCTCTCTGCACGCACATCCCTAGTGCCTCCCCGTGTGTCCCAACCCTAACTCTTTAAAAATTAATTTTTACTTTCTATATGTAAGATGTGTAGCAAGATGTTTTGATATACCTTTAAACAGTACAGTGATCTCTACAGTTAAGCAATGTTCTCTTTTTTATAAAGACACCAGTGAGATTGGATTAGAGTTCATCCTAAGGTCCTCTTTTTAACTTAATTATCCCTTAAAGGTCATCAAAGGAATTATCCCTCATCTCCAAATAATGCCATAATATGAGGTACCAGGGCTTCAACATATGAATTTGGAAGGGGGATGCGGTTAAGTCCACATCTGTAGGAAAAGCAGTAATTTCCTCTTTCTGATATGGAGAAGAGTGCTATTGGTTCCATTCCCTACTTGCTGTCTCTGCTGCTGACTTGTCTTCAATATTGTCCCACAACCCATTAAGACGATCAAAGAGGGGGATCCTCATGAATTTCAATGGAGTCTTCCCTTCAGAAGATCTCTACAGGATAAGGGGAAGACGGCATGGGATGGATTTACCTAGGACTTCAAACAGCAGCTCCAGCACACTCAGCAGGGTCTTCAATCACCTTCCTTAACGGATGACCCTTACCAATTATTGTTAGAAAAATCCTGACTTCTCTGGCTGAAATACCCCAAATTCAGCCTGAAGCGTGATCATTATTTATACTCTTGTTCAAGAGCCTTATTTGTGAGGCACCCTTGTGTGATTTTAATAAAAACTTTGAGGAGATGCTGCTTGAATTAGGACAGCAGGAAACTCTGATTCAAAATCCCCGGGGTTCCTAGGGAAGCTGGTTTCTCCACAACCCAAATGCAGCAAAGGGGGGAAGGCTTTCGGGCACGTTTTTTGCACATCGGTGAAGCAGTGTCTGGAGGTGCTGACCCCAGAGAGGCAAGCTGCCAATCGCAGATTCTTCTGCAGGGGAAGCCAGGCAACCCCTCACTGGCTCCATCCACCACAGACAGTGTGTCATGAGTGTCAGGAAGGGTGGGAGACATTTTTTATTACAAGTTATCATCATCATGGCTTATAGGTGGTGAGGCAATGTCAATTCAAGGTCAGATGTACTTTAAGAAGACTGTTTTTTAAGAAATAATTTATCTTTATATGAAATCATTAAATAGTCTGTTAAAGTAAATGCATGAAATGTTTTTAAAGCTGAGCCCATATTAGAGGAAGCATTTTTATCTTTGACCTCCCACAGAAATAAGCCAATAATGAGGGAGTATAAACTTGTGCTGTGGAGATGGGGACTTTGTTTTCCAAACTCTAGATTAATAAAGAGAACTGTAGAACAGTGCTTTTCAAACTAATGTGGTAAAGGGTAATTTCTGTGGATATTATCATTGCTTTGTTTTACATCCAATCTAAAGTAATTGTTAGAAAAATGACACATGTACATTTTCTTTATTCATTCATCTGTTGAGGGACACCTAGATATCTGGTAAAAATAGAAGAAAGACCAGTAGAGCAGATGATAAGATTTAAGGAGAAGGAACAGGCAAAGGAGAACCATGGGAGAATTAGTGGAGCAAATTATGCTATGTATAGATAAAAATGTATCACACTATAGCCTAATAGTATAATTATAATTCACCAATAAAAATCTTTTAAAAAGAAAAATGAAATAAAAATAAATAGAACACAAATCCCACTCACATTTATTACCACATAAAAAGACAAATTATTTTGCTACCGAAGATTCCAATAGTATTTATCCATTTCTAATAATTCATTAATTTATATTAATCAATTTCTGTATTTCTGTGTACTGGTAACAAATAATTCACATTGTCAGAAAATATGGTTTTAAAAATAGATAATTTCAGTCCAGCTGCCTGAACATCAATGTTTCAAAAAAGCCTAGTTTGCAACTACTGTTTAATTATTAAATATATGATGTATGCATAACCACTTATAAAAATAATTCCCTTTAAAACACAACTTAATTTTGTAATGATTAGGTTTTTGTGTTTGCTTTTGCTTTTTATTGCAAACATGTGTAAGATACTATTTTTCTTTTATTTAAGACATTTAATCCTGTCGATTTTCAGTGATTTCAAATACCAACAAAATTTATTTTTACTTTGGTATGAATCTGAGCACCTAAGAGGTCTTCTTGCCTTTTGAAAGTTGTTTAGATGGTGTGAGAGAAAATGAGCAATTCTTTCAGACTTTCACTAACTACTTAGATTAAAAGAATAAATTAATGGAAGTATGGAAGTTTGGAAGCATGAATGGGAAGTTAGATGGATGCTGTGTCTAGACCTTCTCTGCAAACTGGCAATTGCTACTCCTCCCCTAACCCCATGCAGATGCAGCCTTCAAACTTAAAAACTAGGAACAAACAGAGAAAATCTTGCATGACTTAGAATTCTCCATAGTCTATGTAATTTTGACCCTTAAAATGCCTCAGACATGAGGTTGAGTAGTGAATTCTCACAACTCTGCACCATCACAACTGTACAATACACATTTCTCTCAGAACTTAGTTAGCCTTTGCCTATTTTTCGACATAACAGATAAAAAATTAACTGTGCTAAAAGATCATGATTTTTAATTTTTTAAAGCACCAAACACCATTTTCATAAGCTAAATTTGCTTAAAATAGATGAGAATGCAATACACTACTGTGAATAATTTTCTGCAAGAAATATATGCAGCATTGCATTTCCAGGATTAAGAGACTGTGTGAAGGTTATACAATGACAACGGGTGTGCATTGCATTACTCGAATGAATCATTCCAGTTCCTCTGATCACATTGAATTCCATGTATACACACTAGCACATCCATACTGAAAAGCAACTGTAGAGGAGAACTTTCCAAACCTCATGAATGGCATTAGTCCAGTCGAAGTTGACTTATTTTCTGCTCTTACACAAATGATAGAAAGAGATATCTGCCTATATTTGTGCTAGGAAACTGATGTAAGCAAGTAGCAACAGCTTCAGGGCTCAGATAATTTCTGTTTTTTTAATTCTCTTCATTGCATCCCTCCCAAGCAGTGTTTTGTCTCAGGGGGCTGTTATTGAAATTCAAGATCTATCTTTGTGACTGCTGCAGTAAGAGGAAAGTCAGAAGAATGGAAAATTTTGAAGAATTGTCTCTGGCCAGTTTCTAGAAAGGGAGTGTGATCTATTTTCTATTTTAGTTTTGTAAGGTGCCAGTAAAATGCCTTTCTGTGCAAAGGAAAAGGCCCTCATCTTTCCCTCTGAGCCTGTTGCATTTCCTTCACAGGATTTCTTGAGCTAGGATGTGCACCTCCAGGGTGGATGTAACATTGTATTGCAGATGAGTAGGGGCAAGGGAGGTTCATATACAGAGTAAAAGATAAACATGCATATCTTCCTTCTTTCAGAGACACTATCTTTATCCTATGATGAGTAAATTTAAGTGTTATTTCATGTGAAAAAATATGAATCTATTAAGGAGTAGAATGCAAATTGCATATGCATTAAGATAAACACTAGGATTTAAACTTGCTTAAGCTACTTCTGCATCTAGCATTTCCTCTGAAACTGCTGGAATGCAGTTTCCTCCCCAGTTCAGGTATGTGATGAAAAGTTCTGAATTGCCCTGTTGCCATGAGATTCACTTCAGTACTGGTAAGATATCCATGACCACAGATAAAAAGGAACATTCTCCTGCCAACAAGAATTTGTAAACTTTAATTCCTGAAGCAATTTTTATTTCATCATAATGCTTTGTGATCTCTTGCCCTAGGATTCCAACCTCATTGTACATGCCACCATTATAATCCTGTCCTCATCCACTCTACCTCATGCCCTGCCTTCTTTCTTCAGAGCTTTTAGTAAATTAGTCAGCTAGGGCTTTCATAGAAAAATGCCGCAGACTTGGTAGCCGAAACAACAGAAAGGTACTTCCTCAGAGTTTACAGGCAAGGTTAAGTTGTGGGCAATTTTACAGTGAGGGATGTATTATTGATTTGTATATGGCCATCTTCTTGTTGATGCTTCATATGAGAGAGAGAGGGAGAGGGAGAGTGAGAGAGAGAGAGAGAGAGAGAGAGAGAGAGAGAGAGAGAGAGAGAATCTTCATCTTTTTATAAGAACACAACCTTGTCAGATTAGACTCCCAACTCATGAACTCACTAAACCTTAATTATCTTCTGAAGTTTCTCACTATGGAGGTTAATATTTCAACACATGAATTTTGAAGGGACATGATGTTTTAGTCAGTTTTTCATCACTGTGACCAAAAAAACTGACGAGAACAAATAAGAGAAGAAAAAGTTTATTTTGGCTCACAATTCAGAGTTTCAGTATATGATTGACTGACTCCATAGCTCTGGACCCAAGATGAGCAGAATATCTTGTTGGAAGGGCATCGCTGAGTCAAGCAGCTCAGTACGTGGCAGACAGGAAGGAGAGAGAGAAAGAAAGAGAAAGAGGTTAACTCACCAAAGACAACATATAAACCCCAAAGGCACACACCCTATGATTCACTCCCTCCAGCTACAACTTTTCTGCCTACAGTTACCACCCAGTTAATCCAGTGGACTAACACACTGATTAGGTAGCATCTCTCATAATCTGATCCTTTCACCTCTGAAAATTCTGGCATTCTCTTACACATGAGCTTTTGGAGGATACCTCATCTCAAAATCATAACATATGATTCAGTCCATGGTATCAGGTAATTGCTTCTTCACCTAAGACCCCTACTTTTAGTGGACAAATGGCGCAAGGAATAGAGAACTTACACTGAGGAGCTGAAAGAGAATCTTCTGCTTAGATATGAAGTTCTTGGGTAACTCCACAAACACATGGTCCTAACAATGCAGTAAGGGCCATATTGGGGAGAATTCACTTTTGCTCCCCGAAGTAAAAGTTCTTAGAAAGATTGCAAATATGGCAACATCAGATGATACTGCAGACAAAAATAAGGAAGACCATGACCAAAAGTAGTCAAGCCTCAATGGTCAGTTGATGCTGACTTCATGAATTACTACCTACTATGGGAATATCTTCAAGATGCACTAATTGAACAAAATAATATTACTAACCACATATAGCATGTGATCCTTTCTGCAAATAATATATAATAAAGACATGAACCACACACATACATATGCACACCTACATTCACACACCTGATAGAAATATTTTGAATGATAATTAGTAGATAGATTGATCTTCTAGATAGATACACCAGTAACTGTTAATTGAGATTAAATTATGGAGGAAAAAATGGTTGATGTGAAGAACAAGGTTTTTAATTCCCAGTGCAGATGTTCATGTTCTGTTTAAATGGTCTTAACATGAACATGTACTTAAATTTTTTTATGTTAAATAAGGAAGTAGGTCACTTGCTTTAGGGAAGGCCTCTTGGTTTAAAGAAACCAAGAAAAAAATTTCAAGTCCTTAAATTTTATTATTTAACATGAAGTTTTACCTGGCAAAATCACTTAAGACTTTACAGAAACACTGCACCCAACTGGTCCCAAGTCCCTTCTGTACAGCAGCACGTGACATGGATAGAGCATAAGTCCCTAGTTGCACCCCTGGGGCTTGAGTCTACTTGTACCCCTGATAACAATATAAACTTATACATTGTGAGCCATGGAACATTAATTTTGTCATTTGTAAAAGGGATATAATATTTGCCTCACAACACTCTGTGAATTTAAATGATAAAATATATGTGAAAACATTTTTCAAACCATCAGACTATGCATAGATATTCTTTAAAATGGGTGAAACTGCATCATAACAAGACGTTATAGTACTTTTGCAATTAGGTTTATCTTCTTGGTAGTATTTGAAATAGAACTCTTCATCTTCAGTTCTTGTCTGTAAAAGACAGCACTGGGGTCATGTGTGCTTTGAAAAGCCTGCAGAGAAGAAACAAAGATTGGTGGGAAGCAAGCAGGGAAAGAAACTGAAGGGTTTTCAAGAAAAGATACTATTTTTATTCTAGTTAAAGAAAAAATGGGCTAGGTTAGTCCCTTTGTATCAAATATCAATACAGGAAACCCTGACAGATGGCTTAGCCTTGTCAGACATGTAATAAGCATTCAATACCAGTTTCTTTCAGAAAACAGATGTAAATAACTTCAGATGAAAGTAATGGGATTAGTAAGAACCCCTTGAACATGACATAAATTATCCAAACTTGCCATAAGTACATAAGAAAGAAAATTCTGAATTGGAGTCAAGAAAAGTGAACTGGTCCCATGACTGCATCTCCCGTATTTTCAGTGCTCCAACTGGCGACAGGAATAATCACTATAAGGTATGGTGCCTTTAATCAGAATGGATAATTAGTCATCAAACCAGTTAGAAAAGCAGTTCATGATAAACAACACAATCTGCCAATGTAAAAAAAAATATTTTTCCTCAGAAGAGACAAAGGGGAATAGGATGACAAAGTAATCCCATTAAAATGTATTTTTTCATTCCAAAGAGAAAACTGTGTTAAGATATACTATTCTGTCAGATCTTCTCTCTTATGTCGCTTTCTAACCTCATACAGAAATACTCCTTTCATCGAAGACAGGGAAGTTGATGTTTCATTTTTTTCTTAATTCTTCAATATGTTAAAACTATATAAAGAAAACAGAAAAAATGTTTATGATGTCATTTTTGTTTATTTTTAAAATTTTAGTTATAAATTGTATCCAACATAAAAATGTCAAAAATATACACACATATATCATATATACATGTTAAACATATGGTAACATTTTACCTGTGTTTTTAGTTTTTTCATTTTTGTTCTTCTGAATCAATAGGTGAAGAAGGGCATTAATGCAGTGTCTGGGGTGTTCGATCCTGATTACCAAGGGGAGATTGGAGTGCTATTTTGCAATGGAGGTAAGGAAGAGTATATCTGAAATAGAGACCTCTTAGAAGTGTCTTAATATTACCATATCCTGTGATTAAAGCCAATGAGAAACTACATTAATACAATCCAGATCAGACTGCTAGTGGCCCAGAATCTTCAGAAATGAGGTGGGTCAACCCACCAGGCCACAAACTCAGTCCAATTGAGGAACTCTCTGATGACAGAGAAATGAAATAGGTAATGGAAGTGACAGTTATACATACCAGTTATGAACATGCAATCAGTTGCAAAAATAAGAACTCTAATAATTATGTACATTTCTAATTCAGTTTGTTATGAATAGATCATGTTTGTTTGTATGATAAATATTTTCTCCCTTTCTTATCCCCTTATCATCTAACACAAAATATTCATAATAGCTAACTCTGTATCTTAGAATTTATGTTGCAGAATATCAAGAGAGAAGGGTGAAAGTCACCTAAAATCTTACAAAGTTTAAGTTCAATATATTCTCATTTGAAGACTAAAAATGTGGGTTTAGGATTTGTGTATGGGTACAAAGTTGACAAATGATAGACAGTGGTGTTTAGTGTTATGTTTCAACTTGGCTAGGCTATAATTCCCATTCAACCAAACACTTCCTTGTTTCTGGGCAAGGATTTTTAAAAATTTGTAATAAAATAATCAGTTAAATTTAAATAAAGCGTATTGTTATAGATAGTCAGGGCCTGATCCGATCAGTTGAAAGTCCTTAGGAGCATCACTAAAACCTCCCAAAAGAGGAGAAAATTCTTGTGGTCAACATATACTGCTAGTGCCTAAGAGGTCCAATGGGTCCTTCCTGGTGACCTTTGGATCTTGGGCTCTTCTTGTCAGCTATAAGTCAATTCCTTGCAATAAATCTCTTCATATATACCTCTTCCCACACTGATACAATTGAAAGTAGAAAAACAAGCTACCTTTAGTCTTATATCTGTCAAAAATATTAAATCTAATTAAAAATTTCCAAAAAGGCAAGTATATGCTAATCTATAATTAAGATTAAATTTTGACAACCAGTTAACAAAGAAATAGTGATAACCTTACATGTAAGTACAGAGACAATAGAGAAATAGGGCATATTTTATGGAATTTTATGATGCCATAATATCCCTGACTGCAAAATAAGACAAACACATTATAAGGTAAACATCATTTATCAATAACCCTCATAAAAATAAATGCAAAAATAGTAAATATGAAAAGGAATAGAAAAGAGCTGGGTTCAATAGCACACACCTTAATCCCTGTGCCTTGGCAGGCTCAGGTCAGGAGGATTTTGAGTTCAAAGCCAGTCTCAGCAACTTAGTGAGGCCCTAAGCAACTCAGCAAAACCCTGTCTCTAGATAAAATATAAAAAAAAAAAAAAATGGCTGAGGATGTGACTCAGTGGTTAAGTGCCCCTGGGTTCAATCCCCAGTACAAAAACAAAAAAGGAATAGAAAAGAAAATGAACAATGCATTACGGTTGTATCCGGGTGTATAATGTTTATCTTCAATAAGCAAGTTTGATTTGACATTTGCATATCAATCAACATTAGTCACTAGACTCTTGTTCACAATCATCCTAGGTAACTCTGCATGCCTTCCGTGACAGAATTTGTGATGCCTCTGTGCTACCAGAGCAGAGGAATCCATTCTGTGTGTCTGTCATTGTGCTGATGAATATCACATTTCCCCAGAGGATACAGACTCCATGCTGTTTATTGGAAGGGTAAAATGACTGAGTAGAAAGACTGAAACCGTGGAGTCATGGAAGCCTTGGATAGCATTATTGCCCTGCCACTTCCAGCTTCGTGACGTTGGAACGTAAACTCATTTCTCTTAGCCAGTTTTTTGTTTTGTAGAAGAAAATTAAAACAAGATATAGAAAGAATCAGGGGTGGAGGACATGTTAATAACCTAGGTCAACATACAACTCTTATAAATAGCCAATGGTAAGAATGATAAAAATATTGCATTTTGGTAGTTATGTTGGTATAGTAGAGGGAGCACCCAACTTGGATACTTTTAAGTAACTTGGTAGTAAAATAACCATGAGACTTTCCTTGGAAGGTAAATTTACTTCCCTAGTTCCTGCTATCATCATCTTTGGAATGGGAATCATAAATTTTAATTTTACTATTCATAAAAGCCTTAAGAATCCAAAATGAGGAGTGAAATCAAAATATGCCTTGAAAGGGATGATGCTGAATTCTAAGTATTGGTGCTCTTGATATTGCTGGTTTTCGTACAGTGTTAACTATATGTTTTAAGTCCAACTTGTCAATCTACTAGGCCTATCATAGACCTCTCTTGATTAATTATCTGGAAACCTGTTCATTTTGGACAAAATAATTGTTCCATTTCGAGAACTGAATCCCATGAGGAGAGATCATGTCTCCATGTAGAAAATGTTATAAGTGGATACTCCACTGAGTTGGTTCAATTAATTCAAGGAGGCAGGCAAACAAAGTTATTATGGCAAGTTATACTCCCAGCATCTTTCTCAGCACAATTCTCTTAGCATCTACAAAGCTTGTCTTCAACTTAGAGTGTGGTATTAACTCATGGAAATTAGAAGCTGTTTCTACCTGGAGGTTAAAAAATATTTCAGATTAGGTAGAGGGGAGTGAAGGGAGGGGACAGGGTAGAATGAATAGGACATCATTACTCCATGTACATATATAACTATATAACCAGTGGTATTCTACATCATGTATAACCAGAAGAATGAGAATTATACTCCATCATCTACCAAAGCATATGTAGAGTGAAATAGGTCTTTATTGCCTCTGGCACATATATGACTGCAAGACCAATGCGATCCTATAATATGTATAATCAGAAAAACGAGAGATGACACTCCATTTATGTATGATCTATCAAAAATGTGTAAGTGCATAAATGCATTCTACTATCATGTACAACAAATTAGAACAAATAAAAAAATTTAAAAGTACATTTTACCATCATGTATAACTAATTAAACAAATTTAAAAATTAGAAAAGTAAATAAATAAAGTTAGCAAATTCCAATAAAAATAAATAAATAAATAGTAAATAAATAAATGTTTTACTCCTGCAGACTGTACTAACTAGAATATGCTTTCATCCACTTTATAAAACCCAGTGGGACCTGGCAAGCCATTATTTCTTATTGAGCCTCAACTTGCTTACATGTAAAGGAGGGAAAAAATTGCTGTAATTGTTGTTGAAAGAATGCTGTAGTAGAGCTGTTGGAGCCCATTGGTTTTGAAATCAGAAAGGTGTGGATTTGAATTCTGACTAACATTTGCTGTATCCGTGTTGTTGGGCAAGTCTCCTAGTGTCTCTACACTGTGGAGGCTTTATTTGGCTAAACCGTGAACTGGGAAAAATAAATTCCATGTGATTATTGTCATTATTAAGTGAGAAAATTAACATTGCGAAAGCTAGAATTTTTTAAATGTTCAACAAATGAAATAAACGATTCAATTCATTGTAACTATTATATCCTTAAAGCCTTAAAGCAACAATGGAAAGGAGTTAGGCTCTGGACTTTGGGTCATGCTGTGCTGAAATCTCAACTCTACTATTTGGGAGTTACGTGACTTTATAATCTTTGATGTATAATCTTAGATTTATCTGTAAATTGGAGCTAGTTGTACCATGATTACTAGGGAAATTAAATGATATGCTAATCTAAAGAGCTGTCATTCAATGAATGCTAATTTTCTCCTTGAAGAGACTGGTGGTTGCATACTTTAGCATTGTCTTTCTTTTACTGCTCTTTTTCTTCACTGTGAAGTTGCTCATTTTTTTTTATTAACTTGCCAATCATTTATAACAACTGTATGTCAGGCACCATGAAAGGAAGCTACGATATAATGACAAACACGCCAAAAAGTTCTATGAATATCATGAAGAGGAGTCACAGAATTCTTTGAGAGCTTACTGCCAGGAAGATAATATAGTCTCAGTGATTAGAGAAAAAAACCTGGTAGATAGATAAGCAAGAATATTAAATAGGCTTTGGCAAGGAAAGAGGTCAGGAGATTCCAGGCAAATGAACTCAATTGTCGGAGACCAGAAAATGGAGATGGCCTGAGGAATTCAAGGACCAACGGGATTACTATAACTGAACCACAGTAGTGATGGGGAGAAATGGCCATGTTCAGCCTACCAAAGTTGGCAGGGGCCAGAGGAAGCATTATTGTTCCAGCTATTTTTTGGAGTTTGTTCTTTATTTTGAGAGAAATAAGAAGTCTTTGAAAAGAACGAAAAGAAAAAAAAAATTTATTCTTTTTCTTTGAAAATGGGAAGGTTTTTTTTTTTTAATGAATTTGGCTTAAGCTGATTATGTATTAATTCATATTTGTTTTCAGAATCAGAAGCCAAAGTTAGGATTGGCTAAGTAACATTACTCAATTCACAATTAAATGCATTATAATAATGAATTGAACCCAAAGCGCTGAGGGTAAAGCTATGAAAGAAAAGCCCACAGCCGTTGCCACTTCCATTCCATTTCCCAGGATACTTGTGCCAACATCCCAGGACAAAAGATAATAAGGAAAATCACTTAGCGTTGTCAGGTGCAACAAATCATGTATCTGATGCAATGGGAGATCAGGAAACTTATAGAATGGCAGCTTCATTTATTAGTGGTCTGTTTTTGCAGGAAGAAGAAACAAAGATTGGTCCTCGCTGCCTCTAAGTCTTCCAGGTATTGTGTGTGTGAAAGTTGTGTAACCAAAGGAATAACCAAAAATGAATGCAGATCCACAAGGATATTGGACATTTGTTCAATAAAACTGTAATATATCATCTATACACTAAACAAGATGAATTGTAGAGAACTAAGGGCTTGATGCACAGAAATTTAATTTTCAACTCCAGCTTTGTTACTTTCTACTTACACAACTATAGTCAAATAACCTGACTGCTTCTTTTTATCTGTTTCCTGTGAAAAATGTATATAATCATATTTAAATTTTATATATGTGTTCAGAGATTTAACTTATAATTTTATTTATTTGATATATGTGTTTAGAGACTTTCTTAGTTAGAAAGTTCCTAGGAGTTTATGAATGCCCATAATCCCATTACCCCTGTATTAGGATGGTCAGGCTAAGAGGAGTGAATATATTTGTCCAGAATTTATCAACAACTTTTGATCTCAAACTTCATCCACACTCTGATTAAATAAAAATAAGATAGTGTGACTGTTCTGGGGACTTTCCTAACCTTATATCATTTATTCCTCACAATAACCCAGTGATATGGTATTATAATCCTCATACTGTGCATAAAGAAATGGAGGATTTACGTTTAGGGGAAATATCCCACATTATATAGCTAGAAAATGCAGTTTTAATTTGAATTTGTTTAATTTGAATTTACTCTGCCCCCTTTAAGCTTCAAATCTTCAGATTACCCTTCATGCCTTCTTTTACTCTTCATCTCTGCTTTCATGCCTGATGCTTTCTGCACACAGATCAAAGTGATCTGGAAGAACTGCATGATTTAGTCCAGGTCCCACATCCCTCTACATATCCCTTATGTAGCACTTGCTATATATGGAGCATACTGCAACCAAGATTTCAAGGTTGGACTTGTCAATTTAATGTCTTCATTGAAATATAAAACAACCTCTAAGAAATAAACAAGTAGGAGTTTGGTCAAAGTACACATTAAGACACTTAACAAATAGCTTAGGAGAAAAGAGGGTAATGAGTACAACTGGCATTTGGCTAGGACTTTTTGACATTTCACATGTGTTTAACTGCCATGAATCACCATGCTTGAGGGAACGGATTGGTTTAAAATGGCGACAGACTAAAAGTGCCTGAATAGTCAAACCAGCACCCCACTATTACATCATGAAGGTGCATAAGCAGAGCAAAATTCACAACAGTACAAACTAAATCAAAAGATTACCTATTATATCAAAACTAAGAAGTTTCAATAATGCCAACAAAACAGGTTTAAGAAGAAGAGGTGGTATAAATTTACATTTGGCCTCGGAAATAAATGCTCAAGGAACAGAAAGTAGGTAGGAAGTTTTTAGTAAGTCAGGAACTTTCCCTGAATGGCAATTTGCAATTCAGAGCATTATTAGGAAGACATTTTAGGAGCAACACCTACAAGAGAGACAGGGAATCAGGTTTAAATAGGGGGATAAATTTGTGGTTTAATTATCAATTCTGGAGCTCAGATACTTGTTGTATCCTGGGTGCCCTCAGGAAGGATGCTGACACTTTCATGAGTCTTCTCCCTTAAGTGATGGACAATTCACAGTGAAGGACCTTGAGTTATCAACAGTCAATATGCTCAACAGCTGGGAGAGTGTGAGCCTCTGCCCTGAAGAGAATATCTGGGATGTGTATCACAGCAACCACCAGTTAAACACTCTCTCATGCCGTTTCTTTCTAAGAGCTCCCTGACTCCACCTATACCAGGTGAAAAACTTGGGCAGGGATATTACATTTAAGGCTGAGTGTATACTCCTCTCCCTTTATCCCATTTACCAACGTTTATTTAGAGAAAAGAATTCCTTGAAAATAACAAACAGTAGAATAGCTTCAGAGAAGAGAAAGGATGTGATAAATCACTGGAGGCATAATCCCCAAGAACAAAGCATTTGATGATTATGTGTGAATTTAGTTTTAGTAAGAAAATTAATAAAATAAAGAGAAATATGAACTGCTTTTATTTTCCACTTACAAGGATCATTTTAAATTCCAACAAATTTCTAGCCAGAAAATCCAGGCGAATTTTGAAGGAATAAAATAAGTCTAGCTTTAGACATTCATACTGCAATATTTAACATAAAAGGACAATGCAGAAGAAACACTGCATGACGATTGCTGACTCATTTTTAAAGTACCCACTAGTTCAGAGTTTGAACAACATCAGAATAGGAACCAGTTCATGTGCATAGAACCTTATTGGAATGATCCTGCCAGACAGTGGGAATTAAGCTAGATTATACACACTCCTACATTCCCAAATTATAGATCTAATAATTAAATATCCAATGTACAAATGAAAAGTACAAGAGCCGTGAAAAATGTGTCTACCTGCATATTTGAAATCATTGTGCCTGGAAGGAAGCACTCTCATTTTTAATAGGAAAGGAAGTTGCTATGGATTAACAAAAGAAGAAACTAGAACATGGAATTGGGAACTCTGACCTGGACATGAGAATACCTCTTAAGAGTGTGTTCTGAAATATGGGAAGAAAATTGTAAAAGAAAAAGTAAAATCACTTTAGAATGGAGTAAATAAGTATGTCACTATATAGACAGATGAAATAATGAATAAAGACATGAGAAAGGAGAAAAAAATACTAAATAAAAAAAACAGGCTAAGGTGCAAAAACAGCATTATGACATACACCATAATGTTGGAAACTAATGAAAGTAACAAAAAGAAATATAAAGTTCACAGCATAAGAAGTAAAATTCATCTTGTTGAGTTGGAATTTTTAGATGAACACATAGAAAAATCAAGCTACATATGAGTAATCCGAACTTGAGAATTTCTTCAAAATAAAGATCAACGAACTAAGAAATTAAAAGCATGCAAATGATAATTCATACAAAACATAGGTAGGAATACAATGGAACCAACATGAGTAAGAAAATAAAACATGAATGTTGGAATGCCAAGTCCTCCATTACAGCCGGCAAACGAGGCGCTTTGTCCAAGACAGTTTACGGAGTATGCATAGTATAATGAGCTTTGTGTTATAGCCCTCTGAAGAGAAGAAAAGAAACAATTCAGAAAAGATGGTCTAGTCAAGTAGTTTTCTTAGAAGCAAACAAATATGTACTCAAATATCCAAGAGCTAAAAAACACATTGTATATGGTCAAGTGTTTGAGAAAATTAGTTGAAGGTAATAGTAACCAACTGATGTGCTAAAATGAGAATTAATGATAAACACTGAAATTAATTTAAAAAGATTTTTGCTAAATAATTTTAAATAGGTTCATAAGATTTTAAAATATTTTGAAAGAAGTTATATGCAAAGTTAAAAGTACTTTAATATTTTAATAATTAATAATTTGTGTCTAAATTCAGTTTATATTAATACCAGTTAATTGAATTAGATTTTTTAATTTTTTGAAATTTCACTTCCAATTTCATTTTTTTAAATATGAGCATATGTTCATTAATTCATTCATTCAACATGGGTTTACAAAATTTCTAACACAAAGCAGACTCTAAATTAGTTTCTAGGGACACAAAAATGAAAAAGAAATCGAATCTGCCTAGGATAAACAGATGCTCAAGGAAATGAAAGTTGGAAAAAGTTATAAGTCATCAATTGGTCTCTGTTCATTTATTTGTTTCAAACTTTGAATTGTAAATATCCCCAAATCCGAATGTTTCTTTATTAAGTTCACTTTTCCTTTCTCTACAATTACTACTTTGTATCTTCTTGCCTTAAAATGCACTCAACTACTGACTTTGTAGAATTACTTATTTAAAAAGTCAAATTCATAACATGGAAGTGAGATCTATATTTTTTTTTCCATCTTTATCCTTTGAATGTGTCTTCTCTCTACTTCCTGTATCTTAGTTTTCTATCTCTATAACAAAATACCTAAGAAATTAACTTATAAAGAAAAAAGTTTTATATTGATTCACAGATTTGATGGTTCCAGTTCCTAGACTCTCTTTTTTTAATCTCTTGTAAGGTAGATGCATCAAGGTACAAGCATGTGGCAGAACAAAACCACTCACTTGAGGGCCAGGAAGCAAAGGAAAAAGAGGCAGAGACTGGGGTCCAATAGACCCCTTCAGAGATGCACCCTCATCTCATAAAGGTTCCCCCACCTCCAAATACCACCACCCTGGAGTGCAAGCTTTAACACATGGATATTTGATGGACACTTATACAAACCATAGCACTTACAGAGAACAGCAAATATGGTTAAAGGCAGGTACTCTTCAGTAGGTCTATTTGGCTTTAAGCCCTGGAACCCTGCTCAATAGCTCTGCAAGTCCAGAGGCATGGCTTAACTACTCTGTACCTCTATCTCACCCTCATTAAATTGGAAACAGTGGTAGAAACTACTTGCCAAGTTACTTCTTGGGATTAAGTGAGTTAACAGTTTTTAAGTACTTAAAGCAACCGCTATTACATGGTAAATGCTTAGCAAATGTTAGACACATTACTAATTCATTATTGAAATGAAAGACATGTTCCTCTCCTGATATAAAGCCAACTCTTCCTCTCATACTCAAGATCTACCTCCAACTATCACACTCAGGGAGATCATGCTCAAAGCTGGAAACTAAACAGTCTGTGGAAATATTTACACATGAGTTGTTTTATATATACACATATACAGGTTGTGAGATAATTGGAATAAATGAATATGACTTCTGTTGTGATGCTAAGTTGCTAAACGTCTTCCTATTTTTATACTTCTTGTGCTTTTTATGTTTTGTTAGGGTTGGTTAAAATGTAAGTATCCCATTTTCGGCTCTAAGATTTTATCTTCTTTCTAGTGTCTGATATTAAACGTTTTTTTGAAGAACTATGTTGAGGGCGAAGATGTAGCTTGGTGGTAGGGTCCTTTTCTAGCATCCATGGGTTCAATCCCTAGTTTAAAAAAAATGAAAAATATTGAAATGAGCATAGATTCAGATTTTTTTGGAAAACTGACATTTTTAAAAATACATATTTTTAAAAATATATGTGATTTTAGAATACACTTATTTATAAGGCCTGTATAAATGAGAGGCCCTGCAGTTTAAGTTTTAATGGTATCTCCTTTAATATCCTCAATAATCCTAAAACAAGGATAATATTATCCCATGTATACCAATGAAGAGATATGCAGTAACTTACTAATGGTTGCACAGGTAAAGGTCAGTCCCACTGGAATTTGTCCCCAGTCTTCCAACAGTATTCTTTTCCTCAATAGTCTAGTATCTCTATCCTTACAGAAAGAAGGGAGGTTAAGATCCCAGAGGTTAAACTCTTTTGTTTAGCTGCCTTTTAGTGCTTATACATATCATGACAATGATTTTCCCCTGCTTTTTCTTTTTCCAGGTTCTGCTACTAGAGGTCAAGTGTGGAAGTGTCTTACTCTCTCAAGGTTCGGTATGACTAGGGAACTCACAGAGTATTGAACTCTACAATCCTTGGGAGGGGTTGATGACTACCTGGCATGTATACAACCTCAAAGCCACAACAGCAGGGCCCCTCTATGTGATCACCCCAGCCCTGGAGGCACAGGTTATCAGTGGTTCTGAGAAGGTAGTCTTAGAAGCAAGCACTGACACATGCCAACACTTTCCTGTTGACACAGCCAGATCCCTGCTGTAGGGAAAGGGGCCAAGGACAATTAAATTCAGACTTCTGAATGGTGATGATGGTGAGAAGCTGGGGAGGTAGTAATAAGTTTCCAAAAAAGGTACTGGCAGGCAAAGGAACAAGAACAGGACCTGTGAATGGAGGCCAAGGAAGAATCAAAATAACATGGTCAGAATTTTGGAGGGAATCACATAAATCCCTCATGGTTGTCATAAACATAAGTGATGTCCTTCATGAGCCCTTGTGGCTGCATTACCTCCAAAGGGTCGACAC
Organism: Sciurus carolinensis; assembly: GCF_902686445.1. Lineage (NCBI taxonomy): Eukaryota > Metazoa > Chordata > Mammalia > Rodentia > Sciuridae > Sciurus > Sciurus carolinensis. Next base: position 33,949,602 of record NC_062229.1, read on the forward strand.
ACTGCGCCAATCTGGGAAACTTTTTTCTCCCCAGAGTTGACAGATCCTGTGCTTGCTGCAATCTATGTGTGACTGCACTGACATTGTCAATCATTCATCATAATCCATGGTATCATGATGAACATCCAGTTCAGTGAGGCCATCCTTACCCCCAAGCTTCAGTCTGCTAGGAGGAACTTGAAAGAGTAGGATTGCTGTTTCCAGAGACTATTTTATTCCAGAACCCCAGTCACTGATGATTTGCACTGCTCTTTGTTATTCTTTAGGCTCATGTAAATACCTTAAGAGAAGAATAATGTCTATTCCTTAATGTGTACCAAAAATAATTTTAGGAAGTCGCTCTTGCAGGGTTCAGAGTGATTTAGTTCTCTGTAATGCACATGATGGCAGTGACCATAAGTCACTCAACTTCTCTGTTCCTTGTGTCTCACCTACACATTCAAACTAAAGGGGTGAGATTTAAGGAGGGATTCCAAATACAAGCCTTACATTTGGCTTGTTGAAGAATAGATCTTGCTCTTCCTCTCCCCTCACTTTGTGTCCCATTCCATCACCATTTGCCACCTTGCTTCCAGCCTCTTCCATTTTCTTCAAGCTTCCCTGATATTTTTGTGTTGTTCAAGAATTTTTCCTCTTAAACATGTCAAGAAAGGTATTGGCCATTCATTTGTTTACACTTTTCTGATTTCTAAAAATGTTCCAGATATTTAAATGGCTTTATAAACCTCACATTGCCACATCAGTAAGTACCTATTTCAGATCCACATAGCTACTGTACATCTACTTTGTGTTATTGGGTTAGCAAATGGGGAAATGAATATGGTTGTAATATATCCCTGCTTTCAAAAAGTCACAATCAAGGAAAGAAAAGTCAAAGTGAAGGATAGGTTGAAGGAGGGAGTCAGTGTCAGATCGTGCCATATTGAATTTTGAGGGAAAAGGAAACATACAGCCAGCCTTTAAGTAAAAGTTTGATATTTTTTGCCATTGAGTCTTACTTTTAGAATATTAAAGTATTATCTTGAACCAGGTGCGGTGGTGCACACCTGTAATCCCAGCGACGAGGGAGGCAGAGACAGCAGGATAGCAAGTTCAAATCCAGCCTCAGCAACTTAGCAAGTCCCTAGGTAACTTAGTAAGACTCTGCCTCAAAATTAAAATTAAAAAGAGCTAGGAATGTGGCTCAGTGGTTAAGAATCCCTGCAATCAATCCCCAGTACCCACCCACCTCAAAAAAATCTTGATTATGCAGTTTTTGTTCACCTGAAGTTTTATACATCTGATTGAAGGTTTTATGAACTGAATTGTGTCACCACTAATTCCTGTGTTGAAGTCCTAAGTCTCCATGTGAGCCTATTTGGAGATAGGGCCCTTTAAGAAGGGAAGAGTTTAAGGTCTTACGGGTTGGTTCCAAATCCATTAGACTTCTCTCCATTAAGAAGAGGAACAGACAGGGGGCGGCCCGCACTCTGAGAAAAGGTCGTATGAGGACATGGCTGAAAGGCAGCTATCTGCAAGCCATCAACAGTGACCCCTGGAGAAACCAGCCCTGCCGAAAATTGATCTCAGACTTCTAGCCTCCAGAACTATGAAAGAACAAAATTTCTGATGTTTAAAGAACCTCGTCTATGCTATTTTGTTAGGATAGCCCCAGCAAAAAAAACTAAGGGGGAGAAGAGATTTCATGAAATATCTATCATTTGAGTTTATATTAAAGATCAAAAGTGTCTAAAGTAGAGAATGCAAGATAAGCCTAGGAATTTTAAGCATGGAATAGAAATGGTTAAAGTGATCTTTCCAACAGAGGTGATACCTTTAAGGGAAACACTAAGGACCAAATTGCAGCATATGGGGCCCGACTAAACTGACCTCTGACCAGAGACTTGCACCACTGTGTATTTTCATATGGCCTGTGGGCTAATACTTTTTTGTACACATATTTTTTCTTGTTGAAAAATAATCAAAAGGAGACTATTATTTATTTATTTATTTATTTAAATTATTATTTCATTTTTACAGACAGCATTTTGATTCATTGTACACCAATGGGGTACATCTTTTCATTCCTGTGGTTGTGCACCATGTAGATTCATATCATCTGTGTAATCATACATATACATAGGGTAATGATGTCTGTCTCATTCCACCATCTTTCCTACCCTCCCTGCTATTTCTTGATATGTGAAATGAATATGAAATTCAAATTTTAGTGTCCATAAATGAAATTTTATTGGAAGACAGCCACATGTATTCAATGACTGGTGGGTGTGGCTACTTTTACGCTATAACAGCACAGTTAAGCCCTTGAGACGAAGATCATAGGGCCTACAAAGACTGAAGTATTTGTTATCTGACAGTTTAAAATAAGGCTACCGACTGTTGGGCTAGACTGTTTCCCTCCTATATTCTTCTCTAACACTCATTTTTGTTAAGAAAGAGAGAGAGAGTATGTAGAAGAATGAGCGGGGGCGGGGGGTGGGAGAGGGAAGAAAGGTGGGGAAACAGTAAGAATGTGCATACCTCTTATTTCCCCAGCACACAATATGACCAGGAACTCTTCATTTAACATGGAGAAAGACGAACCTCTTGCCAGGCTAGTCTGGGAACCTGTCATATCACAGCACCGTTGCAAAAGCTATGTGGTCAGTCATCAACTTGGATACAGCTCTTTTCTAAACCAAACAGGAGATGCCTGCTCAGAGGGCTATAACACAAAGCTCATTATGCTATGCATACTCCGTAAACTGTCTTGGACAAAGCGCCTCGTTTGCCGGCTGTAATGGAGGACTTGGCATTCCAGCGTTCATTAAAGCTCTGTGTCTCAGTCGACACCCCACAGCTGAAATCACCCATAAACAAATTTATGGGAGAATCATTAAGAGTGAATGAATTATCACTTTGTAGGAATGTTTTAGATAAATGAAAGCACTGCTACATCCAAATTCGAAGTAATATCAAATCTTGTATCTAAATAGATCCATTTCGCCTAGAGAATAAACATGACTCAAACTTTAGTGATGTGATCATATTAAATTAATCATTTACACAATGCGAGGGTCCCCAATCAGGTAGTGAATATATTGTGGACTCTGAAGCCAAATGCTTCTGCTTTTCACACCACCCCCTCATATTGCATTGATCAAGATAGCTTATGCTCAGCAATATCTTTCCAGACTCTACAGGAAACCACAGCATACCCACGCCATTCTCTGCTGATTTTATTGCCATAAAGCACACTACCATACTCATTTCCTCCTCCCCTCCTCTCCTCTTATTTCTTTCTTCTAATTGGTACCACTAATCACCTTAGGGCACTGAACCACTGAGCCACATCACCAGCCCTTTTTATTTTTTTATTTTGAGGCAGTCTCACTAAGATGCTTAGGGCCTCATTAAATTGATGAGGCTGACTTTAAACCTGTGATCCTCCTGTCTCAGCCTCCAGAGCCACTGGGATGACAGGTGTACCCCACCACACCCTGCTCACCATACTCACTTACTGACATGTACTCTTAAAAGCATCTCTGATTCCTTTAATAAAAAGGTAAGATTTAGAAAGATGACAGAATCAGAAAACCTACATATCTTTCACTTTTGCCATTGTTCTGGACTGAATGCTTGAGTCCCCCAAAATTCATACATTGAAATCTTAACCTCAAACCAGATGGTGTTAGGAGGTGGAGTTTTGGAAAATGATTAGGCGGAGTGTGGAGCCCTCTTAAATGGGATTAATGGGTTTCTAAAGAAACCCCAGAGGGTTCTCTCACCCATTGCTGCCATCTGTGAGCGTCAGGCCCTCAGCAGATACTGAATCATCCCAAGAATTGATCTTGAGCTTCCCAGTCTCAAGAACTGAGGGAAATAAATGTATGTTGTTTAAGCTACCCAGTAATATTTTTATTACAGCAGCCCAAGAAAACTAATTGAGTTGTATACCAGCTCTGAGGTTTCTGACAAGTTATCTAATATCCTGGGCTGACTTTTTCATAAATAAAATAAGGTTTAAAAGAACAAACTCTTCAAATTGTGAGGATCACATGAAATAACTAAGTAAATCCTCTTAGTTCAATTTCTGGCACAGCATCAGCCTGCATAAGTTTGTTTCCTTCTATGCAGTTTTGCAAAAATTTAGGCACCAAAATAAAATTGATGATTCCTGGAGCTGATGGTACATTCTGGAAATACAGCAGAGGTTCTCTCACTTTTAGAAAATATCTTTTTGAAACTCTCATAGAAATATATACATTTTAAATATTATGAAAAGAAGGCACAGAAGAAGTTGCAAGACTTAAGCACATGCACATATAGTATTATGTTAAAATAGAGGAAAAGAAGTGGGGACTATTTGCAATGTCTTGGTTTAGGCCCAGTTTTCTAGGTCTTTTAAGACATTTTGCTGGCTATGAAGAAGAGAATGGAAAGGTGGAATAACTGGCCACATACTCTCCATCTTCAGAGTTTGTGAGCCCTTCCGAATAAGACTATCTTTTTCAGAATGAGGAAGTAGAAATGGAAAAACCTATAGTCTGCCTAGGCCTTCTGCTATTGGGAAAAGTTGTTTTTTTTTTTTTTTCTTTTCTAGCAGTCTAATCCAAACCTCTCTAGTTTATTTCATCACAATGCCAAGGAAATTTCACCAGCTGCTATTTCCATATTCATATTCCTTTTCTGCAGCAGAGTTAATGCTAAACATTTTTGGGGGTAAATAGAAGGGGCGGGACTGATCTCTACATGTGAACAGATACTTCTCAGCTCACAGACAGCTGTCTCATGCTGCTATTCCAGACTACCACAGACTGGGTAATTTATAAAAAACAAATTTTTTCCACAGGTCTGCAGGCTGAAAATTTTAAGACTTAGGTGCCAGTGCTCAGTGTCTGGTGAGCACCTTCTTGCTGTATCTTTACCTGTGGGAAGTTGGGAGTATAAAGGATGTAAGTAAATTCCCTCCAGTTCTGATCTAAGACACTGATCCATTCATGAGGGAAGAATCCTCATCTTAATCATTTCCAAAAGTCCCATTATGAATGCCAGCATAGTAGGGATTAAGTTTTAATTCATGAATCTGGGGGATGGATAGCATTCAGACCATGGCACTAGCAGACCACCAAAGAGCAGGTCTCTGTAAGTGGAAAGAAATTTGGGCATCAAGTCCAGCCCTAGGTATCATTAAGGAAGTGTAGCCCTTTACTTTCCCCAATTCAGATAGGTTCATACACTCTGGAGTCAGCATGTTAAGCAACACATGGAACCGTCACTGTCCATCCTTGGACCTCCAGTTTGACCCAGGGATAGTGGAAGCACTCTTTCTGTACAGTGTGTTTAACAAGAATGCCAAGATAAATAAAAATTTCTTTGTTCAACAAACTTTTCAAAATCTTTCACGGAAGAAAAATATGCTGTAAAATTCACTGTGTTCTCAGCAACTATTTTTGCTTGGTTAATATTTTCAGAGATCCAGGTAGATGAGCAATTTACTCCCAGACAAAATCCATCATTTCCACATACAATGCATTTGCTACTGTATCCAGGGATTTGTGCTATCTTTTTGGTATATTGCATTTATTCTAGATTAAAGATATTTCCAACACAGTTCATCTTGAATACTAGGTAACTTAATTACTTCATGCTCAAAAGATAAACTAGCAAAAAGTTCTGCAGCAAGGATGTGGTATGAAAGCACCCATGAATAGAACAAATCCATAGACCTATTTTTAACAGCTGCATGATGATAATTGTTGTAAGTGCATTTGTTTAAAAAAAAACTTTTGAAATTTAAAAAATAAGGCAATTTCAAAAAAATTAATACTTTTTTTGATATAAAGTTTTCTGAGGGTATTAAAATTTACCATTATGGAAAACAGTACAATCAAAGGACAATGCCCAATTGTGTGTACAGAATTGTACCAAGATAAAATGGAACACTGTGATTAAAAAAGAAAAAGACTAGAAAAAAAACCCCAAATTATATATGTTATGAAAGACATAGCAGGGAGCTATTTTTGTGTTACTCTCCATTTATGAATTTTTCTGTCACAAGATTTTAACACTTTTATAATGAAGCAAAGATGTTCTAAAGAGTAACCATGTTGGGCAGAGATAGTGAATTTTTCTCTAGGCATCAAGTCAAATAGCTGCAACTAAATAGGTACTCTTGCCAGGCCCAAAGTGAGTGTGCTTAAATGCTTCATGTACTGAATCATAAAAAAATTAAATAAATAAAGAAGAAGAAGAAGAAGAAAAGAAAATATACACACATAGTCCTCTTTTGCAGATGAGGTCACAGACTCCTTGAATAAACAGCAAACATGGTGAGAAAGGGCATCAGCAAATACACATGCTCCTTTTATCTGCATATTTTTCAAGTTTGTGAAAGCTAACCCTATATAATTTTGCAGTAGAGACCAATGGGATTTCTTTATTTGGTCTTATTATCTGTAGAGCATCATGAATTTTGGACAAAGTGGGAAGGTGTGGAGGGTAGTAATTGAGATTCCTAAATTGTTAATCCTTGGTGATACTTTTTCCTCAATGATTGATAACTAAAAAGGCCTTAAAAGTTGATGAGAGAACCCCCTGAAAAAAAAGAAAACCATACAATTAGGAAATGTCATGAACATTTTGACATTATTATTATTATTATCATTTATGCCTTTGTGGAGTCTTTTTGTCTTTTGGGTTTTCTGTAGCCTGAAAGAGGGAGAGAGAAAAAAATAAAGTCAACAGCATTGAACACTTATATGTACCATGCTGTTTAAAGCCTGCATTATTTAGGTTTTTTGAGGAGGGGACAAAAGTTTGATAATTATATCATAACTTTCTTAGAAGAAGTGTTAAAATTCTTTTCTGAAGAATGGTCTGTGCATTGCCACACATTTACATACTGTAATATAAAATGCATAACTTGATTTGTAAATCAGCCTATTTATAGTATAATTGTGAAGGAGGGGCACGACCAGGCAACATTCTATCTCATTTATTTAAAGGCCAAGGTGTATTTGTAATGGACAGGGAACATAAGAGTAAGTAAGCCTAGAAGGGGGAAAAGCATCAAAAGAAAAAATGCCATCATCTGGTTCTCCATTTATTTGTCCCTAGGTTTTTCTTTTTCCCTAGGTATTGTCCGTACGGGAGTATTTTGAGACCAGGCTTGGGGAACTGAAAACCCTTCTGTGCAGAACAGAGCAGATGCCATCACGTGGAGCACCGTTCTTTATGCCTTACTCTTTATAGGAGTGAAAAATAATAGAAGCTTGAAATATCTGAGGGTGATCAGAAATATTACCTGGATCTATACTATGCTTCCTGAGAGAAGAGAATGAAAAGAGCACACAAGAAAAGCACCAGTGTGTATTTCCCTGCAAGGTAACTAGTTAATTGAGAAAATATTCCATTTTGTAGATCAGATGGATAATCCACACAAAATTTTGTTTCAGTTTTATTCTTTTTCTCATCAATACGGACACATGAAAACATCATATCTGGGAAAAATATATGTGTACATATATACATATATATACATATAAATATATTCAGTATTTTCATCAATATCTGAGAGTTTCTCTTACTATAGTTTCCCCATTTTTTAAAAAAAATCTATGTTATGATTTAGATTGAGGTGCCCCCCCAACTCATGTCTGAGACAATGGAAGAATGTTCAGAGGTGAATGATTAGATTATGAGAGACATAACCTAATCAATAGATTAATTCCCTTGAATGGATTAACTGGGCAGTAACTACAGGCAGGGAGGCTGTGGCTGGAGGACATAGGCCCCTGCGAGCATGCCTATAGAGTTTCTATTTGTCCCTGATAAGTGGAGATCTCTCTCTGCTTCCTGGCTCTCATGTTCTGAACTGCTTTACTCTGCCATGCCCTTCTGCCATGATGTTCTGTCTCACTTGGGCCTAGAGCAGTGGAATTGGCCTACTGCAGACTGAACCTCTGAAACTCAGCAAAATAAATGTTTCCTCTTCTAAGTTGTTCTTGTCAGGTCTTTTGGTCAGAGAAACAAAACTGGCTATCATACTGCATAAGTAGATTTTTTTTGTAGTTACTGTTCTATATTTAATTTTGTAAGTACACATTCTTTCCTTTGGGGTCTGATTGGTGGTGTTCTCTGTCTGGTCTTGTTTATGTCCCTGTCATCAGCATTAGTCATTGGATGTTTCTGGATGCAAGATTTTAATTTCCGCTCCCCCTCCTGAACCTCATCTACTTTGCAACTGCAAAGTGAGGCTGTATGTAGTATGTGGGCCCAGGACACAAGAATTGAGAGCATAGATGGAAATGAAAAAGCCCAAAGCTCAGAGGCATTTCCCCCAATCTAAAAAGTTTTGCAAACCTGTCTGTTCAGTTCAGGTTCTTTTTATGGCATTTTAAAGTTATTTTGAGGTCTAATGTGAAAAGGTTACAGTAGACAATTTCTGTAGTTATCTCTAGACTTTCACAGATAAAGTAAGATAAGTATTATATTAACTTGCTTTTCTACAAAATAATTGGTGACCCACTCAGTGAAGAAAACTTGTATGGATTTCCTATAAATCTGACTCTACTTTCTATTTTAAACTCTTAGTGTATACCTATAGGAAGCCATGGTACAAATCACTGAAAGACTAAGCAAAATGTCATTGCTAAGCTCAAAGCGTGTTTGCTTGTTAGTTGTTTAGCTACTTTAAATAAAGATCTTCAGCTTTTGGCTAGAGTATTATTCAGGATGTTCAACTTTTCACTTATCCACCAGCCAACTTTTCTTTTAAAAATTAGAAAATATACTTATTAGATATGTTGGATGCTGCTTATTTCTCTTAGTAATTAATAAAAGTTTAACATATTAAAATATCTATTTCTCTATCCATGTATGTGTGTATGTGTCTCTCTCTATATATGTATATATACTTATATAGTGTATATAGTATATGTATAGGTGACATATATAATGCTCTAAAGAATTGGTGTTTAATGAAAAATCTATTGGTTAGATTCAAACTCAAAGTCCTTTTCTTTGCTTTCAGAGTGATCAAAACTTAGAGTTTTTAAGCAGATGTCTACTGGAATTGATGTCTCATTCATTTCTGTATCACCATGCAATATCTAGTGGACTTTTTTACTTAAATAATAATAATAAATCTGTGAGGTATTAACGAGAGCCCAGAAATACGTATTTTCTCTGAAAATAATGTCTTTATTTATTGAACATATCAACTAAGACATTGATGCATTTTCTAAACACCAACACAGTGTAAAGGAAAAGAAGTTTAATAGTACACAATTGTTTATTCAAATCATGTATCACTGCTTTTATCCATGAGCCAAACTAAATTCTAAACTGTGTACTTGAGAATTTGTGCCTCTTCTTCCAAATAGTTGTATACTAACTAAGTACATAGGTCTGTCTATTTTTAGGGTTGACAGAGTTATAAAACCTCTGGATAGAAGGGAACCTGATGACTCAGGCAGACCAACAGCTCCATTAAGGCAACCAAGTCCCAGATGTCACACAGTGTGTGACTGAGGTCACTTGGAGAAATTTTTAAGAGAGCTTTTTTGCACTTTTTCTTGTGTTATCTAACAATTTCTTGCATAGTTTAAAAAATTAGATATACTAATTCATTGTACTTACATAGAAGCCTTTCTTACAAGCTTCTTTATAGAATGACCAGACTAAAATACCTATTACCTTAAGACTTGATGGAAAGGAAAATTTCCTTAAAAATTAATTGATTAATTAACTATGTACCTTATTAAGAAATGAGACTCAGTGGTCCTGTTTGCAAATGAGAATCAGTTAAAGTAATGAGTAAGTCCATGAGAGCACGTGGGTCAAACATGAAAATGAGACCCCAGTCAATGGCAGACGCCTCCACACTGTGTGGCCTCCTTCATCAGACAAATTCCACCACACATGGCTTACAAAAAACCACACCTGAATTTAAATAATTATTAAATATTAATATAAGTGATCTAAATATCAGTATCACAAAAAGTAAACTTTGAATAAATGCATCATGTGCAGAAAGAATGACTATCTTCCTCAAAAAAATTTAGAATGCATAATGATTGCATGGCAGTTATAAAATAAAATATAAGTTAAACTTTAAATGTTGGCAAAATGAATAAACTTTTATAATAATTGTGGCAATGTTAACTTGAAAATTTCAGTCTTTCAAAAATTTTAAATGTAGAGTAACTACAGCTGTTTTACAATGAGGCAAACAATGCTAATCATTTAATGACTAAATAGAACTTTCTGTATGTACAGTGAGAGATATTCTGAAATTTTCTTTAAACATGAATGCATATCAATTGTACATGAGGTCACAGGAAAATCTCAATAAATTATAAGAACTAGAAAATATGTTCTATTAATTTCTTTTTAGTCATTTTGTTTACCTCTACATGCTTATTTTGGATAATTTCTATTGTTCTGTCCTTGATCATGTGGCTTTTTAAGTTTTCTGATATATATATATATCAGAAATATATATATATACATATATATATACCTTTTTTAGTTTTCTAATATATTTTTAAGTGAAAAAAAATATGGAGAAAATGTTCTCTTACTCAGAGCAATAAAACTAGGAAAGGACAGACAAAAATTAACCAAAGAGGTATAGAAAGAAAAGAAAATTTTGTTAGCAAAAGAGAAGCAACTCATGTATTTATAAAACCAAGGCCGTTAAAAAACAAGCTGTTGCCAGAAATATGTACGAAGAAAACCTGAGAGCTGAATTTGAAATGAGACAGGAGATACAGAATAGCAGACCTGATACTGCAGAAAACCTAACCATTGAAATAGAAGACAAATGGGGCCAGTGTCCTAGAATTTGATGGAGAGAGCTAAAGAATAAGAGTGAGAGGAGAGAAAAGACTTATAGAGACAGATGACAGATCCAAAAGACCCAGTCTGGATAGGCTAAATTATTTAACATCCATTCCCAGTGAAAACTCTTCAATAATGAGAGTAGAAAGAGTCCCCCTTCCAATGATGATGACTATTCAATTCAAATTGACATCTAGCTCAAGCTAAACGGCCGAAAGGCTTAAAACATTACCAAATAAACTCAAGAATAAAACTGAAATGTTTGACATCCAAACTATATTAAAGAATATTTGAGATGTTTAGAAAGTTAAATAAGAAAATCAAGATGTATTCACAAAGGAAAACATTAGTTTTATGCATGAGAATTTCTTCTGAGTCATTTAAGTTACTAATGTCCCATAAGTGGGAAGCTAAGTACTTTAAACCTAAATGGATCTAATTCAATCACTCCAACCCCATTTTGACTTATACTTAAGATAATGGGAATTAGTTAGATGATCTTAAATTCCCTTCTAGCTGTTATTGTCAAAGTCTAAGGGAAAAATACATGTATATATCAATATCTACCCTAAATGAAAGAAAAATTGTCATTTCTTTCTCTAAATAGTAGCAGGTACTAAATTCTTATTATGTATTAGATATTATTCTCATAATTTAATCTTCCCAGCATTTTTTTATATTGCATGTCAGAGTCACCCTCCTTTGCAGATATGGAAACATAGGCCCAAAGAAGATAAATAATTTGGTGAGGTTTCAGAGCTAGAATTTGTCAGAGATGTGTCCTGAATATGTGCAGCATGACCAAAAGTCTCCTGCTTCAAGCCCTTAGGTGCCATTACATCGCCATGGTGTTATTTCTTAGGATTTTAACAGTATCTTGCTTCTCTCTCCAGTTCATAGTCCCCAGGAGCTCTCTGTGCATGGGACCTGGTATCTCTGATAATCATGGTTTTCTGTAGTTTTGTAGAATTGCTCAGGACCACATAGACCTCAGAAGGACTCCTGCTTGAGTAAACGAGGAGGAAATCTGCAACATTTCCAGTAATTCCTCCATGATGTGGATTGCCAAGATGACCTAGTGTTTTGTTCAAGAAGAGACCAAAAAAAAAAAAAAAAATAGATCTCAGAAGTTTCCAATTGTGTCTGCAGACCACCAAGTAATCTGAACAATCTATTGATATTTTATGTAATAATAGATCTCTGTGTTCAAAAATTATATGTAAGATAAATTATATGTAAGATGCTGGTTATATATTTGTCAGAATTCTTTAATGAAGAATATTCTTGTGTACTACCCAAAAATTGTTGGACTTTTTGATGAAACATGTTTATTAATGGAGCATATAATAAAAAGTATATCAGAACACTTTGGAAAGTTTTGAATTATCCAGTTTTTTACTTATTCAAATATTTAATATCTTTATCAGAATCTACATGAAAATTGAAATGATGTGAAAATAGGAAACTTTGACTATTTGGGCATAATGTTATAGAAATAAATTATCAGAGAAATGGTGTTACCGTTCCTGCTTTGGTTGTGACAGGAGATGAACTATACATAAAAAAGTAATCAACATCTTCATTTTCTAGCAGACAGGAGGTGCTGATTTGGACCACTGATTTCGGACCTGTACATTTGCTTTATCCTTTCTGACACAACCTGTTACAAACTAAGTTCAGCTTGGGTGTAAGCAGAGGAATAACAGTGACAGGAACTCCATTATGTATAAGTCACTAGAGCTTTGGTGTGAGTCTGAGTTAGGTGTGCATGTGTCAACTTCTTCATTGTGCTTCAAAATATGCCTTCTCATCAGAACTAGAAAGCAAACCCTGTTTATCTGGGGAATCAGGTAAGGTTAGGGCTCTTCTATGCATGCTGGATTGAAATGCTTCTTTCTCCTTCAGAGCCCAGAGCAATTTATCATAATACTGGATGTCTAACAGCACAGACCACATCATTCTGGGTTCCTTCCTAATACTGGAGTAATATTGGTTATCCAACTTCTGAAAACAGTCTGCAATAGGTCACACCATCACCAACCAATTGCAATTCAAAATTGGGAAAAATAGACCAGCAAAAAAAAGGCAGAATTGTACTGTTGGAAAAAAATGCACATTTTTCCAAAAAAAATTATGCTCAATAAAAGGGTCATGCATATGTATATATGTATGTGTATATATACATAAGGAACATGTATATATATATGTATATATATATATATCTTATGGATATATATATATCTTATGGATATATACACACATGTGCATATGTATGTGTATATATATAAGCACATAGATATTCTCATGTGTATATATAAATTCACATGTGTGTATATGTATATATACATACATATATAATATTTATTAAAGGAAATGACAGATTGCAACTTTTGAAACTATACTAATACTTCTTAATTCCTAAATTCTTGGACTAAATTCATAGACCAACACTTAAATCTGCATTTTTTTCTCCTGGTTCTTTTTTTTTTTTTTTTTCCCCTACTGGATATTGTTTCTTTTTTCTTTTTTTTTCCTTTTTTGTTTTTATTTTTTCAGTACTGAACCCAAAGCATCTAGGCAAGAGCTCCACTTATGAACCACATCCCCAGTCTTTTTATTTTATGTTGAGAGAGGATCTTGCTCTGTTGCCCAGGCTGGTCTCAAAATTGCAAGCCTCTTTCCTCAACCCCCAAAGTAACTGTAATTATAGGCATTCACCACTGTGCCCAGCCCTACTGAATACCCTTGAAAACTCTTTCTTCGGTTGAGTCCCCATGGAGCTTCCAGTTTGATAAGTAGCACAAAACATAAGAACACAACTAATTTGCAGTTAGAGTACAGGTAATTTGTTTAAAAACTTTAGATTGAAAGGATAGATAAGTTCTTATTTTCTGGTAATTTTAGTAAACTCTGGAATGAGTTTTCAACATTTTATACTTTATATCACTTTATACTTTGGAGTCTATGAGGCTTATCATTTATTTTGGCTTTGTATCTATACTCTTTGTATTTAATTTCATTACTTTCAATTGCCTTATTTCTAGTTTTCCTTTGGAGACTAGTGGAGCACCACCCTTTCCTTCTTCCACTAGCTCCTTTTGCAGTCACACTCCAAACATTAACACTCTAGCTCTTAGTCCTAGGTGTTTCCATCGTGAGGTGCTGGACTGCACAATGTTACCTCAATGTTTAGCAAATTCTTCCATCAGGAGTTGGAGTCTACTGGAGTTGAAACCTGTGCTTCAAGAGATTTTTGTGAACATCCATCTTTTCTTGTAAGATCCTTGCACTATTGCTGAAGGAACAAGTCCCAGGCAGCCTGCTGGAGAGGTGAGACCTTCTTGAGCAGAGATGAACTATCACAGCTAGCCATTTCGGACCTGCCAAACCTAAACTGACCTAGCAGCTGTCTGCAGAAGCTTGAGTGAGATCTCTCAAAGATGCATTGGGCCTGGCTCAGAAAAGTTGAACTGCCTCATTGAACCCAGGACAAATTGCCAAGTCACAGAATCATGAGCACAGTATTTATTTGCTAGTCTTTGTAAGCTACTAAGTTTTGGGGTGGCTTGTTAAGCAGCTCTAACTATCTAAAAGATAAATTGTTTTATTTCCTTTCTACTTTCAAGTATGATATTACTTTTTTTACTTATGCATTAGCAATTTTCATGCAAATATAGGACAATTGCTTTATTTGTCTTATTTTTGTTGTATTCCAGACACTCAGTGACTGCCATATCAAAGAACTTATTGAGAGTTATTGAATAAATGAACACATGATTAGATGAATAAATGTTTATATGTAAAGTTTCCAAAAGCACATGAAAAGAAATGAACATTTCTAACAGTTATATTAATGACAAAAATTATGCACTCTATGGTGACTCAGTGATTTTCATATATATTATTAAGGTGTATTTTCTATTTTTGTTGAAAATTGTCTTTCTGCCCTTGCTACCTACATTAATTATTTTTCCTTGTTTCTAGCATTTTTGAATTGGAGATATTCATTTAAACAGCCTTGATGAAGTCTCCTTTGCTCAAAAACAATTCAGTTACAGTGATGTATTCATTTTTACATGTTTATTTGAATTTCCATATTCCACCAAATATACAAAAATCATGACACGGCATTAAATTATGAATAAAAATCCAAAATGGGACAATATATCATATATACCATATGAACACATATGCAATATATACATACATAACATACATATAAATATATTCACATATAACATATATATATATATATATAATATGAGTTGGTAATCATATTGCAAAATTGTGTGTATGGAATGCCCACAACCAGAGAAAAATATATTTAATGTATCTAAAATATATTCTACATGATTTCTATGTCTTATAAGTTGCTAGAGTAGAGTTGATCTGTAACTTTGCTCCTAATCTTTCTGGTGACCTAAATGATATGATAAGAATAATTTTCATATATCCCCAAAAATAAAGCAGATCAGTTTTTTTCTTTCTTGCTGGAAATTTGTTTTGGTTTTCAGGTTCTAGTAATTGATGTGACTAGGAAGAAATGTATGGCATTTAGTGTAGACTGTTGAGGACATCTTTTAGCACTTCATAAAGTGCCGACTTCAAGAAGCCCAATTATGAGACTCCGCTTACATTGGTTGGAAAGTTGACATAAACTCCCTGAATGGGAGCCCTGGTTTCCTGCATTTCAGATTCTTCTTCAAGACAGGAGGCTGAATGTTTTTTTCACTCTGCACAATCAGGTCATGCTCCTTGATAAGTTTTCCTTCCTCAAATCACTGTTCAATTCTATGTTTGCTCAAACTCTCTCCTGTTCTCTCTTTTCCTCTGTGTTTATGCTTTCATGATATTTTACCACTACTTTACTAGGGGTAGGATGTTAAGAAATGAAGAATTGTATTCCATATGCAATCTCTAAACTAGACTTCTGCCCTAGCACCCTTGCAGGGCATAAAGAGGAGGAATGGTTACTTTCCATGCAGAATGCAAGGACATTTCCTCATGGAAAGCTCTTCATACCAACTATCCCAGCTTCTTATAATGAGAAGATGTTCAGATGAGTTATATAAAGGAAACTCCCTTATCTTTCTTTTTAATGCCCTTGTCCTGTGTATCTACTGCTTCCTCTGCCTGAAATGTCTTTATTCCAGGTTACCTGGCAAATGCTTTCCCTAAATCAAAGCCCAGCTGATATGTCACCCCTTCGTAAGTCTTTCTTCTCTACATTCAGATCAAGTCAACCATTCCTTTCTCTTCACTCCCTCAGTTCCTTGTCTATACCAGCAAACTTAGCACAGGTTTTGCCAATAAATCCTCAAGCATGATTATTTCTTATGAACTTTCAATTTTTGATAACAGAAGCAATATCGTACTTATCCTATAACTTTCTAGAACTAGCAAATTCCTGGAAATAGTAGTCCTGTCATAAATTTGATTTTTAATGTAATTTTTTGCATTTAATTTTATATCACTCAGTTTTAGTATCTTATTTCCAAACATATTTTTGAAGGTTTTCTATCTCTGCCACTCTTACTGTATAACTTTGTATAAACTACTCGATATTTCTGTATTTTCATTTACAAAATGAGAATAGTAATAATATCTTATTTATAGGATTATGATTTAAAAATAACTGTTTTAAGCCAGGCATAGTGGTGCATACCTGCAATCTCTGCGTGAGAGGCTGAGGCAGAATGACTATAAGTTCAAAGCCAGTCTCAGGAATGTAGCAAGGCCCTAAGTAACCTAGCAAGAACCCATCTCAAAACAAAAATATTTGTTAAAGGGCTGGGGATGTGTCTCAGTGGTTAAGTACTTCTGGGTTCAATCCCTAATATCAAAACTACTACTACTACTACTATTAATAATAACTGAGTTGATTTATATATGATACTTTAACAGTTCCTGACATGTAAGGAATATTAGAGTTAAGTGATAATACTCTCAGTATCATCATCATAATTATCATTATCATCATTTCTGTTTTGCCTGTGCCCACATTAAGTAGCATGCTTACCTCTGCCTAGCACTGACAGCGCTGGGTAGTCTGGTCATGTGCCGTTTACTCTCTATGAACATGAATAGCATCAAAGTCAAGATTTTTCTGTGTTATATATATTTTCATAGCCATAAGACTGGTGCCCCCATATTCTTTGCTCAAATAATATTTATTAAATGAGTGATTGGATACACGGAAAATATTCATATTAAAGTTTGAAAGAACTTACAGAAGGGAAGAAGATGTGGCCCCTTTAACAATTCCTTACAGAGTTGATTAAAGAATGCCTTCTTTGACTGGAATCTGTCATCCTGGCCTTTAAATGGAAGCTAGGGTCATTATGATCAATATTTAGAAAGTATGCATTTTACCTAAAAGATTCTTCTCCAAACCAACAACACTCAAAGAGTGCTATTACATCACCTATATGAACTCACAAGTTAGCAGCACTGTTACAGCTTCTTTCAGCATAACAAGGGTTTCCACCTGTTGGAGTTTCCTCACATTCTGCATCTTATAAAGGAGACACATCAGGGTATCTGTTCATATGGTGGCAGCATCCTTGCAACTTCAGTCCCAAACCCCACTTATCACATACTCATGATTTTGGAGAGAGGTGATGCAGTTTTGCCCAAATCCTGGCAGTAAATGTGCTTCCCACTCTTCTGTGACAGGTGGCTCCCAGACAGGTAGGCTAGTAAAACTGGGCTTCCGTTCATGCTGTCAAGGAGCAGGAGCATCCTGCTGGTTGACTGCCACAGCCTCACTGTCATATTGAGAGACTCTTTTTCTTTTAATTCTCCAAACCATGAATCTGTTAGAAATTCACTCCTATTGTGAATAAGGTTGTTGCAGTTTGGCAGAACCCTGCTGTGGTCTGCATATCCCAATTCAATGTATTCCTTCTGTGTGGGGCATCTGCCTGCATGCTGCCATCTGACTTGGGGTAGACCAGACACCCAAACTTCTCCCAGAGAAAGTAGGGAAGAAGCCCAGTGTCAACCATAGGTTTATATGGCTGACTCTACCCTGATCTTTCAATCTAGTATTTCTCAAACTTCAATGTGCTTAGCATTTACCTAGAGTTCCTGTTAAAGTGCAGATTCTTGTACAGAAGTTCAGGGTTTGAGCCTGAGATTCTGCATTTGGAACAAACTCCTAGATGTCACTATTGCTTCTGATCTCAGGAGGAGTCTTTGAATAGCAAGGCTTTCATAAGCACCTTTTAGAGCCTAGCTTGCTTCTACTTCTGGCCCCCTATGACATCCAGGTGTCAGTTCCTAAATATAAGCCACAGTGTTTCCTGACTTTTCAGTGATGAAATTGGGCAAACTCGTTGCCCTAATTGTAGAACTTCAAGTTCTTAAAAATACACATTGAGTTAAATCGATGAAAAGAAACAGGAACCAAGCAATTTAATTTACTTAATAATTAGTAAATCATTAGATTGATCAACAAACTTATCCCTATTTTCTTGATTTAATATTTTGTGCTTGTCAGAGCTTCCAGTGATGGAATATATATAGAGAGAAAGAAAGATGATTAATGCCATTAAATCCATTTACTTTAATTAACAAGCCAATTAAATATTGAAGTAGGTGCTTAGGAGAAACCAAGATGAACAGGCACAACCTTTACTTCAAGGACTTTACAATATCACAGGGTGAATGGACATTGATGTGAGCAGGAGAGAAGGAAGATATGTTCACAGATCATTCTGGAAAATGGGGGGGGATATACTGAAGTGTTCAAGAGTGCAAAGAGATTTAGAGTCTTGCTACTCCAAGTGTGATCCATGCAACAGCAACAGAATCACTTGGGAACTTGTTAGGAATAGCAACTCTGGGACTCTATTCAGAACTACTAAATCACAGTCTCAGGTAGACCAGCAGTATATTCTACCAAGTCTACCAGGTAATTAATGCACAGTAAAGCTCGAGGGTTACTGAGGTAGAATATGCTAAGAGCTATGTATAGCCAATGAAATGAGGGCAAAAAAGCATCAGAGCAATGATATCCAAAAGCAATATGACAAGAGCCAAATATGTAACTTAAAATGCTTTAGTACTGCTTAAAAAATTAAAAAGAAACAGTGAGATCAATTTCATAATATGTTCTATTTAGGTCAATATATTAAAGTTATTATCAACATGTAATCAGTATAAAATTATTAATGAGAAATTGTATATTCATCCCTTTGGTATTGAGGTTCTGAAATCCTATGGTATTTTACATTTGCAAAGCATTTGAATCAAACTAGTTAAATTTCAAGAGCTTAACTCCATGTGCCTAGTGATTGCCACATAGGATAATGCAGCTTTAGACTTTGCTATTTCAAGCTTGAGCACTGGACCAATAGCATCAGAACCACCTAGAATCTGAATGAGAATCTACATGTTAACAAAATCTTCAGGTAATTCTTGTATGATTGTAAGTTGAGAAACACTGCCTTTAAAGGTGTTGAAATCTACATAATAGAAAAGTATTTCTCATCTCACCTGCATGGTGAAAGCTACCCATCAATGACAATTATTTCCATTACCTTTACTTTGTTCCTCTCAGCAATTCCAGTTCTCTGTCAAGTCCTTTTAGTCCTGGGCTTGGGGACCATTCTGACATCCAAGAGTTGGTGATGTTTTTGGAAAAAAACATCATCCAGCTGGTAAAAAAACAGATTATTTGAGAAATCCAAATGCACCCAAGCTCTGCAACACCTGCCCTCACCTTCTCCCTGCATATGTACTTGGGATTATATTGGGATATATTCAATATTTACTCTTCTGAACAGGAAAATTGATAACAGGGAAATTCCTGAGTAAAGAATAGAATTGGTTTTAGATAAGCACCATAGTTCCAGAGAGATCAATGGAAACAAATGCAACTATGTATGGAAGGATAACTCACATTGTAAAAATGAATTAATAGGTGAAGATAAGTGAGAGAAGCTACCTTAGCACCTGGACTTTGGAAGGACAAGAAAATGAAACCTCTACTATCAGCCACAAGGGTAAGTTGACCAAGAAGTAGATGACCTCAGGAAGAAGAAGAGAATCTGTGGTCAACTTCCTCTTTCCTTCTTGAGTCAAAGCAATGGGATATGTCACTGCTTCTCAGAAATGAGAGGGCTTTTGGTAAAGAACTCAGTAAAAGTCTTAACCTTGTACAGTATCGATGTAAGACAACCAGTTAGTTTATCTGAGTGGTCCCATTATTGATAGGGAATGAGACAGTGGGGGAGGAAGCGTTGTTTTGGAGATGAGCAGCAAAAGCAAAATGTTTTATGATTCATTCATAAAATCACATTTTAGCTCCTTGTTTTATGCCCAGTCAATGTTCTCTGGGAATTTCTAGCAGGGTATGATGGAAGTGTGCTTGTCAGAATTTGGATGCTCCTAAATCAGACAACAAAGGGCCTGCTCCTGATGCATCTCTGTGAACAGACCAGTTAGAAAGCAGACACAGTTTGAGGGGATCATTAAAAGCAACTTTTTGTATTCTACTGTTCATACAAACTATAGGTAGCAAAACGCTTTTCAACCCCCATAGCACTTTTTTAAAGTCACCCCAGGCTTCCATTAAAATTGTGTTTTTGTTGTTGTTGTTCCAGACAATGCCTTTTTAGGAAACAAGTGATTTCTGTTATTACTGCTTAACACATTCCCAAAGCTCCAGGTCTCATTTATGCAGCAAGAGTCAAATTGAATTATTTCTCATTTTTCTCCCTTAAAGGGCCTGAAGTTATATATAACTAAAACTACCTACAAGTGCTGGTCATGCTGAAAAGAACAAGTGATGAAAAATCAAAAACACAAAACAACTTCAATTACATCTACAGAAACCAATTTTGGCCTCAGACAAGCAGGCATATTTATTGGTCATGTAAAGGTTATCATGTTTAGAATGCATGCCATGATTTCACAACCACATAATCTCACCAAGGTTATCTGGAGCAAAATGGGTAAAAACATCTTTGAGAAATCTACTTGGCAAATGCCTGTGGCCCTGGGGGCTAGGGTTTACTCTTAGATTGGTAAAACCCCAATCCACTGTGAATCCAGAACGCCAGCTAGGGTGTTATGCCCACTGTCTTTCTTCACAAGCATGGTCTCTTAACTGTAGCTGGCCTCTGGCCCAGCCTGGACATTCCTTCAACCCTTCACTCATGCCTCACATACTTGGTGTGCCCGTGAATTCAGGCTCCATACACCAGCTGTCACATTAGATTCAGACTTGATATGTCTCTTCAGACATCAACACAAAGACAGAAATTCACACATGCCCTGATTCCTGGAGGGACCTCAAGTTGCCTCGCGGATACCCTGTCTCATGAGCAAGCCTGGGCTGGGCATGCTTTCTAACTCTGCAGGACTTGGGTGCTCTTCTGCATATCAGCCCAAGATATCATTTCTGGATCCTACATTTCCTTCTGTCATTCATCAAATGTATGTATTTTTAAAGGGGGACAAACAGCCCTAGTTGACAAGAAATTCCTTTCCTAAAAAGATGAGGAGAAAAATAAAAGAAAACCAGAACTCAATAGTTAAAAGGTACTGTTTGGTCAAATGTGAAAGTCCTCATAAATTCCCAGCCATCCAACAGATAAATGAATCTTCTCCACCACTTGTTGGAAGAATCAATATAAATCAGTATGTGCAGAAGTACATTTTTCTCAAAGGACTTGGCCTTTGAGTAATTGGGGAAACATGTTCTCCTAAAAGGCCAAAAGCATTGAGTAGAGGGAGATCTTCCCCTAGAGTGATGTATAACAATCTCAAATGGGCCTTTTTCAGGCTATAACCCTCCCTCATATTTCTAAAACATGCCCCTGGGGTGATGTTATGCAGGAGTACCTCCATGAAGCTAGTCTGAAATTTTTTTTTTTTTCTGGTAGCTTTGCTCCAGGGAGAATGACTCACATCCTTCAAATATGTTGTGAGCTTCTGTAGGTCTGATATTGTGGAATTAGAATGAGAAGATGAAGGTGAATGGCAAGCAGCATTAACCACATGGCAGGATGGAGAATGCTGAACTTGTACACCCATTTGGGCGTCAGAAAACTGAGATGCAGCCAGGCGACCTTGGGATATTCCCTTATGAATCTGAGCTTCAAGGTCCCCATCTGTAAAATGAGTATGCAACCCGCCTCCAGGACAGTAGTGTTGATTGCCATAGATAGTATCATTATAGTCAATGGAAAGTGCAGGACAAATGGTAACCATGGCTCTAAGTGGGTGAAAGCATACTTGGGTATCAAGGGTAGACAGTTGCAACCCAGCTCTCTTTTCCCAGGACAAAGTGTTTGTGCCAAGTTATCAGGGTTTATCAGAATAAAGCAAAAATTCTCAGAAATCTTCACCCTGTGTAAATTGTAAGTTTAGATGGCCCCAAATGGATCCTATGATCGCCAATCATAATCTGCAGCCAAAAAATGTAATGACACTGACATGGTCATCTCACCTGAAGAGGAGCTTAGAGGGAAATGGATATGCGTCAGCCCAACCCTGGGCCCATGGCAGAAAGCAACCAACATACTAGTAAAATAACAGCATTTTCCTGCTGGTGGGCAAACTCATGGAAGGGAGAGACAAACATAGTTGGTTAAGAAATGTAGGTATAAAGATAGATTTTAATAAAAAAGATTCTCACATAAAACATAATATTCATATAGTGAAAAGGTGTTTTTGTCAGTTATTTCACTGCTGTGACTAAAAGATCTGACCAGAACAACTGCAGAGGAGGAAAAGTTTATTTGAGGGCTCATGGATTCAGAGGTCTTTAGTCCATGGAAGGCCAACTTTACTCCTTGGGGCTCCAGGTGAGGCAGAATATCATGGAAGAAGAGTGTGGCAAGAGGAAACCAGCTCACAAGGTGTCAGAAAGCAGAGAGAGAGTCTCCACTCTTGAGATACAGAATTTATACTCCATAGTTCATAGTCACACTCCCAATGAATCACCTCCTCCAGCCACACCCCACCTGCCTCCAGTTACCACTCAGTTAATCCCATCAGGGGATTAAGTCACTGATTGGGTTAAGATTCTCACAACCCAATAATTTCTTCTCTGAACCTTCTTGCATTGCTTTTGGGGGGCACCTTACGTCCAAACCACAACAAGGTAAAATCCAAATTAATAAGGAATTTTCAAATAATACAAAAGTGAGAAAGTAAATAAAAACTTTAATGTTAAGCAATTTATATATATTTATAGTTAAATAATTATATATATTTTATTCTTAATTATAATTTGGAAAGAAGAATATAATTGTCTCCATTTTCTAGATGAGGAAACTGGGATGGCAAGCCATTTTTTAAGTGGAGGGCAGAAAGAAGCTTCACACCTAAAGTTTTTTCTGAAACACAGGCAGTCCTAGGAACAAAATCATTAACACCTCACCATTATCATCATCATCATCATGTAAACCACAGTGTAATAAGTATCAAACTGTGCACAAAGAGCATACTAAGAGAATGAGAATAAGGGGTTAAGTCTTTCTGCAATTAGGAAAGTTTTATAGAAATGATGATATTTAAGCAAAGCCTCAAAGGGAGCAGAAAATTGAATGATTGGCTCACTCAAAATTCATCAATATGAGGAATGTTCTTTGAGGACTGGAGGAATCATTCAAATGTCTCAGAATCAGTGAGATTGGGAAGAACATTTGGAGACTGCTGGGAAAGGATTGTCAGGGCTACCTTGTACACAGACTCAGTTCTGCAGGCTAGCAGATCTCTGCACAGAAAGAGGGTATCAGCAGTGTTCATTCTCAGCTTGTGCTGAGCTGCCAGAGCCGGAGCCCCTGGCAAGAGGGCGTGGGAGGGAGGTGTCAGCCCCACCAATCCTTGAGGTAGATGTCAGTCTCAGGCTCCAGGAAAGCAATAAAGGCCTCATTCAGTTCTACCAAAAGGCTCACAGACAGATTGGGCTACAGAAGGCCAAGAGCCTCTGCCTCTTGTCTCTCTAGTTAACAGCACATGGAGTTGTCAGTGCAATCAGAGCAGCGTCTCCATGGTCAGAGAAGATCCTTTGCAGAAAATGGTTCATGGTGCTTGCAGGAATTTTATATCCGGTGTGCAGGTTGTTGTTTAATGAAAGTCATGCTACAATAAATATGCATTAGTGTATCCAGAGGTAGAGAAATCCCTGCACATGTGGTCGTCAGTTTTGTTCATGCTGCACAACAGCCCTGCCTAACATCAATTATAAAATCTCCTAAATATGTAAACGGCATCTCCTCAGTTTTGGACTTCTCCCTCATGCAGCATGTTTTTGTTTTCTAAATGTTTCTACAGACATCACAACAGTACAGTTTATTCTGTGACTTCAGTCAAATCTCAATTGTTCACTGTGCTAGTGACTGCAGATCTTACAATACATTATCAATTTACCCCCACCTTAATTTTGAAAATTCACAAATTCTTCTAGAAGATTGCTTAAACATAATGTCTGAAATTCATTTATTTCTTCCCTCTATTCTTTCATATATTTTTATTTATTTCATAAAGTCATCACAAATAAGACTTGAGAAATGGAAGGATGAGGAGGCAAAATTCTACAAGGAAAAATCTTAAAAAAAAAAAAAAAATTGACCATGAGATCAATTAAACTCCCAGGATGAAGTTTGCTCCATCTGTGAAGTGTGAATAATAAACCAATGCCTTATACCAAGGGTTGCTATATAAATCAAATAAGATTTAAACTATAAAGAGTCAATAGGAATGTAAAGCGTTACAGTTTTGAGAGAAAAGCAGAAATTCTAAAGTTAATAGAGTGTAGCACTACACACACACACATACACACACACACACACACAATTAAAAACTACAGTGAAAAAGAGCATATATTACTGTTAAACAAGGTATGTAAGCCATGTGTGTTCATCTCCTCTTTGGAAGTAAACTTTAATTAAACAACAATAGAGGAATTTAACAGGGAGATGATATTCCAAGAAGGTTAAAAGGAAAAGGAGAAAAGAAAACGATGAAGAGTTTTCGACAACATTTTTGAAAGTTAGAAAGCAGACAGAAGACTGGAACCAAAGCTGGCAGAGTGAACAAAGTATAAATAAAGTGCCTGCAGAGGGAGACACCACTGAGAAAAGATGGCTCACCTTTGGACCTGAAAACGCAAAGGACTGGGAGGATTCTTGGAGGCATCTGGAGCGTGTGATTTTGGACTGCAAAATCGGCAAGCCAAAAATTGATGTCATGCCAACTCATGCCCCATGTAAAGAGAAGATTCTTCTCTACCAGTACAAAATGGCCCCTTGTCAGGGGCGGGCTCTGAGGGCCCCAGAGCTGCACCATGGCCTGATCTCTAAGATGGCGCCTGGCAGCTTGCCAGACTTAGCTGCACTCATATACAAGTTTTAGGAAGTAACTCTGGTTGGCTGTTGTACATGAGGCAATCCTGGTATCTGCCTGGAGACTGTTCCTTGATAGGCTGACTTTCCTGGTAGTCTACTCTCTGATAGGCTGATATTCTCAATATAAGTCTGAGACTTGTGGAATAAAGCCCTTTTGGTTCCTGTGATCAAGAAGAGCGTACGCGTTGTGATTGTCCCTGCGGGCGGTGAGCGATCATAGCCCCTAGAAAACATCCCAGAGAGTGATATGTAGCGTTGATTTCACCCTTTACCTGTTCCTTCTTTTCCTCGTCATTTTACAGTGAAGCCCCAAAGAGCCTAAGTCACGTGCCTGCACACAGCTTTCAGTGAACATTTCTGTTCTACCTTCATAAAAAAGTACAGTGGACAGACAGGTAGAGAGCAGTTAAATAAAATTTTTAATACAAAAAAATAGTCACCCAAACAAACCAAAAAAATAACAGGAACTAAAAGAAATAGGGAAACTGCAGTGAGCAAGAACTCAGTAAGTGGAAATAAATTGAAAACAAGAACTACCCTATTCCACGAAAGATAAGAGGAGATCTTACAGGAGCAGAGTGCTACCTTTAAAAGTACTAATTAAAAAACAGAACTTCACAAATGTTGAAAATTTACATCAAGTACCTTTATCAAGAAAATATGGGGGGAAACTCCAGGACTCGGCCCTTGGCAATAATTTCACAATTCGCAAATCCCAAAATAAATATGTGAGACTACATCAAACTAAAAAGCTTCTACACAGCAAAGCTCACAGCAGCCAATAGAGTAAAAAGGTAACTAACTACAGGACGTGGGAGGAAGATGTTTGTGAACTGTATATTTACTTATGTGCTGATCTCCAAAATAAAGAAGGAACTCCTACAACTCAAGGTCCCTTATTTTCATATCTTTTAATTTTTTTTTTTTTATTTTTTGGTACTGGGGATTAAACTCAGGGGCACTCAACCACTGAGCCACATCCCCAGCCCTGTTTTGTATTTTATTTAGAGATAGAGTCTCACTGAGTTGCTTAGTACCTTTCAGTTGCTGAGGCTGGAGTTGAACTCTCAATCCTCCTGCCTCAGCCTCCCCAGCAGCTGGGATTGTAGGTAGGCACCACCACACCCAGCTTATTTTTATATCTTTTTAAAATAAATTACTGGAGGATGTGGGCTACTAAGAACAGGTGAGTAGATATAGAAGAATAACAAAAAAACAGATGCAGAAAGGAGAGAACTCTGTGGCAAAGGAAAGTCTTCAGGTGATAGTTACAGGGCAGGTCTAAAAGAAAACAGTCTTTCTTGGATCAAAAAGAAAGGGGAGGACCTCTGAAGAGGGAGATGGCTACATGATGAGTTTGTTTTTGATAGATTTACTAGAACATTTGAGAACAAACATCACTAAATGAATGAATAAGCAAATGCTAAATCCAAGAAAATGTAAATTACATTAAAAAGAATCACTCTGGCAGAAGACATCATTTATATAGAAATAACCACATAAAAATTGTGATTTAGAGAAGGGAGCGGGATTGCAATGGTTATGTGTGTAGTAAAATAAATTCATGTATACCATAAGAGGAAGTTTGTAAGGTTTAAGCTGCATAAATTAAAAACTCAGATACAAGCTCATTCTTTAGAAAAAGGGAGATATGTATCAGGAAAAGAAATAAAAACAGTTAAAAATTTATTCCTCTGTAGAATAGGATTGAAGAGCAGGGAAGCAGTTTTCTCAGCCCTTTAGTGCCATTGATTTTAGTAACTATTTATGTGTATAACCAGGTAAAGGAAAATATCTGACCTGTTTCTTCAGAATTAGATTCAGTTCCGTGGTGACTCAGTAGTCAGATAATTTGCTTAACTTCTCTGTGATCCAGTTTCCTCACCTATAAAATACACCTGTCTCACAGAGCCAATATGAAGATTGTGAAAATAAGTAGAAAGCATAGCAAGTCACCCGGCATTCTGTAAATGCTTACACAAGAAGTGTTATCATTTTACCTCCTCTTGCTCTTTCTTCTTCACCTTAACTAAGAGCTTTCACTGAGCAAGACCAGGTTGATCATATCCACAGTGGGCACAGCCCCGAACCCTATTTCAATCTACCCATCAGAAGCTATTTGGAAAATATGCAGCCATTTCCGGAAGCTTAGTTACTGGTCTGTTCTACTTAATGCAATAAAAGGAAACAGTGACAAAGTACAACATTAAAGGGAAACATGAAGATACCTAATATTTTCTACAGGTTATAAATTATTTCATAAGGGAAGTCATTCTCTAAAGGTCAATGCTATCACATTTTGTATATTCTGTCAACACATTCCACGATGCAGGAGTTCTGTTAAATGCTACCTTAGCTGTATCTTTTAAAAAATGCATGAAAATAATTTTAAAACATAAAAAGATCACTTAGGGCTTAATAATGTTGCTTTTGAGTATCTAGGACACAATGATACCTACGCTCGCTGTAATTATTCAAAAGTACATTGATACTTCTTAGTCCAAGAAGGAATGAAATGGAAGATCCTGAAGAAATGTTCCCACTGTTATAATGACAAATATTGAGAGCATGTTTATGCTGCCTGCACTCTCGTCTCTACACATTTGGGCTAAGTTTAAGCAGTGTCAGCCTCTAACACTGCGTGGCAAAGACCCACTCCAACCCCTCAAGGAGGCCCAGGGGAAAGCTTCTTCCTGTCATAGGACTCCTGATCAGGATCCTATTTTACACTGAATGACAGCATGAGAATAGTAGGAAGTCCCTGGAGAAAGCTACTATGTTTGTCTCTGCTGCAAACACACTAACTCTTCTTTGCAGCTCACACAACACATCATTTGTGATTTCTCTTCTGTCTGAATCCACTGATGTTTCTCCCAGGATGGGAGACAGAGATCAGAAGTTAATAGCTCTATGTCATTCCCAATCCCTAAGCATTGACCAGAGGACGCTGATGCTCAATGACAAAGCATATCCTTTGTCCACATGCCATATTTAGGGCCTGTCTTTAATATGCCCCAATGCTAGTAAAAATTCCTGCCTGATAGAGCAAGCTGATGCTGTCACTCTTCCAGCCTAGAGAGAGTTTCTTCTGAAACTTTCAAGGCAGCCAAAATGAACTTCTTTTTGAAGCTTCGGAAAGTTCCAGAAACTTTCTTGGGAGTACACATACATAGTCCCCTGTATCTCCTGAATTCTTCTGTGAAGTCTGTGGCACCGTCATTCCCCAGGGAAAGAAAGAAGTTCTTGGTTTTTGTTTTTGTTTTAAGTCTTGTTCAAATCAAGGAGTTTGGGGAGACTCAAGGGAGATCCAAGTTTCCAGAAGCAGCTAGTCTATTTTGCAGAATTATTCAAAGAAATGGCCAAAAGTGGAGGTCAGTTTCAAAACACTAATGAAGCCTTCCCTCTACATAAATTGAGGATGGAGAGATGGATTTCATGAGCTTTGTCTAGCCATATGTGCATAAGTGTGCAATAGGTATTATCCATGCTAGAGAGGTTTTACTCTGTGTACTTCAATGTCACTGGCCTTGCTTAGAGGTCTGTTCTGTGCCAAGCGCTCTGCCCAAAGGGGCCTGGATTATAGTGGGGCAAGAGAGGCACCTAGAGTGTGAAATTTAAGGAGGGGCTCACTCTCAGGTTGATGCAGGTGCTGAGTCTGCTCTTACATGGATGCTTCTATTGTCTGTCTCAGTCCTTCAGACTGTGTACTGGAGCAAGAAAGACAAAATGGTCACATTTATGGAGGACAGAGGCAAGGATACCATTATGAGACAGTGCACTGGCTACTGTGATAAGGTTTGCACTTTTGCTAGGGGAGCCCTGAGCAGTCGCTCTACTCCCTGGGTACATGGGAGTGAGAAATGAACTAAGTTGAATTCTTAGTAAAAAAGCCCCTTGAATGCCAACTCCAGATCCAGCTTGCAAAACTGTCAGATGTGCAAACCCACGTGTAAATAAAATGTTCTCTCTAAACACTCTGCAAACGCAATAAAACTTTTTATTTTCAAAACCCACAAGAAAATATATTCGAATTGCATCCTATCTCCCTTTGTGGTCTTCCAAACATTTAAAAGGTCAACTGTTCTACAAAGCTATATTTTATTATGACTTGGGAGGATATCAAGAGTGTGTGCTTTTTTGGGTGATAAATTACATGATTTTCCCATCAACTTTAAGAAAGCCAAAGAATAGAATAGAACAGAACAGAATATTTCTAATAAGAATTTATACAAGTCCTTAGGTATTATTTAGCCAAACCTATTAATTTTTGAATGTGAATACTAAGGTCCTGAGGGATTAAGTAATTTATATATGAAGGGAATAGAATCCTACAAGAGTTTCTTGACTCTGAGTTACCCTGTGCTTGAAAACCTCCCCATAAGACCTCATAAACTGCATGTGTCTTTTCAATCCATTTATAGCATACCATAAATTTTCTGATATTAAAGACAAAGATGAAGTGTCCATAACCAATAGCCAATAACTAATTCTAAGTCATAATTAATATGAAAAACTGATTAAATAGTAAAATGAAAAAAAAAACAAGTCCCTCTATCTTCTCTATTATTAAGATGAGAAAGTTCATATATAAAAACATTTGCTTTCTATTTTTAGGAACATCTTTTCCTCCCTCCCTCTCTCTCTTCTGTTTCCTACATACGTAAATCTTTAAGAAATAACTCCTCTCTGGTATTTCTTTTTAGTCATCAAAGAGCTATGGGATCTATTTTTGTCATGGGGTTATGACTTGAGCAGTGAATTTTTCTATTGAAGTCCTAGCCAGTTGGAAGCCTCTTTCACCTAATTTTGAATATGTACACCAAGGTTCTTCAACACATCAACAATTATAGAAACAATGCAAGGTTGAATTTCCTCCAACTTCAACTCAGGAAACACCTGAAGTGGCATAAAAGAATTTAGACTGTCAGATTGCTTTGTTCCTGGGTCAAGTCAACCTTTAAATTGTCAAATCACTAAGGACAGAATGCTAGATGTTGAGCAAAGCACACAGAGCCCAAGAGACTACATTAAACAGAGATGATAAAATAGGAAATCTGAAGTTGACTGTCTCCAGGACCACTCCATTGTCAGGGCCATTCTTATCAGCAGTGCCAGGCACCTGTCAAACTTGCTTGAGTTCTGTCTGGCCTTGTTAGTGAACCAAGGAAACCCCTACACTGGCCAACAGATGTCACTGAAATGGAAGAAAAAATATGCCTGCTGGATTTTGAGGTGGAAGACACTCTAGAGAAGGCACCAGCGTGATGATACTCATAAATCATGTTGTGTGGACCACAGTGCATGTCACAGCTCCTGTGAACAGTGTGATCCAAGCTCAAACACTCACACTAAGAGGGACTGTAGGAAAGCTTCTCCTAAGGTGGACATATTCACCTCATCAGAGGACCAGATAATAAATCAAGGAAAAATGCCCCCTTTTGGGAACCAGGGCTGTGAGCAAGGAACAGAGTACATTTTGCATTCATTCTACATATATATTATGAATTCAATGTCTGTGTCTTCTTCTCATCCCCATAGTCATGTATTAAAGCCCTAAACCTCAACATGATTATATTTGGAAATGGAACCTCTACAAATTAGTTAAGATTAGATTAGGTCCTGAGAGTACAGTCCTCATGATGAAATGGGTGGCTTTATGGGAAGAGGAAGAGGGAGAGAAAACAAGAGACAGAGACAGACAGAGCTCTCCCTTGACACATATTCAACCAGGAAAAATCATGTGATGACATCGTGAGAAGGTGACTGCCTTCAAAACAGAAAGGCCTCACTGGAAACTGAATTCACCAGCACCTAATTTGCATGTACTTTCTAGAACTGTGATAAAATAAATCTCTGTTGTTTAAACCACCAAGTCTATGGCATTTAGTTATAACATCCTGGGAAGACAGAGATGTTTAATACAAAGAAGTGAGGTGTTGATGTAACAAATACTTAAAAACGTGGAACCAGCTTTGGAACTGAATATGGGTAGAGCCTGGAAGAAATTTGAGGTGCATGATAGAAATATAGATCTCAAGGGCAATTCTGTTAAGGACTCAGATGGAAATGATGAAATTTTGTTTGGAACTGGAAGGAAATTGACTTCTTTAAAATGTGTTGCATTGTTTTGTGGAAAGTGGTGCTTGTGATTAATGAAATTGGGTATTTAACAGAAGAGATTGAAAGCAAAATTTTGAAACTACAGCTTGGCACCTCCTTACTCCTTATAGTAAAATGTCAAAGGGAAAACAAACAGAGTTGTTAAGCAAAAAGGAACCAGAACTTGGAAATTTAGAAAATTCTCAGCCTATCTATTTTGCAATATACAGGAAAGGTTGTTTCTAAGAGAACACTAAGGGTGTTGCTAAAAAAGCATTTGATTAAAAGAAAAATCATGGGTGTCACTCGTGAACTTAATCAGTTATAATAAAAATGGAATTATGCCAGCAAAGTCTTTGCCTATATGAACTAAAAAGCACAGAGAAAGTGAGAAGGAACAAAGGAAGGCTGTTAGGCTTGCTATCCACAGGGCCAGATCATGCAGCTCTTCATCTGCAAACATGCACTATTTTTCAAGGAAAGGAAAGAATGAAACTGAAGCTTATTAGAAGTCACCAAGGCTGTCTTCATTGTGGTTTCAAGAGGACAGGGTGCTGCATTGTGGAGTCACAGATATGGGACTACCAGGACCTTTGCGGGTAATGCCACCCAAACCTGTGTCAGACCTCACTCAGCAGAACTTTGAGAGTACAGCTGCCAACTAAGTGGATCTAGACAGTGCAACATCCACCCTGGTGGGCCCAGAGGACAGAACATCAAAACAGAGAGGGTTATTATCAGTCTCTAAGATCTGATGAAATTTGCTTTGCTTAAGTATTCAACTTGCTTGATACATCTCCCTCTCTCCCTTCCTTCCTTACTTTCTCTCTCTCCCTCCATCTTTCTCTCTCCCTCTCACACTCTCCCTCTGTTTCTCCCTCCTTCCCCTTCCTTCCTCTCTCTCTCTCTCTCTCTTTCTCTCTCTCTCTCTCTCTCTCTCTCTCTCTCTCTCTCTCTCTCTCTCTCTTCTCTCTTTTCTTTCTTTTCCCAATAGGAACATCTATCCTACATCTGCCTCATCATTGTATTTGGGAAGGCCAAAACTTTTCTGGTTTAATAGGTTCACTTTTTATAAAAAAGAAAGTTGCTGAATCGTCCACTAAATATTTATGTTCCACATCCAAATTGATAGGGTTGAAGTCCTTAACCCCAAGGTTATAGTATTTAAAGGTGGGACCTTTTGAAGGTAGTTGGGATTTGACTGGGTCATGAGGGTGAAGTCCTCATGATGGGATTGGTGGTCACATAATAAAGATAGAGAGATGTTTTTCTTTCCCTCAGTGTACATGCACCGAGGAAAGGCCATGTGATGGTGGTCATCCTCAAGTCAGGGAGAACATCCTCACACAGAAACATAATCTCTTGGCAACTTGACCTTGCCCTTCCCTACCTCTAAGCTGTGAGAAATGAATCTTGGTTGTATAAGTTACCTAGTCTATGGTATTATGTTATGGTACCTGGAACAGACTAAGACAGTAGATACAAAATTTTCTGTAATCAGTCTGGAAGTAAGAGAATACTTGTAGTAATTCTTTGCATCATCCAAGAGCAATGGACCTGGAATAAGATGAAGAGGGTTTCTGGAAGGCAAAGCCACAGTTGATATAAAGGATCTACAAAAACTAAAGAGAGTGAGGAGGTTTGAACCTCTACTCTCCATCAACAATGTAAGGTTAACTTATAATTTCCTTGGAAATTTCTGGTAAATATTTGGTGTCAGAGACTCAGAACAATGTCTACTTGGTGAATGTGCTGCAACTGGTGTGGTAAGATTGGAAGCCTGCAGTCAACTTAGGTAGGACAGATGAAATATGGAGATGGGCATCTCTGTCTCTAGGCCAATCAAATCTAGAGCAGCTATGGACTAGACTGCTTCCAGAATTGATTTCTAAGAGCAGGTGTGTTTCCTCTGTGTTGGCAGAGCCTGGATAGAGAGAATTCTGTAACCATTTTAGACCACAGAGGTACAATGGCTATTAAGGAGGTTTAATGTATGAATTTTATTCAAGAACACAAAATGACTCAGAATGTAATTTTAAGGAAGAAGATGTGAAAATGGGGATGTTAAAGCTAAGTACAAGAAGCACATAAAGAAAAATTCTGCTTTGCACTTAAGAGTCCTACTTGACTTTGGTCCAGGGGATTATGCTATCCCATTTGTACCACACAACCCTTCTCAAATAAAATCTAAGACACTGATCTCTGATAGAGCAGAGATGGACTTAACCAGTCTCATTGTGCTGGGCAAGCACATGTGCACTGGTGAGGGGGGCTTGGATTTTCCTTTGGCTTTGTCAGTCCAAGAACCTCTGAGGACCTGTGGACTTGATACACTGAGTCTGGCATTTCAGGAGCTCAGTTGCTCATCTTCAACCCTTGTCTACAGCCCCAGTGTCTATGATTTTCAATACCTACCTCAAAAAGAGCTCTCTAATTGCCTCGGCAATTTGCCTTGTTTCTTCTAATTCTGACAAATGAGCTCCTGCTTGACTCTATCCATTCATTTCAGCATGGATGACAAATAGCCGACCTGGACAATGCACATGAATACTCGGCCATCGGGTATCCCAGTATACAATGCCAGATCTGTATTTATGTTTTTTGCTCTTTGACTACAGTGTGTTATGATCTGTGTTAAATTTGTATAATATTCAGCTTGATTTGTCTTACGTTGATTGCATTGAATAATTATTTAGAAGATCTAACAACGCAGAAAAAAAAAAAAAAAAAAAAAAACCCACTAGATTGCCAGACAAAATTACTGGGTTTATATATTAGACAAATACAAATGAATCTGTGAGCAAACACTTTGGTAAGTCTTGCAAAATACATGGGGAGCAGTGATGGACTAAATTGGTCCTTAAGTGTTATTTCGGAGAATCTCTCCATTAAAAAATTATTTCTGATAAACTTATTTTCTGCCTTAATTTCAAGCCCGTGAAACACATAGAAATTGCTCTTATTTTTTTTTTTAAAATGAAAAGCACCACCATGACCAAAATAATAAAATGCAAGGAAATATTAACTCCCTGTTTATCTATTTCTTCCTACTCACTGCTTCACTGTACTTAGACAACAGCTTTAACCTTTTCTATTCATAGATGTTCTTATGACTACACATGCCTATACTGTTCTTTAATTTGTACATTTTAGGACAGTATTTTTTAACTTCTTGTTCAAGATAAGTTTAGCATTCTTATACCAAGAATAAGAATGTCTCCCAAACCCCAATATTTGGTTCTTTGTCTATTTTAGCTCAATTTAAGTTTTTTTATTAAATTAAATAATAGACCCAACTTCTTTTACTTTTCATCAACTTGGGTGCCATATCTGGAATACTCATAAGAAGGTAATATTTGTGTACTCCTCTTCCTCCTCCTCCATTGCCCACTTCTGGTAGCTCCTGTTCTCCTTTGTCCTTGCCAAGGCAGCTGGCTTTCTCTTCTTTAATTATGTGTCCCATGCTTCATTGGCAGATTTATTCCAATATTTCTACATTAGTAAATCTCCATGGCCTGAGTCAGAAGTCCTGAGCAGTCAGACAACTCTCCTACTTCAAAGCTCTGTGGCCCTGGGCACAGCACAGGTGCTTTCTAGACCTGCCCTCTCTTTACGATAGCTTCTGTCCAGATGTAGCTGTTCCAGCCTATTAAGTTAACGATTTTAAATTCAGTTCCTCAGTCACTGTAATTGTATTTTAAACATATAGCAATTACACACAGCTAGGGGCTGCTATATTGGACAATGCAGATATTAAAAAAATTCCATTCTCACAGAAATTTCTGTGTTGCCAGACTGTGGACCCCTAATGCGTGAAAATGAGGAAGTTGATCTAGGTGATTTCCAAAACACCTCCTGACTCTAAATACCTAAGCTTCTGTAATGGAACACACCTTTCTCCATAGTTAGTCTCTAAGAACACCCAACCCATAGCTACAATTGGTTAAAGGTGCAGGAAGAATGTGATGGAAATCAAAAAAGATGTTTACAGGGGAAAATGGTTCCAGCCAGACAGGAAAAGGGATGTTGTCTTGTCAGAGATCTACTTAAGATTAATGGAGTGGGAGTATATTAAGTGCTTAGCCACAGCCCTTCACCGGCTGCCTCACTAACATTATTATTTGTCTCTGTGCAACTTGTTCAAGGTTAGTCTAGAATGCACCATGTGGTATGTTATTTTCCTTTTTCAAGGGCTTCTTTTCCCCTTAACCACTTTTATTTTATTTTATACTCAGAGTTTCATATTTTAATATGAATGAGAATTACAGAGACCTGAGTAGAACAAGACTAAATGTTACCTAAGTTAGAATTCATAATAATCTGCTCTTTCTTAGTTTCATGACATATTAATCATTTTGGTGACAGAAGTAATATAAACAAAGAGCTGATATATACAAATAAAGTCCACATGCAGGAGCAAATTAAAGGAGACTTTGTATGCAATTTATTTGTTTCCATACAGATACTGGAAAATGCTTGATAATTCACTATGTATGTTATAACCAGAGGACCAATGCCTCTAAGAGAAAAATGAATACTTCAAGACCCCTGTGTTAGGAAACACATTCCTGAGTTGTGTTTCTTGTGTTGGGCAGTGCTTCCTGTGAAAATCTTGTCTCTCACAACTGCAGGAAGTCAGATGGGATGGAAGAAAAAGAAGAGAGAGAGAAAGAGGAGTTAAAATGAATCAAAGAAGAATCTAAAATATAGAAGAGAATTACTGAAATAAATGAGTACACCGTAGTCTTTCCAACATTACAAAAATAGGCAAAATATCATCATGTCGCACCAACAATATGTAGGCACTTTTAGGTAGAATACTAATAGGATTAAATTTTCTAATTTGTGGTATCTTACTTGCCACCATATCCCTCCTAAGACCCCAAAACAGTGTCTGGGACACATGAAGGGTAGAAGCAAATGCAGGATATAATTGATCCCACTGCATTTATCAAATTTGATGGAAGCATCAAGGTATCTTAGCAGATGGCGAATTCTGTAATCTTAACTTCAGATATCAGTGATTTCTCTGTAGGGATGTGGACAGGCCTCAGTTCTATAACATTTTTTAGTTACTTCTTGGTGAAATAAGGAAGATCATAATGCACATTGGTACATAGGTTGTTAATATTTTTGGTTTTTTTTTTTTTTTAGCAACACAAAGAACAAATCTATAAGATCTACCACTGAGAAGTCATTAAAATGGTGAGCATGTATTTGTGAAATATTGCATTTCTATGGTCTCAGTTTGGATAAATAGGTTATAATTGGAGGTAATTATGTAATTCATCCAAAGGAGAAAAGTCAGAACTGATTGACCAAAGGGCCTTCGAATGTGACAGGTATTTTACACCCTTCTTCACTTGACCTTACTGGTAGCTAGTCTCCACCTTCTTGCCAGATTCCAGTCCCCAACATCTGATGGACCCATTATATCACCACAACCTCTATTCCCTTTGAGTTCTGACTGGGTTTATCAGTGGGAGACTCCAGAAGGACTTTGGGACAAAAAGAAGTCAAAGCACTTACTTCCTAGCTCTCTCCATGGCTCAATGTCTTGTTCTCCTAGGGATCATGAACCTGTAGAATACTTAGATGGTCCAAATTCCTCAGTTTCAGCTCTCCCCAGGATTCTTTTCTTGCCTCACCTCTTGAAGCCTGAGTCATAACAGTTTCCTAGTTTTGCCAATATCTGGGAATTTTAGCATCCTTCATTGGTCCTCCAAATCATCTCTATGAAGAGCCATTTAATGAAATCCTCTTTAAAATCCCAAATTTCTGTTTCAATCTAAAATCGTGCCAGATATATGCATTTCTTAGGTTAAAAACAGGCCCATAGGCAATTTTTCAGTTTGGCCTCAGCATTAGGATTTGATGGTGCTAAATATTGTCCACCAGTAGAGTTGAATGGAGAAGACAGGGTCACACCTATGCAGAGTGATTTCTGTCCAGTGAGTACTATGATAGAGCTAGAGAGGAAGCAGTTCAATTCAGCATCGGAAAAGGTAGCATCAGTGTATGACATTATTAATTCAGCTTAGATTTTGTATTAGAGGTCTAGTCAATAGGCTTTGGCCTCATTTTTGAGCCAGATACCAATCTTGTTCCCTATATAAGTCCCGGATTTTACCACGTACAATTTGTGAATCAGTAAGTACTCTGCTCCTACTTCCCATTACAGTGTTGGACTCGCTCAATATTTGGGTATATGAATCTCCCATACTCAACTTTCCTAAGGCCCTGAGTGGGTGCTTCTCTGGTTTTGTGAACCACACTCTTCTGTTACTGAACTTTCTACATCACATCCAGAGTCAACATCAAACTGGGGAGTGCATCAGAGCCTATTTATACTCAACTAAACTTCAGAAAAAAACACTTCCAAATCCATCCAGGTCACAAGATGCCCCAGACAGTTTCTGTGCAATAAGTTTCTTGTTTTGACTTAATCTTTTCATGTCACCTGTGACAGAAGCTGTCACTGATGAATTCTGAAAGGGTTTGTGACATTTATTCAGAGTTTAAGACAGAGAAGTCTATACAACGACTGTCCCCCCCAGATGAAGGAAGGAATCAGGCCTGAGTCTAGAGATAAATAAAATCAGTCTTAAGACCAAGGAAAGATTTCTTCCTGCAGTTACAAATTTGACCATCCACAGAGAAAGGGGATAGACAACAGTTCTCTGGAAGCAGATGTTATATAACATTTGCTGACCAAAATCTGACTCTTTCTTCTGTTAAAATGCTGCAATTGGATGATATGTTAAGTGAACATTTATATTCAGAACTCTCCAGAGAGTTTGGAACATTTTAATACTGAGTAGAATTTAATGAGTCTTCAGATATTAATAATGCCATTTGCTGCCCTGTATTGTTCTGTGCATGAAATGTTTCCTGGGAAATGGACCTTAAAAGTAGGACCAATAAAGATTTTGGTTCTCAAATGAAACAAACAACATCTGTGCCTCCTGGAAAATAATTGCTTGTATTGTCTTAATTATAATATGGTAGCATATGAGGCCCTAAAATGAGGCAAAAATACACAATATGGAATCACCATGAAAGAAACTTGCCTGTGTTAGCTCACTAAACCCAGAAGCAGCCTGGGTGGACACACGAGCAGATGGTCTTCCTAACCAAGCCCTGCCTACATCTCTAGATGGCTGCAGACCTGAGGTCCATTCATAACCAGTGAGCCTAGATCAGCTGAACTTTTTGTTCATGTTTATTGTTGCATGTCACTGAAGTTTTCTGGTCTGTTATTTTTTGAGGACTAAATTAGGAATCCTCTTAGAGCTAGACACCCAATTTTCAAGGAAAGTTTCATGGTCATACTTTTGAGCCATATAGGTGAGAACTCTCTGAGCTTAAGATATATTAATAGTGGTTTGTATGAAATTATTGGCTTGATGGTCTAGCAACAGACATTTTCATAGCTACTATAATTTCTCAGTCTGAAGAAATGCAATATGTTTGTCTGTGAGAGAAAGCATGTAGAACAAAGATGGAGATCAAGGACTTCAGAGCTAAGAAAGCCCTGAAACTGCGGCTGAGTGACTTTTGGAAAAACATTTACTAAGGTAGACCCCATTTATCAACTATAACATGGGTTAATGAAATCAGAACTCATCTCACATGAGAAGACATGAGTAAAGCAATGAGCAAGGTCTTGGTACATATTAAGGACTCAACAAGTGTGTCAGGAAGCAGGGAGGATAGGGTGGTTCTCTCTGCACATGGACTAGTCAAGGGAGTCCTCAGTCAGCAGCCTGAATCTCCCCTGGGGATCTTCCCTGCTACCATCTGCACAAAGAGTCAGTGATGTCTTGCTCTGAAAATCCCTTATTCCCATTAAATTTCAGCAGATTTCACTTTATCACCCGTGTTAGTGCCCATGTTACCATAGTGACATGCTGGAATGTGGAAGCTCCATTAACTGTTAACTCAGCATATTTAGAAATGAACATGCTGCTTTAATTTCTTAAACATATCTTGTGTATCTGCACTCCACACACAAATTAAAATTATATTTGGATGATCGTCAGGTCCTAGATTGTGTGTGTGTGTGTGTGTGTGTGTGTGTGCGCACGTGGCAGTGTTTCTATAAATTAATTCAGATAAAAATTAAAACATCTGCATAAATTATTTTAGTTAGATGTTTTTTCTCTTTACTCTCTCCTCCCTTTCCCTCTTTCTCCTCCATCCCTGCAGTGTCATAACCATAAAGTGATAAAGTGTGACTTGAACCTAAAATTAAATGAAACCGGCATCAAATTCCACTACTGCTCACAAGGAGAAACCATCTCTGTGCATGTAATGTTTTCCATTTAAAACCAGCAGTTGAAATATAGTTTAATAACCGAGAAATTGAGAGAACTCAAGGCTCAACACTCGCTCACATCCCACGGTCAGCGCCTTCATTATTTCTGGCCCTTCACATCGGGGAAGCAGTTAGACTTATAAGGAAGGAACACAAGAGTTAAGTGAAGAACAAGGTGAAAAGAGCTAATAAATTCATTTCACTTAGTAGATTTCCAGCTGGTAGGTCCTTTTTAATAGGGAGAGGAAAGTGAGAGAAGAGTCAGGCTGAGTGACTCATCAGATCCCGCAACGTGGGAGAATTAGATTTAAGTGAAAAAGGATGTTTCCTAGGAAACTACATGATCTGCTTGTGGAACATCAAACAAGAGCAATTTCCTAACAACAACCATGACTAAATTGATCTACCTCAGACAGCTTTATCGGTAGGGGGGAGATTAGATGCCTTTTGTGTTTTCTTAGTTACTATCATCAAATTGTCTATTATGTGAAAGTTCCAGTTGCTGGATTTCTGACCTTCTGTGAGGACAGGTATGATATTTGCTCATATGTAACTGGAAAGCAGTTTCCCCTATGTCGGCCTCTCCCCAGTCTCCCCCTGAAACCCTGCAACACATACCTTTTCATCACTCCATTCTAAGTTCAGTAGCAGCTTCTAATAATGTCTTTGCAGCAAACCACAAGATCCAGTCTTTATTAGAGTCACTAAAAATATCCTTCCAGCTTTAGTCATCCAGGGATCTAAATTAACTTACTCTCTTTTAAACATGACAGTGAAGAATTTGTAATTCACACTAATAGGGCAAAGAAGGTTGGTGTGGATTAGAAAATAGTCAGAAGATGAATTAAAAATGTTTTTTTTTTTTTAAATAGAGTGTATTACCACAAGCACAAAGAATATTTAATGCAAGTAGTTTATAGAGTCTATTAGAAATCCTTCGTTTTTGCTTTTGCATTTTAAAGAGTTATAAAGAGCAAGATAATTGGTCAGAAAGTAGAACCTTGTCATTCAAAGAAGTTGATTATTCATAAAACTCCAAAGGTTTCCTGGAGTCACAGATCCTGAAAATCCAGGAGGAGCCCTCAGTTCCTCACCACAGCTGGAAGCCACATCTAGAGCTTTGCTCAGTGATCTCTGCCTTTTGTATGACAATCATTTCTGTGATAAGAGCAGTTAAAATTTAACCCGTTTATTCATTCTACTAAAATTTATTTAGCATCTAGTGTGAGTAGGCATTGTTTTCGGTGTTAATGAACAAGGCAGGTAAAATACCTCCTAAAAATCACTCTCTAATAAAAGGAGAGACAGGATAAGAATTCGAAAAACATTTACAATTTAGATAGTAATAATTTCTACAAAAAAATAGAGTGAACTTATGATGTATGGGTGTAGGAATTTACTTTGGATCCACACTTATCAAACTATCTGTAATGTATCTGTGATGTGAACCTATTATTTTCCCCTGATCCATTATCACACTTTTTGCAAAACATAAATAAATTACCAGAAAATAACATACAAATGAAAGTCTGATTTTATTTGTTCCAATTAGTTATGCATGACAGTAGAATGCATTTTGACACATCACATATAAATGGAATATAACTTATTCTTATGATTGTACATGATACAGAGTTACATAGGTCATGTAATATTATATGCACATAGAGGTAATGATGTCCAATTC
The DNA here is from genome assembly GCF_902686445.1 of Sciurus carolinensis. Taxonomy (NCBI): domain Eukaryota; kingdom Metazoa; phylum Chordata; class Mammalia; order Rodentia; family Sciuridae; genus Sciurus; species Sciurus carolinensis. The sequence goes on from NC_062229.1 coordinate 33,990,892, forward strand.
ATTCTACTATTATTCCTATCCCCATACACCTTCCTCTCCCTCCATTACCCTCTGTCTAATCCAAGTCACTCTTTCTTCCCTACTCGCCACCCCCCCATTGTGAATTAGCATCCACATATCAGAGAAAGCATTTGGCCTTTGGTTTGGTTCTTTGGGTTGGGCTTATTTCACTTAGTATGATATTCTCTTATTATATCCATTTATGGGCAAATGCCATAATTTCATTCTTCTTTAAGGTTGAGTAATATTCCATTGAGTATATATATACCACAATTTCTTTATCCATTCATTTGTTGAAGGGCACCCAGGTTTGTTCCATAGTTTAGCTATTGTGAATTGATCTGCTATAAACATTGATGTGGCTGCCGCATTGTAGCATGAAGATTTTAATTCCTTTGGGTATAAAGCTAGGAATGGAATAACTGGGTCAAATGTGGTTTCATTCCAAGTTTTCTGAGGACTCTCCATACTGCTTCCCATAGTGGTTATACCAAATTGCAGTTAATTTTTTTAAATTATTAAATTCAAAAGATATAAAATTGCAAGTGTTAATTACAATTCCTAAATGTATACTCTCAATTATATTCTTATCTCCTCATGGACAAGTAACAAAAGAACTGTAGAAGACCCTGTTCTCTGACTATCCTTGGAGAATAACTTACTCATAGGCCTACCAATGAAATGTCTCCTGGAATTGGAAACCTTCTCTGGAGCTCCAAACCCATTTTCTTATTTTGGAGTACGTATGATGTTTTAGTCAGTTTTGGTGCTGCTGTGGCCAAAATACCTGACAAGAACAACTTGGATGAAAAGTTTATTTGGAGTTCATGGTACCAGAAGACTCATTCCACAGATAGGAGACTCTGGGCCCAAGGTGAGGCTGTTCATCATGGCGGAGGAAAGTTGCTGTCCCCTCATGGCAGGGTTGGAAAGCACAGGAAGCAGATAATGAGGTGGGGCACAGGGAAGATGCACCCTTCCAGGGCATGTCCTAGTGACCCACCTCCTCCAGTGAAATCCCACCCACCTATAGTTATCACCTAGTCAGTCTATTCATACTAAAATCTTTTGGAGGACAACTTGTATCCAAACCACAAAATATGGTTACCCACTACTTTAATTGTCTCTAACTAAATGTTAGTTATCAATATCAGTTAGACACTCTAATTTTACACTTCAGATCATTTAAGGGTTAAGTATGCTTTTCAAATTTAGCCTACATATCTAAGTCATCACCATTTTTAATACTGTCACTTAGAATTTCAACTACCTTCAAAACACATTATTTTTTTTTGCATTCAATTCATTGCATGTAGCCACTATTTATTAGGTGCTTACCCTGGGCCAGGTATTATGGTGAGCATTTTTCATGTATAATTTCAATTCAGTTTTCAAATAACCCTAAAAGCAGAAGCTATTACTATCCTCACATATGTCAGGAAATAAAAATATTTACGTATGTGCCTAGAGGTGTCCTATTCCATTGATTTTTTTAAAAGATTTTGGTTTATAGAATTTCTATTACAAAGATGAGAATTTAACATTCTCAATTCTGTCAGTAATCACGTTCTTTAAAACTCCTTTATTTTTCTGGGAAACAGTGCCATTGTGTGTCTAGAGAATAAAAAGAAACATTTGCTCTCCTCTTCACAGGTGGAAGACCTGAGGTGCGACTCAGGCTCATGCAACCAGGCAAGGGTAGGTATTGCAGGGTTTTCACCTGGAAGTGTGACTGGTTGACATACTTGACTCCATGGAAATGTTTTAGGTCAGGCAATATGGGCAATGACTAAACAGACTCCATTTTACCTTGAGACTCCATATTATGTAGGAAATACTTCTCCCATGGGAATGCCCCGCCTCTGTACCCGTCAAAATTGCTTACAACGGTTTTTTTGGCAATACAAAATGACAAAAATGGCAATTCTTGTATAATGAAAAATTATTCTCTTTTGATTCCTATTGCTCCTAAACAATGTACCATGTGAACTGTGTGGATGTTAGTAACCATTCTTTAGTTTGTACCTACATAAAGGTCATTTTGACCCACTTTCCCCTCTGCTGATGATCTCATGATGTTAGTTTGTAATTTTGAATCATAGTAACAGACACTTATGATTAATGCGATATTTGGTATAAGAACCCCTGCAACCCTATGGTCGGGGCTGTTCTCCCAATAGCCATTTTGGGGGCATTGTGTGAGACAGTCAGCCGCCTGGCTTTTTGAAGACTCTCAAATTTGGACTTCTCAGTGGTGATCCATCTGTTCTCAAGTTGTGCCCCATAACAGAAGAGGTTGGTGAAAATAAGAAAAGGTGTACAATCCAGGGAAGACCTTTCTCTTGCTTCATTTGGTTTATATATAATTTCCATTTCTTTCCACAACTGTCTTCTATCCCTTACTGATGTATTCCAATGTGTTCAACATGCATCCACTTATTTATCTACGTTTTTAATTTTAAGTATATTGACTTTTAAATGTCATTTTGTTTCTAACTTGGTTTTACACCTTCCTCTTAAAATCTAACTATGTTGCTGTACCAGCAGTAGATACCTTACTGCTAAGTGCTGTAGATTCACCTTATTTTTCCTACACAGGTTCACAGAGATGGACACATAGATCCTACTTTCATAGACACTGCATAGACCAGCCTTCTCTACATCTCCCTTCTAGTCTTTTGTTAGAATATTGCAGAGTTATAGTCCCAGGAGCAAAAGGGCTAGATCATAAATTGCAGATCCACCAAAGTAAATAAGTACAGGTGGGTTGCTCTCTTACTTGATTCATAATTTGGATGGTGATGAAGTCTGTTGGATATTTTTTATCACTAAAAATTCTGGAACTTTTGCTTTTGGTGGTGCTATTAAGAAGTTTCTGGTTATCTGATCTCAGTTCTACATATATTACTATTTTATGTTCCTGTAAACTTTGAGGTCTTTTATCTGGTATACTCTAGAGAACAAATGTGCATTATGGTAATGCTACTTAATATATAAAATATTTGGTTTTCATTTGTTGGAATAGTTAAGGCACTTTGAATCTAAACAATTTTATCCTTTAATTTGGGAATATTTTCAATTAGACTGTGACTTTATCTTTACTAATCTTCCTATTTTACAGATATCCTTGGAATAATCTTTTAAAAACCATTTGAAAAAGAATTTTGCAGTTTTATCCTATTTTTCCTTTCTAAGCCTTCTAATTTCTAATATTTTTATATCAAAATTTCATTAATTAGTATTCTTTATTATAAATGGTTTTTTCCTTGGGTTTATATTTTTCTTTCAGAGTATAACAGTTCACATATTTCCTGAGGAAACTTGCTATTTTTTAAGTTTCTCTCTACCATCTGCTAATATTAACTCTATTTTCTCTTTCTTGTTCTCATTGCTCAGGTCTTGAAAGCTAGTGTGTTTTCTCAACTGTTCAGTGGTCTTCACCTTTGGGTGTACACTATAAGAAGTAGTTTTTGCCATCTTGTGGGTGGCTTCACTGGATGGTAGATTGACTTTTCCAGTTTGGGGAAGACTTCATAACTCTCTACAGCTCTATGCCTTTTTTCTGGGATTTGTTAGTTTTGCTGGAGAGGAATCCTCTTTTTGTTGCTGGCATTTCCTAACCTCCATTCCTCCATTTTTTTCATGGTGTGCCTCTACAGTGTATGTTGGATTCCCCAAATCCAGAGTTCCTCTGTTTCAAAATTTCAGCAAATAAACCTCTAGCCTTCTGCTGGGAGGGGAACAGGTGGTTGCTAAGTTGAAAAAGGTCAGAGAAGGGACCTGGGGGTCCCCCAGTTGCTAGTGCGGCTGCCCACCTCCCGCCCGCTGTGAGCCTCCAGTCACTGAGGTTTATGTGCTCTTGTGATCTGGGAAGGTTTTGTATTATGAGTCTACTGGTCTTTAGACTTTTCACACTCTTAACTTAGGTTTCAACTTCTCCAGTCTGTTAAATCAGTTGTAGACATCTATCTGCTCCCCTGCTTCCTGAATTTTATGGCTCTCATTTCCTTCCCTATATTCTTTACTCTGAACTGCTTCTGTTTCATTTTATTCCTTTGTTGCCATTTTTTGCAAGATTTCAGAAAAGTGGACAAATAAATGTCCATGTTAATCCATTTATACCATGTAGCAGGACGAGGAATTACAGTTGCTGTTTTTTTCTTTAACAGATTTAAGGACATGTTTTTAGATATAGTTCAAGGTCACCATGCCTGTACTTCATTCTCCATAGTCAGATTTGTTATGTGGGAAAGAAAATGTGGTGACAAAAAATATGTTCTTTTCTCTAAAACTATCGAATTGTGCTTCCCCCAAGAGATTATATGTTGAAATCCTAACCCCTAACACTTCAAAATGGACTTTATCCAGAAATACGGTTGTCGAAAATGTAATTAGTTAAAATGAGGTTATACTGGAGCAGGGTGGTCCCCTAATCCAGTCTCACTTCAGCCTTATAAGAAGAGGTCACATGAAGACACAGAGACACAGGAATAACTTTTGGCAGATGGAGACAGAGATCAAAGTGAGACATCTAAAAGTCAAGGAGCTGGGTTGCTGTGGTACACACCTGCAATTTCAGGACTCTGGAGGCTGAGGCAGGAGGATCATTTTTCAAGGCCATTTGCAAGAACCTATCTAAAAATAAAATATAAAAGATAAAGGGATGGGGGATAGTTCAGTGGGAGAGTACTGCTGAGTTCAATCCTCAGGTCCAAAGTTAAAAACATAATAATAAAAATAAATTAAAAGTCAAGGACTACCAAGGATTACTGGATGTCTTCCTGAACTAGGAGAAAGTTGTGGAATAAACTCTCCCCGAGAGTCTCCAGAGAAACTGACCCTGCCAACATCTTGATCTTAGACTTCTAGCTTCCAAAACTGTGAAACAATAAATTTCCATTGTTTTACACTACCCAGTTTGGAATATTTTGTTACAGCAGTCCTTGGAAATTAATGCAGATTTTGTTGTAACAGACACCTGAAAAGGTTGAAGTGACTAAGTTATATTTTACCAGTTGTTTTGTTGTTGTTACTGTTGTTTTATTTTGCTGTGTTTAAAATGTGAGCATCCAAGTGATGAACTTGAATAATTAGTTGAGCAGGTTTCCAAGCATAAGTAGAAGAGATCTGGCTTCTCCTTTGTTAATAATAAAATGCAGAAGGCAAGAGATACTTTGAAGAAGGAACTACTAGGCAAAAATTAACATGCTTTTGATGATTTGGAATATTCTCAGCCTACCCAGATTGCATCCTCTGGAAACTGGACCAAATTTTGGCTTGACAATCTTTTGCTGAAGATATTGCTAAAGGCATGTGAGTCACATATTCAATCAGTCATCTCAGTAGTAGCCAGGAATAGAGATGTGGTTTTTCAGGAAGAATTTGTAGAGAGTCTGTGTGTCTCATTTTGTGGATATCTTAACATTCACAGAAGACCCGTAAGATTTTTATACCAAAAACAAGGCATGCCTTGATAGGAAAGAATAGAGATGGGAGGAAATGAAAGAAGAATGACTCAAGACAGTCACAGATTCTGGATGGATAGGACTTTCTTGGTTCCAGAGGGTAAGACAGCCGTTGTCACACAGCACTAAGAGGACAGGATCACTGGTTAGGGCCAAAGGGTGGGCCACCCCAGTCAACTCAGGAGAGAGAACCAAGTCACAAAAGATTAGTTCCACACCATGGAACCTGATAGGATTTGCTCCTACTAGTTTGCAAACTTACTTTAGGCCAGTGATAGTTTTTTTTTTTTTTTTTTTTTTTTTTTTTTTTTTTTTTAATTCTTCTTGTTTCTCACTTTTAGAATGGAAATGTCTCTTGGGTCAATTGTTCTTCACACCATTGTAGCTTGTAAGCAAATATCTTGTTTTCTAGATTTCTCAATTTGACACTTAAGAAGAATTTTGCTCCAGGATGGACAATAGCCAGAGTCATACTACACTTGACTTTTTATTTAAAACTTGATATTTAGGACTTTTTAAGTTGATTATACTTAGAAGAAATTTAGGTTTTATTCTAAATTTGCTTAGAATGAGATACTAGAATGAATGAAAGTTTTGGGATATGTTGGGATGGAGTGAATATGTTTTGCATGTGGGAAGGACATGGATTTTTATGGGTCTGAGGGTAGAATATTATGGATTGAATTTTGTTACCCCAAAAAGATGTGTTGAAGTCCTAACTTCCATTCACCAGAATATAACCTTATTTAGAAGTAGGACGATTGTGGACCAAACTTGTCAAGGTGAGGTCAACCTGGAATAGAAAATGACTGGCATCCTTATAAGAAAATAGCCTTGTAAGGACCAAGGGAGAATGTTATGTGAAGAGCAAGGTAGAGATTGGAGTGGTGAATCTCGAATCCAGGCACAGAACAGAAAAAAACTGTATTATGGACATCAGCAGAAGGTCTCCCTCAGATAACTCAGTAGGAACCAACCCCACTTGGATTCTTGACATCTAGCCCAAGGAACTATGAGAAATATATCCTGTTTGAAGTCACCAAGTGTGTGGTTCTTTGTTATGGCAGCCCTAGAACATGCTTGTGTTGAGTCCATTTACAATATTTTCCAGTAAAATAAATTACAGGGCTTTTTTTAAAACCTACATTTGGAATGCATCCTTAGATATAGTTCAGGGTCAATGCACCTGTACTTTTTTCTCAATAGAGAGTTTTTGTAAGTGGAAAAGAAAATGTGGTGACAAATAATACATTATTCTCTTATTCAAAACAATACCCGTGGAGGAGTGAATACTTTTTTCTATTATAGTTCATAATAAAATTAAATAGCTGTAGACACAAGGTACAAAGTCATAGGATTTACATATTTTTTCAAAAAGAAAAAGACAAGATATAGAAATATAACAGAAAAGAGAAATTTTAGTGCAGTTGGATAGATCTTTTGCATAGAATATGAATAATATAATCAGGAAATTGATAAGCATCTTAAACCAAATGCATCATTACCTCCATTCGATCTGGAAGAGTGAGCCATGACTCAGATGACACACTTCAAAGAGCTTCTCTTTGCCTCTACCTATGCCTGTCTCCAATGAACAAGGAGTCTACAAGATTGAGGGAATATGCTCTCCTTCTAAACCATACCCAGGTACCTAGGATCAAGAAATTCTAAACTTAAATGACCCCAAATTCACTCCCAGGTCTTCATGGCCTTCTTCCTTGACATCACCTGGAGAACAGCCTCTTTCAAAAGTGATAGTCTCAGGCCTAAGGTATGGAAGTCTGGGTAGAGTGTGGCCATTTACAAGAGATGTGGATGGAGCTAGGACCTCTGGGTTGGGTATCCATACATACATGAGCAAGAACTCCAGTGTTGTAGAACTGAGCCAGGAGTGAGAAGAATATAGGATGAACCAATAACTGAGGATACAGTCAACTCTCCCAGGTTACAAGTTATGATAGAATTCTGATGTTCCAAGGACTCTAAATTTAGACCCACTGGGACACTTTGCAGGTATTTAGTTTGAGATTACAAAGAAATAAGGTGTGTCACTTTGTTTTGTATGTGTTAGTTTTAACTTACATGGTGGCTAGTTTTTAAGAATGGGTCCCAATAATTCGTGCCACCCCTCATTCCCACCATTCAGCATCCATTTACACAATCTCTTGTAACAAAAAGTATAAGAAACCTGTCCCCTCCTGGATGCTAGGCTATGTCTGGCATCCAGCAACAGAATGTGGCAGTGAAAGTAACACACTGAGACTCCTAAGCCCAAGCCATATGATGACTGACAGTTTCTAATTTCTGACTCCTGGAGGCACGTACCATCTTCTAAAAATTTCAGTCTGTGCTGATGGAGAGAATCACCATATACAGAGAAGGGCTATATACAGAAGCCCAGAAGGCCATTTTGAATGCTATAGCAGTAGTACCATCTAATTGCAATCATGTGGAAGACCCCAAGTAAGACCAGCTAAAGAACCACACCGGTGAGCCCAGCCAAACCACAAACCATGATACATATTTAAAACAGTTGTCTAAGTAATTAAGTTGAGGGGTGGTCTGTTATGCCATAGAACTTCATTCATAGCTTTATGTACTTATTTAATATGTAGAATAATATTTGTACTCTTGCCACAAGACCTGTAAGTATTAAGGATCAGCCTCATATTCCATGAAAAAAATATGGCACATGCTTTTCAAGTGATATATAGCACAGTTATGAAAGTTTTCATACATTACACAAGAATATTTCTTCACTGTGAGACATAGTGTTCGTTGAGATGATTTTATCTGACCATGCATCAATTGTCTATTTTCACAATGATGCAGTGGAACAGTCAGAACATTTCAATGCCCTGCAGCATTAACCATTTATTTGGCCCATGTGTTCCTGGTTTGTTCAAAGATCAGTTGATTGAGGCTGTGTCCATTCATTGATTCTGCTAATCAGCTAGACAACCTCATGCACTTGCAGGTTGATATTGGAGGGTCCAACTGAGGCAGCTCAGTGGATCCACCTCCGTTTCATATCTTACTCATTCTCCTAGAACGAGAGGACTCACCCAAGCACATCTTCTCTTAGCGAAAGTGGAAGTACAAGAATATGAGTAGAAATACACCCGACCTCTGAGGGACTGGACGTGAAGGGGAAACACGGTACTTCATCCTGCACTGGCACAGGCAAGTTTTATGACTAAGCTCAAAGTCAAGAGATAGTCAAGAGACAGGGAAATGCATGGTACCACTTCAGTAAAGGGCACCACAAAGTCAAATGGCAAAGGGTGTGGCTGGAAAAAGGAGTGGAGAATATGGGTTTGTGGGCCATGAACTGTAGTTCACATGGCATTAAAAAAGGAAACAAACAAAAGAGTAATTTTAGCAAACATAGCAACATGATACAGGGTGTCATCACATCTTCTTACCCGTCCTATGTCCCTTCACATGCTGCCATCAAATGACAGAAGAAAAAAATCTGAAGTCAATTAATTCAAGTTGTTTAATAGACATGAAACAGCACCATGCATTTCGTAAACTAGAAGGAGAAAGACACTCTCATACCTTGATGAAGAATAAATCAAATCGAATAGCCTACGTGATAGAAATGAAACACTAGGAACATATGACCATGATATTTACATAGTTTTTACATTTTCAAAATTCCCTAAATGACTCAAAAGTTGTTTTACAATTAGCAAATGTGATAAATGGGGAGATATTTTAAATGTCTAAGACATTGTTGTTAAATGTGTACTTGCATACACTCACTAGAAACAGATAAAAGGGTAGCATTAACATTTTTTCTTATTTTGTGCTGAATGTGTTTACATTTTTGCAATATTTCTTCTGATTTAAATTGATAGGAAAATAATACTTAGGGGAGATTCAGGTATCTAAGTAATATTACCAAAATACTGTGAAGAAAGATCTTTCAGATCATAATATCATGGTGTTTTTCTCATAAGTATAAAAATCTTTTCCCAATTGTTATGATAATACCCTGTGCATCCCTCCCTCTAGTCTCTTTCCCCTGCTGTCTGTCTTTTAACACTTAGGAATAATTTTCACAAGGTTACCCATTCTAAGTGTGCCAATAAAGGTAATTATATTTATCTCAGAACACATAGTTAAATTTATGGAAGCAAAAACAACACTATTTTTATTTATAACCATGGTAAATTTTAATAGTGAGTTTACTCTAGCAGTGCATAATGTGATGGCTGATGTATTTAACATAATTATGATTCAACGTAAACCCCAGGGAATTCCTCAAGAACCCTTTCTGCTCTAGTGTTTCTAGCTGTAGTTTAGTAAGAGCACTGAATTAGAAGTCAATGGAGGTGGGCAGATCTCCAGCCAGTGAGCAAAGCCACCCCTGGGCACCTATTGCTCCTCTAGATTGACCTTCACAGCACCTCCCAGGCTGCTTTTCATTCCTTGGGTACTTCTTAGCGTTCCCCACTGCACAGTTGGTTCCTTAAGCTTAGGGCTTGGCTGATTTATCTTGTAACAGGAGTGCCTAGCAAGGTGCCCAAGAGCTCTTGGTTAAAATGAATAAGAAAACAGTGTGTGAGATGTTGAACAAGCTATTTCAGTACTGCAAGTACTATCAGTTCAGCTGTATTGTTACATGGCATGGATAAAGGTGCTTGTTCCGTTAGCCTGACTGGGACCCACTTGCCATAATCTGTTATTTTTATCACTTTCATGCCATACTGAAGGCACGGGTTGATTCTCATTTATCTTTATATCTCCAGTCACCGAAACAGGGTCCAACTCAGAAAATGAATAACAGAAGAAATAAGTGGCTAGAAGGAACAGAGGCTGTTGGTGTGACACTCACACCCGTCTCCCTGGCATGGCACCCACTCCCCACCTGTTCTGAGGGTCAGGTGCTAATTGTCTCCAAGTCATTGTCCCTAGCATCATTGAACCACATTGCCAAAGAGGCAGCCACTCCTCAGGGACAATCTGAATTGAGTGAATGAGTGACTTGTCTCAAGACGAGGCCAAATCTATGGTATAAATCATGTTCCCGAGTTTCATGAGCCCCACCTGAAGTTGGTGCTTTCCTGCTTCCTCTTCTTCTCCCTGCCCCTTCTTCTCTCCTCCTTCTCCTTCTTCTGGAAGCCCCTTCTCTAAAAAATCACTTGCACATAAATATGTTTCAAAACTAATTTAAGATATCATTTCAATCTATTTTTTTATTAAACTTTAAAATATTGACACCTCTGTAGAGTGCGGATATAAGAAATAATACAGGGAGGAGTTTACCTCTGGCCCAACAGCCTGTGAATCTCAATTGGGTTGCTTCCCAGTGAAACTGATAAAAAAAATGTACTTTTAATTAAATTATCTTGAATGGTATCAAACAAATAAGGAAAAAAATTTCAAGAAAATCTACTAAATCTCTGTAAGAAATATGAGAGTTTGTGGCATGTGAACCAAAACCTATTTCCTCCTTCCCTCTCCCTACTCAGCAAGACAGAAACTCCACCCCAGACTGGGAGAGCCAAGAACACTGGGTCCCTCGTCCCTCAGTTCCCAGGCAGAGTGTCCTCTTCTGGAAGGGGGAAAATGACAGCATTTCTCATTCAGTTCCAGCTGTCAGTCACTGAAACTAAATCCCAGATGAGTATAGCTAAGAGTTATAGATTCCTTTTTCTGCCCAGACTCCATTCCTTTTAGTGAAACAATGCCAGGAATACTGGGCACTGATTGCCCTGGCTCATCTCATGCTATTAATTCCTTCAAACACTGGGTGCTCAGCACCTAAATTGGGGTCGTTAGAACAAAGTTCACCATTTTCCCCATCTCCAGGAACAAAGCCCCAATTCAGATCTATTTTCTGAGATAAATAGACCATAAAAGAGAGTTCCCAATCCCTCCCCAGATCTGACTTTATTCGCAACAGAGTGTGGAGAAGATCTAGCCTAAGAACACTCTCCAAAACACTGGATTTGTGTTGAAAAACTATTGGGAGGAGAGATTTACAGATTCACTGGAGATACATGCTAAACTGCAAGCCTGGGTAGTGTATCAGAGAGAAGGAGTGGAAGAGACAGCAGGGTGGAACCCTCCTGCCATCAGAAAGACCTCAAACACCAACCTCGATGGGGTGGGAATCCTGGTTTTCCACGTGGTCTCCATGGACTCTGCCCTATATTTGGTCTCATTACCACTGAGTGATGATGAAAGTCCTGATTCTCTCCAGCTCCTCTCTTGACACCACACCAGAGAAGGGAGACAGATACCACAGTATAGCTGGGTAAATGTGAGATGCAGGCTCCTAGGGCAGGAGTGAGCTCATTATCAGTCTGTTGAGATGAAAGTCTTTGGTCTCTTCTTACACTTCTTTCTAGCTCATGAGAACAGAGATTCAGGCCTTCTCCTCAGCCCCTGTTGGCACGAGTGGGAGCAGAAACCACAGTTTTTCCTGTGGTGTTATCTGAAGCAGAGTGATTATTGTCTAAACAAAGTTTTCTCTCTTGCTACGCTTCCTCTTACCTCGTCCTTTGCCTAAAGAGAACAGGATTTTGTTGGATTGTTTGTTGCCTGGGTCTATTGGTATTTCCAGTTTGCTTACTTGTTCAGCTCCAAGTCTGTGACAGATTGGGTAAAGGAACCCTAGATTATAATGATGTTGTTCATGCCCAAATTTCTTATCTTGTCTGCCTCTCAGCTTTCAGTTTCTTTTCATATTTGTTGCTGTTATTATATTGTATCAAAGGTATTTAACTATATTTTGCAGGAAAAATAGAGAAAAAAAAAAGTATGTCTATTTCATCGTCCTGGAAACAGAAACCTCTTCTCAATGATATTTTTTTTTCCCTAATTAGATCTATACCTGGTCTGATCTGAAGCCAAAAGAAAAAAGTTAAGATGTGTTGGATCTTCTTCAGGCCTATGAAGAATAGCAGCACTGCTTGTTAAAATCATCAGTGTCAAAAGTCTTTGAGTTTTTCAGATCAAAAATTCTATTTAGAATATTTGTCTATGACGACATGGTCCATGCTAAGGATTTTAATATACCTTTTCTTTTCTTCTAATTCTAAAAATTAGTTGATATAAAGTTTCCATTGTCTGAACAAATGAAAGACCAAACATTTATTGTGTAGATACCAATTAGAAGGCACTATATTGAGTAAAATATTTATATAAGAAGAAAACGTATTTTATAGGTAAGAAAAATTCACCACACTGAATTTAATGCCCTTGCCTGCAATGGTACATCCTAGATTTTAATGCAAATCTAACTTATTTCAAAAGCCAATTCTACTTCTCCCGGGCATAATCTTGAAAACTTCAGTCTCTTTGAGAGACTGTATGTATGTTTTCTGTTTACCTTATCTATATAATAGAAAACATACCTCTTTTGTAGGATCATTAGAAAAAAATAATTCAGGGCTGGGGATATAGCTCAGTTGGTAGAGTGCTTGCCTTGCAAGCACAAGGCCCTGGGTTCGATCCCCAGCACCACAAAAAAAAAAAAATAATAATAATAATAATAATAATTCAATTGATATGTGAAAAAAGCTTTAGGATCCACCACATATGTCCAACTTTGCAAGATGGCTACTGTGAAAGTCATTTTCCTTCACCCATCAGCAGGACTTGCATTTTGAAATATCTTTCCAATCATGCTGACCTATATGTGGTAGAAGCCTCACATTTAAAAACTGGGGATCTGTAGCAGATTACCTATGTCCTAATTCTGGGTACTACTTCCTGGATATTTTCCCTTAGACAAATTGCATGAATTCTTAGAGCTTCAATTTCCTCATCCATAAACTAAAGATGTTGTATTATCCATACCATATTGTATTACTCATGGTTTTTGTGAATATCAGAGAGTTAAATACATGTAAATCATTTAATACATGACCTGCTTCATGGTTGGTGATTACTATTAAGTACTAATTAGCCATTTAATTACTTTTTCTAACCCATTGACTCATCCAGAAATAATCACTTAGACTTGTGAGTCATTCCACAAGGGTCAGAGTACAGTCAGGGTCATAGAACTGAGTGAAGATGGATGACCTCTTAGAGCCACCTCAGATAAGCAAATAAATAAATAACTCAATCGGAGAATTTAGAATCTAAGTGAAAAACCTAAAAGGAGAAAGAGCATTAAGCCTTTGCATAATCCTTTAGGACTGCTTGCCTCCTTGGAGCTGCTGATTCAAATAGTGTGGGGAAAATATCCTTGGAATTTCACTCAGCTCTCCATTTGAGTCATTGCTTCTGTGCATTAAGCTATAGTGCAATTGGTTTCCAAATCAGCACATCTACCTAGTATGTCCATCTCCATCATGTTCTTTTATTAAGATGCTCTTGCAGGGTTAACACACTGTTTACATTTAAATTGTTATGTCTGTCAATCAAGTATAGTCTCTAGTCAATCATATTCAACTAGCTTAGATGTAAGCGGGCAGGGGGGAGCAACTAAAATGAGCTGCTGACACAGTGTATATGGAATCTATTCAGGGAACAGGTTAAAAATGTATGTGTTATACTTAAGTAAGTTTGGAACAGAAAGTTTATGCTGTTGAAACAGCCACTAGAAAACTTAGATGATGCACAATTCTTTCCTTTTCCCTTTAGGACTTATGTAGATACATATATTCACATATTTCACACTCAAGTTAATATAATTTTGACTATTAATATCAATATATCTTCATTATGAAATAATCATATTATAATATTAAATTTAATGCCATCAAAATCAATTATGTGTGGACATAATATAAATTTTTTTTAAATTACCAGATGAAGATAATCATATTAAACTGTGTTAAAAATTAGGATCACCTATGCCATGTTCCCCTTTTAATATTCCATCACTTAAATAAATCATATTAGTTCTTAGAGTCCCATTTTTTTTTAATCTTCAACAGGTAGCGGGGCTTCTCTACCCCAGGGTTCTCTCTCACCAATGAACATCTTACTCACAACAACCAGTGAGGTATTTGTAAACATATATCAGATCCTTTCACCAAAATGATTTAAGATTCTTCAATAACTTCTCATTGCCACTAAATTGATGTTCAGTTCCCCAGATTGACCTTCGAATATCTTATGCTCTGGAATCTACCCACTTTTATTGTCCATGTCCTCTGCACATCTACATATATATATATATACTGCCTGTCAGTCCTATTGTGTCATTCAAATTTGCTAATATGACCATTCTCTAAGTCTACATGAACATTTGCAAGTAAACCACACTTTCCAGTATCTGATTTGAAAATCTCTCTTTTATATGTCCTCTCCAAATTCTACCTGATCTATTTCAATGCTTTCTTGAACACACTTGTATATGTTTTCATTTTGACATGGTATTTCATATATTGAATTATAAATATGTATCACTTCTCACTAAATTCTAAATCCATTTGGGGCAAAAACATTGTTCCTTCCCCCTGGATTTCATGTTATGTCCATTTGGGAGCAAAAACATTGTTCCTTCCCCCTGGATTTCATGTTATGTGAGCAATAGTAGATGATTCACTATGTTGTATGAACGATATATGATTAAGAAATAGGTATCATGATTTGAGTTCTCAGCTAAGCATAATTTGAGATAAGCATGAAAACAAAATCTTATTTGCCCTAAAAAACTAATAGAATGAATAGGAGGGATTCTGTAAAAAAAAAAAAAAAAAAAAAACTTGGTGAACCCAAAGGAAGATGAGAGTGGAGAAGCTGATGGAAGGCAAAGAACATGATATTATGATATTAGATTGATTTCCAGCCATACAATAGTGACATTAAATATAATAAGCCTAAATACTCCATTAAAATACAAATATTTTCAGGATGGATAAAAGGCCAGAACCATCTATCTGATGCTTATAAGAGAATCCTTTTAAATATAAATCTGTGTGTGGTGATGTACACCTTTGGTCCCAGCTACATAGGAGGCTGATGCAGGAGGATGACTTGAGTCTGTCAGTTTGAGACCAGGCTGGATAACATAGCAAGACCTTATTAGGATGGAAGGAAGAAGGGAGGAAGGAAAGAAGAAGAAAAGAAATAAGGAAGGAAGGAAATAAGAAAGGGAGGAAGGAAGGAAAGAGAGAAGAAAAGGAGGAAGGAAAGACAGATCAATCTAAATATAAATCTATAGACTAATTGAAAATAAAAGGATGGACAGGTATATTGTGTGAACTTTAAGCCTAAGAAAGTAGAAGCAGCTACATTAACATCACCAGTGCAGACCTCAAGACAAGATGCAGGACCAGGAGTAAAGCACATCATTTCATAATGATAAAGGAATCGGTTCTATTTTTAAAAATTCCATTTTTAAATGAGAAAACTGAACCTCATAGAAAAAGAGCCACACCACAGAATTGGAAGAGTTGGCTAGACAATACTGCACAAATCCCAAATCCATTTGATCTACTGCACCATACTGCCTAAAGGTGACTGAACATATCAACAATGAATGAAGAGATTATGACTATGCAAACTACCTCCTTTTTATCTCCTAAATCTCAATAATTTTATTTTCCTCCTCTTTCCAAAGCACTGCATATAACACAATCTCCACTGTCAATGAACGTTGGGAGAAGAGGTAGTTTTCAAAGCCCACATATATGCAGATAATTGTAGTAAAGGCAATAGGTTCACAATAATTCGTGCTGTGTTGTTTTAATGATATTCTTCCTCGCAATTTGATGCCCTCGCAATTGCAGCAGAATAGAGTTGCAAGTAATATATATTCTTGGAAAGGCACTGCTAAGCTTCAGACATCTTGTAGTTACTAATTTCAAAAATATTAGCCTTCATTGGCCTGAAAAATGTTTTCTGCTGGGATGTGATGTAGCTCAGTAGTAGAGCAATTTCCTGGTATGTATAAGGCCCTGGGTTCAGTCCCCAGCACTGCCCATTATGTCACAGATAAATACACGTGGTCTAGTACTAGCCTAAGCAGAGGGGATCTGGTGATCAAGGGTAGCAAGATAAATTTTTATGTTTTATGTGTCTAAATCTAGCATCTCAGAGAAGCAAATCAGCAATAGTTAATTCAGGCTCAGAAAAAGCACACATCCTAGCCAGTGAAGGTATCTAATCTAACACTACCTGCTGAAAACAAATAATATTTTTCTCTTGAACATTTTAAAAACTGTGTTACTAAAATGCCATGTTTGGGCATCCTTAGAAGAATATGAAATTTTTCTAGCCTTTTTGTATTGGTGTTGTTTAAATTCAGTGTTAAAATTTTCACGTTAATGCTTAAGTTTCCCAAAGCTATGAAGTCGATTCCTGGTTCCCAGAATCCCACTCTCATCATTGTTGCCACTTGCACTTATGTGGAGAAACCATGTTACTTTGTGGTTAAGTAGTGGACCTTTGAGTCTGAGAGAATTGAACCGGATTCCTAATTTTGTCACTATCATGTGCCCTCTGCAAGTCATCGCTCACTCTAAGCACCAGTTTTCTATGTAAAAGGATGAGTATAATATTTACCTCAAAGTAAGAAAATAAGAAAATGTATTTTAAGATCAATCTGGGGAATCTGAACCTCAATTTGGTGGCATGTGGAATGGAGAGCACAATATCTAATACAAAGAGAGCATTTAAAGCATAATGTTTTGAAACCCAAAAATGGGAATTGGCTGAACACTTGATAGACTCTTGCAGGTGTGTTCTGGGTGTGGAGATGCCCCTTGGCATGAGCATCAGGGCTACTTCATGGGTAAGGTTGGTCACTTCTCCCCCGGAATGAGCTTCCCCAGCTTCTGCAGAAATATGTAGGCTGCTCTTACTCAACTCAAAACACAGTGTTTTGAGAAATGGATGAATCAACAGGAAACATAAGAGTTTGAAATTTACTTTTGCAAAGGAAGTTCCAAAGAATCTCAAATTTTATTTCTAATTACTCCCAGTTACTGACAGACATAGCGTGGGAGAACTTGGACATTTCATAAGTGGAAAAAAACAGATCTCAGAAACTTTTAAAAAATCCAAATTCATTCTAAAAGTACTTGAAATTAATTATCATCCCATTTCTTTGCAACATTAGAATCAGTGAAACCTTTTCCTCACCCTACAGAATAAGAGTCTGGAAGACTATTAGGGGATACCTTGGTCATGCTATATGTGCTCATATTCTTTTTATCACTAGCATGAAATAATTTGTTACTTTTGGAACAGTCAGATTTTAATTGCCTGTTATACACTTTTTTATTACTTATTTATATGTTACAGAAAATATTGTAATATTTCATAATATTTCACTTGCATAAATGCATAAGACATTTTGGAAAAGATAAACTATGAAGAGAGTAAATATATAATTTGACAGTTATATTTCAAACTAGTACCTTGGTTTGTTTATGCATTCACCTATTGAAGGGAATCTAGTTGCTTCCAAGATTTGTCAATTATGACTAAAGCTGTTATAAACATTCATGTGGAGGACTTTGTACAAACATAAGTTTTTAACTAATTTAGGTAAATACCAAAAAGCATGATTGCTGCCTGCATAATAAGAACATTTCTAGCTTTGTAAGAAATTGCCAAGTTGTTTTTCAAAGTGGGTGTGCCATTTTACATTCCCACCAGCCATGCATATCCACATACAAAAGAATGCAATAAGACCCTTGTCTTACACCACACGCAACATCAACTCAAAATGGATTAAAGAGCTAAACATAGACTTGAAACTATAAAATGCCTCAAAGAAAACATAGGTTAAATGCTCCTTGACATTAGTTTTGGCAATGATTTTTTTGGATATGACACTAAAAATACAAGCAATAAAGACAGAAAGAAACAAGTGAAACCACATCAGTCTAAAAAGTTTCTGTGCAGAAATCACAATAATCAACAAAATGAAAAGGTAATCTACAGAAACAGAGAGAGTATTTGCAAACCAGGTATATGGTAAGAGAATAATATCCAAAATATATAAGACACTCACACGACTTAATAGCAAAAAAAAAAAAAGAAGAAGTAACTATTAAAAAGTAGGCAAAAGATACAACTAGTCATTTTAAAAGAAGTAGAATAGTTTAAATAGTTCCAGAAAAGAATAATATAGTTAGAGGAATAACTTCTAGGCTTACTATACAGCTGCAGTAATTATAGACTCTGTGATATACTCATAAATTTTGTGATGGTTTCCTTTTGCATTAGAAATTACCTAAGAAGGAGGCTGAGCAGTTTCCCTGGCTTTCCGGAGTTTTCAAGTAGTCTCTCTCCACTGATTGCCCAGAATTCAAGGGAATGACCCGTGTGTCCAGAGAGCTGGGAGATCTTTGGCTCTCTGGGGAAAGTCCAGGTTCTGACGCAGTCATCCTCCTCTGATTGTGGTCATGAACGTCTTTTGGTATGTTACTCTCATGTCCATGCCAGAGGAACCAGCCTCATATCTTCATTATTGGCAGTAGATTTTAGAACACATCATGTCTGACCCTGAATGTATCCCAAATATGAGAAAGTCAAAAACACTCCTAAAACACTCTTTCTCATTTGGCTGTTAGTTCTTGTCACCTATTCTGAGTATATCTCTGAGTGTATCTTTCTAGAATACAAGAAAAAAATGGGCCTTTCTTCTCTCTACCCTCTACTTTTATTAACAAGATGGTGTTGTTATAAAAGCAGTTTTGAATCAGAAAGACCTTTGATATTGACTCCACCACTGTTTTTGGTATTTCTTTGGGCAAGTTTCTTACCCTCTCCGAGACTTTTTTTTTTTTTTTTCTTTTTTTTTAACCAGTAAATCAGAATACCTGGGCTGGGAATATAGCTCAGTTGGTAGAGTGCTTGCCTCGCAAGCACAAGGCCCTGGGTTCAAATCCCTGGCACCGCAAAAAAAAAAAAAAAAAAAAAATCAAAAGACCTGATTATGTAAGAAAATGTATGTGAAAGGACCTGGCGCTATGCATGACTTACAAGTGCTTAAAAAAACATTTATTCTCTTCCTCCAACATGTATTTCCTCAGTCATTTGCCTGTTAAATTCCAACAATCAGAGGCGAAACTACTGTCCCTGAAATCTCTTAAAGTAGCCCTTGTCTCAGGGACACACATCTCCTTCTCTCAATGAGGACTTGTATCAGGGACCACCTATGAACAAGAAGATTCATCCAGAGAAGAACTTAGAAAAGCAGCACATTATTACTAGTTCCAAGAAAGTGGCTGCAAAGACTTGGCCAAAGACAAGAATGCTCTTTAAATGAAAACTGAGAGAGTGACCTAGCTGATTCTAGTATGCTAGCTCCTGAATAAAGAAGAAAGTGAAATTGCATTGTTGCCCCTTGCTAACAATAGCTGTGCCCCCGTCAGGCCTGGTGACCTGAGCCCTTGCTGCTGAAATGCGATGACAAAGGAGCGCAAATCAGTGACTTTTCCTGGAGGTGTGCAGAAAGGCAAGACCTGCATTCATCTTCTGGGTGACAGGAAATGCAAATTAAAAATTAGAGCTGGCATATTCTGCACAACTACACAGGGCAACGCTGCAATCATCAGCAAAAAACAGAACTTCTATTTATATAAAAGGGCACCAGAAATGGTCTAATCTCCATTATAAGTTATCTCTACTGTCGTAGTACAGGTTATTCTAGAAACAAATGCTGAAATCACATTATTCAGAAAGTTTACTGAGGAAATGAAAGTCACACTATGTATTAGTCTGCTAGAGCTACCCAAATAATACATTACACACTGGGGGATTTAAACAACAGAAATTTGTTTTCTCAGCAGGTTTAGTTTCTTCTGAGGCCTCTCTCCTTAGCTGGTAGCTGGCCACCTTCTCCGTGCATCCTCACCTGATCCTTCCCCTGTGGCAGTATGCCCCTGGTGTCTCTGTGTATCCAAATTTCTTCTTCTTATAAGGATACTAGTGGGGTCTAATATAATGCCTCATTTTGACTTAATCACCTCTTTAAAGGCCCTATCTTCAAAGATAGTCTAGTTCTGCAGTACTAGGAATTAGGGTTTCAACATATGAACTTGCGGGGTGGTGGGACTCAGTTCAGCTCATGCTGTGGTTTAGATCTGGAATGTGCCTCAAAGGCTCATGTGCTGAAGGCTTAGTCCAAATGTTCCCAATGCAGCAGTGTTCAGAGGGAGGTGGAATTTTGTGAAAGTGATGAATCATGAAGGCTCTGATCTCATCAATGGGTTGATCCATGGATGGATAGCCAAATGGACTATTTGGAGGTGGTAGAAACCCAGATGAAGGGGATGGATCCTTGAGAGCATGTCCTTGGGGATTATGTATTGTCCCGAGTCCCTTCCTCTGCACCAAACCCTGCTTCCTAGCCTCCATGAGGTCAGCCGCTTGGTTTCCCCATACCCTCTGCCATGATGAATTGCCTCACCACAGACCCAGAAACAAAAAGCCAGTTACCCATGGACTGAAACTTCTGAAACCTTGAACCAAAATAACTATTTCCCCTTTTAGTTTTTTTTTTTTTTCTCTCATTTTGTCACAGTGATGAAAAGTTGATTAGCACAGTGCATAACACATTGATATGGATATTAGGAATAGATGAAGGGAAGTAAATGTAATCTGTAAAGAGTGCATCATTAAATCAGTTACCACAGTGAACCTCCGGAGCTTAATCATATAGGGAAATTAGTTATCATACCTAAGGAGGAAGGGAGCTACAATGTCTAGACCTCACACCCAACAGTCATTGCTTATGGGCTTCCTCTGGAAGATATTATCTCACTGGCCTAACTTGCCAAGTTATTTTAGTCAGCTTTTACACTGCTGTGACTAAAGGATCTGTCCAGAACAATTTTAAAGGAGGAAAAGTTTATTTGAGGGCTCACAGTCTCTCGGAGGTCTCAATCCATAAACAGCTTGCTTCATTCCTCAGGGCTCCAGATGAGACAGGAACAATATAATGGAGGAGTGTGGCAGAGGGAAACAGCTTACATGGTGATCAGAAAGCAGAGAGAGACTCCATTTGCCAGATACAAATATATTCCCCAAATCCACGCCCCAATTCCCACCTCCTCCAGCCCACACCCTACCACTTCAGTTACCACTCAGTTAATCCCTATCAAGGATTAAATCTTTGATTGGGTTAAGGCTTTCACAACCCAATCTTTTCTCCTTTGAGCCTCCTTGCATTGCCTCACAAGTGAGCTTTTTGGGGGACACCTCACATCTAAACCATAACACAAGTACATAGGTAAAGTAGGTTCTGGAATCCCAAGGGTAGCCAAAAATTCAGGGGTGACCATTAGAAACTGGATTAATGTGCATGGGTATGTGGCAGAGCACAGTCTGCATCTGCTTTACCTACTAAACACTTTACAGGTGATTTTCCTTGGATTACTTAGGTTCCTAAAAGTTTTAGACCTAAAGCTTAAAATTGGAGCTTCAGTGACTTTTAAATTATCTTAAGAAATTTATGTTGAAATATTTCACAATAAAATAAACTACAGCTAGGTGAAGTGGTACACACCTGTAATTATAGTGACTCAGGAAGCTGAGGCAGGAGCCGGTTTGACACCAGCCAGGGTAACTTAAAAAGACCCTATCTCAAAATAAAATGTGTTAGATGCAGCTCAGTGGTAAGCCACCCTTAGGTTTAATCTCCAGATACCACAATAATGCAGTCAATCAATCAATTTATAATATTAAATTATGTAAATTTAAAACTAGACATGAGTCACCATATCAAGACCAGTTCTAAGTTAATTATTGCCTAAGCACTAATGTTATAAATGTGATAAATGTGTAAGGGTAAGTGAAGAAGGCTTGGGTTCTGGTCCTGCTGCTGGCTTTGAAAATGTTAGTAACAACTTGAAGAATTGACTTACATATCCTGTGTCTGTTTCTTCACTCTAAAATTTCTAGTGATGATTTAAAGTCAATTTGTGATTGAAAAATTATTGTGTGCCCTTTAGAAAATGGGGACATTTGAACTCAACCAGCTATAAATGTGAATGACTTCCTACTGCTTATAATGTAAAATTCAAATTCCTCAAAATTTGCCTACCCTCTATAATATAGCCCTAACCTTGCTTTTGAACTCACTTGCTCCTTTAAAACAAATCATCCACTCCAGTCTTACTAATCCATTCATGGTCTATCAATCCAGTAAAGTTCTTTCTTAAATCCTTGTCTTTACTTGTGAAAATCATAGCAGAATGAAGACATTGGTAAGATATGTTACCAACACTCCAGTCATTTTAACCAGTTTACACTAGCTCTATAATCTTAAGCAAGGCATTTTTTGTTTGTTTGTTTGCTCAATTTTTCCACCTCTAAGTCTGTTTCTTCTTTTATAACAAAGGAACAATGGTATCTATTGCATTGATTTTTAAGATTAGATATTTAAATTATTTTATACACACGTTTTAGTTAGCTTTGTGTCACTGTGACGAAAAGACCTGAAAAAAAAAAAAAGAAAAAAAAGCTTAAGGGAGGAAAAGTTTATTTTGGTTCATGGTTTCAGAGTTCTCAGTTCATAAATAGCCAACTCCATTGCTTTGGGTCCATGGTGATGCAAAATGTCATGGCAGAAGGGCATGGCAGAGGGAAGTAGCTCAGGACATGGAAACTAGGAAGCAGAGAGAGAGAGAGAGAGCTCTGCTCACCAGGGACAAAATATAAAAGGCCCACCCCTGGTGACCTACTTCCTCCAGCCACATCCTAATTGCCAACAGTTACTACCCAGTTAAACCATATGAATGGATTTATCCACTGATTAGGTTATACCTCTCATAATCTGATAATTTCACCTTCGAACATTCTTGCCTTATTTCACACCTGAGCTTTTGGGGGGACACCTGAAATACAATCATAGGAATATGGAAATTTCTTAGAATAGTGCTTGGCACCTGCTAAGCACTTTTTAGCATTTGTAATATGAAATACCTGTTATATAGCATGTCTTTTCTGTCCATTACAACCCCATCATAAATCAAATCATCTCCATGAAGCTACCTCTACTATTCTCCAATCTTAAGCAAGATTCTTTCTTCTTGACTTCTGAAGAACATAAGATCAATTTCAGGTTTTGGTTATTCATGATGCACATACACAAGTCTTGGTCATTCTGTGACCAAGGGTGGAACGCTTTCTTTGTTCAGATTATATGACATCACCCCCTCTATCAGCTCTGCCCCTGCTGCCAAGCTCTCCTTTTCCATCTCCTTTGCTAATTTATTCTTCTGTTCCCAGTCTCTAAACCTTGGCACATCTCAGTGCTCACCACTGACCTTTCTTAATTCTCCTAATTCAGCCTTTGGGCAATCTCATCTCTCAGTGACAAACCAAACAAAATAATTTTATGTTGAAGTTTTGGAAATTTACATCAAGAGCACAGATCTCTCTCTTGAGTCCCTCACTAATGTAAGACCTTTTTTTTTTTCCTGTACAAGGGATTGAACTCACGAATACGTGACCCCTGAGCCACATCCTCAACCCTATATTGCAATTTATTTAGAGACAGGGTCTCACTGAGTAACTTAGTGCTTTGCCTTTGCTAAAGTTGGTTTTGAACTCAGTATCCTCCTGCCTCAGGCTCCTGAGCCACTGGGAGTACAGGCATGAGCCACTGCACCCAGTTTATTGTGAGATATCTTAAACTCACATAACAACTAAAAGCATAACCTGCACTGTAAAACTACTCCTTTCATGATTTTCATTGTCCCCCGAATGGCAAGTCCACATTCCCATTTGTTCTAGCCTCTGATACTCTGAGTCATTTTCAATTTCTTTCTTTTAAATCCTGTGCAAATGCATCAACAAATCCAGTTGTCTCCTCCTGAAAAATGCATCCACAATCCAACCTCTCCCCCTGTTATTGTCCTGATTCGAGTCACCATCATCTCTCATCCAAATTATCACAATAGTTTTCTATCTAAACTCACTGCCTCTTTTCCACCCAACCATTTATTCTTCAGAAGGACCCTGGGTAATCTTTTTCAAATTTAAATCAGATCATGTTACTCCTCTGGGAACCACCGCCCCCCCAATGATTCCCAATGCACTCAGAGAAGCAGCTGACATCCCAGTGATGCTGCAAGTCTCCACTTGATCTGGCTGTTCTGCTTCTGTAAGTGCCTCTCCTCCCATTCTATCACTCCCCTCCAGCTACACCAACCTCCCTGCTAGTCCTTGACTGCTAGGACCAAGTGCACGTCCTCTTTATTACCTGTTCAATTTTCTCTGCCTCAAACACCTTTTCCCTCTTAGCTACATGGCTTTCTTACTATATTATCCTTTGCATGTCTCAAACGTCTTCCATAACCATAAAGTAGCACCACCAAAACCATTCTTATTACTCTACAAACCTCTCTTTTATTTTTATTCTTCAGACAACCTTTCACATTATATATTTTACTTATTTCTTTATTTATAATCAGACTTCCTTCTTTAGAAATTGAGCAGCAATTGTCTATGTTAGGTTCAATACTGATCTTCACCTTCTAGACTTTAGGTACTTAATAAATATTTGTTGAGTGAATGAATAATGATAAAATGTTCAATATGTGTATATTGTGAAATTTTTCATCTAAGTTGCAAGCTCACCCTCAAAATGGAAAGTTTAGTCTTTCCTCATATTGACAGTTTTTGGCTCAGAGTCGAAACTTCATAGATGTTGGCATTGGGGGGTTAGAATCAGTAATTAATACAGTCAGTCTGAGCTGAGCTAAATGATCTCTTCAAATGGCTTGGATCAGTAGTATGAACATGTGGTGAGCAAATGGATTATGCTTCCTAGCATGTTTTTGCATTGACATTATGCTGCAATGTGGAGAAATGTTTGTTTTTCCTAACTAACATAAACAAAAATACCAAATGAATGACAATAGTGTCAAGGTATTCAACAGTCTTCCATTTGGTTGAATTGTTCTCATCAGTTTCCAATGTTATTCTTTCTTTAATCATAATGCCACCCCTTTCCCATTCCTGGGTAACTCTCTCAGGAATGAGTGGTGGCATAAAGGACGTGGCAGGTAACTTCTTATTGGTAAACAGCACTGTCCAGTTAGTCATCCTCAGCAAGTGAAATCAGCTTCAAATATGGTTCATTTGCTTTGAACTTGCAACTTTTCTGCCTCCAAGAGTGATGTCTGATGGAAGATGACACCCTACAGCACATTTCCATCAAGACAGTCCCCCAACTTCCAAAGGAGGAGCTGGAATGGTTATTCCACTGCTGAGCTTGCTCCATGGCCTGTTGTGAGAAATCACTTTTTCCCAAACCCAGGAGTTGGTTTTTCAGATGCAATGTTCCCGTCTTCTCTCTTGAGGAAAGAAATTACGTTGTGAACCTATCAGATTAGTTTATTCCTAGATCATAAAGGAAAAATCTATTAGAAATCTGTGCTTTGGCATTAGGCTGTAATAAAATAACTCTAATTAGGATTTTGAAAAATACCTTATGATGCTTTTGGAGAAAGGTAGTTGGTCTAATAGTTGGTTCCCAAAGGGTCAACCACAATACTTCTATTTAGACTCTGAAACTGGAATGACTTGCTTTAGTATTGATGGAAAAACAAAAATGTGTGCTGTCGTAGAATCACCTTTGTGCTGGTGGTCAAAAAACCTGAATTGTACTTACATGGATTAGAGTTGAGTCCCAGTTTTCCAAGTGACTACTTCAATAAATTTGAGTAAGTCCCTTTACTGCTAAAGGACTTGGTTTCCCCATTTGTTAAAGAACAGTTATTTGGACCTCATAAAATTATTGTATAGATTAAGAAACATAATAATTTAAAGAACACAGTTTGGTAAAAAGTGACATTCCAAGAAATTCATACTTTGCCTATAATGACAAGCTTTAACTTTTATATCTTTGGTCACATGTTACTTTTGATTATGCTGATTTTATCCAGTGCATACCCTCCCATTTCAAACAGCTTTCCTTCCTTCCCTAGTATATCAATGCACCCTAAATTAATCCTTGGCTTGGCAATATTGACAGAATATTTTTTGCATGCATTTCAACAACAATAAAATTCAACAGTTATTTTTGTCTTCAACTAGACATAGTATATGTAGATGACTAAGATGTATCTCTCATGCTTTAATGGGCTTACAACAGAGGAAAGTAAACAAAGATATAAGCAACTAAGCAGAGTGCAATTCATTCATGCATGCATTTATTCATTCTTCCCTTCAATAAGTCAGCAAATTAACTTTGTGTTCATTCTACTGATATGAAAATAAATGAAGTGGGGCCTCTGTGCTTAAAGTATATTAGGGATTGCTTTTGTAGGGTCCTAAATATTATGCCCTAATTCACCTGTGATCTGTTCACTTGCAACGTGTCTTAGCCATCTCTTCTGAACAGGATTGTGAGTTCTTTGTCATATTCATCTTTTTATCACCATTACTGAGCTTAATGGAGAATTTAGCACACAATAGATTTTCATTAAACAGCTGCAATTTTTAACTCTATAGCTGGCAGAATACTAAATACATTTCCACGAGTAATCTCATTTATTTTTCACAATAACCTTGAGACATGGGCACTATCACACCCTTTCTGTAGCTGAGAAAACAAGTTTACTTGTTTAAAACATGACAATTAATAATACATAGTCTTATTAATGAGATTCACACTCTGCCTTCTGTTTACAAACCCAAAATCCTTCCAATGGTATCAGAAAGTACATGGATACTGATTTGGAGACCAAAGTTTGAAAAAGGGTTGAACCTACCACGGTGTGATTCCAGCTCTGCATTCATTTCTCCACACAGAACGAGACCCCACCCACCAGTTTCTGCAGCACTTCACCAAACTGGTATGCCCTGAGATTCTTAATCTTTGCATTGCTGGTTGTGTCCACAGAACTTCTCTGCATGGGTTTCACATTACCTGTGAAAGAGAGAGAACAATATTTTCAGGAGACAATCTTAACCTTAATGCCTGGTGGGAACAAGATCTGAGCTCTTGCAGATGCCAGATGGACGAGATAGACTGCTTTTGCACGTGAAGGATTTTCTCTCTGGGCTCCTTTTCAGATCATTATCAGACATGTCCTTCTCTTCTCTTGCTTCTTCTGTCAACTTCAGGAGGACTGTGTCTGAGCCCCTAGCTAGGTGAGTCTAAGCACCGCTACTTCAGCAAATGTCTAGGATTCTCACAGGCTTGTCTGCACCCATCATATTCTATCTTCTTCCCAAAGCGATAGTCCTGCAGGGATCCTGAGTCTTCTTATCACTTATGGTCCGTCTACCAGACTCCTGATATGTAATGAAAACTCTTTAGCTTAGGACAAAGCATTTTAGTGACAGTTTCCAGATCTAGATGTGAAAATGAGGAGAAGCTCCAGTTTCAGGACCTCCACCCTGTGAGTCAAAGGAAACTCCTTTAAGTCAACTGATGCTATCCTCTCCCCTGGCATTTCCTCTCCTATTCAGTACAGCAGTCCCAGGGACCCAGGTCTCAGCTCTGACCTGAAGGCAGAATTCCTCTGCTTCTGAATGCATACAAATCCCTGCCTATGCTTTTGTGTATGTGTGTCTCCCATCATGTGTAGACTGACTCAGGGCTCAGAGCAGATGAGGCAGGAGGAGCTAAGCAAGGATGCGGTCTCTACTGAAGAGGAACCTCAGCCTGACCCATAGTGAGCTCTGCAGCATGAATTGCACTGTAGAGTTGATTCCATGTGGAAGACGCACATTGTCGACTCACGCACTAGGGAATCAGTCAAATAAGCTATTTCCTTTTAAGCCAGGAACAGGTCTTTGGAGAAAGCAGTGGCTGAGAGACAACAACAGTAAATAACCTCAGTAGCTGTGGAATTGGCATACCCGCTATCAAACAGTATTCAAAAGGGGCATGGATGGTGTCCAGGATGCTTTCTACCTCCATGGAAGATAGGAGAGACTGAAAGATGCACAGTTGTCCAGTGTAACCTGCCACATTCATCTAAACGCCTATGTCTGCCCCCCTAAAAGGACAGTGAAAATATGAGCCTGACTCAAAACCAGGATCCAAGATGGCTTCCTGGCAGTCTGTCTTCCTTCTGTTCTTTTTCTCCTGCTCCTGCCAACGTTCTTCCCTTTGATCCCACACTGGGTTCTCATTTCTGAATCAATTCTAAGTTTTCTCCTCCAGGCTATGACTGGGCTTGTTCCTTCAGCTTCCAGCATCCCCTGAGTTGAGATGAGCAGCCTTGACCCCAGGCTCCCAATCCCTCATCCCAGTCCTGGCTACTAATCAAGAGTGGCCCTGAGAGCCTTTCTCTCAAGCAGAAGTGGAAGACCAGATTATTCATCTGAAAAGTTCACAAGAAAAACTTCTTACAGCATTCTTCACCGTCATGCCTCTGAATCCGTATTTTATAGTCTTTTATTTCATGGACACCAAATGGCAAGTATTGTTTTTACATTAAAAAGAGAAACTATTTTTAGTGTGCAGAGGGAACAAGATGATATATGCTGCAGTTGTCAACTGTCTTTTAAAATGTATGTAGCACACTGGAACTCATAAATATTTAAGAGGACTAAATAATTATCTGAAGCTCCCTGGTCCGCTTTTTAAAATTATCATTTCCACAGGGAGCCAGGGAGCATTTGTTCTTTGTCAACTGTCCAGACAGGATTATCATATTTGAAAACTTGTCCCTCCTGTTTGTTACTGCTTTTGTCATTTTTGACTCACTACCCAGCCCCCCTCTTCATCTCCCTGCTGGTTTCAATGCCACAAACGAGGCAAGGGTGCCAAAATAGCTCCATCAGCCTCTTTCAGAGAGCAGAGCTGACCATCCTCAGAACCTGCTAGAGAGGGGTCAGAAAGAGAGGCCAAAGGAGAGACATAGAGGACATGCTGCCTTCACCTGAGTTGTCAGGGAATCTCCCAGGCAAAGAAGTGTGATAATGCCTCAGCTATTTGGGATAGTCTAAGAATGTGTGACAGGATAAGAAATTTTCCCAGATGGAAAATGACAGCAATGTGGTCAAATAGAAAAAAAGCAGAGAAATCTGTAATTCTATGTCAGCTATTTAGTAATTGTGCAGTTTTAATGTGTAACTTATTATAAAGCAAAGCTTATAATAGTTATCTTGCAGGTTTATTGTGAGAATTAAAGCTAATGTTGTAAGAATTAGTTAAAATGTAGAGCACAGTACCTGACACCTATTAGAAGCTCAATAATTGGTAGAGATTATGATTTTTATCTTATTATTATTCACTCTATTAAGTAGTAGCATTTAAAGTTATCCCCCAAAATACTTAAAAATGTGTTTATAGGAGTTCCCATCCGTGACATGAATATTTTTTAAATGTTGCATTTCCTTGGTGATTCAACATCAGTATTGCTGGGGTTAATAATTTCAACCTAGGACTTGGATAACCTTCAGGTTTTTAGAAATAGGTAGAGTTGATTGTCTCTCCACTAACTATTGTAAGATTTCAATGCATTCCCTTTTGTTCATACTTATTTTTCCTGACTTCTCTACTTCTATGTCATTTCTCAGAGCAGGTATGTGTTTGCTTATAGAAAAAGCTCTTCTTATATCCCCACTTCCAGGTTGATGTGTATTTGTAAACCAGAGCACCAGGCTTGGCAGAATTGCAAATATTCAGAATTTGTGTTCCTGGGAATATAGAAGACAATATATCATGAGAGTCCTACCAATAAAAACACCTAGAAAAAAAATTGGATGAAAAATAGTAAATGTGATTGGAATGCAGAGTAGGGCTCTCAAAATTATAAGGTAAATATCAAGGAACCAAAAGGGAGAAACCATCTAAAAACAGTCATGAGTAGGCAGTGAGAGCTCAGTTGCTTTGGGGTAATCTTGATGGAGAGAATTTCAACAACCATACGTGGGTAGGGGGAAAAGGTTGTTGGCTAATACAAAGACCTCCGTAACCCTGTGATACTGAAAATGCTTTATCCTTAGTATTAAGATAGACTAGAGTATTTTTAATGGCACTCCAAAGATAAAGAAAAAAGAAAAACCTGTCTTTTTTGCTTTGAATTCTGAATGGGAGTGGGGGAATCCCCTGAAAATTTACAAACATAATGCTGTGTTCATGAGGGTTTAAACTTTGACATGTGTAGCTCCCACGTGGTCCAGGGAGCCCCAAGATGGATACATTTAGACAAAAGCTGGTCCCAACTTGTAATATTTCAGGAGGGCTGGGCAAAGACCCTTGTCATAGCCAGAATTCTTTAGAAAGTGAAGCTCATGACACAGGATTCAGGGGCTACTGTTCTATAGGGTAGTGTGAGACAAAAAGAGCTAAGCTGGGATGGAAGGAGCTGCCAACATGAGGCTATGTTGCTGAGTCATGCAGCTGCTTACTGACTCCACACCCTCCTCCATGCAACTGTGTCACTCTGTTGTCTTTCCAGAAGAAGTAAGGGGACAGCTCTATCTCCTAACTCCCTGTTGCTTTTGCCAGTAGTTACCCTATGAGGTATTAACTCCCCCACTCTTCTGGTGTGCACTGAGTAAGGTGTATGATGTTCTTCACCTTGAAATCAAAAGGGAAGCTCCAGGAAAGAGGTAAGAGATGTGTAGTATGAATCTGGGGCCAGGTGATGTTGGGTGGTGCCCACAAGAAGTCAGTAGGAGTCATGAAAGAGCTGATCAACATTGTGGCAATCAGAACAAGAAGTTATTTGGGCTGAGAGGTTTTGAAGTGGAGCATTAGTGATGTCTTACATGCCAGGCTACACAAGATGACCACAGATGAAACTCCGTTGACAATATACTTGCAAAAAATATTACAAAACACAAAAAAAGCAAAAACCATGAGCAGAAGCAAACCAACCAACATAGAGTTGAAAGAAATTCTGTCCTAGTTTGAGGTGTGCTTAGTTTGTTTCAAAAAAGACAGGTTGGTACTCTGGAAAGCAGAATGGAGATTACTCAAATACTAGAACTGAAACCATCATACGATCCAGCTATCCCATTCTTCAATATTTATCCAAAAGAACTAAAATCAACAGACTATAGAGACACAGCCATATCAATGTTTGTAACAGCACAACTCACAATAGCCAAGATACGGAACCAGTCCTGGAGCCTGTCAATAGATAAATGAATAAAGAAAATGTGGTATATACACATGATGGAGTTTTACTCAGCCATAAAGAAGAATTAAATTATGGCAGTTGCCAGTAAATGAAAGGAACTGGAGATCATACTAATTGAAATGAGCCAGACTCAGACAATCAAGGGTCAATTATGTTGTCTCATCCACGGAAACTAGAACAAAGCAAGTGGAAAGAAAGTGGTGGATCAGGTATCGTAAAGACAGAGGGAGGATCAGTGGAATAGAAGGAGATGGAGGGGACCAGAAAGAGGGAGAAATGCAGAAAGAATTTGACAAAATTATGTGCATGTATAAATATACCACAGTGAATTCTGACTTTATGTGTATCTATAAAGCACAAATTAAAAATATATAAGTGAGTGGAGGGCATAACAGTAGAGCAGAATAAGGGGAACAGGGGGAAGGAGGGGGAGAGACAAAGGGTAATACCAGGGACTGAAACAGTAAACTAATTTCCACCCATGTATGATTATGTCAAAAGGAACCCAGCTATTTTGTATACCTATAATGTATCAATAAAGAAAAAGAAAGAAAAGAGAAAAGGAAGTACAGGTTGGAAAAAAGTGGGAAAGTAAACAATTTTACAGTGGGGGAAACTGGTGATCACCCTTGGTAAGTTGATCAGGTTCATCAATGATAAGGCACATCACCAAGATATACCCTTGCCTGTATGTGATGAGACTGGAGCTTTCCTTCCCAGACAACCTTGAGAAAAACATGACATAGAGCCAAAACGAAGGATATTCTAAAAAGTACATGCTGAGTTCTCTTCAAAACCCTCATAGTCAGCAAAAACTGTTATGGTCCAGAAGAGCCCAAGCAGATGCAATGCCTTCCTGTAACTGGTCTCCTGAATGGGGTCCTGGAACAGCAGAAGGACCTTAGGTGAAAAAGTTATGAAAACTAAATAGACTGTGGGGTTTAGTCAAAAGTAAAATAATAATATTAGTTCCTTAGTTGAGACAAGTATGGCATAAAATTTAAGAAGATGAATTCAGGGAAAACTGAAGAGGATGCATGAGGTACAGGAACACTCTATCAACCTTGTAACTTCTCAGAAATATCTACTGCAAAAAACTACTCTAAAATAAAAATTTTATTTGAAACAATGATATAGTGATAGATTAAACTGGTACAAATGCAGAGTCTAAAATCATCAGTATTATCAGTAGTTTGTCTTCTTTCTTGGCTGGCTGCATCCAGATGGAAAAAGAAGCAGAGGAGGAGCGCAGACTGGTGGAAGCTGGGGCGCGTCCAAGAAAGGGACCAAAGAGGGTTGGTGGTTTTCCAAGAGTCAGAGCTCACACGATGAGGGGCCTCTGGGATGGGAAGCAGCCCAGGAGGTTAGGAGATTTCTTACAAACATAGGCAATGAGCAAATAAATCAATATATTGAGGATAAACGGGGCCAGAAATCCTGTCAGAGAGAAAGTTACACATATGGAAATGTGGAAAGTTAGAATAAACACCGTGGTCTTGCTCTCAGTTGGAGGTAGGAGTATAAACGTGGTTTTCAAAATATATGGGTAAATATAGAAATAATTATAGATATATATAAACACACATATACACTCAATGCACCATGCATAATTCATAAACAATGTATTTATATGTATCTATGTGATATCTTTGTGTACATACACATAGTTTTAGATACCTAAATTAGGAACTAAAGGAATTAGGGCCTCTTGGAGAAATGACTAATTTCAGGTCTGGGGCAGAGTAAGTAAAAGATGAATCTGGAAAATCCTAAGTCTGAATGTAGGTACAGAATATGATTGGGGACACATCAAAAGAATGAGAGTCTGCTCAAGGGCTACTGGTCAATGCTCAGGGATTGCAAGTATCACAACAATATTTTATGAGATTCATGGATTATGACCTATTGAATAAAATGAGAATCCACCAACCTACACTCATAAAACTAGATAAACAGGGGAATTTCAAGTAATAAATATAAAACTAGAATTCAAGTATTAAATGCTAGAAGAAAGGAGGGAAATATAAAATCAACCCTTAGTAGCTACAATCATCATAATAAATGAAGGCAAGAAACATCCATTATGGGGGGACATTAAAATAAGGAAGTAAATTCCTACACAGTTTTAAAGTACCTCTTCTCAAAAGATGTACTAGTTGCAAAGGGGAAAGGAGTAGCTATAAAATGGAAAAATCTAGTAGAAACCCCCTAAGCCATGATCACCATCAGTAACAGGCAAACCAATACTGCACACGCCCCAGGAGAAGCCAGGAGAACTTGGCATCTGCTTTGTAACACTCTGGCTCCAAAATGCAGAGTGTGGGCACACTTGTGAGTAAACTTAGGTTAGGCAAATTCAAACTGAGAAACTGTTTGCAAAATGACTGACATTAATCTTCAAAAACATCAAGGTCGTAAATGCAAAGAAACACTGAGAACTGTTCTGCATTGAAGGAGATTAGAGAGGGTAACTGAGTGTAATGTGAGATTTTTAAACCGGATCCTTTGGTTCAGAGGAGATTCTCGTGACTCACTCTGCTGGAGTACCAAGGACCAGAGGTACACTCCTACTTCAAAGAAAAAGAAAACTAAACACATTATATAAAACAATAGTCTTTAGTTAGAGGGTAGTGACTTCTCAGGACTGTGATGACTAAAAGTCTTTCTCCGTGGGGACCCCTAGACTATTTGAAGAAGACTTTTGAATCATATTTTCTTTATCCATTCATCTGTTGAAGGGGACCTAAGTTGGTTCCATAGCTTAGCTATTGTGAATTGAACTACTACAAACATTGATGTGGCCCAATCAGCAAAATAATAAAAAGTATATTAATGTTTAAAGGTACTTCACAAAAGCAGAGTATAAAAATGGGACAATAATTATATAAAGTTTTTGCTTGTTTTTTTTAAATTATTTTTTATTTGTTCTAATTAGTCATACATGACAGTAGAATGCATATACCTTTTGATAGATCATACATAAATGGAGTATCATTTATCATTTTTCTTATTGTATATGTTGTAGGATCACATTGGTCTTGCAGTTGTATATATACATGAGGTAATAATGTCTGTTTCACTCTACTATCCTTCCTTCCCCCATACCCCTTTCCCTCCCTTAATTTAGTATCAGTAAGATGGGAAAAAAACAATAATACAATGACACATTACATTCAACAAAATATATAGAAATAGAAATTTTGGTAAGTTAAATTTGGTAAAAACATTGAACAATGGGATGCTTCTCAATAATGAAAGTTTGCTTCAGATATCAATAGATATGACATACACATATAAATATATGGACAGAAATATATATGTATACATGTATGTGCATAAATACATATATGTGCTTATTTATACACATACATATACATGGACATACATGTGAAGAGAATTGTCATTATTACATATACCTACATATGTATATATATATGTACAAGAATATGCATGAAAAAGAATATTTATAACATTACTAATCATAATAGCAACAAACTAGTAACCATACAAGTATTCCACCCATTCTGCATGAAAAATAATGGAACATTAAACAATAATGAAAATATCAAACTCACTAAATGTGAAAGGATTAATCCAAATATAAGATTTTGAATCAAATAATGCAAACATAAGAGACTTACTGCATTGTTCTATTTACATAAAGTTTAAAAATAAAATAGCAATTATACAATGTTAGATACCATGTGCTTGCAAAACTTGGAGAAGAGAAAGAGAAGAATGTTTGGTTGGAGTTAGGAGGATGCTTCCAGATTCCTCAGTATTGTGTTCATTCAGATAAAACTACTTAATAGCAATTTACTGAACATTGTATCGCTACAATGAAGTTTTAAAAGAATATTTGGTTCAATTTAGAATTTAAAAAAATAGAACAAATGTAAATGTCCTTCAATATGTTAGTAATGAATAAATTTATGGTGCATAGCTAATATGGAATAATAAACAGTCATTTAAACACTGTGATACTAAGATAAGGCACTAAAGTGGAAAATATGAAGTTACAAAATATTTATAATGTGATTCTACTCTACCCAAAAAAAGTTTAAAATCATGACTCCTTTCAAATTACTTCTGGATAAACATAACTTCCTTTGCTA
Source organism: Sciurus carolinensis (assembly GCF_902686445.1). Taxonomy (NCBI): domain Eukaryota; kingdom Metazoa; phylum Chordata; class Mammalia; order Rodentia; family Sciuridae; genus Sciurus; species Sciurus carolinensis. Next base: position 34,026,457 of record NC_062229.1, read on the forward strand.
GTTAAAGTGGCCATTCCTGAAATTACTCAGCAATCTGAGTCAGCTCAGAAATATATTTTTGCCTGTTTTCAGTAAGTTCCTTGTATGAGTAATGACCTATCTAGCCAGAAAATTTCCCCTTTCTTTACTTACCCTGGGAAAATGGTCCAAGTTGCAGAATAGCTATAATATTCTCTAACATTCTTGTGATCTGAGATAAGTAAGACCATCTTTTCTTTATCTGAATTTATAATATTAAGCCAAGCACAACCTAACAGAATCTTATCTCAGTTTTACCCTAATGATTGACCCTTGTAATAGTAAAGAAATAAAGTCTTTCGTCATACACTGATTATCTTATTTCCTAGTACTATTCCATTTCATGTCAATCATGGGGATTTTTTTTTCACCTATATTAAGGTGAAAATGCAAATTTCAGAAAACAAAATAAAATGGCCATATTTATGTGAACTAACATTATGTCGAAGGAGATGCACATATACTTTCAGGCTTATGAGCATAAATATGCAGTGAATACTTGGAGGTTAGATGGAGAAAGGAGAGGCTGGGGTCTATATTCCTCTAGCTCCTTCCTGTTGCTCTGAGTTCTGCAGAAGTACTGTTTTTCCACACACAAAGGCTACACTCATACCTCTCCATTCTGGAAAAACTCTGTCCCTAGGCTTTAACCTGCCTAATCACAGGTAACTGCTGGGATTTAAAAATATAAATACTTTTTAAAAAGCCAAGCTTGAACCTCAGAGAAATTTAGAAAGATTTTATGTTTGTAGAGCTGCAGATAAGAAACCCCCACATTAATTTCCTGTTGCAGGGTGATATGGTTTAGATATGAGGTGTCCTCCAAATGCTCGTGTCTGAGACAATGCAAGAAAGTTTAGACGTGAAATGATTCCCTTATGAGAGCTTTAACCTAATCACTGCATTAATCCTCTGAAAGGGATTAGCTGGGTAGTAACTGTAGGCAGGTAGAATGTGGCTGGAGGAGGTGGGTCATTAGGGGCATGTCTTTTGGGTATATGTTTTGTGAGCTGAGCTTAGTCTCTCTCTCTCTGGTTTCTGGTGGTCATACCTTGAGCTGCCTTCTGCCACCACACTCTTCAGCATGATGTTCTGCCTCACCTTGGGCCCAGCCTATGGACTGAGACCTCTAAAACCATAGCCCTAAAATAAATTTTTCCTCCTCTATAATAGTTCTTGTCATGTCTTTTGGTTAGAGCAGTGAAAAAGTTGACTAAAACGCAGGATCACAGCCTTTTCATGCCTAGTATGCCCACTTTGAAGAAGAAATTAAAGTGAACCAGTGCATATTCTCTATGAAACATGAAATATATGGAATGAAGAGGTTTAAACAGAAGCTGAAGGTGATGTTCATGTCAACCTAAGTGAGAACTATCCAATGCAGATGAACAAAGTTTTTTTAAATATACTGTGATTCATTTTCAGGAGGACATGTGAGAGGTAAAGGGAAGGAGAGGGTTTGTATATACATGTATGTAGGAAACAAGTGATTTGTAGTTCCCTAGAGTCAAACTCATGGCTTTGGTCTTTGCAAAGAGGAGGAAGGGAGAAGTCATGGATCAGTAAAAGAAGGCATTGCATATAACTTTGCACATGCATGTGCTCAAAGAATCAGAATCAGAACTAAGTGAAAAGTCAAATAGTGGATGGAAAGAAAAGACAGATCAATGTGAGGTGGGAGAAAAACTGCCTCTTTATGCTCATTTTCTGCAAATGGTCTGTCTCATATAAAGAATGGGTCTGGGTCTTAAAAAAATAAATACCTATTTTGCTTCTTGGCAAGGATCAAAGCAGGGAATTGTCTTGTTTCTTGTTTAAATTTTCCACTTTTATTATTGGCATCCACTGGCATTGGTTTTAGCCATTTATACCCTCTCCCTCTGATTCCTGGGAAGTGAAGTGAGTCAGAGGTCCCAAGAGGATTTTGCCCAAGTACCTCCATCTGTCTTGGTCTCTTGGGGGCTACTGATGTGGTGAGTTGTAGCTGTCATTTTTCTGCCTCACTAACAATTTTTCTTGGTATTTCAAATTGGTTTCAACATTAAGTGTTACTCTAAATATTGCCTCCTAGCCCCAGGCTTCCAAATGAGAATGGATCCAACAGCCTGTGAGCCGGCAGCTCCTGGGGGCTCTAGCCTGCCAATCACTCAGCAAAGAGAGATCTGCACTATTCTTTGGGGGACTGCTTAGCTCTGTCTTGGGATGCAGAGAGAATGGAACCAGAAATCCTAACACTAATCTGTTCTCTAAAGAATTCCATGGTGCTTTTTTCTTCCATTATTCAAAAACAAGTTTTTTTGAATAATTTAAATGACATTTTACATTTTATGATCTATGTGAATCATAGAAAATTTAGGAAACTACATAGAAAAATAAGTCATAAATCTAATGCCCAGGAACTGTTTACGTATTGACATGTTTCTTTTCATTCTTTTATCTATTTAATTAATATATACATATTATGTAAACATATAAATATATAAATATTTAAATCTAAGGGACAAGCTAGGAAGATGATTTCAAGAGCTTAGCCACCCTTTCTGCCTCTCTATTCCTATCTCAGGTATGCATGTGTGTGCTTCCAACTTGTCCCTATTATTTTATCCTTGTGAGGTTTTAGCTGCTGCTGCCATTGTTGCCTCTTTGGGACCCTTTTTAGATGCCCCAATCTTTAACATTATTTATTTGCACTAGTTCCAAAGTCTTTCTCAAAATCCTTACAAAAGGTGATATCATTCGAAAATAGAATCAATCCCATTTCTGAACACCCTCCTTTCCAACTTCACCACTGGGTCTCAGTTCCAGCAGAATTGCTCCCCACTGAAGGTTGTTATTCCTCTTGGTTCTTTTTCCTATGTAATTGTATGATGATACAAATGGTATGCTTTTACTTCATGTACAAACAGAGAAACAACATGTATCCCATTTGTTTATAATAAAAATAAATTTTAAAAAAAGTTTCTTGGTTGTCATCCATCTTCTTTCAGGGCTTGATAAATGTTGTTCCAAGCCCTTCTAGCTTTTAGGGTCTGGATTGAAAAATCTGCTGATAGCCTCATTGGTTTCCCCCTGAATGTAATTTGATTCTTTTCTCTCACAGCCTTTAAAATTCTGTCTTTATTTTGTATGTTAGGTATTTTCATTATAATGTGCCTTGGTGTGGGTCTGTTGTAATTTTGTGTATTTGGAGTCCTATAAGCCTCTTGTACTTGATTTTCCATTTCATTCTTCAGATATGGGAAATTTTCTGATATTTCTTTGAATAGATTGTTCATTCCTTTGGTTTGTTTCTCTGTGCCTTCCTCAATCGCAATAATTCTTAAATTTGGCCTTTTCATGATATCCCATAATTCTTATAGGTTCTCTTCCTGATTTCTTACCATCTTCTCTGTTTGGTCAATTTTGTTTTCAAGATTAAATATTTTGTCTTCAATGTCTGAGGTTCTGTCTTCGAGGTGTTCTATCCTATTGGTTATGCTTTCTATGGAGTTTTTAATTTGGTTTATTGTTTCCTTCATTTCAAGGATTTCTGTTTGTTTGTTTTTTCAGTATCTCTAACTCTATTGAAATTATCTTTTGCTTTCCGTATTTGCTCTTTTAACTGTTGATTGGTGCAAACATTCAATGCCTACATTTGCTCTTTCATCTCATCATTCAATGCCTGCATTTGCTCTTTCATCTCCTTGTTGCTTCCCTGATCGTTTTAATTATGTACATTTAAACTCCCTTTCTGACATTTCTTTTGCCATGCTGTCATTGTTTTTTTTTTTGTTTTTTTTTTTTTTTTGATATAGCATCTAGGTTTGTTTGGTATATTTTCTTCTCTTGTTTTCTCATATTGATCAGGTATCAGTGGGAATCTGAGATATTGCAGATTTCCTCTATTGGCTTATAGTAGGCCCTGCTCCAAGAAACTGCCTGCAGACCAGGCCTGCCCCAGAGGGAGCCTGGCTGTGCGTGGAAGGGGGGACCTGGCTGTTCGCGGAAACCTCTCACTGCCAGGCCCTGCTCTGAGAAGCTGCTTGTGGTCAGGGCCCACAGCTGGGTCCTGGGCTGGGGGCTAGCTGTGTGAGGAAAGCCTCTCACTGGGAGGTCCTGCTCTGAGAAGCTGCCTGTGGACCGGGCCTGCCGCCAGAGGGAGCTTGGCTGTTCACAGAAGCCTCATGCTGCCCGGCCTTGCTTCAAGAATCTCCCTATGGTCCGGGCCTGCTGCCCAGGCCAAGCCTTGACCAGTGGGAGAGACTCACCCAGCGAATCTGAGTTGGTCCCAAGTCTCTCAATACCTCCTCTTCTTGAATGCTGAGTTCTGGAGCGACATGAGATGCAGTCACCCTCTAGTCTGCCATCTTGGTCCTTGTACCTCTTAAGTTATATTAAAAACCATTATTTTTCCTTTTAAATGTCCATGTGGGACTGTGCTCAGGATTTACTCTCCTGCCATGTGTTTGAGAACAAATTGGTCAAAACTGACCTTTGTCCTATATACTCTCAAATGTCAGCTGTAATTCCTCAGAGATCACTCTTGGGGGCAAGGTGCCAAGCATCCTGGCTTCTTTTGTTTTTCTCTACAAGATGTGCCAACTGTCAGGATGGGTCCAGGTCTGGCTGACCATAAGTGGTTTCTCTTGGATGCATCAGGTTTATTTCTATTGCCATTGACCCGCCTCTTAGTAGAATGTATACTGGCTAGCTTCCTGTTCTCTAGGATTCTCTCAATCTCCCTTATCAGCAGATCAGGTGACTCACCAGAGGTGAAGGGCCCAGAGAGGGGGTCCTGTCATTCTTTGAATCCTGGACAACTTTAGTTTGAAAAGCCAAAATACTGGTTGCTTTTTCCATGGCCCTTTCACTTTTTGCATTGTTCACCATGTTTTTGAGTTTAAACACCAGGCAAGACAGTTTCACCTCTCATTTTCCAGAAATCCAGTATAGGTCTGGCTGCCTTTCTCCATAAGAAATGTGAGTTCCCCTGATGGATTCTCAGTTAAGTTCTTCAAGACTCAGAATGAATCAAGGTCCTGGGAACTGAAATATTGTAATTTTGCCCCTCATGGGGAACAGGGGCTTTTAAAAGAGGTGATTCAGGGAAAATCCTCCCCTTGGTTCTTGTTCTTGTGGATCTCTGGTCCTTGTGCTGATACGTAGGACAGCCCCTGGCACTACCTCCTAGTGGCACTTATGCATACCTTCCCCAAACTTCTTAGAATGCCATCACTCTGATTCACAATGCAGATGATCCTGGCATTCACTTTATTGCTCAGACCAGAAATTTGTACCCAGCATCTCCTCCCTAGCCTCATCCTCAGCACACAATCCCAAATCCTCTAACGCCTGAGTTGTGCTGAGTTGATCTGTTCTATTCATCCCTTCATCCCTCCAATATCATTCTGATCCAAATTCTGCTCATGTCTCCTTAGAAGTATACCAAACACCTCTAATTGGATGACTTCCCTCTGCCTAGCCCAGCTCTTCTCTCTCTACAACCTCTTTGAAAACAAAGGCAGTTCCATGCTCTTGTCTTCCAAGGCCTCTTATCACATTGTCATTTAGAAGTCTTCAACAGTGTGCCGTCTCCCAAGCTTGCTTTCAACTTGCGCACCTTTGCTCCGAGGGTGCATGCTAGAGCAGTAGTCATGAAAGTCTGTTCCCAAGACCAGCAGCATCAGTATCACCTAGCAACTGTAGAGAAATGCAATTTTCAGACCTCAGCCAACATCTCTGATGATGAGACTTCAAAAATTTGTGTTTTAAAACACCTTGCCATGAGTCTGATGCATGATGAAGTTTGTGCTGAACTTTAAATATTCAAACATAGTCTCGATTGGCTGTTAAGAGAGTGCGATTTTACATCTATAAGAAATTCTTAGGGTTCTCACTTTCTCAAATGACAATTCCATGACTGGAATGGCCAGCTAATTAATGGAAATGCTGGAAACAGCAGCTGCATCAGTGAAATATGGTGTTTTCACTATTCAGTGCTGCTTAGAGTACAATTTTTCTGCAAACGACCAAAAGAAATCCAAGGTTATGTGAATAAATGGTAGGAATTCTTGGTCATGTAAACCTCTGATAAAACAACTCATTTCTACAGACTTTATGATCAGAGAATGGAAGTTTTAATTAATGTCAGAAAGTTATTGAAAATGATCATTACCTTTTTTATTTAGAAAGCTCATTATTATCTTCTTTATTTCTTGATCATTTCCTTTATTTTCCTGACAAGCACTGAGATGTGGACTATAAGCTCCAGTAGGACAAGCATTATTTCTTCTAACTACTAATCTAATAATTATTAATTATTAATAGAGAGTTATTTCTATTATTACTAACTGAAGAACACAGATTCTCAGAATTATATAACAGGGTGTTTGTGAAGTGTACCAGTCACTTCTGTATGCTACATTGCTATATGCTATCAAGAGTGGTCAAACAATGTTTGAGAGAAATGTGAAGACCTATATTATAATTTTAGCTGTAAACTAGTAAATCTTTTTTCTTAGAATTGTTCCAAGAAAGATGCAAATGTATATTCAGAGGATGTTCCCTGAAGATATTTTTATAATAGCAACAAATAGGCAGGATAACTTCCTAATAAATTAAGACATATTTATGTTAAGGGATACTATCCAACTATTACAACTAATGGAGGTTCATTTATATATGTTTTTTATTTTTACAGACTGCATTTTGATTCATTATACACAAATGGGGTACAACTTTTCATTTCTATAATTGTGCACGATGTAGATTCATACCATTTTTGTAATTATACATGTACATAGGGTAATATTGTCTGTCTCATTTATATATTTTGATGAGGAAAACTCTCCAATACATATACACTCTTACATGAAAGAAGTCAAGCTATGACACATTTACAATTTATAAAAATTTAGTTTATAGAAGCACAAAAATAATGATATGCCTATAATATATAACATATACAATGTATCAGATGACTCTGCCCTCTGGAGTATTTCCACTCCCATTCATCTCTCCTTTATTGTGCTTTATCTATTAAGGTTTAATTTACTGTCAATAAAATGTGCACTCTGAAGTGTGAAGCCCAATGGCATCTTATAAATACATATACCTTTATACCTACCACCCAGACCAAGATATAGATCAAGATATTTCCAGCATCCTAGAATATGTTTCTTTATATCCATGTTTAGTTAAGTCCCTCCATACCCAACAAGAGAGTTATTTTTCTGATTCCTAGGCTCACAGATTCATATTGCTTAAATTTCGAATTTCACACAGATGGAATAATGCTACATATCCTTTGTGAGTAAGTTTTCCACTGCTGTGACTAAAACACCTGACTGGGACAACTCAGAGGAGGAAAAGTTTATTTGGGGATCATGGTTTCAGAGGTTCTGTCCATGATGAGCCAACTCCATTGCTCTGAGACCAAGGTAAGGCAGAATTACATGGCAGAATGGTGTGGCAAAGAAAAATTGTTCAGCTCCTTTTAGCCAGGAAACAGAGAAAGAGAGGAGGAGCCAGGGGGCAATATATAACTTCCAACAGCATGGCCCCAGAAATCTACTTCCTCTAACTGTGCCCAATCTTCCTACTCACCACCCCATACTATAGACCTTCCAAATTTTTAATCCATCAAGGGAATTAATCCTCTGATTAGGTTACATCTCTCATAACCTAACCATTTCTCCTCTGAACATTCTTGCATTGACACAGGAGCTTTGGGGAGACACCTGGTATCCAAACCATACCATGTTCTTTTGGATATATAGCTCCTTCTACTCAACAGAATGCCTTAGAAATTCACCAGTGCTGTTACATGTCAGTAGATATTCCTTTTTATCACTGAATAGTATCCCACTGGGGAAGCATACTTCCATCGGTTCAGTCATTATTCTGTTGATGGACATTTGGGTTGTTTCCAGGTATTGTTAAAGGTTCGTTAATTTTTGCAAACAAGACATCCCATCTGTTTTACCCTCTTTCTCCTGCCCAAAAGTCCCTTGCACATTATCCCTCTCAAGACTTCCACTCAAGTCCAGATGTCTTTTATGACCACAAGGAACCCCAGTGCTACATTTTTCACTTATCCTTTTAAAATTAAACTTAACTTCAACTTAAAGCATGTGACTCAAACATCAGAAGTCACTGTTACTAGATAATGTTTTCCTGGGACAGCTCCCCGGACTCAATGGAAAGCTAGAGCAGAGCAAAGGTAGTTTCCTCTATTTGTCCACATATATTATACCTGTAGCATTGTGCCATATGCAATATTTGTTAAATGTTAAATCTGTAACTTCATGTTGCCTTGATAATGGCCCAATACTGTTATAATATCTACAAATTTCATCAACAACAACATCATTAATTGGGTGCCTGCTATGAGCCAGATGCTCATACCTCAATTCCATTGCCAGTTTCACTTCAAATAACTGGGATTACTTAACAAACGACATAGCTACTTAAAGCCCGCATTGCAGTGTATGTAAAATCAGAGTACTAGTTTTTATGGCTAAGAGGTTTTGCTGAGGCATAGAGTTTTGCATGGTGCCAAGAAGCCAGTAAATGTGTAATAATCATCATCTCATTGTACTTTAAATACATTTATTAAATTTTATTTAATTCTGCAGTTTTAGCAGCATTTCCATCATCATCCTCTATCCTTTATAGTACTATTATTGCCTGGCAGCAAGTTATTAATTTGCTTATGTCCCATCTTTTCTCACTAACATGCAAGTTCCTTGAGGATCAGAACTATGTCTCTTTTAAGAATTGTATTCCTATACCTAGAAGCATGCCTGATGTTCAGTAGATTTCCAATATATATTAATTGAATATATCAATGAATTTATGTAGTATCTATCTGGTTATGGGTGAGACTGAGGCTGGATACCTTACATTAACCTAGCAAGTTTAAGGCTTTGAGGGTGACCCACCTTTGATCTCCTCAGGAAGTCACATCTCCTTAATTTGGCCAGTAGGGGAGACCCCATTACTCAACAAAACAATCCACCTGGTGATTGGTAGTTCTGATTTTCAGGATGATTTTTTTCCTTATCCTGAGCTGACAGTGCTGTGCAAAATTAGTGTCTCTGAGTTGAAAGGGACTTTAGGTAAGAATTCCTATGCCTGAGTATCCAGCAGTTCCTGTTTGCCTGAGATGTCATCCTGGAGGGAGTGTTTAATTCAGATGAGAAATGACACCCACATCCTGATGCCTCGGCTGCCAGCAAAAGGCTAGTGACAACTTCCATTACACAGAAGGGTGAGCCAGGTGTCCCAGAAAAACTCCTACTTCTCACATCTCATCTACCTAATTAGAGTCTCTCTGCAGAGTTAGCCGGATGCCTTCCTCTGTGTCAAGCCCCAAGTGCTGCTTTAGAAAGTGTGCTGCTTCACTGTCGCAGTTCTGTAAAGAAGGAGCAGAAGCTGGGGATCATAGGACAGCAGGAGCTAGGTGACAGGAAGGACAAAGGGAAGAGGATGTGGGAGAGGAGAAAGGCGCATATTAGAATATACTCTCTTCCATATTTAGGAGAATATGTTTTGTTTTCAGGCATTGATTTGTAGCAAGTGTTTAACCTTATTATGCTCAGAGTTTTGAGATTTGGGAGAAAAATACTCTTCCCAATCCATCCTGGATTCTGCAGACCTTTGCTTTTAGAAAAACTTTAAATGAGACTGTTGCCATTAATTCTAGACATCTAGGCCTTCTTTCTCTCCCTGGCTCAGAGAGTTTTATGGTGGAAGTTGGGGAGGTATGTTTCCTAGCTATTGAGGTAAATCTGCTACAGAAATGGTTATGAGATCAGGACAGCAGAGGGGCTTTGAGATGTTCAAGGGGAAGGCTGGGTTTCTTTCAAAGCATTTTTTACTGATGAGGTCACTGATATCAGATGTGTGTCGGGGGACATGCTTGTGTGTCTACTGAAGCAACAAAGAATCAAGTACAATTTCATTACAAGTTCAGAACAGAGAAGACACTTTTGTGTCAAACATTAAGGTTCACATGAAGAGAAATGCAGTGGACTAATGTAACCGTAATTTTAATCCTAAAGTCAAGACATAACATGTAGCCATGAGACATGATTTCTGAAATTTAGAAAAATCTCAAACTCTGGGTCTTTCCAAGAGTATCCTCTGTACAAAGAAGTTCATGATGTGACCCTAGGTAAGCACAAAGAGGAACTCCATTTCCTATTGGCCATCTCCACTGAAAGAATAATTTCTTTAGCCAGATGTAAGGCCTGAGTGAGATGGGGGTGGGTCAATTCAGACTTAAGTCAAATAAAGACATGCCTTCTAGAAATGTGCAATACATTGAAAAATAAATAGCATATATGCAGGTGACCACAGGACCTAGTCTACAGTGAAAAATGTAATGTTAATCCCTATAGAGAAATTGGACTGAAGCTTCCCGAAAAGAGATTATATTTTACCACTAAGTGGGGGGTCAATGAATCATACTATTAATCTATAGAAACAATTTAAAGTAATTAATTTAAGAAAAAAAAAAAAAAAAAGAAGGTGCTCTGTGGGGCTTGCTTGAATAGAGGAGATAGAGGAGACCTGTCTATCCACCCAGAGTTTAGGGGATTCTGTGTGGTGTTTGAGAGCAAGAGTGGAAAGAGCCTATCAAGGGGACAGGAAGCTGAAAGGGCAGGGGTAGCCCCAGAGGAGAGGGCCTGGACTGCCATAGTGGTAAGTCAGGGACTGCATGAGGCAGTTGGGGGACTTTGAGCTGGGAAGGTCTCTAAAACGATGCTTACTGAGAGCAGTTCCTGACTCCTTGTTCTGCTCCTGGCAAGCGAGGTAAGGGTCTGTTGATAGAGGTGGCACTTGAAAGGGTACTTTGGTTGAGAGAAGAGATGGATTTGAGACTGAGGGGAACAGAAAAAAATAGGATAAGATATGATTAGTTTCCATCTGTGCATAGTGTTTGGCTGTTATGGTTTGGCTATGAGACGTCTCCCAGAAGCTCATGTGTGAGACGACACAGGAATGTTCAGAGGTGAATGATTAGGTTATTAAAGCTACAACCTGATGGGTGGATTAATCCATTTGATGGATTAATAATTTAGATGGATTGTAGGGTGGTAATTGTAGGCAAGTAGGTGTGGCTGGAGGAAGTAGGTCACCGGGAACATGCCTTTAAGGTTTATATTTTGTCTGAGGTGAGTGGAGTGTTCTCTCTCTCTCTCTTTCTCTCTCTCTCTCTTCTCTCTCTCTCTCTCTCTTCTCTCTCTCTCTCTCTCTCTCTCTCTCTCTTCTCTCTCTCTCTCTCTCTCTCTCTCTCTCTCTCTCTCTCCCCCAACCCCTATCATGCCTTTCCATCACAATGTTCTGCCTCACCAGGGTTCCCAGAGCTGACCAATCATGGACTGAACCTCTGAAACTATGACTCAAAATAAACTATTCCTCCTCTTAATTCTTTTTGTTTTGTTTTGTTTTATTTTGATACCCGAGATTGAACACAGGAGTGCTTAATCACTGAGTGACATCCCTAACCCTTTTTATTTTTTATTTTGATACCGGGTCTTGCTAAGTTGCTTAGGGCCTCCTGAAGTTGCTGAGACTGACTTTGAACTTGCAATCCTCCTGCCTCAGTCTCCCAAACTGCTTGGATTACAGGCAACCACCACTGTGCCCAGCTATAAGTTGTTCTTGTCAGGTCTTTTGGTCACTCTGAAGCAAAGCTGACTAAAGAATTAGTCAAGGCTGGTTTCATCCTTCAACATCTATGTGGGGGCTACTACAAGACCAAAATGTAAGCAATTGCTTATTGGACAAAAGTAGCTTCTAAGTTCTGAAGCCCCAACCCCTTCATATTGTCTTGTTCCAGGTCCCCACAACCTTACTCTTTTCCTGAAGTTCTTTTGATGAGGAATGCAAAATTGTATTAAAATACAAATAATTACCACATAATTCTGATGTAGTTTCAAATTGAGGCATCATTTTAATCCCATGCATAGAGTTCTTAATCCTATATAGTTCAGTGTTGGTCAGTGCCTCTTTCAAAGACCCTGCAGTTGTAGGAATGGAAAAATTGTCCAGGGGGGAAAAAAGGTACAGAGTATTAGAAATATAGAAGGAGAGGTCACTGGGGAGGGAAGGAGGAAAGTCAAATATAAAAGTGCTGTTGAGTTCCCTGATTTGACTAGGATCAATCCCACATTTCCATTTTTGGAAATGAAGTTCTTCAAACCTTAAGGAAGCTATAATAAGCCACAATACCAGGTCTTCTCTTTACAGTTGTATCAGTTTCAAATGTCAAGTTCATCTCCTGGCACTTATGACTAGCAAGTCATTACAGAAGAGATATCACACACCTACATATTCTGTAATAATGGATTATCATTTTTAATTGATGTAGTGTCAGCTCAGCATATTATCTTCCATTTTTATTCATGGAGAAAGATGGAACACTGAGCATTGAGCATTCATCACATTTGGGATTAAAATACTTTTAACATTAGAAATGTGTCATTAAAAGGAAACATGCATATTTTTCTTATGGGTGATAGGGCACTATGAGGAAGGAGCTCAATCCGAGAATGGAACGTACATGCTGAAATCCTTACTTATCATTCCATCTTGTATGTGGCATTAGTTAACCCTGTTGACATCTCTGAGTCTCTGCTGCACAGGGTGACAATTCTGTGTGATTCACACCATTGTGGCACAAATAACAAAGAGAATCCATGGAAAACTGACTGATGGTCACCAAAAAAATCCTCCAAAAATGTTGGGTACTTCCAATCCTCTGTACGCACTTATTAACTTATTAGGTTCCTTAAATTATGCTTAGAATTAAAATGAAGCAAACATATCTGTTATCTCACATTTTAATTGGTGTGGACATATATTCTAATAAAAACATTTCAGGGGCAAATTTGGAAAATTTAAATATAGAAAAATGAAAAGTACTGAAGCAAAATGTCCTTCCTCAAGTTACAGTCCTGCAGTCCAAATGAACTAAGATAAACAGGTTTATGCAATTCTTTCCAGACAAATTTTTGTGCAACTCTCAGTGCATACTTTTTTGTAAATACGTAGGTAATCATTCGTATTTATACAATGGCTCATAGTGTAAAATGTCTCCTGACCTTTGTTTATTGTACTTAATAATATATATTAGAGATCTCTTCATACTAGCATATAAATTTTCTTCATTTATGTTAATGTTTATAAAATTATCTAATGTAATATTTATTTAGCTTTTCAAATATATTTTATTGAACTGTTATTTAATGAGAAATGCACTATTTGTCTTCTTTTTTATCATAAACAAATCTCTGGTGTGTGTTTTAGTTCAAGAAATGTGACCACCATGTTCAGGTACGAATCAAGAGACTGGAATAGCTTTATATAGGACGCTTTTATTTTCTTCTGAAAAGAAGTAAAAATGTACACCTTTCCAATATTGTTAGCAAATTTAAAAATTTTGCCACTTGAATAGATAAAAAGAATTACCTAATTTTTTCTTTCACCTAAATATCTTTAGGGGTATAGTTAATCAAATTTTTAATTTCTTTATATTTGTACTTTCTCAGTTATAAAGTATTTAAGATGCTTTTTCATTTATTTATTGTACTTACTAGTTTTTTCATACATTTATTGACCTCTTACATAAGTAATTATTCTCCAGTTTCTCATTTGTGTTTTGCTTGTGATGTTAACATGAGAAGTTTAAAGTTTTTATGTGAGTGCATTTATTTTTTTAATTTACAATTTACTGATTCTGAATCCTACATAGGATACTTTGTCTACATCAAAATGATATGTAAATTCAGTCACACTTAATTTTAATAGTTGGTGGATTCTTTTTATGTTAAAGTTTGATCTAACTGGAACTTTCCAATTGTTTGTTTTATTCTTCATGTAAGAAGCAGGTAGAAATTCAAGTATAAAAAATATTACTGCAAACGATCAGAAAATTCAGGAGAATTTTTATTTAACAGAAATTGAACTCAGGGGCATGCAACCACTGAGTCACATCCCCAGCCCTATTTTGTATTTTATTTAGAGACAGGGTCTCATTGAGTCGCTTAGCACCTCACCATTGCTGAGACTGACTTTGAACTTGTGATCCTCCTGCCTCAGCCTCCTGAGCCACTGGGATTACAGGTGTGTGCCATTGTAACCAGCAGGAGAACATCTAAGTAAAAAAATTATTAAATGATGATAAGTCTTCTGCAAGAACAGTGGCTTTCTATTTAATTTAACCTTGTAATATATGTGTATGTGTACTTCAGCAAAATTTTGTTTACATAACATATACCTGGCTATTGCTTATTACCTATATATAAAATTGCAATATATATGATGATTAGTATACAATTTGCATTTTATTTTCTATTTTCATAAATATCATTCACAATATAGGAATTTTCTTAAGAAAACACTTATCAAATTTATGCAGAAAATAATGTTCTGTTCTCCTCTGACACATGAGCATAGTTGATTTTATTTATAATATCTTCATCAGCTAGCATAGAATTGCAGATAGCAGAAACCAAGACCATGATTTTAAGCAGAAAGTTCTTCAAAATCACATCTTCAGCTCCAAGTTGGCTCCCCAGACCCTACCTGAACAACTGTGCAGAATCCGCTTCTCAAGGCAGCTGCTACCTTGGCCATACCACGAAGCTGGAGAAATAGGAATATCTAAATTAGACAGAAGGTATTGGCTCACCTTTTTAAAACTTAAGAAAAAATGCACATCCTTCCTCACAATTTCCTTGATCATCTGCCTCCAGACCTTGTCATTTTTACTTTTATATTGTCAGAGTTCCTAATATTTACTTCCTATGACCATGTTCCCAAAATAAATCCATTCTTTGTTCTATATTTAAATCAATTCAGTGCTCCTTGTCAGTCTTGTCCCCTTGTTTTCACCATCCAATTTAAGTATCTTTTGTCATCAAGTTCTTTTCACAGAGTTATCTCATGTTCTTTTACAATAAAATGATCAAAAGATATGCCTGAGCAATTCATATAAGAACTTTAAATGTCCATCAAATATGGAAAAACAACTTCATATCATTCATGCACTACCAACTCTAAATTGTAACAACATAATTATTATTAATTTATTTATATGCTGTTGTAATGGAATCTACAAGTTACCCACTCCAAAGTTTATTCTGGTCTTCCTCATTACCAGTAAAATCTTGCTTTTGAGTATAGTGCTATCAAGAAAAATATTCATTTCCTAGTTTCACTTGCAACTGAGCATATTCATGTGATATTCTGGTCAATGAGGTGTAATTGAAAGTTTAATCTAGAATTTCTGGAAGTACTCAATTAAAATTCAAATCAGCTAACAGGGGCTCTATTCTGCACCTCTATTTTTCCTCCTTCAAATTTCCAATAAGGAAGTGATGGCTAGAACTCTAGCAGACTTTGGTGTGCCATACCTTGAAGTGTTAGAGTCAGGTGCTGGATCACAGGACATGGGGACCCTTAACATAACAGTGGGCTATTTCTAAATCTCTTACACTTCAGAGAGAAATAAAATTTCTGTTGTTTTGACCGGTAGATGTGGCATTTTCGCTGTGTGCATCTGAACCTACTTTAATTGACAAATCCACAGACAAGATTTTGTTTATTTATTCATTTAGGTGGTTCTGGGGATCAAGACTAGAACCTCATTGCACTCTAGGCAAGCTGAGCCATGTCCCCAGATGACTGATGAGATTTTTAAATGTGTTTGCAAGAGTATGAAGGAAATAAGAGAGCTCTATATGGTTAGTAAGAATAAAACTTGGTAAGAAATCTTGTACTCCATATGAAAAGTCCTTGGGACAAAGCGATTTTACTCCTAGGAATATGGTATCATAAGTTATGATACTTCTAGGCAACTAAATAGTCTGAGGACAAACATTTTCATATGCCCTGGAATGGACATTCCAAACTATTTTATATGGAATAAAATAGCCTTATTGTAAATGTACACATAAAAATGAGATAAGAATGAGAAAGGTGGAGAGAAAGAGTGAGAGATTGTAGGGTAAAATGTGAGAAAAAAACATGAAAGTCAAGGGCACAATGACCATGATTGACTTCAGAACAGTGATGAAGGCTGAGAACAAATTCAGCTTATGCATAGTAAGGGATTTAGGAGAGATTGGAGCAGGAAGAAATTCTGTCTGATCCAGCTCCAGAACAGCACTCTAAAGTAGAGGAGAGATTGTAACAAGGCTGAATATCTCCTTCACTGTGACGAGTACATGAGAAGGAGCATCTACCATAGGGTTCAGGACCCAGAATCCAAACGCTGATAATCGAAGAACATTAGAAGAAAAGCCACAGGAAATCACAGAAAAACAAATAATCCTGAGTCTTACAGGATCCAGATTATCTCCATGGAAGAAGAGGGTTAGACAATCAATAACCAATAGGAGACAGGAATTAGAAGATAAAGGTTCTTCTTATAACCCTTAAGGTGCCAGTGCCTGAAAATTTTACCAATCGAAATTTTATGTTAATATGTATAACCAGAAAAATGGGAGATTACACTCCATTTATATATACCAAAATGTATAAATGCATTCTGCTGTCATGTACAACAAATTAGAACAAATGAAAAAATTTAAAAGAAAAGAAAAACACAGGGAGCTTATAGTCAAGACGATGGTTCTTACCGGGCCTTACAATGGGACAGTGACCAGAACAGGCCTATGGAAGTACTTTGGGATATCACTTGAGCTGGGTTCTTCTTCTGAGTTTGACAGTGTTTGCCTGGTAATAATTCACTAAACCATACATTTGATGTGTGACATTTTCTATACTTATGATTTATTTTACAATAAAAATACTTTAAAAAATGTTCATATTAACCTCAAAGCAGGCCTGTGACCTGGATTACTCAGGAAGCTGAGGCAGGAAGATCATAAGTTTAAGGCTAGCCTCAACTAGTCAGCAAGGCCCTTTTTCCAAATAAAAATAAAAAGGGTTGAGAATGCACCTCAGTGGTAATGTAGCCCAGGTTCAATCCTCACTACCCAGAAAATAAAAGGAAACAAAATAACATGTTACAAAGGTCTAGGATGCAGTGCAGTGGTAGAGAGCTTGCTTAGCAGGTGTGAGGGTCTGGGTTCAATCTGCAACAAGCACACAAACAAACAAACAAATACAACTTGCATGTTGACTGGAAATCACATTCCTCATAGGAATTCCTTCCAGGATCCTCTAATTAATTATGAATCATTTCCCTTTTCAATGATTCACATAGCATCTGGGAGGACTATTTCTAAAATGTATATCCAGCCTTGATTATTTTCCTGTTTAAAACGCTTCAATGGTTATCCAAGATTTTGATAATAAAACTCATGATTTTAACATGGTTTATGTAATCTTTCCTGATGTGACTTTCATATGCATTTCCAGCCTCATCATTTGTCATTTATCTCCAAATGCTTTTTCTAGATCAAACACAAAACTGTCTAACAAAAGTACTAAAGGCTGACTATTATTGTCTTAGCTTAGAACAGGAGTGTGTGGACACAGCATGGAATGATGATAGGAAAGACCGAAGGAAGGGCGTGTTACATTGGGCAGACCCTTTAGTAGAGGTTCTGATATGTGGTTTAAGATGATAGGCAGAGAGTACACCACAGGACCCAGCACAAAGGACCAAGATCTACAGTAGTGGTTCTTAAGCTTCACCAGGATCAGAATCATCTGGAGGTCCAACCCCTACGTTCTGATTCAATATTTATATTTTCCACAAGTTTCCAGATATTGTTCTTGCATTATACTCTGAGAACTACTAATCTATGGTAATTGCTATGGTTTGGATGTGAGATGTCCCCCAAAATCACGTGAGACATGTGAGACAATGCAGGAAGGTTCAGAGGAGAACTGATTGGGTGGTAAAAGTCTTAACCCAATCAGTGAATTAATCAAGGATGGAATTGATTGAAATGGTAGGATGTGGCTGGGGAAGGTGGGAATTGGGGCATGACTTTGGGGTATATATTTTGTATCTGGAGAGTGGAAATACTCTCTCTCTGCTTCCTGATCACCATGATGTGAGCCACTTCCCTCCACCACTCTCTCCCATCAGTCTCACCTCAAGCCCTGAGGAATGGAGTCGGCCTCCTATTGACAAGGACCTCCGAAACTGTGAGCCCTCAAATAAACCCTTCCTCCTCTATAATTGTGCTGGTCAGATCATTTAGTCACAGCAGGGAAAAAGTTGACTAAAACAGTAATATACAGAAATAACAGAGAAGGATTTTCCCAGCAGATAGGCAACAGGTAGAATTGGAAAGAGAGAGACACGGGATTGGTGTTTTAAAGGGATGTTGTGTACAACAACGTTGTGTAAAATAGCTGTTTTTGTCACCTTTCATTGCTGTGAGGAGGAATAGTTTATCTGGGGCTCATGGTTTCAGAGGTCTCAGTCCATAGACAGCCTACTCCACGACTCTGGGCACCCAAGGTGAGACAGAAAATGATGGCAAAAGGGCATGGCAGGGAAAAGCCACTCAGGACGTGGCAACAGACAGCAGAGTGAGTGAACTCTGCTCACCAGAGACAAAATGTAAAACCCAAAGACATGCTGCCAGTAACCTACTTCTTCCAGTTATGCCCGATTAATCTCTATCAGTGGATCAATGCACTGATTACATTAAGGCTCTCATAACCCAATCATTTCACCTCTGAACTGTCTTGCATTGTCTTATGCATGAGGTCTTGGGGGACACCTCACATCTAAACCATTATAGCAACTACAGCCCAGTTTAGATGCAATGAGCACTGGAGAAGAATTGGCAGAATATGGACAGTTTGAATTGTGTATGGCTGGTAGGAAGGTGGTGAACTGTGCAAGGGAGTTCCAAGAGCACAAGTATTTTTATTTCACAGCTTCAAAATATGAGTGCTTACCGCGTCATGGCAATTCTAATAGCATGAGATACAAAAGCAAGAAGAGAGAGCCCATGCAATGGAGAAGAGAAGGAGCTGTCTTTTTGCTGAGCCACACTTGCCTGTTCATGTGCTAAATGTTTTCTGTGCATTGATTCATTTCAAATTAAAAGCCAGGCTATGTTAGTGGCCAGGGTTAGTTTAGTTAGCATTTGTGAGTTTCCTTCAAGGAGTTCAGTTTAAAATGTCATAGCAACTCCCTGCAATCAGTTAAGATGAATGATAGAATCAAAGCCACAGATGCTGGAAAATGATTACAAAGTCATGGTTTTGCCCCTCTCTACCCTTCTCCTCAAATGTCCGACAACCTCATCTCTGCCTTTCCAAGTTTACCTCAGAGGAAACAGAGTGTCCTTCTGAGATCCCACGGTGCCCAGTGTGTATGTGTCTCCTGTGTTCTGTACTTACTCAACCATGGCTATTTATAAGCTTGCATATTCCTCTGACAGTTAAAAAATTCCTCAGAAGAACTCTGTATTCCCCCAACTCAGAATGTGACATTATATTGCATATGAAAGTGTTCAGATAAAGTATGTTGAAATGAATAGGAACCAAACTTTTCCACAACAAACCACTGAAGGCCTAACAGTATTTATTCACCGACTTGATTTATTTACTTAAATGTGTTTGATTATAATGATACTGGTAGCTTCCCAAGAAGTACACTTCTCACTGAAAGAAAATTATGGTGTATAAATTTCATAAATTAGTTTTTTTCATTCACAATATTAATTTAGGCTATTGAGAAGGTGAAATTATTATATCCCTTGTTAATTTAGATTATTAGAAGAATGAACTTGTTTTTCCAGCTAGTTGTACTCGACAAGTTTGAAAATCTGAATGGTATTATAGTCCTCATTCTCTGAAGTACCTTTTAAAACTATTTCATAGATTCTGATAGAATGTTAAAATATTCCAGGGATTAGCATGTTTAGTTGTAACCCAACCTATTTTATTGCTTTAGCTTCATGTTTTTGAGGTAGTAAGAAAAAAATAATGCTCTGCTCAAAACCTACAAATGACCTGCAAGTGCCATTTTATTTATTTATTTTTTGTTTTGATTCATTGTACACAAATGGGGTACAACTTTCATTTCTCTGGTTGTACATGAAGTAGAGTCACACTGTTTGTGTAATAATACATGTACATAGGGTAATGATGTTTGTCTCATTATATTATCTTTCCATCCCCCTCCCCCCTCCCCACCCTTCATTTTCCTCTTCACAAGTCATCCTTTCTCCATTCTTACCTTCCCAACCCCCATTATGTATCATCTTCCACTTATCAGAGAAATGTTTCAGTCTTTGATTTTTTTGGGATTGGCTTATTTCACTTAGCATGATATTCTACAACTCCATCCATTTACCAGCAAATGCCATAATTTTATTCTTCATTACTGAATAATATTCCATTGTGTGTATATACCACAGTTTCTTTATCCATTCATCTATTGAAAGGCA
This sequence comes from Sciurus carolinensis, assembly GCF_902686445.1. Taxonomy (NCBI): domain Eukaryota; kingdom Metazoa; phylum Chordata; class Mammalia; order Rodentia; family Sciuridae; genus Sciurus; species Sciurus carolinensis. The sequence continues at coordinate 34,046,853 of NC_062229.1, forward strand.
TCTAGGTTGGTTCCACAATCTAGGTATTGTGAATTGAGCTGCAATAAACATTGATATGACTGTGGCACTGTAGTATGCTGATTTTAAGTCCTTTGGATATAGGCCAAGGAGTGGGATAGCAGGGTCAAATGGTGGTTCCATTCCAAGTTTTCTAAGGAATCTTCATACTGCTTTCCAGAGTGGCTGTACCAATTTGCAACCCCACCACCAATGTATGTGTGTACTTTTTTCCCCACCAACACCTATTTTTGCTTTTATTCTTGATAACAGCCTTTCTAATTGGGGTGAGATGAAATCTTAGTATAGTTTTGATTTGCATTTCTCTTATTACTAGAGATGTTTGAACATTTCTTCATTTTTCTGTTGATTGCTTATAGATTTTCTGTGAAGTGTCTGCTCATTTCCTTAGCCCATTTATTGATTGGGTTATTTATATTCTTGGTGTAAAGTTTCTTGAGTTCTCTATGAATTTTGGAGATTAGTGCCCTATCTGAAGTGTGTGTGGAAAAGATTTTTTCCCATTCTGTAGGCTCTCTCTTCACATTGTTGATTGTTTCCTTTGCTGAGCTTTTTAGCTTGAATCCATCCCACTTATTGATTCCTGCTTTTGTTTCTTGTGCTTTGGGAGTCATGTTAAGGAAGTCTGGTCCTAAATCAACATGATGAAGATTTGGACCTACTTTTTCTTCTATTAGGTACAGGGTCTCTGGTCTAATTCCTAGGTTCATTTTTAGTTGAATTTTGTGCAGGGTGAGAGATAGGGGTTTAATTTCGTTTTGCTGCATATGGATTTCCAGTTTTCCCAGCATAATTTGTTGAACAGGCTATCTTTTCTCCATTGTATGTTTTTGGCACCTTTGTCTAGTATGAGATAACTATTTATGTGAATTTGTCTCTGTGTCCTCTATTCTATACCATTGGTCTAACTGTCTATTTTGGTCCCAATAACTCACTGTTTTTGTTATTATTGCTTTGTAGTATAGTCTAAGATCTGGTATCCTGATACCTCCTGCTTTGCCCTTCCTTCTAAGGATTGCTTTAGCTATCCTGGGTCTCTTGTTATTCCAAATGAATTTCATGATTGCTTTCTCTATTTCTATGAGATACATCATTGGGTTTTAATTGGAATTACATTGAATTCGTATAGTGCTTTTGGTAGCATGGCCATTTTGACAATACTAATTCTGCCTGTCCAAGAACATGGGAGATCCTTCCAACTTCTAAGGTTTTCTTTCATTTCTTTCTTTAGTGTTCTCATTGTAGAGGTCTTTCACCTCTTTTGTTAGATGGATTCCCAAGTATTTTATTTTTTTTATTTATTCCCAAATATTTTTATTTTAGATTTATGAATATTGATTTTATATCCTGCTACTTTGCTGAAATCACTTATGAGTTATAGAAGTTTTCTGATGGAATTTTTTGGCTCCTCTAAATAAAGAATCATATTTTCAGCAAATAGTGATAGTTTTGAGTTCTTCCTTACCTATTCGTATCCCTTTAATTTCTTTGGTCTGTCTAATTGCTCTGGTTAGAGTTTCAAGGATGATGTTGAATAGAAGAGATGAAGAGGGCATCCCTGTCTTATTCCAGTTTTTATAAGGAATGCTTTCAGTTTTTATCCATTTAGAATGATGTTGGCCTTGGGCTTAGCATAGATAGCCTTTACAATGTTGAGGAATATTCCTACTATCCCTATTTTTTCTAGTGTTTTGAGCTTGAATGTGTGCTGTATTTTATCAAATGCTTTTTCGGCATCTATCGAAATAACCATGTGATTCTTGACTTTAAGTCTGTTGATATGGTGAATTACATTTATTGATTTCCAGATGTTGAACCAACTTTGCCTCCCTGGGATAAAACCCACTTGATCGTGCACCATCTTTTTAATATGTTTTTCTATGCAATTTGCTAAAATTTTGTTGAGAATTTTTGCATCTATATTCATTAAGGATATTGGTCTGAAGTTTTCTTTCCTTGATGTGTCTTTGTCTGGTTTTGGTATCAGGGTGACACTAGTTTCATAGAATGAATTTGGAAGGGTTCTTTCCTTTTCTATTTCATGGAATACTTTGAGAAGTATTGGAATGAGTTCTGCTTTGAAGGTCTTGTAGAACTCAGCTGAGAATCCACCTGGTTCCAGACTTTTCTTGGTTGGTAATCTTTAGATGGTTTCTTCTATTTCATTGCTTGAAATTGATCTGTTTAAATTGTGTATGTCCTCCTGATTCAATTGGGGTGGATCATATGTCTCTAGAAACAGGTTGATGTCTGCAAGATTTTCTATTTTTTTGGAGTACAGATTTTCAAAATAGCTTCTAATTATGTTCTGTATTTCAATAGTGTCTGTTGTAATTTTTCCTTTTTCATCACGAATTTTAGTAATTTGAGTTTTCTCTCTCTTTGTTAGTGTGGCTAAGGGTTTATCAATTTTGTTTATTTTTTCAAAGAATCAACTTTTTTTTTGTAAATTTTTTGAATTGTTTCTTTTGTTTCAATTTCATTGATTTCAGCTCTGATTTTATTTCCTGTCTTCTGCTAATTTGGTGTTGATCTGTTCTTCTTTTCCTAGGGCTTTGAGCTGTAATGTTAGGTTGCTTATTTGTTGACTTTTTCTTCTTTTATTGAATGTGCTCCATACAATGAATTTCCCTCTTAGTACTGCTTTCATAACATCCCAGAGATTTTGATATGTTGTATCATTGTTCTCTTTTACCTCTAAGAATTTTTTTATCTCTTCCCTGATATCTTCTGCTATCCATGCATCATTCAATAGCATACTATTTAGTCTCCAGGTGTTGGAGTAGTTTCTTATTTTATCATTGATTTCTAATTTCATTCCATTATGATCTGATAGAATATAAGGTAGTATCTCTATTTTTTTTTTATTTGCTAAGAGTAGCTTTGTGGCATAACATATGGTCTATTTTAGAAAAGTATCCATGTGCTGGTGAGAAGAAAGCATATTCACTCACTGATGGATGGCATATTCTATATATGTCTGTTAAGTCTAAGTTATTGATTGTATTATTGAGTTCTATGGTTTCTTTGTTCAACTTTTGTTTGGAAGATTTATCCAATGGTGAGAGAGGTGTGTTAAAGTCAGCTAGTATTGTTGTGTTATAGTCTATTTTGTTCTTGGAATTGAGAAGGATTTGTTTGACATACATAGATGCACCATTGTTTGGGGTATAAATATTTATGATTGCTATGTCTTGCTGATTTATGCTTCCCTTAAGCAGTATGAAATTTCCTTCTTTATCCCTTCTAACTTTGGTTTGAAGTCTACTTTATCTGTTATGAGGATGGAAACCCCTGCTTTTTTACTGAGTCTGTGTGCGTGGCATGGTTTTTTCCATCATTTCACCTTCAGTCTCTGGGTGTCTTTTTCTATGAGATGAGTCTCTTGAAGGCAGCATAATGTTGGTTCTTTCTTCTTAATTCAATCTGCCAGTCTATGTCTTTTGATTGATGAATTTAGGCCATTAACATTCAGGGTTATTATTGAGATATACTCATATTCCCAGTCATTTTGACTTATTTTTGGTTTTTAACTTGACTTGATTTTTCCTTAAATGGATTTTCCTTTAGGGTAGTTCCTCCCTTTGCTGACTTACATTGTTGGTTTTCATTTCTTCCTCATGGAATATTTTGCTGAGAATGTTCTGCAGTGCAGACTTTCTATCTGTAAATCCTTTTAACTGTTGTTTACATGGGAGAATTTTATTTCATCATCAAATCTGAAGGTAAGTTTTGCTTGGTATAAGATTATTGGTTAGCATCTATTTTCTTTCAGAGCTTGAAATATGTTGTTCCAGGTCCTTCTACCTACTAGAGTCTGAGGTAAGAAATCTGCTGATATTCATATTAGTTTTCCCCTACATATAATCTGATGCTTTCCACTTGCAGCCTTTAAAAATTCTATCTTAAGGAAATCTGATCCTGAGCCAACAAGTTGAAGATTTGGACCTACTTTTTCTTCTATAAGATGCAGGGTCTCTGGTCTGATTCCGAGGTCCTTGATCCATTTTCAGTTGAGTTTTGTGTAGGGTGAGAGATAGGGGTTTAGTTTCATTCTATTGCATATAGTTTTCCAGTTTTCCCAGCACCATTTGTTGAAGAGGCTATCTTTTCTCCATTGCATATTGTTGGAACCTTTGTCTAGTATGAGAAAATTGTATTTATTTGGGTTTGTGTCCATGTCCTCTATTCTGTACCATTGATCTACCTGTCTATTTTGGTACCAATACCATGCCGTTTTTGTTACTATTGCTTTGTAGTAGAGTTGAAGATCTGGTATTGCAATACCCCCTGCTTCGCTCTTGCTACTGAGGATTGCTTTAGCTATTCTAGGTTTTTTATTCTTCCAGATGAATTTCATAATTGCTTGCTCTATTTCTGCGAGGTACATCATTGGAATTTTAATTGGAATTGCATTGAATCTGTACAGAACTTTAGGTAGTATAGCCATTTTGATGATATTAATTCTGCCTATCCAGGAACATGGGAGATCTTTCCATCTTCTAAGGTTTTCTTTAATTTCTTTCTTTAGTGTTCTGTAGTTCTCATTGTAGAGGTCTTTCACCTCTTTTGTGAGATTGATTCAGCACAAGAAATAAAAGCAAGAATAAACAACTGGGATAGATTCAAACTAAAAAGCTTTCTCTCAGCAAAGGAAACTATCAGAAATGTGAAGAGAGAGCCTACAGAGTGGGAGAATATCTTTGCCAACCATACCTCAGATAGAGCGCTAATTTCCAGAATCTATAAAGAACTCAAAAAACTCTACATGAAGAATACAAATAATCCAATCAACAAATGGGCTAAGGAAATGAACAGACACTTCACAGAAGAAGATGTACAAGTAATCACCAGATATATGAAAAAATGTTCAACATCCCTAGTAATAAGGGAAATGCAAATCAAAACTACCCTAAGATTTCATCTCACCCCAATTAGAATGGCGATTATCAAGAATACAAGCAACAATAGGTGTTGGCGAGGATGTGGTGAAAAAGGAACACTCATACATTGCTGGTGGGGTTGCAAATTAGTGCAACCACTCTGGAAAGCAGTGTGGAGATTCCTCAGAAAGCTTGGAATGGAAACACCATTTGACCCAGCTATCCCACTCCTTGGCCTATACCCAAAGGACTTAAAATCAGCATACTACAGAGATACAGCCACATCAATGTTCATTGCTGCTCAATTCACCATAGCCAGATTGTGGAACCAACCTAGATGCCCTTCAGTTGATGAATGGATAAAGAAACTGTGGCATATTTATACAATGGAATATTACTCCGCAATGAAGAATGATAAAATTATGGCATTTGCAGGCAAATGGTCGAAATTGGAGAATATCATGCTAAGTGAGATAAGCCAATCTCAAAAAACTAAAGGACGAATGATCTCGCTGATAAGCGGATGAGGACATATAATGGGGGGTGGGAGGGGCTAGCATTAGGTTTAGGGTTAGGTTTAGAGTTAGGCTAAGGAGAGCAGTAAGAATGAAGGAAAGAAGGACTGTGTAGAGGGAAAAGAGGGGTGGGAGGGGTGGGAGGGGTAGGAGGGGTGGGGGGGAGGGGAAAAATATAATAAACATCATTACCCTATGTAAACGTAAAAAAAAAATAAAAAAAAAATAAAAAAAAAAAGAAATTCAGTGACAAAAAAAAAAAAATTCTATCTTTATTTTGTATATTAGGTGTTTTCATTATAATGTGCCTTGGTGTGGATCTGCTGTAATTTTGTATATTTGGCATCCTGTAAGTCTCTTGTATTTGATTTTCCATTTTGCTCTTCAGATTTGGGAAATTTTCTGATATCATTTTAATGAATAGATTGTTCATACCTTTGGTTTGTGTCTCTGTGCCTCCTCAATCCCAACAATTCTTAAATTTGGTCTTTTCATGATATCCCATAGTTCTTGGAGATTCTGTTCATGATTTCTTACTCTTTTCTTTTTGGTCAACTTTATTTTTAAGATTAAATATTTTGTCTCATTGTCTGAAGTTGTCTTCCAAGTGATCTAGTCTGTTGGTTTTGCTTTCTATTGAGTTTTTAATTTAGTTTATTATTTCCTTTATTTCAAGTGTTTGGTTTTTTTTTTTTTTTTTTTTTTTTTTTTTTTTAGGATCTCTGTCTCTTTATTAAAATGTTCTTTTGCTTCCTGCATTTGCTCTTTTAATTGTTTACTGGTGTGATCATTCAATGCCTGCATTTTCTCTCTTATCTCATCCTTTGTTTCTCAGATCATTTTAATTATGTAGATTCTGAACTCCTTTTCTGACATTTCTTCTACCATGCTGTCATTTGATTCTATTGATATAGCATCTTGGTTTGTTTGGTACATTTTCTTCCCTTGTTTTTTCATGTTTTTCATGTATCTTCCTCTCTAGCAGTGCAGATCTGAGATATTACAAGTTCCCTCTTAAATGCTTATAGTGTCCCTGCAGGTTTCCAATACCTCATCTTAAAGTGTGAGATCAATATTAGCAGCATGCAATACAAACAATATGCATCCTTAATCCAAATAGTCCCTATTAAGATATTAACAGTATTGCCTTAATAAACAGAGATGATGATTTTGATTGTTATCTACAGCATAAACAATAGGTTTGCAGTGTGGTTTATAATTTCTAATGGTACACAAAGAGGATGGAGAGAGGTGTAGGATATAACCTTAATGAGATAAGAAGTGAGTCTATAGTGGTACTAGGTTGTAGGAATAGTGAAAGCAGAATCAAAAGAAATTGGTTGTTAGCATGAGAAAATGGAGAAACAGTCTCTAAACAAAAAGATAGATAAGAGAAAAATAGAGTGAAAAAAATAATTAAAAATAGAAAGGTAGCAGTAATAGTAATAATAATATTAATAACAAAATTCTACAATAAAACTATACTGTACTGTTCAAACCTCTTACTCTTCGGTAGCCTGATGCATTAGAGGTCCTTGATAATGCAGTGTCTCAGGAAGAGAGCTTCCCCACTAAGGATAGTGGCATTCAGGTCGGAAATAATCCACAATAGCAGGCAGAGACGATCCCATGTGTTGATAAATGGGGAGCCACAGAGCAGGGCACAGTGTGGGGTACAGAAACCAAAGGCTGGGCCTGGGCCACACCAGAGACCACAGGCAGTCCACCAGGGCTGGTGCACAGCGTTGGAGTTGCCATTTTCTTTTAACCATTTTGGGGCTATTTTTATAAGCCAACCACCCAACAGAATATACTCTCTGACTAAATTTCATAGCACAGTACATCTTCCTAATTTTTTAATTTTTCAGTGTAAATTACTACAAAGAAACTATATAGCAAATAGTATCAATGCAAACTAAGATTGTCAAAAAGACCCACTCCAGACCCTGAATCACCCACTTTGGTGGATGCTGACATCTGCTTACTACCATCACAGAGTGAACATGACCAGTGCCTGTCTGCCACAGGCAGATAGTCTGATGGTCACAGTCAAAGCACCTGCACATGGGACACAAATGGGCCTTTTTTTTTTTCTTACTTTCCCCTATCTTTATGTTCTTCCCTTCTCAAATCCTCTTTTTTCTTTCTTTCTCCTCCTTCCAACTCTCAACCTAGTTTATTTTCCTCACCACTTATTCTCTCAGTCCAAATATAAATCCCATTATACATACTTCTGTCCATCTGTCTTTTCATCAAAATTTTCTTTCACCAATGAGATGCTTCTAACTTGATGGACATGGCTGGAAGAAGTTCATCTGCACGGAGAAGCAGCTTCTCTGTGACCTGCAGACTCGAGGACTCAGACTGGACAGCATTATCTCCATGTTTCCAAAGCAGACAGGCAAATACTAGATCTAGAAAAATCTCAGAAACCAATACACAAATGGTGAGGTCTATTCCCTGGGTGCCGGATAAACCAGTGGATATTGTTGAACAAGCTGTTGGCCTGTTCAGATTTATATTTAGAAGTTTCATTATGTTAGCAGTATACAAATTAATTAAGTGGATTGTGATGACAAACAAAAAAATGTAGAAATGGTATGTAAAACATTGTTCCGCTATTGCAGGATCAAGCGCCAAGTGTCAAGCATCTGCATCTGAACTGAGTTTAAAGTGGTCAGGGAGAACGGCTGGGGGGAATGACTTTCTGTTTATTGATTTGAGTGAGTGGAAAGGTAAGTACAAGAGGATCACAGAGGTGACTATGGGAATGCAGTCACTGGAGAAAGAGGGACAGGAGCTCCGGAGGCTCCCATAGAATCAAATGGTGAAAATGGCCCTCAGCCATAGTTACCCAAGCAATGATAAGTTATGTTCATGCCATATGTACAATAATCAGATAAGATCACTTCAGGACAATGTCTAAATGAGGCATAGTTGAGGTTATTCTACAAACACAAAATAAGCTGTGTCCACCTTGTACCACTGACAGGAGTGGCCAATCTTCTTTCCCCATGGTGATTCTGCCTTCCTTTCAATGATCCTGTTTCCTTGGTAAAAATTATCATGCTAACGGTCATTGACTTCACATCTAAGAACAAACATTTCAGACCTCATGCCCAGGGGGCCCAAGTGGGCATTTCACAGAAGACAGCAAGCAGGCTAAATAAATCTGTTTGACTCCAGTTTTATTTCTTATTGCCATGTCTATTGCCATGTTGGACAGTCATCAACAGAATATTCACTTGGAGATTCTTGAAGAATTTTAGAATATGTGGATAAGGAACTTACAGAGAGAGCTCAAGCAAATATATAGATTTTTTGATTCATCAATATGTAGGTGATAATGAAGGACAAGGAATCTGATGATATTTTCTACAGAGAGAGCAAAGACAAAATGGTTTGACTGGATACTACAAGTTCCAGATATTTCAGAAATGGACAGAAAAGGAGTCATCACAAAGATGACCTCTCTAAATGTTACCCACTGTCAGAGATGCAAGAAAAGAGAGTATTCCCTAAAAGAGAGGGAATACTTCATAAAATGTCAAATGATACAGAAGTAGGTGAAATAAATAAGAATTTAAATATAACCAATTTATAAACCAATTAGAATATTGGTTCAACAATAGAGAGAAAATGACTTGATCAAGCAAGTTCATTTAAAGGTTTTCCTTGGACTCTTACAACATTCAGGGTTGAAACACACACATAAATGTTCGAATAGTTTCATTATTCAAATGATCTGCACATAGAGCTGACTAAATAATGTGATTTAATACATGCTCCAAACCTAAAATTCAGGTGCTTGTATCTACAGTGCTTCCCCAAGAGGGACACTTCATAAGGGAATTATTTAAAAGCAAGCAATTTATTTGTGATGAGTAGACTTTCAACCCCATATCATATTAATATGCATATATTCAGGCACATTCAATAATACAAGAACAAAAGTATCTATAACAATGCTTAGAGTCTCTGAAATATGCCAACAGTTACAACAATAATGTTTTCATACATTATCTTGAATATTGAGACATCTCAGCAAAGTAGGGCTCTTTTTCCAAGTTTCCTGGTGTCATAGTTCATACACTTGGAAAGTTAGGATTTGATTCCAGAACTAAATGATGTGTGCATTCCTGGAAAAGGAATGGAAGTGTGTATGGATCCTATGAAGAAGATATTTGGCTACCAGTGTGAAGGCCCTGGTGTGAATATGGAGAATACTATCCCTTAAGGAAAGCACTCAGGGGTGCAAATAAAAGAAGACACTCACTACAATAACATTTGGAAGGTCCAAGTGCCTGACCCATGTCTTACTTTTTTTTTTTTCCTGTTTTTGTCAGTACCCAATACAATGTCCAGCACAGAGTACATGCTCAATTTATAAATTAACTGAGGGTCCACCATGGTTGTAGCATTAGGAAATAGCCTTTCATTCTTGGTCCAATTGTTGCCCAAATGCACCCAATTAAGAAAAATCAGAATTCTCTTTCCTCTCTTTGTAGTTGAATAGTGCCAAAGTGCAATTAAATCCCAACTAATGATTCCAGTTAAAGGTGAACATCCTGGGTAGCATGGATTATTGAGCGTGACCAAGCCCTCTGGGAATATTGACTTTTTAGCTCAGTTTCTTACCTGGAAGACACAGGTTATGGTTGGACTCCTCCGGAGACTCTCAGGAGAGTGTCAGAACCCTGGATCTGTGTTTTCTTCCTCTGTAGGCTTCCTTTGAAGTAGGCTACATGCATTGTGTCCTGTTTCAAAAAGTCTTTCCGCAGGACCTGGAAGCAGGTTTTATTCTGTGAAACTTCACTCGGTCTTCCTCTTCTTTTATAATTCCACAAACTGGAATCTATTATCAGTCAGCAGAATAAAAAAATATTTTAAGACATTGAACCTGCTTGAGAATAAAAAGTCACTGATTAAGGTTCATGATCTGACATTGAAAAGGTTTGTTTCTTCCCAGGGATGCTAAGACAGTGGGGACAGGAAGCTTCAGGAAGGATAATGCTGTGTGTGGCAGCACCAGGAGGGCTCCTCTCAGACCTCCACTTCTGGGGATTGTCATTGAACGAGAGTCCCAGCTCTGAAATACACCACTGTGTTAGCACAGAGTCAGTCTTCCCACGAGCTTCTCCAAGTCAATGACTGAGTGCAGAAATCCTAAGGTAACCCTTCCTGGGAAGTGTGGAACTCCTCTAATATTGATGTTGGTTGTTTCAAGAATCCTCTGCTCCAGAGAAGTCTAAGATATTTCCTCTCAATCTTCCTGTTTTCCTTCTCTCTCTCTTCCATGCTAGATCAGATCGCATCATGACCTGAGGCTCTGTTCACCTCTTCTGACCCTCACTCCCTTGACTCTCACAGTCATGTGCCTAACGTGTTCTCGTAATCCCATCTGGACATCTACTTCTTGGGGGACCTGAACTAGCACATGGAGCATCCCTGATACCCAGCATACTTCTTGCCTTTTTAATCTTTTCAGGTCATGTAGCCTCTCTTTAAGACATCATTATGGGAATCAGAATAACTTATCAGAAGAAGAGTCATTCTGTTATTTCACACATCTAATTCAATCAATATTACTCTTTATTTCAAGTCCAGATTTGTCTCTTCTCTGTGAACTATACTTTTTAGATATGCAAGTGTCTTCCCTTTATCATACACTTTGTGAACTTTGGCAACCTATTGAGTCCCTACAATGTGATGTGCCCTAGGTTGGCACTTTACATATATTTTTTTCATTGAATATCTGCCTTATGGAGTCCAATTGATACATTCTATTTTCTAAGTGAAAAACAAAAAACCTGAAGTTCAAAAGGGTGAAGGATTTGGTCACATAATTTGTAAGTGGCAGAGTCCAGTTTTGAACCAATTCCTGTCTCTCTCAAAGACTATGTTATCCTAACTTTTAGAACAAGTTCTGATTCCTAATGCCAAAGTTACAGGTGTCCATAGAACCAGGGCACTCGGATTCTGTGTTCATTGTCCCTGCTGGGATATGTAACCTTCTGAAGAAGGTTCATCTGTGACATCAGATATCAGAACAATTATGAATCTTCCTAATGCTACTAGCCACATTCTTGAACCAGAGAAATCAAAGAGATTGCTGGAGAAAATGGAGAAATTGTTCCTAAAAGGAGCATTATGGGAGTCCCTGACATTCACAGAACAACTTCATAAGGCAAAATGAGCAAAGAGAATGTTCTTGCAAGAACTACAATTTATCCATTCCACAAATAATTGTTGAGTACCAGTCTATATGCTACTTTCAGGCCAAGGTTTTGGAAATCCATCAATGGACCAAATAGACATAAATCTTTGCCCTTTTTTCATTTTTTTAATTCCATCTGCTGTTATTTTTATTTATTTATTTTTATGTGGTGCTGAGGATCGAACTCAGTGCCTCACATGTGCTAGGTGAATACTCTACCACTAAGGTACAACCCCAGCTCTAATCTTTGCATTTTTTATTCTTACATTTCTATCTGGGGTTGGGAAGGAAGACGATGATAAATATAATTATGAAATAAAATGTGCAGGTTAAGCAAGATATTTTAAGTACCAGGGAGAAAAATCAGGAAATGAGAAAAGTCCACACTAGGGCTTGGAGATTTGCAGAATTTCAGGTAGCCAGAAAATGCTCTCTGAGATAGGGACATTTATCACTGTGAAGAAACAAGGATGAAAGAAAATATCAGATGCTAAGTGTTCACAGATTTTCACTCTTTCTAATCTCTGAGGGGCATAGGAGCAGGGCAGCTAGTAGAATTTCATAATCAATAAACAAAGAAAGGGTACAGGGCCCTCTGAGGAAAAGGAATGAAGGTAACAGCAGAAATAGGCAGGATCAGGGAAAAGAGGGAGAGAGGGAGAAAGGGGTGGGGGAGAGAGAGAGAGAAAGAGAGAGAGAGAGAGGCAGTGAAGAACTGAGCAGCTGCTTTTCATTACAGAACTCTAGTGGAAAACTGGATCAGATGCACATGTGTGAGTCCCTGTTATGGGCTCTCCAAAACAGTGTAGTAAATGCTGTGGAAAGTTGAATTTGTTACTTCTGATTGAGTTGTATCACTATGATGAGAAGGTTCTAATGCGAAAGCAAAAGGATTTTAAGGTTTTAGAGTACTTAAAAATATTTTAGGTACTTTTAGGCAATCCTAAGGCACAGTTCATAGCTTCATTTGAAATAAAACCATCTCTCTGGATTCCAAGTCATCCTAACTAGGCTTAATAAATGTGATATTTTGATCTAGAGTTGCCTGCTGTCTCTCTCAACTGGTTCTATTCTCAGTCCTGGAACCTGGTGTCTGCATCCAATTCCTTTAAGCCTCTATACAACTGAAAAGTTCAAGGGATTCTTTCCTCAGAGAGGTAAAATGTTGTCAATCAAGGGAGAGTCTGTGTGATTGCATGTGGAAATCAGTTGTACTTCTCTGGCTTTAGTAGCTGCTTTCCACATTGTCACTCTCCCGAAAGGCAGACTGTGGTACACCTGTGGATTTAGGCTCTGTGGACCTTCTCACCTGAACCGTCCTCTGTATCTTAATCCTCAAGGGAATCAGGGATCTTTCAAGCTAAACACAGTGAATGTCTGACCAGAAGCCACCGACCCCACTGCTCCTGGTTCACCTAAAAGGCTTCACAGCCATTAGGCTGCAGTCATCACTGCAGATGTGTTGTCCTTAAGCCAATAATAAGCAGTACTGTGACCATCACATACAAGGCTGCCATATAATGAGTTACAAATAATTGGAAAACAACAAAACCAGGATATTAGATTTATATATGAGTTGGCCCCCAAAAGCTCCTGTGTGGAAACACTGCAAGAAAGTACGGAGGTGAAATAATTGGATTATGAGAGCCTTAACCTAATCAGTACATTAATCCACTTGAATGGATTAACCAGGTAGTAACTGTAGGCAGGTAGTGTGGGGCTGGAGGGAATAGGTCCCTGGGTGCATGCTCATGGGTTTATATTTTGGAGTGGAGTAGTCTCACTTTGTTTCCTTGTTGTCATGTCCTGAGCTGCTTTCCTCCACCATGCCCTTCCGCCATGATGGTCTGTCTCACCCTGGGCCCAGAGCAATGGAGTTGGCCATCTATGAACTAAAATGTCTAAAATGAGGAGCCCCAAATAAACTTTTCCTCCTCTTTATTAATCTTTTTGGGTCTTTTGGTCACAGAAGTGAAAAGGTTGACTAAAACAAGGGACATTTTAGATCCTCAGAAATTTCTTTCCAGAACATTTTATAATTTTCAGTGTATAAGTGTTTTACATCTTTTGTCACATTCATGCTTAACAACTTCATATTTTTGATGCTATTATAAATTTCATTTTTGTTTAAATTTCAAGTTAGTCTTCTAGTGTTTATCATTACATTTAATTTTTATATTGGTGTTTTATTTTGAAATATTACTAAACTTATTACTTATAAAAGCTTTTCAACATATTTTGTTGGATTATCTACATGGAGATCATGTTGTCTGCAAATAAAAGTTTAAATTCTTCCTTTCTTCATGGACTTTTAAAAATTCCTTTTCTTGTTGTAGAACACTGACTAAAACATGCAGTATAACATTGAATAAAAATGTTGGGAGCAGGTGGCCTTGTGAGGGTCCGGTCCTTGGAGGGACATTGTTTTGTTTTCAGTTATGCGTTTTTCATAGATATTCTTTCCCTAATTGAGAAAGTTCCCATTTATTTTTAGTTTATTGGAAGTTTTTATTTTGCCTCTCAAGGATCACTGTCTTCCATTGCTTAATATCCAGCATCTGAAAATACATATTTTGTCACTTTATTGGTTGTTTCACACAGGAAAGTCCAAAACCATTACTCTATCTCAACCAAAAACAGAAAACTAAAACCATTTAAAAATGAGCACGCTAGCATGGATTGCCAATGGTTGCATTTGGTTATGATTATTCTGGTTGTCATCGTTTCTTCTGATAAAAAAGAAATACAGGGTCTCCAAGCAAGGATGGTGTGCTGGATGTGGGAGTGAGTGATCAGGAGCGCTCTGCTAATGAGTTCTGTTGTTCATTTCCACCACTTTCTACGATCTTGGAAGTTCCCTTTCCTCTGTAAGATTTAGGCTTCTCAGCCAGAAAGGAGGATAGTTTTAAAAAATAAGCAACATTATTAACATCAATCATCTAACATAATATATGTCATGTAGTAGTTATTCAGTCATTGATAACTTGTATGATTAGGAACTAAGAGTCGAATTAAGGGTTTGATACTAAAACTTGTGTTGACTTAGCCTCTTTTCACTTATTTATTTCTTAGTCAATTAATTATTGTGGTTGTCTTGTATATGCATGGACATCAGTTTTCATTTGATTCTCCAGAAATCTTTGGAAAGTTTAGCAACAGGTATAATGCTCAAGTCCTTCTCTTTCCTCAAATTCCATCACTGGTCAATACCCAGAGAGTGAAGCTCATCTCATCTTTCTACTCTCTGTGCACAGGTATTCCAATTACACCTAGGAGAGCATGCCGGACTGGGCCCAGGAAATCAGAGTTACAGCTATGGATGTGGATCTCTCTCTTCATAGTTTCCATTTTCTTCTCTCCCATATGGAGTTGTTGATTTAAGTCTGTTTATGTACCCACGTATTGATTTGTTATACTTCTACTAAGAAAAGAGTCCGGTATTGTCTCCTAGAGACTCAGAGCATAAAGATGGAGTCATTCTCCTTAGGGTATTCAAAGACCAGTGAGAAAGGCAGGTATGCAAAAAGAGGAAAGGTGATAACAATTATACAAATAATGTTTCAAAAATAACGGCCATTAACACTACTAGGTACAATTAGTCTACGAGGTACAATTAAAGGTTCTTGGCATGAGTCATCTCATTTAATTTTTTTCATGACAACCCCACGAGGTAGACTATTTACTTCCTCTTCAGTTATAAGTAAACTAAAGCACAAAAATGGTTAAGCAGCAGGTTCAAGACTACGCAGTTATAAATGGTCAGGGTTCACCTCCTCTTTTGGGTCCCTGGACTCCAGATGCTGCCTTTCCCACCACCACTCTGAGGTATCTCCCACAACAATGACAGGCCGTGACACCCAGAATGTGTGGCACTGGCACGGAAGGCAGATTGTCAAGGGAGCCCTGAGATGCTCCCTATTATTTCTTTACAAATTAAAGAGGTCATGATTTATTACAACACACACACACACACACACACACACACACAATCCCTGTAATGAAGAACTTGGCTTGGTGACTTTTCTAGTTTAAATGACAGGTCAAAACCTTTCCATTCTAACTAATAGCGGCAGAGTCAGTCAACCCAAGGATTTCCAGGAGGATAATGATGAGGTGCTGGGCTCCGCCTGCCTGAGGCACTGCCTGCAGGTTTTAACTGCCAGGCCATCATTTAATAACTGGGACAGCAGGGACATTTCCGATATTTTTAGCCTTCCATCTTGACTCGTTTTAAACCTTTTAATCATGAGAAGTTTTCCCTAAGTGTTGTGGCATTCTCAAAACACAAGAAGAAAGGCAGGAGTGTGGTATCTGGGTGCTCAGTGGACAAGCTATTCCCAGCAGAGAGATGAACTCTGACCCACGTGAGTGCAACCAATAATTAGAACTCACAGATTTAAATGAGTGCAAAGGTAAGTGCCAACCAAGTGTGGTCTAAGTTCCCCATAATCTTTGCAAATTTTAATGAGAGAACAAAAAGAGGAGGACAATGCATATGGTCGCAGGTAGATGTCAAAAGTGTCAGTGTGGGCTCTGAGTCCTTCCAGACTGAGCCTTTTATATCTTCTACTTGGAAGGGAAGAGATGGGGGCTGGATATTCCTAGCATTAATGATTTTACCTCTAATCAGTCTTGAATAATTTGCGAAGAACTGTTCTTTGCGCAGAATATTAAGGTTAGGTATAATCGTCTCTGCCATCTAGGGGATGTATTCCAGAAAAGGACACATATAGAACAACACCAGGCAAAGCCCTCCTTAGGTGACATGTTCATTTGTTCACTAATTCATCCAAATATTTAGTGAAGGTCTACAATGTACAAGGCTGGAAACACAGAGATCAATGAACCACCAACCCTGCCTTTGGGAAGCCCTCGGTCATATGGAAAATAATGCATATGCAGAGGATCAAGGGACTGTGCAAAGTAGACAATGCAGAGGGGAGGTAACTAAACCAGCACTGTCATGTTTGGGTTACTTCCCAGAAGAGGGGAGCTTTAATCCATAATTTACATTGGAGGCAACTCGCTGAAAAAAGGAAAAAGTTTATTAGTTAAAAAGACACTTGAAGGAGAAAGCAACTTGTAGAAAGGTGCTTTTAATGAACTTCCAAGGAGTTTGGTAAAATACAGAGATGGAAGATGGAGTCTGATGTTCTCCAACCAAGACTGAAAACAATGAGAAGTTAGTGTAAATGAATCAACTCAGTATTATTCAGTTCTGTTGGCCTCCACGGACCTCATCTGTTGTTGTTTGCCATGAAAATTATCCTTAACTTAGCTTCTCTAAAGCAAGCGTTTCTCACATCTATTCTTCCAGAATTTCCACATTTTTTAAAAAAAACTAGGACACTGATATTGGGAAAGGAGGAAAAGAAAGAAGAAATTGACACTAACATTGCTGAGTATCCAATATGGACTTTATTCCTGAAGGTTTACATTATTGGTCTTGTCAAATGCTCATAACTTTAATTCATTCATTCATGTCCTATACCTGGTACTGTCCTAGACAAAAAAAAAAAAATTTATAGAAATCATTTTCATCTAGGAATATACTCTAAAAGGGGCATGAATTTAAAAAAATCAAATCAGACAATAAAAGAAGCATGTTAAATTTAAAAATTATTAAAGAAGGAATAAAGGTGAAGAAGGAGAGATCATCAACCAGTGTCAATTAAGAAATAGAAAGTAATCAAACCAAGTGAAAGAGTAAAGTCTTATAGAGGGACTCCCTAGCCTAGGGACAGGCCTGCATCCAAGAATTAGTCAAAAAAAGTTAATTAAATGGAGAAACAGGGAAAATTAGAGTTGCAGACAGCACCTAGATTGTGTAAAAATTATGCATATCATAAAAATGCCACCTATAATTTAATGTAACTTTTGTGATTACAATAGGGTGCTACAAATCAAATTATTTAAGCATAGGGAAAGAATACAATCTTGTGTATTTACAAAATGAATTGAAAAAGGGTACCAGGCTAGAGGAAAGGAAATAAACTAGAAGGTCATTTAAATAGTTCAGATCAGAAGTATTAAGGTTTTGGCATTAAAAATAAAGAAGAGTCAGCAGATAACAGACTCAAAAAATAGTGAATAGAATTGGAAATGTCTTACTGATCAGTTAGATAGGAAGGAAGGAAGCAAAACCTAGGCTGACTTCTTGGTTTCTAACTTAACACCTCAATCACCTCCCACTCCTTCCACCTCCCCCACTATGGGAACAACTAGATGTGGAGAAGTTAATTGCTTTGCCTAATGTTATGTAACTCTTCAGTGACCAATTTGCAATTTGTGATTTAGTCTAGATCTCCCCATCTAAATTCAGGCTCTCTCCCATGTTTGGTGAGATCACTGTCCTAGCATTAGGGAGTAGGAGCAACCTATGGAAAAGGTCCTAACCTATCCACCTCCTCAGACCATCTGAAGGATGCAGAGCAAGATAAAAATCAAGAAAAGTGGAATAGATGAAGAGTTCCCTGGAGTTGGCCCATTATTTTGTTACCCGGGGTTCAATGTTTGCTTTCCTCTGAATTAGCTACTGGTGGGCTAACACATATTTTTCTGTTTTGATCTTCATCCTCAGTCACTCATCACAGCATTAATCAATGTTCCTCAGAAAATAAAATATAATTAGAAGTAATTCAAGATAATTATGACTTCGCAGAATACATTGAATAATGAGAGTGATATCATCTTTTCCCTGCCATGTGAACCATCTGTCCTCCCCTATTCTCCCTCCCCCTCCCAGGGCCCAGAATCTTTAACCCATGGAAGAAACCTTATTGCTCATCTAAATGTCATTTTAGAACTCTTTCTATCAAAATAAGAAAATGAAATAAGGAGAAACTGCAAGTTATAAACGAAGACGCTTTAAAGCTCTCACATATTTCTAGGTAGCAAAATGAAGTCATTAATCCATGAGGACTTCATCCATTTATCTCTCTCTTCTAGTCTCATCACATAAACACAAATTTTCTGTTACATTCCCAATACATTTGTTGGAAGAAGGGGGTGAGAGATGAATTAAATGAACAACCACTCAATAATTCCTGACCTTTCCTTTAGCATGACAGTTTTATCAGTCAAGCAGAGAGATAATATGATGAGGATAAAAAGCTAATATTCTCTCCTGGTGAAAAAGAATCAATGACACTTTCACCCACAGCTTTATTGAAAAATGGATGATAATGGCTCAAGCACACCTACCAGAGTGAGCGGCTTGAAGCTACATTTAGCAAACTTCCAAGAAGATGAAATATAACTGAAATTGTAGGGAGGCCCACAGAAGAGGTGAAAGAATATTTCTTAAGATGAATGCAGTAAGCCCATTTCCCCCAGCCTATTGAGTAGCAATGAAGTGCCATTTATGGAAAGACAGAACGAAAGCTGTAAATTGTTGGAGCTCACTGCATTTCACATTGAACTTTCTTGTTAGGTGATCCTAACAGTTTTAGCCCTTGGGGGAACTTGCTCCAACTTCTGGACTACAGCTACTAGACTGGGAGAGAAAAGAAATGCAGTCACCTATAAAATTTTTATTATCAGTAACAACTGGAGCTTTTAAAAATTATGTATCTTTGAAAAGGAGATTTCTGGCCTCCAGGGGGAAGACTCAAGAACATTCTCTCTTCCCTCAAGGTATCTAATTAATCTAATGCCAAGAAGGTCTGCTAATATTATTGGTCAGAATACAAAATACTGACCAAACCACATTCTTGAGTGAGTTATAAATAAAATTATACAGTAACTTTTCTCTTGATGCCCATAAATGTGTAGGTCCTTCAAAGTGATTGAGTCTGGATCTGGGGGAGGGGATTTTTTTATAGCTTTCCACTTGTTTGGCACAACTGCTGGAGGTCTGCACTGGGGTTTAAATTTAAAGACAGAGGAATATTTAAAAGGTAGGCTAGTTGCACTGTTTTCTTATGTATGCTCAGAGACATGGTTGAAGAAATCAGATTATCTCACCTTGTGGTTTCTTAAAGACATCAGTTCTCAGTTCTCAATAAACTGTAATCTAAGTCTGCTCTATCCTTCTTTCTAAGTTTTTCTTCCCTTCCTCTAGTTTTTTTTTTTTTTACCATGAAGGAGGGTTCCATAAACCTCAAGTTCATAATCTTCAATAAAGAATATCCAAAAATAAGACTCAAGGAATTCCCAGGAGCTTCTAAACACCCGAGGCACAGAGAAATATGCATTTGTTATATTATCATTAGGAACATAATTTTAACATAATTTTCTAGGTCCAAAACAAAATGAAAATACAAAAACCCCTGTTCAAAAATATTTAAGAATGTCAAGATGGCAACAGCAGAGCATTAAGCCAAGAATGGACTCTTCTAAGAAGAGTGACTACATAAGTCACATGCACGTGAAGCATGTTATTCAGCTTCATGTTGTTGTGAAAAAATAACAGAAAAACAGCTGAAAGGAAGAAAGACTTATCATTTATTATTTGGGCTCACAGTTTCAGAGATTTTGGTCCATAGTTGCTTGGCTATGGGCTTGCAGTGAGATAGAACATCATGGCAGGGAACGTGTGGTAGAGCAAAACTGTTCAGCTTTCTCTACCAGAGAGTGAAGAAACAGAAAGAGGAAGGGAGAGAGAGAGGAAGACAAGACAGGCACTTCAAGGACAAACCTCCAGTGATCAACTTCCTCCAACTAGGCCCTACCTCCTAAGTTTCCACCAGTTGGGGACCAAACCTTCAACAGACTTCGGGGGACATTCCATATCCAAATGATAACAAAGTATAATTCAACAATACACGTGGCCCTGACCTTAACCAAGTCTCCTTCATGGGATGTGGACCAAGAAGATGAAGGAGTTGTGACTTATATCTCCCAGTTCTGGGTTCTGACTCCAGTGATTAGCCAGAATTGAGGCTATTTCTGGGAAAGGAATATATTTTTATGTTATCATAAGATGCAAGTATACCTTCATTAAAATGATTCTCACATCTTTTACTGTGTCCCTTTGTATGTAGCCGGGTTCAATGAGATATGCATGGCAGGTCCTCACTAACGTCACATACATCACTTGATGTTAACTCCAAACACTTGTAAAATGAATGAGGATGTGTCTCCTGGTGGATTTAGCATGTGGTCATGCTCTACAGTAGGTCAAAAAAAATCAAATCACTTTATTCCATTTTTTTACCTCAAATGTGATTTTTGTTGTTCCGTCAAATTCTTTGTGTGATTATTTGCATATGCAACAATGGAATAATATCATTAAAATAAAAAGGAATGGATTTGACATCAAATCTTTAAAGATTATAATATCTAACCCAGAAAAGTCTGTCTTACTATAAATTCAATTCATCATTCAGTCAGAGAAAATAACATTGTTCTCTATGTATTGAACAACTCTCCTCCTCTGACCTCATCAGAGCCAATTTGCACTCACTTAGTGCTTTAGATCATATGTCTCTTCTTAAGAAAGTGAAGTCAGTCTTCTTTTGAAATTGATGGTGCTCCCTTAACCTCACTCAAAATGGGCTACTCCATCCCCATATTCTACATGCTTCCAATGATCCCACTGAGTTATTGCAATACTAATTTGTTGTTCACCCATTCATATGCTAAATCAAGGCCCAGAACAAATGAAATTATCACGGGGAATAATCTAACCAAAATTTAAAATATATATATAATTAATAGTTCCCAAACTATTATAGTGTTATCATTTAGAAGACTATCTCCCAAAATGTTCAACAGAGTGCTAATATTTCTTAAATTCTCCCATGGGGTGGAAAGAAAGTTAACTGCAGAGTCATTTTGAAATTTATGTCTGTTTGATGCATGTGTTTTAGAGCTCTCAAAATTCTCAGATTCATTGTGAATCCTCAGAGAAGAAACCCTGGTCTATTACAGTTTCCAAAGAAACTATTCCATCAGCTTCCCCAATACCTACTTCCCCCCCCACACACACACACACCCCATACACCACAAGATGCTTGATTCCATTCCTCAAAACCTACTTTAGAAACATTGACAGGGACAGTGTCACTAGCCACAAAGCAGATGCTCAGTTGTGTCCTACGGGGGAAAAAGGACATCAAAGAAGAAGAAGAAAAACAGATTCATGTTATATGTTTCTTTCTGTAAGGTCCTATGTATCTTGTGCAGTCATTGCCTAAGAACTTAGCTATCATTTGAGAGAAATTCCCGCAGGAAGAGTTTAATTGTGACACAGTTTACAAGCTGACATCTCATGTCTTGAAGTGCGGCATCCAAACAAATTCTCTTTTTACAAAATATAAGTATTTGTATTGGTGACCTGGCTATTGTTCCAGGAAACCGATCTAACCTAAATGTCAACCCTTAACTTCTATTTCCATGACTCATGCATCTTTACCTCCCCATTCTTAGTAGGATGGAACAGCAAAAGCAGCTGGACCAGCTAGCCAGCAGTCAAGACAGGCTCCTGCACAGTCTTCACGATTTGTTCTCAGTACTCCATATCCTCTCTTTTGATTTTTTCCAACCAAGTATAACCCAAAAAAACTTCTACTCTTTTGTTGATTTTTTTATTTCATGTTCTCAAAGCAATATTCTCAGAGAACCAAGGAGAAGAAGAAAAGTGTCCTTGGCTTGTGCTTTTTCTGAGTTTGCTTTCCTTAGCTTTTGCCCCTCTCATTGCTGGGAACAATCACAACTCCATAGGTCATAGCCATTTGTGCCATTTGTTGTTCTGTTGACTCTATTTGGAAAAGTTCCAGTCCAACTGCCACAAATATCATGCTTTTAAGAATCTCTGCTACTCCAAATACAAAACATTCCTGAGTATTTGTCTGTGCTTTGTTCATGACTGACATCCACGTTTGAGTGGACCATTTGCTTTTTCAAGTTAAATCTTAGAAGTTCTTTTAAAATGAAAGATACCAAATAATTCTTTTGGTTACATGTCCTGCAAGATCCAGTTTAGTTTTTGACTTCCTAATGAACTGTATGATGTCTTTTCATTTATGATGTCTTCTTGATTCAAATTTAAGGTACTAGAACATATTGAGCTTTCTCAGTGGTGATTTGTCTACATGCATGTTAGGGAAATCTTCTGTAAGTCAGGATTATAACAATATTCCCCTGTAGTTTCTCCAATTAAATCTTTCACTGGAATTTATTTTGGTATCTAGCATAAAGCAAAGATGTGTACATAGAAGATATAAATATTCCATGTTCTTAAAAAAATTGTAAAGTATTCAGTCTATCCCATGTAATGTCACCTCTGCCATAGATTAAACTTTCATATGCGACTAGGTCTCTGGTCCTATTCCACTTGACCACTTACGAACAATCTGTTAATTAATATACAACAAACATGTCTTGGTATCTAGTAGAAATGAGTCTTATATTTCTATGAATATTAATTCAAAATACACAAGCTACTGATTGCAGTTCTCCCCCTTCCCTCTGAAAAAGCCACTGCAGATAGTCAAACACAACTGTATAGAAAGTGTGGATTTATCTAAAGACAGTTTTGATCTTTAGACTTTACATACATAAATATAATTTAAGTCTCTATATACTCAAGCATGTTTTATACTCTTCAATAAAGCTTTATTATTTTTCTAAAAGTCTTTGAGTAAAGTTTTAAGTAATATATATATTTAAGTAATATATATATATATATATATATATATATATATATATATATTCTTCTTACTGTGAAAAGAATGCTTCCTATCCATTGTAATTTCTCTCAGGTTAGAAATGCTAATAACTTTATATGAAAACAATGTACCAATGTTCCTGCACACTCTTGTAAGTTCTAGTACTATGTCTGTGGTGACCCTTGTATTAATGTTACCACCAAAAATTCTGAATAACGATTATATTTTTTCTTCTGGGTTGTGAGTCTGAGTTGATGATGGTTAAACAAACCCACAACAATAATGTACAGGGAGGACAGGTCTAGAATGAGAATGAGACACAAAAACAAAAACACAAAAAGTCCCTATGAGACTCCTTAGGATGATCTGAAACTAAAA
The DNA here is from genome assembly GCF_902686445.1 of Sciurus carolinensis. Lineage (NCBI taxonomy): Eukaryota > Metazoa > Chordata > Mammalia > Rodentia > Sciuridae > Sciurus > Sciurus carolinensis. The sequence continues at coordinate 34,070,476 of NC_062229.1, forward strand.
ATTCTAAAACATTAAAAATACTAAAGACAAGAATAAATAAATGATTAATCTGGACATAAAATTCATTCAGATGAAATTGATTCAGTTATCAGACAAATGCTTTACTGAAAAGTATATCTTAGGTACTTAAAGAAAAGTAAAGAAATAGCTTGATTCAATAAGGATGTGTAAATAAACATGAAAATTAATACAAAGTTTATAGGTGAACTATGTCATTACAGGAAGTGTAAAATTCCCCAACACAGAAAAAGTCTTTCTAGGCATCAATTTAAATCCATTTAGCATAGTGAAATATGTATCGTAGGAAGACCTAGAAATTAAAAATATGAAAATAGATTTAAAAGATGTGATATATGGGGAAGAGCCAATCTCTATGTAATTGGAATTATGGAAGAATAGAAAACAAGGAAAGAAAACCAGAAAATGGATAATTAATGTCCTATAATTGAGGAAAAACATAAGATTAAAAAAAAAAACTATCACAGAAAGTACACAGCAGAAAAAATAAAAATAAATTCACATCCAAAACCATAATGAGATTGCATAGATCATATTTCAGGGAAAAACTTTAAGATTCAAAAAGAGAAGAGATAGGGCTGGGGACACAGCTGAAAGGTAGGGCACTTGCTTAGCACATGTGGGTTCCTGGAATCAATTCCCAGCACACCCCACACCCCAAAACAAAAGAGAAATACAGAATGGACAGACTGAAGCAAAGAAGCAATAAATGGATTGAAAGCAGACCACCACCAGCAATAGGGTGTGTCCAAAGCACATGTTCTGTGGGTGAATAATGCTGAACCAAGAATTTTACAATCAATCAAGCCATGTTCAAGGACAAATGCAAAATTAACATTCACAGACTTAAACTGAAAAAAGAAATGGTGAAGAATGTATTTTAACAGAAAGACAAAACAGAAGGAGGAGTGAGAAACAGGCAATGGATGATGCTCAGCAGACCTTGTGCAAGTCCTGGTATCTTGAGTCCCTGTCTGACCTTGAGCCATGGTTGGTTGATTTGAAGCCAATGATAATGTAGTTAAAAGGGTGAACCAAATGCAAAAAACCAAAGGCCAAATGTTTTTCCTGATTCATGGATGCTAATTCACAATAAGTGGAGGGGCTAGGGAAGAATAGAGTTACTTTATATGAGGCAGAGGGGAGTGAAGGGAGGAGAAGGGGTATGGGTTAGGAATGACAGTAGAGTGAAACAGACATTATTATCTCATGTACATATATGACTGCATGACCCATGTGATCCTGCAATATGTAAAATCAGAAGAATGGGAGATTACACTCTATTTTTGTATGATCTATCAAAATATATAGATGCATTCTATTGTCATATACAACTAATTAGAACAAATGAAATTTTAAAAATTAAAAAGGGAACTAACACTTAACTATCAAACCAGAGGCATTTTGTCCCTCCTCTTTTAATGTTTTTTCACCTGTCTTCACCTTTTACATATGTGGTTATCATCTCCTAGTTAGGCATAGCACTATCCAGGGTGGAAATAGAGCATAATAGAAAATCCTCACTTTTTGAACTCTAGCAGATTTGACATCACATAAAGCCTAAAACAATGATTCCTACTGATGTGAAGATGAAGTTATCTAAACATTGCGAGGCTCAGGATCTCTATTAATAATGTAGCAAAAATAATACCAACTTCCAATATCGTTATCATGGAAATTCCTTAATTCCTTAAAAGAAGAATTTTGTGCTGAGGAACATTAAAAACTGCTAACATAAAATTCAAGTTCAATGTTTTATACAGAGTAAATATTTAATAAAATCTACCTGCCCCCTTTCTATTGTGGACTTTCTCAATGTCCAATGTAATTATGGTGATTTTTTTTCTTTCTTTCTACATGGAAAATCTTATCTAACCCCAGAGCTTTAACTGTCATTTCTGTGCTGAGTGATTCTGACCCACACCTGTTGTCCAGACCTCATTTCTATTTGTCTTCCATAAGTTTTCACATAGATAACTTTTCAATACTTGAAATTCAAAATTTCTAACGCAAAATAGTTCTCTACGTCAAAGTGTGTTATGTAAACTCCCTCCTCCAGTGCCTAAAACATAGAAATAGCACTGTGTTAGTTCCATTAATAGATTTCAGTTCATTTTTTATCTTCTATAGCAAAATTATCTTTATCCCTTTGTTTCCATATTTCCTTCATCAGCATCATATTCTCAGAAATAAAACTGTAAAAGTCCTATAGATAAAGATATAAATATAGATAATCCCCTTTCTCCCTTTGCCATAAGCAGTCATGGAGTTCTATTACATCTTTCATTGTCAAGGGACTCTCCTGAATTCACAACCTACTCTATGACTTATACCAGAATTTCATTGTTTTCTAACTTTCCATTTCTTCCCCTTCCTATCTTGCATGCAGTAAAACTTTAGTCTTTATAAATGCTTAGTTTTCCACCATGTCTATTCCTTGCTCAGACTCATTATTAGTTCACTGATTAAGTACATTTCAGACTCTTTAGTCTACCTGATATCCATGTCCTTTTGACATTTGTATACAACTAACTTTCCCAATATTATATTCCACAAGTTCCTTACAGAATATCTCTGTTATTTTCAAACACACTTATGCCTCCAACCCTAAACATCCCTTCTAAACCTTTCCCTGTAGTACTGACTCTGTCTCCTTCCGTGCATTAGTTGCCAGGGAAGCAAAAAGGAATAAGTCACTCAATGAACTCACATATTTTGTAGAATATAGAAAACATTATTAGGTAAGTTACAATAAAGAATATTAATATGCCTAGATAAGATATAACTCAAGAACTATGAAACTATAGAGCAAATGAAATTAAAAAATCTGTTTAAAAAATTAATTCAATATATTTTAGCTCTACCAGGTTAAAAGAATAAGGTGGATATGTCCAAGTAAAATTATTATGGTAGGAGCTTATTAACAAGTTACTATTAACAAAAAATCTCAGTAATAGAAAATTCTTAAGGTTGGATTGAAATCCCCCAATTTTGTGAAAAAAATTCATTATATGAAAACTTACATAAATATGGATAAAAGTGACATAGTAGAGGCACTTTACTTCTTAGTATGGCCACAGAATATGCAAAATTGTTTTTCATATGACTGTTTTCTAAATACTGCTTGAAAGACCAAAGAGCAAGCATCTTTTCTTGAACAGTCACTTCACATCACTTTTGATTTATTATTTCTTATCCTTTGATGTAAGTAGCATGAGTTCCCATTCTGGGCAAACTGTTAATCAGAAAGGACAAGCCCATTTCCCAAGGTTACAGTGCTACTAAGGCATAGACTATATTTAAAATCACATTGCATGTTACATATAATTTTATTCATGTTTCAGATAAGGGTTTATCAACCACAGCACTATCAACTTTTGTTTTAAGAACCTGTTCTTGGTGAATAAACTGTAGCAAAGACGATTTGTAGTACAATATCACTACTCTCAAAAGGAGCTCATCTTGCGATGTGTGCATATGCAAGGACCAACATTAACCAAGTTGAGTTGAAGTCAATGCTTTGGTGGGGATGAGGAATGGAGGTGAAAAACAAAGTGAAAAGAACTAAAGAAAAAAAAGAGGAATCTCGTGTGTGTGTGTGTGTGTGTGTGAGAGAGAGAGAGAAAGAGAGAGAGAGAGAGAGAGAGAGAGAGAAAGAGAGAGTGTGAGAGAGAGAGAAGAGAAAGAGGGAGATAAAGAAAGAGAGGGAGGGAGAGAGGAGCCCAAGGATACACACTCTATCCCTGAGACTCTAAAAGCGGAATCTTAACAAGTAGTATTGATGTGATATGAAATAAGAAGAATGAGAATCACCTCTCTGTACCTAAGTTCCAAAAATGGAGAAAAAGAAAAGCAAGTGGTCAATTCAGGATATGAGCCCAGTTTGTTCTAAATGTTAAGCCTATGGTCCTTTCCATTTTAACAAGATAATTTGCTAAGAACTTTTGCAATGTACCATGGTTTCTAAAGCCACTTGACGTTTCTCTGGCTTACAGGATATTACCCCATGCATCGACAACATCTGTATGCATCCATATTCATAAGATAGTACTGAGAAGGTCTGGATGCTACTACAGAGAGTGGTCACTGGGTTTGGAGTGGTAAGTCCTGCCTGTAACTAACTGTCTTTTATGGCTTAGAGCAAGTCATTTCTCAAATGAAAATGATTGGAGTTGAAGAGATGCTCTCCTGCTGTCTCTTCTAAAATATCTTTATATCCAAAGACAGAACCCTGGGGAAATACAGTAAAACCGCCATTAGCATACATACACACCCACCCACACCCACACACACACACACACACACACACACACACACACACTAGTTAACATGTGAGCAAGCAAGTTAACCAAGAGTCAAGAAGAGGTTGAAGACATGAAAATATGCAATTTCATGCTGAACAGTTAGGAAATCCAACAGAACAGAATGACCAAAGGACAATTTTAAACTATAAATATGATTAATCTTGAAACCTTGTTAAAGTGACCCTTGTTGTGTAAATAAATTTCAAGATCACAAAGACATATCAATTTTAATTTAAGTATTAAATGATATATTCTTTTAATAATGAGTGGCTACCAAGTTCCAAGAATGTTGTTAATGGGAAATCCAACATTGCATGTTCCCTGTCTTCATAGATTGTATACTCTAACAAGAAGAGAAGCACTAATCCAATTATTATACAAATAGTTAATTACAACATGATGTATGCTATGTACAGGATATTATAAAAATATAAAATATGATGTTCTTATTCAACTTGAGTGAAATCATGGAAAACTTCCCCTCTATATGTAACATTTAAATTAAAAGCCACAAAAGTGATGATAAATTGGGTAATAGGATTGCATAGAGCAGGGATAATGTTCCAGAGAGAGAGACAACACAGAAAGTCCATGTAGTTAAGAATGAAAGAAAATTTTGTGGGAAAAAAAATAGGAAACAAAGAATTTTAACAAGGGAGTTTACATGATTAGATTTGTATGACTCAAATGTTTCTCTGATGTATGGAGAGTAAATGATATACAGAGAATATTTTGTAGATGAAAATAGTTAAGGTGAAGACAGAGTTACAGAGGTTCAGATAAGGAATAATATAGATCATAGATTACAGTGATAGCAATGAAGGTCGAAGGATGTAGATCTAAAATATCCATAGAAATGGAATTTACCTGATTTGAGTATTGATTGGCTATAAAAGAAAAAGGAGCAGAGAGAAACTAAGAATTATTTCTGGGTGTTTTTCTTGGAACATATGTGAACTAGACTGAAAAGAGATAAATGTAATGGAAATACCAACTTGGCTTAAATGCAGATTCTAGAAACAAAGCATTGATAAGGTACTACCCACTCACAATAAAGCCTGAGATTAAACAGAGTTCTACAATTTTCACACTGAATCTGGTGCTCCAAACATCCTGCAATCCTGACTCCACCTCTTCTAATATAGGTGGAGGCGGGTGTTTTCTTAATCTAAATTTCCTTGTTTAATTTATCATCTCAGCATAGCCAAGAGTGACTCCCTGAATATGCTAACTTCACATTCCTGTCAACTTCATTCAAACTTTCCTTCTTACCCACTGCTATTTGCTGTTAGTTTTTCTAAGACTATCTCTCTTTCTACAGTTTTGCTCCTTTCTGTGAGGAAATGGATACATACTCTCCAACAAGTCTAAATTTTCAGACCTGAGGAAAGAAGTCAGCAAAGTCCAAGGCAAGAATTGGCTGCCTGTTGAAGTAAATGACTCACACAGCTCTTAAACTAAAATATGTTTAATATGGCAGGCTCAAAGTGGGAATGAGACATGATCATTTATATAGAATGTTACTTCTTTGGGAAAATCACAATTACCATTGACATTTCTCTGAAAAATGGCTTCTCTTGGGCTGAATATTAACTCTAGTGGCACAGATCTTCAATAGCAGTAAGTTCTTTCTTATAATGAGACCTCAACTTCAACTTTCCAGTTAAGTCTCCTGGACTGCAATTATATATGAACCACTGAGTTAGTGCCAGCTTTGCCCATAAGCCTGTCACCAATTCGATCAGCATTACTTTTTCAAACTTTAAACAAAAATCTAATTTGTTTCAAAGTAGTTTCATTTTTTTTCATAATAGAAGGATTTCTTTCATTAAAAATAGTTCTTATTGCAATAAAATTCTCTGCAAAACAAAATATCCAATTAGAGATGCATGATTGAATGATATTGAAGGTTGTATTGCCTCATGCTTCCAAGTAGATAAGAATCCAAATTGTGATGAGTCTGGCTTTATCTTACCATTTTAATTCTGACCCTTTTCATATATGTAGTACAGTTAATATTGATTATTTAGTAGCATTATGTAGATAAGATATTCTTTACTTCTACTTGTGAATTGTGAAGATTTACAGACTTTTGAGGGCATTAATATGCACCAAAATACCAAACAGTGATTGTAATCTCCAAGAGAGAAGAAAAAAGATGCTTTGTTAATAAACAGGCCACTAGCTATACTTTAGGTATTAAATGCAATGTGTTAGCTATGAGGCTAACATGATTTGATTACAGGGTGTGTAAAACTAATGGCAAACCATTTAAACACATATTGAAATTGAAAAAGATGCAAGTTCTTTGCATGACCACAAATGTAGTTGCCCTTGCTAAAATACAGCCCTCATTGTTTAGAAGTTATCACTCATCATGAAAGCCTAGAATCTGAAATATCTGTGACCCTGAGGGGCATTTAGGAGGCTCAATGACTAACAAAGGAAATGAGGTAGTGATATTTAATTCTTATTGTCTAACTAATAATCTATGAATTTTTTTTAAGAAAACTAATCTAGGAATTTTTTTTTTTTTTGTGGTGCTGCAGATTGAACCCAGGACCTTATGCATTCAAGGCAAGCACTTTACCAACTGAGCTATATTACCAACCCATCTAGGAACTCTATATCACCAGGAATTCTGATGTTTTTCTCTATCTATAGTTTTCTTTCTTTCTCAGCAGAAAACATGTTCATGTTTCTCCTAACTTGAAAGTAAAAAAAGCAAACAAACAGAAATCCCACCCACTAACTTGCCAATGTACTGCAAATTGATTCCGTTACCAGTGAACCTATTTTTACCAAAGATTCTTATGATTAAGGTGACCATACAGTTAACCATTCAAATGAGGATACTTTTGCAAGTGAAAAAGTCACCATTAGTAATTCAATATCAACTGGGACTATCCTAAACAAATGGGTCATGATACACATAACTCCTAGCAGGAAAATCTAATGGACTTGACATTTCTGCAAATACTGATTTTGTCAACTACTATATTTTTTGTGCAACTCAATACTCCTTTGCTTTATGACATGCCCTGTTGTTCTGGGTTTCCTCCCAAACGTCTTATTCTCATCTCTGCTCAATTTCATTGCTTGTATAATACAAAGCTTTGCCAAAATCTTTATTTCATTAAAATCTATCACATTTAAGAAGAGTAACTTTCCAAGAGTGGAAAATGCATGTTCTTTTATTATGCTCCAAGCATAATAAAAGTACATACACTTTGGACATACACTTTGTAAATATGTCACAAACAAACAAATAAAAACAATCTAAGTAGAATACTTTGCTATTTTTAAAGTCTCTTACTAGTTATTTTATTATTGAGACATAGAGACTTGAAAGGCACTGAATATGTGTTAGTTTTATTCAGTTTAATAAGAACAATCCACAGCCGGACATGGCAGCACACTACTGTAATCCCAGAGACTCAGGAGGTTGAGGCAGGAGGATTGCGAGTTCAAGACCAGCCTGAACAACTTAGCAAGACCCTAAACAACTCAGTGAGACACTATCTCCAAAAAAAAATTCCATATGATAGTTCCTAAATAAGAAAACTAACTGAATCACAATGCATGCTCTGTAATTAGATTTATATGGAATGTCAGTGGGAAACAAGATTCTTAATATATTGATCCATTTCTATCACTGTAACAAAATATAAAGATAGACTAACATTATAAAGAAAAGAGATCTATTTAGCTCATAGTTTGGGAGGCTACAAGTCCAAACAGCATGGCCCAGATTCTAGCATGGGACCCCTTTAGCTGCTTCACCTTACGATGTTGGGTGGCAATGGAGAACACACCTGCAATTGACCTCAGGACCTTCCACTAGGCCCCACTGGCCTCCCTCCCAGCATTTCCATACTGAGGATCAAGCACTCAACACATGAGACTTTGGGGGACATACAACATTCAATTCACAGTATTTACTAAGCCCCAGATTTTATATTCCTATTTGCTTCATGCTGAAGGAGTCTAGTTTCACTTTTATTGACATTCTCATGTTGATCTCATTTCTCACATTTATTCTAGGAAGTTTTATTGAGGATTTACTATGTGCTGTGTATTTACTACATGCAAATTCTTATTTGAGGAGCTGGCATGTGCAAACTTAATGTCTTCCACAGACAAAATTTCAGAAACAAGTTTTTCGTAGTCTAATTTTTACCTCATTGCATGGATCATTCTAGGGGCTTTTGCTCAGCACATTGCTAGCGATGTTCCAAGACCCTATTTGGGCATCAACATCTCTGTGGTATGGTCTTCTCTACTCAGACTGGGATTATTTCTACTCCAGAAGTTTCATGGAATACTGCGCATACTTCTTTTAGGAATTAGTCACTCCATTTCCCATGTGACTTGTCTCTTCCCCTGAGACTATAGGCTTCATGAGAAAATGGCTAAGATTCAGAAACATAAGGAAGTTTCTGGAACATAATGATCCTTCAAAATGTTTACTTAATTGACATAGGAATGCTTCCTGATGGCACCTTGGTGTTCCATTCACTTCTGTCTTTAGGACTCCACATCCATTCTCCATCTTCTATATCAGATGCGCATCACAATTGTGTCCCTGGCCACCATTGCTTACAAAACTGAATGTTCATCCTGTCTTTGGAGCTTCTCTTTTTTTTTATCATTATCAAGTATTTATTTTGCATAATAGTATAAATTATACTTTATACAAAGGACCGTGCAACAGTACTGCAGCTTCATCATAAATGTGTGAATTACATTGTGCTACAATGTTATCATACCTATGAAGTCACTAACTCATATGAGTTTTTCATCTCCATTATAATCTTTTGGGACTATCATCATTTATGTGATATGTTGTTAACAAAAAACATCATTATGTAGTGCGTGATTGTTTTATTTTTTTATTGTAAACAAATGGGGTATAACTTGTTTCTGTGTACGTGAAGTAGAGGCGTACCATTTGTGTAATCATACATTTACATAGGGTAATGGTGTTTGAGTCATTCTGTTATTTTTTTCCTTCCCCCCACCCCTCCAACCATTCTTTTACCTCTATACAGTCCCTCCTTCCTCCATTCTTGCCCCCCTCCCACCCCCCATTATGTATCATCATCCGCTTATCAGTGAGATCATTTGTCCTTTGGTTTTTTGAAATTGGCTTATCTCACTTAACATGATATTCTCCAATTTCATCCATTTGCCTGCAAATGTCATAATTTTATTATTCTTTATTGCTGAGTAATATTTCATTGTGTGTATATATATATATATATACATATATATATATATATATATACAATGGAATATTGTGGTATATATATATATATATACCACAGTTTCTTTATCCATTCATCAATTGAGGGGCATCTAGTTTGGTTCCACAATCTGGCTATTGTGAATTGAGCAGCTATGAACATTGATGTGGCTGCATCACTGTAGTAGGCTGATTTTAAGTCCTTTGGGTATAGGCCGAGGAGTGGGATAGCTGGGTCAAGTGGTGATTCCATTCCAAGTTTTCTAAGGAATCTCCACACTGCTTTCCAGTGTGGCTGCACTAATTTGCATCCTCACCAGCAATGTATGAGTGTATCTTTCCCCACATCCTTGTTAACACCTGTTGTTGCTTGTATTCTTGATAAATTGCCAATCTAACTGGGGTGAGATGGAATCTTAGGGTAGTTTTGATTTGCATTTCTCTTATTACTAGAGATGGTGAACATTTTTTCATGTATCTGTTGAGTGCTTGTACATCTTCTTCTGTGAAGTGTCTGTTCACTTCCTTACCCCATTTGTTGACTGGGTTATTTGTATTTGTAGAGGTTTTTGATTTCTTTATATATTCTGGAAATTAGTGCTCTCTCTGATGTATGAGTGGCAAAGATTTTCTCCCACTCTTTAGGCTCTCTCTTCACATTGCTTATAGTTTACTTTGCTGAGAGAAATTTTTTAGTTTGAATCTATCCCAGTTATTGATACTTGCTTTTATTTCTTGTGCTATGGGAGTCCTGTTAAGGAAGTCTGTTCCTAAGCCAACAAGTTGAAGATTTGAACCTACTTTTTCTTCTATAAGATGCAGGGTCTCTGGTCTGATTCCAAGGTCCTTGATCCATTTTGAGTTGAGTTGTGCAGGGTTAGAGATAGGGGTTTAGTTTCATTCTGCTGCATACGGATTTCCAATTTTCCCAGCACCATTTGTTGAAGAGACTATCTTTTCTCCATTGCATGTTTTTGGCCCCTTTGTCTAGTATGAGAAAACTGTATTTATTTGGGTTTATGTCTGTGTCCTCTATTCTGTACCATTGATCTATCTGTCTATTTTGATGCCAATACCATACCGTTTTTGTTACTATTGTTTTATAGTATAGCCGAAGTTCTGGTATTGCGATAGCCCCTGCTTCACTCTTCCTGCTAAGGATTGCTTTAGCTATTCTGGTTTTCTTATTCTTCAGGATGGATTTCATGATTGCTTGCTCTATTTCTGTGAGGTACATCATTGGGATTTTAATTGAAATTGCATTGAATCTGTATAGCCACTTTTGGTAGTATGGCCATTTTGACAATATTAACTCTGTCTATCCAAGAACATGGGAGATATTTTCATCTTCTAAGGTTTTCTTTAATTTCTTTCTTTAGTGTTCTGTAGTTCTCATTGTAGAGGTCTTTCACCTCTTTTGTCAGATTGATTCCCAAGTATTTTATTTTTTTTGAGGCTATTGTGAATGGGGTAGTTTTCCTAGCTTCTCTTTCTGAGGATTCATCACTTATGTATAAAAATGCATTAGATTTATGAGCATTGATCTTATATCCTGCTACTTTACTGAATTCACTTATGAGTTCTAAAAGTTTTCTGGTGGAATTTCCCAATTCCTCTAAATATGTAATCATGTCATCAGCAAATAGGGATAGTTTGAGTTCTTCTTTTCCTATTTGTATCCCTTTAATTTCTTTTGTCTGTCTAATTGCTCTGGCTAGAGTTTCAAGGACGATGTTGAATAGAAGTGGTGAAAGAAGGCATCCCTGCCTTGTTCCAGTTTTTAGGGGGAATGCTTTCAGTTTTTCACCATTTACTGTATTTTTGTATGCGATTTGCGAAAATTTTGTTGAGAATTTTTGCATCAATGTTCATTAAGGATATTGGTCTGAAATTTCTTTACTCAATGTGTCTCTGTCTGGTTTAGGTATCAGAGTAATATTGGCTTCATAGAATGAGTTTGGGAGGGTTCCCTCCTTTTCTATTTCATGGAATGCTTTGAGGAGTATTGGAATGTGCTCTTCTTTAAATGTTTTGTAGAACTCAGCTGAGAACCCATCTGGTCCGGAACTTATCTTTGTTGGTAGACTTTTGATGACTTCTTCTATTTCAATACTTGAAATTCATCTATTTAAATTGTGTATGTCCTCCTGGTTCCATTTAGGTAAATCATATGTCTCTAGAAGCCTGTTGATGTCTTCAAGATTTTCTATTTTGTTGGAGTATAGATTTTCAAAATAGCTTCTAATTATGTTTTGTATTTAATCGTGTCTGTTGTGATATTTCCTTGTTCATTCTGAATTTTGGTAATTTGAGTTTTCTCTCTCCTTCTCTTTGTTAGTGTGGCTAAGGGTTTATCAAATTTGTTTATTTTTTCAAAGAACCATCTTTTTGTTTTGTCAATTTTTTCGATTGTTTCTTTTGTTTCAATTTCATTGATTTCAGCTTTAATTTTAACTATTTCCTGTCTTCTACTGCTTTTGGTGTTGCTCTGTTCTTCTTTTTCTAGTGCTTTGAGCTATCGTGTTATATTGTTTATTTGCTGATTTTGTCTTCTTTTATTGAGTGCACTCCATGAAATAAATTTTCCTCTAAGTACTGCTTTCATAGTGTCCCAGAGATTTTGATATGATGTATCTTTGTTCTTGTTTACCTCTAAGAATTATTTCCCCCTGATGTCTTCTGTTATTGATTCATCATTCAATAGCGTATTATTTAATCTCCAGGTGTTGGGGTAGTTTCTATTTTTTATTCTGTCATTTATTTCTAATTTCAATCCATTATGATCTGATAGAATACAAGGTAGTATCTCTATCTTCTTGTATTTGCTAACATTAGCTTTGTGGCATAATATATGGTCTATTTTAGAGAAGGATCCATGTGCTGCTGAGAAGAAAGTGTATTTGCTCTTTGTTGGATGGTATATTCTATATGTGTCCGTTAAGTCTAAATTATTGATTGTAGTATTGAGATCTATGGTTTCTTTGTTCAATTTTTGTTTGGAAGATCTGCCCCATGCTGAGAGAGGTGAGTTAAAGTCACTTAGTATTATTGTGTTATGGTCTATTTCATTCCTGGAATTGAGAAGGATTTGTTTGACATACATGGATGAGCCACTCTTTGGGGCATAGATATTTATGATTGTTATGTCTTGCTGATTTATGCTTCCCTTAAGCAGTATGAAATGTCCTTCTTTATCCCTTCTAACTTTGGCTTGAAGTCCACATTATCCGATATGAGGATGGATACTCTGACTATTTTCCTGAGTCCATGTGCATGGTATGTTTTTCCCCATTCTTTCACCTTTAGTCTGTGGGTATCTCTTTCTATGAGCTGAGACTCTTGCAGGCAACATATTGTTGGATCTTTCTTTTTAATCCAATCTGCCAGTCTATGTCTTTTGATTGATTAGTTCAGGCCATGAATATTTAGGGTTATTATTGAGATATGATTTATAATCCTGGTCAATGGCTCATTTTTTTTTTTTTTCAACATGACTTGCTTTCTCCTCTATTTGGCTATTCTTTTAGGGTAGTTCCTCCCTTTGCTGATTTACATTGTTGTTTTTCATCTCTTCCTCATTGAATATTTTGCTGAGAATGTTCTATAGCGCCGGCTTTCTTTTTGTAAATTCTTTTCGCTTTTGTTTACCATGGAAGGATTTTATTTTGTCCTCAAATCTGAAGGTAAGTTTTGCTGGGTATAAGATTCTTGGATGGCATCTGTTTTCTTCCAGAACTTGAAAAATGTTGTTTCAGGCTCTTCTAGCTTTTAGGGTCTGGGTTGAAAAATCTGCGGATATCCATATTGGTTTCCTCCTGAATATTATTTGATTTTTTTCTCTTGCAGTCTTTAAAATTCTGTCTTTATTTTGTATGTTAGTTATTTTCATTATAATGTGCCTTGGTGTGGGTCTGTTGTAATTTTGTATATTTGGAGTCTGATAAGCCTCTTGTACTTGATTTTCCATTTCATTCTTCAGATTGGGAAATTTTCTGATATTATTTCATTGAATAGATTGTTCATTCCTTTGATTTGTTTCTCTGTGCCTTCCTCAATCCCAATAATTCTTAAATTTGGCCGTTTCATAATATCCCATAATTCTTGTAAATTCTGTTCATGATTTCTTACCATCTTCTCTGTTTGGTCAACTTTGTTTTCAAGATTAAATATTTTGTCTTCATTGTCTGAGGTTCTGTCTTCCAGGTGTTCTATCTTATTGGTTATGCTTTCTATAGAGTTTTAAATTTGGTTTATTGTTTCCTTCATTTCAAGGATTTCTGCTTGTTTGTTGTTTTCAGTATCTCTAACTCTTTATTGAAATAATCTTTTGCTTCCCACATGTGGTCTTTTAACTGTTTATTGGTGTAATCATTCAAAGCCTGCATTTGCTCTTTTATCTCATCATTTGCTTCTCTGATCATTTTAATTATGTACATTCTGAACTCCCTTTCTGACCTTTCTTCTGTCATGCTGTCATTGGATTTTATGGCTATACCATCTAGGTTTGTTTGGGACATTTTCTTCCCTTGCTTTCTCTTATTGCTCAGGTATCTACCCCTCTAGTAGTGAAACTCTGAGATATTGCAGATTTCCTCTATTGGCTTATAGTGTCCCTGCAGATTTCCAATAACTCACCTCCTAGCCTTCAGTAGCCTGAAGTCTTGGAGGAACTTGATAATGCAGTGCTCCACAAGGAATCTGCCCCTCTATGGGTGGTGGCCTTCAGGTGGGGTATATTCCCTGGTAGTGGGCAGAGGGCCTCCATTTGTTGATTGATGGTTAGCCAAAGGGGGACTAGACTGTGGGCTAGGGCATGGATGTTCTGGGCCTGGGTCTCTGGTTCTACCACACTGGTGGGAAAGCCTGGCCCGGCAGGGAAGACTCACCTGGTGGGGAAGTCTTGCTGGGCAGCTCTCCTCTGAGAAGTTCCCTTTGATCTAGAACTACATCCTGGGCTGAGCAACTCTCCTCTGCAATGTTCCCTGGGGTTCGGACCTACCTCCTGGACCACAGAACCTTGCCTTGCAAGTGAGTCTCTTGCTAGTCAGCCCTCCTCTGCGACGTTCCCTGGGGTCTGGAACTACCACCTGGGCTAGGGAGCCTGGCCCTGTGAGTGAGTCTCTTGCTGGGTGGCCCTCCTCTGAGAAGCTGCCTACAGTTCGGTCCCACTAGCCAGGCCTCGGAGCCCCAGTCAGCGCCGAAGTCTCTCACTCTTCTTGGAGCTTCTTACAACATCATCTGAGGCCTGTTTATTTTCTCCCCTTGACATTCCAGTTTTCTTACTCCTTTGAAGGTATACCTCTTAAAGACATTTACTCCAAAATTCATGTATACAAAGCTTCATCTCAGATTCTTTTCTTAAAAAGAAAACAATCTAAAACACACTTATCTTTAGATGTTTTCAATCTAGTTGAAAACACAAAACAAAAATCAAGATGGTGTAGAGGAAGAAGATACGGAACACAATGGCACTTTAAAAAATAAAATTCATAGAGAGAGGAGCTTGTAATGGCACATTCATTGATTGGAAATCGTCCATTTGGAGAAACTGGAAGTGAGTGCACCATGCAATAAGGAGTGGGAGAAGACACCAGCTCTTTTGTGTAGCCCAGGGATGACTCTCTACTGTAGCTAAGATTTCAGAGTCAACCTTTTTTCATGTATTGAGTGAAGACCAGAATATGCAAATTGCAGGAGTCTGGGGTTGATTAGAAATAAAATGTGAAAAGGGCCACAAGACAGACACCCATGCAGTATTAATTCTACAAGTACTTAAGGAGTAGAAATGAAAGATCTGTAAGGGAGCATATGGTAAATCTAAGGAATGCGAGACTAGGTTAAGCAGACCAGAAATCACGTGCTCTAAATAAGTATCATATTTTTCTATAATATTTTTGTCTTAAAGTTGATTTTGTCTGGTATTAGTATCTCTCTTTAGGTTGCCTTAACATTTAGTTTTTCTGTCTAAGCTACATTCCATTCCTATTTTACAGTGAAATTTTATTTTATATAACAATAACCTCAAGAATATAAAAGGGGAAGGAGAAATGTTTACTTCACAAATATGAAAGAGAGCATCCCTTAATACCATGGCTTCCGTATGCCAACATTCCAAAAATGAACTGGATTCTTTCGTTTGGAGAAACTATCGAAAATCCCCTCTAAATATATTCTGGGGAAATGTGGTGGATGCAAGACTGATTACTAAGAGTGGATGGGCTATTTTCATAGACTAGAAACACTGGCACAGAAGCTGGGGATACTTCATTATGTAAAAGGTCACAGAAGGAATTCAATTCCCTTTACTTCTAATTTGAATTCCTAAAGTATACAGGAACTATTAAGAGGATCAAAGAATAAGCCTAGAAGTATAGACTCAGTAACAAACTTTCACCTCAAACTATGAGTGTTCTCTCATTAATGATAAGGAGAAGAAAGGAGTGAAGAGAAGTGATGTAAAATGTCTAATCCTGTCCCTGGTCCTCATTCTTATGGATAAAACAAGTCTGTTTTACAACACAATAATCACTAGACTAGTACCTTCCTTCAGAAAAAATAAATTCTAAATACTCCCTTCCCATCCCCCCAAATGTTTATCTTTATTACATTTATGACCCTAAACCAAAATATTTTAGTCATGACTACTGTTTCAATTGTGCTTTATTACTGTATTTCTCACTCTTTCCCTTAGCTGATAACTGTGCTAACTCTATACAGCTATTTTGAAAAAGTTGTCTTTCCTTCTGCCTCTGACTGTTAGGAGAGCATTTGGTATCCAGTTGTTATAGCTAATGATCAACATTAAGAAGAACATTATCCAAAGAGGCCATTTAAAACTCAGTAGAACATTAGCCAGAGAAGTCATTTAAAACCCAGAAAACCAAAATTGTAGAAAAACTACTTTGAAATGCCTAAAACACATATGACTTATGATCTGAGCTCATTAGTAAAACCAATCAACAAATCATATATGTATGTGTGTGTATACATATATAGATAATATTTAAATGAAGAGGTAGTCAGAACAAATTAGGAGACTGTTGACCATAAGACTAACTCATGCATCAAGTTCCTTATTTAATTATCTGAATATAAATCCAAAATTTGTCTGTTATTGATTGACAATTTAATTTGACATGGTCAGAGAAAATACATAGTTTTAGATTTCAAATTACTTTAATCAATTGAGGGTTTCTCACCTAGTCTATGGACTATCTGGCAGAATCTTCTATGTGCATTTGATAGAACAGGCAACTAATCTCATCTTCTCTCACACAGAAAAATGCATATTTTGCTATTGCTTGGTG
Source organism: Sciurus carolinensis (assembly GCF_902686445.1). Taxonomy (NCBI): domain Eukaryota; kingdom Metazoa; phylum Chordata; class Mammalia; order Rodentia; family Sciuridae; genus Sciurus; species Sciurus carolinensis. The sequence goes on from NC_062229.1 coordinate 34,087,350, forward strand.
AAGTGATCTACAGATACCCATTAGGTCTAGGTGGTTTATAGTGCTATTCAAATATCCTATTTCCTTGTTGGTTTTCTGTCAACTTGTCCTACTCCATGTTGAAATGCTGGGGAGTTATACTGACCAAATTATATTGTCTTATTGTGTACTTGTACAAATACATAACAACAAATTCCATCGATATATACAACTAGAATGTACTAATAAAAATGTGTGAAAAATAATAAGTCAAAATATTAAAAGAAAAAATGAAATATTGAAATCTCAACTCGTATTGTTGATTTGTCTTTTCCTTCCTTTAATTCTGTTTGATTTTATACTTCATATAACTAAGGCTTTGTTTTTAGGTATATATATATATATATATATATATATATATATTTATAATCATCCCATCTTCCTTTTTTGCCTCTTTTGCTATCATAATTATCACATTTTTCTAATAATATCTTTTGTCTTAAAGTTGATTTTGTATGGGTATCTCTCTTTAGGTTGCTATTTGATAAGTAAACATTTTCCATCCATTTACTTTCAAACCCATTCGTGTCTTTGAAAATAGTCTGTCTCCTATAAGTAGTATTCATTTGGAACATGTCTGTCTCCATCTTGCTACTTCCTATGTTTTGATAGAATATTTGATCAGTTTATATTTAATGGAAACATAAATGTACTTAGAAGGTAGTACTTACATCTGCATTTTGCTATTTGTTTTCTACATACATTATGTCTTTTCCCCTCTATTCCTACACTATTACCATCTTTTGTGTTAGGTATTTTCTAGGATCCCATCTTAATTTTCTTGGCTTTTTCTTTTACTATATTTGTGAGTTGTTTTCTGAGTGCTTTCCTGGGGGATAAAAGAAGCAGTGAACCCTGAAATGCTGGTTCAGACTAATACTATCATAACTTCAATAGTATACAGTTTTCCCCAATATATTAATGAACATTTAGAAATTCTGAGTAAAGACTTAAACACATATTTTTCTTCAAACCTAAACATGTGATGTATGTTTTTTAAAGCTATGTAGATGATTTTGTTAAAATCCACCCAAAAGCAATGACCCACTAAGCTCATGTAAGCAAAGCATTAATTTTATAGCTAATACAGCACAGACCAGATGGCGGAATCTTCTCATCTTCCCATGCTCTTAGTATCAGTGCTAGGACACCTTATCCTTGACACAATGCCCCTTCAATAACCTGTCTTTTTTTGTTGTTGTTCCAGAATTCATTTTCTAGAGATTTATCATTGCTTATCTCAAAATTCTCCCCAGGACCTGCAAGAGGTTTAAATGTCTCTAACTCTACAATGCTTTCTTCCTTTATTTGAACATTACCTGAGTAGCAAGGTTCCATCCTGCAAGGAAATGATGATTTTTCAATTTTTCTTCTTTTAGTAAACATAAGAATCAAAGAGTTTAAGATGAAATAAAATGCCAACCTGAGGACCTGATTCCACCTTGTCTCCCATATCTCCTCAGGTGGAACAAGTCATAATTGATTACATACTTTATCTTCAACTTTTCAATTCCTTGCTGCATATTCATATTTATTATGACTCTCCTAAGATGGAAAATCATAAAGATAGTATTTGAATGGTAAAAAAAAATACTCTAGAAATGAAAAGAGAAAACTCCCTCATGCTGTCATCAAAGAGGTTATTAGTATAAATGGAAAGAGTCACTTGACCGCAGAAAGCACATCCTTTCACACAGAGGGCTCTTCATCTGAGGGCTGTTCACACCCTAGGGATAAAACCACTCAGATTCTAGGCACTCCATAACAGAATGAAATCCAAAAATACCAGCTCTTGTCTATTACATGGCTTAACCAATTCACCCAGGGGCAAACCTTTTGTTCTCTAGATGATATGTGAACCTGATTGTCAATTGTGTCATCTTTATGGTCTGTTCTTGTTACCTTGGCTTTCAGCCCAGTCCTGTGCAAAATACCACTGATGAAAATAACTTGGTATCCCTAGTCGTATTTCTAGAATATGAAAGGGAATTTGACAGTCAGCTTGGGTCAAGTTATCATGTGATCATAAATGATACCACAGGTAATAATTGCAACAATAAGATGGTATTCTTTACATTAATGATTGATTATGGATGTGTTCAGCTTTGCTCCAGGTCCCTGGAATTCAGCAATGCAGAAGCAGTTCCAGTTTCGAACATTGCTGGTCTCATGACAAAAGGAAAAGTCATCATGGTGAGGTGCACACTAGCCATTTAAGTTCCCTCTTAGCAGTTAATTGATTGTGCTCACAATTCATTAGACAAATCATATGTCCAAGTTTGATGACAGTGAGGCAAATGTATATAAAAATCCTCTTGCCAGGAATAGTACCATATGCTGAGTACCTCTGAGAAACATAGGTAATACAGGAGGAAAAGTTACATGATGAAATTTAATACAATCTACCACAATATTAAGTGATACATTCTCTAGGAAATCCAAGTTCTAAAGCAGTGCTAATAATACTTTCAGCAGTGAGTGATGGAAATGTTTCAAATTGGCAATGTCCAAAATTATAGCAAATAGCCACATATGCCTCTTGTGCACATTAAACATGGATAGGAAATTGAGAAATTGAATTTTTAATTTCATCTAATTTTAATTAATTTAAATTTGAAAAGTCACCTGTGGGTAGCAGTTTTACTCTAAAATTTAGATTTAGAGAAAAGGAACCAAAATGACTCCCAGGCCTCAAGGGAAATCATTATGATAGTGAGGGATGAGGGAGAAGCCAGTGGGGGAGGGTAGTGATGTCACCCAAGAAAGCCTCTACCAAGGACAAGAGTTCAGTGACAAAGCAGAATTTGCCCTTGACGAGTGCCTCTATAAAGATACCAGGTTAATTACAGAACACTGAGAAAGAAATCTTGATGTGACATTGCAAAATGTTAATGTGACCCCATAAAATAATTTTTTAAATGTGAAAAAGGATCCTGTACTTCTGAAACACACAACAAGTCTAGTTCTCTCCAACAGCAAGAATGGAAGCTTTTTCTCAACAAAGGATACAATCAATACTGTGAAAAGAGAGCGTCCAGAGTGGGAGAAAATCTTTTCCACATGCACTTCAGATAGAGCACTTATTTCCAAAATTTATAAAGAACTTACAAAACTTTACACCAAAAATACAAAGAACCCAATCAATAAATGGGCCAAGGAAATGGACAGACACTTTACAGAAGAAGACATACAGGTGATTAATAAATATATGAAAAAGTGCTCAGTATCTCTAGCAATTAGATAAATGTAAATGAAAACAACTCTTTAAGATTTTTATCTTACTCCAATTAGAATGGCTACTATCAAGAACACAAACAATAATAGATGTTGGCGTGGATGTGGGGGAAAAGGCATACTTTTACATTGCTGGTGGAGTTGCAAGTTGGTGCAGCTACTCTGGAAAGCAGTATGGAGAATCCTCAGAAAACTTGGAATGGACCCACCTTTTGACCCAATTATCTCATTCCTCGGTTTATACCCAAAGGACTTACAATCAGCATACTACAGTGATACAGCCACATCAATGATTACAGCAGCTCAGTTCACAATAGCTAGATTGTGGAACCAACCTAGATGCCCTTTAACAGCTGAATGGATAAAGAAACTGTGGTATATATGCACAATGGAATATTATTCAGTCATGAAGAAGAATAACATGACATTTGCAGATAAATGGATGGAATTGGAGAATATCATGCTAAGTGAAATAAGCCAATCCCAAAAAACCAAAGGCTGAATGTTTTCCCTGAAATGTGGGTGATGATATACAATGGGGGTGGGGAGGTGGGGGGTGAAAGAGGAATGGAGGAATTTTAGATTATGTAGAGGGAAATGAGAGGGTGGGGGCTATGAAAAAAGGTGGAATGAGACAAACATCATTACCCTATGTACATGTATGATTACACGAATGGTATGAATCTACATTGTGTACAATCATAGAAACAAAATAATGTACCCCATTTGTGTAAATGAATCAAGATGCAGTCTGTAAAAATAAAAATAAATTAAAATAAATTAAAAACTAAAGAACAAGGGTGAGGTCAATGTTTTGGAATTTTTGCTGTTCACTCAGTCACAAAATGGACTTTCAATAGGCCATGTGGACCTATGATTTTAGCAGTCCTGTGACTGCCTGCACAACCCCATGGAAACAGGCTTCCGAAACCACACTAATTGCACACAAATGGAACATAAACTCTTGAAGGCTTCTGTTCATTGTGGATACATGCTAGTGCCAACATTGTGTTTGGAGACTCTTACATGTATGCGTGTGTAGTGGAAACACAAGATTGTCTCAGACTTACCCATAGACCCAGTCACACATGATCTCCATTCCCAGGGCCTATTCTATTCCCTTGTCTTTTACAGGTTTAATACAGTCTGTACCTGTATTACACAAGAGGGTGTGGTTAAGAATATGGATCTGAAATCCAGTCCAAGACCTGGTTTGAGTTCTAACTTGGCTACTTAAATGTATGTGAATTAATGAAATTAAATTCTCTTAAGTCTCAGAGAATTAGTGAAATTCTCAGAGTTGTACTTACCTCATGTGTAAAACACAGATATTATTCTTCATATTATTTCTTTGGAGAAACGCACAAACTAATACATGTAAAAGGCTTAACTCATTTACCTAGCACAAAAAAATGTACTCAGTGAATGGTCAATTTATGAGAGTGATCCATGAAAACTCTTCACATTTTAAGTGGGATTTAGCAAAGTGATCATTTCATTGAAAATCTAAATATTACTACCTCTAATATATCCATGCAACATCATTGTATCCTTTTGAAATACTTCTTTCATGTATTTGAATTGAAAAGAATGCCAGACAGAACTGCATATTAACACCAGCTCTCTCCTTTCCTGCTTGGGTGACTATGTGCATACTACCTTCAGGGTTAGTCTCTTGTCTGTTACAACAGAGATGATCACACCCAACCTGCCATGTGGGGTAAAGGGATTAAAGATTTCCCATACATTAAAAAAAAAAAAAACTAACATAGTGCCTAGAACTGGTACTCTCTCAAACAGATGCATTTCTTTAGACTATTACTTCACTGTTGTATTCTGCAAAAAACATTTCAGATAGACAAAAACATTTAATATCATCTAATCCTATAGTCAACATTTTGCTTATCAAAAATTTATGACTGCCATCTCTCATTTGAAACAGAACTAAAAAGAATATACCTTTGCAGGATGAAGGGGGGCCCCTCACAAACCTAAGCATTTATTTCACTGGAGCAAAGAGAAAAATGCAAAGATTTATCATACATTAGAGTCATAGAGTAAAAAAGAAAAGGGAGATCGATTCCTGTTGATGCCCTAGTCCTAACATAATTTGCAACTAACCCAGAAATACTCCTCTGGCTGTAAGAAGTGGAATCATTTCCTTTGACAGCCTCTTCAGACTTCTGTATTTAAGAGAGAGACTCAGAAAGGCAGAGAGACAGACAGATAGCAAGGAGAAGCAGAGCTAGAAACCCCTAGAACTAATGATTTTTTCAGATACCACTAACAATTTATAAATATTTGGGGATGAACTTGGGACCTTGAATGACAGAGATTTTACTTGGCAGGCTAAATTGTTTGATATGAGGCCAATATTATCCAAACATCAAGGATTTATTATTTGAACATGGATGGATGAACCATATGTAAATTATCTGACCTTTGGTAAGGTAATTTTCGGAGATTTACGACTCAGGACATTTTCAGCATGAGTATTGTGTATAATAGCAGCAAGCTACAGCATATGGCATGGTGGCCCCACCAAATTATTCATGTTCCATGGAACACACTCTATTGTTTTATTTCTTGTATGTGCACAAAGAGAGAGCAAGAGAGCTCTCCCCAGTCTATTCCTCTTCTTAGGAGGATACCAGTTCTGTTAGGTTAGGACCCCACTTTATGACCTAAGTTAATGATAATTAACTCATAAAAGGTTCTATATCCAACTAAAGTTATTTTGGGAGGTGCGGATAAGGCTTCAAAATGAATTTCAGGGTCATGGCAATTCAGTCTAGAACAACGGGACTGTTAAAAAATGAAATTTCAAAGTTGCATCCTACGTGAACCACGAAGGAGTAGGTGTCCATTTCAGGCCCTCGGTCCATTTGAGATATTTGTAACCTCTTAACTAAAATATAACTAATTTTTTAAATAAGTTATAAGTAATACATTTCTCACCAGGGTATTGAAAGTAACATTTACTTTCCATTCCCACAGCTCACATTTGATTGTACTGGCAGGAAGTCAAGACTCACAGAGCCCCCTTCTGTCTAATCAAAATTAATATGCAGTAATAATTGGAGGGGCACTGACACATTGCTCATTGAAAAGCAATTATTGTTGCTTACTGAAAACTGACAACATTGAATGGAGCTGGTTAGAAGAGAATATTGCACTGAGCTCTGAGTGCATACTTCAAAAAAAAAAAAAGTCTAAAGAAAGCAACTTTAGTCTCCATGTCAAAGGAACAGTAATTCTTTTTGAAATTAGGGAGAGGATTACTGAAAGTTCTCCCTCACCATTATATTTATCAAAGCTCGAATGTCTTGGGATCTCCAAAATACCCGTTAAAAATGCAAAAAAAATCGCATAGCAAATATCATGAAGTGAAAAAAGCCAAATTTCCTCAAAGATAGACCCAAAAAGTCTTGAAGCTTTGCAACATTTTAGAAAAATGTTCTTTCGAGGGAAGAACCTCACTAGAGATTAATGCAGAATGTTTCCCCTCCCTTCACAGAAACCAGGAATTCACCTACAACAGAAAGCAAAACCATCTTCCTGAGCATAAGCTGCCATAACAAAGTACCATACACTGGGTAGCTTAAATAACAGAAATATATTTCTCATAGATTAGGGTGCCAACCCTGGTGACTGGATTCTGGTAAAGGCTCTCTTCCCAGTTTCTGCTGAGATGGCTCAGTAAGTTCATCGTTCACATTTATACTAATTTCCTTATCCAATAGTTTGTCAGTCACATCTTTGACATTCTTTTCTGACCACATTTTCTCATTTTTGCAAGAGAGGCAGGCTGAAAATTTTCCAACTCTTTAAAATCTGCCTCTTTTGTGTTGGACCATCTTCTTTGATTTTTTTTTTCCTCTCCTTGTGTTTACTCTAAGGGGTTAGAAAGAACCAAGTCACTTCTTTAATGCTTTGGTTAGAAAACTCCTCAGCTAAATACCAATTTCATTGCTTGCAAGTTCTACTTCTTACAGAATGCTAGAGCACAAACACAATTTAGCCAAGTTCCTTGCAAGTTTATAACAGGATTGCCTTTTATCAATTTTCCAATACAATCTTCCCCATGTTCATCTGAGACCTCACCAGAATGGCCTTTATTATTGATACTTCTAACAATATTTTGTTTGTGAAAATTTATGTCTTCTCTAAAAAGATGTAGGTTTTCTCTACAGCTCTTCTCTTTTCTTTCTGTGCTCTCACCAGAACCGTCCTTATGGAAATTTGCTATCTTTCTAGCATGTACCTCAAAACTATTCCAGATGATCTCTATTACTCAGTTCCAAAACTGTTTGTTCCAAAATGGCTAGGTATTTATTACAGTAATGAAGTCAGAATTAAAGACAGGTAGTTAGGATAGATAGGTGATAGGGTAGAATGGAGAAAATGGAGGCCAGCTTGGATCCAAGAAGTTGGAGACAGCCCCTTGGAGATTGGAATGTCAATGTCTCCAGAGCCCTTTGATTACCAAGATTACCTGCCTATACTACCCCTCCCAAAAGGTTGCAGACCTTAATGCCCCCTAGACTGCCACCTGCTTGAATAACTCCATTTGACCCTTCCTCCTGTCCACCTGCTTCCTACCACTTGGCCATCCCACCAGCATCTACTGGGCCTCGTCACGTAGGCAGGAAAGATAAGCTGGGAGAGAGCATTAGAACAAAGAAAACTATAGTCTATAAAAAGGGCAGGGTGCTCTCACTTCTTGGGATAACAGAGTACCAGCCATGGCCCCCTTCTCCCTCCTGGGAGAAGTCTGTATTACTACTTTTAAATAAAACTGGCTCTATCTGTATACTTGCCTTGGCGTGCTTCTCTAATGTTCAAACTTCAACATTCGAGGAAGCAGAACTCCTCACCGATAACCAGCAATATCAGCAACACCTCATTCCTCGTACCAAATTCTATTAGTCAGCTAAAGTTGCTATAACAAAATATGTTATAACTTTGTTTTTCTCATCACCATTTCACTTACCTACAGTCAACTGGGGTCTGCAAATACTAAACGAAAAATCCCAGAAATAAATAACTCATAGGTTGAAAATCACAAACTCATAGGTTTAGTAACACAATGAAAACACGTGCTGCCCTGCTCCATCCCACCTGGGCTGAGAATCATCCCTTTGTTCAGCATATCCATGCTGTTTGTGGCCCCTATCCATTACTCATCCAGAATCCATCTCAGTTATCAGATTGATTGGCATAGTATCACTCTTCTTATAATAAATCAATCCCATTTTATTCAATAACGGCCCCAAAGTGCAAAAGAAGTGATGCTGGTAATTCGGATGTGCCAAATAGAAGCCGTAAAGCACTTCCTTTAAGAAAAAAGATGAAAATTTATTATAGGGATGCTTGTACAGTTTCAAGGATTTATAAAAAAAAAAAAAATGCACAGCATTCAGGCATCCTCTGGAGAGTCTTGGAACATAAACGCTATAGATAAGGGGGGAGCTAGTGGTCCACAGATTGCATGGCTTACACAAAATATATTTATTTTTCACAGTTTTGGAGAATAAAATTCCAAGATCAAGAAGGCAGTAGACTTGGTTTTTGGTGAGGGTCCCTTCTGACCTGCAGACTGCTGCCTTCTTGATGCATGGTGACATGACAAAGGGAGAAAGCAAGAGAGAGGGACCTTGAGACAGAGAAAGAATATGTTCTGGTCTCTCACCATCAGGACACTAATCTCATCAAGGAGGCCCTATCCTGATAACAACATCTAAATCTAATTACCTACCAGAAGGCTCCACCTCCAATACTTTCATTTGGGGAGTTAGGGCTTCAACATACAATTCAATCCATAATACAAACTAATTATCTTGAGGCTTCTTTGCAGATTTTTAGAAAATTGAAATCTGTTCAACATCATTTGAACTGAAGGAAGTATTCATAAAGAGAACTAGCTGGCTCCATGAACAAAAAGCTTCTGCTCAGTGTTCAGCAGGGCCAGAGCTTGGTTTAATACTGTCCTATCATTATTGTGTAATTCTTAATGGCTTCATAACAAGGAGTCCTATGTTTTCATTTTACACCAGACCCTGAAAATTATGTAGTTGGTCTTCCTACAGAAGAGCAATTGGTTCCTCAACAGAGCTTCTGCGAGAAGGACTTCTGCAAAAAGAACAACACTTGTAGATTTGTATATTAGATGAGTTCATTATCAGAACCTCAGCTGTATCCGCAGGGTGAACTCAATTGGACTTCTAGCCTTCATTCAGACAGTACCTTAGAGTGAGAAGGAACCGACAATCTACTCGGCCTCACTCACATAGTCAATGTCTATTCAGTCTATGAATGTTCATGAAATGCTTCACAAGAAGCAAATAGGGACAATTTCATTCAGTTTTGGCGACTTACTTTTTCTCTGATCCTAACAGTGGTTGTTCTACATCTTCCAACTCAGATACCATTAGGCTGGCAGCACTTCTCTCTTTGAGTTCCCTGGCTGTAATTCTGATATAGTGCTCTGATTCAGAGCACTATATTATCTGGTTTATTCTAGTCAATCATTACCACACTTGGTCTCCTTATCACAATCCATCTTTGCAAGTTTGAAAAAAAAAGTTATCAAATTGAACCTGGTTTTAGTTTTCTCAAAATGGCCTGAACTTTTTAAAAAAAAATTTTTTTAGTTGTTGATGGACTTTATTTTATTCAATTCTTTATATGTGGTGCTGAGAATCAAACCCATTGTCTCACACATGTGAGGCAAGCAGTCTGCCACTGAACCAGAACCTCAGTCCTGGCCTGAACTTTTTAATGGTCAAAAAATATTCTCTCTAATAAAGCAAGCTGGTATCAAAATTAATTCCCTGTTTCATGCAAAAAAAATTAAAAACAACAATAACTAGTTAGTTAAAATATTAGTTACTATTTTCATTTTTAACCTCCAATAAAGATTCAGGTAACACAAATGTTCAGAATTGATGATGTGTATCAATAAGCATTAATTTTGAAAGATATTCTTATTTCCATGCAAAGAAATCTAAATCTTTTTTGCTTAACAAAATATCAATTCAATGAATTTTTAAGCAAGTTTTGAATATAGATGACTAAAATGTTAGGAAAACATTACACAATAATCACTTTAACAGCAACATGAAAACTAGGGGGCTTATTGTTAAATGATAGTAACATTGTTCAGTTCTACTTAAGTATCTAATATTTTTCACTTTGTAAGAACTCTGAGTCTTTCTATAAATTCAAGTTTTTCTGTATTTACAGATTTCCACCTTTAAAAAAATAGGTGAATCTCTTTTAAATGCAAAATTGGGTGCCAGGTGTCCTGGTACCCAAGTGCAGTTCAATTTTATTGAAAATAAACAAAAAGTTTTTTCTTCATTGAAGAAGAATGGCAACATGGAATGGTGCCAAAGAAAGGACCAGAATATAACATCAAACCTGCTTAGTTTGGCAAAATAATTTCACCTGGGTCAGAAAAGATAAAGTGTGTGTCAATTATGACTCAAGCCATTAAGATGAGGGCAAAACGCAGAGTAATTTCAACTAAACAGGGACAGTCTACCAGTAAGACATAAAGAAGTGAATTTGTGAGTGTGAGGCAGATGTTAGGTACATACTAGAGTATGCCCCCAAGTCAAGAAAGCAGGAAGGCACAAACAACTCCAGCCTCAAACAAGTCAGGATGAAGTCCATTGACCAGCAGCAGCATCACCTGGAAACATGTTACATATGCCAAATCCTGAGGCCACCCAGAGCTACTGACTCAACTCTACATGTAACAATATCCCTAAGTGATGAAAACATGCATTAAATTTTGAGAAGTTGCAGTTCTAGCTGTTTGATTCCTGTACAAGTTCACGTGAGCTGCTGCTTTCCTCCCTTTCAGTATTCATGACCTGAAAAACTCGTATCTTTGTTCTACTCTTCTCAAACGTCTTCCTTTGGTTCCCCTTCCTCTCTAATTATACCCCTTTCTTAACAGGTATGTTAAGATTCTCACTGAAATCTTAAGACTGACATTCTGAATAAAGGTGATTTAATAAAATGAAATGATAAAATAACCCAATGACTGAGTGACCAAAATATGAGGCCAACATTTTAAGAAGTAAAAGATAATCATTTTAGAAAAATATATTTCTTAGGGAAATTATTGAACAAGAAAATAATGATGGTTATTATTACTTTCTTAGAGCTATTGTAACAAGACACCACAAATTGGGTTGCTCACATAACATAAATTTATTACCTTGGGGTTCTGGAGATTAAGGTGTCCCCAGGGTTGTTTTCACAAGCCTCTACCCTTAGCTTACAAGTGGCCATATTCTCCCTGTGTCTTCTGTGGCCTGTGACCTGATTGCTTCTAATAAGAATATTAGTCATATTGGATTAGTACCCACACTAATGGCCTAATTTTAACTTAATTATCTCTGTAAAGACTCCATCTTCAAACACAGACTGAAGAATGGGAGTTTGGGCTTCAAACTATGGATTGAAAGGGGGCAGAATTCAACTTATAACAATGATAATGTTGCTATGCTAAATATCTACCCATTCCACAAAGCTCCAGTAAATAAAGTGATATATAAATAATAGAGAAACACAGTGACTGACATATAGACTAGAATCCAAAGCCCAGAAATACTCACTCATGGATAATTTTGATTTGACATCTAAATTTTGTCAAAGGATAAAGAAAGGAAACTGTTATGAAATAATTAATATGAAATTAGATGTTTCCCCATTTAGGAAAATATAATTTAGTTTTCTATCTCTTACAGTTTACAAAATAAAATTGTCAGATCAATTAAAAGATGTGTTGTCTTATTACATAATACAGAAGAAATTTACAAATATAAAACCTATTTCTAAATATAAAATAAAAAGGAAAAACATTAATTTTATGACTTACTATATGTAAAAATCAAATAATATAAAGAAAAAGGGAAACCACAAGAATTGCATATTTGATACATCCATGATAACCAAAAGGATAATATGATTATTAAATAGAAACTTTTGAAAACCACTAAGAATACAAGTCCCATAATAGAAATGTATAATGTGAAATGAATAAACAATTCATTAACAAAAGATTTCTATGGATCGTATCTGAAAAAATGTTTAGAACTGTTAGTTAAAAAAATATATGTGAAACTGATAAGCTACAACCAGAAACCAAGACCTGTAATGTAGAAGCACCACAGTGATGTGTTGGTGTACAGGGATATAAAATGGAGCCCAGAAAGTCAAACTCTAAGGTCAACTGGTTAAAGACAAAGGGAACATTGCAGTACAGGGGCATTAGCATGGTATTTCCAATAAATGATTCAAAATGAACTAGATATCATTGTCAAAGAATGCATCTTGATCTCTACCCACAGCATGCCATAAATAAAAGCTTTTCAGATGGGATTGCAATCAGAAATATGAAAGGTATTGTGAATTGAGCTGTTATAAACATTATTGTGGCTGCATCACTGTAGTATGCTGATTTTAAGTCCTTTGGTTATAAACTGAGGATTAGGATGGCTGGGTCAAATGGTGGTTCCATTCCAGGTTTTCTAAGGACCCTCTATACTGCTTTCCAGAGTGGTTGCACCAATCTGCAGTCCCACTAATAATGTATAAGTGAGCCTTTTTTTCTCACATTCTTGCCAACATTCAGTGTTACTTGCATTCTTGATAATTGCCATTCTGACAGGAGAGAGGTGGAATCTCAATGTACTTTTATTTGCATTTCTTTAACTGCTATTGATGTTCAACATTTTTTCCTATATTTGTTGACCAACATATTTCTTCTTCTTTGAAGTGCCTGTTCAGTTCCTTAGCCCATTTATTGATTGGGTTATTTGATTTTTGGTTTTGGTTTGGGTTTTGTTTTTTGTTTGTTTGTTTGTTTTTTGGTAATAAGTTGTTTGATTTCTTTATATATCCTGAAATTAATGCTGTAGCTGAGGTGTTGGTGGTAAAGATTTTCTCCCATTCTGTAGCCAAGCTATGGAACTAACCTAGGTGCCCTACTACAGATGAATAGATAAAGAAATGTGGTGTATATAAACAATGGAATATTACTGACCATAAAGAAGAATGAAATTATGGTATTTGCCAGTAAATGGACAGAACTAGAGAATATCATGCTAAGTGAAATAAACCAATCCCCAAAAACATAGGCAGAATGTTCTCTCTTATATGTAGATGCTAACGCACAACAAGGGAGGAGAAGATTAGGAGTTCATTGGACTAGACAAAGGGGAATGAAGGGAAGGGAGGAGAGATGGGAGTAGAAATGACAGTAGAATGAATTGGACATATCTTTCTTATTCTTATACATGAATATACGAACAATGTTATTCCACATCATATACAACCACGATAATGGAATCCTAATTGGAACAAGTTATACTTATTCTATGTATGTATAGTATGTCAAAATAAACTCTACTGTCATGTATATCTAGAAAGAACAAATAAAAAGGAACAATTAAACAAACATGCATACATTTGATCTAAAAAATAAGAAAGAAATATGTAAGGTAAAGAATAAAAATTTTTAGGAAAAAAAATGGGAGAATATCTTTAAGTCTTTGTTCTATGCAAAGATTTTTCAAAACAGAACAAAGTTCCACAAACCATAAAAATCACACATTGGATGTTACTGTGAGCAATGTAGTTTCATTTTCATCCACAGGTATTATGAGGATAGAAAGAAGGTAAACCACAGACAAAGAAAAATATTTGTAGTACAAATATTTCGAATGTATATTTTATATGCTAAACTTTATAAGTCATCAGGACAAAGCAAACTTAAACCCCAGTGAAATATCATTAAATAGTCACTAAAAATGCTAAAATAAAAACAATAAAAAATTATGTTTCTATGACTCTCCAAGGTTACTTGAAAACTTGACTTCCTTCATATTTCTTTCTGAATTTTTCTTTCTAGCATATTTTAAAATCATTAATCCAAAGAATTGGGAAAGTATGGTTACATTTTAGTCGGCACATTATAAAAATCATTATAAAAATCATGTCCAATAATTCTAATTCAAATGTTAAATTTAAAATAGCACCATGAAACCCATGTCGAAACTGGTTTTACTCATGGAGGCAATTATAATCTGATTCTTGGTATCAAAGTAAGATAATGGATCCAACTGTTTGACAGCTAAATTATTTATCGAGTCAGCAGAGGAACTACATGTCAAATGCAAAGTAGTTTAGGATATGCCTTTCATTATAATTAGCATAATAAATTAGGTTATCAGTCTCAATTAGATTCTAGAAATTATGTTTACATACTGAGATAACAACATTTTCATTTGGAAAAGTGATAGACTTCTGTATTAGTCTGTTTTATTGTTATTGTAATGAAGTACCTAAATCAAAGTTATTTTGAAAGAAAAAAAGAAAACTTTATTAAGCGCATAGTTTTGGAGGCCGAAAGTCCAAACTGCATCACACCAGCTCTGGTGAGGGCCCCATTGGTGTATCACTTCATGGCAGATGGCATTGCAATGTGCAAGAGGGACAGAATACACAGTGAGACAGGAAGTCAGAAAGAGGGGAGAGGGAGTAAGGATCTCCCACTGGGCTCCATCTCTTAAAGGTCCCACCAGCGCTGAACATCACACCCTGGAGACCTGGCTTTTAACACATGCACCCTCAGGGAACACAGCTGGACCATATTCAAATCACAAGAGTTTCCTAATCTTTTCTCATGCATTTTGTCATTTAATGGAAGTTTTTCAAACCTTAGCCCAGAAGTGAAATTGTGCTTTTTGAAAATTAAGTGAGATATTTTGGGCAGGGAATCATTTACCCAAATCACTCTGGGGATGCAGGAAACAGATCATCTTCTAGTTTGTTCCCACATCAACCCAGGTATAGACAACCAAAGAAACCTAGAGGTCAGAGTGGTCAGATCTTGGAAGGCCAGAGGTGAGTTTCTCTAGGGTTTTCTTGATTTTTCTGGAGATGAACTGACAAATAATTGAGTGCCAGTAAGAGAAATGGAACCACCCATCTAGGGCAGCTACTGAATGGAAATTATGGAAGATTCTCAGACACATATGTAATATGAACAAAATATGAAGGGAGACTGAGTCAGCTACAGACTCACAATAGTTTAACGATGGTGAGAAATTGGAAATTTCTTTTCTTTCAAGCATTTTATTGTTGTCTAGAACACCACATGAAAATTTAGCAGCTTATTTCCTCATTGGTCTGTGGGTTAGGAATACAGGAAGAGTTAAATGGGGACAGTCCCATTCCATGGTGCCTGGGACCTCTGCTGAGGTATAATAAATTAAAGAAATGGGGCCGAGCTGGGATCACTGAACTGGAGTGGCAGTTGAAGTGTCATTGGAGTTCCCAGTTTTGTTCCTTAGTTCATGTCCACGTGGGTTCTCCAAGACGCTCACATTTCTTCACGGCCTGGAGGCTACAAAATTCCAGAGGACTAACCCCATTGTTCAGGGCTTAATAAGAATCCGCTGGCATTAGACTCACTAATGTCAACCCAGCCAAGGCAAGTTATTTATGACCAATCCCACGTCAAGGTAGAAAGGGATGATGCTGTAAATTCCAACTTTGTTAATCCGGAAACTGTAGTATGTTAGTAAACAGCTAATAGTCAATTCTTTAGGAGAATTTGACTATGATTTGTAGCATGTGCTAATTCTAGGATATAAGTATTCCCACTAAGGCCTATTTAAATCTATCAAAGTGACAAGCCAAAATGACAAAATACGGCATTGGAAGGAGAGATGCAAAATCTGCTGCCATGAGCCAGTACATGCTTGGCTCTAGCACGTGAGCATGTGGAAACGGATGCCATGAAGGACATTGAGTGGAGACCAAAACTGAGAGGACCAGGAAGACAAGGGGCACTGCCGACAAGAGAAGAAGGGCTAAGAGAGAAGAATCACATGCTTCCCGCCCACACCCTCCACCCACAGGCCCAAACACCACCTCTTGGAGGAGAGAGGTGGGAAGGATTTGAATTCTGAAAGCATGAGCATTATCAAGTTTGAACTATTGTATCAGACTAAGCCCACTAGATTAGACTAAAATATAGTATTCCCCAGGAGTCCCATGGCATGAGCTTGGAACCGAATGAATCAATTAAAGAAAAGAATAACACGTTTATAGCTTAAATGAGGATTTTTATTAGAATGGACAGTACTTCTGTGAAATCAAGAATCTGTCCTTCAGGAAAAATTTTATAATTCCTACTCTAGCAAGTTTGGAACAGGAGAAGGTAGGAAAAGTAGGGGGGGAGGGGAAAGGTTAATCACCTCTCTGAGTAAAAATGGGAATTAATCTCTAGGAAAGGAGAAAGTACCAAGTATCTGACAGATAAAGACCTCTTTCTTTACTCAAAATGGATCAGGACCAGGATTTAGGTCATAAACCATGAGACCTGGAATGCAAGAGAAATGTTAAACACACACAAGCACACACATGCACACACACACACACACACACACACCCCAGCACACCTGGCAATAGATGACCTTTGACACTACCTTAGGGCCTGGGAGATGAAATGGGGGGAGTGTGGCAAAATAGGGACCACATGCCCAGTAGAGGGAACTGGCCTCTTTTCTAGAGTACTTTTGTGACGAGAATTGTGTTTCTTGATATTCTGCTTTTAACCAGGACCTGGACACACAGATGATTAAATGAAATCGGGAGTTTCCATGTGTGTTTAAGAAACTCAATCCCTCCCCTTCCTGTCTCTCTCTTCTTCTCTTGTTCTTTTCTTTCTTCCTACCTCCTCTTCTTTCGGTCTCACTTTCTCTTTCCCTCTCTCTCACCCCTCCCCTTCCTTCCTTCTTCCATTCTTTCTTCCTTATATTTTTGTTTGTGTTGTTTAGCATCATACATGCCAATGTTAACTGCTGAAATCAGCTATTTTGCAGATTTTGTTCCACTGGGCTGTGACTTCTGGTTTAGATAATATTGTGTCTGATTATTAATCTCCATGCTCCAAAGAGGAGTATCTATATGTTGTTTGGTATAATCTCTATGAAAGTTAATAAACTCACATATCCATGTTTCATTGCATGGTAGGAATTAAAAATTAGTGTAGGTCCATATGACTACACATTCAGTATTATTTCCACTACTACATTTCGAGTCTTAGATTGGAGAAATAAGATTCACCTACTAACCTACTTTTGCTTTTCTTTTTGGTTTTTGGTTCTGTGGATTGAACTCAAGGGTTAACCACTGAGCCACATCACCAGACTGTTTTTGTTTTTGTTTTGTTGGTTTTTGGTTTTTGTTTTTTGAGACAAGGTTTTGCTAAGTTGCTCAGGGCCTCACTAAGTTGCTGAGTCTAACTTTGAACTTGCAGTCCTCCTGCCTCCCTAGCCTCTGGGATTACAGGTGTGTGCCATCCAGAAATACAAAATGGTAAGTCTTATTATGAACCAATGATTGAATTGCTATATTAACCTATCAGAAGAGCTTTCTTACTAAGATAGAAAGGAATATTCTGCATCATTCTCATATTCCTAGCCATAACGAATCACATGAAGTTCAATAATAATACCCCTCCAGAATCACCAGTACTTGCAAACTCCATAGCAGAGTAGATTCCAGAATGAGACTTGTGAGGAGTTGCAAAGGATTACATCCTTGCAATCCCAGTATTTACCAGTGATAGGACCTTGACTGGGGTCTCAGGCTCCCTAAGCTATATTCCCTTTATCTATTAGATAAACAGAAAATATTCTCTACTTCAGAAGGATAAAGTAAAATTTTAAAATGTAAGGACTTTGACATAGGGTCTCACATGTACTATACACTCAAAAATAGCATTGCTGTTCAACTTATTTTATTCTAAAACATGTGGGTCAGCTTGTGACAAAAATTCCAAACGTTATGATTATGTAGGAGTTGAGGAAATTATATCTGGCACACGCATCTCATCAGATTTTAAGAGGGACTAGAAGTTGGCTTTTGCTAAAAGCACTGACACTTCACTTGGGGCTATGAATGTAAGATGGGCAACTAAAAATAGAATAAAATCTTGGCATCTTCACCTTCATATTGCATCTGTCACCTCTGCTACCTTAAACTTTGGGTCAGGCTCCTACTCAAGACTGAACATAGACATGTTGATCACTGAAGAAATGTTCATCTAATACAAGGTTGGTTAATGCAAAATTTACCCAATGTCTCTCTTCCCCCTTCAAGGCTGGCGGCATCAAGGTAAGAGTAACCAAGATATTTTCAAGACTTGCAGGGACACTACAATAGACAGATTGTCAACTACCAGCAATTGCAACATACTTTACCAGACCAGTGCCTAGAAGTCTACTAGACCTGAAAGAGGACCCAATCACTAACCCCATTTTGTCCCTAAAACCTGTTCTCTCTTTGAGTCATTTCTCTTTCTAGCTTATCTCAAGTTCTGGGAACAGTGAACCTGGCAGGCAATCACCTCCCCTGGTGCCATCAAGAATACCCTACACAATAAGGTGGGAGGGTAGGGAAGAATAGAGTTACTTTATATTAGGTAGAGGGGAGTGAAGGGAGGGGAAGGGGTTTGGGGGAAGGAAAGATAGTAGAGTGAAACAGATAGAATTACCTCATGTTCATGTATGACTGCACAACCAATGTGATCCTGCAATATGTATAATCAGAAAAATAAGAAATTACACTCCATTTATGTATGAGCTATCAAAATGTATAAATGCATTCTACTGTCATGTACAACTAATTAGAACAAACACAATTTTAAAAAATTTTAAAAGATTAATCAATAAATGTTAACCAATTAAAAAAAAAATACCCCACAGAACCAGATCTGAGACATGAGATCTGAACTAATGATCAACCAGACCACCCTTTGACCAAGACTTCTTGACTATGCTTACCACTTGACCCCTGCTTTTGTCCTTTCCCTAGATAATCCTGGAGCTTCTGTTAGTATCTCTAAAGCAGTTTTCTTAGGAGGTCATTAGACCTGCTGTTTTCCCAATATGGCCACACTGAAAATAAATCTCTTTTCTTTTTTATCACCACTTGTCTCTGTGATTGGACTTTCATGGCAGCATGTGGCCAAATCTGGTCTGTTGGGACCCCTGGAGTCAGGCCTCTGGCCTAAGATTCTGGAGACAATGATATAGTTCTCCTTTTTATTGATGCTGCTTTATGTGCAGATTTATTTGACAAACACCTGCCCCCCGCAAATAGTCTGCCAGAAACTCTTATGATAAGATAAATGTGTGTGTGTAACACATATCCATATTTTTAGACCATATTCAAAAGTTTTCTCATTTGCATATAGAGTATATTTCTATCTGCAGGAGGCCAGTTGGACCCTGTCTGAATTTGCAAAACCATTTAGGGAAACTCTAAGTCAGCTTAAATGTCAATTCTTTCTGGGTTGATGAGATTATAGGCTCATCTTAAAATTTTCTTCTTTAGAGTTTTTTCCCTATCTTTTCTTTAATGAACACATAATACTTTTAAAACCAAAGTAAGTTTTACTTTAAAATAAAAATTATTAGCACATGAATTTTAAATTTGTAGTTAGTGATTTCTGATATGAATTAATAAATCAAATAAAAATATATTAATGATTGCAAGTATTTTTGAGATAGTGCTGACACTGGGAATTTGACTAGATGAACTTGAAATGAAGGTGGAAGTTTTCCTTGAACTGAAGGGAATGATAATTCAGACCAGTACATTCACCTTGAATTGTATAACAATTCTTTTTCTTATAACAGATATTTTTCATTGAAATCTGTCTTATCTTGAGTTCTACTCAGAGAAAGTTGTTCAACTTTCCTTGTTCAAAATGCGATAGTTTAAACCCTGCATCATTCACCACTCTTTAAACCACTCAGTGATTTTACAGATTGGAACATGTTTAATTCATGAATCTGAGGGTCAGCTGGGTAGTTCTTTTGGTATGGGTCACATTCAACTGAACTCAACAGGGTTCTCTGATGTACCTGTGGTCAACAGGTGGGCAATGGGTCTGGGGTGGACTCTCACCATGTCTAAGGATCGGCAGGTTGTTGGTGAGGGATGAGTGAGAGGTTACAGTCTCCCTTCCTCCAGCAGAGCAGCCTGGATTTGCTCATGTGGTTTTTGCAGGAGTCCCAAGGGAAGAAGTCTAAGCTATGAATTGACACATCATCAATTCTACTCCATTTCTTTGTTCAATGTAAGTCAACAGGAGAGGACAGATTCAAGAGATAAGAAAAGAGACTTCACCTCTTAATGGTGGGACCAACAAATCATACCACCCTGGGTTGGACACAAAAATAAAAAATTGGAGTCATTATTGAAATAGATTAATGATAAACCATGGCTGCATTTATAAAGTCCCACAGAGTCAAACTTCAGGAATTTAAACCTCAATCATGCTAAAATACTGGGGTCAATATGGCCGTGTACAGGGATACAGTGTCCTGTATGAGTATTTGAGGTACAAAACCACTAATAGCCTAATGAAAATTCATCCTTTGCATCCTCATTTCCCCATTTTCATGAAAGTATTATACTTTTGTTTCTCTTTAAAAAATAATGCTCAGAAAAACACCAGTCCTTCAGTATGCCTTTAATGTAAAACTTCCCGCAAGACCAGCAGCAATCTCTTTTATCTTCCCTCATAAGAGTACACTCATACTATAGGTCTTCCACATGCTGGTCAAAATTTTTCTCAATAACTTCAATAAGTAGCTCCACATAACACAGTAGTTGTGTTTTGACAAAGAAAACTAGTGGTATCCTTTGAATTAATGTAAACTAAGTGATTGACCATGAATTGAGCAAGAATTACTGAATATGAAGAATTAAGCTTCATTTAGTAGGATGGTAAAAAAAAATTATAAATTGCATTTCTGGGGGTTAAACTAAGTTTGCAAGGTAGATGGTAGTCTATGTGCTCAGTTTATGCACTGGGTGTATGCAGAGGGAATAAACAGCAATACACCCAGCACTCTTCCTAGTTAATATTTGCCCTTTCTTTCTTCCTAGGGTAGAACTACAGCTTGTGGGGTATGAGAGAACTGCTGGTGCCAAAGAGCACAGCACCAGGTAAAGATGAATTATGAGCTATTTAAGCCAATATTGCTAAATCTGCTCCCTCTAGACAAAGGTCACCATGTGATCAGTTACGGACCAATGAACCACAAGAAGACATCTACTAAGGGTAGGAATTTGGAGGAAATATTGTAAGTTTTAAAGACAGTATAAATGCAGGTTTCTTATCCTTTTTTTGTCATAACTTATTTAGAAAGCAATCAAATAAAATTATACATGCTGGTCCTACAACACATAGAAATGTAACATATTTAACAATAATAGCAACCTGGAAGTGGGTGGATGGAAAGCTCTACTGGAGTAAGGAAATTACACCAGATGGTAACTTGATTTTACAGGAGCAAATTAAAAAACTAGAAGTTGTAAATAAAAACTTATGCAATAAATTTATACTTGTTCTCCTTTCTTCTTTCAACTATGATCAAACTATGACAATTATTTAAATATGGTATTGGGTTTATAACCTATAAAAATGTAATATGTGGAAAAATAGCATAAAATAGAAAAAATAAAACTATATATGGCAATGTTTACATATCTTATTACATTAGGTTACTATAGCTCCTAGGTAGATTCTACTAAGATTTATATAGTACTTCTGATAAGATCTATATATATATCTTATCATACATCTTTATGGAAAGAGAGGGAGAAAGAGGGCATAAAAAGAATTAAAATATTATATTTATTTATTAAAAATTACAAAAAATTGTTGAAAAAATTTAAATAATCTAAGTAGATGGAAAGAAATCCTGTGGTCATACATCATAAAACTTTTGCTCAGCTGGCAATATAAAATACCAGCAGGTATTTTTGCAGAAATGGACAAATGGATTCTAAATTTGCATGGAAGTTTAAAATTTCCTGAGAGCCAACATAATATTGAAAAAGAAAGTGGTAAGACTCATATTTTCTGATATCAAAGCTTAGTACAAACTTATAGTAATCAGAACAGTGTGGCACTGGTGTATGAACAGGCACACACATCAATGGAATAGAATTAAGAGATAACATTAAAACAATTTAATTAACATTAAATTAATTTTCAACTAGGGTGTTAAGAAAATGCAATGGGAAAAAGTAGTATTTTAATAAACAGCACCAAAACTCTGGATACTGACATTCAAAACAATGAATTAAAACTTCAGCCCAACATCAAACATGAAAATTAACAGAAAATTAATCATAGACCTAAATGTAAAGCTTAAAACTGTAAAACTCTTAGAAGAAAATAAAGGAGAAAATCTTAATGATCCTTAGACAAAGTCTTACTATAAATGACACCAAGTTCTAAGCAATAAAAAGAAAGGGGGAAAAAAAGATTAACTAAACTTGAAATTTAAAACATTTGTGTTCTAAATGATACATCGTAAAAGTGAAAAGACTCCAGGTATGTCAGTACATCCCTATAATCCCAGCTACTCAGGAGGCTGAGGCAGGAAGATCACAAATCCAAGGCCAGCCAGGGTAACTTGGTAAGATCCTATCACAAAAAATAAAGAAAGTCTGGTGATGTGGCTCCGTGGTTAAGTACCCATGGGATCAAACCCCAGCACCAAAAATATAAAAAATAAAAATGGTAAAGAATCTGTATAGACATCCCTCCAGGAAAAACACAAAGCGCCAGTAGACATACAAAAAGATGCTCAACGTTCCTTAACAGTCAGGAAACCGCAAATCAAAACCACTGGGAGATACCATTTCACACGATGAGCATACAATACAGGCCATAATAAGTGTTAGCAAGAATGTGGAGAAATTGGAAGCCTCATTTATTGCAAGCGTGACTGTAATATGTGATGTAGGTGCTTTGGAAAGCAGTTTTGTGATTCCTCAAAGGGTTATCATATGTAACTCACCAATTTCATTCCTATGTACATGCCCAGAAGAATGAAAGCAAATTTGTTTAAAAATGTTCATTTCATTGTTTATAATGAAATGACCAATGCACAGTTAAATGTGTTATATCCATACAATAAAAATTATTTGATAATAAAACAAAATCTCAATACAAATAACAAAATGGATGATCCTTAAAAAAATGATCATGCTAAGAGAAAGAAACAAGTCACAAAAGACCCCATATTGTATGATTCCATTTATATGAAAGGTCCAGAATAGCCAAATCTATAGACACTAGACACACAATGTAGATTAGTGGTGGCCAAAAGTGAGGAGTATTTCACAGGTGTTTTCACAAAACTTAAATCCAAACTAAAGTTCATATTAAAAAAATGGGATCGTAAATAACCAAGATAGTTTTGAAGAAATATAAGGGGAAGGGAACTTCCTATCCCAGCTACAAAGAGTTATTACAAAACTATAATAAGAATTCAGAATAATAAAAGTCCATAAATAAAGAAAGTGATCAGTAGCATAGGATAGAGAATCCAGAATAAGACCTGTGGTAACTGGATATATGAAAGACACATTTGCAAATTATGAAGAAAATAAAGTCTTTGGCATACTGTGCTAACATAATTCTATATCCAGAAGGAAATAAAAGTAAAATAAAATACTTCATATTGAACACAGAAATAAATCCCAAGGAGGTTAAATTTCATCCTTTTTTTTTGTAAGTTTAAAACTTTCACGAGGCAATATAAGAAACTACCTTTATGTGTGATATCCTGTAAGAAGCATTTAACAAAACATGGAAAGTAATCATAAAGAAAAAAGAAATACAATGAAATACCATAAAGCAAGTGAAGTGGAAAGCTACTGATTATGGCTATTCATATAAAAGATAAATGTTTATTCTACTGTAAACCTTTCTGGAACTACTGGGCTGGTTAAAAATTATGTATTTATTACTTTAAGCTGATCTTGAGCAAGTAACTTAATGTTTAGTACTCCAGTGTCCTCATCTGCAAAATGGAGATATTACCTAGCCAGAAAGGTTCTTGAGGTAATTATTATATTCATAGAGCATATCTGAGGTGCTCAGAAAGTACAAGGAACAAAACTCAACAGGGGTTAGCTTTCAGTATTGTATTACCCAGAACATATAAAAAATTCTTGCAATTACAAAACAATCAACACTCACAATTTTAACATGAGCAAAGCATATGAACATGAATCTTACAAAAGACAACCAACCATCAGCTAATACACATCAGAATATGTTCAATTTTCCATAATCAGATAAATGCAAAATGAAATAACATTGAATAGCCAGCTTGCAACTCTTTGTTTTAATTTAAAAATTAAGCCTGTCAATACAATGCACTGGTCTGAAATTCACAAAATTGAGAATTTCCTGGTTCCTCTAAGTATACCATCATATCATCAGCAAATAGGGATAGTTTGAGTTCTTCTTTTCCTATTCGTATCCCTTTAATTTCTTTGGTCTGTCTAATTGCTCTGGCTAGAGTTTCAAGGACGATACTGAATAGAAGTGGTGAAAGAGGGCATCCCTGCCTTGTTCCAGTTTTTAGAGGGAATGCTTTCAGTTTTTTACCATTTAGAATGATATTAGCCATGGGTTTAGCATAGATGGCCTTTACAATGTTAAGGAATGTTCCCACTATCCCTATTTTTTCTAGTGTTTTGAGCATGAAGGGGTGCTGTATTTTATCAAATGCTTTTTCTGCATCTATCGAAATAATCATGTGATTCTTGACTTTAAGTCTATTGATATGGTGAATGACATTTATTGATTTCCTGATGTTGAACCAACCTTACATCCCTGGGATGAAACCCACTTGATCATGGTGCACTATCTTTTTAATACATTTTTGTATGCGATTTGCTAAAATTTTGTTGAGAATTTTTGCGTCAATGTTCATTAAGGATATTGGTCTGAAATTTTCTTTCCTCAATGTGTCTCTGTCTGGTTTAGGAATCAGGGTAATATTGGCTTCATAGAATGAGTTTGGGAGAGTTTCCTCCTCTTCTATTTTCTGGAATACTTTGAGAAGTATTGGAATGAGTTCTTCTTTAAAAGTTTTGTAGAACTCGGCTGAGAACCCATCTGGTCCTGGACTTTTCTTTGTTGGAAGGCTTTTGATGACTTCTTCTATTTCATTACTTGAAATTGGTCTATTTAAATTGTGTATGTCCTCCTCGTTCAGTTTAGGCAATTCATATGTCTCTAGAAACCTGTTGATGTCTTCAAAATTTTCTATTTTGTTGGAGTATAGATTTTCAAAATAGCTTCTAATTATGTTTTGTATTTCAGTCGTGTCTGTTGTGATATTTCCTTGTTCATTCCGAATTTTAGTGATTTGGGTTTTCTCTCGTCTTCTCTTTGTTAGTGTGGCTAAAGGTTTATCAATTTTGTTTATTTTTTCGAAGAACCAACTATTTATTTTGTCAATTTTTTGTATTGTTTCTTTCGTTTCAATTTCGTTGATTTCAGCTCTGAGTTTAACTATTTCCTGTCTTCTACTACTTTTGGTGTTGGTCTGTTCTTCTTTTTCTAGGGCTTTGAGCTGTAGTGTTAGGTCATTTATTTTTTGAGTTTTACTTTTTTTATTAAACGCGCTCCATGAAATAAATCTTCCTCTAAGTACTGCTTTCATAGTGTCCCAGAGATTTTGATATGATGTTTCTTTGTTCTCATTTACCTCTAAGAATTTTTTAATTTCCTTCCTAATATCTTCTGTTATCCATTCATCATATAGTAGCATATTGTTTAATCTCCAGGTGTTGGAGTAGATTCTGTTTTTTACTCTTTCATTAATTTGTAACTTCAATCCATTATGATCTGATAGAATACAAGGTAGTGTCTCTATCTTCTTGTATTTGCTGACATTAGCTTTGTGGCATAATGTATGGTCTATTTTAGAGAAGGATCCATGTGCTGCTGAGAAGAAAGTGTATTCGCTCTTGGTTGGATGGTATATTCTATAAATGTCTGTTAAGTCTAAATTATTGATTGTGTTATTGAGATCTATGGTTTCTTTGTTCAATTTTTGTTTGGAAGATCTGTCCAGTGGTGAAAGAGGCGTGTTAAAATCACCTAGTATTATTGTGTTATGGTCTATTTGGTTTCTAAAATTGAGATGGATTTGTTTAACATACATGGATGAGCCACTGTTTGGGGCATAGATGTTTATGATTGTTATATCTTGCTGATTTATGCTTCCCTTAAGCAGTATGAAATGTCCTTCTTTATCCCTTCTAACTAACATTGGCTTGAAGTCCACATTATCTGAAATGAGGATGGATACTCCAGCTTTTTTGCTGAGCCCATGTGCATGGTATGTTTTTCCCCATCCTTTCACCTTTAGTCTATGGGTATCTCTTTCTATGAGGTGAGTCTCTTGCAGGCAACATATTGTTGGATCTTTCTTTTGAATCCAATCTGCCAGTCTATGTCTTTTGATTGATGAATTCAGGCCATTAACATTCAGGGTTATTATTGAGATATGATTTGTATTCCCAGTCATTTGGTTCATATTTAAAATTTTTGACACATCTTGGTTCCTCCTTTATTTGACAGTTCCTTTAGGATAAATCCTCCCTTTGCTGATTTGCTTCTTTGTTTTTTATCTCTTCCTCATGAAATATTTTGCTGAGAATGTTCTGTAATGCTGGCTTTCTTTTTGTAAATTCTTTTAGCTTTTGTTTATCATGGAATGATCTTATTTCATTGTCAAATTTGAAGGTAAGTTTTGCTGGGTATAAGATTCTTGGTTGGCATCCATTTTCTTTCAGAGCTTGAAAAATGTTGTTCCAGGCCCTTCTAGCTTTTAGGGTCTGGATTGAAAAATCTGCTGATATCCGTATTGGCTTCCCCCTGAATGTAATTTGGTTCTTTTCTCTCACAGCCTTTAAAATTCTGTCTTTATTTTGTATGTTAGGTATTTTCATTATAATGTGCCTTGGTGTGGGTCTGTTGTAATTTTGTGTATTTGGAGTCCTATAAGCCTCTTGGACTTGATTTTCCATTTCATTCTTCAGATTTGGGAAATTTTCTGATATTATTTCTTCAAATAGATTGTTCATTCCTTTGGTTTGTTTCTCTAAGCCTTCCTCAATCCCAATAATTCTTAAATTTGGCCTTTTCATGATATCCCATAGTTCTTGGAGATTCTGTTCATGATTTCTCACCATCTTCTCTGTTTGTTCAACTTTGTTTTCGAGGTTAAATATTTTGTCTTCAATATCTGAAGTTCTGTCTTCCAGCTGTTCTATCCTATTGGTTATGCTTTCTATGGAGTTCTTAATTTGGTTTATTGTTTCCTTCATTTCAAGGATTTCTGTTTGGTTTTCTTTCAATATCTCTAACTCTTTATTGAAATGATCTTTTGCTTCCTGAATTTGCTCTGTTAACTGTCGATTGGTGCAATCGTTCAATGCCTGCATTTGCTCTTTCATCTCATCGTTTGCTTCCCTAATCATTTTAATTATGTACATTCTGAATTCCCTTTCTGTCATTTCTTCTGCCATGCTGTCGTTGGATTTTATTGATGTAACATCTAGATTTGTTTGGGGCATTTTCTTCCCTTGTTTTCTCATATTGTTCAGGAATCAGTGGGTCATTAAGATATTGCAGATTTCCTCTATCAACTTAAAATGTCCCTGAAGATTGCTAGTATATCCCCTCTTATCCTTCAGTAGCCTGAAGTCTTAGAGGAGGTTGATAATGCAGTGCTCCACGAAGAAGCTGCCTCTCTAGAGGTGGTAACCCTCAGGTGGCGTATATTCCCTGCTAGTGGGCAGAGGTGCCTCCACTTGTTGACCAATGGTCATCCAATGGGGAACTAGACTGCGGACTGAGGCAAGGCCTGTTTGTGCCTATGTCTCTGATTTTACCATCCCTGTGCGAAAACCTCCCCTGGCTGGAAACTTTTAGATCTCATAAGTGAATTCAGTAAAGTAGCGGGATATAAGATCAATGCACATAAATCTAAGGCATTTTTATACATAAGCGATGAATCTTCAGAAAGAGAAATTAGGAAAACTACCCCATTCACAATAGCTTCGAAAAAAATAAAGTATTTGGGAATCAATCTCACAAAAGAGGTGAAAGACCTCTACAATGAGAACTACAGAACACTAAAGAAAGAAATTAAAGAAAACCTTAGAAGATGGAAAGATCTCCCATGTTCTTGGATAGGAAGAATTAATATTGTCAAAATGGCCATACTACCAAAAGTGCTATACAGATTCAATGCAATTCCAATTAAAATCCAAATGATGTACCTTACAGAAATAGAGCAAGCAATTATGAAATTCATCTGGAAGAATAAAAACCCAGAATAGCTAAAGCAATCCTTGGCAGAAAGAGTGAAGCAGGGGGTATCGCAATACCAGATCTTCAACTCTACTACAAAGCAATAGTAACAAAAACGGCATGGTATTGGTATCAAAATAGAAAGGTGGATCAATGGTACAGAATAGAGGACACGGACACAAACCCAAATAAATACAATTTTCTCATACTAGACAAAGGGGCCAAAAATATGCAATGGAGAAAAGATAGCCTCTTCAACAAATGGTGCTGGGAGAATTGGAAATCCTTATGCAACAGAATGAAACTAAACCCATATCTCTCACCATGCACGAAACTAAACTCAAAATGGATTAAGGATCTCGGAATCAGACCAGAGACCTTGCATCTTATAGAAGAAAAAGTAGGTCCAGAGCTTCAGCATGTCAGCTTAGGACCAGACTTCCTCAACAGGACTCCCATAGCACAAGAAATAAAAGCAAGAATTAATAACTGGGATATATTCAAACTAAAAAGCTTTCTCTCAGCAAAGGAAACTATCAGCAATGTGAAGAAAGAGCCTACAGAGTGGGAGAAAATCTTTGCCAATCATACTTCAGATAGAGCGCTAATCTCCAGAATCTATAAAGAACTCAAAAAACTCTACACCAAGAATGTAAATAATCCAACTGACAAATGGGCTAAGGAAATGAATAAACACTTCACAGAAGAAGATATACAAGCAATCAACAAACATATGGAAAAATGTTCAACATCTCTAGTAATAAGAGAAATGCAAATCAAAACCACCCTAAGATTCCATCTCACCCCAATTAGAATGGCAATTATCAAGAATACAAGCAACAACAGGTGTTGGTGAGGATGTGGGGAGAAAGGTACACTCTTACATTGCTGGTGGGGCTGCAAATTAGTGCAGCCACTCTGGAAAGCAGTGTGGAGATTCCTTAGAAAACTTGGAATGGAAACACCATTTGACCCAGCTATCCCACTCCTTGGCCTGTACCCAAAGGACTTAAAATCAGCATATTACAGAGATACAGCCACATCAATGTTCATAGCTGCTCAGTTCACAATAGCCAGATTGTGGAACCAACCTAGATGTCCTTCAATTGATGAATGGATAAAGAAACTGTGGTATATATATACAATGGAATATTACTCAGCCATAAAGAATGATAAAATTATGGCATTTGCAGGCAAATGGATGAAACTGGAAAATATCATGCTAAGTGAGATAAGCCAATCTCAAAAAACCAAAGGAAGAATGATATCGCTAATAAGTGGATGATGACACATAATGGGGAGTGGGAAGGGTTAGTGTTGGGGTTGGAGTTGGGTTTAGGGAGGGGGGCAGGAATGGAGGAAGGAAGGACTGTATAGATGGAGGGGAAGGGTGGGAGGGGAGGGGGGGAAGGGAAAAAAATGGCAGAATGAATCAAACAACATTACCCTATGTAAATTTATGATTACACAAATGGTATGCCTTTACGCCATGTACAGAGAAACAACATGTATCCCATTTGTTTACAATAAAAAAAAAAAAAAGAATTTCCTTTATTGACTGGGTCCATGTAAAGTGGCATGTCTTTAGAGATTTGAGATCACTGATACACACACACATACACACACACACACACACAAGAGATTAGGTATGCATACTATTAACTACCCCAACATTCTATGTCATTGACTATATTTCAGAAAAAATCTTAATTTATTAGAAAGATATATATAAGAATACAAATTGGACTAGAGACCACCTAATCACCCATCAGTGAAATATTTACATATTATCCTAAGTCATGATTAAATATCAGTCCATTTGGAAAACAGTCTGGCAACTCCTTATAGAGCTTAATATGCTCTTACCATATAATCCAACAATTAAACTCATTGATATTTACTCAAATGAGATGAAAATATATGACCATACAAAAATAAGCACATGGATGTTTATGGCAGTTTTCTTTTTCATACTTACCAAAGCTTAGAAGCACCCAAGATGCCTTTTAGTAGGTAAATGAATAAACTGTGGTACATCTAGACAAGGAAGTATTATTCAGCAAAAAAAAAAAAAAAAACAAAGAAAGAAAGAAAGAAAAGAAAAGAGTTATCAAGAAACAGACACTATTACCTCATGTACATATATATGGCTATATGACCAATGTGACCCTACAACATGTACAATCAGAAAAATGAGAAATTATACCCCATTTATGTATGATTTATCAAAATGTATAAATACATCCTACTGTCACGTACAACTAATTAGAACAAAGAAAAAATTAAGAAAAAAAAAGACATGGAAAATTTTAAATGCATATTGCTGAGTGAAAGATGCCAATCTGGAAAAATCATTGTGTGATTCCAAAAACACGACATTTTGGAAAGTCAAAACTAGGGAGACTAGTGGTCGGGGAGAGCAAGGGAAATATAGGTCCAATCCAAGGGATTTTTATGTAGTGAAGTTACTCTGTATAATACTGCAAAGGAATGTTTTAAACATCTTTCTATTTTCTCTTCAGTGCTTTATACCATCTAACATACCTGTTAGATGAGAAAAATGGACAAAACTAGAAAGGGAGGTCAGGGTGTTGGTGCTAGAGTGGGGTGGTATGGGTACATAACACCATGTCCAGTAAACAGAGAACACTTTGTATATTGAACAAAATTTAAACATTGATAACTTTTTATACCTATGAGTTCATTTATTTATATGTACATTCATATCTACATAGATCATATTTGTATGTGTATGCTTCCCATGCGATGCATGAGTATTTTTAATGTGAACGTGGTTCCTCCATAGTAACTCATATTTGTGTGTGTATAAATACAAATGCTTATCATACTAATTACTTTATGATCCATTCTAATTTATTTAAACATCAACCAGTGAGTGAATATTTAGGTTGTTTCAACAAATTTTCTCAAAACAGATGTTTAGATTATTCCAGCTGTGTGCCATAAAACAATACATAGTAATGAGACCAGCAGATGAATAAGAAAGTTAAAAATGAAAAGGAAACATCTCTAAATAGAATGAAAGTGGTCAAAATCATACAAAGTGCTAAACAATTGTCCCATGGGTTTCTTAATTCCAATCTTAAGAGAATATGACCTTGGGACAATAATTACATGAGTGGAAATACCCTTGAGTCCTAAGAGTTCCCTGTAGTGCTTTCTTACCATTACTTAAACACAAATTAGACCTGTGTCTTCTCTTTTAAAGCTCAGTAACCCTATTCTTCTACAGGATATGACAGAGATTCTCACTTCTGAAATTCCCCCCAAAAAACCCTCCCCTTTTCTACTCCATAGGGTAGATAGTTCTTCAGGTACAGCACGGTCTTTCTCCCTCCCAAACTCTAATTTTACTGGTTCCTCTATATGGACTTTTGTTGCCCCATAAATCCTACAAAAGCACAAGTTCCTCCCTTGAATCTCACCTTTTATGAAACTGCAGCTCAGATGCCAAGGTGCACCTGTAAAATTTCTTACAATTGTATAGTTTTCCTTCTTACTTGCTCTTCTCAGACATTAGATTGTCTTCCAGTCTTCTTAGGTTTTTAAAAATCTGTCCCTTATACCCATTTTAGCCTGAATGTGTGATTTTTTATCTATCCATGCTATGATCAATTTAAAAATATGTGAGGTGCTATGTGGATTATAGAAAACAATATATTTGCATGCATAAGAATTGGGGTATTTTAAATATCCAAATAGATAAAGAGGAGGAGAGAATAAGACAGGTCCACAAGTTATAAGACATTAACATGGTTCACAGCAGGTCATCATTGATCTGAGAGAGAGCTCAAATCCAGGGAAACAGATTTAGGATCCAAGCAAGTAGAAGATGAGAATCTCAGTTGGAATAATAGATATGTTCTATTTGAAGGTGGCAAAAACCCCTAGCTAATTCCCAGCTCCAGGTTCAGCTTCAGCCCCCAGCCATTTCCACTTAATCCCATTTAACCCCGGAACCATTTTCATAGACCTTTATTATATGCAGACCAGACAAAGAAAGCACTTGTCCATAGGTTACATAAGTGGGCTCACAAGCAAATGTTTATGACCTTGGTACATACACTGAATCAGGGTGTTTATGACCTTAACTACATAATAAAAACAGCCTGACAGAGGCCTTGGTGAGGGGGTCTAATTAACAGCCATCTTGGGCCTTCCCAAAACTCTGGCTTTAAGTTTTGCATTGACCAAAACAGAGTTCAAGATTTGGTCATATTTTTTTTTCAGTTTAATGTAATCTTGTGGCAAAATCACTTGCATTCCATGTGAAATCAAAGTTTAAAATTTTTCATGTCTTTTGTAGGCACTTTCCTGCTACCATACTCTTCTACAGTCATACCCACTGTTGATCCTTGCCTCTGCTTCACTTTGGGGGATCTAGCAGTTTTGAGGTTACAGATGTGATCAAACTGATTTGTGGATGTATGCTTTCCTTCTTCAGAAAACATATCAATCTACAATCCCTCCTTAAAGTCCTTCCTCCACAACTCTTTTGTTTTCTTCCCACTGCCACAATAATCTAGGCCATTGGGTATGAACCAGTGTGCACACAGAGATATGGCAGACCCCTCAACCACCTCCTCTAGAGTTTTTGTACTGCTTACATCAAGCCTTTTAAAAGCTAATTTTTCTTGTGTATTTATTCTGAGAAAAAGATTGGATTATCCATTTTGGGGTCAATGACTTATGAGTAGAGATGGTGGGACCACAAAGAGCAAACTCAGAAGAAAGAAGGTTACAATTGATTTTGCATCCACAACGGTATGTTGCCTAGAACCTGATCCCATGACCACACTGTGTTTAGATCAAGTGGGGCCACCACCAAACATTCAAATAACTAACTAAATGCATAAATAAAATCTGATGTCAAAATGGGGAAAGAGAAAACTCTATGTAAACTGAAGTTGTAGCACTTTGACATCTCCTCACGCCCACATTGCTTCACCTCAACGTTAGCGATGGGAAATTTCCTAGTATGATTGGGGCCATTTTCTCTTTATTTTTCAGATTTTTAAGAAAATAGAAGGCTGTCCAATATTACTTGGGGTTCAGGTTTAAACTTAGGACATGTGTGTGGAACCTTTTCCAATAGTATCTCCACAGAGTTCAGCAGCCTGCTTGGAAGGAATTCCCAGTCTTTCAAACCCCAGTAGCTTAGTCATGATGGAAACATTTATAAGAAGTTCTGTACCATTTCTTGAATATGGTGCAAGTTTGTCCCCTAAGGGTTCCTGTGGTAGAAGCTTCATCTTCAGTGTGGAAGTGTTAAGAAGTGGGGTGATCATTAAGAGATGGAGCTCAGTGGAAGGTCTTTAGGTCATAGTGGACATCACCCTTGGAAGGGATTACATAATTCTTAAGGGACCCTAGTTAATTCTTGTGAGTGTTGTTATAAAAGTGCAAACCTGATTCCTCCCATCTGTTTCTCATCTCACTGTATGATGTCTCCCTCTTGCCCATGCCCCCATCATGATGCCATCTGCTAAGGTATGATAGAGTCAGGGGCCCTCACCAGAACCACTGCTATGGTGTTTGAACTTGCAGGCCATAAAACTGAACCAAACAAACCTACTTTCTTTATAAAGTATCCAGCCTCAGATATCTCAAGGTAGTAATGGAAAATAGGCTAATACACACTGTGTTTTTCCCCCACAAAATAATAAGAGGGCTACTCTTTAGACCCTTTTTCAGGGGAGCCCTGTATGACTCAGTCTCTCATCTTTCAGCCTACCCTAACCCCTCTCTTGGTTCTTATTATAAATAGGAAATGAAATGCAGAAATCCTTAATATGCCTGACCAATAATATATTTAGACTTTTCCACAGAGCTGAAGTTGAAGCTGGTTTAAGAACACCATTTAAATTATTTCAGAAATTTCATCTTACTTTTCAAATTTTAATTTATTTTCACAGTGTCAGGAAGTTCAGAGGAATGAGGAAATGTAAGTTTCTATAAAAATAGACACATTACCACATCTCTTTGGCCTTAAGATTTCTCTTCTCCAGGTGATAGAAAACCCTCTCATAAATGGTGTATTACTGTTATTGTCTTATCAGAACAAGAGTGAAAGAAAAAACCTGATCACCTTTGGGAAGAAGAATCAAATACCAAGTAGATCAGAATTGTGTGGGTTTCATTTCAGTAACAAAGTTCTAGATTATTTGGATAAAATGTGTCATTGCAAACATCTTGAAAACAGGACCAAACCCTGTTTGATGGCATCTGAGCACCTTCTCATGATAAGACAGCATTGCCCAGTGTAGAGTATGGAGCCCTGACTTTACTCTGGTGGCAAATGCCAATTTTGAAAGAGGCAATTTAGGTGATACAAATGTAATTATGAAACTGAGAGGGTTTCTGTTGTCTTAACCTATATATCATTATACATGATTAGATAATAATTCTTCAATCTGTGTGTTTATGTTTTATGCATTCTTCTATATGTATGCTGTATGTTAGCATAAAATACATTTTATAGAACTCTTTGGCATTTGCATGATAGGCAATTTTCCTTTAAGGTAATTGAGCTCCATGGGAAAGAGAATAAGGAATAATTAGGTTTTTGTGTTAAGCTGAGAAGTCTTCAAAGGTAAAGTACCAATTTCTCTTCTCCAGAATTTTTGGGAAATGAATATTGAGTTCTTAAAAGGTAATGTGTTTGTTTTTTCTTCACTGAGAGAGACAATCATATTTCAGAATCAAGTACTTAAAAGTAGAGATTGTGGGACTCTATGGGACGACTTGAAGTAAAGGGGACTTGGCTTAGTTTGCATCTGCAAGGGAATTGTGCCTGAACTTATCAGCTCCATGTGTCTATGTCAGATGGAGTCAGCCCAGGAAAAGATGTTGGCTTCCAAAACGTACACCGTATTTTATGCCAGGCCCTGGCGTAGAAGATCCAACTCAGAGCAGGCTGCTTTGGCCAGTTCCAATCTGTTATCAGTGTTCTACCACCTCTTCAGCTAGTCACCTAGGCCAACTTTTGAGAAGATGTCTTGTTCATTCCAAATTCAGAGCAGCCTTCTGCCAGTGTAGGACAGAGACTTGAGTTCTCAACTCTGGAGATGGACAGTATATTTTACTGTACCCTGGGACTAGGGGAGGGGTAGCTGAGGAGAACTGATATCCCCAACATGTATATACTGTGGGATGAAGTAGATGCCGTCCAAGTTGTCTTCTTCTTTTAACTTTGTCACCATTCCCAGTTCTGCCTTCATCTTTTCCTCCATCCCTCTTTTACTCCATCCATTTACTCAGGTTTATCATAGGACTTGCTTCAGCCAATGTGACGCAGAGTTCTACTTGAGCAGCTCTTGTGCATTGTGGTTTGCCTTCTATTCTGCAGTTGAAACTCTGTGGTCACTGAAATAAGCCTGTTGGAGGCATGCAGAGAGGTACCCACCACACCCACCATCTCAGCTAAGGCCATTCAAAAATCAGTGGATCACTGGGTGATCACACATAAAGTCCAGCAGAGATCAGCTGTGCCCAGTGGAGACTTTAAGAACTTCCCAGATGAGGCCAGTTCTCATTGTCAGAATCATAAACTCAATGGCTCTTATTTTAAGTCACTATGTTTTAATGATTTGTTATCCAGGAATACACAGCCACTAATGGGCAGAAATGGATTCTGAGTGACACCTCAAACTTCTGAATGGTCAGAAGCCATTTTAAGGATGGAAGAGAGAGGGAAATAATTAACATAAATAATTCCCACAGTGAACAATCACAGCTTAAAAGATAGTGAGTTTCTATTTTCCTCATCTTAACATTAGTTTCAGTTTCCCTTACCAAATCATGTTTTGCTCATTTTATCTGTACTTAGAGAAGGGAAATGAACGTTAGAACAAGGAAAGGGGTGCCAGCAGAGGACACTTTGAAGTCTGTCCCTGGGGTATGACTTCTTTTGTCTAGTGTATTATCTTGGTTTGCTCACCATCTAGATGAAAGCTGGTGTCACCTATTCAAAGTTAATATGTTAAGCCCTGAGATAAACAACTACATGGGAACCAAATTTCAAAGGAAACCAGTAGATTGATTGAAACGCCTTATCTCCCTGTTTTTTTTTTTACCAGTCCTCATAATGAATCTATCTAAATAGTATGTTTTTCAACAACAGAGAATTAAGAAAAAAAGAAAAAATAATCGTTGCATTTAAAGAAATAAAAAAAATTATATCTATGAAGTAACATACCTTGAACACTTTATATGAATGGACTGTATTTCTGCATGAGGGATCTGTTTTGTCAAAGTGCACAATGATTAAGCATGCAAAGTTTGTTGGAGTGAGAGAACAGCAGGTCAATTCTTTCTTGTAATTGTTTTTGTTGTTTTATTTCCAGAGTCCTTCTGTTTCTTAGCTAATCTGACCATTTGTGTTTTGAATTTATGCAAATCACTCTTAAGGACAATGAAAAAAACTGTCCGTATCTACAGAAAAATATTTTCCCTTGCTCTTTTCATCTTTTCCACCTATACATCCCCTTTAAAAATTCTTTAATTCCAGAAAAATTTTAAATCCATTTCAGACCACAGTATTACCACAGTATCTGATATACTTTATGACACTTCTGGATTTAATGTTATACTTACTTAATACAATAAAACTAATTTTAAAAGGATTATTCTAAACTCGTTCTAAAATGGGTAGGATGGTACATGTTGTTATGTGCATTTTAATATGATTAAAAATTTTAAAAAGAAAAAATAGAGGATTCATTCTATTTAATATATGCAGTGTTAGTATAGATTTACTGATTTCTTTAAGAAGTATTTTAAAATATTTATTTACCTAAATTATTTCCATTTGTACAATTAAATGAAATTTAAGATAGTGTAACATATCATATCTAGCAACCATCTTCTAGTAATAAATGTGCATGTGTGAATGCCTATATATGAAGCTGTTCGCACACACACTGCTATGAAAACTACGTTTTATAACATTATATAACTATATACTTAGAACATGCTAGCAATTTTGTGTACATACTTTTGCAGATATATTAATGCACATGGACATTTATAGATAAAATGTAGACTGTTAGCTTATAAATGCAAAAAAGTGATTTTTATTTCTAGTTCCTCGTCTGTAGAACATCCAGAATAAACTTATTTAAAGCATGGGCATTGATAGGAAACTTATAAAACAACTACTACAATAATAACCAAACTGAAACACTTAAAGACTATTTTGAAGTGCCTATAAATTCATAGGAAGTTGCAAAGATAGAGCAGAGAGCTTCTCTGCCGTTCTCCTTCATGTTGTCGATAGGTGTATTTCACATAATTATAGTACAACATCAAAACCAGGAGTTTAACAACTGGAACCATGTGGTAGAGATCTGTGTCGTGTAATCCTATGTGTCTGTTTGTTTAATCACCCAGCTAAGACTCAGCCATTCCATCACCACAAAGATTTCCCATATGTTCCCCTTCACCCAGTCCTCCTCCCCACATCCCTAATGCTGTAACCCCAAATCTTTTTTTTATCATTTTGAAAATGTTATAAATGGGAAATAATGTAGCATATGATATTTTGGGATCTGTCCATGTTGTGTGTGTACTAAGAACTTGTACTTTATATTTCTGAGTCCTACTCATGGTACTGATATATCGTTTTATTTTTAAACACGTGCCTATCCAGAAGTGCTTGTATTGTCTCCAAATGGGCTTATTATTAATATAGTTGATTGAACAAACATATACAGGTCTTTACGCAGACATGACTTTTCATTTGTTTTGAATAGATATGCAGAAGTTAATTGTGCTGATCATATGGTATTTGCATGTTTGGCTTTTTGGTTAATGTCATTGTCAATCTGGGTTTTCCTTGTTCGTCTCTTTTTTTTTGTTTGTTTTGCTTGTTTAGTTTTGTAAGAAACTACAAAACTATTTTCAGGATGGCTGTATTAGTTTAAATAGCCACCAGAAATGCATTCATGATCCACTGTCTCTGCATCCTCACCCACATTTACTATTATCACTATTTTTGACCTGTTTTCATTGGTGTGTAGTGGTAGTTCATCAGTTTTAGTTTGTATTTCCCTGATGGTTGGTGATGATGGACAGTCCATTATGTGCCATTTATATGTGCCTATAGATTTAATCTTTCTTCCTCTATATTTCCCATTTCCAATTTGTTTTGTACATTAATGCTCAGTTTTTGGAGTTCTTTCTTTAAATATTCTAGACATGAGTCTTTTGTCAGATACACTATTGCAAATGTATAGCACTGTAAAATGGAAATCTACGGTATTTTAACAAAGATTCTATTTTCTCACCTATAAAGCAGAGATAAGCCTCAAAAAATTCCCGTGAGAATTGAGATTTTCATAAAAAATATTTTGGTATATTCAAAGATAAAATTTTATATGTTATTATTTTATCATTTTGGTGGACAGTTATCAATACCCCCCAAATTGTCTCATTTTCAGGAAACCCAATCAAATACACATAATTTAAATTTATAAAATTCACTTGAAAATATGTTCCTAAATAGTCTGCCTTGTAAATTTATTGAGGGATTTCTTTCTCAGATGTATTTGACCCCAAAAGCTCAAAAAAAAACAAAAAAACTTAGAAGTTAACTAAATCTTTGCAACTGGAAAGCAATACTTAATTCTAAATTTATGTGTTGGGCTTCTAGAATAATCCTTAGACTGTCCGAGATCCTAGCGATCTTGTAGTAATCCACAGAAAAGAGCTCCCCAGTGTTGTTATTCTCTTGGAGAGACAAAAGATAAACTGAAAAATAAGCAAAAGCAAAAAAAAAAAAAAAATAGTTAAGTGTTGCACAGAGCTAAAACATACTGATATTACAGGATGACTAAGCTAGTATTTTAGATTAGACTCAGGGACATTATCCAAAGAGATGACAATTACAATAAAGCAAAATGATAAGAAGTCAACCAGATTTGGGCAGAAAGAAATATTTTGGTACAAACTAACTTGAAGTAAATCTGGGCCCCTCTTGAAACAAACTCTAAAAAAAAAAAAAATTGCAAAAAGTATTTTACATTGAAAATTATCTTAAAAAAACACCATTAGGGAGTGGGGACGTGATATAGTGAGGAGTTTTATTATCTAGCAAGTTACTGTAGTAGGCAATGGCACCTTAATCCTACCGGGGAACACTGTGAGGCAGTATATGTCACATCCCTGTCCTATCTGAAGGATGAGGGAGTCATGAGGGGTTGGGGTTTTTCAGAGCTTTATATTTATACAGAATACTTGTGTTCATCCCAACGAAATCATACATGCGTAGAATTTGATTTTGGTTCACTATCTCCCCCTTTTCCCTTCCATCCTCTCTGCCCTCCCCAATTCTCTAGAAGTGTTTATATATGAATTCCTGTCAGTTTTTCAATGAGGTCTGCTTCTCATGGGTGTTAATTCCCTAGAAATTCCAGAATTACCCCTTTGCAAATTTATAGTTTCCCATGGGCCAGAGAGAGATTTCAGGCAAATAAATACACATGCTAGTGATTAGGAATCCAGATGTGGTGTGGGGAAATGGTACTGGGAATTAGGTGGGGAATTCACAGCATCTGCTAAGATGCATTTGAGGTTGGAGCATAACTGGTAGAGAAGGATAGACTGTTAGAGAGAAAATCTGAGAAGGAAGCAGGAATCAAATCCTGAAGAGCCAAGACAATGATAAGAGGGTGGATTCTATTCTACTTGCAATGATGAGTTTCTGGATACTTTTTAAACATGAAAGTGGTTTAATTGATCCACATTTTTAAGTTGGCCCTGGTTGCTATGTGAAATACAACATGCAAGTGGAGAGCAGGGTCAGAGAAATGAGTGAGGAAGCTATTATAGCAATACCAGTTATATGAACTTGAGTTTGGTAATCTATTCGATTATATGAAATGTTGATTCTCAATTCTCCACCTCCCCCTTCTATACACATGGGAAACACATCTAGAAATAAGGTACAGTTTCAGACCCATGTCTTCCAACAGGTATTATCTCCAAATCCTGGCAATAGCTATAAACCCAGTCCTCAACTAATGGGAATGCATATGAGGGAAAATGAGTCCGTCAGAGGAAAAATGTAGAAACTGTTTCTACAAAGCAAGTTCATAAAATATATCTTATTAACTTTTGTATTCAGAATCAGATAATTGGCATAAAGATCACAAAAACTCCAAGGAAAACATTATCAACCCACTGATAGGTTCCTAAAATTTGGAAAATGAAGCCAAGTAAATCAGAAAAGGGAAGAATATCCAGTTGTTAGATTAAAAGATTGCTTTGCACATTATACTGCCGTCAACAGGTGTAATTGTGATTGCAGGGAGAAATTTGACTTTTCTATTAGCACCAGATTTTGGTAGTTTTTTCTAATGGCTCTGGAAACAAAACTCAACAATCTCTACCGGTGTGGCTCCTCTATCTACTTTCATACCAGAGTACTACACTGGCCTGGGCCAGCTGCTAAGTACTGACAATTTTTTTAAATGGTGCATAAGACACAGTACCAGCTTTTCCAGTAGTCTCCAAAATGATTTTAAACATGTGCCTTTACAAATAAAACAACTCTCCCACAAAATAAGCCCATACCCACAACTGATGCTTATTTTTATCAATATTTGCTAATATATTAGTATAACATGTACATTACTAAAAAAACAAAGAAGGGAAATTTTGAAAATCAGTTAACAATAAATATCAATAGGAATTTAATATTTTCTCATTCTATCCTTCCAGAGAATTTCCCAAAAGCCTGGAGAACAGGCTCTGCCCTCTGCTACATGCTACCAGAAAGAGGTAAAATAAATTGAGTCTACAATCAGACTGCAAGTTCTTGGGATGAGGAGGTCTCATTTTATCTTGATTTTTCTCAGCGTTGAAATACCTAGTAAGGATACTTATGACTCATGAGCACTCAGTTTCATTAACAAGAGATTTTTGAATGTATGTTCCCATTACATTGATAGACCAGAGGTTGGATCATAGAGAAAAAGTCTCAAACCCTTCAAGAGTTCAGCTGGGCCTGGCCTCTTAGAAGGCATATACATAGATGTCTGGAGCTACATGAATGAATGCCGTTATTTTCAGTATTCTGCAGATATATGTTCCTTTTGTATGGCTACAATTTGCTTTATCAAGAAAAGTTCCAAACATGCTTCCTTTTTTTATTTGCATTACCTTTAAAAGGCAGGGAATTATATTTCAGAAACACAATTTGTCAGCCCACTAGCTCAGGACTGCCATTAAATCTGCCATATACTTTTTATTTTCTTGTTCTCTCAAAAAGCAAGGAAGAGGCTGTATAGTAAAGACACTTCAAATTAACAATGATTCATAAGGTCTTTCCTCACCAGGAAGTAATTTTGTAGCTTATAGATTATTTTTAGCCATATAAATAATTTCTCTTTTTATTAAGTCAGACATTTATTTTAGTCATTCAAACTATGAGATGTC
The DNA here is from genome assembly GCF_902686445.1 of Sciurus carolinensis. Taxonomy (NCBI): domain Eukaryota; kingdom Metazoa; phylum Chordata; class Mammalia; order Rodentia; family Sciuridae; genus Sciurus; species Sciurus carolinensis. The sequence goes on from NC_062229.1 coordinate 34,129,297, forward strand.
CACTTCATCAGTGAATTAAAACAGTTCGGTCCTAGAGGCAAAAAAACCTACAATAGTTTTTTAAAAAAAATTTTTTTAAAGCCCAGACCTACTGTGCTTTGCTCCTGCATTAAGCGACTGACTTTCATGTAGACATTTGATCACCTATAAGGTGTCACAGTTTGGGGTACTTTCCAATGAATGATTAGTCTTTAAGCATAAGGATCTATATAATCTAGCTCTAACAGAAATGATTTAACCAAGTCAGAAAAGAGTTAGGCCTCTCATATGACCTTCTAACTCTATGTACCACTCAGAGTTCCATTTTCATCTTTGATCACAGAGGAAATCTTGCGGGCACTTGTACTCTTCAGCTGAAGTCTCCCTGTCTATGAATACTCTAAAAAACTGTAGAAACAAAGGATGAAGAAAGTCAATCTGGGGTTATAAAGCAGAGCCTCCTTTTTTACATCCAATACAACCTAGGCCTGTCAGCTGAGAGATGGAAGGCCAGGAGGATTTCCTCCCCAGAATCCGTTGGCAGAAGATGAGCACCTCTGTGAAAATAGTTTTTATTCTTTCATTTTCTTCATATCTCAGCAATTTTTTTGTATCTTCTTGAGGGTCATTTTTTTCTAAAAACTTGTAAGAAAACTATAGGAGCAAGCAGATTATTTGAATCCTGTGCATTCATTAAACATACTCCATGCACCATGTCATTTCATGAAATGGACTGAGGCCTAGCACTGTATCATATGCTGCCTAAATATACACAAGCTTACTGTAAGGAAACACATCACCAAAATTCAGGGAAGCAAAATAATTGTCTACTATTGACCTATTTGAATAAAACATAATAATTTTTTTCTTATTTTGTAAATCAGAAGTATTCAAAGCAAAAGTAGAAAATTCAAAAAATCTATTGCACACACAAGCACACAAAAACCTCCTAAACTAATAAGCAATTACAGTAAGATTGCAAGATTTAAGGTCTATTTGTTTGCTAGTACTTCCAAAACAAAATACCATAGATTTCAGGGATTAACACAATAGAAATTAATGTTTTCCCAGTTCTGGAGGCGGGAAGTCACAGTGTCAGGAGTTTGGTTTCTTTGTTGTATAGAGGTCTGCTTTCTGGCTCTGCCTTCACAGTCTTTCTTCTGTGCATGAGTACCTGTTTTCCTCATCTTGTGAGGACATCAGTCATATTGGACTAGGGCCCCATCCTAACTGTCTCATTTTCAATTACACACCCCTGCTAAGACCTTACCCCCATTGAGTTAATCACAAAGTACAGTAATAACTGATTTCCCCTTTTCCCCCGAATGAGTGAGCAAATGATTAAATATTGGTATCAGCATCCTGGGACATACCTGAATGAGCAGGGTTCAACTGCTTCCGTTTGAAATGATGCAGTGTTTTGGTTGAGGTCTGAAGCTTCAAAGCACTAGTATGCATCTCCTTTCTTCCATGAAGCACTCACCATTCAGACGTGACAGATTTGGTAAAATGCTAGTAAGGTTGAGTCTTGCTTGACTCCACTTAGTTACCTTTGTATGACTCCAATGGTTTTGTTTTGCTTTTGCTTTTTGGCTTTTTGTTTTTTCTGACTTTTATTTATTTTTTTCTTTACAGTTTTTAGCTCGTGTTCATGAAGACAGTGAGTACTTGGAACTGTGCCACCAATGAAAAGAAATCCTAAGAAAGTACATTTCTTTACAGAGCTGTGTCATACCATCCTTTGGGCTTTTAGTTGGAAAAGTAGACCCAACTCTCAAATAATGCCTTTTAAATTGTGTCCTCTAGTATTATAGAAATAGGACAGTACTGTATCATTCTCTGTGAATGTAATCTCTTGTACCTGCTTTATGATACGTACTAGTGACCATAGTGACTGTGCTTTATCAGAGTTGGATTTTTTTTCTTTATTTGGGTAGGGGCGGTGTTACCAGGGATTGAACTCAGGGGCACTTGAACACTGAACCATATCCCCAGCTCTATTTTGTATTTTATTTAGAGATAGGATCTCACTGAGTCACTTAGAGCCTCACTTTTGCTATGACTGGCTTTTAACTTTCAATCCTCAGCCACTGGGAACACAGGCATGTGCCACCACACTCAGCCCTATCAGAACTATTTTTAATGATGTTACTCTAAGAAAGTTTTCTTTTCAGATGATGATTGAGAAACTAATGAAAAAAAAAATGGTGCCAGGCATCTCAACAGTAACAGAACTTTGCTGTTTTCTCAGATTTTGTTTTGTTTTTGTTTTTTCACTCCCCCTGATTTTATAATGGAGTGTGCTGGATGTCTCTATAATTTTGTTCAGATGACTGCAGAACCTGGAAAAGCTGTTGCTGCTATTGATGCATGGCATACTGCTATTATTGGTCTTTTTATATAATAAATATAAATATGTATATGTATGTGTGTTTGTGTGTGCATATATATATATATGTATATATACCACCCATCTCCAAATACACTCACATTCTTAGGTTCTGAGAGTCAGGGTTTCAACATATGAATTTGGGAACAGGGCACAATCCCACCCATAACACAAAATTAGTATATAAATGTCAATTTTTTTATCATATAACTAACAATGAAGAATTGGAATTTAAAGTTCAAAATATAATATCATTTATCTCCTCACCAAAAAATGAAATATTTGGGTATAAGTCTAACAGAACAATACAAGATATAAATGAGAACTATAAAACTCTAATAAACACAAATGTCCAACAAACATGTCAAAAATGCTCAGCATCACTAATTTTCAGAGAAGTGCAAATCAAAACCATAATGAGAAACCATCTCACACTAGTTAGAATGGCCATTATGTAAAACAAAAGGAAAAAGATAAAAACAATGTTGGCAAGTATGTGGAGAAAAAAAGAAAAAGGAACTCATTCAGTTTTGTGGGAGTATAAATTAGTATATTAGTACATCAACATGGAAAACAGTATGGAGCTTGCTCAAAACGTAAAACAAGGTCTAACATATGATTTGGATACCTCACTCCTCAATATATAGCTTAAGAAGTTGAAATCAGTATACCAGAAATATTTGCATGCCTGTGTTTTAGAGGACAATCATCTTCAATGCAAGGAAGTCACCACCCTGGAAGCCAACTCTTTTGGTACTTTGATCTCAAACTTCCAGCCTCCAGACTGGCTTAAGCTACCCAGTCTCTCATATTTCATTATGGAAACTATAGCAAATAAATACAATAGTCTATGAAATATTGAAGGAAGAAAACAAAGTCAGAGGAGTGTTTCCTCCTGACTTCAAGATATATTTAAAAATTAAATCAAGGCAGTATAATGCTGAAAAAGAAAGAGAATATACAGAGAGAGTAATAGAAGAAAATAACATCCAAAAAAGACACACAGAGATAGTCAAATGATTTCGACCAAAAAGCAAAGGCAATTCAACACAGAGAATACAGTCATTTTGGGGAGGTGGGAGTGGTGGATCTTAGAACAACTGAAAATCCATGTACAAAAGACTGATAATATTTAATCTAGATATAAACTATATTCCCTTTACAAAAGTTAACCCAAAACAATCACAGATTTAAATGTAAAGTACAAAATTACGAATTTAACTAGAAGAATTTCTAGCTGTCCTTGGTTTTGGCAATGACCTTTTAGACACATCACCAAAAGCATGATAAATGAAAGAAAAAAAAAATGGCTTGAATTTAATTAAAGTGAAGACCTAATGAAAACAAAGTATACCAAACTCATGGGACACAGCAAAAGCAGAACAAAGAGTGAAGTTCACAGCAATCAACCCCTGCATCACAAAGCAGAAAGACCTCAAATAATCTATCACTGCGTCTCAAGGAACTAGAAAAACAAAAACACATCAAACTCAAAATTGGTAGAACTAAAGACATAAAAAGGTTATAGCAGAAATAAATGAAACACTGAGAAACAATACAAAAGTCAAATGCAACGAAGAGCTGCTTCTTCAAAATAATAAACAGACCCTAAACTAGACTATGAAAAGGAGAGAAGATTAAATAATATCAGAAGTTAAAGGAGACATTACAACTGACACTACAGAAATACAAAAGATCATTACAGATTAATCCAAATAATAATATGCCAACAAATTTAATAATATAGAAAAAATGGACAAATTCCTAGACACACACCCCTTACTAAGACTGAATCATGAAGAAATAGAAAACTTGAACAGACTAGTTGCAAGTTAAAAGACTACATTAGTAATTTTAAAAAATTTCATATCAATGAAAAGCCCAAGACCAGATGGCTTTTCTGCTGAATTCTACCAAACATTTAAAGAAGATCTAATGCCAATTCCTCTTATAAATAAAAAAAGAAAAGAAATCTTCAACCACATTCTGCAAAGTCAACATTACCCTGATACCAAAACCAGACAAGGATACAACATAAAAAGAAAATTATAGATCAATATCGTTATTGATCATAGATAAAAATATTCTCAACAATGTATTTAATAGGACATTAAAAAATTATGCACCATGATCAATTAGGATTTATCCCAGGGATGCAAGAATGGTCCCATGTACACAAAACAATAAATACAATACACCACATCAACAGAATGAAGGACAAAACCCATGTGATTATCTTAATAGATGCAGAAAAGGCATTTGATAAAATTCAACATACTTCATGATAAAAATGCTGAACAAATATAGGAGGAATGTATCTCAACATAAGGAAGGGCTTCTGTAGTAACTTGATTGCTAACACTATACTGAATAGGGGAAATGAAAACTTTATCTGTAAGATCTGTAATACACTTTCCCCATTTTCAAATGTAAAAATAGACAACTGGGATTACATGATACTAAAAAAACTTCTGCATAGCAAAGGAAATAACAGTGAAGAGACAACCTATAGGATGGGAGAGAAATACCTGCAAACTATTCTTCTGACAAGGGACTAATACTCAGAAAATAAATAAGGAACTCCAAAATCTCATCTAAAAAAGAGGGAGGAGAGAAGGAGGGGGAAAAGGAGAAGGAGGAGGGAAAGAAGAAGAATGGAAGAGAAAAAGAAGAGAAGAAGAAGAGGTGGTGGCAAGGGCAAACTAAATGGGGAACAAGCATGTATTTTTAAAAAGCTTAATGTCACTAATCACCAGGGAAATGCAAATCAAAGCCACAATGAGTTATTACATCACTCCAGAATGAGGACTGAATGGCAATTATCAAGAAAACTAAAGAAAACAAGTACTGGTGAGGATATGGAGAAAAAGGAATGCTTATATACTGTTATTGGAAATATAAAGTAGTATAGCCATAGTGGAAAACAGTATGAAGGTTCCTCAAAATATTAAAACTGGAACTATCATGTGATCCCAATACACTCTTGGGTACAAATCCAGAGAAATGAAATTAGTATGTCAAAGAGACATCAGTACTCCCATGTCTATTGCACCATTATTCACTGTAATCAAGAAATGGTTAAGTGTTCTTCACCTGATGAACTGATAAAAAAAATTGTACATATGCACCATGGAATGTCAATCACCCACAAAACAGAATGAAATTCTGTGATTTGCTATGACTACATGAATGAAACTGGAGATCATTATATGGAGTGAAATAAGCCAGGTCCAGAAAGATAAGTGATCTCCCTCATATGTAGACTCTAAAAAAGTTGATCTCCCATAAGTAGAGAGGAAAATGGTGATTGCCAGAGGCTGAGGAGAATAGAGGTTAGGGTTGGGGAAAGGTTGATCAATGAGCACTAAGGTACAGTTAGAATAAAAAGTGCTGGTGTACTAATGCACAGTAGTGCTACTATAGATAACAATAATTCCTCGTGCAATCCAAAAGGTGGAAGAATGACTTCTTTGCATATTTTTACCATGAGGAAATGATGTTTGAGAAGACAGATAAGTTTAACCTCATTTGAACAAGACACAAAGTATTCATGTGCCAAAACTTTATATGGTATCCTATTAATATGCACAATTTTATGTTTTGATATAGCAGTTAAAAATCATTCTTTAAAGAAGCGAAAATATAAAGTTAAATTAAAATCAAATGTAAAATCTCTGCTCTGTGATACTCTGTCTAGAGAACGCAGAGAAAAGACACAGATTGGGGAAAAGGTATTTGAAAAAGATATATCTAATAAAGAACTGTTATTCAAAATAAATTTAAAAACTCTAAAACTCAAAAATAAGAAAATAAAAACTTAATTTTAAAGTGAGCTAAAGATCTGTACTGATGCCACCAAAAAAGATGCACAGGTAACAAATAAGCATATTAAAATGCATGCAACATCATATACCATTTGGGAATCACAAATTTAAATAAGAAGTTGCCACTACAAACCTATTAGAATAGCTAAAATCAAAAACATTAATAAGAGTAAATGCTAGAAAGGAGGTAGAGCAACAAAAACTCTCCTTCACTCCATATGGGAATTGAAAATGGTGCAGCTTAACATTTTAAGACTGGCAGTTTCTCACAAACTAACAATGTTCCTACTATATGATTGAGCAATTTTACTCCTTGCCATTTACCCAAATGAGCTGAAAATTTATATCCAAGATGAAAACAAGTACACAGGTGTCTAAAGCACCTTCATTCAAAATTGTCAAAACTTGGAAGCAACCAAGATGTTCTTTAATAGATGCATGTACATACTGTGGAATTCTACACAGTGAAGTGTTGCTCATTACTTAAAAGAAATGCAGCATCGAGACCATGAAAAGACACAGGGGAACCTGAATGCATATTGTTAAGTGAAATAAATCCATTTGAAAAGGCTATCTATTATACCCTTCTAAGAATATAGCATTCTGGAAAATGCAAAACTATGAAGAGAGTTAAAAAAAAAAAGAGCAGTGGTCACCAAGAACTTTGGGAAGATAAAAAGAACAGGGCAGAAAACAAGTTATTTGTAGGGCACTGAAATTACTCTATATTTTACTATGAGTCTAGATAACTGTCATCATACATTTAAAAACCAATATCACATCAAACACCAAGAATGAAATTTCATGTAAACTATGACTTTGGTTGATAATGATGTGTCATAGTTCCATGACTTATTTTAACAAAGGTATCACTCTAATACAAGGTGATAATTGGGGAAAAAGCTGAATGTTTGGGAACAGGGAATATGTGGGACATCTTTGTATGATCCAGTCTGTTTTGCTGTTAACCTAAAACTGCTTCAAAAGACAAAAGTCTGCCATTTTGAAGGAGTTAGTCTGTTGTTTATCCAATCTCCAGTAACAAAGAATACCAAACTTTTGTCTCTTCTTCCTGTTAAAATATGCAAGTAACATGATACATACACATAAACATAAATGCACACTGTTTATATAGGCAAAAGGGATTAGTCTAAGTGACTAAATTATGTCTTGCTTTTATTCTTTCATGATATATTTTGCACAGCTACAATTAACAATATATTGTTAACAGTAAATACCAAAATATCACAGCTTTTTAAATTCTGTCTAATTTTGTTAGGGGAATATATTCTGTTTTAGATAACCAACTCCCCATATATGGTATTTACTTGGATTTTCTAAAATATTAAAATATTATCTCATATTATTGTGTGGTTTTTCAAGAACACTGTTAGGACAACCTCTGGTAATGGAATTGCCAAGTGAAAGTATATGTGTGCACTTGAACTCTTGTTAAAGAGTAACAAATTGCTCTTCAAAGTAGCATGAGTTTGAATTTCAAAAAAATGAGAATGTTGAGTTAGTATTATAATTTATATTCACTTTTACCAATTAGATGGGTAGATATGTGCTCTCATTTTAGTTTTGTTCATTCAAAAGTAGTGTCTCAATAGGACCCCTAAAGCTCAGGAAATAATGCCATGAACTAATATATGAAATGGCATCTAATTAAAAAGCTTCTACACAGCAAAGGACACAGAAAATCTTTGCTAACGATTCTTCTAACAAAAGATAAATATCTGGAATATATAAAGAACTCAAAAAACTTTACACCAAAAAAGCAAATAACCAAATTAATAAATGGGAGAATGAATTAAACAGACATTTCTCAAAAGAAGAAATACAAATGACCAACAAATATATGAAAAAAAATGTTCAACATCTTTAGCGATTATGGAAATACAAATGAAAAACACACTGAGATTTCATCTCACACCAGTCAGAATGGCAGTCATCAAGAGTACAAACAATAAATGTTGGAGAGGATGTGGAAAAAAAGGAATACTTTTGCACTGTTAGTAGGATTGTAAGTTAGTTCAACCACTATGGAAATCAGTTTGGTGGTTCCTCAAAAGACTAGGCATGAGGTCAACATATGACCCTGCAATACCACTCCTTGGTACTTACTCTGGAAAATTAGAGTCATCACACTATAGTGACAATGTATACCCATGTTTACGGCAGCACAATTCACAATAAGCCAAATTATGGAACCAGTCAAGGTGTCCATCAACGAATGAATGGATAAAGAAAATGTGGTATATATATTCCCAATGGAGTTTTATTCAGTCATAAAGAAAAATGAAATTATGACATATGCAGGAAAATGGGTGGAACTAGAAATCATTATGTTAGGCAAAATAAGTCAGATTCAGAAGGTCAAGGGTCATATGTTTTATATGCAGAAGCTAGAAAGGAAAATGGAAAAGTGGGGGTGGATTTTGTGAAAATCAAAGGCAGACCAAGGGATGGGAGGCAAAGAGGGAGCAGAGAAGTCCAGGAAAGTGATATTGGACAAATTATGTTATTATAATGTGTACATGTACAAATATGTAACAACAAATCCCATCATTATGAATAGCTATAACATACCAATAAAAATGTGGAAATAAATAAAAAATATAGAGGAACCAGGATTTTTATGTTTATTAATATTTAGCCTTATTTTCTATAAAATAACAACCCTTTTATGAGTATAATATTTGTCAATAATTTTACAAGAACATCACACATATTATAAATATTTTGCACCTTTTTTTTGATTTTGCATATTTATTACTATGCTTTTGCCATACTCTAATTTTTAATTTTAAAAGGTTACTTTATCAATATTTCTTTTACAATTTCAGTGACTTTTTATTATTCATATTTTCTTATAATATTTTTAAGGCTTTGTTTTTGTCATTTACACAATTAAGAGGTTTCAAATTCAATTTGAGACTGAAGTAGCTATAGCCATCTAAGTTTATTTCACAAAGATCAAATGTCCCAATGCCATTTCTCAAATAACAATCTTTTCCACACTGAATAAAATACCAATATGTTCCTATATTTCTCAATGCACATATTCTATAGTCTGGATTTTGTTCCATTGCACCTATTTTTTTCTTATTTTTCAGAATCATCACAGCTATTTTGTACAAGTATTTTTTGAGAAAATTTTCTGTAATATTTTCCCCCAAATGTCTCATTGGTATTCTAATTTAGATGGCATGGGCTTCACAGATTAATTTTGAAAACTAACATCTTTATGATATTGAGTCTTTCTAAGGGTAAGTTATGACTTTTATTCCAAGTCTTCTTTTATAACCCTCAAAAGAGTTTTAAAGTTTACTTCACATAAACCCTGAATGCTTCTTCTAGCTAGTTTTTTTTTTTTAAATCTTTTTTTCTTGTTATGGTAAATGGGATGTTTTCTTCATTAAAGTTTCTGTTTATAGTTGGCATATAAGAAAACTAATGATTTTGATATAAATTTCACAACTAGGGAATTTTCTGAACTCTCTTTTTTATTTCTAATAGTTTTTCAAACAATTCTCCTGAGTTCTAATGGTGCACAATCATATCATCTGCAAATAACAATAATTTAATGTCCTCCATTCTCACTTTTATAGTTCTTTTTCTCTCCTCTCTCCCATGTAACACTGCTCTAGCTCAAACTTTCAGAGGTATGATTTGCCTCCTTGACATCTTCTTCATTTTAACTGCTTCTTTCTTAGAGCATTTGACGAACATTTGTCAGGTTTTGTCTTGCTCACTTTCTTTCCCTTTGCATTGCTTATGTGGTGGAAATATTATCAGGAGCACCATCAAGCAATGCTAAGCCTTGGGTGTTTTGCATTCTTTCTCTTTCTCTGACTTACACTTCTCAAAGATTGCCATGTGAGTCTGTGCCACTCCATGTTTGACTATGCCTAGTACAGTAATATGATAATGGCTTTTGTTCATAACTTGTCGTCTATGCAGGTGGAAGTTGGGACCCAATGTGTCTCTCTTCCATCCTACTGCAGAAATACCCACTTGCTATTCCTGTGTGCCTACCAGGTGCCAGACACGTCACTGAGAGATTTACATTAGTTATTGCATTTAATTTCCACACCAAGCCTAAGAGACAGTTCTTATTTTCACTATTCTATGGAAGAAAACAAGAAAACAACTTTTTTAAAGTTACATAGTTAATTGATGGCAGACAGTACTTGAAACCACATCTGTCTCCCAAAAACTCATACCATTGGCTGCATCTCTTCAAATCTCAAGAAGCTTCAAATCAGGACTATTCAAAGTTCTGGGTGGATGTGGCAGAAGGAGCAATCTGTTGTGCTCAGGGAGGGTCAAGATGTAACATATGTACTCCTAAGAGTCAGCACTAAAAAAGGATGAACAAAAAACTTGATCTCCCACCAAGATTTAGGAAGTCCCCTCCACACACCACACCATAGCCCCACACAACCACCAACTGATATCCCTCTGGGTGCTAAGCAGTTCCTCATGTTACAGCTTGGTCAATTATTTTCAAGTCCAAACTACTTTCCTTAAGAGTGGCACATGCTCAACAAGGTTCTTTAGGGAGGAAAAAACTTGTTTTTACCTGAGGAAACTTAATTCAAGTTCTGAACTCATTTCTTCTTTCAAGCAGTTTCTATTGCAAACCCAATTCTGTGGCAGGATTTATTGAAGTACAGAAAAGAAAAGACGTTACTCAGAAATAACTCAGGGATATGATGTGGATTAGAACTTAGAAAAAATAATAAGTGATAAAGCTACTGAGTCTTGGAAACAGAGCCATACTTGAAAAGTAGATCGAGATTGGAATGGGCTAAGTTACTCTTAAATGAACATGAATATGTCAAGAATTGCATCTGAATTAATTGCCATTTCAAAAGTTTCATTTAGCTTCTAATTTTTCCCTTAACTCTTCTTAACCCTATTAAAGGAAACATTAGCATCTTCTTTCACTCCCTTCTATAGATGAATAAATAAAAGAATAATTAAATTTCCGGGAACCATTCAGAGGATAACTAAGGATAAAATTAAAATCGATAATTCATAATCGAAGGATTCTTTAATTCCTTGGTTGATGGTTGCATTCCATCATACCTTACTAAGAGGATACTGCAAATCTGAGGCTGTCATGGGCATTTTTCTTGTTCTCTTTCTATCTTCCAGGCCTTCAGAGCTTCTGTTAAACTGCATTTGGCTGCTTTTATAAAAGGCCAGGTCCAAAGCCCCAGGGCAAAGACAGGCAGCTGGGAAACCTCACCACAATGCTCACAAAAGATGACAGTCAACCACTCATTTTTTTGGCAAGAAAATTCAGTGGTTATTTTTTGATCAATCCCTGAGCACTGGCATTATTATAGTCTTGTCCTAAATAATTGACAGAAAGCTTGTCACACATTCATCTCTCACAGAACCTTTCATCTAACGTGGAGACTGCAGTTATACAGAGACTATAGCTATAGAACTACCAACATGGAATGAGCGTACAGACATGCCAAAAATGCCAGGCATGACTCAGGACTAAGATATGGGAAGACATGCAAGTGTTTGCACCTTAGCAACTGCAAAAATGATCTGCAGGGTTGGGGCTTGCCTCTACAACTTCATGTTTTTATTTGTTTGCTCGTTTGCTTGCTTACCAGAAAATGTCAAAGCCTGAATTTTTTAGTTAATTTATATCTTACATTTATAATCATGGAACCTTAATAACAGGAAAGCAAGATCAGTATTTTCAGCTCTTCTTTTGCAAAGGACAAAGGGTTTTGCATCCAGTGGTTTAGCTGCTCTCATCTTGAGACCCTAATGGAAATACTGAGAGATGAAAGTAGAATCCCATCACGGCTGTGCGTCTTATTTGCCAGCAAGGGATACAGACACATACTGATGGGGACACCTTGCCGTACACTCCCAACTTGAAAAGAAGTTTCCAAGGATTCCCAAAGTCCTCTCCAAGATGCCTATTGTCAATGATACCATCCTTGTGGAATGAAGTTCTGACAGAGTTGCCACTTTCCAATTCTAATGAAAATTTTATAATGTTCTGGAAACTCTGGTTAAGTACCTTCCTACTCACTAGATTCTACTGACTATAAAAACCAACTTCAGAAAACATACCTCAAGACAACTCGCAGGTTGATTTCCTAGGACACCCTTATCTGCTGAAGGTCTGAATTCCTACAGGTGCTAAGGCTGCCAAAGAAACTAATGTCTTGCTGTTTTTATTTTTACTTCTTTGTGTTTTCCCATTCCCTCAAGTATGTTTTATCATATTTTACTAAATGCGATCTTTCAAGAAGCCTCAAACTCTATTACTAAAATGTGTGGTAAGAATAAAAACATACATAAGAAATTAGATCAGGATATTAGTCTGACAAAAGTGCCTACATCTTTTTCTTCCCTAGAGAAGATGTAAAAAATTATGTTAGAGAAAACAAAATTACAACATTAGCAGTAAACAAGAAATATTCTCTTCAGTGAATCAAACTTGAAGAATCCATGGGAGGAAAGGCAGAAAAGAATCAGCTTGACAGGAGACCACAGATCAACACACATAAAGGGAAGGAAAGCTGCATAAAGCAGGAACATTTCTAGGGGTTCTCCAAACACAAAAGATGCAAGAAGTAGAAGTGTACTTTGACAACTATCACAGTGACTTTCAGTAGAATTAGATACACGATTTTGGATCTTTTGTATTTTGGTGAGAGACTAAGAATGTCAAGGTGGTGATAACATCAGAAGGAACAGAGAACATGCCCCCTCTAACACTAGCCATTGTGAGGCACACAGGTAGGCTTGTCCTACACTGTCCCCATGACGACTTTTGCAAGCAAGTGCTGGTGTACAGAGACAAGTAGACTCCCAGAAAGAAAGCTAAAACAAAGCCAAAGCATCTGAAGATGAATCGAAATCAAAAAGATAATTAAAGAAAATGAAAGCATGGGTATAAAACCTTTTTTTTTTAATTTTCAAGTATTTTAAATAAACATGTTATTTAAATAATATCTATTTAATAAAAAATAAATATTTAATATCCATAAATTAGATTTACCATAGAAAAAATAAAAAGAACTGTCTTACTAAATAAGGTATAAAACATAATGAAAAATATTCTTAAGTGTAATTATGTAAAAATGATATGCTTTTTTCTAACATAGGTACCATAAACAGTATTAAAATGGAATTGGCAGGCCAGGCACAGTGACACACACCTGGGAAGCAGCTCAGGAGGCTGAGGCAGGAGGATTTCAAGTTCGAAGCCAGCCTCAGCAACTCAGTGAGGTCCTGAGTGACTTAATGAGACCCTGAATCAAAAATTTAAAAAAAAAATTAAAAATGGGCTGGCAATGTAGTTCATTGGTTAAGCACCCGTGGATTCAATCCCCAGTACCAGGTAAATAAATAAAAATTAATTAATTAATTAATTAATTACTTAATTAAATAAAATTGGCATATGGTAAAAATAATTGCAACATAGATTAAAAATTATTTATATGAAGATTAATTAAATTTGTTGCAGAGAAAGGTCATCCATGGTGATGAAATGACTGTGGATGTCCTATCACCAGTTCTTATGACCTACTAGAAAGATTTCAGACAAGTTATTCAGAGTAGCAGGCATGAGTTTATTAGAAGAGGTAGGGAAAGGGAAAAAGGGAACATTCTCAAGGTAGAGGGTCAGCCCTCTCAGAGAGGAGAGGGCCATCATGTCTTTCCTGTCCTCCAATTTTATGGAGGTCCCAAGGAAGTCTCCAGACAGCCCCACCCAAGTCCACCTCTTGACTTTTGACTGACAGTAGGATTGCATCCAACTTCCAAGTCCCCGCTGCAAATAGTCTTACCCCATGAAGGGGAAATTTTACTATCATAATGATATGCTACAGATCCAAGGCACCTCTGTGTCACTTTGGCCCCATACTGACTAGTTCTAATTGGAACTTTTCCTTACAAATTTTATGGTTAGGAGTCTTTGCTTCTAGTTATCCTGTCTCCTTGAGTCCTGGAATCTGGCCCATATTAAGGTCACAAAATTCTCTGCTTTGGGATAACTTCGTTCTTCTTATTGGTAAGGAGGAGCCTTTGGGTCCTGCATTTCTCCTACAGATAACAGGTTGTTTGCTGAGCAATGTAGCATAGTCTATTGACTTAAAGCAGGCAGGGCTGCAGGGAAATTGTTTTTGAGGAGAAAGCATGTGTGGTTCAGCACAGCTGGCCCAGTTTATGGAATTACCTCTTAACTTCATGTTCCCACTGATCATGTCTGGTTGTTACCTATCAAATTCTATATATCAATCAGAAATTTTTAAAAATCTAAATCTCTGGCAAAGTGCCCAAGAAACTTAAGAGAGGTATCCTCTCACAAATTATCAGGGAAAGAAACATTAAAAGAGAGAGAGAAAAAATATTTCTTACCTCACAGGCTAGCAACAATCACAAAATGGGGAAAAACCTACACCCAAATTTAACATTAACATGTCAGGGTAGGCAACACAAAGCTCCCATCTCTCCAAGAAATTTCGAAAATCAAACACATTATCAGAATTAACTTTCAGAACTCTATGAAACAAACATTCACAGTAACTAATCAAATGCTAAATAAAGTAAAATGCAATTTTAGAATATCAGGATAGCTTTGTGGCATTCTTTCTTGCTCGTTTCCTCCCTCCCCAGCTCAGCAGCGGGTTTGGAGACTGGAGCTCACATTCCTCTTGGGGGATCTTGGTTCATGGTTCCAGAGAGCAGATAAGACCCTTTTCAACTTGATTATTGTGTCTGTTCTAAACTTGTCTGGGGATTACTGAAAGGACTGTGCAAAGTTATCATCTCTTTGTGCCTAAGTTGGAACTCCCTCAGAGAAAAACAGTGGTGGGCATTGTTTGGAAATAATGTAGGGCTAATGAATAAGTAGCAGTGGTCTGGGGCAAAAGATATAAGTGGGACAAATGATAGATTACCAAAAACATGAAAAGAAAGGTTTGAAACGTTCAGGCATTGGAAAGCAACTGGGTACACTTAGGAATTTTAAAGAGCCATAGACATAGTCAGGAGGAGACCTCATGACCTGAAAATCCCTAATTCACCTCTCGCTGTTGTATAGGTTCAGTGTAACCCCAAATAAGTTTGAAAGAGTGCTCCTGTGCAGAGTCAGTGTGCAAAGACTAGGAGTGTTTTTATTTGTTTGGATTCTCCTGTTCAAGGATACTTCTGTCAAAACACTAGGCAAACACTAGCTAACATAATGGGACATCAGTAATCTCTAAATGACAAAGAATGTGGTCTTTGCAAACATAGTTTAGTAGGACTGGGGGTGTAGCTCAGTGGTAGAGCATTTGCCTAGTATGCACAAGACCCCTGCATTTGATCCATAGAACCGAGAAGGAAAAAAAAAAGTTTGGAAAATCAATAAAGAAATGAATGACTACAATCATCAAAAATCCCCATGCCACAAGCCTTGAAGAAGGTAAACTCTATGGTTTCCCAAGTTACCACATTATAATAGTCAAATGTTCAGTTCTAAACAACAACAAAAATCACCAATTATATAAAAAACAAAGAGTAATAACCTATTCAAAGGAACACCATTAACTAACCAGAACTTACCCTGAGAAAAACCAAGATATTGAACTTCACACATGAAGACTTAATTGACTATCTTAAATACAAAGAGCTAAGTGGAAAGGATACAGACAAAAACTAAAGGAAATTTTTAAAAAGATGTATTAAAATGAGAATATCAGTAAGGAGATGAAATCAAACAAAAGAACACTGAGAAATGTTGGTGCTGAAAATTTATTTTAACTGAAATGAGAGAAGTTAAATAGGTAGATTTGAGCAATCTACAGAAATAATCATGAACTTGAAAACAGAATAATTATTTCCATATAAGAAACGAAAAGAGAAAAGAATGAAGAAAAGTGAAGAGACATGTATGACATCCACCAAGCAGAATAATAGCTACAAAACAGGAAAAGAAAAAGAAAAAGACACAGAAAGAATATTTGAAGGAATGACCATAAACTTCTTAATTTTGATGAAATACATGAATCTATAAATCCAAGGTACTCTAAGCATAATGAACTTAAAGAAATCCATACCAAGACACAAAGAGATTTTTTAAAAATAACATTATTTTATTTATTTTTTTATATGGTGCTGAGAATCAAACCCAGGGTCTTGCATGTGCTAAGCAAGCACCCTACCACTCAGCTATAACCCCAGCCCAAGATATTATTGAAAGCAGCAAGAGAGAAGTGATTTGGTCACATACAAGGGATTCTCCATAAGATTAAAAGTTTATTTCCCAGCAGAAATCATAGAATACAGAGGAAGCAGGATGACATGTTTAGGTGCAAAAAGAAACAGAAGGTGATCAATAAGGAATTCTGTATTAAGTAAAATTATCCTTAAAAAACAAGGGGAAAATAAAGATATTCCCAGATAAACAAGAGCTGAGAGAGAAACTATGAAAGCAATACTTCATGCTCAAATGAAAGGACTCTTGAAAATAATTTGATTCTGTATGTAGAAATAAAGAACCAAAAAAAAAAAAATGGTAACTAAAGAGGAACATGCACTTTGCTTTATAGTCCTACTTTTATTTTCTAAATGATTTAAAATGAAAATTCATAAAGTAATGATAAATCTATATCACTGGGCACACAGTGTATAATATGTAATTTTTGAAACTAAAACATAACAAAGGAGAGGCAGAACTGTATAGGAGCAGTGCTCTCATGTTCCATAGAAGTTATATTGGTATATGTAAACTAGATGATTATACACTTAGCATATTAAATGTAACTCATGATTACCATGAAAGAAAAACTACTTTAAAATAGACATAAAAGAAAAATTGAATGTATTTAAAATAATTCAGTAAGAACAATGAAACACAAAGAAAGCAGGGACAGAGAAATTGAAGGGCAAAAAATCACAAGAAAGAGAAAAATGGCAGAAATTCTTCCTTACTAGCAATTATTTTAAATATAAGTGCATTAAATGCCCCAGCCAACAGACAGAGATTGGGAAAGAAAAAAGTGAAAGCATCCAGAAACCATTCTGGGCATGGGAACTCACAGAAGAGATTTTATTAAGCCGACAGGCAGAGTGTCTGCCCACAGGGTGAGAGAGAGAGAGAGAGAGAGAGAGAGAAAACGAGAGAGTAAGCGAGAGAGTGTAAGAGTGAGAGAGAGAGAGAGAGAAAGTGGGGATGAGGAGGAGAGAAGGAGAGAGAGAGAGAGAGCGAGAAGAGGAGAGGAGAGGAGAGGAGAGGAGAGGAGGGGAGGAGAGGGGAGGGGAGGGGAGGGGAGGGGAGGGGAAGGGAGGGGAGGGGAGGGGAAGGGAAGGGAGGGGAGGGGAGGGGAGGGGAGGGGAGGGGAGGGGAGGGGAGGGGAGGGGAAGGGAGAGGAGAAGCAGGGGAGCTATTCTTAAGTAGTGGAATTTTGTGGGCTAATAACAACAGACCAATGGTTGGCGAGGAGGTTCTGTGGACTAACAATCTGGACCAATGGCTGCCTAGGGAGTTCATGGGCTAACAATCAGGGTTGTAAAGTGGTGTGGGGGAGGCAGAATAAGGGCAGCAGTAAAATAGCAGATCTGATGCCAATAAAATGTATTTTAAAAGATCTATTTGTATACTATCTACAAGTGACTGGCTTTATATACAAAGACACAAATAGATTAAAAGTAGAAAAAGGTATTTTATGCAAGTTGTAATAGAGAGTGAGGGCACTGTGCTAATATCAGACAAAATAAACTAAATTAAACTGCTGCAAGATAGAACTACATTAGACATTATTAAGGGGGTCAATTCATCAAGAAGATGGAGCGATTGTAAACATACACCCGGCGACAGAACTCCAAAACATATGAAGCCAATACTATCCAAGTGATCTATCAATTCAATGCAATGTCCATCAAAATATCAAAAGTCCTTTTTGGCAGAAAAGTTTGTATATTTGTAAGTTTGTATGAAATGACTAGGGACCGAAAGTATCTAAAACAATCTTGACAAGGAAGAACAAAGTTGGAAGGTTCACACTTTCCAATTTAGAGAGCTATTACAAAGCTACAGCAGTTAAAACAGGGTGGTGTGGGCATGAGGACAGATATGCAGGCTGGTTAAAAAAAAATCAGGAGTCTGGTAAGAAACTCATACTCCTGTGGCCAAATGACTTTCAGCCAGAGTGCCAAAGCATTTTGAATGGGAAAAGAAGAGGGTTTTCAACAAATGATGTGGGATATGGGGACAACTATATTAAAGAATAAAGGTAAACCCCTATCTCACACCACATGTAAAATTTACTTAAAATGATTTAACAACCTACATTTAAATATTAAAATTTTAAAAAAATCTTAGACAAAAACAGGGTTAAATTGTCATGGATTTAGCAATGGATTCTTAAATGCAGCACCAAAAAAGCAAAAGTAACAACAACAAAGGTAGAAAGATAGATGATATATAGACAAATTTAAGACTTCATCAAAATTGAAAACTTTTCTCACAAAGAATATTGTCAAGAAAGTGAAAACAACCTACAGATTGAGAGATAATATTTGCCAGTCATAGGTCTGGTTAGGATTTATTATTCAGAATATATAAAGAACAAAACAATTCAATAACAAAAAGACAACTAAACAAACCAATTAAAAACTAAGTAAAGGACATGAATAGATATTTCTCCAAAGGACTTATACAAATGGAACATGAAAAGATGTTCCAAATCATTAGTCATTAGGGAAATACAAATCAAAACCATATTGACATACCAATTCACACCCACTGAATTGACTACACACACACAAACACACACACACACACACACACACACACAAGAAAAAAAAAACAAAATAAATTTTGATAAGGATACAGAGAAATTAGAACCTGTGTACATTACTAAAGGGAAAGCAAAATGGGTCAACTATTGTGGAAAATAGTTCTTAAAAAGTTAAGCATAGAATTAGCAAAACAGCACATGAATTGATTGTAATGCTATTTACAATAGCCATAAAACAAAATACCTAAGCGTTCATCAATAAATTAACAAAATTTTATGCATACATACAGTAGAATATTATTTAGACAGAAAGTTGTCATACACGCTATAACATCAAGGAATCTTGAAAATGGTATGCCAAGTGAAAAAACTCCAACTCAAAATTATATTTTTCAAACACTGTATAACACACATATATGAATTAGCTAGAACATACAAAATCAAAAGAAAGTAGATAAGAGGTTCTTGGGGATTAAGGTAAAATAGGAATGGGGATTATTGCTTAATGGTTAGAGTTACTCTTGGGGTTGATAAAAAAATTTGGAAACATATAATCATAGTAGCTGAACAACATCTTGAATATACTAATGCCATTGAACTATACACATAAGAGTGTTAAAATGGCAATACACACATAAGAAAATAGAAACAGTGCTTTAGTGAAACAAGAATATTAATACTTACACAAGGGAATGTAAAACTATACTTCTTGGAGAAAAATTTAGCAGGATCAAAATGTGAAATACTCATGGATGAAAAATGTATTTTTCTTCTTTGTTCAATTGATTTTTAGAACCTGAAACATACAAGCCTACTACCATACCAACACAGCCCTGAGTGGAAAGCTCAGTGGTTCAACGAAACCTCTTCCAACATATTGGTTGGTTTTGAGGGTTGAAAAAAGGGAAATACTATTAAAGGAAAAAATACTCTCTTTCAGTGACTCAGAATGTTATACTTGGGGGTGGAATGTTGCAGGTAGAATTTTGTTTATCTTTTGTCTCATCACCTTCCTAGAGTAAAGTCTATTCTATAAATTCCTGCTGGAGCAAAATATAGAAATGAAGCCAGGATAAGAGTTGCAATGTAACTGAAAACCAAGAATTGAGAATTTTGCTTTTTGTTATTTTACTTTGGCTTTTTACTTTGTTTTTAGCATAAAGTACTTGGTAATAGAAAAGATAGTCATGTGGTTCTTTGGCAGTTTTCATTTATCACTCTCCTGTATTCTAATAAATTAGAAGCCTTTAATGACAATATAAAAGGAGAAAAAAATCAATAATTTGAAACACAATAGAGGATCTGAGCTGGATCTTAGGAGAAATGGTGGAGAACAAAGAGTGGAGAAGCAGCAAAGGGGTTTAAGAGACCAAATGTGCTCTGGGAGAGAAAGAATGAGAAAAAATTTTAGAAAACCCAGGATCCAGGAAGATGTTTGAATAGCCAAAGAGTTGAGAAGAAAAATCTTCAGGGCCAGTCTTTTGTAGGACCATACCTATATTTATGCATTTAACTACTTATATCAATTAAATTTTTCCTGAATAGAAGCCCTCTCAAAACAGAATGACCTAAAACAATCATTTATTTAGTTTACAATCAGTAGATTAGCAATTTGGATTGGGTGGCTAGATGGTGTCTCTGATTTTATTGACATTTATCCATGCATCTGTGGTCACATGCCAGATCAAATTGGGTCGAAGTGGTCCGAGTCATGCTGGCTTTTTTCTGGTCTCTGTGATCTCTCATCTTCCAGGAGGCTAGCTCAAGACATTTCACATAACTGGGCAACTTCCAAAGAGAACAAGCAGAACAGCTCAAGGCCTCTTAAAGTTTGGGTCTGACACAACCTGACTTCAATTGCATTTTTTGGTGAAGGAAGTTCCAAGGTCAGCCCACATCCAAAGTATTAGGAAAGAGACTTTACTTCTTACTGAGAGAAGTTGAAAAATAACATTACAAAGATATGTTGATATAGAAGAAAAGCAACCCTAGTCGTTTTTGCAAGCAATCTACCACCCAATCCCATCAGTCAATCAAGAAGTAGAAACTGAACTTAAACCCTGGATCCAAAATGTCCTAAGAACTGTGATAAAAATCCTATCTTTTTGTTCCTTGTTCATCATGTCTACATGTTCTTTGTGAAAATTCCTATATACCTATGCAAAAAAGTTCTGAGATTAATAGAAGTTGTCCACTCCACTTAATTTATTCCAAACAGCCATGACCTTGAATTTCAAGGTAGAAATAACAGTTCTGTTTTTGCCTCGTAGAGGTTCAGAGTCTATTAGAAAGCCCAGATGTAAAGTATATCTAGGAAACACAGATGAAGAAATTTTTTCACCTTTGATAAGGAGATAATTTGTTTAGGAGTTTAAGGATCAACAGAAACCTGCCAGACTACAAATATCAGGAAAGTTAGTCCCAGTAGCAAGGACAGCATGATAAAGAAAAGGAAGTGGGGCAATGCAAAGCATACTCAGCAAAGTGTGAGTTGCCGGTATGCAGGGCTCAGTCTGAAGAGTGCAAAGTGTTGTGGGGATTGGGTTGGCTGTAGATTCTCGCAGGGACCAAAGCATAGGAAATCACTCGCTATGTGCAAAAGTATGCAAGTAGACTCCCACACCTCATTCTGATGCCTGTTTTATTAATGATGTAATTAATGCCTAAGACTATATTTAAAACTCACAATTCCAGAGAAGTGCTGAGGAGTAATACTGACCAAAATATATTGTTATATTGTACAAATATGTAACAACAAATCCCATCATTATGCATACATACAATGCACCAATTTTAAAAATGTGGCAATAGTCAGGTATGACGGCACATGCCTGTAACCCCAGCAGCTTGGGAGGCTGAGGCAGAAGGAAAAAGTTTGAGGCCACTCTTAGCAACTTAGCAAGGCTCTAAATAACATAGTGAGACCCTGTCTCAAAATAAAAAATAAATAAATAGAAAGGGCAGGGAATGTGACTCTGTGGTTAAGCACCTGGGTTCAATCCCTGGTACAAAATAAGAAATACCGAAAGAGAAAAAAATAACAAAATTCACCATTCTCGCAGAACACTGCCATATTTCTATAAAGTCACAAACTTTATTTTCACATTTTTTCTATTTATCATTTTTTTCTTCACCTTCTAGAGCAAAATGGAAACATTGCCTGCATTATATTTACCTCTCCATAGTAGACACCCCAAAACTGAAGTTAGAATGATATTTTTTACAGCACTTCCCACAGAGTCACTTTATGCCAGAGAAGTTATTTTTCTCCAGAGACTTAATTTTTTTTTTTTTTGTATAAAATTGGATTCTGGCACAGTCTTGATTCCTATTGACAAGATTCCTTGTTTACTGTTGTTCATCTTTAAGATGTTGCCTCGTTAAATACTGAAAGGTTAACAACTGAACCCTGTTTGCCTTGAGTAAATCATACTCAATTTTCTGGAGCTCATTGCAAACAATCTGCTCCAAAAGAGCTAATTAGAGCTGAGAATATAAAATGTGAGTCTGGACGGCACTGTCTGCAGAGTCTCAATTACAGGCTTCTTTTTCTTCTTCAAATCAACAGAGTCATTCTGTGCAAGTCAATCTCATTTCCTTCTCAGAAGGAAAATATATGCAAAAGATAGTGATCCATGCTCTGTGGCACTCTGATGGCAATGATGGCTGAAGTGGCAGAATGTGGACCATGAAATGTTTGAAAAAAATTTTTTTTCAGCTTCCTAGAGCTATGCTGATAGTGACTAGCAGGCTCTTAAAGGTGCCGGAAATGTCACTCATTTGATCAGGAACTTCAGAGTGGGGCTTCTATATGCAGCTCAGTTAGAGATGTTTTGTCTTCTCTCTCCCTCCCTTACTCCCTCATTCTCTCTCTCTTTCTCCCCAGTGCGTGGGCGGGGGGGGGCAGGGGAGGAAGGAAAGGATTTGTCAATAAATAAAATCATTTTTATCTCATGTGTCAGATTTTCCTGCATAACAGAGCACTCAAAATGTGTTAGCTTCAAACAGTATTTTAACAGTGCTCTTTGATCTGTAGAGTGACTGGGTAATTCTGCAGATCTGAGTCTGGCTCAGCTATCTGAAGTAGGTGTTCTCCTGAGTTTGCAGTAACAGAGTGGGTTGGATTAGACTGGGCTCAGCTCAGAGGGCTCATCTGTGGTCCATATGGTCTTCCATCCTCCCACAGCTACCCTGAGCTTAATGCCTGGTGGCCCAGCAGGGTCTCCAGGGAGTGAACAGAAGCACACGAGGCTTCTTGGCCTAGATCTGGACCAGGCACAGCATCCTGTCTACCACATTCTAATGGCCAAAGTAAGTCCCAGAGCCGGTCCAGATTTAGACAGTGGGAAACAGACTCCATCTTGTGAGAAGATATAATGTCACTAAGAAAGGGCATAAATGAAGGGCAGATGAAGAATTTATACTGTGTTTGTAATCTATTGTGAGTCAGAGGGGAAGACAAGCTAAATTATGTGTTTGATTATATTTAAAAGAGGGTCAATTGCAATTGTGTTGGATTATGAAGTAGGGTAGGTTGATTTTTCTCTTCTCCAACTTGTTCTTATTTGCTGGTTTTGGAAGTCCTTGGATAAATTCCTTAGTGTACCATATTGCATAAGATAACTTCATTAAGTGTGTACAAAGGAGAGATTCTTTAGCCTACAGTACTTAATAATACACCTCTTGTGACTTTCCCTCAGTCATAGACAGGACACAGCTCAGGTAAAAACCACTTTGTGAGATATGTCATGTAAGTGAGCAGCCCCTCAGACAAGATGGATTCTCTTCCTCTATATGTTAGTATTAAATAAAGAAGTGGTAGGATCCCAAAGAGTTTGAGTCTCATGGATTCCAAAAGAGTATATAAGAACTGCTGAAAGTTGGTATTATGGAATATTTTTTAAAATCATTGGAAATGCAACTTTAAGAATTTAGTGTGTATCCACTTACAAAAAAGGAAAGAGAACTTTGTTCCTGGTAAGCTTTGAAGAAAGAATCATGGCATGATGAGGGAAATGGGATTCCATTTTTAGAGTCGAAAAAGGTTTGATTGATTCAATTCCAGGTAAGATGGAGCAATGACACTTAATTGGGATTTAAGACATGGCACAGTTGGGACTGCAAGAACCTAACACTGTCAAGGAAACCACCTTGGCACTAGGAGGATCTGTGATCTCAAGAAAATGAGGAAAACAGCCATTGCTTTCTCTGTCTCTTTCTCTGTCTCTGTCTCTGTCTCTGTCTCTCTCTTGCTTTCTGGTCTCCCACTTTCTGGTTATGGACATGGTTTCGGCCATGGGAAATTCATGACACAGCAGGATAACTGTATACCCAGATTTCTGACTGGAGAACTAAAGAAGAGAGCCCTATCAGTCCAGAAAACACCCAAAAAAAGATCACAGCAAGGCAGAAGCTTAAGAAAGCAAAACATGACGTTTAAAACTCTTGGACCCACTTCCAAACTACACATGCATGGATCTAATTCTAAAGAAACAAACCAAAGACCTTAGAAACTGGACCAAGAAAGCAATGACCACCTAAGTTCCAGACTGGCAGTTGGGGGTATGGATACGGGGTAGATCCAAAGAGCTCTACAAAGCCTTTGAAAAGGGAACTAACATTGAAATTGCATTCACAGAATTTCGATTGAAATTTGTTGTTTGAATGCAGTCAGGTAAATTACCTCTTACAAAATATACACAAACAATTTTTTCATAGAATTTCAATTAGACTCTTAGTTTTACAATACAATATTCAGAAGATCCAGAATACAATTCAAAATGATTTCCTAAGGGAAGAATTAGGAGAAGAAAATTTAACTTGTCTGGGAAAAGTCAATCAAAATGAAATCAAGAAAATGACTATGAAGATGTTGAAACTATTGAACAAACACATCAAAGCAGCTATCATAAAAGTAAGTTCCCTTTAAACAAATAGAAATTTAGAAAGTTCCAGAAATAAAATGCATAAAACATAATGAAATTGAAATTTTGGAAATGATAATGTAAAGCCATAGCCTAAAATAGAAACTTACTGAACTGATTCAACAGCATAAAAGAAATGAAAAAGTTAAAAATAGGTTTAAAAAAAAGTTATTCTATATGAACAGATGAGAAAAATAAAGTTTGAACAAATTTCTTAGGAGCCTTTGTTCATTGATCAAGCATTCCTATCTTTGTTAGCCCAGAAGGGGAGAATTAAAAACTATTGGAAGAAATAATGACTAAAACCTCCCAATTTTTGAAAGATATAAACCTACAGATTAAAGAAGCTTAGCAAATTTCAAACAGGAGAGACACCAGAAATCCAAACCCAGACACATCATAAATAAATGACTAACTGAGACAATGAAAAAGTCTATAAATATGCCAGAAATAATTATGTCTCAGTTATAGAGAAACATTTATTCAAGTTACAGCAGAATTCTCATAAAATGATGGAGTCAAGAACAAACTTAAATAGTATTTTAAGATGCTAAAAGAGAAGAACTATCACGCCACATTTCTATATGCAAGAAAAATATCCTTCAGGAATCAAATTTAGAAAAATACAGTCTGAAATGAAGGAAAAGCACAGACCTAGCCTAAAGGAAACACTAAAGGTATTTCTTGAAATAGAAGGGAAATGGTATCAGAAGGAGGTGAGGAACATCAGTTATAAAATGGCAAGTATCTGAGTAAATGTAGTGAACAACTCTCCTGCTGTTCTTTCAAAAATATATGATAGTTGAGATTTTTTTTTAAATGGTACTGTCTTATAGGGTTATCAATGGAAATAAAACTAGAGAGTGAAAGGTGAAGGTACTATGTAGTCATAAGAGTTCTATACTCCACTCGAAGTAAGGTATATTGATTCTAAGTAGACTGTGTAAAATTAAATATGAATCTTGTAATTCTTAGAACTAACAATAAAAAACAAAAAGCAAAACCAAACCAATACAAAAAGACATGGACAGCAACACAATATATAGCTACATAAGAAAATGTGTAACAAAAAGTGTTCAAATAACCCAAAAGAAAACAGGGGGGAAGCAGAGGCATGAAAAATGATTATATACAGAAAGCAAAGAACAAAATGGTAACTCTAAATATAAATGTTAATAAATATAGTAAATATAAATGGTCTAACACAGAATTTAAAATAGAGATTGCCAAAGAGCATAAAAAAGACAGGTCTTAAGTATCTGATCTCTCCCCACCAAAAAAAAAAAAAAAAAAAAAAAAAAAAAAAAAAAAAAAAAAAAATCACAGTTCAAATACATAGATAGGATGAAAATAAGCATGAAAAAGTATATATATGCAAGCATTCATTCAAACAAAACTGGGCTGACTATATCAATCTCAGAAAAGGAAATATCAGAGCAAAAACATTTACCAAGGATAAAGATAGGGATTCTATACTGATAAAAGTCTAAATTTGCCACAAAATGTAACAACCCTAAATGTTTGTGTACCTTTAAAAAATCTTTCTTCTCTGTTGAATTGTCTTTGTATGTTTGTAAACACACAGACCAAAGAGAAAAAAAATACCAATACCCGGTGGAGGTATGGATGAGAAATAATCAGATCTTTCCTCTTGCTGACAGCAATGAAAAATGAGACAGCCACTCCAGGAAATAGTTTGGAAGTTTCATGTAAAATTAAATATGCACTTAGCATGTGATCCAGCAATGCCAATCCTAGGCATGTACCTTAAAGCAGTAACTTATTGTCAGACTAAAACCTGATCATGAAGGTTTATTGCAGGTCTATTCATAAGTGCCCAAACCTATACACAGCCCTGATGCCCCTTAACAGATAAGTGACTAAACAAACCATTGTACAAACACACAATGGAATACTATTAAAAAATAAAGAAGGAACCATTGCAACAACTTGGATCTTGGATTAGCCAGTCTCAAGCTGTTGCATACTGCACAAGTCCACTTATATGATGTTCTTGAAAAGCCAAACCACCAAGACATTGTGATGAAGAATAGATTGATGGTTACCACAGGTTAAGGATGGGGAGATATTTTGACTCCAAAAGAATAGTGCAGGGAACTGTTTGAAACCATCCTGTGGGGTTATTCAAATATTTGCATGTCTAAATATTCATTGAACTTTACATCATAAGTTAATTTTTCTGTAAGTTAACTTAAAATAGTACTGAAATATATACATATATGTATTTATTTTATATCATCGCAAAAATGGTTTGAAGTTAATTACTATCTTTTGAATCTTAATATAGTCCTACTAAATTATGTCTTGCTTGTCAACACATATCTTGAGGATTTTATTCTCATCTTTCTCTGTAAATAGAAATCAATTTTTCATCAAATTGATACCTTTGGTTTAGAAAACTTAATGTCTAAGATTATGATGAGGTGGTATGGAAGATGTTCAGGAAGTGATTATCAAAAAAAAAAAAAAAAACATGAATCAGCTGGGCATGGTGGTACATGCCTGTGATCCCAATGACTCAGAAGGCTAAGGCAGAGGTTTCAAGGCTAGCCTTGGAAACTTAGAAAGACCCTGTCTCAAAATAAAAGATAAAAAATAAAAAATGGGCTAGAGATGTATCTCAGTGGAGACCAATCTCCAGTACAAAAAGGAAGGAAGGAAGGAATGAAGGGAGGCAGAGAGGGGAGGGGAGGGGAGGGGAGGGGAGGGGAGGGATGGGATAGAGGGAGGGAGGGAAGAAGACATGTAACCCCCTCCAGATCAGAGCCTGGCATGGGGCAGGGTCACCTTGTGAAGAGTCTGAGGTTTTCCTCTACATTTCTTTGTATAAGCCTTCAACCCATCATGCTATATACATTGATGATCTGTCTTTATACATGAAGAAATGGAGGCTCCGAAAGATGAACTAGGTTAGAAACTGTGCAAGGCACAGAATAAGAATTCACTTGTAGGTCTTTCTTTTCTAACTTCAAAGTTTTTACTCTTTTTATTGAAGAGTAGAACATTATTTCTATTTCAGTCCAATAATGGATACACAGAAGTACTTTATTCAAAGTCTATACAACTTTTTGCAAATTAAACCAGGCCATTTCTGGGAGATGTCTATGATAGCATTTGACTCATGGGAAGAATCACTACACACCTCTCTCAGGATCAGCCTGAAGGAGGGGCCAGAATGCAAGGGTGGGATCTTTTCAGCCAACATTGTCCTAGGGCGACAAATACGTCCCTGCATCCCTGGGACCAGCTGCTTTTACCAACTGCACTTGTGGGTAAGTCTGCTTGTACCCTCCTGGAAACTGAGCCAAGAATCAATCTAAGTGCTCCACTGGACAGATGACAAAAAAGCTTTTCTGAAATAAATCTTTCAACATTTCTCTCCATCAGAATGACTACCAGGGACCCTTCAGAATGGAATAATGCTGTGCATCCAAAATGGTCCACATATTACCTGCAGGAAGTCAGCACCACAAACCGGCATCGGATGACTGTGGTCTTACCAGACAGTGGAAAATTCCATGTTTGTCTTGTTCATCTTCCAGACTACCAAGTAAAATATGCTCACAATGCAATATTTTTAAATACTTAAATGAAATAAAAAATTGCTTATCTTTCCACCAATTAAATATATTTGCTTGCAGAACTTTCTACAAAATTTTACCAAATTGTGGTTATATGATATAACACTTCATATCTTAATTACTTAGTATATGTTCATGCCTTTAAGTAGGTTCTATGAGCAGGATTTTTTCAATAACTTTGTAATAGTTCATCATATAAATAAATGCTAATTTATTTTCAGTTTCTTATTGATTACTCCTTGTTTGATACTAATATTCTGTTATTAAAAATAAGAGTATAAGTAATAATGTTGTTCATAATAGTGTGTGACTCTTCCATTATATTCTAGGGATAAGTTGCTTAAAAGTAGGATAACTTCATATGCTGATACCTATATCCAAATTGTCTTGTCAAGAATGTCATGTCAATTCACAGACCAACAAGCATGGTGCATTCGAATAAATATTTTTCTAAACTCCTACCAAGGATAAGCAATGTATAGTGGTATACAATTTTTTACAAGAGTTTTTCTATTTTTCTGTTTTCAAAATGCTATTTTTATAATTTTATGACAATTGCCTTTTCCCTCTTGGAATTAGTGGTATTTTTCATATGTAATGAATACATTTACAAAGGTATTATCTGCCATTTAATGTTATTTATGTTGACTTCAGTTTTTTTCTTTTTGTTGCTGTTTAGTTTAACTCTTCTACTTAATTTTCCATTGAGAAATTCTCAACAAAACTTTAATGTAGATGGTGAAGTCTCTCACTTCATCCTTTAGTCATCTAATTCTCACTTGAACTCTTTCAGATTGTGTGTACATCTTGAAAGGTGTTTATACATGTAGAAACAAAAACAAATTTACCTCTATTTGCAATATTTTTTGCTATTATGAGCACTTCTTCACTCAATACCCTTGTACCTAAGTCAATTGACATACGTACAAGAAAGCTAATTTCACAAACAATGGATAGGATCATCTGTTTTTATACAGTTACCAAACTTCTTAGAACATTTTTTCTGATATAATGAGTTAAAAGTGATATTTTCTTGGAGTTTTCATTTGCATTTCTCTTACTGTAACAGATGCTGAGCATCTTATCCTATATTTAAGAGCCATTTCTATCTCATTTTGGTAATATGAAAGATTTATTCAAATGCATTTTCAATTAGGTAGTTCTTTTACTTACTGATTTCTAGGAGCTGTTTGTATACGAAGAGATTTAGCCCTCTGTGGTAATGTGAGCTGCAAATATATTTCCTAATTTGACATTTATCATTTGACCTTGTTTGGTATGTTTTCTCTTTTATAGTCAATTTAGTGAATCATTTCTGTGTTGACTTTTGATTTATGAGTCATAGATAGAAAAGATTTTGCCATTCTGAAGTTATAAAATAATTATTCCATGTTCACATCTAATAACTTTGTGGTTTCATCTTTGTGTTTGTTTTGAAGTTTTTATTGAAGTACAAAATATATACATAAATTTATGTAAACCATAAACATAAAACCGATTGAATTTTCTAAATTGAATACACCTGTATGTAGTCAGCATCCACATCAGGAAACAGAACACTAACAAGATACGAGAAATTCCCTCTTTCATTCCCAATCACCCTCTTCTGCAAGGTTAAAGATTATTCTACCTTTGAGACCCTATGCATGGGTTCCTTGCAGAACTTCTTAGACTTTTCATTCCCAAAGTGCATAGAAAATCTTCGGTGCTGCATAATTGCTGATCAAGCATATCCACACTTACAATAATCAGAATAATTACTCATATTGCCAGTAGAATTGATTTTGTGCACACAAAGGATGGTGTACATTGTATAGTAAGGAAGTATAGATGAATTAGAAATTGACAAAAATGCATGAGGCAGTAAGAGTGAAGAAACTATATCAAATTAAAGATTAAAATAAAATTCTGAAGAAACTGCTTTCCTCAGCTCTGCAAGATAATTTTCATTATCACTGAATGTGCCATTTCTGAATCCTCTTCCTTAATGAATAGAAAGAATCTTCTTATCCTCGTTACTTAGTATCAAAAATGAGCCAAAACCCTTAACAATGTATTTTTCTTTAATACCCCTCTAACATACACAGCAAATTCCAGAGCTTAGAGACTCTTAATGATAAGACTTTAAAGATAAGGATGATTCACAAGTCTAAAGAAAGGCATAAAGACCAATTTTCATTAAGAGGGAAGTGAGTCATTGACAATCTTGTAAACTAGGGAAACCAAACAATTATGGGATAACAGACAAATGAAAACGACAGACAAGAAGGATGGGAAAAGGTCAGCAAATTGAACTGGTGCAACTCCAAAGGAAGTGATATATTTTTTGTCATAAAAAATATAATGCAAAGCAAATTGGGAGAGACAAAAGGGATAGTGCTAAATTGTATGTTTTAGCACAGATTTTTTTTCTCCTGGTAGATTGGGAAAGTTAAAGTTTATAGCCTGGAGATTCAGGAAGATGAAGAAGTTTGAAGCTCAAAACCAGAGAAAGAGGCTTTGAAAAAATTTTAACAATACAGGGAAAATCTACTTTCTTTATTGCATTGACAGCTCTATTCCAAGGTTGCCTATAACCTTCTAATTCTAAACTTCATTTTTTTCCTTTGCTTTTCAATTTTCATCTTATTTGACCTTTCTATAGCTCTTGATGCTATTGATCCCTATTCTTGAAGTTTCTCTACTCTTTGGCTTCTTTAAAACACTCTTGCCATTTCTCTTATCACTTCCACTCCATCCCTGTCTATGTTTTGGTTCCCCCAGTGGTAGGGACCTGAGCAAGAACTAGTGTCTTGAATTTACTCAAGAGGTGATCTAAGAAGGAGAAGAGAGTGAAGGAGAGAGAAAAAGGCAACAAAAGTTTGTGTTATCGAGTTCACTGCTGTGGGCAGCTGGGCTGGAATCCATTGTAGGTATGTGGTTTCTAGGCCCACACCTGATGCTATCTTAATGTGGGTTCCCCTCAAAAGCAGAGTGAGAGGCAAGGATTTGTGGGCAGGTATTTTATTTTAGAGTTATTCTGGGATGCAGGAATAAGGAACTCAAGAGACAGAGGAAAAGAGAATGCTTTACTATAAAGAGATACTCTTCAGGCCTCCCCTGAGAGTAATGGGCAAGATTATCTCTGTAACCCTTTAAGGAACACAGAGTTCACCTCTAATAATTTTCACCTTGAGGACTGACCCAAAGGTCTCAACCACCCACCCACTCCATCACCTATTTGTGGAGGTCTGCCCCTAGGACTACTAACTTCCTTCATTTTAAGACTATGCACCCATCCCTAACTCACGAGCTACCAAAAGTGTTAGAAAAATCTAACACAAAGGAAAAGATGGGGGCGGGGCATATGCTGAGGATGAAATGCTCAAATATAGTTCATCAAAGCTCACAAGGAGGGGCTGGGGTGTAGCTCAGTGGTAGAGAACTTTGTCTAGCAAAAACAAGGCCCTGGGTTAAATCCCCAGCTTGGGTACATGTCCACACACACACACACACAGAGTCCCAAAAGACTATCCACTAGAGGACATCTGAAAGCAGAGTTACGAAGGGCCCCAGAGATATCTGGTACTGTGTCCTAAGCATTTCTGTGCTCTTGCAACTGGGACACCGGTTTAACGATTCCAAATGTAATCATTTGGAATCATTTTGCAGGAATAACTTTCCTTGACATTTGTCAATCTTCTGAAAGTTAATGTGATTGGACTTATTTTCAGGGGGAATGGATAGAAAATATTTCTTTCAAAATATTTTGAAGGCTTGATGACCATAAGAAACATACCTATACACCCACAATCATGTTGACTATGAGGGGTTAATGCTCAAAAGTGATCTAGACCCCAGTGGTCAGTAGTTAGAAAAAGAGAACGTAGAACAGTGCACTATTTTAGTACTTGGGTATTGGTCACTGGACTAGTAACAACTGAGGTCTTCCTGACTGCTTCTTGCTAGTGTTCCAGGATCTGAACCTCTGCCTCCTTTTCCTGTCTATGTATGTATTGCCCTGCAGAGATGGCATCTTTTCCTGATACAAATTTACCCTGTGCTACCCACTGTCTTCTAATAGGGTACTATGAAGATAGACCTGTGAATACTGGCTAACTGGTGCTCTTACACACATGTATGATTCATTGAGTAGATTCCCAATGACCTGTTGAGTTCAAATTAGCACATAAGGTTTTGAATATCACTTGTCAATACAACACACTCAGGAATGTTCACATAAATGTGAAGGAAGAGGAGATGGAACATAAATAATATTTTAGAAAGAGGTTAAAATGCAAAGGATAAAAATGAGAGCTTTTTTCCTGAAGCAAAGAAAGACAAAGCAGAGTGATAAATAAAAATCAAATAGGGAGGTCAGCCTATCTTAAAAGATCTGAGCTAAAACATAGAGATGTAAAAGCATCCACAATAAATAATAACCTAATAATTACCCTGGTTACCTTATGTAAAATTAATTCTTCTGTAATTCTGTCTGTATGAAGCTATGCATCTTCCTTGCCTGTAAAGTGCTTTTCACTAGGAATCACTTTGGGCTCTTGTACTCTCAGAACTGACATATTCCAGGACAGCTCCGACTTGCACTAATTGTTCTCTGGATTTATCTATAAAGATTTGCTTGATTACTTATTCCAAAAATGCCTCCTTCACCTCTTTCCTGAACAGTCCGTGTGCCCTGTGCATGCTATCATGTATGTGTGTTTGGATTACAAGTCAGATGTCTCCTAAAGAGACTTAATCTGACAGAAATGAAAGCTTCTGAACAGACCACAACCCTCAGACCCTACTCTTGGAGTAAGGGGATGTTAAAAACTGTGCTAGAAGAAAAGAGGTGAGCATGAGAGCCAGGTAAGTTAAATACCAATAGTTCCAAAAAGTTGGTGATTAGGGCAAGCTGCTCAGAAAGCAGAGCCTGAGATTAAAAAAAAAAAAATTGAGTGCACAGGATTTACTAAGGGAGTATCCTTCAGGATAATCCTGCAATAAAGTCAGAGAAGAACTATGAGAGGAAAAAAATTATTAGTGTTCTCCAAATAAACAGAACCAATAAGGGTATGTGGGATGTGTGTGTGTGTGTGTGTGTATGTGCATGAGAGCATGTGTGCAGGGTGAGAGAGAGAGAGAGAGAGAGAAAGAGAGAGAGAGAGAACATATTAGAATTAGATGTAGATATATAAAGATAGAGGGAAATATAAAAACATATTTTATCTATATCTAGAGATTTATTATAAGTGATTGACTCATGTGATCATGGAGGTTGAGGTCCAATGATCTGCCATCTGCCAGCTGGAGATCCAAGAAAACTAGTGAGTGGTGTGAGTTGAAGACCAAACAGCCAAAGGTATAAGATTTCAATCCTAAGCCTAAGAACTGGGAGTGCTAAGGTCAGGAGAAGACAACCACCATTCCGCGACCCATTCCAGCTGTCAGGTAAAGAGTGCATTCAACCTTGCTCTACCTTCTTGTTTTACTCAGATGCTCAATAGATTGAATGGTGCCCACCCATAAAGGGAAAGGGCATCTATCTTGCTCAGTCTGCAAGTAGAAATGCTGTTCTCTCCTGGAAATGGTTCACAGACACACCCAGAAAGAATGTTTAACAAATTGACACCTAAAATGGACCATCACACTTGTGTTCTCAGATAAAAGGCTTTTCTACTAAGGGATCTGGAACATAAATCTCAAGACAGAGTTACCCACACCTGAGATAAACAAACTTGGATCATGCATGCTCCTTGTCACTCAGTCCTTCCTCACTAGCTGCCCCTGGCCTTGGAGGGCAGCAGTCAACCTTTAGCAGTGACCCCACTTTCCATTGACCCCACTTTCCATTCGCCATTACTAATTGTCCACAGGGAAAGGAGAGCTCTGAGTCAATAGCAGCCAGCATTCACACAGCTGGAGGATTTGGTATTTTTCCTGCTTAGGGAATCTGGTACTTTTCCAGATCATGTTCCCCTTGAGAAATCAAAATGTCCTCCACCGAAAGCCTTGAAAGTCCTTGAACATGATTCTTGTGGCAATCCTTAGGTAAATGAAATGGCATATGCCACTGTTTTGAACTCAGCACTGAGTCTCAGATTTCTTTCTCTGTCCCTCTCTCTTCCTCCAAAAACCATTTTTAGGCTTTCTTCAAGTTGCCCCCAATAGCATGCAGTCCATAGCAGAACCATCTTGGACTCATGTGAGCTAGTAGACCAGAAACCAGATAAATCATTTTTCCTGAAAAATATAAATTGTCTGTGAGACAGAGTAGGAGAAGTCTTGCTAGATAAAAATGGGAAATGATTCTAAGATCGCATATGATTGGTGGGCTAGGTAGACATCAAAAGAAGATAGACAGGTATACAGGGAGACTGAGCCCCAATCACAAAACAGATGAGAACAAGAAGCCAGTGAAAGAGAAGAACACCTGTCTAGAACTCTCAGTTAGGAGAGAGTACTTCTCAGGTTCAATTTCAGGGGCAGCAAAGACTGTGCCATATCTAGGCTGAAGCAGAGCCAGTGCACTGAAAATACCATTGGCAGCACCAGCCTGCGCACATCTGACTGCTTTTCTGCTAGCACTGCTCACAGAATAAAATTTTTTAAAAAATGGAGGTAGGCACAGGTCATGTAATAAACTCTGCACTAGCCAGCTTTAGGAGTATTTGTCACCTCTGCTTATAGTCACTGCCTTTTCTTACTCTGACACCTGAAACAACCTGGCTCCCCCATTAACTTTCCCATTCCATGTTATTCCAATTAATCTGAATGATAGTCTTGGACTCTCTAGTTACCATTAGAGAGGCCAAGAATCATTCCATGGCAACGGGACCTGATATTTGGTGAACAACTTTTAATCCATATCAATGCTTCTAATGAGAAAGGGCTTGAAATCCAGCAAAGCAATAATACACATATTAGCTTTTGGACCGAACATCGCTGATAGCTTTAGGAAAAATAAAATATACCAATCTCCAGTAATGCAGCTAATGAGCCCCATCAGGGCTGGAAAGCTAGATTTAATAGCCCCAACGTGCTCTTGCCAGCAGGTCCCAGACACTCAGCTACTCCCACTATCCCTTTGAATGTCCTCTGATTATGATAGCTTATGGGCATTAGGCTGGTCTCTGTTGTTTAAGTTTACTTGATTTCTCAGTACAAATTATTATTCTCCTGTAAAACCGTGTTTATGGCCCGAAAGGGAAGACTGTGGGCATTGTTTGTCAGGGGGTAGATCCTTCTCTGACAAAGAGAAGCATCTATTCTTTTCTGATTATCACATTGGTGAGTCTTATGTACATCTGACTGAAATTAGCATGGGTAGAGCCCCCCATGACTGCTGGAAGCAATATGTAACTCACTGGGTAATAACTCTTCTAACATTCTAATATCCAATGAGGTGAAGCTTGCTCTTAAGAAATATACTTTAAGGAATCTGCTATATAAGATTACTTTCTGAAAAATTTTTTAAAAAATGTTTTAATTATATACTGTTAAGTTTGTTTTGTTGTGGTAGTTGTGCAGTGCTGAGTTTTAATTAATATACAGAGTTCACAGTGTTCTGTAACGACCTCAACAATCAGGAGACAGAATAATTCTCTCTGACCAAAATTTCTTCAGGATGCCCATTTGATGTCATACGGTCCCTTCACCTCAATTGCACAACCACTGTTAATTTTTTTCCTCTGTATAGTTTTGTCTATCTTAGACATTATTTAATAAAACTTTGCAACATATAACTTCAAATTGACATAAAGCACTTGAGGTTTATTTATTTTGTGGTGTATATCAGTGTTTTTGTTTATTTGTTTGTTTTGCTGAATAGTTCCTGTTGTATGGATAGGCCATGTACCACAGATTGTTTGGGAGTCACCCACTGAAAGAAACATGGGATATTTTCAGTTTGGGAGATTATGAAACATAAGCAGTCATTTTTATAATGTGAATTCATGTAAAATTTTTTGCACAAATTCAAGTATTTATTTCTCTAAATACCTAGAAGTGGAAATTATATGGTAAATATGCGCTTTACTTTATAAAAATTATAAAATAGTTTTCCATTATGGCTGTCTTATTCTATTTTTCCACCAGAAATGCAGGAAAGTGCCAGTTGCTTTCTATATTCAACAACATATCTTTTTCAGTTTTTGCTTATTTCTTCGATTGCTTATTTTCTTTTTGCCCTTTGAATTGGTGCAGTGGCCTCTCATTGTCTTTGATTTGTAATTCCTAATGACTAGAGACTTTCTTTTCATGTGTTTATTTGCCACGTTTCTACTTTTTTTCTTTGAGGTAATGCCTGTAAAAATGTTTGCCTGTAATTTTCATTGTTTTTTATTTTTATTATGGAGTTTTGAGAATTTGTGATCTAATCTGTCCTACATCAGGTAACTGAGTTGGGAGCATGCCTTTCCTACCTGCATCTGGCCTTTCTGTTTCATTAACAGTGCCTTTCATAGAGTAAACATTTTAAATTTTGACGTGGCCCAGTTTATCAAAATGTAGAGATTGTGCTTGTTGGTGTAAGATTTAAGAACGTTTTGCCTAACATGCAGATTTTTTTCTTCTAAAAAATTCTGTATCTTTGGGGTATACTTAGTCTGTGATCCATTTTTACTTAATTATTGTCTAAGATATAAGAAATAGACTGAAATTTATTTTTTTAAATAAATTTATTTTTTATTTTTTAAATATTATTATTAAATAATAATTCCAGCACCATTTGTTGACAATATCATCCTTACTTTGTTGAATTGCCTTTGTACCTTGGTCGAAAATCAATGAACTATATTTGTCAGTCAATATCTGAACTTGAAAATCTAGTCTGTTTGTGCACCTAACTTTTGATAATAACTTACTAATTTGGTTATAGTAACACTATAATTAAATATTAATCAAAGGTAATATGAGTTCTCAGACCTCTCTTATAAAATTATTTTGGCTCTTCTAGTTTCTTTTACATTCTACATATAAGTTAGAATCCTTTTATCAATACTTCTGGTATTTTTATCTGGATTATATTAATTTTATAAGTCAATTTGTAGAGTATTGACATCTTTAAAATATTTAATTTTATAATCCATGAATGGTATATCCTTCTCTTGGTTATTATCTTCTTTGATTGTTTCCCTCAACATTGACAATTCAGCATAGAGACCACATATATATTTCAATAAGTTTATGCCTAGATGTTTCAGTTGTAGAGAAAACTATTACATATAGTACTATTTCTCAAATTTCAATCTCTACTTGTCAATTTCTATTAGATATAAGAATTATTGATTTTTTTTTTGTACTGACCATGTATCTTAGGACTTTGCTAAAGTTATTAAATACTCATAGGAACTTTTCTGTAGAGCTTTGGACATTTTTACACAGAAAATAATGTTGTCTGAGAATAGAGATCATTTTATTTATTTCCAAATATATCTCTTTTATTTCATTTCTTTACTTATTGCACAATTAAGAATTTTCAGTATAATGTTGCATCAGAGTGGCAAGAGAAGATACTCAGTATGATGATAAATGTAATTAAGAATGATGTTAGCTTTTTGTGGATACCCTTTATCAGTACAAGGAAGTCCCCTTCTATTTCTAGTTTGTTGAGAGGTTTTATCATTTTAGAATGTAACTTTTGTTGAAGACCTTTTTTGCATCTATTGATATGATTATGTAGTTCTTATTTTTGGATTATTTATGCAGTTGATTAGAGTAACTGATTCCTAAATATTAAAACTTTCATTTTCACAATAAATTCTACCTCATAAATTGCTTGATTCAAATTGCTAATATATTGCTGAGGACTTTTGTATTCATAATAGATACTGGTCATCAGTTTTCTTTTCTCCATGTACTTTTTCTGTTTTGCTCTTAAGGTAATTCTAACCTTGTAAAATGAATTGGGAAGTGTTCTTCTCTTTTCAATTTCCAGCAATAAATTTTGGGAAATTGATATTATATCTTCTTTAAATGTATGATAGAATTTGTCAGTGAAATCTCCTGGACATAAAGTTTTCTTGTTGGAAAATTCTCAACTATGAGTTCAATTATATAGTTGAAGTATATAGGACTATTCAGGTTATCTATGTCTTCTTGTGTGAGTTTCAATATGTTGTGTCTTTTGAGGAATTGATCCATTTTACATAGGTTGTTGAATCCACAGGCATAATGTCTTTACTAATTAGAAAATACTATCCACAACAATTACCTTAAATGTGAAATTATATAATAACCCAAGATATGTTCTATCTAGGGGAATGTTCCATATGTCCATTAGAAGAATGTATATTTTGATTTATTTGATTCTATAAATGTCAGTTTGGTCAAGTTGGTTGACAGCATTTTTCAGTTATTCTACATCCTCCATGGTTTTTCTGTACAGCTGTTCTATTAGTTATTGAAAGAAGAGTGTTGAAGTCTTCAAGCATAACTGAGGATTTATTTACCTCTTCAGATCAAGCAATTTCTACTTCATATTCTCAAAACTCTACTGTGAGATGCATGTGCATTTAATATTGTTATATGTTCTTAGAGAATTTATTCTTTAATCATTAAATATCACCTCCCTTTTCCCTTCACTAACAAAATTTATACTGTATATAAAATTTTAGGAATCTCTACACTACTTTCCAGAGTGGCTGCACTAATTTGCAGCCCCACCAGCTATGTATGAGTGTATCTTTTTCCCCACATCTCGCCAACACCTGTTGTTGCTTGTATTCTTGATAATCGCCATTCTAATTGGGGTGAGATGGAATCTTAGGGTGGTTTTGATTTGTATTTCTCTTTTTACTAGCTACCCCACTCCTTGGCCTATACCCAAAGGACTTAAAATCAGCATACTACAGTGATGCAGCCATATCAATATTCATAGCTGCTCAATTCACAATAGCCAGATTGTGGAACCAACCTAGATGTCCTTCAATTGATGAATGGATAAAGAAACTGTGGCATATATATACATGTAATATTACTCAGCTATAAAGAATAATAAAATTATGGCATTTGCAGGCAAATGGATGAAATTGGAGAATATCATGCTAAGTGAGATAAGCCAATCTCAAAAATCCAAAGGACAAATGATCTCCCTGATCAGTGGATGAGCACACATAGTTGAGGGGGGAGGTAAGAATGGAGGAAGGAGGAACTGTATAGAGGGAAAAGAGGGGTGGGAGGGGTGGGGGGAAGGAAAAAAAGAACAGAATGAATCAAACACTATTATCCTATGTAAAAGTATGACTACACAAATGGTATGCCTTTACTTCATGTACAAACAGAGAAACAGTATGTATACCATTTGTGTACAATAAAAATAAATTTTAAAAAATTTTTAGAAAATTCAAACAAATCAGAAGTGATAGAAAGCACCTCAGTGAGTACCTGGGGATGGGAGAACATTAGGGAGCTATTGCTAAGAGACAGGAAGAAACTTCTGGAGTGATATATATATATATTCACCATCTTGAAGGGGGTGATTCTGTCATGGGTGTAGGCATGTGTTAAACCTAATTCAATTTAAATGTTTATTAAATTTATTGTAATGAACTGTTCTTCAGCAAAGGTGTTTTTAAAACACTATAATTGTTTTAATCAATAATGCATAGTTTATCAGGAGTCAAGTCACAGGTAACTCAGAGTAAAAGTATCTAAACATTGTTCAGGAAAAGAAGTAAGGACTCAGGAAGACAGCTGAATAAAAATAAGGAAAACTAGATTCACTGAGAGGTTTCTTTTAAATGTGTTTAATGTTATCCACTGGTTTAACTGAAAAGAGCAGCTTCAGTAACAATGACAGAAGAACCCTGGGCAAGGAAGCATACCATCAGCACAAGTGAGGCCAACCTGGATTTTTAACTCACGGTTCCCAAAACCCCTGAAATAAATCTGATCTATTGCATATTTTTACAGGATTAATAAAAGGTATTATCTACTTACCTAAAGCCTAAGTGAATTTCAGCAAGAAAGAGGTTTGCACGAAAAGCAGAAAGGAATTTCCCTGCCAGGTTTTCATTCACGCATCGTTGAGGGGGCAAGTGCATAGGGCATAATGGAATCCCAAGAAATGAAAGCTAACACTCCTGACTCAGCGCCCTGGGAACTACAGACAAGTGGCTGCAGTAAATTAGAATCCTTTGGACCCTCCAATCTGGGTGTGGAGGTTCACTTGGAAAAATAAAAATTAAAAAAAAAAAAAACTCTGGTATTCTCTGTGTATATTCACAGCTTGCCGGAGGAAGGAAAGAGGCTATGCTTTGGAATTTGGCTTTTCAAAGTTTGACTTTTTCCAAGTTATAGAGGACATTTGGAAAGGCAGGAAGGGACCCAGGGAGCTCTGAGATGTCAAAGCAGACAGATGTAGCAGTTGGACAGTTGAGCTGCCTTCCTCCAAATGCAGCTATCTTTCTGGATCTCTAAACTGGCAACAACAACAACAAATTACCATCCCTATATAATTTTCACAAATAAAAAGAAAACTCACTCAATAAAGAGATAAAAATTTGTGGTGCTAGAATTTCGAGCTAGTTCTTTCTAATAACTCTTTAAGCATCTGTGTTTCAGTTTGCTGAGGATCACAGCCCGAGTAAGAACATTGGGAGAAAGGAATCAAGAGAAGGAGAAGATGGGGAGGGACAAGGGTACATTCTGAAAGAAAGAGTATCTGATCCCATGTCTTAACAGCCGTTGTCACCCTCCCCTGTGCAGGTGGAAAAAAAATAAACAGAGAAAAATCATCAAATGTATGAAAAGACTTACCATATCCTGAAAGGGTTAGTGTGAACAATGAGATTTTTCTCTGCCAGAGTCAAACTTTGATTCCACTGTTGAAAAGGGAGTCCCTGACTTGGAGTGCAGCCAGTAAGACAACTTAACTTTTTCACATAAAAGAAAATAGTGGAGGCGGAGATGGGGTGGGAAACAGGTGTGAATTTGAATCCAGTTTCCATCATTACCTGATGAATGCTGAACAAAGGATTTACTTTAACTGAATTTCAGTCTTCTCAAATTAAAAAAATGAGAATTGCTGGATGTGTTCATGTGCATCGGTGATCCCAGAGACTCGGGAGACTGAGGTAGAGAGATAGCAAGTTCAAGGCAAGCCTGGGCAATTTAGACCCTGTCTCAAAATAAATAAATAAATAAATAAATAAAAGCAGCTGGGGCTGCAGCCATGGGATAGAATACCCCTGAGTTCAATTCCCACTACAGCAAAGAAATTTTTGAAAATGAGAATAATACTGGGTATTGTTTCGGGTACTATTTTTGGATTTAGCTAACATGATCAAAAATGGACATTTGTTAAAAGGATTTTAGCAATTTGCAGAATTAACAAAAAGCAAAACACAGAATCAAGAAAATGCGTGGGCAAGCAGGACCCTTGTTTAGTCTCATAAAGGACTTCCACAGAGCAAAGAAGTGGTAATGATTTTCAGCAATTTTAAAGCTCAGTTCAAGATTTATTGACCCAAAAATAACTCCAAATGGTTTGATTTGTTTCACATCCCCACCATGGCTAGGGTGTCTTCATTTGCAGTCTAATACAAAGGGGAAAAGTGATTTGCTAAAAAGAAGTCAGAGTTCTATTGACATAAAACAGTGGAATGGACCTTTAGCAGGTCAAAGTAAGTGCCTAGGACACATCTTCCTAAGGTTGTTATGGAGATAAATATAAGACTTTCAGTAGAGCACTCAGTAAATGAAAGCAAGATTCAAACAAGGCAGGTAGGAGGATCTTACCATCTGGTGGTTAGAGGACTTGGCCATCCTGACTTTTTCAGACCAGAAGCATGACCCATTCTGTTTTGTTTTCAATTAATGCACTTCTGAGGAGCCAGAGTCAGTTCAGCCATTTGCTTTAAACCTATCTGCAAAGAATCAACCCGATCTGCTTCAGAGCTCTTCACCCTTTTCTCCTAACCTTTATTTAATAAGAACAAACTTTTCCTCTGCCCCTTCCCTTCCCATTGTCTTGTTTTAATGTCCCTTGAAAA
This sequence comes from Sciurus carolinensis, assembly GCF_902686445.1. Lineage (NCBI taxonomy): Eukaryota > Metazoa > Chordata > Mammalia > Rodentia > Sciuridae > Sciurus > Sciurus carolinensis. The sequence continues at coordinate 34,171,761 of NC_062229.1, forward strand.
GAAAAAAAAAAAAAAAAAGGATTGGCAAATGACAGTTCTAATTGTGGCTGTATCCTTGGAAACCACAGAAAATTGGCTATTTGGGTCGTATTTGTTACAGTGATTTTCATGACAACAGCCAAGGGTATATTTTAACTACTGTTTTTACTCTTATTCAATTAGAAAATAAAAAATGTTTAAAGTCAAACAGCCCTTAGACTCACTAAGGCTGTTTCTGTTTCTTTATGTGTCTCAGTGGTGAGTATAATCGGAGCAGAAGACGAAGCCAGTGCAGATTCTTCCCTTCCTGGGTTTAGATGCAAGAAGGAGGTCAACATTTTGTGAAAGTAAGGTGATTTATGGCCAATATGGTGTTCAAATCTCATGCAGGCAGTTCACAGTCATTGATCTCAGACCTGCCCTGGTCAGAGACTTTCTTTGGAGTGTGTGGATAACTAGAAGCAAAGCCATTTCCTCTCAAGGTATAAGTTTGAAGTCAGTAGTACCAAGTTCTTCCAAGCAGGAAATATGAAACTGTCACCCAATACTGAAACCCATACTCTAAATTTAAGATCGCAACATAGCTCGGATTTCAGGAGTGATGATCCCACATCCTCTCCACTCACTTATACTACAGCACAAAGGAAAAGGGACAAATGGCTACCAACTCTCATTAAATTTTCTTCACACTTCCATCTGGCCAGAGAGGAAACTGAATTTGACCCTACAACTCTGGAGAAGAGGAAGGGAAAACAGTAATTTTCTTACCATGACCATCCATCATTATTGCTTGGCAGTCAGTATCTCAAGATAAATTCAAGGCAGGGTCCTGCCATCCAGAAAATGCAGATAATATCCTGTTCAGCAACCTCCTGTGTCTGAAGTGCAGGCGTGTGGTCTAAATCTGACTTGTCCAATACTCTTACCAGTGAATCTGAATCTCCAGGATAGGATGTAAAGGCACAGAGGGTCCTTTAGTGATTAGTCATCTACACTGCCATATGCAGTTGAAAGTCAGATGGCAAGGCAGCAATTATCTTTGATCAGTAGAACAGAGCAGGGCACGTATTCTAGAACCATGGAAGTCCCTATGGTGCTTCCATCAGTGATGACATCTCTCCAGGGGCAAATGCCCTAGTGTGGCTTGGTAAACAGAGGACTCCTTTTCAGGGATGGTGATAGAGCTTTGTCTCCATTATGTCCTTCCCATGTTTACTTCACCAACCTTCTCATAGATTCTAAAAAGAGAAGGAATATAGAGTATGGAAGTTAATGCAGGGAACATCTAACTGTTTTCATAAGTTTTGTTGTATGATTTGGATATTCAGCGATTAAAAGGATTTTGTCATATAGGAATTTTGGAGTGAATGAATTTTATCTACTCACCCCAACCGTGTTCTATAAATCCTCTTTTCTACCACAGAGATGAAAAGAAATGCCCTTCATCAAGTATGAGAAAACTGGAGAGAGCCAGCATTACTACTGGACATTCTTGGAGTTGTTGGTCAAAGATGCTGAATTTGAAATTCACAGCTTGGTTTTCAGTGGGGCTGTTGTATACCAGGATGGCCTAACCATTTAACAATGTTTAACTGTCCAAGGAAAATTGTACATGGTTAAAATAAACAGCACTAGAGTCAAGTGCTGATCACCATGGTGGGCCATGGAATACATGGCTAGGCATTGGAATACATGGCTATTGCTAGCTGATAATGGTTCTATATGACAGGTAGTGATGGACAACCCACGAAGATTCTGTTTGAACTTTAAACATCAAACATTTTATGTCTAGCAGAGACAATACCTCAACCATGATGATAGCACCCCTTTATACTTGGAGTTACCTCCTAAACTCAGGCCCTTTTGAACTAAGATAAACCAGACAAACTTGAGGAAGACTTCAGCAATAATAGCACAGATACTTACCATGAATATTTCTTCTTGTCTTTCCCAAATGGACTTGTGGTCATTTGTCAGGCTAAGTAGGCTTTGGACAAACAAGTTCATCCAGACATTGCAAGATTACTAAAAGTTAAATTTAAATGAAAGCTTATCCCTTGGGACCTTAAATTTCATCATGATGTGTAGAAAATAATGAGAGTTTTATAGAGCTCAAGCATTGAGCAGATTGTTTTTTGAGTCTCTCTCACAGTGTCTCAGTTGGTTCTGAAATGTGTATCATGTGTATTTCCTTAGTTCACAAGTATATTTTAGACCAGCTATCCTCAGCAACTAGAATAATCACAATTGTAACCTGTCCCATGGATTAAGTTTTATTTTGGTTGAAAGGTAAATGAAAGGTTCTAGAACTCCATTTCTGTACCAAAACACTGAACCAATATATAATGTCATTCCTGTGGAAATCTCAGAATTAGGTGTCACCCTTCAAGACTCAAGAGATGCAGTATGTTGACTCTTCTCAAATTGCCATTTAACGCACCAGTTTAGCTGGTAGAGAAGATGGAAGAGTCCGCAAGAATGACAATTAATGTTTCAGGTAAGGATTCCATTTGCAGTGGGTTTGCTAGATGTCGTCTGTTTACTAGAGGAAATTAACATCATCGGCAGAAAGTGATAGTCATTAATCTAATCAAGCAACTCTCCCTATGATGTTGTTAATCTAATCAAATGATTTTCCTTATCCCTCCAAAAGAGAAAGACACTAGAACACATTGCTTTCACCTATCAGAAACAGTCAAACAACTTTAATATTTAGACTTAGCACATCTCAGTGCTGCCGTTTCTGTTTTACAGTCTGGTGTTCAATGACCTTGATCTTACCATCCCCAAATGCATCATACTGGTTCATTATGCTAGTAGGACTAGGAGCCTGAAAGCATCAAATACACCAAATGCCTTGGAAACATTTGCATGATAGTGGTTAGGATATAAATCCCTTACAAAAACAGACTGCTTTCAAAATCTGGGGATCCAGTTATCTGGAACATGTTGGCATATACTTTCTTAAGTGAAAGACAGATTCCTGAATCTTGTACTCCTCTACTAAGAAAGATGCAAAGTGGCCTTTCGGGATTTTACAGGCAAATTATACCATATTTGCTTGTGTTTTTCCAATCTATTTATCAGGTTATTAAAATGTTTTCAGCTTCAAGTGAGTTCAAGATTAAGAGGAAGTTACCCAGCTGGTCCAGGTTGCAGTGCCAGCAGTTCTTCCACTTGGCTCTCACAACCCAGCTGATTCCATGATGCTTAAAATCTGTGGTGGATGAGAATGCTGCCTGGAGCCTGTGACAACCCTGATGGGAAAAATCACAGTTCTTAGGATTTATGGATAAGAGCCTGTGCATGCTTTGCAAAGTAAATATCATTTTGGAAAATACTTTTGCCTCATCGTATATCCTGGTTGTTGTTTATCTATGTGCCCATCCAAACTGAGTTAGATATCATGGATTGTGTATTATCGAGCCATAAAGTCAGATGCACACAGCAGCACACCTTTATCAAATGGAATGAGTGTATATGGGACTGGGCCCAAGCAGCTCCTGAAGCAGAAGAAAGTTGCATGAGCAGATGGCTCACGCACACAGCATGTTTTCTCTTGGCACACCACCATCCCACTATCAACCCACACTTTTGATCTCATGGGGAGTCCCTTATGACTAGAGAAAGTATAATTTATCATATAAGCAGAGACATTTTTGAGCTAGAAATTAGGCTCGGATAATAGACCTAAAAGGGGACTGTCCTAGCCAAATCAGAATGCATTGTCATTCTACCAAGTGGAAGTTGGTTTTTCAACTGCAAGTGATTTTTTCTCACTCCCCCAAATACATTTGGCAAAGTCCAGAGACAGTTTTGGTTGTCACAAATGGGCAGAGGTATGCTATGAACATCTAGATGGCAAAGGTCTAGGTCTCTGTCAAATATCCTAAATGCACAGAAACATTCCCCTACAACATAGAAGTATCCAACCTAAAATATCAATAGTGCTGAGGTCGTAAAACCTTTTCATAATGACTTGAGAGGGGAAATATCAATTCATGGAAAATTCTGCATGTTAGCCTTGCAACATGTGAAAGTGGACAACTGTAACCTCAGCTGCAGAGATGGACTAGATGCAAAAGAGTTTAGGATTGGGAACTTTCCCTCATAGACATAAGTTTAAAACTGTTACAACTTATTTTCCATTTGGATTGGAGAAAGATATGCTGAAGTAATGATCCCTATATACCTACGATCACATGGTCATGTCCTTGCAAGGAGCAACATTCGAGATGAGATTTGGGGGAAATGAATGTAGATGTATTGCTTATAAATTAGCCTCATGAACTCATTGCTGAAGAGAGTCTTAATTAACAAGAAGGTCTACTGAGTCTGTCCATTGCCTTCCTCTCTCAAGTTTCCCACTGACCTTATAAAAACATGGCCATAGTAGCAGAGATAGCAAATATACATACACTGAAAGAATAAAAATGAAAAGGTTGTCCTTTGCCAATGCCCATCTGCCTACCACTCTTATTGGATGCACGGACCAACCAGGAGCTCTAAGTATGGTACTATACTTAGATAGGTCCAGTGGTAAGGTAATTACATTGGATTTCTTCAATTATGGAAGGTAAAGTCATTTGTCCTTATTCTGAATGACACATATTAGAGTCATATTCTCTTTATCTGCTAAACGTGCTTATGCAAGGACCATTCAAAAATTTTATAACATTAATCTGATATCAAGGAAAATGATACTTCCAATCAAAAAACTTAGGATTAAGTGAAAATTTAAAGACTGATGCCCATAGAATTTTTTTCCTTCAATATACCCCATCTTCCAGAAATAATCTGCCTCACAGAATGGTGAAGGGGAATATGGAAAAGTCTATTTCAATGCCAGCTGAATAATAGTACTTTGCAAATTTGAGATATTGCCCCAAAGGAAATGGTTTCTATTCAAAGCTAAAGATAAACATATGGTGATTTTTTTCATAAAGCCAGAATAAACAATAAATGAATCAGAGTTGAAGAAGAGCTGGCAATTCAAAATATTACGTCCAATATTATATTATCTTTTCAAGTCTGTTTTCCTAAGCCAAACTAATCTCTTAATCATATAATATCTGACTCTTTCTTATTGTATTTATCATATATAATATTATATTCCACACTATTCTTTAAGTAGATTTCTTTAATTTTATTTTTTTTTATTCATTGTACACAAATGGGTTATAACTTTTCATTTCTCTGGTTGCACACAATGTAGAGTCACACTGTTTGTTAAGTGGACTTCTATTGGGTACTATATCTTACTTCTCTTTGTCGTCCCAGTACTTAAAAGTATGTGAGAGGGACTCAGTACATATATATATTTAATAAAAGCATGAACAAATAAATAAATAAGTCAATAATCAATAAATGAAACAAAACAGATATTCCTGATTTTTACATGAACTCATAGGAAATTTTCATTTATTTTGGAATGTTATTATTTAAGCCAGGTATGACTCAAGGCTAGGAGCATTATGAAGTAAAGAATATAGTCACTCACTTTCAGAGTTTTAATATCCACTTTTGGAGAAACAAAAGAAAAATGCAAATGTACTGCTGAGGTTTTTACCACATCACCTTCCACTGTTATTTGCTGTGGGATAAAAATCTAAATTATTTCAGTACAGTCCGAATGCTAATGATTGTACAACTCATGATTGTAAGACAATTAGAATGCAGTCTACTGCACATGGAGTTACACCATTTTATCTATCATCTCTTAGTCCATCCCTTGGGCCATCCATCCATCAGTCTATCATCTGTCTAGCTCAAGTAACAACCAGCACAAACAAGTACCAATCACATAATATCACTTCCAAAAACAATCAGTGTGACTAGAGGTACTGTTGCCTTCCTCCATGGCCTCTCTGCCCTTAAAAAATACCTTTGCCACTTCGGTTTAACATGGCTGGCAAACCAAAATAGAGGAAATAGGTTCTGCCTTGTCTTTGGCTGAGCAGAGTTTCAAATTTTAAAAAATTCAAGACTTATACATCCTCCTGCTCCAAAGTTGTTTTGTTTTGTTGAGTTTTTTTTTTTTTTTTTTTTTTTTTTTTGATTGTTTGTTTATGGTGCTGGTGCTGGGGATTGAACCCAAGGCCTTGTGTGTGCAAGGCAAGTACTCTACCAACTGAACTATATCCCCATCCCTCCAAAGTTATTTTAATGAGATGATTTGAAGATGTATTTGAAATAAGATCACCTTTTTATTGAATATCTCTGAAAGTACAGAATTTTTTCAGTGATTATAGTGAAAGATGGAAGAGGAATTGGACATAGAAGTGCCAAAAAAGCCATGAGTCAATATGTAGCACCTCAGTGAATCAGTTAATATTTCACGTATAATGAACCTCTCCAAACTTATTGGTTTAAAAATACAACTCTTTATTTTGCTAATCCTTCTATGGATTTAGCAGTTTGGGCTGAGTTCATCTGTGTGGTTCTGTGAGCTTGGTTGGATGCAATCATGCATCTACAACCCATTGCCATGTTCACTGGTCACTAGCTACCCTAGGATGCCCTCGGTAGGATACCTTGGGAAGTTCTTCAGCAGACTATCCCATACTTGTTCACATGGAATCTGGGAAGAGTTCCAAGAAAGGTATCACAAGTCTACTCTCTAGGTCACCTTGAAGCCCAGGCTTGCAACAGTCACATTATTTTATGGTATGGCATTGATCAAAACAAATCACATAAGCAGACTCAGAAAAAGAGAAATAGATTCCACCTCTTATAGGAGCAACTGAAAAGCCATGTTGCAAAGGTCATGGCTTCAGCTAAGTGTTGAGAACTGTGGTCATTTGTGCAATCTACTGCTCCAGTGTGCAGAGAAAGAACCAACTGATTTATAGAGCATGACTATCATTCAATGACTAGTAATACAGGAAGAGTCCCATCTTAAATAATTAGCAAGTAGAATCTAGAGTTGAGAGTAAGAAGACCAAATGTTTGACCTTGGACAGATATTTAACTTCCAAGATTTTCCATATGCTTCTATTTAAATGGGAATAATGATTAATATTTAACACTTTTGATTACCATGAAGTGAGGTGATTCCTGACAAAGTGCTTTAAATGTATATATATAAAACATCAAGTCAAATAGTACCATAAGCAATAAAGTGCAAGAGTGGAAGTTTTAACTCTGGAGTCAGACCATCTTGGTTAGAATACTGTGCCTGCCACTGGGTTAGTCACCTTCTATACTTTCTATGGTTTATTTTCTTCACCTGTAAATGATAAGCATTCTTATTTTTATTGTTATTATTAGTATAGTTATTGAGACACTCTCCATGAATTTGGGGATAAAGATATGGTATAATATTTTATACTAAGCATAACTTTATTATAAACTAGTGACATTATATAGACTTAGGCAAGTCACTTAAACTTTCTGTTTCCTCATATACTCAGTGTTTCAATTTGGCTATTCTTCAAAATATACTAAGAAATTAACACCCGGTACTTACAGATGTTGAGTACTGAGAACTTCCTCCTTCAGCTAAATCTAGGTCTGAGAACAATGTTCACGGGAATGAAGCTGACTCTAGGATGTCTCTTTCCCATCAGATTTAGAGATTCACAAGTCCTGAAAGTTGCTGGTGTTGACGGCAGACCTTTATTCTTGACTTACCTTTATGATTTTAGTACGGGCAGTGAATGAAAATGGGAGAGGCCACAATTTAGAGTTGAGTGGAGCTAGATACAAATACTAAATCTACCATTTATTTAGTTTAGTGTGAGTTCTGTAATTTGCTAACAACTCCAAGGTCCTTGATTTCCTCATTTGAAAATGAATATATAAGCTAATGCAGAGGTTTGCTATACCACACCTCACACATCACCATTGCCATGGCTGACACTTGTTCCTTTAGAAACAATAGGGACCTGGAGTCAGGGTAGATGCACTGGAAGATTCCAAGGACAGACATGTGTTATTAGAAGACAAAGGGAGACTCAATCTCCTGATTTTCCTCCACTTTTTATCATGTCTACCATGCATCAAGCTGTCTGGACTTCCCCCAGAAAATATGCAGCATGGTTGGATAAGGATGAAGTATCAGTCCTGCTGGAGGAAGACAGGGGATGAAAGGAAGATTAGTTAGGCTCCTACTGTGTGTCAGGAAATGTGAAGTGCTTCAACATCCAGAATCCCACATTGCTTTCACAAATGTCCTTCCATGTAGGAATTATTAACTTATCATATTTATTATCAAACTGACAGTTTCAGAAATCAAGTAAATTGTACACAGTCACATAGCTAATTGCTGACACCACTTATATTCCAAACATAGGCTACTTGGTTTCAAAGTCAAGGTTTTTGCAACTGAAAAGCATATTTGCACTTTGACTTATTGATTGATCCATTCATTTAATAATTCTTAAATGAAGGTCATGTTATATAGGAAAATGTATGTTTATGTTGGACAAAATTGAATTTTAGTGTCATTTCACTTATGTACATGCATATATACATCTATGTCTTCTTTTTTCATTCATTTAATCAATATATATTTATTGAATCCCTATTATTTGCCCCAGATTTTGATGGGGCAACCTACCAGTCACTTAAATTCAAGCAAATACTAAGCCTGTCTTACTCTGTGAAAAGATAGGGTAATCACCATTTAAGTGAAGGAGTTAACATGTCAATGATTTGATATAGTTCAATAGACACAGTAGGCAGTTGGCAATGTGTTATTCTGTAGAGGTTGTTAGAGTGGTTTCCATGACAAGCAAGGAACTGCAGATATGTCCCTTGCTAGCATGGAGCCTTGCTACTGGCTTCATTGTAGAGGGAAATTAGTACAATCATTCTCTTTCAGGGTCAAGCTAGAACCTGAATTGGAAGGTGTTATGGTTAGATTTGTGTTGCTGAGACCAAATACCTGACAAGAACAACTTAGAGGGAAAGTTTATTTAGAACTCATGATTTCAGAGGTCTTAGTCCATTGACTCTATTGCTCTGGGCCCAAGGTAAAGCAGCACATCATTGGGCAAATGTGCAGCACAGGAAAGCTGCTCAGTTCATGTAGGATCGGAGAGCAGAGATAGAGAGAGAGAAGGCAGAAGGGGCCACAGGGAAGATGTTCCCTTCCAGGGCACACCCTGGTGACTCACCTCCTCCAACCGTGGCCCACCTATCTACAGTTACCACCCAGTCAGTTAATTCAAAATAGGATGTCCCGAATAGGTTACAACTCTTACAATCCAATCATTTTACTTCTGAACATTCCTGCATTGACACAGAAGCTTTGGAGAGACACCTCATATCTAAGCCATCACAAAAGGATAGGGTGGATAAAAAATAAATGAAACCAGGGACTTCTGTTCTTATTGAGACTGAAGAAAGTTCAAAGGACAAAAGCAGAGCCAAACTTATTACATTTATAGGGTCAAACATATTACTTCAGCTGTACTCTGAATTTCCTTTATTTACTTAGTCTGTCATTCAGAGATACTTCCCTAATTAGCGGTTTTGATTACTTAGAGCTCATTAACATTTTTCTTCTTGCCCTCTTTTACCCTGATGAACTGTTCTGCCAACTATACGGTCTAGCATCATCAGTCATTTTCATCTCCTGCATCTTACCCAAATCCAGCTCTTTGGTCAACTCATGAATCCAACCTCTATGTCTTACACTTCCAGTCTCCGCTCTCCACCTGGATTGCCAGGACCCAATCTAGACTCAGCCCCTCTGATAGCACCTACATATTGTCTTCATGTTGCCAGTGATTTCCTTCATTCCCAGATCATCCATAATGCAACATTCATTTCTTTTTGAAAAAAAATGGATTCAGTTCTAAATCCTCCATCATCTGTTTTCTGAAAACTTTCCATAATTTTCATCAAAATCTCCCTAAGTGATAGGGGAAGAATTTGGGTCAGCATTTCTCAGGCTAAAACTTAAATTATTCACAATATTTGCAACAAAATGTTGGCATTTCATTCACACTGCAATGGCAGATCACAAAAGTTTGTATTTTTCTCCAATATTTTATTTTTCATTTGGAAATAATGTTCTCAATTATTCACCATGAAGCAGAATTACTTCTTGAAGAGAATGTGCCAGATACATATTGCAGTTTTCCAGTCTCTGACCTATTACTTTTGGCCCAGTTTGAGAGGTACAGACCCACAGATAACTCATCAAACTTTTACCATGATACAAAGACCCCATGAAGCAGATACTGTTCTCTGTTATTATGAATTCACTTCTAAACAGTCATTTGTCCATTCTCCTTCATCCATGGTCCCCAAACGTGTCAGGAGCTTTCCTAGCCCAAATCTGTGTTTAAACTATATCCTCAATCTGAAATACCTATGGTTTCCAGAAATGAGTCCTCTATTTGTCTTTCAAGGAGTTATAATACTAGTACCCCTATTAAAAGCAACTGCATTTTCTTAATTTACAGAGGCAATACATTTCACTCAGTCTTCTATCCTTCCTAGTCTTCTGCAGAGAGTAGGTATCAATTGAATTTTCACTGATGTAAATTATTACCATAAATGTTGACATTAATGCCAATCATTGATGTTATCATATAATGAACTTGACAGTCACCACATTTTTCCTCTCCCAAGTTCTTTTTCAGGAACACAGAAAACCAGGCACTAGTAATAGTATTATGAGTTCATTAACTTCACAGATGAAGAAATTAAGGTTAAGTGCAGTCAATTCCTTATGCAAGATCACACAGAAATAATGAAAACTTTTTCATCCTACTATGGAGAAGTCAGGTGCAGAGCACTGGATAGAGCAAATGGAAAACTGGACACACTGGACATACCATTGCAGAATGATTGAGTCTGTGAACATAAGGGTGGTCAAGGATTATGGCTGAGAAACATAGTGGTAAAATCTATGTCTTACTTCAAGATTAGATCAATTCTCCTCCCATCCTGGTCACAGACATATAATAGAGTCAAAGTAAGTTATTTATACTTTTTACCTGTATCTGTTTCTATGCTATAAAATGGAGACAGTGATGCCCATACATATGAATTATAAAGATAAATAATGTGATTGAAGTTGAAGAGAGACACTGAGAAACTGCAATGGTCAATTTCTCTGGAGGAAAGTGTATATATATATATATATATTTTTTTTAGGAAAGTATATTTCATAAGAGTAAAACCAATACCTGCTTGCTTTTGGTAACTTCTCAATCTAACTGCACCAAATCCTAAAGCAATTTTGGACATGTGTCTTTTCTTTGTCAATTTTCTCCCTTTCTCAAACTTTAACTCTAATAAAAACTTTCCCAAACCAAATGAAGAGAATGGAATCTTTCTGAAATTTTCATCCAATGGTTCTGCTGTAAGGTTATCAGTGTTGTACCTGTGTCTGAGCTATCCTGCTATTGTAAATGGAATATTTGTATCCCACCAAAATGCGTATGTTTCTAACCCCCAATGTAAAGCTATTTACAGATGGGAACTTTGGGAGATAGATTTTGATGACTTAACAAGGGTACATTACTCATGATGCGATTAGAATCCCTATAAAAAGATAGAGCCTTCTCTCTTTCTCTTAACCATGTGAGGATACAGAAAGAATGCAGCAGTTTGCAACCCAGAACAAATCTTTCACCAGGAGCCAAATCCACTAACACTAATTAATACTTCCTTGCCTCTATAATTATTCTAAATAAATTTATATAAGGCCATTCAGTCTACAGAGTGGTCATGTATCACTGAAGAATGGGCATACAGCCGAAAAAAAATGCATCATTGGGTGATTTAATCATTGTGTGAACAATATACAGTGTACCTACCCAAACTTAGTGGTTTAGCCTACTACATACCTAGATAACATGGAACAACCACTGTCATATATGCAATTCATCACTGACCCAAATGGCACTACGTACTGCATGAATGTATTACATTGCAGCAGCTCAAGCAAACTAAGACACTGATCTAAACCTCAGAAACCAGTTCATTTTGCCATGCTATAATTTTTTTTTTTCTACTTTGGAAACCATAGAATTGATTAGAGAGAAGTGACTCCTGTTGTGATCCACAAACATTGGATGACCTCCCAGAGTACACCTCCAGAATGTGGGCCTTGACTACACATGCCCAAGTATTCCCCTGTCTCTAGGTTCAGTTGAGATTAGCCCTAAGGGACAAAATAGCAGTATTTAAAATGCACATAGAATAAAATTAACATCAGTCTTTTCCAAAACAAATTAAGCAAAAATGTCCAAAGTCTATATGACCTGCTCATTCTATTCATATAGATAGATCAAAGTGTCAAGTTTAAGTTTAATCAAAGATTGCTGAATGAGCAAAGACTCCTAACTGGAGGGATGAGATAATTCGAAAAGAATTACAAGTTATCCCAACATATCCATCTAACAGTAGAGATTGTCTAACAGTATTTGTAGTTTAACAATTAAGGTTTAAATGGTCAATATGCTCCAGTCCACATGGCCAAAGTAATGCATCTCTCCATGGATACATATGACAAGTTCAATGATTATTCAATCAAGAAAGCACACCAGAATTTCATAAGGAATAATCTCAAGTCCACTATGATTAACTTGAAAGAATTACTCATCTGTAAATAGTGGTACTCTATATAGAGTTATTTATTCATCCAACAAATGTTTATTGAGTACATACTACACATGCCATCAACTGTTAGCTATACAAGACTCGATGAGAATGAAATGAGAAGAACTGATGAAGACGTGATGAAAGTGAGCTATTACCTTATTCAAAAAATATAACAAGCTCTGCTAAAGTATTAAATACACAGATCTTGGAAATAAATGAATTTATTCCTAGTTCATGTCATGGGAAAGAAACATAGAGGTAAAATTTTTTCTTGTTTTAAAGATGATATCAATTTTCCTCCCTCCTTTGTTATAGACACCTGGAACCCAGTAAGTTATATATGCTTTTATTTCCCTATGCATTTATAGATATTAGCCAATGTTATTATACAATTCTCTAGAGCTCTCTTCCAAATTATGACTCAGAGACCTATATGGTTTCCATGTTGAAACTTCCATATCACAGTTTCTCTGCATTCATCCATATAGAAAAGACAATCCAGTTCTGAGTTCCCTTAGACCAGAAGTGACTTATCACTGTCAATGTGTTCCATTGGTGAGAAAGTATCAGATGACCTACCTAGATGCATAGGGTTGGGAAAAGGTAGGGGAAAATATGACTTATCTCTGCCATGGGTATAAGGGTAGTAAGTAGGTAGCTAAGTGAGAAGCGAAGGAAAGAACAGTCTAGACAGAGAAAAATAAACTTTATGTACAAAGTATTTGAGGTCAGAAATCCCTTGGCCCAGTTACAAACTGTAATACTATTGTGCCTAGAATACAGTGAACGAGGGAGAGAAAAGCTCTATGTAAGATTGCAGAACTACGAGAAAACAAAAGGCAGACCAGCCATGAGTGCACCCAAGTAATACATTGCAAAAGGAAAGCTTTATGAAGTCTTTAATAGAATAATTACCTGTTATTTTTTTTAAGAATCAATGTTACTACTTTTAGGGAATGGATCAAAGAAGAGAAGAATGGCCATCTGGTCAGCTGGGCCAGGTGAGAAGTGTTGGTGTTCATGATGGATTGGAGCAGGCTCTCTTGGACACGATGAGTGTGTTGTCACTTACTGAAATAAGAAAACTACATACTTGATAAAAACAGGTTTTGAGAGTAAATCAAAGTCACACATCTTAAGCCTAGCATGTCTTTAAAATACTCAAATGGAGATGCAATGGAAATTGAAGTATATAAGTCTAAAACTGAGAGGATCAATCCAAGCCTAAGGTATATGTTTGGGAATTGGTAACAATCAGAGGAATTCACATCCAGGGAATAAATCGAATTCTCTGGAAAGAATTCAGAGAGCCCTGCAACTTCAAACTTGGTAGAGAAGCAGTAGAGCTCAAATGAAGAGAAAATTTAATGTGCTACCCCAGGAAAGGAAAGGGTCTCAACCAAGTTGTGATTCACCATATTAAATATGGCTTGAATTTCAAATAAGATAATGATCAAGAAACATTCTCTGGGGGCTGGGGTTGTGACTCAGGGGTAGAGCGCTTCCCTAGTATGTGTGAGGCACTGGGTTCAATTCTCAGCATCACATATAAATAAGTAAAATAAAGATCCATCAACAACTAAAAACTTTTTTAAGAAAAGGAAAGAACATTCTTTGGGTTTGGAAACAGAGGTTCAAAATGAGTTTCAGTTGAACTGTAATAGAAGCAGCCAAATTGGAATAGTTTCTAAGTGACCAGTACATTCTGTAACAGAGAATCAGATGCAGTTACTTGTTCTTTCTGGATATTCTTCTATGAAGAGAAGAAAAATGGTGGAGCTAGTTTATATAGGGTGATAAAAAGATTTTAGTAACAACTCACTTGTGTGACCCTTCTCCTCTAAGCTTGAAAAAATATGAAGCAAGACAGATAAGAAGGAAAATATATTATGTGGGACTGTTTTAGGAACTTTTCTAAGAGTACAGCACTTTAACATTTCTAGATAGCGAGGCAGTCAGTAATTCGGAACTGAATTTTCCAGGTTCCACCACAAATCATTTGACAAAAGTTCAGCCTTCCTCCTACTCCCAGACCTCCCTTTCCTAAGTCCAGTGCTGGTATTCTGGACATGCCTTCAGACTCTGCACCGTTCACACCTTTCCTAAGGCTGTTGGCTTCTTCATCAGGTCCTATCAGCTTTGAGGGCAGTTTGAACTCCTTGGAAAAGATTAAGCCACAAAGCCCTGCTAGATATCAGGCTCACAGCCAGACAACAGCTCTCACGGACAGAGTCCTTCTGCTACATCTTTTCGTAGTTCATAAGAGAGAAGACAGGTGACAAAGCTGATGTGACTAAAGCTCAGTTGAAATATTAATTACTGCACTCCATTAGAGCTCCACCAACCCCAACTACCTTCTTGTGAGCTAGTCTCAAGGGCCATTTTCTGCTAACTTCGAAGTCAAGTGCTACATCTCTGTTAGTCCTTATCATCTCCAATCTCAAAACATTCCCATGGCTCTTACAACAGAGGCCTATGACTCAATGTCCCTAACAAATTTGAAAGTTATCAGAGACACCAGAGGAACCTAAGTGTGCTACCACAGCCCATAATAAGCCTTATCTTGTTTAGGGTTTTTGTTGTTGTTGTTTATGTTTTTTGTTTTAGTACTGGGTGTTAAACCCTGAGCCACATCCCCATATTCCCAGCCATTTTTATTTTATTTTTAAATTTTGAGACTGGGTCTCACTAAGTTGCTAAGGGTCTAACAAATTTGCTTAGGCTGGCCTTGAGCTTGTGATCTTCCCATGTCACTAAGATTACAGGTGTGCACCAGGCCCAGCTCTTAGCTTGTTTCTTTTATTTTCTTGGTACCAGGGATTGAACCCGGGGGAGACTAACCACTGAGCCACTTTCCTAGCCCTTCTTATTTTTAATTTCTATTTTCAGACAGGGTCTCGCTAAGTTGCTTAGGGCCTTGCTGAATTGCTGAGGCTGTCTTTGAACTTGCAATTCTCCTGCCTCAGCCTCCCAAGTCTCTGGGATTACAGGCATGCCACACCACCCCTGGCCTCTTTCCTTGTTTCTTTACATTGTTGTTTGAATCAGCAGAACCGGTCTTGAGGAGGAAGTGCTTCTGAATAAGAATATCCTCCTAACACTTCTATCCCTCCCACATATGTCTTCTATAGCATAAACTTGTCTTGTCTCAAGGTCGTGGTTTTGTTATTTTCTGCCTGTGGTTTCAAAGAAATAGATTCAAAATCACATTTTTACCTTATTTGGAAATGCTAGAGAAGTATGATAACTTTACATAATAATTTACTTTTATTCGTAGGACTTTGATCTTAGTAAAGATGAAGTTAAATGAATAATAAAGATACAATTGAAGCCCCACTTAGGTAGATATGAAGTAAATTCTATATGTTCAGCATAAAAAGAATGCACCAAATGCAGTCATACCTAATTGTCATTATCTCTTTAGTAAGGTTATTATATCCCATCTCCTTTGCACAGGCTCTTGATTCCTTGCTACTAACTGTCCATAGTTTGCTTTTCTCAATAAGTATATTAAATTAGATAAATTAAAGTCTAACCAAAACTAATTTTGCATAATATCCCAGTCCATTTGTGCAGTCTCTAAAAACCTCTAAGCTATTTCTCTAGGCAGTAGGGTAGATAATTATTTACCCTCCCAGCAGCCTCTAAGGCACTTCTGATCCTATGTTTAGAACAGAGAATGATTCCATTTGATTAAGAGAAAAAAAATGCCCACAGCTTTCCTAAGATAACATGAAAATTCCATCTATCCAAGGGGACTGTGTAATTTACTCTCTGCAGATTCCTTCGGATCCTGAAATAATGTGCAGTGATGCATAGGCACATGGTCATTATGCCCCAGATTTCCTCATTTAGGAAATCAATTCTTAAACGTTGGGGATATGCAAATTCAATTATTCCTGAACTGCAGAATGATAATCATGCACTGAAAACTGTATTAGCATATCCATGAGGAGCAGGCTTCTCCTTCCCCAGGGTTTTCTGCCACCTGTTGAATTAATTCGGCCTTATCCCTAGACATCCATCAGGTTCCACATATGATAGGGGCAGAGCAACTTAACCTGTTGTCAGAAGAAACAGCAAAGTAACAAGAGAGAGTCACATCTCAGCAGAATACTATAGAAAAGAGGCAAAAACTGGAACAAATGCTTAGCCAACCAGTCACCAGATATCCCTGAACAACACACCTTAGCAAACAAGGACCATTGAAATCTAATTAAGAAGTTTCTCTTCAAGTCCATTGGGGATCTACATAATAACACAAGAACAGTGCTTAACTGGCAGGGTGCTTGGTAAGCAAGCACTTGGGAATTAAATTCTTTCTTATTGTTCTTTTGAAATATTGCTGAACCATGGGGCAATTCTATTGTCATGATTCTTAAAATGAAGAAATAAATTTAATTCTCAATTTGATTTTAAGATATCCATAGAGAACAATATCTTACACCGTATTTATCAATCCTCACAGGCACAGAACCTTCCAAAGTGTCTTGGTATAGTGTCTTGTGTGTATGTATGTACACACACACACACACACATATACAAAGAAGTATGTTGGAGAACAAGTTATCATATACATAACATAAAAATTGTATCATAGAATATATATATACTTATATATTATACATATTATTCTGTGATATATATCATACAACATCTCCTGCCCCAAAGAGTTATCACATGGTGTACTTCTCAGTAATAAAATCCAGTTACCTAATCTTTACTTCCAAATAAGTTATCTGAATTGCTTCCCCAAAAGAAAAGTTTCCTTATCTTCATGCTCTTCCCAAGCTCCTCTATTGTAAGACACCTTCCTTTGATAAATGATGAAATATACATAAATAGCTACAACTGAATTCAAACTGCTGCATGATCATAGGAACAGGAGGACCAAACATCCCAAATGCCCTTGGGGAGAAGCCCCATGAACCCACATGCATTCTATAATACTCCACTCAGGCACACTGTCCTTCAGGAATCATTATAGGAGTCTGCGGACTGATGCATCTGTCACACCTCCTGGGGTAGAATTTCATTCTTCTCCTGTTAGGCTGCAGGGCTTGACACTAAACTGCAAACTCCTGAAGTAAGAAACAGTTTCTTGTTGCTTTCTGTATCCCACATATAAGGTGCCCAGTAAGGGGACAAGTATCTCTGGAAAGAATTAATTAAGAAGACTTAATTCTTATTTAATGAAAATAATAAAATGTTTATGACCTTAATAAATTTATCTTCTTCATAAATAAATTATTTTGTATCATAATTCAGAGGTATAAGTACCTATGAAGTATAAATATAAATGATTTTATATCATGATAATTCACAGCTGTAAGTGAATATGAGGCATAAATAAATAAATTCAATATCATCTATATTTGTTTATCAGAAAAGAATATTAAAATGTCATTTAGATTGGTTTTAGGGAAGAATTAAGCTTTCTGATCTTAGTTTGTTCTGTGTTCTTTCTCCATGTCATAATCTTGAGTGTTAAACCATTATTTCACATTTCCTACCCATCAGCACTGGTCTTTTCTTATTCCTTTCAAGGTGACCAAAACTCTCTCAGATGCTGCCTCCACCACCACCATGGGGTTTCCATTCACAAGGACACTTTTCTGTCCCACCATCCCCTGGTATCCACAGCCAGGTTTTTCATATGCTCCTTCAGATCATTGGTCACACAAATGCAGGGGAACCTCTGTGTGATGAAAATTGCGCCTTTCCAAGTACACAAATTTTAAATTTTGTGCACATTTCTTCTAAATTTTGTGTTCATTATCTTTTCCCTAAACAAGAAATAAAGATATTTTTAAAAGATAATTTAAAAACAGTTTCTGTTATGTAAAATAGGTATAAGATTTTATGGCAACAGAATTAATGGACACCCAGGTTTTATTGCAAGAGAGGAGAAATTTGTATGTTCCTTTATCTGTCTTATAAACATATTCAGGGAGCATCTTGGAAGATAAGATAATAAAGAGTTTTACTAAGTACTTTCCCTACCTAAAGGTAGGGAAAAAGAGGATAGGAAAGTTGAAGAAGAGGGAAACCCTAAACCTGGCCTTCCTCGCTTGAAGAATTCTGAAAGACGGGAGGAAAGAAATGGATCACAGACCTAGATATAAATGTTGAAACTCTAAAATGTCTACAAAGAAACAGGAGAATATTTTCTCATCTCCAGTGTAGGCATAGATTTTTGAGATAGAATTCAAACAGTACTCACCAGAAAGAAAAAAAAGAAGAAAATGATAAACTAGTCATGTAAAAAACAAACAAAAACAAAAAGGTCTTGCAAGGTCCTGAAGCCTCTCTTGGTTTCCATGCAGTTCACAGACCCTGAGAAGTTCCTGTGTGATGCGTAATAAAGCAGACGGTATCACAGCCAAGAGCCAATGGCTTTGTGTTGTGACAGAACTTAACAGCAGAGTGAATGCAGAATGAGATGGCAGATATGGACAGGATCAGAGACCTTTGCAACAACACCTGAGGTACTGTGGTCATGAGCTTATCAGTAAAAACCTATGGATCTCTGACTGGGCTGAGAAAGCAAATATTCAGTTATAGCAAATGACAGTTCCAGCAGCAAACATGAGGAGAACATCCAGGAAGAGGACCAGGTATTGGAAAAGGAAATTGATCAAAACATGTCGTTTTTGTGCCTTTGCCTCCAAAAGTAGCTTGGGAGGTGGAGCCAGATCATGCAAAACCCTGTGTGCCAGAAAATTCTGACTTTATAGTGTGTACAATGATTTGGAAAGACGAGATGAAAAAGTGGAAGGCTTAACTGAGCACTGATATGATCCACTGTTTGACATTTGGAAAAGATAACTGGCAGAAATGTAGAGCAGTATTTTCCAAATGGTGGATCTGAATCTAGATCAATGTAGTAGATAGACCTTGACCAGCATGATTTTTAAATGAATGGAAGGAGATAGCATATATCAAACCAAATCATGCATTATGGGCTTAAATATTATTTTGCGAAAGTTCATTTCAGCATGTATTACAAGTTTGTGTGTGTGCATGCAAATGGTTCATTAAAATGTAAATTTTATTTCTTAATATAGATGGCAGTGACTGAAAAAGAGAATGGATTGGAGAAACAATGTGGTGGGGGTTGGGGGGAGAATAGTAAAAGTTTTTACCATATTGGAATCTGAAAAAGTCTTTTTTTTATCTTGTTTTGCTTTTAATTGAATTAGAGGAAAGAATTTTACTTTGAGGTTTTTTTTTTTTCAATCCAGCACCACTTTAAAGTGCTTCAATTTGCAAGACTATTCTACATCAATCAATAGTCTCCAAGTCATGAAACTTCAGTCCACATTTAAAGGTGCTTTTCCCCTTTGATGTTTACACAACCATTGTTGCCACATAACTATTTTATTCAGGCGACACAACATAAGAAAGCTAAACCTTGGGTTCAGGTTGCTACTCCTATCCAGCTAGCTGTGGAACTCTGAGCAACACTTTTGGCCTCTCTGACACTTCCATGAGGGGACAGAACAGCACCATCTGTTCCATATGATATGTTCTGTATGATCTGTTTGGTTTCTTGCTACACTTAGTTTGTTCATGAACACAGAACTAACTTTTGTGAGATTTAGGATCAGGACTCACAGCATTTGTGTTGCTAACCCATGACATCTGTTGAGCTAGGAAACCATAACTGTCCAGCGTGCAAAGAAATATAATTGCAATAATCATATGTCCCAACAAATGCTCCCAGAAGGGTGACTCAATTCTATAATGTCTGCTTACAATACTACTGGCATATAATGCTTGTTCTTATGTGTTTTACATCCCCACTGGTAATAACTTTCTTCAGAAGGGAAGAATTTCTGAGTCTTTAAATATTCACTGTAACACAGTGGTGTATTTACAGTAGAAGCAGATATAACTCTCCATAAAATACCATGGTGTAGTTTGCTTCTAGCTCAAACCTCCAAACAATTGAACCACAGGAACATAAAAACTTTCTTAATGGGGTGGGAGAATAATCATGGAGGCTAAGATTTGAAAGTAACAGGCTGGAGGAGGGAACTACATCACTAGGTAATAAAATTCTTTCCACTGTTTGCCCTAGGAATTCTTCTTTAGTGATTCTTACTTGACAAAATAAGCATCTAAGAAGCCCAGAAGATGGTTGTTGTATCTCAGCCATTTAGCTGCTATCCATACCCTCCAGGGGTCTCAAAACATCAAAAACATTTACAAAATGGAGTTCAGGGCATGGTCATGAGAAGAGGCCTTGGTACAAGCTGCAGAATTTTAGTCAGAGCTTATAAAGTGTTTATATCACAAAAGTAAAAACAAATTTAGAGATAAGCTCTTACCAAGAAAGAAACCTGCCATTGAATGAGTTCATATTGAAACCTCTTAGCAAAAGAACCAAGCAAGGGGAAGAAATTCTTTAATATGATAAGGGGTGTCTACAAAAAACAATAATGAAACTATATTAAACATGCCTGCTGTTGAAATAGCTAATGATTCCTTCTGATTGAAAATGAGACAAAAATATCTTTTCTCATTATTTTTATTCAATATTGTCCTGGAGGTCCTAGTCAACATACTAAAAGGCAAAACACATGTGGGTGTTGAATAAAATTGTCATTTTAATATGAAATGATTATATGTATGGGAAATATTTACATATATATGAACAAATTTGAAAATACGTAAGTGTAGTTAGCCAGGTCAATGTTTGCAGAGATAATATAAAATGTATATTTATATATACCAGCAATAGATGATTAGAAAAAAATTAAATTTAAAAATTTTTAATTTATAGTAAGATCAAAAATATCAATTATCTAAGACCTAGGCTATAAAAATGCATTCGCTCTCTCTATACAAAGAAAAAATTAAATCACTTTTATGATAAATTGAAAACCTCCACAATAAAGGAGAATTATGCCATATTTATGAATTGGAAGGTGAAATATTAAATATGTAACAACTCCCCAAATGGACCTATAGATTCAATGCAATCCAATAAAAAATTCAGCAAATGTGCTTGTATAAATTTACATGCTAATTCTAAAATTTATATGGAAATGCAAAGGACCTAAAAAAGCCAAGATAATCTTGGAGAGAAGAAACAAATTTAGAATACTGACTCTAACAGACATCAAGTCTTAAGAAGTTCCAATAATTAAGTCTACAATAACTGTGGCATATGATTAGACAAGTCGAAAAGAACAGAACTGAGATCAGAAACAGACCACACAAACATGTCACCCCATTAACATCAAAAGTGACTCTGGGATGAAGCTGAGGGTGGGGTTTCGTATCCAATAAGGATCAAACTCCAGGAAATAAAAAGAATGTTTACAAATCATAACAAAAAGACAAAAACTACAGTAGAAATAGGAAAGTTTTTAAAAGTCACTTTAAAAATAAAAATGGTATCTGAGTATGTTCAATACATACATATAAAAGTGTTCTACCTCTGTGGTCATGCCAAAGAAAAATTGCACCAAATGCAGACAAGCAGGCAAGGAAGACTTTTTTCAGGACTATTACAATGAAGGAGAGAAATTAAACTCAACTCCACTGAAACAAAACAGGGGATTTTAAGCATTGGAGTGAGCTGGTGGAAAGGAATCAGAGGACATTAAAGGGAGAGAATGATCAGCGTGATTAGGCCATCTGTGTTGGCTAATGGGCACTTATGGAAGTCAGCTCCTACTTCCCAAAGAAACGGTGGGATCTATCCTTCTCGAACATTATATTGCAAAGGATGGCTCCCTGGTTCTTGAGAAAGACATTCCTGGGTTGTAAAACTGGAATGAGAGTGGAAGAAGATGTACAACCTAAAGAGACAGCAATGCTCCAAGTCAGAGGAGTTCTGGGGCTAATAGTCAAGAAGAAACCTGCCTTAAGTTTAATCAAGTTAAAGGGAATGTTAAGAACATTTTGGCCTTTCTCAAAATTCCACTAATTTTTAGCTTATTCTTATCATTTCACTTTACAACTGTTGATGAATTTCTGGAGTTGGTAGTCAAAAATCTAAGTGAATTAAAACATGTCAAAATGCCCCCAAAATATCTGATCCATGTAGGCATGTGTGTTGAATGAAATGAACGAATCATTGGATTAAAATTGAGTATGTTAATCATTGGATAAAACTTGAGTATGTTAGTTAATCCCTTAAAATGTGTTTCTGCCAGTGTGAAATGATATCCTCCATATAAAGTATATTTCAAGGAAGAATTAAGCATGATGAATGACAGGTACCATCATCCCCACTTCAGGACATAGATACCAAATAACTGGAGAGCAGCATCATATCAAGGTGGATGATTACGGTAAAATACTTCAGTGGACAGACAGAGACTTGGAGCCCAAAGCCTTTAAATAGGGGAGCAGAGGGTAAAACTGAGCACCCCAGCACCAGGGCAGCACAGGGTAGGGACAGAGGTGCAAAAGGAAGATTCCTGATGAAGGTCACTGGCATGAGAGTCTACACCTTGCAGAAATACAGTCTAACAAGAAAATAGACTTGGGACCTGCATAGCAAACTGGCTCTGGAGAATTTCTCTGCACTTCCTAGCATATTCTCATGACACTGTAAGAGGACGCAATCTTGAGGTCTTTTGTGACCTTACTGTTCTGGGAGTCAAAGACCCCTGCATTTTCCTGTGCACAGCTCCCCATGGCAGAATCACTGCATTGGTTTACTGGGCAACTGCATTGAAAGTCAATTTGGTCCCATGGGAAAACTTTAGACAGAAACCCAGAGAGGATTATATGTGGAGGGAAACTGGACGGCTATGTACAAGGAAACAGAGGATGCTTCCCCTTTAGAATGGTGGTTAAGGAAGCCAGTGGCAGGGGTCTGGGAGGATGAGCCCTCATGTTTGATTGTGCATGGGAGTTACCCCTTGGAACTCCACAGTCATGGGGCTAGCCACCCCTCCCCACAAGCACAGAGAGTGGCAACTCTGTAGCCTCTCCCAAACTCAGAGTATACAGCAGAAAAAAATGCCAGAGTCCTTGACATGCTGCAGCACCTAAGGTTAGCCCTACCCTTGGGGTGTGCAGTGCAAAGATTATCTTAGAGTACCTGTTCCAAACAAATTCTACACTTTACATTATCTTGGTATATGCTGAACCTCAGCACCTGCCCTGCTCTTAGAGTGTACAGCCTAAAAGTCTCTAGAGTAAATCTTTGCCTAGGGAGGTCTGAAGTCCACTCTACCTCATTTTGGTATGCAGGGCGGTTGAGAGCTGGTCACAAACCTCTCCCTCTAATAGCTTTCAAACATGACAAAAGAAAGAAGAAAGGAACAGGGATCTCAAACTTTTACTCTCTCCATGGGACATGTGGCCCAAGAAAACAGCTCTTCTATTCTTGCCCACATAATCAAGCACCTTGGAAGAAAGGAAGTTTTTACTTTATTTTTAATTTATATTTTTTGTTATCGCTGTTTTTCACTTGAATATATGTTTTTTCTTAGTTCTCATTTCTTTCTCTTTTCTTCTCCTTTTAATATTTAACAAACTTTCTTCTTTTTTTTCTCATTACTGCCAACCAAGATTACCATACCCAACAAAATTAATCTTTTAGACTCCAAGAAATAGTGAAAGCATTTTATGATTAGCATAAATTATGAGAACCCAAAACCACTGAAACAACATTACATAAGGTACTTAAGAGAATCCTACACTCAGAAGAGGTAGAAAGATAAACAAAATCATGAGTTCAGTAGAAGAGTAGATAAGCAAATGAGATTAGGAAAAATCATACATCGTTAATAGAGAAAGCTATCAAAACTTTAAGACAAATCAAAGAAGAACAACGAATATTTAAAACGAACAGGGGGGTGATCCAAGATGGCGGACTAGAGGGTGACTGCATCCCCAGTCACTCCAGAACCCAGAAATCAAGAAGGGGAGGCAATGAGAGACTCGGACTAAAACAGAGCCACGGGTGAGTCTGCCCACTGGGTAAAGCTCGGCCCGGGTGGCAGGCCCAGATAGAGCTGGCTTATCGGAGCAGGGCAGGGCAGCTAGAGTCTTCCACAGGCAGCCCTGTGCACTCCGGCGGTGGGCCCCTCCCACACAGCCAGCTTCTCCAGGTTTTCAGAGCAGGGCCCCTAGTGAGAGGCTTTCATGATCAGAACAAGCTCCAAGTCCCGGAGCCAGCGCGGTGTGCTCCGGCCCTCAAGCGGCTTCAGAGACCAGGACAGGGTAGCCAGAGACTTCCCCAAGCAGCCTGGCCCCCTGCGGTGGGAGGCGCCTTTCAAGGCTAGCTTCTCAGAGCAGACCGCCCAGTGAGAGCCTTTCTACACAGAGCCAGCCACAAGTCCCCGAGCCAACGGAGAGCTTCGATCCGCAAGCAGCCTCTGGGATCAGGGCAGGGCAGCCAGAGACTTCTCCAGGTGGCTCTGCCCACTCCAGCCGCAGGCTCTTTCCACGGGGCGACCCATGATGGCGGCCTAGAGGGTGACTGAATCTCCAGTTGCTCCAGAACCTAGGACTCAAGAAGGGGAGGCATTGAGAGACTTGGACAAAAATAGAGTCACGGGGTGAGTCTCCCCCACTGGGCGAAACTTGGCCTGGGTGGCAGGCACAGATAGGGGTGGCTTATCAGAGAAGGGCAGGGCAACTAGAGTCTTCCCCAGGTACCTTCCACACTCCGGTGGTGGGCTCCTCCCACAGGGCCAGCTGCACGGTGCAGGCCCCCAGTGAGAGCCTTTCCGCACAGAGCCAGCTCCAAGCCCTGGAACCAGTAGGGGGCTAGGGACAGCTTTCTTCGGAAGCACTGCATTATCAAGTTCCTCCAAGACTTCAGGCTACTGAAGGCTGGGAGGTGATACACTGGAAATCTACCCGGACACTATAAGCCAAAAGAGGAAATCTGCAATATCTCAGGGTCCCACTGACAGCTGACCAATATGAGAAAACAAGGGAAGAAAATGTCCCAAACAAACCTAGATACTACATCAATAAAACCCAAACAGCACAGCAGAAGAAATGTCAGAAAGGGAGTTCAGAATGTACATAATTAAAACAATCAGGGAAGCAAATGAGGAAATGAAAGAGCAAATGCAGGCATTGAAGGAGGAGATGAAAGAGCAAATGCAGGCATTAAATGACTGCACCAATCAACAGTTAAAAGACCAAATACGGGAAGCAAGAGATCATTTCATTAAAGAGTTAAAGATACTGAAAAAAAAAAACAAACTGAAATACTTGAAATGAAGGAAACAATAAACCAAGTTAAAAACTCCATAGAAAGCATAACCAATAGGATAGAACACCTGGAAGACAGAACCTCAGACATTGAAGACAAATTATTTAATCTTGAAAACAAAGTTGGCCAAACAGAGAAGATGGTAAGAAATCATGAACAGAATCTACAAGAATTATGGGATATCATGAAAAGGCCAAATTTAAGAATTATTGGGATTGAGGAAGGCTTAGAGAAACAAACCAAAGGAATGAACAATCTATTCAATGCAATAATATCAGAAAATTTCCCAAATCTGAAGAATGAAATGGAAAATCAAGTACAAGAGGCTTATAGGACTCCAAATATACAGAATTACAACAGACCCACCCAAGGCACATTATTATGAAAATACCTAACATACAAAATAAAGACAGAATTTTAAAGGCCGCAAGAGAAAGAACCAAATTACATTCAAAGGGAAACCAATAAGAATATCAGCAGATTTTTCAATCCAGACCCTAAAAACTAGAAGGTCCTGGAACAACATTTACCAAACCCTGAAAGAAAACGGATGCCAACCAAGAATCTTATACCCAACAAAACTTACCTTCAAATTTAACGATGAAATAAGATCCTTCCATGATAAACAAAAGCTAAAGGAATTTACAAAAAGAAAGCCAGCATTACAGAACATTCTCAGCAAAATATTCCATGAGGAAGAGATGAAAAACAACGATGCAAATCAGCAACAGGAGGCGCTAGCCTAAAGGAATAGCCAAATAAAGGAGAAACCAAATCAGGTCAAAGAACAAATATGAGTCAAATGACTGGGAATACAAATCATATCACAATAATAACCCTGAATGTTAATGGCCTGAACTCATCAATCAAAAGACATAGACTGGCAGATTGGATTAAAAAGAAAAATCCAACAATATGCTGCCTGCAAGAGACTCATCTCATAGAAAGAGATACCCATAGACTAAAGGTGAAAGGATGGGGAAAAACATACCATGCACACGGACACAGCAAAAAAGCTGGAGTATCCATCCTCATTTCAGATAATGTGGACTTGAAGCCAAAACTACTCAGAAGGGATAAAGAAGGACATTACATGCTGCTTAAGGGAAGCATAAATCAGCAAGACATAACAATCATAAGTATCTATGCCCCAAACATTCGTTCATCCACGTACGTCAAACAAATCCTTCTCAATTCCAGAAATCAAATAGACCACAACACAATAATACTAGTCGATTTTAACACACCTCTCTCACCACTGGATAGATCGTCCAAACGAAAATTGAATAAAGAAACCATAGATCTCAACAACACAATCAACAATTTAGACTTAACTGACATATATAGAATATACCATCCAACAAAGAACGAATACACTTTCTTCTCAGCAGCACATGGATCCTTCTCTAAAATAGACCATATTTTATGCCACAAAGCTACTGTTAGCAAATACAAGAAGATAGAGATACTACCTTGTATTCTATCAGATCATAATAGATTGAAATTAGAAATTAATGACAGAATAAAAAACAGAAACTTCTCCAATACCTGGAGATTAAATAATATACTATTATATGATGAATGGATAACAGAAGACATCAGGAGGGAAATTAAAAAATTCAGAGAAATAAACGAGAACAAAGACACATCATATCAAAATCTCTGGGACACTATGAAAGCAGTACTTAGAGGAAGATTTATTTCATGGGGCGCATTCAAAAAAAGAAGTAGAAATCAACAAATAAATGACTTAACACTACAGCTCAAAGCCCTAGAAAAAGAAGAGCAGACCAATACCAAAAGTAGTAGAAGACAGGAAATAGTTAAAATCAGAGCCGAAATTGAAACAAAAGAAACAATTGGAAAAATTAACAAAATAAATAGTTGGTTCTTTGAAAAAATAAACAAAATTGATAAACCCTTAGCCACACTAACAAAGAGAAAGAGGGAGAAAACTCAAATTAATAAAATTTGGAATGAACAAGGAAACATCACAATCGACACGATTGAAATACAAAACATAATTAGAAGCTATTTTGAAAATCTATACTCCAACAAAACAGAAAACCTCGAAGACATCAACACATTTCTAGAGACATATGAATTACCTAAACTGAATGAGGAAGACATATGCAACTTAAATAAATCAATTTCAAGCAATGAAATAGAAGTGGTCATCAAAAGCCTACCAACAAAGAAAAGTCCAGGACCAGATGGGTTCTCAGCCGAGTTCTACAAAACCTGTAAAGAAGAGCTCATTCCAATACTCCTCAAAGTATTCCATGAAATAGAAGAGGAGGGAACCCTCCCAAACTCGTTCTATGAATCCAATATCACCCTGATACCTAAACCAGACAGAGACACATCGAGGAAAGAAAATTTCAGACCAATATCCTTAATGAACATCGATGCAAAAATTCTCAACAAAATTTTAGCAAATAGCATACAAATATATATTAAAAAGAGAGTGCACCACGATCAAGTGGGTTTTATCCCAGGGATGCAAGGTTGGTTCAACATTCAGAAATCAATAAATGTCATTCACCATATCAACAGACTTAAAGTTAAGAATCACATGATTATTTCAATAGATGCAGAAAAAGCATTCGATAAAATAAAGCACCCCTTCATGCTCAAAACACTAGAAAAAATTGGGGTAGTGGGAACATTCCTTAACATTATAAAGGCCATCTACACTAAGCCCATGGCCAGTATCATTCTAAATGGTGAAAACCTGAAAGCGTTCCACCTAAAAACTGGAACAAGGCAGGGATGCCCTCTTTCACCACTTCTATTCAACATCGTCCTTGAGACTCTAGCCAGAGCAATTAGACAAATCAAAGAAATTAAAGGGATACGAATTGGAAAAGAAGAACTCAAACTATCCCTGTTCACTGATGACATGATTATATATTTAGAGGAACCTGGAAATTCCACCAGAAAACTTTTAGAACTCATAAGTGAATTCAGTAAAGTAGCAGGTTACAAGATCAATGCTCATAAATCCAATGCATTTTTATACATAAGTGATGAATCTTCAGAAAGAAATTAGGAAAACTACCCCATTCTCAATAGCATCGAAAAAAATAAAATACTTGGGAATCAATCTCACAAAAGAGGTGAAAGACCTCTACAATGAGAACTACAGAACACTAAAGAAAGAAATTAAAGAAAACCTTAGAAGATGGAAAGTTCTCCCATGTTCCTGGATAGGCAGAATTAATATTGTCAAAATGGCCATAGTACCAAAAGTGCTATACAGATTCAATGCAATTCCAATTAAAATCCCAATGATGTACCTTGCAGAAATAGAACAAGTAATTATGAAATTCATCTGGAAGAATAAAAAACCTAGAATAGCTAAAGCAATCCTCAGTAGCAAGAGCGAAGCAGGGGGTATCGCAATACCAGATTTTCAACTCTACTACAAAGCAATAGTAACAAAAATGGCATGGTATTGGTACCAAAATAGACAGGTAGATCAATGGTACAGAATAGAGGACATGGACACAAACCCAAATAAATACAATTTTCTCATACTAGACAAAGGGGCCAAAAATATGCAATGGAGAAAAGATAGCCTCTTCAACAAATGGTGCTGGGAAAACTGGAAAACCATATGCAACAGAATGAAATTAAACCCCTATCACCATGCGCAAAACTCAACTCCAAATGGATCAAGGACCTCGGAATCAGACCAGAGACCCTGCATCTTATAGAAGAAAAAGTAGGTCCAAATCTTCAACTTGTTGGCTCAAGATCAGACTTCCTTAACAGGACTCCCATAGCACAAGAAATAAAAGCAAGAATCAACAACTGGGATAGATTCAAACTAAAAAGCTTTCTCTCAGGAAAGGAAACTATCAGAAATGTGAAGAGAGAGCCTACAGAGTGGGAGAATATCTTTGCCAACCATACTTCAGATAGAGCGCTAATTTCCAGAATCTATAAAGAACTCAAAAAACTCTACACGAAGAATACAAATAATCCAATCAACAAATGGGCTAAGGAAACCTACAGACACTTCACAGAAGAAGATGTACAAGCAATAAACAGATATATGAAAAAATGTTCAACATCTCTAGTAATAAGGGAAATGCAAATCAAAATTACCCTAAGATTTCATCTCACCCTAATTAGAATGGCAATTATCAAGAACACAAGCAACAATAGGTGTTGGCGAGGATGTGGTGAAAAAGGAACACTCATACATTGCTGGGTGGTTGCAAATTAGTGCAACCACTCTGGAAAGCAGTATGGAGATTCCTCAGAAAGCTCAGAATTGAACCACCATTTGACCCAGCTATCCCACTCCTTGGCCTGTACCCAAAGGACTTAAAATCAGCATACTACAGAGATACAGCCACATCAATGTTCATTGCTGCTCAATTCACCATAGCCAGATTGTGGAACCAACCTAGATGCCCTTCAGTTGATGAATGGATAAAGAAACTGTGGCATATATATACAATGGAATATTACTCTGCAATGAAGAATAATAAAATTATGGCATTTGCAGGCAAATGGATGAAATTGGAGAATATCATGCTAAATGAGATAAGCCAATCTCAAAAAACTAAAGGACGAATGATCTTGCTGATAAGCAGATGAGGACATATAATGGGGGTTGGGAGGGGTTAGCATTAGGTTTAGGGTTAGGTTTAGGGTTAGGGATAAGGAGAGCAGTAAGAATGAAGGAAAGAAGGACTGTATAGATTGAAAAGAGAGGTGAGAGTGGTGGGGGGGAAGGGAAAAAAATAATGAATCAAACATCATTGCCCTATGTAAACGTATGATTACACAAATGGTATGCCTTGACTCCATGTACAAATAGAGAAACAACATGTATCCCATTTGTATACAATAATAATAAAAATTTTAAAAAAATTAAAAAACGAACAGAAGAAAAGCAACAAACGACAGGAACAAATGCATAGTTTTCAATAATAATTAATTCTCCAATTAAAAGATACAGACTGACTGATTAAGAAAACAAGTTCCAAAGACATTCTGACTGAAACAAACTCACTTCACCTGCAAGGCCATACACAGACTGAAAGCAAAAGGAAGGAAAATGACATTCTAAGGAAATGGAATGACAAAACAATCAGGAGTAGCTATACTCATATTTGACAAAACAAAGATGGTAAATACTTTAATAAAGGGAATAATTCATTAAGAGGAAATGATTATAAATATATATATATATATGTATATAAATATATATGCCTCAAACATCAAAGTACCCAATTTTATAACACAGATAATACTGAACATAAAAGGGAAAGAATGACCCCTATATAATAATAGTTGATGACTTCAGTACCCTGCTCTCACCAATAGATAGATCATGCAGATAAAAATCCAACAAAGAAATGTCAACGTTAAGTTATATTATCAATCAAATGGACTGAACAGACATCTACACCACATTCCACTGAACAGCTGCAGAATACATATTCTTTCCATCAGCATGTGGAACATTTTTCAAAACAGATCATGTGTTAAGCTATAAAGCAAGTCTTAACAAATTTAAAAATATGAAATAATTTCTTGCATCTTCTCAGATCATAATGGACTAAATCTAGAAGTCAACAGTATGAGAATCTACAAAAGTGAACCAAAAGTCTTCTAATCAAAAAAAAGTTAATTATCAAAACAGACACTTCTCAAAAGAAGATATACGAATGGCTAATAACTATAGGAAAGATGCTGGAGATCTTTACCCATCAGGGAAATGGAAACCAAAACTACATTGAGATGCCATCTCACCTCAGAATTGTTACTATAAATTAATTCATTAATTAACAAATGCCAGTAAGGATGTGGAGAAAAAGATACTTTCTACTCTTGATGGGAATGCAAATTAGTACTACAACTATGGAAAGCAACATAGAGGTTCCTCATATCACTAAGAATAGAACAATCATATAATACAGCTATATCACTCCTGGGTATTTATTCAAAGGAAATGAAGTCAGCATACAAGAGTTACCTGCATAGCCATGTTTATAACCAATCACAACAGCCAAGATGTGGATTCAACCTGGGTCCCTGACTACATATTAAAATGGATAAAGCAAACAGAGTACAAATATAAAAAGAATTATCACTCAGACATGATGGAGGATGAAATTTGGGTCATTTGTAGCAAAGTGGATAGAACTGGAGGTGTCATGTTCAGAAAAATAAACCAGATACAGAAAGACAAGTATTGCATGTTTTCTCACATATAAAATGGAAATAATTAAAAAGAAAGAGAAAAAAGGTGAACTGAAAATAGAAGATGACTATTAGCGCAGAGAAAGGGAGCCAGGGAGGTGGCTAGAGAGGGTATGAGTAAGATAGACATGATCAAAGCATGAAACACACATGTATGAAGGTATCACAGTGAAATCCATTAATTTATACAGTCAATGTGCATTAAAACTTAAATGTTTAAAAAGAAAATAATGTTGGCATCTTCTTAAAGATCCTGATAGTTGCACTGTTTTTTTGCCTTTGTAAAATCATCCCACTCTAGTATACAAAGTTCGTGGCCCACATGTGCCTGTGTTAAGGCATCATTGCTCAACAGTCATGCAATTTCCCATTCCATTTTCCTTGCCATCCTCAGATCCTTGGAAACAACAGACTCATCATGTATTTCTTGAAAGTCGGCATTTTTTTTCTTTTCTAACATCAGATTGTTTTCAACGGTGGTTATGACTTATACATCAGGGGTCTTGTTTATAGGCAATCCACATTTTTTCACATAGCATTGCAAAATATTCCCTAGTAGTCTTGCTAGTGCCTTCCAGTGTTATAGAAAGAACAGAACAGCACCCCAAATGTGAGTATTCTAGGTTAACATTTCCTGAGCAGTTTTCCCTACTCCTTCCACTGTGTAGGGGCTTCTTCTTCCATGGCCCATCTCTGCAAAAGAAAGAACAGTGGCTGCAATATGGGGTAGGAAGTAAAATGAAAAACACTATCAATGAAGGACAGAAAAATCAAGAAATGTAAGCTCTTTTAAGGAGTGTGATCTGAAAACATACTTTATAAACCATTGACATGAGTGCCTTCTAATAAGGAAAGGCAGGTCATATACTAATGAACAAGAGGAAATTTAGGATTAACTTTACACCCAGTTACCTCAGATATTTATAGGGTACCATGTGCAAGGAAGTGAGGTCCTCCAGTCCAAGTTCAAGGCACTGGATCATACTGTTCTCTTAAAATTCATTATTCACTTAGATAGATCTGACTTCTGGAATCCTGACCCAGCAAAAATGAAAGGAAGGAATAAATGAGAAGCACACAACTGAAGTGATTCAGTGGAATTTCCTAAATAAGAACTCTTCCCTAACAGCACCTAAAGGTTTTCAAGAACATCAGCCCCTGCCTTTTCTGTTGGTCATTTACTGCACAGAAGAGAATGTGCAGCCCATCAGAAACCAAACGGGAAGCATGAAGCGACACTGAATTTCAAAAGAAGAGCTACTCCCAAGGGGTAAAGAGGGATGGAGAAGAAAAGAGCAGCTTGAAATTTTAAAAGCAGAAACACTAGGCAAGGTCCTACCTTTCTCTCGCCATCTCCAAATTTTTTTAGTAAAATAAAATTTCAATTGGAATTAAATAAGACACCTGAATCTGGTTCTTTCTGGACTATGCCACAAGGGACCCATTTGCTGCACTGGACCTGAACTGAAGGTTTTGCCTTAAGTTATCTGACCCAGGGAGAAGAGAAAGAATCAAAGGAAATTGAATCTACACATTTGAGCTACTGGGCTGGTATAGGATGTTGAACTTTCTTGGGCCAAATAAAGTAGCAACAGTGAATTTTCTAAAGGAAAATTTCCCCTTGGAAGAATTAAAATAAAGGAACACCAATCCTCTGGAAAATAATGAAGTGCAAGAAAGGACATCAGGAGCGTCACATCGCAGAGGCAAGTTGACATAGGTCTCTCCCTTAGTCATACAGGAAACTACTGAACACCTAGCATAGTCACCCAAAGGCTGTTGTCCTTGGTCCTGCATCAAATTAACCCCATGATTTCAGTCAGCATCTCTGCAAATTGTGACATTGTGATATAGTTCAATGCTCAAATAAAGCTATTCTTTTTTTTTTTCTTTTTTCCTTTTTGCAGTGCTGGGATCAAATCCAGGGCCTTGTGCATGACAAGCAAGCTCTCTACCATTGAGTTACTCTCCTAGCCTTAAGACTGTCCTTAATTAGAATTAAATTAAAAATATCAGTCAAGGTGGGAAGGCATTAAATCAAACAGTAGTATGAAAAAAAGTTAGTTCAAAAAATAAAAAATAAGGTGAATTGAAATGCAGCACAGAAGGAAAACAGTGATTTAGTTGGGATGGCAGAGGTCTATAGATTATAAATACCAACATCTTATCTCTTATCTTTCATAGATAAGAAAAATGATACTTCCACTTCTTTTTTTTTTTTTTTTTGGTATCAGGAATCAAACCCATGGACTCAATCACTGAGTCACATCCCCAGCCATACATACATAGGGCGCTATATATTTTTTTTTCTTTTTTTCATTTTGAGATAAGGTCTCCCTAAGTTGCTTAGGGCCTTGCTAAGTTGCTGAGGCTGGCCTTGAACTTAGGATCCTCCTACCTCAGCCTCTCATGCCACTGGGATTGCAGGCATGCACCACTATGCCTGGCTACTTCTTTCTTATTTTCTTCCTAACCACTTCATCACTTCCAAAGTATAGATGGGGTCCTGGCCATGAAGGTTAAAATGTATTACTTTAAAATTCACATTGATCTTGAAAAGAGATGTCTTTATCCCCATATTAGTAAGGGAAACATTGTTCAAGATATTACTATAAAGATCATGCAACAAGGTTAAATGTATGTATTTGAACCTTTAAGTGTCTGACTTTGAGTCAATGTTCTCTCTTTGCAAATAGCAGAAAATGTCTTCAGTGCTGTTTTGCTGGGGGTATTTGCAAGAAAAATTAGGAAGTGCTCCATGCCCACTGTAATGTTATAGCTTAAAATAAAGTGGGAAAATTCAATAAACACCAACTCCACCAAGCTATTTGTCTCTAATTTTAGAATGCCTACAATAAAACAACAACAGTAACAACAAAAGTGACTGCTGTCATCACCTGCGCTGTTGGAGTGATGGCTCCACATTTGTAAAACAAGGAAATGTGGTGATTATTCAAGGACTGTGCTTTTTATGCACAAATTGCCTGCCTGCTTGTGATAAAAATGAGCTGACAGCCCTTGGCTGTTTTCACATAAAATTCAGGACCAGAATGTCCCTAGTTAAAGACAGGCCTCTCTACTTTTAGCCCAGATGTATTTTTCCCCCCAATGTAGGAATAGGAATTTTTTAAGACTCAGCAACTTCCACCCATCTTTTGGAGCTCTCTCACACTTTTTTCTAGCTTTTTTCGGGGGGGGAGGGGGGATGGGTATCACCTATGAACAGAAAATGGCACAAATCATAAGGGTAAATTTTCGAAAACTGTAAACACTTTCGCCTATTAGAAAAACTGGCCAGATCAAGAACAGACTATTAGAAGTAACCTAAGCCCTCCCTGAGACCCAAATCTGTCATGACCCCTCATCATCATTAAAGCAAACCACTATTGTTAATTCTTCCACCATAGAGTAATTTTAACTGTTAGGAACTTCATAGAAATGGCAATCATACAGCATTTACTTTCCTGTATCTTGATTTATTTCATTCAATACCATATATGGGTAATTCACTAACTAGCATTGCTAAATTTAGTCATATATTCCCTAGTAGGAATATACCAGAGTGTATCTCTCTACTCTACTATTGTTAAATATATGGGTTATTTCAAGCACACAGATATTTCAAATAAACCTACTGTGAACATGCATGAGTGGTTCAATGTACATACGCACACGTGCTTCTTGTGTATATACCCAGGAGTGGAATTGCTGATTCGTAGTACATGTGGCTGTTCACCTTTAGCAAACACCTCAAATATTTCCCCAAAGCACAAATATCTTCTAGCCAAGAATTTAAGAGTGTTCCTTGGATTTCATATTCTAACCAACACTTGATGTCTCCAGTCCTCTTGTTTATTTGGCAAAATGAATTTTAACTTTTCTAGTGGAATAGTAATAAATCTCACTACAGTTTTCATTTTAACCCGTGAAGACTGACCAAGATGTTCCCACTTGGCCCTCAGCTTGATTGAACTTTAGACAGATTTCTTTCTGATGATAGGCCACAGAACTCCTCTTGCTTGGAGCATTTCTCTCTCTTCTGATCTACTTTCAGTCTCTTGCCAGGTTTACAACCCAGGAATATCTTTCTCGAAAACTTGAGAGCCATTCTTGACACTGTAAAGATCAAGAAGGTTAGACTCCACAGTCTCTGTGGGAGGTAGGAGCCCATTAGCCAACACAGAATGCCTAATCACACTGACCATCCTCTCTCTCTAACGTCCTCTGACTCTTTTCCACCAGCTCGCCCCAGTGCTTAAAACTCTCCTGTCTTCTGTTTCAGTGGAGTTGAGTTTAATCTCTCTCCCCCATTGCAATACTCTTGAAAAAAAAGTCTTGCCTATTTGTCTCCATTCAGTGCAATCTTTCTTTGACATGACTAAAGAGGTAGAACATTTTTAAATGCATTTGTTGAACACTCAGACACCTTTTCCCCAATTTTCCTATTGTCTCATTAGTTACAATTTGTAGGTTGCTCTTATTCTTGCCTGGTTTTGAGTTCTTTGTCTATTAGTGTATTTCCTCCACTGCACTGTGAATTGATTCTTTAAGGGTCAATTGCAGACATTTGCCTCTGGATATGAGGCACTTCTAAAGGAAAGGGGCAGCTGCCAAACCTCAAGGAACTTAGCAGAGTTGACCATACTCTACTACGGGCCCAAGTTGAGTTTCCAATTTCCTTACAACTAAATTCTAGTCTTCTATTTTTCATATCATGAGATCATCCCCATTTTCTCATTTTGTATTGTCACAAAGTCTCCACTTGGCAACCATGGACCCAGTTCGCAATCACCATCCATTGCATTGTCCTGGACTTATCTGTCTATGAGTCTTATATGAGTGGCTCAGAGCCAAAACTCTATCTGCTGGAGTAATCATTTGTTTGCTGTAGGGAAACTGGTTTTCATCTGAGCCTGGTGCCCAAGAGTAATTAAAACATGTATTTATTTTAGTGCATGGAGCCAGATTCAATTAAGATTCTTCATATAGATGTCATTAATTAAGAAGTAAGTTGTCTTACCTAAAAGTCTGGTAGAAAAATAAGTTAAAATCAGAAGCAGTCATTGCATAAGAAAGAAATATGGTTTTCCCTTATACAAGTAAAAAAAAAATTCCAATTTATAATAAAAAGGAATATAAGTCAAAACAAAACAGATATCATCTCTCACCTATCAAACTGGCAAAAATTAAAATGACTAACAAGCTTGAGTCATTCTGTTGGTGGAGACTTGAGGTAACAGGTATATTCATACACCACTGGTGGTTGTAAACAAAAATGCAACAACTTCAATGTTCTTTCAAGGGGAAATTGACAATGTCTGCAGTGTGTGTGTGTGTGTGTGTGAGAGAGAGAGAGAGACAAAACATATATTTACCCTTTGGCACAGATATCCCACTTCTGGAAATTTTCCTTGAAGTTTCAGCTCTCCAACCAATAACAAAATACACAGATGAAATTCACAGTAATAATTAAAATATGGAAAGCAAACAAAAATAAAGCAACCTATCCTTAGTAAAGTGGTCTGAATAAGTCACATCCACATAGTGGAGTACTTCAGTCATCAAGAATGAAAAAGTATCTTTAAAATTGATATGTATTTGTATCCACAGTGTATTTTTAAGCAAAAAGATTAAAGTGTAAAGGAACACATATAGTCCACTATATCTTGTGTAAGAAACATGACAAAGGGAAACTAAGCATATATTCAAAAGTATATAGTTGGGTCTGTGGTAGTTCAGTGGTAGAGTGCTTGCCTTGCATGTGTGAGTCACTGGGTTCAATCCTCAGCACCACCTAAAAATAAATAAATAAAATAAAGATATTGTGTCCATCTAAAACTAAAAATAATTCTAAAAAAGTATATAGTTGATTAATGTATTTATCGACATACTATATATTCATCATTATTAATCAATTTGATTAAAAATACAAAATTAAAACTATATATATTACATATATGAATGTATATATTCTCTTTTGTAGTTTTTTTCAAAAGTAAACATAGAAGGCTAAACCAAAATCTAATGAAAACAGTTACATATGGGAATATATGGGAATAGGTTGGAAAGGATAATTCTGGGAATGAGATAACTCTGAGTTCAACTTGATATATATTTTCATGTTGGAATCACATAAGTATTTTGCAAATTCAAAAATAAAATTAATTTTATAATATGAAAAGGAGCACCATAAAATTGAATACAAACAGAAACCAATGAACTTAATATCTATCACATTAATAAAGGAAAATGCACACGGGGAAGATAATTAATTAAATAATTTTTGAACATAGTAACTTGACTTACAACTCTAGTAGAATATATTCTAAAAACAACAACAATTACAAATCACAAAGAAATCTTGAACTTGAATTAATATCTAATTTTTAGCATTGGTATTGATGTAGTATTTCTAAAAATGGGATGTATTATAGATAGGATGGAACAAATAATATATAATATATTGTAGCAAGCCTGGTTATCATTCAGAAAAGGGAGTTATGAATATGGAATGGATGGAAGAAGGTCTGGAAAAAGTTGTAATGTTAAAATTGAATTCTAGATATTATTATAAACTCAAATAATTTACAAAATATTTTCCTAGTTTTGTATAGTGAATAAACCTAGAGTAGAGACTGATAAACTTTTTTTTTTCCTGTACAGAGACACATTTTAAAACTTAGGGCTTTGTTTGCAATATATGTTCTCTGTTGCACATTCTTTGTAGTGTTTTTGGTTTATTAATTGTCTCTTTAGCACTTTTAGTTTTTGTTTGCTTACATGTTTTTCATTATTGTTGGTTTTTTACAAACACATTAAGTTTTTAAAAATAATTCCTGTTCCTAAGCTGTACAAAAACAAGCCACAGGCACCTTAGGTGCTTGTTTGCAGATCCTAGGCCTAGAAGCAAAGACACAGCAGTATCAATGGACATACCTAGCCCTCAGTTCTTGGTTTCTAAATACTATTCATGTCTTAAATGATCTCGTCTCTTTAGAGAAACAAATAATTCCAGATCAAGGACCTGTTCAGCATGAGATAATCAAGGGACATCTCATTTAGAAAGAAAAAAAAATCACCAAAGACACAAGTGTTAAATTTAGTACAATTAGAGCATGATGATATAACACACTGGGGGTGGGGGCAGAAGGGGGAATCTGTGAGTGATACTCAAAAGAGAAATGGCACAATTACAAAATTACCATTTGGCTATTAAAATGTGTTTATTAATTCAGGCAGGGATCATCAATAACAAACAACTAACTTAAGTTTGTTGAGGCAGCCATAAAGTATAATCCTCCAAGAAAAAACAACTCCCATGTAAGTATAAAGTGAATATGTATCAGGAATGTTATCCTAAAGAAATTGGAAAGATGGCAGATTAGAGGAAGTCTGCATTTCCAGTTGCTCCATGGCTTGGAATTCAAGCAGCAGGAATACTACTTCTCAGCAAGGTGCTGACAATCTATGGGACACTACAAGTCACAGGGTAGAGAATCTGCTTCAGAGTTAAACAACCAAGAGACAGTGCAGCTTGCTCAACAAATGTCAGTTATATTTAAATAAAGAATAGGAGACAAAAACCCCAAATTAGGAACCAAGCACTAAGCAGGAATGGTCAGTGAGGGAGGGGCTCATTCCATGGACTTCAGTTCCAACAGCAAAAAAGAGAGAATTAACACAAAAGTTGTGGATATCACACCTATGAGGGGTCTCAATCTAGATCATCGTGGGATTCTTTGACAAGAGAAGGCTGTGCACTAAAAAGACCCACACATAGGAGTGGAAAAAAATTCTTACCAACAGATGCATAAAAGCCAATACATTAAATATGAAAAAACAAGATAACATTAGGCCTCCTAAGGTTCATAATTCAAAAGCAAGTGATTCCAAGTATTGAAATGGATGAAATATCAGATAAAGAATTCAAAAGAGTGATAACAGAAATGATCAACAAATTCCTAGACAACACTGAAAAATAATTGAATGAATTAAGTCAGTACTGTTATAAATGAGAAATTCAATAAGGAGATAGAGATATTGGAAAAGACCCAAACTGAATATATAAGAAGATTATAAAAGAACTCCAAAAACTCAGCACCAAAAAGACAAATAACCCAATTAATAAATGGGAACATGCACTAAATAGACACTTCTTAAAAGAAGAAATTTAAATGGCCAACAAATATATGAAAAAATGTTCAACATGATTAGTAGTTACAGAAATACAAACCCAAACTACAGTAAGATTTCATCTCAGTCCAGTCAGAATGGCAGCAATTAAGAACACAAATATTAAATATTGGAGAGGGTGTGGGGAAAGGGAAATACTTTTTCAGTGTTGGTGGGATTGTAAATTAGTACAACCACTACAAAAATAAGCATGAAGTTTCCTCAAAAGACTAGGAATAGAACCACCATATGACCCAGCTATACCACTCCTAAGTATCCTAACAAACTTAAGTCAGCATATTATGATGGTACATACATAACCATATTCATAGCAGCACAATTTGCAATAGCCAAACCATGGAATCAGTTTAGGTGTGTGTTAATGAATGATTGATAAAGAAATATGGTATATACACACAACGGAATTCTATTCAGTCATAAAAAAGAAAAGAATTATGTCATTTTTCAGGAAAATAGATGGAACTTGGAGAATATATCTTAAGCAAAATGATCAATACTCAGAAAGTCAAGGGTCATATGTTTTCTCCCATATGTAGAAGCTACAGAGGGAAAAGAGAAAGAAAGGTGGGAGAGGGATCTCACGCAAATCAAACAGATCAATAGAACAGTGTAAAGGGACCAGGCAGAGGGAGGCAGGGAAGCAAAGGGGAAATACTGGGGAATGATATTGGTTAAATTATCTTGTTATATTGTGTGCATGTGCAAATATGCAATAATGGATCCCACCATTATGTATAGTTATAATACATCAATAAAAATACAGAAGATTCCAATGTAACTGTTAAAAAACTGTTGAAGATAGTCATATTGTTTCAAAGTAACCAGACTTACTTTTATATTAATAAAAAGCATAATAAAACTGCTATGGAAAGATCTAGACAGAAACACCTTAAACTAAATAATCATCTGAGTATCATCAGAAATTCAACATACTAGAATCCCATTGTCTTCTGATGGGATGTGTTGGGAAATCCAAAGCATCATCTATGTAGTATTCTTGCAACAAGTGTTTAACCTGAACCTAATCATGAGAGGACAAAGAAATAAGGCAGAGATGGAACATTATATCATTGACCCAAACATTTCAAATTAAGTCAGTGTCACAACAGCAGCATGAAATGGCAAGATTGTACTAGATTATTAGGAAAACAGAATAAGACTTCACAACAAAATGCAACAGCAATTTTCATGAATCTGATAGGGGCAACAAACGTAACATTTATATAGTACATTTTGGGGGCAACTGAGAAATCTTGAATATGGCCCACATACTAGATAAGATTACAAAAATTTTAAACTTCTTGTGTGTACCAATGATATGTGGGTAATTAGGAAAGTGGCCTAATTCTCATAAGATACTGCTGAATTACCTAAGGATTATGTGTCAGGATATATTCAATTTATATCCAAATGATTCTGCAATATGTATAAAAATATCAATATTTATGATTTTATTCAGCTTTTTCACTGCTGTGACCAAATGATCTGACCAGAACAATTGAAGAAGAGGAAAAGTTTATTTGTGGGCTCACAGTTTCAGAGGTATTAGTTCATAGAAGGCTGGCTTCATTCCTCCAGGTTTGAGGTGAGGTTGAACATCACAGTGGAGGAGCGTGGCAGAGGGAAACAGCTCACATTGTGATTAGGAAGCAGAGAGAGAGAGAGAGAGAGTCTCCACTCTCCAGATACAAAATATATACTCCAAAGCCATGCCCCAATTCCTACCTCCTTCAGCCACACCCTATCACTTCAGTTACCACTAAGTTAATCCCTATCAGGGTATTAAATCACTGATTGGGTTAAGACTCTTACAACCCAATCACTTCTCCTCTGATCCTTCTTGCATTGTCTCACATGTGAGCTTTTGGGGGACCCCATAACATATATTTATAGAAAGAAAAAGGAATAGTGATGAAATATTAGAATCACTAGCAGATAAAGGAAATCTGGGCATTCATTGCAGTTTTTGTTTTTCAACTTTATTGTAGGTTTGAAAATTTTTAAATGAAAGCAAAAGGAAGAATGTTTCCTACACCGCTTGTAAAATAGTATATGTTCAAGAGTACTTTAGAATCTAAAAGAAAACTTTGTAAAGCTTAAATACAATTCAGCAGGGAACTAATAGAATACATTATGTCATATCCATGTGATGAGATAGGTAGCCATGAAAATGTGAAATAGACCTTTATTTATGGAAGAAAATGTAATATATGACATATGGGGGAAGGAAGGAGTAAATAAATAAATTTGGGTGCAAAAAAGTGTGGATGGTGATCATTATTCCTGTTAAAACACAAAGTTTCTGGAAGAATATACAAGAAATTATTTATAGCGATTTCCCCTGGAGAATGAGACAAAGGTCAGGGAAAGAATTTTAATTTTCACATTTCATATTTCATTACTGTTATAATTTTGTTTACCATGAGCATATTATCACTGTTATAATAAAAATAAGTCTCCACTTCCACCCACCAAAAAAGTATAAGCTCTTACTCAACTGTATAAAATTCTTAAAACAGTAAAGTAAAACCATATATATTCTTTACTAGTTATTTTGCTTTGCTGATGCATTAGGTAGGCTTTGGTATTTGGGCAAGTTCTGTATGGTCAAGGACAGGTGTGGTATCAGTAGGTATGTACTGATAAAAGTTGATGCATAAGAACAGACCATGATATTGAACCATAACTACTGTCTGGTCAGATTAAATGTCATGAACATATTTCATGTCTAGATTCTGTGGATCTTAAAAATCAGAAGAGGAAGCATTGATTTCACCTTTACCAATTATTGAAAAGCCTTTGTAAACTGCAAATCTTAGTTCATATGTGTATTATTTTCATTTCCTTGGACTCTTAACCTGATTCAATAGTCAGAGCAGTTATTATGACCTCCATTATTTACAAATTATGAACACAAATTCAGAGAGAGCAAAGGACTTGTGCAATATT
This sequence comes from Sciurus carolinensis, assembly GCF_902686445.1. Lineage (NCBI taxonomy): Eukaryota > Metazoa > Chordata > Mammalia > Rodentia > Sciuridae > Sciurus > Sciurus carolinensis. The sequence continues at coordinate 34,214,866 of NC_062229.1, forward strand.
GGGTTCATGATGATGATATCAATTTTTTCCTCAATGTTCTTGGCTCTCCAAGAATTTGAAGTCAACAAATAAGAGTATCAGAGATATTTTCATCATGGAGACCAGAGCCTAAGAAATGTAGGAGAGGTTATAATCCTCATCTGGATTTAAAGAGGATTATGTGTTCCCTGTCAAGCTGGTTTTCCTTTGTTCACACATTCAGAATCATACTCTCAGATGAAACAAAGAATTTTCAACGTTTTCTAAGGGTTTGTAGAACATCTCAAGAGTTTGTATGCCAAGTCCCACAGCCATTAATAAGACTTTATCTCTATGTAATTCACATGAGAAGTTAAATAGCACAAGAATTAATAACATCACAGATTTGATGGAAACTTTTATCCATTCATATGTAGGTAAAGTCCAGTGAATCAAAAAAAAAAAAGTTTAAGCAAACAAAGTAAGGTGGTCAAGATATTTCATATTATGTGCATGAGTCAATAACATTAGCTAAGCCAGAGACAGTTAAGCTCTGAGAAAGAACTACTGGGACTATAATCAATATGTTACCTCTGACATTTGCAAACACCCTTTAGAATCAAAACACTATTTTAAAACCTTTTAATGTCATTTTATGAAGTTGGCTTGCCCTTTAAATGTCTTTTCATTCTACCTGAGAATTAAATTAGTTTCACGGAGGACCCCTTTTTGATTATTTGAACAGCAACTGGGGGGTAAGAAAAATATAAAGAAGACTCTTAACTTGCTCATAATAATCTATTGTCATTGTGACTACCACCATTTCCCTCTTCTGCTTTCTTCTCTTAATGATATGTGAAAGGTAGGGACAACTTTCTTCTCTGATGGAAGTCCCCTGCTTGAGAATAAAATAGAACTGGAGAGAAATCCAGATAAGAATCTTATGAGTAGGGCCTTGAGAGGTCCCTGGCACTTACGTGACACCCATTAACTCGATTCTCAGAGGTACACCTTCCTCTTAAAATAGTTCTGCAGACATAAATATCCATCTAGTGAACACAGAAAGGTGCAAGACCATGCACGGGTGTCACTGGAACTATGGAGAAGCCAGAAATAAGTAAGACAAAGGTTGGAGATGTTAGCTGTCATGGATCGTGGCTGAGACAAGCACAAGTACAAACGTGGGGGGAGATAGCTAGATGAGGGATGCCAAGTCCTACATCAGTGCATGAAGTTTGCTGCACCATGGCAGTTCTGGATACCTCTCAATTCACAGCAAAATCCAATATAGAGATTCAATATGTCTAGCCTCTGAAAGATGAAGCCAACAAAGGTCAAGATAAATTAGCTGGACTTCTTTAGCAAAATAAATCAGTATGCTTGGCTTTCAAGACAGGTTCCAATCAAGACCCAGAGTTCTGCCTTTTAAGTGCACAGCTAACACTAAGCCCCTCAGGACAGAAATTCTGGGGAGTCACCAAATGAATGAGTCAGAAGCACTATGCAGGAAAACCAAGTCAGAATCCATATCTAAGCCAACCACCATGATGGGATGTAATAACTTGAAGTTTCCTCCAGAATCTCAGGCTTTGTTCTGATAATAAAGCAGTGTAGATAATAAAGCGGTGTCTCTTGGGGCTGAGGTGGTTTTGTTTGAGTTGCTATAATAACAGCTTCTCTTTGAAAGCACAACCATGGGGACATATGGATGGTGACTACAAGAAAAGTAAAAAATTGGCTGCTAGAATGTCTTTTTTTGGGGGGATGGGGGTACTGGGGATCGAACCCAGGGCTTTGTGCTTACAAGGCAAGCACTCTACTGACTGACAATCTCCCCAGCCCCTAGAATGTCTTTAATTTCTGCTTTGTGATGAGGCCTGCTGCTCTTCAACTGAACGGTTTACATCTGTGGACATCTGTACTCCCCAGGTGAGCACCATTGAAGGTCAAGCCTTAACTGGAATTCATGGTAGAACTCAACACAACCCATAACGTTTACTATAGCTACTCAACTGGGTCAGAATGAATATCTAAGTGTCCTCGCCTGTAAATATCATACTCAGTGTCAGTTCCTGATCAGTGATAACCTTACAAATTAGTCAATCACCTTCCCACTTGCCTCCTACTCTTTGTTTATATGTTGATGATTTTGGGTTTTATAGATAGAATTTTTATTAAATTTTAAAAAGTCTGTTGGTGAGTCAAATACGAAACAGAAACACAAAAACGTGACATTAGATCTTTCCAAGAACAACAAGTCTCCCCAAGAAAAGGGAAGTCCCCTTTTGTCACCACACCCATGGTGGGAAGGACATGGCTGCTAGCAGCACAGGCTACAGGGAGGACCCACACTGAATGGTTTATATTTTGAAACAAAGAACATTAAAAGTCCTTGATTCTCTCTTCCTGTTATATATTGATAAGGAAATTAAGACTGGTTCAGGGACATAATAATCTTCCCAAATCTCCATAGTCAATTAGATAAAAAGAGGGTGAAATTTTCCTGATTTCATAATTCTCTACCCACATTATTACGTTGTGTTAGACAACTAACACAATCCAGGATTCTTGCATTTCAGCTACCATGAAAGTCAAATACATTCAGCATGTCTCCTGATAATAAGAGTCTTATTTAAAAGAAATAAAAAGAATGGAGGTAATCCATCCATTACTCCAAGATCTCTGCTATTAGGGACATCTTTATACCAATGATTTCCCTCTGAGTTCCCCATCATTCCATACAGTGTCTTTCAAACTAAGGTTGCCTGTCTGTCTGAAGCTTGCCTCAGCTGCATTCAGAACTCTGAGTAAAATTGTAAAACAGAAGAGCATAAGTTTTGGAATCTGCAGAAGTGAGTTTATAAGTCTAGATTCTGAGGCTCCATGTCAGTGTGACCAGACAAATCACTTGTGTCAGTTTCAATGCCATCATCTAAAATAAGAGAAACTGTTCATGATGACAGCCCCAGCACATTTATGTTTACCCATTACATGGTCGTTTTAAGTAGAAACTATGTACACACAATAGTTCTAGAAAACAGGAAGGATGCCACCAAAGCACCAGAAAACTGGAGAAAATTCTTGTGGGTAGAAAACAGATAAAACAGAGTAACAGGGAAAATGAAAGAAAGAAAACCACAACTTAAAATACCACAGTAGGAGCCACCTTTAAAATAGAGCCTCAAAAACACTTCAGAAACAATCCACCTAAGGCAAAGTAGAAACCTACTTGAGCCAATCATCAGGATAATTAAGTAGCTTCCTGGACAGAAGAGCAAAGGTCTTCTCAGGCCCCTCACACACTCGATGTTTAAAAAGCCTGTGCAGCAAGAAGATGTCAATAACACCAGGATGAGCTTTTTTCTAATGAAAGTAGACAATCTGCATGATTTCTGGAGTCTGTGAGAGAAGCATGGCAAGACAGAGACAACTGAGGAACTACACTCAGACAATCAGAAGAAAAACATGAAGTGCTTCTATCAGAGTTAAAACACACATACACACACACACTTAAAATTCAATCTCCAGAATAAAAAACTTCTTATTTGGGCTATTGTGATCCCCCAATTACAGATCTGTCAAAGATCTCTACCAAGATCTCTACCTGGACACCTTCTAGGGAAGTTGCTTATTAAAACACTCTATTGCATGCGTGGAAGTCAAAATCAGTTCTCCCATCCAAGAAAAAGTGGTGTTGGAGAAAAAAAAGTTACTCAGAAAATTTAAGCCTCCCGGGTATTCTAATCATTCTGTCTTTGTTTAGGTGTCCACAAAATCAGACTTAGGAACATGAGTACCAGGTAGTTATATGGGAGATGATCCCAGAAAGCAGGTGTGAAGAATAGTGAGAGTATAACAGAACAGAGCAACACAATTCAATAAAGAAGGGGTTATTTGAGGTTGCCCTTAGAGGCAACAAGGACTGCATCCTGCTGGGACCTTTTATGAACCATGTAATATACAACACAATTGTCCTCTTGAAAGACAGAAGGCTAAGGCATTTATTCACAACCCTCCCTCCACTATGGGTGAGATTGCTCCTAGAGGTATTACCCACCCCATATTTTCATGCTTTTATGGAATGAACTAGGTAAGCCATACTTGGGAGGCAGAAATGTAGAGAGAAGTGGCAAGTAATACAGGCAGGTCAGTGGCAATATGAGAGCCCTGTCCACCAGAACAACCAAAACCCAAAGGGAGTCACAGGACATGGCAAGGGACAGGCGAAGTGTCTGCCATAGTCATTCATAAAAGAACCAATTGATCATTAAGAATCCTGAGACAGTAAAAGAAAAAATATAAGATGATAAGAAAGTCCAAAATTAAAAAAGAATACCTGACCCCAGAAGTTTGATAGTTGATCAAGAAAGAGAATTTTTAGATTATTCTAAGTATTTAGAGAACGAATGAAAAACTGTTCCCTAAAATAAAATGTAAAAATAAAAAAAAAAGCCTTTGGGAAAAGAAAGCAAACAGAAAAAAAAAGAAAGTTTCAAAAAATTAAATATGCTATTATAAAATAAATTATACTTTTACTGAGTAAAAGGAGAGTAAGACTACACAGTAAGACTAAATGAGAAAAAAAATTTCCTCAAACTTAAATAATAGCACATTTCAGGAAAACCCAAAAAGCTAGCAACATGGGGGCAGGGCAGATCTTGACATTGTAACAACTCGGGCAATTTCAGAAGTCCTAGAACAAAGAAAACATTATAAAAGCTTCTAGTACTAAAGAGTCAAACTAACCAAATTTCTCATGAGCAAGAATGGATGCTAAAAGACAAAGCAGTATTTTTAAAATCTTCTGATTCTTAAACCTTGAAATAAATACACAACCAAACCATTAAAGAAGTATTTTGGTGAAATGCTTTTAAATCATACAAGCTCTCATAAAACATAAGAATCAGATAAAGCATGTATAGGGACTTAGCTTGACCTGACCGCAGCCATCTTGAATTGTAACTGCCATGATTGATCCTGAGTAATCCCCGTCTGTTTTTCCTACAACTCCAAGCATACTATAAATAGACAAACCATTAGAGTGGTATCTGGAACTTTATGATCTGAACCCTGTAACATGTAGATGGTCCTTGATATTAGCTCCGGATATACCAGATAGTTTCCTGCTTGGATGAATTCACTCTTGCTCTGGTCATTTTGTAATCCTCCTTCTGACCCAAGTCACAGAAACCCATTTATCTTACTTCCTCCCAAGACACACAGCTATTCATAAACTCCCACTAGATTGCATTCTCTGCAATCTTAGACCTGACTGCTCCTTTGGTCTCAGGGGATATTTCAACCAGTTCTCATATACTAGGACTGTTTTTTCCAGAAAACCATGTTTTAAAAGATACCTCTCAAAGAGTTACTCCAGGAAGAGAGTGTAATGTAAAAGGCAGAAGTTAACATGAGCTACAAGAAACAATGGCACTCAACAGAACCTTAAAAAATTCAAAGAAATAAATAAAGAGATAAGTGAAATCAGAAAATATTGGGTCTTGACATTTGAGTGTTCTGGGAGTGTCCACAGTGAACTTATTGACAGGAAATATAAAGTCCCCTTTATGAGACCAATCAATCACTTGGTTAAAAATGAGTAATAGTCACATCATCATGACTCTGGAAATACTATGTGAGGAAATTTCAATTTTAAAAATCAACCACTATTCAAAATATGAAAAACAATTCCAAAGGCACTAGAAGACAAATGTTATGAGCTTTGATGATATAAAAACTAATTTTTTTAAAAAAATCCAAAAGTTATTAGGTAAAAGAATGAAAAGAAATTAAAACAATTTTAAACTTCTTTAATTTTCATTCTATTTTTAGTTAATACATAATAATCGTCCATATTTATGGAATACAGTGTGCTCTTTCGATGCGTGTATACAATGTATAATTATTGAATTTGGGTAATTAGCATATTTATCACCTCACTTTTAATTTCTTAGTGATAAGAACATTCAAAATCCCCTCTAATGTATTCACTAAAGTTGTTAAATCAAGAAATGCAAATATGAATATGTATTTTATAGTTATGAAGGTAATTACATGGAGAAGCTAATAGTATAACTGAAAAGATTGAAGTATAGAGGCACAGTATAATAAAAGATGTTCCTAAGCTCTTCACCATTTTGTGCATAGAGTAGATTGGTGCAGTCTAAACTTGGTAACTCAAGAAACTGAAGCAGAAAAGAAAACATTTAAAATTTTAATGGGAACTCCCGAACGAATTAAAAGAGAATGCTTAAAAGGTATTTATCTCTGGAATGTAGTGCTGGAGGTAGAAGGAAGATTGATACTTTTTTATAACTTCATTTTAGATGACTTTCAACAACTAGATTTTCCCCGTGGTTAGACATTGTTTTTAAAAAGAAGACTGTAATAGAGACTCAAAACCTCACAAGTCTGCCAGCTACAAATGAAGTTTCCTGTCCTCACAGATGAATTTCTGTGATTCATAACAACTTAACCAGTGTCCAGGATTTGGGAGAACATACAACCCTGTCGTTTCCCACCCCCAAGCTGTGGCTTCATTTTGTATAGCCATCTTAATTCTACTTGTAATCCCCATGAAGTACAGGGACTTCTGTCATTTCTTATCTTTAAGCCTCTTTTATCTCTGCTGAATGCAGAAGGATTGCTTTCTAAAAGAGCCGATAGGGATAGAGAGAAGAACACAATAAGAAATGAGGAGGGTGTTGGGAATGAAAAGGAAAGACAATGATTAGGTTAAAATAATTAGATATTTATTCTTCCCTGTATAACTCGAAGGGATCAACATTTCTCTTGTGGTAATGGGAATTTTATATATCTCTAAATTACTTTAAGAAAGCCTGTTTTTGCTAAAAGTACATCAGATCCTGAAATATTCAATAATGTACCAAATCAAAAATTTATGAATTCAGCTTCTTACCTCAGGGACGAGACTCTGTTTTTAACCTTCTACATTCCTTGAGAGAAAGGGGAGGACACAGAACTCAGAAAATATTGAAATGAATAAATGAGTCTCTGGGTTAAAGTACAGCCCAGCTGGTTCTACGGGTTGGTATTTGAGCATGTGTGGACATCTCCAAAATCCCATTCCTCACCAGCAGTGAGGTAGAAAGGAAATATGATAAACATGATGTTCAAATCTCGATTCCCTCCAATAATAAAAATGATCTGACTCCTGAATAACCTGGTTTTCTACTCTTTGAGACTACAGGAATTTACTCTTGGGGAGAAAGGGGGTGGGAAGAAGGAATGGAGAGAGGAAGGGATGGAGAGAGGAAGGCAGTGGGAAGGAGTGGTGTACTGGCAACTCTTCTCCCACTTTGTTTTTTTGAAAAATGGTAACTAAACCCATGAAGTATCTTCAATCTCATTCTATTCTCACCTATATATCCCACACCTGCCTTCTGCCCCCTACACACGTACACACATACCAAGCTCCTGTTCCACTTCCACCACTGTGGACAAGAAGTATATCCATCCTAAAATCTCAATGACTTGAGAAGTGACATCACAGAAAGGTAAACTAAGAAGCTCCAAGTCCTAGTACCAAGGAAAGTCAAATTCATACAGAGCGTGAAGCAGGGCTTACCAGGAGCTAGAGGGAAGGGAGAATGGAGGGTTATTTAATGGGTACAGAATTTTAGTTGGGCATATGAAAGAAAGTTCTGGAGATGGGTGGTAGTACTGTTTGTACAGCATTGTGAATGTACTTAATACCACTCAACTGTACACGTAAACATTGTTAGAAGAGCAACTTTTATATTATGTGCAAGTTTACCACAATAAAATCAAGTGTAGTGATCTTAAGTTGATATATATAAGGCAAACTTTTCCACTGGCCTCCCTAGAGCCAGTATATATATAGCAGTGATGTTCTACAATAATTAATGTGCCAAAAAAAGGGTTGATATTTTAGTAGAGCAGGGCATGTACTATATATATAATGTGTGTATATATATATACACACATACACACACACACATACACACATATATATACATATATTATATATTATATTTATATTTAGCACCTCTGTCTAGCTTCATTATTTTCCTTTTAAGAGTTTGGAAACTGAAGGAGTACATTTCAGATGCCTTGAAAAGTTGACAAGAAAAAGAAAGAGAAACGGAGATAGAAAGACAGAGATAGAGACAGGCTAGACCTAGGACAGAATATTATTGTCACATCAGAAGTCTCAGAATGAGCTGGAGAATTAGGCAGATTGCATTCTCATTCCTAGCCCCGTGCTCTTGGGCAAGTCATATACCTCCTGAACACCAAGTCTTCTCATCTATAACATAGAAACTCATAATAATATCATAGGGTCATTATAAAGATTAAGTATATGCAAAATACTTAGCATAAGTGTCATGTCCTTCACACAAAATAAAATGTAAATGCTGCTGGCCTTGCCATTTTATGATCTTTTCTATTAATATTCTCATCTGATAATGCTCTTGTCCTATCCAGCAAATATGTCACAAACTACAGCTTGTGAAGACAAATCCAGAGCATTGGTAAACTTCTCAAGAGAAATTTGATTCTGGCAATTGAAACTCCATTAACTCTGAAGCAGAGTCCCTGCAAGCTGAGCTTCCTGGGACTCAGCTCACATACTGAGGCGGGTGAAGATTCCAAGAGAGTCACCAGGTGGAAAGATAAAATCTCAGACAGCAAGGCACAAGCAGCAGGTGGCGCCACCATGGCACAGGCTTCCTTTCTTGACAAAAGTTGCAATGTGGCTGGCCCCTCTGCTGCCTCCTAGACATTCTGTGGCTGTTTGAGGAAGGGAAAATGAAGGCCTTAAAATTGAAATAGATGTATGTTTCTCCATGGTACCAAAAAAGGAGGGGAGGAGGAATAGAATAAAATCATGGAAAGCAGTTTCAAACCTGGAAACCTGGTTCAAGTGGCAACCCTTGCTACAGCAGTGTGCTGCTAACGCAGTAGACACGAGCCACAGGTGGCTACATATATTTAAAGTACATTAAATTTAATTACATTTAAAGATCCATTCCTCAGTCACACTCGCCCATTTCAAATGTTCAGTTGTCACCTGTAGCTAACTACTGCTTATTGGGCACCATGGCAAAAGAAAAGGAATATTTTCATCATTGCAGAAAGCTCTATTAGACATTCCTTGTTCATAGTGAAAAGACAAAAAGAAAACATATTAATTATTTTAGCCAGACAAGTTTTCTTGGTTTCTTCTGCAAGGCTGTTGGTTCTTATGTGATGTGGTGTAAAGTCCACATGGGATTCAATTAGAACTGTTGGAAAACTAGCCTCTCTTGACCTGTATGACAGATTCTGCATCCCTCAATCAAGACACCACAAGGCAAGACCCTGGATGCCAGGCAACTGATGCAGGAGTTATTGGCAAGGAAGACAATTTTTCGGTGGGCTCTTTAACCTACAGGGACCCTCCACAGGTCACCTCAACCGTCTACCCTCTTTCAGGATGATATTTCCATTATGCCTAGCAGGTTGAACTCTCTAGGGTTCAGTTCTTTTGATGGAAAGGGTAAGTGTTACCTAAAATTCTGACTTTCCTTCTCTGGACATTCTTTCCCCAATCAAATTAATATCAAAATACCAGTATTAAAGGATCATTCATAGTTTTACTGCAGGCTAGAAGGTTTCAAGATGTTAATATGTAAAATATCAATAAGGTGACAACTTCACAAACTCTTCAGACAGTAAGAAACGTAGGGTAAAGTTAGAGGAATGGGTTTAATCAGACAAATCCCAAAGTTAGGACATTGTTCAAGAAAATTAACCTGCACTCTTAAAAACATCAATGTCCTGGGGTAATGAGGGATAATCGTTCAAGATTAAAGAAACATACCAAATGCAATGTATGTGTTTTGATTGGATGCTGCTTCAAAGATGAAAGAAACACAGTTGTAAAATCTCTTTGAGAATAACTGAGAACTGCTGATTATGGACTGGATATAATCTGATGGTGTAGAGCCATGTTATTATTTTTAATAATGATAATATCATTGTGGCATTGAAGGAGAATGTCCTTATTGTTAGAAGATGCTACATGAAATCATGAGGATCTCATAGTGTCTGCAACTATCAAATGCTAAAAAAAGGCATAAATATACAGAGAATTAAGCCAAATGTAACAAAATGTTAGTTAACTACTGAACCTAGATGGTATACAGATGGTCTCTGTTTTATTTTCGAACTTTTCTTTATGTTTGAAAATATTAAAAATGAAAGTTTGAGTCATGGGAGAACAAGAAAAGATTTCAGAAGAGCCAAGGTCTATAAGAGAAAAGGCATCAAAGAGAACAAAAACCCAGAGAGATGGAGAGCATAGAGTACTAAATGTCACATATTGTGCCCAGGAACAAGCCAAATCCAATCACATTGTTCTGTCTAGTATTTGTTGGGTGTTACAACATACTAAACTTCAAACTAGACACTTCACATTCATTATCTGAAGTAATTTTCACAATTTCCCTGAAACCAGAATTATTACTTCCTTTTTGGTTAATATTAAAAAAAAAAAAAACTGAGGTTGATAGAATTCGAATCATTTGGTTAAAGTTATGCAACTATTAAGTAGCAGATTTGGGATGTAAACCAAAACCTGTCTACTTCCGAAGTCCATGGTAATTTCCTTTTGTTAATTTAGATTTAATAGTAATTCTTTCTCCATTAAAATCAGCAATAAATGAGAAAAATTGAGTCTTGATTCCATAAGAGACACATGAAATACAGAGAGAGGGAGAGAGAGACAGAGAGAGAGAGAGAGAGAAAGCAGGAAGTCAAGGAGAAAATTGATTCTGGCTATCAGGGCTTCAAAATTATCTTAGGTCCCAGTTCTTAGGATTATATAGGTACACTGGGAGGTTCTCAAGTTACGTTGAAGTTATGGTATTCCTTATCAGGGAGCAGGGTGCCCCATGGACTGAGATCAGCTGTAGTACCTTGCAAGTCTAGAACAGGTTGCCACAATCAGTACTCTTCATCACCCTAGGAAGAGTCAAGGTCATTGCATCTATGTGAGGCACAAGTATTATCTCACTCATTATATTGGAATGTTTTTCTCTTTCTCTGACATGCTAGAAACTTCTTGATATCAATCATTGGATCATATGTCTGCATTTCTTATTTTTTTTTTATTATTGTAAACAAATGGGATACATGTTGCTTCTCTGTTTGTACATGGCGTAAAGGCATACCATTTGTGTAATCATAAATTTACATAGGGTAATGTTGTTTGATTCATTCTGTTATTTTTTTCCCCTTCCCACCCACCGCTCCCACCCCTCTTTTCCCTCTATACTGTACTTCCTTCCTCCATTCTTCCCTCCTCCCTAACCCTAACTCTAACCCTAACACTAACCCCTCCCACCCCCCATTATGTGTCATCATCCCCTTATTAGCGATATCATTCTTCCTTTGGTTTTTTGAGATTGGCTTATCTCACTTAGCATGATATTCTCCAGTTTCATCCATTTGCCTGCAAATGCCATAATTTTATCATTCTTTATGGCTGAGTAATATTCCATTGTATATATATACCACAGTTTCTTTATCCATTCATCAATTGAAGGACATCTAGGTTGGTTCCACAATCTGGCTATTGTGAACTGAGCAGCTATGAACATTGATATGGCTGTATCTCTGTAATATGCTGATTTTAAGTCCTTTGGGTATAGGCCAAGGAGTGGGATAGCTGGGTCAAATGGTGGTTCCATTCCATTTTCTAAGGAGTCTCCACACTGCTTTCCAGAGTGACTGCACTAATTTGCAGCCCCACCAGCAATGTATGAGTGTACCTTTCTCCCCACATCCTCGCCAACACCTGTTGTTGCTTGTATTCTTGATAATCGCCATTCTAATTGGAGTGAGATGGAATCTTAGGGTGGTTTTGATTTGCATTTCTCTTATTACTAGAGATGTTGAACATTTTTCCATATGTTTGTTGATTGCTTGTATATCTTCTTCTGTGAAGTGTCTATTCATTTCCTTAGCCCATTTGTCAATTGGATTATTTACATTCTTGGTGTAGAGTTTTTTGAGTTCTTTATAGATTCTGGAGATTAGCGCTCTATCTGAAGTATGATTGGCAAAGATTTTCTCCCACTCTGTAGGCTCTTTCTTTGCATTGCTGATAGTTTCCTTTGCTGAGAGAAAGCTTTTTAGTTTGAATCTATCCCAGTTATTAATTCTTGCTTTTATTTCTTGTGCTATGGGAGTCCTGTTGAGGAAGTCTGGTCCTAAGCCGACATGTTGAAGCTCTGGACCTACTTTTTCTTCTATAAGATGCAAGGTCTCTGGTCTGATTCCGAGGTCCTTGATCCATTTTGAGTTTAGTTTCGTGCATGCTGAGAGATATGGGTTTAGTTTCATTCTGTTGCATATGGATTTCCAATTCTCCCAGCACCATTTGTTGAAGAGGCTATCTTTTCTCCATTGCATATTTTTGGCCCCTTTGTCTAGTATGAGAAAATTGTATTTATTTGGGTTTGTGTCCGTGTCCTCTATTCTGTACCATTGATCCACCTTTCTATTTTGGTACCAATACCATGCCGTTTTTGTTACTATTGCTTTGTAGTAGAGTTGAAGATCTGGTATTGCGATACCCCCTGCTTCACTCTTTCTGCCAAGGATTGCTTTAGCTATTCTGGGTTTTTTATTCTTCCAGATGAATTTCATAATTGCTTGCTCTATTTCTGTAAGGTACATCATTGGGATTTTCATTGGAATTGCATTGAATCTGTATAGCACTTTTGGTAGTATGGCCATTTTGACAATATTAATTCTTCCTATCCAAGAACATGGGAGATCTTTCCATCTTCTAAGGTTTTCTTGAGTTTCTTTCTTTAGTGTTCTGTAGTTCTCATTGTAGAGGTCTTTCACCTCTTTTGTGAGATTGATTCCCAAATACTTTATTTTTTTCGAAGCTATTGTGAATGGGGTAGTTTTCCTAATTTCTCTTTCTGAAGATTCATCGCTTATGTATAAAAATGCCTTAGATTTATGTGCATTGATCTTATATCCCGCTACTTTACTGAATTCACTTATGAGATCTAAAAGTTTTCTGGTGGAATTTCCTGGTTGCTCTAAGTATACCATCATATCATCAGCAAATAGGGATAGTTTGAGTTCTTCTTTTCCTATTCGTATCCCTTTAATTTCTTTGGTCTGTCTAATTGCTCTGGCTAGAGTTTCAAGGACGATATTGAATAGAAGTGGTGAAAGAGGGCATCCCTGCCTTGTTCCAGTTTTTAGAGGGAATGCTTTCAGTTTTTCACCATTTAGAATGATATTAGCCATGGGTTTAGCGTAGATGGCCTTTACAATGTTAAGGAATGTTCCCACTATCCCTATTTTTTCTAGTGTTTTGAGCATGAAGGGGTGCTGTATTTTATCAAATGCTTTTTCTGCATCTATCGAAATAATCATGTGATTCTTGACTTTAAGTCTATTGATATGGTGAATGACATTTATTGATTTCCTGATGTTGAACCAACCTTGCATCCCTGGGATGAAACCCACTTGATCATGGTGCACTATCTTTTTAATATGTTTTTGTATGCGATTTGCTAAAATTTTGTTTAGAATTTTTGCGTCGATGTTCATTAAGGATATTGGTCTGAAATTTTCTTTCCTTGATGTGTCTCTGTCTGGTTTAGGTATCAGGGTAATATTGGCTTCATAGAATGAGTTTGGGAGGGTTCCCTCCTCTTCTATTTTATGGAATACTTTGAGAAGTATTGGAATGAGCTCTTCTTTACAGGTTTTGTAGAATTCGGCTGAGAACCCATCTGGTCCTGGACTTTTCTTTGTTGGTAGGCTATTGATGACTTCTTCTATTTCATTACTTGAAATTGGTCTATTTAAATTGTGTATGTCCTCCTCGTTCAGTTTAGGCAATTCATATGTCTCTAGAAACCTGTTGATGTCTTCGAAATTTTCTATTTTGTTGGAGTACAGATTTTCAAAATAGCTTCTAATTATGTTTTGTATTTCAGTCGTGTCTGTTGTGATATTTCCTTGTTCATTCCGAATTTTAGTGATTTGGGTTTTCTCTCATCTTCTCTTTGTTAGTGTGGTTAAAGGTTTATCAATTTTGTTTATTTTTTCGAAGAACCAACTATTTATTTTGTCAATTTTTTGTATTGTTTCTCTTGTTTCAATTTCATTGATTTCAGCTCTGAGTTTAACTATTTCCTGTCTTCTACTACTTTTGGTGTTGGTCTGTTCTTCTTTTTCTAGGGCTTTGAGCTGTAGTGTTAGGTCGTTTATGTTTTGAGTTTTACTCCTTTTATTAAATGCGCTCCATGAAATAAATCTTCCTCTAAGTACTGCTTTCATAGTGTCCCAGAGATTTTGATATGATGTTTCTTTGTTCTTGTTTACCTCTAAGAATTTTTTAATTTCCTTCCTAATATCTTCTGTTATCCATTCATCATATAATAGCATATTGTTTAATCTCCAGGTGTTAGAGTAGTTTCTGTTTTTTACTCTTTCATTTATTTCTAACTTCAATCCATTATGATCTGATAGAATACAAGGTAGTGTCTCTATCTTCTTGTATTTGCTGACATTAGCTTTGTGGCATAATATATGGTCTATTTTAGAGAAGGATCCATGTGCTGCTGAGAAGAAAGTGTATTCACTCTTCGTTGGATGGTATATTCTATAAATGTCTGTTAAGTCTAAATTATTGATTGTGTTATTGAGATCTATGGTTTCTTTGTTCAATTTTTGTTTGGAAGATCTGTCCAGTGGTGAGAGAGGCGTGTCAAAATCACCTAGTATTATTGTGTTATGGTCTATTTGGTTTCTAAAATTGAGAAGGATTTGTTTAACATACATGGATGAGCCACTGTTTGGGGCATAGATGTTTATGATTGTTATATCTTGCTGATTTATGCTTCCCTTAAGCAGTATGAAATGTCCTTCTTTATCCCTTCTGACTAACATTGGCTTGAAGTCCACATTATCTGAAATGAGGATGGATACTCCAGCTTTTTTCCTGAGTCCATGTGCATGGTATGTTTTTCCCCATCCTTTCACCTTTAGTCTATGGGTATCTCTTTCTATGAGGTGAGTCTCTTGCAGGCAACATATTGTTGGATCTTTCTTTTTAATCCAATCTGCCAGTCTATGTCTTTTGATTGATGAATTCAGGCCATTAACATTCAGGGTTATTATTGAGATATGATTTGTATTCCCAGTCATTTGGTTCATATTTAAAATTTTTGACACATCTTGGTTCCTCCTTTATTTGACAGTTCCTTTAGGATAATTCCTCCCTTTGCTGATTTGCTTCTTTGTTTTTTATCTCTTCCTCATGAAATATTTTGCTGAGAATGTTCTGTAATGCTGGCTTTCTTTTTGTAAATTTTTTAGCTTTTGTTTATCATGGGATGATTTTATTTCATCGTCAAATTTGAAGGTAAGTTTTGCTGGGTATAAGATTCTTGGTTGGCATCCATTTTCTTTCAGAGCTTGAAAAATGTTGTTCCAGGCCCTTCTAGCTTTTAGGGTCTGGATTGAAAAATCTCCTGATATCCGTATTGGCTTCCCCCTGAATGTAATTTGGTTCTTTTCTCTCACAGCCTTTAAAATTCTGTCTTTATTTTGTATGTTAGGTATTTTCATTATAATGTGCCTTGGTGTGGGTCTGTTGTAATTTTGTGTATTTGGAGTCCTATAAGCCTCTTGGACTTGATTTTCCATTTCATTCTTCAGATTTGGGAAATTTTCTGATATTATTTCTTCAAATAGATTGTTCATTCCTTTGGTTTGTTTCTCTAAGCCTTCCTCAATCCCAATAATTCTCAAATTTGGCCTTTTCATGATATCCCATAGTTCTTGCAGATTCTGTTCATGATTTCTTACCATCTTCTCTGTTTGTTCAACTTTGCTTTTGAGATTAAATATTTTGTCTTCAATATCTGAAGTTCTTTCTTCCAGGTGTTCTATCCTATTGGTTATGCTTTCTATGGAGTTCTTAATTTGGTTTATTGTTTCCTTCATTTCAAGGATTTCTGTTTGTTTTTTTTTCAATATCTCTAACTCTTTATTGAAATGATCTTTTGCTTCCTGTATTTGCTCTTTTAACTGTCGATTGGTGCTATCATTCAATGCCTGCATTTGCTCTTTCATCTCATCATTCAATGCCTGCATTTGCTCTTTCATCTCATCATTCAATGCCTGCATTTGCTCTTTCAACTCATCGTTTGCTTTCCTAATCATTTTAATTATGTACATTCTGAACTCCCTTTCTGTCATTTCTTCTGCCATGCTGTCGTTGGATTTTATTGATGTAATATCTAGATTTGTTTGGGGCATTTTCTTCCCTTGTTTTCTCATATTGTTCAGGAATCAGTGGGTCATTAAGATATTGCAGATTTCCTCTATCAACTTATAATGTCCCTGAAGATTGCTAGTATATCCCCTCTTATCCTTCAGTAGCCTGAAGTCTTGGAGGAAGTTGATAATGCAGAACTCCACGAAGAAGCTGCCCCTCTAGGGGTGGTGACCCTCAGGTGGCGTATATTCCCTGCTAGTGGGCAGAGGTGCCTCCACTTGTTGACCAATGGTCATCCAACGGGGAACTAGGCTGCGGGCTGAGGCAAGTCCTGTTTGTGCCTGTGTCTCTGGTTTTACCGTCCCTGTGGGAAAACCTCCCCCGGCAGGGAAGACTCACTCAGTGGGGACGTCTCGCTGGTCAGTTGCCCTCCTAGAGGTTCCCCTCAATCTACAACTACCACCTGGGCTGGGCTGTCTTCCTCTGCAATGATCCCAGGGGCCTGGACCTACCTCTTGGGCCTGGGAGCCTCACCCTTCGCAGGCGAGTCTCCTTAGGCTGCCTCTCCCTGAGAATCTACCCGCAGTCCTGGAAACTTCGCTCCGCCCCTAGGCGTGTCTCTGTGCGACTCTTCCAGCAAGAAGCCACCTAGCTCCTGGGACCCTGCTCTGCACCTAATCGCCTGGCTATGCGGCCCCTCCTCTGAGCCACCACCTGGAGCCCCGTACAATAGCTCCGACACCCAGAGACCCGCCACACACCTCCTCCTCCGGACAGCGGCCGGGTTTCTGATGCAGTCACTAGGAGCCCAAGCAATTCACTTCGCGTCTCCTCCTCCCGCCAACCGCCCGTAGCCCTAGGCAGTCACTCCAAGTCCAAGTGACCCGCCCTGTTCCTCCTCCTCCTCCTTGGGGTAGCCCCCCGGGTGTTCAGGAGCGGTGGCTCCGAGACCAAGTGACCCACCATGCTCCTCCTCCAGGCAGGCCACCGGTGTTCAGGAGCGGTCGCTTTTAGTCCAATCAACTCACCACTCACCTCCTCCTCTGGCAACCGCCTGTGGCTCTGATGCAGTCACTCCTAGACCAAAGGACCCGCCGCGCTTCTCCTCTTCCTCCGGGCAACCCCCCGGTGTTCAGAAGCGGTCGTTCTGGGTCTAAACAGCTCGCCACACAGCTCCTCCTCAGGCAGCCGCCCGCAGCCCCAGTGGTTGCTCCGAGTCCAAGCGCTGTGCTGAGCCGCCTCCTCTACGATGATCCCAGTTGTCCGTGTTTACCGCTCCAGTGGGGGGGGGGGGCGTCTCGCCGAGCAACTCTACTTCACAAAGTTCCCTGCGTTCCGGGGCTACCGCCCCATCCGGGATGCCTCCCCAAAGGGAGAGACTCACCCAGCGGCTTTGAGTTGGTCCCAAGTCTCTCACTATCTCCTCTTTTGAATCTTGTGTCCTGGAGCAACGTGAAATGCAGCCGCCCTCTAGTCCGCCATCTTGAAACTCCCCCTGCATTTCTTAATAAAATAAACTTTTCAATAAAATAATTTGGCCAAGAATCTCTTAAATTCTAATCGTTCTCTTTGAGCACCCACCATGAATCATTTTAGCATATTGTTTCTCTTCTGTAACTATAAGTACAACCCTATAAGCCTCTCATCAACAGTTATACCAATTTGGATTCTAAGCACAAGACCCAAAGTGTTGATGGTGGAGTCCATTCACAAACGAAGAACTCCTAAGACCCTGGGAATGTTAGATGCTTGGTGACTTCCACGGTGCTCTCCTGAAGGGAAGAGCCTGTCATGCACAATCCCTGCCTCTCTGTCTGCTTCACCCTCTTCTCCACACTATTGCTTCATTTTGCATAAGCTTGCTTTGCTGTACTTGTTAATTCACTGTAAAGTTTTAGTCTGTATCTTCTCCCTTTTTAGTTCAAGTTTTAATAGGACAATGACTAAGACTTTTACTTCTCTCCCTCCATGTCTAGCATAGTACCAAGCATATATTCTAATTTGGCTGAATGAAGGAACAGGTGTATATTTTGGAGTATATTTTGACATTTTAAAAACAGACCCCATAGACCAATTTACCATCTCCATATTTCCTAGTGTTGGCATTTCTATGACCCTTGATCAAGGCTAAGCCACTGATATCTTCTATCTATATTATTGCAACAACCTAAAACAATGAACTGGCACAGATCCCTTTTTTATGAAGCAACCAGAAGACTTTTTAAAAGCACAAATCATCTGATGTGGCATATGATAAATTTATAAATGTTTAATTCTTCATATTGGACTCAAATAAGTCCTAACAGAATATGAATAAGACCTAACTTGAATAGGACCCACAGAAGCTTGTCAATATCCTCACTGAACATTAAACCTATTCTCTCACCACTGTCTTCCATATTTACTCTCCTCCACCTACTTTGGCTTCATTCTCATTGTCAGAAACACTGTCCCCTGTAGTTATTATGTGCTTGCTCCTCATCTGTCAAGTCTCTCTTCAAGCATTACTACCTCAGAGAAGTCATCTTCAATTGCTTGTCCTTTTTTTCCTCTCCTTTATAGAATCAATAAAAAAAATTAAATTGTTTTGGTTTACTTGTTTGTTTTCTGTCTCCACCACCAAATAGTGAACTTCATGAGAGCAAGCACCATGTCTATACTCTGCACCTGGTACACTCTACAGTTCATGATACACACTTGAGTCTACATGGCCATTGAAGGCCATTAAAGAGAAAGAACAGTTAGCACATGTCATATTTGGTCAGTGAAGAGGAAAAGAAAAGAGGTCTCGACTGAGTGGGATACAATTTAGGAATATTTATTCACCTGTAGAAGCTTTTCTTCCTTCCTTCACCAAACACACATAGGAATAATGGTGGTTTATGCCCTAAACAATAAAATATTTGGGGAAAATATTAATATATCATGTCATAAGGCACCAAATCCATTCTCTGGCAGTTTATCTTTCCTCTCTTCTAGAAACTTCATGTTCCTAGGCTATCATTTCAGTTCTTAGGTCAAACTGTGACTCTCGTCATGGTAGGGATTGCTTCATCTCTGTATGTCAAGCCTGACTCAGGGTCTTGTCCAGATTAGTACTAAGAACATGTTTATTAGACTGAACAATATATAAAACTTTGTTTCCAAAGGTTCCTATTCTAGAGGATGACTCAGAATTCAAGAAGAAGTCAAGAACCTACAAAAATCAAGAGAATTAACAAGGATGAAACCATGATAATTTAGCAAGTCTTAAATTTGCTCAATATACGGAAGTTCAGATTTCTTTCAATAGCTCAATGACTATACAATTTTAACCTGTCCATAATATTTTCATAAATTTTTTATATATTTTAAAGAGACAAAGAATGATTAGAACACTTTTACTTTCTGGCCCCACTGGAGCCTTTATAAGCTATACAAATAAGGCTATTCTAGGTTGTGCTAAAAAAAAATTGATCCCCCTTTAGCATTAAAAAGGAGTCCTACAACTCTAAGTAACGTCAGGAAGTAAAGAGTGCATTGAATAGGAAACTGATTGGAAGGCCTAAAAAAAGAAAATTTGGTTGATTGTAATCCTTATATATGACAGGAGTTGAATTTTCTCAGTCCAATTGTGCTCTACGGGTATCTGACAAGTCTAAACTGCCAGCTTAAAGGAGTTCAATAAATTTCAAGTTGTTTTTATGTCAAAGGGTTGAATTTAGACAAGCTGTGTTGACTAGACGTTGGACAGCTGGAATTTATAGTTTTTAGTCATTGGAAATTCCAGTACAGATTTGACAAATATTGATGATTCCTTATTATGGGATTCTGTAAAGTGCAATTTTTTTCACTATTTTATTTGGTACTTTTTGCAACTGGAAAAAAAGCCCTCTTCTTTCCAATAATTTTAAGTAATTTTAATAATAAAGAATACAATGCATTGGTAAGAAAGTCAAGATTCAGTGTGGCTTAGAATAAGTTAAACTTGTAATGAGGCTGTTATTAATGTTAACTTTCCACAGTAGCTGTTTTCTGGGCACCTCACAAATTGCATAATTTATCTTGTGTTTCTAAGTTCAATTTACAGGTGCTGTGGTGTCAGTAGCATGGAGGGAGCTGTGATTACAAACAACAGTGATATATTCTGGTTATGGCATAGGTCATTGCTTCTTCTAAAAAGCCAGAGAGGGTGAAGACAGAAGCCTCCCTTTCATGACACCTACATATTAAGAAAAGCTTGTTTGCTTCTGCCAATAGGTTCCCAGACTTAAGTGCTCCCTTTGGGGAGTTCTCTTCCACCTCTTCTGAAATATGACTCTCAGAGGAAAGTTAAGATTAATAGTGCATCAGATTATGCACAATCTCCTCTCAATATTTCATTTTGCATTAATCTTATAACATTTGCATTTCTGAAATTAGGGTATCTGATGTGTTGGGGTGGGACCCAGAGGCCTCGTTTGGGTTAGATTTATTATCTACTAAATGACTTTCTTAGCAAATCTCTTTATCTCTTTGTCTGCCAGCTAATCTCAATGCTCTATCTTGAGCAGATTCTATTATAACAAAATTTATTATTACTTTTTAAGATTTTCTACACAGCTTTCAGAAACTTTCTTATTAATAGCAAACACTAACTGACACAGAGATGTGTAAGGTATACACCTGTGAACTAATAAATATGATTAGATATTCTTGATCCTCCCTTTATCCCCAAATCCTTGGCTTAGAAAGAGATCTCAATATTTCCCCTAAACTCATTTTTAGGCTCGATGAGTTAAATTCCTGAAACAAGGGATTTGGGTTAGAGGTCTATTTCCTGTGTAACCTCAGGCCTGGGCTATGATTAATGAAAATGCAAGCTAGGGAAATAAGGCACAAGTAAGGGGAACTAAAGATGATAGGAAAGGACCCAGGATTTGACAGAGAAGTGCAACTGCAGAAGCTGGAATAGAACCAATCAGCTTTCTGATTATTGCTTAACTAGATTAAATATTATGTTGTATCTATCAGCTGGATGATTTTACAGGTGATTTATAACAGTGAATGTTATATAACTGGGTGTGAAATTTTGGAACTGATTGTCACACTTCAGTCTGTGACTGAAGATGCTGGAGTACAGGAGCTTAAAATTTATGTGGTAGATGCAGTTAAATAAAGTGATATGCATACAAGTAAAGATAGCAATGAAGATGAGAAATGGAAGGTATAATGGGCCTGGTCAACATTAGCGGTGGGATAGCAGGACCAGGCAGACCTTTGAAAGAAGTGAACTACAAACAAGAACATGGGCAGTTTCTGGTTCTGAAATAAAACATTCTAGAATGAGCACATCAGAATATTGGCATTAAACGAATGAATTGTTTCTCAGAGAAGGGCTCCAGAATCAATTGGAAAAAAAAAAAAAACCTGGACATATTGCTGCTGCCTGAGCATCAGATGCTAACTTCATATCTACCAGGCACTGTACCTGTCTGTAGCTACACAGCTTATTCTACCTGCACTGGCTGTAAGATTGCACAACTCCCTCTGCTAGGTCAGGTTGAGCTTAAGACAGAGGTATGTTGCAAAAGAAAATTTGCAAAGGAGAGGCAAGCATGTAAGAAGTACATGTTTGTCTATCCTTGGATAGTTCCAAGGGCTAACAAATCATGATATTGGTTTTCACTAAATGACAACTTTATCCAGTAAAAACACCCTAAAAACATGATTACCTTACATCATTTTGCCTCTGTGTAAACAAATGGAAATAGACTAGGTTAAGATAATAACAAAAATACAAGAAAAATGTAAATACATTTGGAAATTAAAAGGTCTTTCAAATGTTTTAAATGAACATATTTGCTTGTTTTTCTGAAAACAAAGACCCTTCCTAGGGAGAATTTTAACCTAATTTTAAGTTAAATGTTTCACACCTAAATGAAACAAAATATGTGGCTCTCACACGGAATACATGTTTAAAAGGGCTATCAGTAGGGGAGCAGAGTAGATTTGTCACAGATGTAAGTTAATTACTCCTTGTTTTTTTATGCTTCACAGTATGGATGTCAATATCTGTTTTGTCTTTTTATTCTCACTTGTGGAAGACAAGTGAGACTTGTGAAAGAAAGAGAGAGATCAGACACAAAGGAAGAAACAGAGACCCTGAGAGGGAAATTGGAGAGGAAAAAAAGATTCAAAACCTCAGACTGTTAAGAATAATTCCTATTTGTGGTATCATTTATTCAAGATTTTGTGACTGCTGATGGTTGTGACATTCAAGTGACAGAAAGCCAAGAGACTTCTGGTCAGTATACCTTAATGGTCTAGCTCTTGCAGACATATAACTCTGCATGTGGATGGAGTGACAAAAATCAGAGTTCCTTCATGGTCTTTTACAGAAACACTTATTTTAAGAACTAACACTTAGAAAATTGGACTGGTAGAAATCCAAAGAATAAACCATGTTAGTTTTCCTCTGTTCCCTGCTGCTTCAAATAGGAAGTTTTCAAGGACAAGAAGAAGGAACAAATGGACTTTGAAGAACAAAGCATTTTTCTATCACTGATAGAGATTAATATGCAGCTCAGTCTTCAGGGCCACTTTGGGTTAGAGTCCAGTTTCTCCAAAATGAAATAGTTGCCCCCTCCTGGGAAACGCAAGGTTAAGGTAGGCAGACAGGCAGCTACTGGAGACAGCCACTGTGCACCAAAGTGGGAAGCACTGTCTATGCACTTAGCACTCACCACCAGCCGTACCCTCATCAAAGTCAACCCAATGTCAGGATGGCAACTTATAGTGCAGACTCAAACAATTAAAGGAGAGGAACATGTTAGGAAATCACATTGTTCATGTCCTGGACTTTTTCATACATGTAATCTCATTTCAGAAAGCCAAGATTTCTATTTTTAAGAGACATATCAGAGATCTTTATTCCCAGCATCTTTATATGAACAGTTATGACTCAATAAAATGAACAAAGAACTGGGATTTAGCAGTTATGGGTTCTGTGGAATGAAACCAGCTCAAAATCATCCCTCTGCACTTCACTTTCTTCATTTGTAAAAGGAGAAATCATAATCTCACACTGGCTTACTGCATTAGGGCAGTCATAAGTATTAAATGAGATTGTTTTCACCATGTGAATGGTGCCTTGCCAATTCTAAAGATGGACGTTCCTATTTTCTCCAACCACACTTCACTTTTGCAATATAAAGTCACAGAAATCAGAGAACTCATTCATTCAGTCTTTCAAAAATAGTTACTTCCAAGTCCTGAGGCAATGAAAGCTCCTGCCCCTAACAGATCTACAATCTTTGGTTCTCTTCTGACTTCTGGGTTGTTCCCACATGAGGGTACTAAGCACCTAACATGATTCTAAGACCGACCTGTGAATCTTGAACTTGTCACTGACAAACAACTCACCCAGTCACCAAATCCAACTCTAATGAGAAGTCTCAGTAGAAGCCTCAGCAATTATTTGCTTGTCATTATTTTCTCCTATATTTTATAATTCCCAGCTCAGAGCATGGTTTGAGAGTAGAACAAATAAACATTTTACCATGAAAATAGCTCTGAATACCTAAGACAAAAATCAGAGTTGTTTTTGTGAGAGTAAAACCATATAAGAATATTTGTCTTAAGTCTATTGTGTCCCTAACTCTGTGCTAGGCACCACAAGAAATGCCGGAGAAACACACACAAATACTCACACACATATACACACACACACACCTGTCTTTTTATATAGAATTTTCTTACAGCTTTGGTCCCCTGGATTTTGCCATTAAAAAAAATGTCAGCCCCATTTTCTTCATCTTTCACTAAAAGGCTCAACATGAAAGGAGCGGTTCAAAGTGCAAACTTCTGCATATCTATAAAACACATTCAAAGACAATGCCTCTAACCATTATTCAATGACTCTTTATGCAAAGAACCACAAGGGAGTGATTTTTCTAAGCTTAAATTGAAGAAAGCATTGCAGCTTCTCATGAAGGAGAAATAGTTGTTTGTGTTAGAGAGAAGTAACCCATCAAGTTGTAAGGGATCCCTTTTTCTGTGACACTAAGAAACCCAAAGCAAAGACTGGTGTTCAGCATTGCTTTGGTACATTCTTATCACTAATCTGCCTTTACAAGCCCTTTGTCATTGTCCCTGCTATGTAGCACAAGTAGACACATTAGTAACATGCCTTGCAAGATAAAATCAAGGATTATATTCCTGTCACAAATAACCAAAGTAACAGTTCAGAGACTTCTGCCAGTGGTTCCTAAAGTCTGAGGTAAAATAAGAATGCTAGGTGGTATTCAGAGCTTTCAAGGCCTGTCCAGAATGCCTCTATACTCCCTAAATTTTAACCAAATTATTTGCAAATTTCCTAATTGATCAGATTGTTCACTTCAATATAACTTTGCCTTTATTTTTCCTACCCTGCCAACTCTCTGATACTTGGTCACTGTAGCAAATCACCATCAGTCTATCAAACTGTACTTCCAATCAGGCTTTTCCTGATAGCACTCCATGACTGCCCCAGGAGAGCTGGGCATTTTAATATTTTTGGGTTTTTTTTTTGTTTGTTTGTTTTTTTTGTGCTTTCTTACATTCAATTTTTTTTTAATTTTTTTTTTATTGTAAACCAATGGGATACATGTTGTTTCTCTGTCTGTACATGGCGTAAAGGCATACCATTTGTGTAATCATAAATTTACATAGGGTAATGTTGTTTGATTCATTCTGCCATTTTTTCCCTTCCCCCCTTCCCTCCCACCCCTCCCCTCCAACTATACAGTCCTTCCTTCCTCCATTCCTGCCCCCCTCCCTAAACCCAACTCCAACCCCAACACTAAACCTTCCCACCCCCCATTATGAGTCATCATCCACTTATTAGCGATATCATTCTTCCTTTAGTTTTTTGAGATTGGCTTATCTCACTTAGCATGATATTCTCCAGTTTCATCCATTTGCCTGCAAATGTCATAATTTTATCATTCTTTATGGCTGAGTAATATTCCATTGTATATATATACCACAGTTTCTCTATCCATTCAACAATTGAAGGACATCGAGGTTGGTTCCACAATCTGGCTATTGTGAACTGAGCAGCTATGAACACTGATGTGGCTGTATCTCTGTAATAGGCTGGTTTTAAGTCCTTTGGGTATAGGCCAAGGAGTGGGATAGCTGGGTCAAATGGTGGTTCCATTCCAAGTTTTCTAAGGAATCTCCACACTGCTTTCCAGAGTGGCTGCACTAATTTGCAGCCCCACCAGCAATGTAAGAGTGTACCTTTCTCCCCACATCCTCGCCAACACCTGTTGTTGCTTGTATTCTTGATAATCGCCATTCTAATTGGAGTGAGATGGAATCTTAGGGTGGTTTTGATTTGCATTTCTCTTATTACTAGAGATGTTGAACATTTTTCCATATGTTTGTTGATTGCTTGTATATCTTCTTCTGTGAAGTGTCTATTCATTTCTTTAGCCCATTTGTCAATTGGATTATTTACATTCTTGGTGTAGAGTTTTTTGAGTTCTTTATAGATTCTGGAGATTAGCGCTCTATCTGAAGTATGATTGGCAAAGATTTTCTCCCACTCTGTAGGCTCTTTCTTTGCATTGCTGATAGTTTCCTTTGCTGAGAGAAAGCTTTTTAGTTTGAATCTATCCCAGTTATTGATTCTTGCTTTTATTTCTTGTGCTATGGGAGTCCTGTTGAGGAAGTCTGGTCCTAAGCCGACATGTTGAAGCTCTGGACCTACTTTTTCTTCTATAAGATGCAAGGTCTCTGGTATGATTCCGAGGTCCTTGATCCATTTTGAGTTTAGTTTCGTGCATGGTGAGAGATATGGGTTTAGTTTCGTTCTGTTGCATATGGATTTCCAATTCTCCCAGCACCATTTGTTGAAGAGGCTATCTTTTCTCCATTGCATATTTTTGGCCCCTTTGTCTAGTATGAGAAAATTGTATTTATTTGGGTTTGTGTCCGTGTCCTCTATTCTGTACCATTGATCCACCTTTCTATTTTGGTACCAATACCATGCCGTTTTTGTTACTATTGCTTTGTAGTAGAGTTGAAGATCTGGTATTGCGATACCCCCTGCTTCACTCTTTCTGCCAAGGATTGCTTTAGCTATTCTGGGTTTTTTATTCTTCCAGATGAATTTCATAATTGCTTGCTCTATTTCTGTAAGGTACATCATTGGGATTTTCATTGGAATTGCATTGAATCTGTATAGCACTTTTGGTAGTATGGCCATTTTGACAATATTAATTCTTCCTATCCAAGAACATGGGAGATCTTTCCATCTTCTAAGGTTTTCTTGAGTTTCTTTCTTTAGTGTTCTGTAGTTCTCATTGTAGAGGTCTTTCACTTCTTTTGTGAGATTGATTCCCAAATACTTTATTTTTTTCGAAGTTATTGTGAATGGGGTAGTTTTCCTAATTTCTCTTTCTGAAGATTCATTGCTTATGTATAAAAATGCCTTAGATTTATGTGCATTGATCTTATATCCCGCTACTTTACTGAATTCACTTATGAGATCTAAAAGTTTTCTGGTGGAATTTCCTGGTTGCTCTAAGTATACCATCATATCATCAGCAAATAGGGATAGTTTGAGTTCTTCTTTTCCTATTCGTATCCCTTTAATTTCTTTGGTCTGTCTAATTGCTCTGGCTAGAGTTTCAAGGACGATATTGAATAGAAGTGGTGAAAGAGGGCATCCCTGCCTTGTTCCAGTTTTTAGAGGGAATGCTTTCAGTTTTTCACCATTTAGAATGATATTAGCCATGGGTTTAGCGTAGATGGCCTTTACAATGTTAAGGAATGTTCCCACTATCCCTATTTTTTCTAGTGTTTTGAGCATGAAGGGGTGCTGTATTTTATCAAATGCTTTTTCTGCATCTATCGAAATAATCATGTGATTCTTGACTTTAAGTCTATTGATATGGTGAATGACATTTATTGATTTCCTGATGTTGAACCAACCTTGCATCCCTGGGATGAAACCCACTTGATCATGGTGCACTATCTTTTTAATATGTTTTTGTATGCGATTTGCTAAAATTTTGTTTAGAATTTTTGCGTCGATGTTCATTAAGGATAGTGGTCTGAAATTTTCTTTCCTTGATGTGTCTCTGTCTGGTTTAGGAATCAGGGTAATATTGGCTTCATAGAATGAGTTTGGGAGAGTTCCCTCCTCTTCTATTTTATGGAATACTTTGAGAAGTATTGGAATGAGCTCTTCTTTAAAAGTTTTGTAGAACTCGCCTGAGAACCCATCTGGTCCTGGACTTTTTTTGTTGGAAGGCTTTTGATGACTTCTTCTATTTCATTACTTGAAATTGGTCTATTTAAATTGTGTATGTCCTCCTCGTTCAGTTTAGGCAATTCATATGTCTCTAGAAACCTGTTGATGTCTTCAAAATTTTCTATTTTGTTGGAGTATAGATTTTCAAAATAGCTTCTAATTATGTTTTGTATTTCAGTCGTGTCTGTTGTGATATTTCCTTGTTCATTCCGAATTTTAGTGATTTGGGTTTTCTCTCGTCTTCTCTTAGTTAGTGTGGCTAAAGGTTTATCAATTTTGTTTATTTTTTCG
The DNA here is from genome assembly GCF_902686445.1 of Sciurus carolinensis. Taxonomy (NCBI): domain Eukaryota; kingdom Metazoa; phylum Chordata; class Mammalia; order Rodentia; family Sciuridae; genus Sciurus; species Sciurus carolinensis. The sequence goes on from NC_062229.1 coordinate 34,242,663, forward strand.
AAGAACCAACTATTTATTTTGTCAATTTTTTGTATTGTTTCTTTCGTTTCAATTTCATTGATTTCAGCTCTGAGTTTAACTATTTCCTATCTTCTACTACTTTTGGTGTTGGTCTGTTCTTCTTTTTCTAGGGCTTTGAGCTGTAGTGTTAGGTCATTTATTTTTTGAGTTTTACTTCTTTTATTAAATGCGCTCCATGAAATAAATCTTCCTCTAAGTACTGCTTTCATAGTGTCCCAGAGATTTTGATATGATGTTTCTTTGTTCTTGTTTACCTCTAAGAATTTTTTAATTTCCTTCCTAATATCTTCTGTTATCCATTCATCATATAGTAGCATATTGTTTAATCTCCAGGTGTTAGAGTAGTTTCTGTTTTTTACTTTTTCATTAATTTGTAACTTCAATCCATTATGATCTGATAAAATACAAGGTAGTGTCTCTATCTTCTTGTATTTGCTGACATTAGCTTTGTGGCATAATATATGGTCTATTTTAGAGAAGGATCCATGTGCTGCTGAGAAGAAAGTGTATTCGCTCTTGGTTGGATGGTATATTCTATAAATGTCTGTTAAGTCTAAATTATTGATTGTGTTATTGAGATCTATGGTTTCTTTGTTCAATTTTTGTTTGGAAGATCTGTCCAGTGGTGAGAGAGGCGTGTTAAAATCACCTAGTATTATTGTGTTATGGTCTATTTGGTTTCTAAAATTGAGAAGGATTTGTTTAACATACATGGATGAGCCACTGTTTGGGGCATAGATGTTTATGATTGTTATATCTTGCTGATTTATGCTTCCCTTAAGCAGTATGAAATGTCCTTCCTTATTCCTTCTGACTAACATTGGCTTGAAGTCCACATTATCTGAAATGAGGATGGATACTCCAGCTTTTTTGCTGAGTCCATGTGCAAGGTATGTTTTTCCCCATCCTTTCACCTTTAGTCTATGGGTATCTCTTTCTATGAGGTGAGTCTCTTGCAGGCAACATATTGTTGGATCTTTCTTTTGAATCCAATCTGCCAGTCTATGTCTTTTGATTGATGAATTCAGGCCATTAACATTCAGGGTTATTATTGAGATATGATTTGTATTCCCGGTCATTTGGTTCATATTTAAAATTTTTGACACATCTTGGTTCCTCCTTTATTTGACAGTTCCTTTAGGATAATTCCTCCCTTTGCTGATTTGCTTCTTTGTTTTTTATCTCTTCCTCATGAAATATTTTGCTGAGAATGTTCTGTAATGCTGGCTTTCTTTTTGTAAATTTTTTAGCTTTTGTTTATCATGGAATGATTTTATTTCATCGTCAAATTTGAAGGTAAGTTTTGCTGGGTATAAGATTCTTGGTTGGCATCCATTTTCTTTCAGAGCTTGAAAAATGTTGTTCCAGGCCCTTCTAGCTTTTAGGGTCTGGATTGAAAAATCTCCTGATATCCGTATTGGCTTCCCCCTGAATGTAATTTGGTTCTTTTCTCTCACAGCCTTTAAAATTCTGTCTTTATTTTGTATGTTAGGTATTTTCATTATAATGTGCCTTGGTGTGGGTCTGTTGTAATTTTGTGTATTTGGAGTCTTATAAGCCTCTTGGACTTGATTTTCCATTTCATTCTTCAGATTTGGAAATTTTCTGATATTATTTCTTTTTTTTTTTTTTTTTTTTTACATTTACATAGGGTATTGATGTTTATTTTATTTTCCCCTCCCCCCACCCCTCCCACCCCTCTTTTCCCTCTACACAGTCCTTCTTTCCTTCATTCTTGCCGCTCTCCTTAGCCTAACTCTAAACCTAACCCTAAACCCTGATATTATTTCTTCAAATAGATTGTTCATTCCTTTGGTTTGTTTCTCTAAGCCTTCCTCAATCCCAATAATTCTCAAATTTGGCCTTTTCATGATATCCCATAGTTCTTGGAGATTCTGTTCATGATTTCTCACCATCTTCTCTGTTTGTTCAACTTTGTTTTCGAGGTTAAATATTTTGTCTTCAATATTTGAAGTTCTGTCTTCCAGCTGTTCTATCCTATTGGTTATGCTTTCTATGGAGTTCTTAATTTGGTTTATTGTTTTCCTCATTTCAAGGATTTCTGTTTGGTTTTTTTTCAATATCTCTAACTCTTTATTGAAATGATCTTTTGCTTCCTGAATTTGGTCTTTTAACTGTCGATTGGTGCGATCATTCAATGTCTGCATTTGCTCTTTCATCTCATCGTTTGCTTCCCTAATCATTTTAATTATGTACATTCTGAACTCCCTTTCTGTCATTTCTTCTGCCATGCTGTCGTTGGATTTTATTGATGTAACATCTAGATTTTTTGGGGCATTTTCTTCCCTTGTTTTCTCATATTGTTCAGGAATCAGTGGGTCATTAAGATATTGCAGATTTCCTCTATCAACTTATAATGTCCCTGAAGATTGCTAGTATATCCCCTCTTATCCTTCAGTAGCCTGAAGTCTTGGAGGAGGTTGATAATGCGGAGCTCCACAAAGAAGCTGCCTCTCTAGGGGTGGTGACCCTCAGGTGGCGTATATTCCCTGCTAGTGGGCAGAGGTGCCTCCACTTGTTGACCAATGGTCATCCAATGGGGAACTAGATTGCGGGCTGAGGCAAGTCCTGTTTGTGCCTGTGTCTCTGGTTTTACCGTCCCTGTGGGAAAACCTCCCCCAGCTGGGAAGACTCACTCGGTGGGGACGTCTCGCTGGTCAGTTGCCCTCCTAGAGGTTCCCCTCAATCTACAACTACCACCTGGGCTGGGCTGTCTTCCTCTGTAACGATCCCAGGGGCCCGGACCTACGTCCTGGGCCTGGGAGCCTCTCCCTTCGCAGGCGACTCTCCTTAGGCTGCCTCTCCCAGAGAATCTGCCCGCCGCCCTGGAAACTTCGCTCCGCCCCTAGGCGTGTCTCTGTGCGGCTCTTCCAGCAAGAAGCCACCTAGCTCCTGGGACCCTGCTCTGCACCAATCGCCTGGCTATGCAGCCCCTCCTCTGAGCCACCACCTGGAGCCCTGTACAATAGCTCCAAGACCCAGAGACCCACCACACACCTCCTCCTCCGGACAGCCGCCCGGTTTCCGACGCAGTCACTAGGAGCCCATACAACTCACTTCAGGTCTCCTCCTCCCGCCAATCACCCGTAGCCCTAGGCAGTCACTCCAAGTCCAAGTGACCCGCCCTGTTCCTCCTCCTCCTCCTCGGGGTAGCCCCCCGGGTGTTCAGGAGCGGTGGCTCCGAGACCAAGTGACTCACCACGCTCCTCCTCCAGGCAGGCCACCGGTGTTCAGGAGCGGTCGCTTTTAGTCCAATCAACTCACCACTCGCCTCCTCCTCTGGCAACCACCTGCAGCTCTGATGCAGTCACTCCCAGACCAAGCGTCCCACCGCTCTCCTCCTCCAGGCAGGCCACCAGTGTTCTGGAGCAGTTGTTCTGAGTTCAAACAGCTCGCCACTCAGTTCCTCCTCTGGCAACTGCCTGTGGCTCTGATGCAGTCACTCCTAGACCAAGCATCCCGCCGCGCTCCTCCTCTTCCTCCGGGCAACCTCCCGGTGCTCAGGAGCGCTCGCTCTGAGTTCAAACAGCTCGCCACGCAGCTCCCCCTCTGGCAACCACCTGTGGCTCTGATGCAGTCACTCCTAGACCAAACGACCCGTCGGGCTTCTCTTCCTCCGGGCAACCCCCCGGTGTTCAGAAGTGGTTGTTCTGGATCTAAACAGCTCGCCACGCAGCTCCTCCTCAGGCAGCCACCCGGAGCCCCAGCGGTTGCTCGAGTCCAAGCGCTATGCTGAGCCGCCTCCTCTACGATGATCCCAGTTGTCCGTGTTTACCGCTCCAGCGGGGGGAGGGGCGTCTCGCCGAGCAACCCTACTTCACAAAGTTCCCTGCGTTCCGGGGCTACCGCCCCATCCAGGACGCCTCCCCAACAGGAGAGACTCACCCGGCGGCTTTGAGTTGGTCCCAAGTCTCTCACTATCTCCTCTTTTGAATCTTGTGTCCTGGAGCAACGTGAAATGCAGCCGCCCTCTAGTCCGCCATCTTGGCCCAATATTTTTGTTTTTAAAACCCCTGAGGTTTTCATAATTCCTCTGTGTCTAATATTTCATGTGTTGATCTGTCTGCCTTTTTATCTTCCCCTGGACTAGAAAGTCCTGGAACTCATTAACTATATCTTTGCATCTTTTATCCCTACATCTGGCATAGAGTCATATACAGGGTAGGGGCCCAATAAACATGTATATTAAGGCAAACTGAACAAATAAACAAACAAATGAAGAGGACCAGTTGTAATACCAAGTTCAAAGAAAGGAAACAACAGAGAAAATCAACAGAAGCTTGCAGCATACTCCAAGGATAAAATATAGAGGAAATCTAATCAGCAGAGAGAAATGAAAACTCGTTTAATCATCTGTAGAGATCTCCCAAAGAGAAAGACATGTCCAGTGAAAACCATCACCATCCCAAGAAACTCCCCTGTAAAGAAGAGCATGGGTTAGGTGAAGGGGAGCAATCCGTGCCGTTCTTTACACCAGTGGGAAGGACGTGGCATTAACACATGTGGGGTCCCTGCCATCTTTCAGAGACAGGACAGTGCTTCCACACGTTGACTCACTGAATCCTCAATTCATCCCCAAGAAGCATGGGACACATTATGTTTATTTCAAAATTGCGCTAAAGTCCTCAGAATTTTGAAAGGTGTTTCAACATGGCAATGGGTTATCTACTACCTGGTCACCTTGGATATCTTCACTCTTGGCACGCTTCATGTTTCTGACAGTAATGGGGAAAAGTTACTATTTCTTAAATACCTGTAGATACAGCTAAAGTCCCATACTGCTTTCCTTACAAGCTCCGAAATGTAGTGCAAAATTGATAATATGTCCGAAAATCATCTTGGAAAAAGCAGGGAGAAAAACACATGTTTCCCACTGAGGAGGTTTAGCAGGAGGTGAGGAGGGTAAATGGAAGGAACAAAACCATGACCTTCATGTAAGTGGCAGGCTCCCCTGGCCATTTTCATCTGTTCTTTAGCCATCTTGATTAGAACCTTTAGGTTAATGAATTTCTATTCATTAAGCAAATATTTATTGAGCACCTTCTATGTACCAGACACTGAACCCATAAAAGAACAAAAGGGCTAAAAGCCCCAGCTCTCAGTTACTTGAACCTTTTGTCTGTTATTCCATCCGGGGAATATGCTTCCAGTTTAAAGGTAGAATTTCCCATCAATAAGTGATCAATAGATAATAAACAGTAAATGTATCAAATTAGATAATTCTAGAGTAGGCTAAATCATAATAAATATTTTAAGAGAAACAACTGTTAAGTTGGAGAAGGAGAATTAGAGGACGGTGCTCTAGGAGCATTATTTTTTAATTTTATTTTTACAGACTGCATTTCGATTCATTGTACAAATGGGGTACAATTCTTCATTTCTATGGTTGTGCACTATGTAGATTCACACCATTAGTGTAATCATACATGTACATGGGGTAATGATGTCTGTCTCCAGGAGCATTATTAAACAGAGTACTTGGGGTTGTTCTCCTGGAGAAGCAGTCAGGTCAGAGGGAGCAGGTACAGAAAAGACCCTGCAGGGTAGGAGGAAGCTGGTCCTGTAGGGACATGGTGATGAAGACAGGGCATGAGGAGAAGTCAGAGAGGTATCTTAGGAGGTAGGAGGGGACATGGGGGCCCTGTGGGCCTATATAGGGACTTGGGTTTCAACTCCAAGTAACATTGGGAGCAACTGGAATAGTTTGAGAAGAGGAATGACAAGATCTGATTTGCACTTTAAAAAGTTCTCACTGGCTGGTCAATGGAGAATAGACTACAGGTGGGTCAAGAAGAGAGGCAAGGGAATCTGTCACTGGGATTATTCAGAGGAGAAACGACAGTCTCTCTGACCCAAAGAGTATTGGTATAGGAGGTGCAAAATGGACCAATTCTAAAAGGATTATGGGGAATTTGAAGCTAGCGTCAACGGAATTGGGGGCAGATTATGAAATAAAATGGATTTAAGGAATTTGTTCCTGAGAATTTTGAACATTGGGTTGTCAAAACCTGAGAGGGGGAAAAATTGAGGAGTAGAAAGAAGATGGGACATGTTGAATTTAGGGATTTTTTTTTTCAGAGTGGAAGTCATGGGTATAGAGTTTGTGGAAACATACAGCTGGGTTAGTATAAAACATTCTTTAGGATCTGATGGTTTTTAGGTGGTAAACTCACTAGACTGAGATCATCTAGAAAATGCCAATAGATAAATAAGAAAAGACATCCAAGGACTGAGCTCCGAAGCACTCTAATCTTAACCAGGGTCTACTGAGATAGGAAAATAAAATAGTACAGCAAAAAAACGACATGAAGGAAGATAGAATGATATAATGGTGTCCTAGGGGGCAATCATATCAGCCAGTGGCTGAGAATTGATCCTTGGATTTAGCAATGTGATCATTAGAGATTTCAGTGAGAGCAGTTTTCAAGGAGTATCTGAATGTCTGTATGTGCGGCAAGTGGTAGTGACATTGTCAAAGTGCACCTGAAGTGAGTTAAAAGCCAGTGGGAGGAAGAGAATTATAGACAATGAGTTTAACGAATACTTTGAAAAGTTTTGCAATAAAAGGAACCAAAAAAGGGAGACAGAAACCAGAGCATCATGTTGACTGGGTCTTCACAAAACAGATCAAGGATAGAATTAGAAAGGAAATGGAAAAACACCTATGAAATACAGAAAGGAAAAATAAGCAGAAATAAGAGAGAAACTTGCCACAATGTAGGTCTGAGATCTATAGAAGCAGAGCAGAAGAAAGGAGATTTGGGTAACAGAAGCCTCAGACTGCAGTGCTGCTTAGAAATTCTCAGGCAGCCCGTCCGGGAGCTCTGGTGAAATTACTTCCCTTACACAAGTCCCATGCTACACAGAAATGGCCAGAATTTAGTCCCCTTACCTTACCATGCTAAGTCCCTGTCTGAAGTTAGCCTGAGAAGAGCAGAGCCTCAGCTCAAAAACAGAGCAAAAGACAAAAACAACCAGGGAGGATCCTGAAGGGCCTGTGGGTGAAGGATGCGAGCTAAACATGCTCCTCAGAAAGCACTTTCCTGAAGAAGATCCAAGATGCCCACCTTCACCACTGCAGTTTAGACTAAAGAGAGTCAAGGAGATTATTTTTTTAAGAAGAAAAATAATAATACTTTCTCTGGATTTGCATTGTTCAGTTCCCACAGTCTTTAAAGTTCTGAGTTCCAACATATTCATTTGCCCAACATGATCACCTCTTACCCTGAACTCTGTTTCCCCACACAACAAATTAAATAATGTATTCGGTTTAAAACTCACTTCCATTGCTCCTCTTCTTTCAGTCCTACCTAAATTGGTTATAATCCAATGCCTTCAAACGTTTTTCTTGTTTGCTATCAATTTTCATTATATAAATTTAATATAACATAATGTTTTCATTTATTTACTTTATGAGTACATTATCATTACACAGAAAAGTGGGATGTATTTTTACATATTCATACATGTATACAATATAAGTTGGTCAACATTATGTGTTAGTAGAAACTACCAGAGTCAAGAAAATTAATCCATCATCTCGCATAGTTACCTCTCTTTTTACTTCTTTTGTATACGTGGCAAGAATACCTAAAATCTACTCTCCTAACAAATTTCCAGAGTACACTACAATATTACTAACTATAGCCTTCATGCTATATTACTCTATTTCTTCATCCCATATAATTACAACTTTGTACCCATGCTCCTCAGAAAGAATTTTCCTGAAGAAGATCCAAGATGTGGACCAACAGTTCCACATTTCGCCTAACCCTACGCCCTGGTTAACACCGTTCTACTCTCTGATTCTTTAAGTTTGACACTTTCAGATGACACGCCTAAGTGAGATCATGTAGTGCTTTTTCTTTTTATGTCTGGAATATTGCCCTTGAGATATTTTCCTCTGGTTTCATGCAAGGCTTTGCAGGATCCTATTTTCTAAAGCCAAATAATACTCCATTGACAGTTTCTTTATCCATTCATCTGATAATGGACACTTTGTTTCTATATGTTGGGTATTGTAAATAATGCTATAATGAACATAGAAGTGCAGATAACTCTCTAAGGTGGGGTCTTCATTTCTTATGGGTATCAACCCAAAAGAGAGATGACAGGGCCACATGATGGTTCTTTATAAAATTTTTAGGAACCTCCATACTGTTTTATACAACAGATGCACCAATTTACATTTCTACCAACAGCGTAGAAGAACTCCTGTTTCTTCACCCTTGCCAACACTTATCTTTTGTCTTTTTGGTAACAACCATCCTAATAAGCATGAGGTAATATTGTGGTTGTGATATGCATTCCCCTGGTGATGATTTGTAATATGAAGCACTGTTTTGTATATTTGTAGGTCTTTCATATTTCTTTTTTTTTCCTTGCAATACTGGGTATTGAACCCCGGAACACTGCCACTGAGTGACAACCCCAGTTCTTTTATTATTTTTTAAATTTTGAGACAGGATCTCACTAAGTGACCCAAGCTGGACTTGAACTTGTGATCCTCCCAGCTAAGCCTTTCGTGTCACAGAGATTACAAGTGTGCACCAAGACCTGGTTGTGTCTTCTTCAGATAAATGTCTTTTCAGGTCATTAGCTACTTAGGTTTTTCTTTTATTTATTTCAATCCATAGGCTACCTATTTATTGAGTTGAATATTCCCCTTGCTGTACAGAAGCTTTAATTTGATGTAATTCTATAGTTTATTTTTGCTTTTGTTGCTAGTGTTTTTGACCAAATTAATAGTCATAATAATAATTGCAAGGCCAATGTCATGGAATTTTCCCTTACAGTTCCTTCTAGGAATTCCTTAGTTCCGGGATTTACATTTAAGTATTTAACTCATTTCAACTTGATTTCTTTGCATGGTTAAGACAAGGGTCCCATTTTATTCTTTTGCACATGAACATGCAGATTAGAGAATAGTTAGAGCAGTAAGAACTTAAAGTGTGGCCAAAGTTCCTCCTGTATGATAATCAAACGGGGTACTTATTTGAAATGCAGATTCCTTTATTCCACTCAGTTCTACTTAATCTGAATTTTCTGAGTATTTAAACTCAGGCACAAAAAATTGTATCAAGCTCCCCAAGTGACTCTTATGCATACTAAAACTAGAGTGAGTCACAGAGATAATTAGAAGTGTGATCCTTCACCTTCCTGTACTTATTAATGAGGTTTTACATTTCTTTGGTGGTTATCCAACCTTGTTGATTTGATGCCGGATATATATAAGCAGTATATTTTGGTTTAAGATATTTCCATCTCCAGAGCCATTTGAAGACTATAATTAGGATTGATGACCACAGGTTGAATCTCAAAAGAGTCTCCCCCCACAACGAACACACAAACTATCCTACAACCCTGTATAGGAACAACTAGAACTTTGTTGTATCTTTGTCCTAAGTGGACAAAGATATAATTAAATGGAAAATATATTAATTGACAAAGAAAGTAACTGGTTTATCCTTTAAACTGATTTTATATAGTACATTGCTCAAAAGATGAGAAAAACATTCCTAAGTTCTGCACCTCAGATTTTATATTGTAAGCCCGTGAAGAAGGCATACTAGATGAGCAACAGTCTGAAAAGAAATAATAACATCCAACTTTTTCATGAATAAAAATGTGAACTGAAGTTCATTGAAACTGTTTTACTCAATGCTTTTGAACTATTTTGTGTACTTTTTGCTTGCTTGTGGTACCGGCTTTCAGACTTTAGGCAGTTTTTCTAAAAAAGTTATGCATTCTAATTCATTCATCCATCAAACAATTCCTATGATAGATGTATTTTCAGTGTGCCCTGGGTACCCAGAATGAATATAATGAGTATATAATATATCCTGAGGTATGAATGAAATTAATATGATCAGGAGACTCTCTACAAAAAGGTGAGGGTGATGGTAAATCATGAAAGATGATTAGAAGTTTACCAGCCATAGAATATGAAGAAGGACACACCAAGTCAAGGAAAGCCATGTTTACAGGCCCATCAGGGCAAGATTCCTGACCTGCTCAGCAAACAGCTTACAGCCAGTTTACACCCAGCAAAAGCAGAAAAGAAAAAGTCCAGAAAGGTATAGGGGATAGTGTCATAAAACGCAACTTATGCAGTTTTAAAATGTAGTCAAATGTTGTGGAACGAATTCTTTAAATTAATTTGCTTACTTTTAATTGAAAAAATATGTATAGTATGGGTACAATATGAATACAATATGATATTTTGATCTATGTGTACATTATAGAAAGATTCAATCAAGCTAATAAATCCATCACCTCACCAATTTATCATTGTTTTGCAGTGAGAGCATTAAAAATCTGGGCTTAGTTGAATCTAGTATATATTAATAGTTTACTTTCAGGATGGGGCAGAAGAAACTGAGCAAAAATATAGTTTCAGCTCAAGATCAGTTTCTGGCTCATCTGATGGTGTGTGCTCTGCAGTACCACAGAACTGGCTCTCATGTAAGGCAAGGAGGCAGCCTCTTATACTTCTGCTTCATCCAATCAATGGCTAAAGGCTGCTGGGGCAGGGAGGGGTATGTGCATAGTCTCAAGAGCCAGGCAGCCATGAAATGTGGGATTTCCTGGAGAAGATAGTTGTGAGTCATGAAGAGCCAACACTCACAGAAGCTGGGAATGAGTTCATCTGGGTAAAAGGGATCTGAGTGGGGCCCCAGGAGCATCCCTACTCTGTGCAGGGTGTGCAGGACTCTACCTACAGTCCAGGTTACAAGGTTTAATGAAAGGTTTTCTCCTGTATTCACTCCTGCTTTCCACAAAGAGCCAGGAAATACATGGGAGTGACATACAGTAAAATAATCAGGATTATGCTTTCTCCCTAGCAGTAGGGATGGGCCGAGGGTGGAATATGCATCACATGATAGAAAAAGCAGAGGCTTGCAGTCAAAGAAACATCTGTTTCTTCAATAATTTTTTTTTTTCCTGGCAGGCATGGCACTTAGTGTGTGTGGTAGATTGCAGTGATGACCCTTATTTTTGCTCCTCTCCTGTGTCCTCATTATGTACCACATGACTGTGCAGATTTTCCCACTAACTAGCGGACGTCTACTTTGCTACCCTTTGAATTTGGACTAATCTATGTCTTGCTTTGACTAAGAGAATGTGGCAGAAATGTCAGTGCCCTAGTTCTAGGCCTGCCTCTCAAGAGGATTTTTGTGTCCTCTGGAGCTCCTGCCATTATCTCACATGCACACACAAAACAATGTCCAGCCTAGTCCAGTAGAGAATGAAAGGCACATGGAGGAGAGCCAGTTCACTCCAGATGTCCCAACCAAGGCCATTCTAGATCAGCCAACAGCCAGACAACCAACCTGCAGACTCATGAGTGAGCCCAACCAAGATCAGCAGAGTGATTTAACTGTCCTCCCGCTTGTTTCAGACACAATAATCATTTATTCCTGCACACTACTGATTTACAGTCATTTTTTTTTATTATTGTGACAAGAGATCAGTGTTACAGTAGGTAAGCAATAAAAGTTTATTGCATATGAATTGGTGTGTTATGTCACCAAAGGGGTCGAGAAGTGCACCATCATGGAAGAATTGGACTGAGGCAAAGAGGATAGATTTAATTCTCCATTCCCACTCCCAGAAGTATGTCTAACCAAGGCCTCAACAAAAAATCTGAGAATCATGGAGTGATATTGCTGGAGGAAATTACACTGATATATATTTCTACAAAATGTTCCCTGCTCTAACAATCTATAATACCTGAATCTTGGCAAATGCCCAGTTGGAAGGAAGATAACAGTGTTGGGGTTGATAAGAAATAAAAGAAGGTAGCCATCAGTATGCACAATGCTCAGTGCTTAGTCTTGAGATATTCTGCAAGTGTTTCTAGCCAACTCTGCATCTTCTCTCGCTCTCGCTCTCCCTCTCTTTATCCATTCCTCCTTAGCTGGCAACCAAAGACAATTAAGTGGAAAGACACTTAAAAACTGGAGCCTCTGAAGCATTCTTTATGTCTTTCTCGGTCTCACTAGTTTCATGGGCCCATTTTTAATTTGGTCTGGCAGCCACTACAGGAGACAAGGAAGGTAAATCAAAGAGTTACTTTTTATGAGACCTCTGAGACTACACCAATAAGTAATTCCTATGGTTTTTTATTTATTCTCCTACTGTAGGCAATTTAGGTTTTTTTTTTTTTTTTTTTCCCTTGTATTCTTTCCTCCTGTTGCTTTTTGCACCACCCTCTTTCTCTTGCTCTCGGCTCCTTTATTTCTGAGTAGAATATGGCACCGGTTAAAATACAGACACTGTCTCCCCCACCTCCAAAGGTTAATTTTAGTTGTATTAGCAGCTCAGTACTCATTTTCTTGCTGTGCCTATCAAGCTTCACACTGAGGATGTTTGAAAAGAAATTTTTCCTCAGTAAGAGATAATTTTCTACCCAATGACCCACCCTACATGATAACTCTTGTGAGCATCCAGCCATACTCATCAGTTTATTTATTTATTTTTTTCTTCTTCAATCAGGAACTTACATCAAGGAGAAAATACAAGTTTACCTTCTGGTTTTTGTTTTTGTTTTTTTTCCCCTTCTTCTTTTAACATCAGTGATGTTGGCTCCAAAGCACCAAGTCAAAGCATGAAAACAGTAAAGCGAACAGTTAGTCCTGGCATAACACAGGTCAAGAAGAGAAGCTGTGTGATTTTAAATTTGGGGAAGGAAGTGCATATCCATCCTTTATACCCACTGGGTCCCTGCATCTGCCTTCAGTCAGTCTTGAACAGCTGACTTTCCTCCTGGCAGAAAGTTCCCATCTTTTTTTTTTTTTTTTTCTTTTCCTGCTATTTGTTCTTCATCTGATCAGTTTTGCTTTGTGTCTTAGGACCAGGCTAGGAGCCAACAGAACACTTGTGTAATCTGGGTTCCTGGCAAAACCTCCTTACAAACTCACACACACACCTACAATACACAAACACACATTAGCATGAACATAAAGGCTTAAATACTCACAGGAATGGGTACCTCCTTGGCACACTGCCATACCCACAGAATAGACAGTAGAGAGCAGAAAGACCAAGACCTGAGGCTGGGGCTCACTGGGGATGGGGAGAGAAGAGGATAGATCCACACACCCTGCCCCTAGCCTGGCACAGCCTGGGCACTCAGAAGCTGCTGCAACTGGGGCCCCAGGAGGCTTGTCAAGATGGTGACAGATCTCAGCAGCAACCAGATGGTGCTGGTTCTGCAGAAATGCAGGATGCTAGAGTTGGAGGGTCAGGGAGGCTTCCACTAAGATTTCAAAGGAAGGCCTGGAAGTATAGGCAAAGTGTAGAAGTGTTAGATCCCTGCAGGTAGCCCACGAGAGGATGATGCGTGAAGATGTCAGAAGGACACTGAAACTGCAGTGGGGTTTAAGAGGTGACAAAAATATAGGATGTCTGCTGAGGAAAGCTGCAGGAATTAAGCAGAAACAACCAGCAAGGTTGTGGGCTACAACCAGCAAGGTCATGTGAGCAGAGCTACACAAGACCTTTGGAGAGAGCATCACAGTGCCACGTGCCCCAGAGGCTGGATGTGGGGCTACAGGACTGGTTTTCCCAGCTGGATTTCAGTCTTGTTTTGGTCCCATCCCTTCTTTCTATGCTCCCATTTCTCCCTTGTGAAATGGAAATGCTTATCCTGTGTCATTATATATTGGATGTAATATGACTTGCTTTTGATCTTTATAGGGAAAAACATCCATGAGTTTGTCTTGATTCTCTGATGAGACTTTGGACTTGAACTTTTGGGCCACGCTCTAACTGCTGAGACTAGGTGGACTCCTGGAAAAGGACTCAATGTATTTTGCATCATGAGATAGGCATTCGTTTTGTGGGCCAAGGGCAAGAATGTTATGGTTTGAATATGAGTCCCCCAAAAGTTCATGTGTGATACAGTGCAAGAATTTTCATATTATGAGAGGCATAACCTAATCAGATTGATTAACTAATTGATTAACTGGGCAGTAACTGTAGGTAGGGTGTTGCTGGAAGAATTGGGTCACTGGGGACATGATTTACTTGGGGGTCTATATTTTGCCCCTAGTGAGCAGAGTGCTTGCACTCTTTCTCTCTTTCTCTCTCTCTGTCTCCCTCCTTCCCTCCTTCCTGGCTGTCATATCCTAAGCTACTTTCCTCCACCACACCTTTCTACCATCATATTTGGCCTCATCTCAAGTCCTATGGAGTGGGCTGCCGGCCATAGACTGACCCTCTAAAACCATGAGCCAAAATTAACTTTTCCTTCTCTAAGTTGTTCTTGTCAGGTCTTTTGGTCACAGCAACAAAAAGGGTGGCTAAAACACACTTAGTAAATAGGAATATAAATAGCACTCCTAGATCTTATAGAAATGGGTTTTCTTCAGTGCCTGGGGTTTGCACAACACCTAGTTCCCTTAGGGTGGGTGATTATAGTAATTTCATAAACCAAAATTTGTCTGAAAACAGATTGTCCTCAGTCACACCATTTGGTGTAAAATCATGTTGTACCACTCTCCAGTTATGAAGTCCCCTTGCTGAAGTTGAGTCCTCATATTTAAGGGAGAATAATGGTAATTCTCACCCAGAGCTTTAGAGATGATTAAATGAGGTAATCCTTATAAAAGAGCTCAATGTAGGACCAACAACAAATGAGGGCTAATATCTTTAATATTTTATTATTGTTGTTGTAGTGGTAAGTCTTAAATAAGAAAATTTCAATTATATTTGGTCAGAAAATAGTTGAAATAAATATCTCCACACATGAAAATAAGACTATGCATATTCTTTCAAGTGAATGGTGACGACATGTGCCCAATTCTGACTTTGTAAAGAAATTGAACTAAATTGACGCAGAACTTTATGTTCGGTGGCGCCTCGACTCTGAAGTTAAAACTGAGTTCATTTCGAGTTCGGTTCTTATTTTAAGGTTTTGGAGTCAATGTTATGTTGGCTTTTGAAAAATAATTTGGAAGATTTCCTTTTATCTTTCTACTTGAGAAAAATTTAAATAGGATTGAGGTTTCTGTTCCTTGAAGGTTGAGAGAATTCACCTGAGAAACCATCTGTGCCTGGCACTGAGGGAGAACTCTTTCAAACTTTCTCAATATTTTGCTTGTTTGCCCATGCAGAAGTCTTCTGTAACTTCAAGTATAAGTTTAGTAATTCGTATTTTCTTCAAAAGTCATCCATTTGAAGAGAGTTTTGTAAACGATCCTTTTAAAGTCCTCATGATCTCCTCTGTATTCGTGGCTGCTTCTCATTTCTAATTCTATGCATGCACACGTCTTCACCCACTCTACTTTTTTAGGTACTTAACTATGCGAGCATGGGGTTACCCACAATGTTTCACTTGGTTTTTCAAAGAAGATTTGGGGGCTGGGGATTTAGCTCAGTTGGTAGAGTGCTTGCCTTACAAGCACAAGGCCCTGGTTCCAAATCCCCAGCACCACAAAAAAAAAAAAAAAAAAGATTTGGGTTTGCTTACTAATTCAGCATTTTTTTCCTATATTCTAAGAAATCCATTTCTGGGTTAATTTGATTATTTCCTTGTACTTTTATCAAAGTGACTTGCTCTCCTTTTTGCTAACCCCTTGATGTAGATGATTGTATATTTATATTCATTTATTTCTATTTCTTAACATAAGCAATTGTTTTACGTGGCTTTTAATATACTGAACTTCACAATATGGCATAAATGACCCTCTTTCTGTCTGCATACACCTCTCTCTCTCTCTCCCTCCCCTCTTAATACCATGATGTTTTTAGTATGTTCAGTGTGCCTCAGTCTCTCCCTCCAGACCTTTTGGATGTCACTTCCTCTACAGGGACACTTGCTCCTCCCACTTCTCTTCTGCTCCCGTTACAGTGATGCGTTTTGGTTTACTGCTTTCTCCTCCAGTCTTTTCTTCCTGTTTCTGTGTGTTCTCATTTTTTTTTTTCCTTTTACATGTGCCTGTCATTGTAGGCTTTGTGTTGTTTTGAATATTTTCTCCAGTGTTTGGGAAGGTACGTTTCTACTGATAATAACCTCTGGGCAGTGATTGTTTAACAGCCTCTTTGAAATTTAAAAAAAATAAAATACAAGGCTTGATTTATATCATTTGCCAATTTGATGATGCAGATACTAGCATATACCAAATTTCACTGAACAGGGAACTGGGAAAAGATGTGCACAATTGACCCTGAAAAGTCAGTCAGAGCTGGCTTCAGCACCTCACTCTGTTTAAGGTTTATAAAACATCATTGAACCTACAGTTCCCTGATATCTATATAAAGAATGAACAACCATCTATTGAGTTCACCCACGTACAGGGAAGTATTTAAAAACAAAACAATTTCGTTCCTAACAGCTTCTACTATTTATTATTTAATTTTGGAATATAGATTTTCATGATATAGTTATATTTACATTATGCTTTATCTCTTCAAGTATTACTTTTGACACTGGCATACAGATTTAAACCTGTTTAAAGCCATTATTTTTATACTTTAACTCTGCACTTGGTTGATTGGAATTATTTTTGCTATAAAGAAGTGAGAAGAGCATTTATACGTGGTCACTCTCACGTCACTCTATCATCCAGCAGCCCTACCATGCTGGGAATGAATGGGGATGGTGTTATTTGTCTTTCATGTGCTTTGTTTTACTGTAATAGCAATATGAGCAACAGGTCACTTTACATCCTATGTGAGTTCACCACCCAATTATTTTTCCTATTGTTTGCTTTAATTGAAAGGGGGAACAAAGCACCAGGGCATGCTGGCCACGTGGAAACACCTCTGGTCTGCAGAGATAGAGAGCTACCATGCTTGTTTGGCAAGAATCAATGAACCACCATTCAATCTTTGAATGAGATTTTTATTTCCAAGCACACAAATTGCTCTGTGTAATTGCTGAGTCGTTTATTATATTAAGTCAAATTTTCATCTTGAAAACATCCCAAATGTGGACTGAATAGTTTTGCTTTCAGACAGAGTCTTGGCATTGTCAAATCACGACATGCTCAAAATATGCTTCTTGAACCTCCATGTTTCCAGGATAATCAGTCTGAGCTGCAATTACCTGGATATGTGTTTCAAACTCCCCATTCAAGTTATTGATGTAAGCTTTAACTTTTTTCCTATTTTTCTCTTATCTCTGATATTGGTAGTGTATACTATAGATAGTTTGCTACTCAGGATATAATCGTTCTTGTTCAGTATTATAACTAAATATTTATGATTGATTTCCACTTGACTATTAGGAAGATACTAAGTGTTTGAAGGAAGAGGCAGTGTGGTTTAGTAAAAGCATTTAAAGTTATACAGATGTAAGTAAATTTATGTCTATGCCACAGTTAAGCTGTGTGACTTTGAGCAAGATGATTTATCTCTCTGATTCACAAACAGATTAAAAGGGGATTTTAAAGGCAGTTATCTGGGTAGCTATAAGGATTATATAAAATATGTAAAATACCTATTTTAGTGCCTGGAATTCTTATCAATAAATATAAGCTTATTTTTCCATTTCTTATTTGCATTCTCCCTCAGGACATCTAACTAATGACAGAGCTGTTAGAAGATCTATGTTTATAAGGCTTTGGAAAGTTCCTTTGGAGTTTACAGAGGGCAGGATTTGCAAATATTCCTAAGCCAGACAATATGAACTGGGTCATCATAAGAGGAAGTTCTCCTTTACCTGTCTGCCCAGGCACACATCCACTAAAATTGAGACCTGTGTTGAGAAGTTCATCGATTAATAATAATAACATACTTACGGATTTCATGACACGGTCAGAAAACAATCCAATTCTATTAAGAATCATGCATCCCTTATTAAAAGTGAGAAATCTGAGGCTCAAAGAGACTAAGAAATGTATTTAACGTCCACAACCAGGAGGGACAGAGCTCAGACGGCATTATAGTTTAAAGGAGTGTCCCCCAACAACTCACGTGTCAGAGGTGAGATGATTGGGTTATGAGAGTCTTGACCAAATCAATGGATTAATCCACTTACATGGAAGGTAACTATAGGCATTAGAGTGTAGCTGGGGGAGATAGGTCAGTGGGGATGTGCCTTCTGGGTCTATATTTTGTCCCTGATGAGTGGAGATCTCTCTGCTTCCTGGCTGTCACATCCAGAAGTGCTTTCCTTTGTCAAGTCCTTCTGCCATGATGTTCTGCCTCACTTTAGTCCCAGAGTTATAGTCATCTATGGACCTCAGACCTCTGAAATCATGAGCACCAATTAAACCTTTCCTCTTCTAAAGTTGTTCTTGTCAGGTCTTGTGGTCACAGCAGTGAAAAATCTGACCATAAGGAGTAGGATCCAGGCTTCGTGGGCCTCCTGTCCTGCCATTTGCTCCTGTGACCTCCATGCCTTATATACTACACGTTTGGCATCTTAGTTTTGTATGTAGTCCATTATCAGAAAGTTCCCTCCCTTCCTTGTGCCAGTGTCTTTTACTAGGATGGGACACCAGGCTCCCCCAACAGGTAAGGATCTGGCTCTGCTGAGCTTCCCCATCTCTGATGAACCACTAAGCTATCAGTCAGACAGAGGTTTTCTTCTGAAGAAAAACTACCTCACCACCTCTTGGTGCTTACACTGTCAGTAATTGCAGTGCAAGTGTGGTTATGAAATTAAATGAGAAACGAATGAGGTCCATAGAAATGAAAGAGATTCAAGAAACCAAAAGCATCAACTTTCTAGTCCTACATAAGAGCAGCACTTTGAATTATCAAAAACAAAAACAGATCACTGGTTAAATTACTTTGATTATTTCTGTAAGGAAACAATTACACCTAATTACAAGCAGGGCTGAGGTGTTGCTTTCCTAATGAAGCTAAGGGGGCAGGTGTAAGTTCAGGATCTCATTATCCAGTTTCACATAAGGCTTCTAAATATACCACTAATACACTTCCTGCTGGTATTTTACTACTGTATTGATTTGGAACCCGTAAGGTCTTCATGAGAATTTGCTAAAATAAAACTCCACTCCGGAGGTTTCTTCTCATGTGTGACTTTTGGAATTCTGCTGAGATGCATAAAATAGAAGTAAGCGGGAAGTAATTGAAGGACTGTCAGTGTGTATTCTCAGCTCAGCATTTGAGGGCAAATAAGGACCCCTGTTTCTGTGGGTATGCTAGGTCTTATGAGATATTTTAAGTAACAATGAACCAAAAGTTCCAGTGAACTTTATTTCTGAAATTTCATTTTTCCAATTCAATGTTTGATTTTCTTTTAAATACAGAATTTAAATCCAATTCTAGAAATAATGTTCTTTTTAAAATATATTTTTTAGTTGTAAATGGACACAATACCTTTATTTATTTATTTTAAATGTTTATGTGGTACTGAGGATCAAACCCAGGGCCTCACAGGTACTAGGCAGGTACGCTTCCACTGAGCCACAACCCCAGTCCCAAAATAATGTTCTTTATATTAATACAATCAGATGTGAAAGGGGGAAGTAATCTTAGGTTAAAGGAGAAAGAAACTTCCAAAAGGCCCTGAAGGACAAGAAAGTTTGGGGAAGGTCTGAACCAAAGAGATTCTGGAAGCCTGGGAATGGAAGATTGAAACAGAGTAACATGAGAAAACACAGAAACAGGATTGTTGATGGTTACAACAGGAAAGAGGAAACTTTCCCCTAAAAAATGAAATTTCACAGACTTAACACTGTGCATGAAGTACCATTCACCTCACTTACAAAGCAAGATAGGACAGAACAAGATTAGATATTCAGAGATAAATGTTGACCCTTGTCCCCTTACTTGTTAATTCCTTCTTTTATCATTTTATCTACTATTTATTATTGTCAACTTTTATTATCATAATTTTATTTGCATATTAATTTTTCTTATTTATTATTGCCCTCTATTATTCGTGAACTAAACCTTGTTTGGGAAAGGCAAGCATCAGTGTGGTAGGCAGAATTAGGACACAACAAGGCAGAGGCTTTGAAGGAGAGGTCCTTCTAGGAACCTCTGCCACACTGTGGGGAAAGCCTGAGAGATTGACAGGAGCAATCTAGGTAGGGATAGGGCTATTGAAATCATCAGTGGGGCAAGCCCGTGATCTGCAGCAGGAAGAAGCAGGGTCTGGCGGTGATGGTGAGCCCAAAGCTATGAAGAAACTAAAATTGTTTCTGCCTAATGATGGTGTCCTGATAGGCAAATAGAGAAAAGCAAAACCAACCAGAGATTCAGAGGGGTGTCAGCAGCAGAGAAGCCTGGTATAGCACAGATGGTCTTGAACTTTTAAATTGGGGTTAAGACTCAGGCCTCTACCCAATTACATGAGAAAGGTGGGTAAGAAGGAACCTGGGTCAAAACGGCAGGAAGGCAACCAGACAACAGGGCTAGCATGCAAAGCAGGCCACCTCTGAAAGGATTTCATGAACAGTAGATTAAGTGTCCTTCCAGTAAATCTCAGGGCTGAGACCCCAGTGACTCCCAGAACCTTAGGAAATTTGGTGAGTGAAGTCTGGAGTGTTGAAATGTGTTGCTTATTTCCTGAAGACTGATAAGTTCCCACAATCTGAGGTTTGGAGTGTAAGATATCTGAAAGCATCAGGTAGGGAAGAATTATACTGTTTTTATATCAGAGACTCTTGAGGCTCAATGATGGCAATTTGAGATGGTTATGATTCTGGTAATTTGAAGTCAAGTAAAATTAGAAAAGATGACATTACTGCCTAAACCTAGAGCTAATGACCACAAAGAAAAGGAAGTAAAAACAAAAGAAAAACATAGAGATTCAGATCAGCCACACATCAACACAGCCCATGTATACAGGTTATGCAGATACAGCCAAGGAGAGAAGCATAAACACCCACTGTGGAGAAAAGTGGGGTGCAGCCAAGGAGCCATGGGAAAGCTAACAGTGCCTTCCCAGCCCTTCCTTTCATTTTGAATTTTACCACAATGGAAGTCAAGATGCAGGCAGAGCACAACCCTATTCCAGATACCAAGGTGACTGTTCAGTGGAACCAGCTCCTGGAGTTAAGAGAACAGAATTAAGTGGAAATTCAACCAAGTTCTTAAGAGTTTTTTTATTTCCAGAATGTTTCTACAATTTGGGGTGCTCAAAATGAGAAGTAATCCCTTGACACTGGATCCTTGAAAACCTCACTACTTCCAGAAGCGGAATCCTCCCGGATGACCCTCACAGATGTGTCCATGGAGTCAATGAATGAGGAAGATCTTCCCTGCCTAGGAGAAGGGAAAGGAAGGCCAACTGTCTTAGTCCAGTACCCAACCATGAGCCCTCGATATTCCAGCCAGCATGATGTGTTTTCTTTTCTTTTAATTATCTGTTCTATTTAATTATTCATGACAGCAGAATGCATTTCAACTCATTGTACACAAATGGAGCACAACTTTTCATTTCTCTGGTTGTACACGATGCAGAGTCACATCATTCATGTAATCGTACATGTTCATAGGGTAATAATGTTTGTCTCGTTCCACCATCTTTCCTTCCCCCTTCCTCCTCCCCTCCCCTCATTTCCCTCAACACAACTGCATGATATGTTTTCTATGTGCTGCTTTCTACTGATCTCATTCCTCATCCTCCCCTTTTCAAAATGAGGATTTATTGCACTTATTATTCTCCAGAAAGACATTTTAAGACTTATGAAAGCAATGTGCCAAACCATGGGACATTTCAAACAGAGTTGTCTACGAGGTAACCAGCAATGACTAGATACAGAGACCCAGGATTTAAATTACATCTATCTTTAGCAATGAAAGGAGATTTTCATGTTATCCCACTATAGTACCAACTTCCTCTCTTTATTCTTATGATCTACAAGATTCCTGAGCCAAACACTCCATTCCTTGATGACTTTCACTCTTTTCTCCACCTATACTCCTATGTAACTCTTGACAAGCCACTTCTGGAAATAAATTCAGTTCTTTGATGTCCTATTACCCAATGATCTTATTCTTCCTCCATTTCTATCACTTAGTGCCCTTAATGTACTTTAGACCTTTTAAATATTTAGATTGTTTTCATTGTTGAATCCAGTCATACTGAATGCACACACCATGAATTGTTTATCCATTCTCTTATTGTATTGTTTTGAATTTGGGGCTGTTATAAACAAAAGCTCTCTTGTCTTTTAACTGAACATAGTTTCTGATGACATACTGAGACTCCCCCACCTAAGAATCTCATCCCCTGGTTATTCTATCACACCATTAATCTAGGTGGAGCTGTGAAGAGAATTCAAGTCCTAAATCAGTTGATCTTAAGATATGAGGATTATCAGGTAGATTTAACTCAATCAGTTGAGTCTTATCAAAGCAGAGAAATTTCTCAAGCTGGTAGCAGAAGAGGAATTCTAAGAGATTGGAAGCATCAAAAGGATTCAACGAGCCATTGCTAAATGGTTGAAGGAGACTTCTGATAAGAAATGCAGTTGACCCCAGAAGCCAAAAGCACTCCCCAGATGACAGGCACCAATGGACTTCAGTCTTACAGACACAAGAAACTGAGTTCTGCAAATAACAAGGATAAACCTAGAGAAGCATCATCAAACTCCAGATGAAAATGTAGGTGCCATCACCTCCATTTCAGCCTGAAAACCTAGTCATGTCATTCCACGCCATCCTAACTATGATCTGTGAAGTGGGGGACTAGTAAATGAGAATAGTATTAGGTCTCGAAGTTTACAGAAGAAGTTGAACAGCAAAACTATTACATCAGCTGTAACTTCCCTCATTTCCCCTTGCAGGTAGAACATTTTAATTTATTTATTGTTTTTAAGGTTCTTGCCTTTATTTTTGCTTTTCAAAATTTCAAATATTATGTGCCTATGTAGAATTTCTTTTATAGCACCACAAAGTTTGATGAACATACTACACATTTGTGTTGCTCATTATTTTTCATCACATTGGAAAAGTTTTGGCCAATGTGTCACCAAATATTTTTCTGTCCAATCCATTGCCCTTTCTCCAAAACACACACATACCAAACAACTTGATTCTTTCTGCCACGTCGTAGAAGTTCTGGGATTTTGTTTCCTGATTTTTTTCCTCTCTTTATGCATTAATTTGTAATCTTTCTTTTAGCATGTATTTAATTTAATTGATCTCTTTTGCTGTAGTTCTCAATCTTTTATTAATCCCATTCCATTGTCTTTTTTATATTATATTATATTATTTTGTATATTATATTTTTCAATTCTAAGTCTTCTGTTTTGATAATGTTTATGGTTTTCTATATCTTTTTAAATTTCCAGTCTCTTTACCTATTATTTTCTTCTAGTTCCAGAAATTGTCTAATATAACTGTAGTCATTATTTTGAAGTCTTGTCTCCTAATTCAAACAAATGGTTCACTTCTGGGTCTTCTTTAGACTAACTTTATTTTTGCCTAGAGACCCTATTTTTCTATTTCTTGGGTGATTATGTTCGAATTGAATTTTATTGCCCCTTAAAAATGTGAATCAAATTTCACTTCACAAGTGGCATATGCCCTGATCTAGACTTACGTTCTTCATTCTTACACTCATCACCCACCAGCCAGAAGAATCCAGCTCTGCCCTGTTCATGTTCCTCTGGATCACTGGTACCTCAATGAGGTTGTGGACAAAGAACACTGCTGTTGAACAAAGACAAACCTGGCTCTTAGTCCAAGCTTCTTCATGAGCCAGGACACCTTGAACCAGTTATGAGAACTCTCTCCTTGCACCATAACCCTCATCTATAAAATGTAAATAAAAAAAATATTTTGTATATTTTTGTGAAGATTAAACTGATGATTACACGGAGATGTTTAATAAAAGTAATTACAGTCAGAATTAAATGAGATAATGCAAGTAAAACCATCCAACTTATTAACACAAGATTTATTGGACACCTCCTCTACCCTTGCTGGTTGATATGGACATTTGGCAATAAGCCAGTATGATACTGTCTCTTCCCTCAAGAAACTAAAATTCTGACAGATGAAATAGAGAACAAACATGTAAACAAATTTATGAAAAAGATAACTTCAGGTTGTAGTCAATGGGAGTTGCGATCGGTCAGGAGAGTGATACTCTAGTTTTCAACCCCTTGGAAGAACTTCCACAGGAGGCTTCAGAACAGAGGTTGCAAGATGAGATAGAGGCAGTGTGCAAAATTATGGTGGAGGACTTTCCCAGGCAAACAGAACAGAAATGCAAAGATTCTGCATCAGGAAAAAACTCAGAGTGTTAGAATTCGAAAAGGAAACCAGATTCCTTTTACTGAGATAAGGGGAACCAGGGAGGATCATATGGCAGGAAAGGTGTGTGAGAGGGGATCAGAACTCTGTTCTGTGTGTGTTGACTTCAGGGTGTCTGAAGAAATCCAAGTGGAGATACTGAGTGAATATTGAGACAGAAGAAATTGAGTCTAGGTTATGGGAAAATAATAACTTATTAATAGATGATGAATGAATACTTCTGAATATCAGGAAAATATAAAATAGGATTCGAATGCTCATATCAGGAAGCTTTATCCAGGACAACACTCAAGATCCCACCGAATAAAAAGAGGAAGAGGTCACCACCACCCCTTTTCCAAGCCCTCACTCTCCACACACATCCTGGAATATTTTTAAATGATCCTTTCCATTTTGAAAGTAATACTTAAGACAATTCGTATTGTCCAGAGGATCTGAAAATGAAGCTCAGTCTTGAAAACAAAATTGTGTGTTAACAGTCAAAGGTGTTGAAGAAAATACTACAAGATGAAAAAAGTACAGCCAAAGAGATGTGTTTCCAAAGTGTGGTGAAAACCCAAGGGCAGGATCCTCCCAGATGTGTGTTCAGTGTTGGCTCCAGTTGGAGAATAAGGGAGGAATGTTAATGTCCATCCTGGAACCTAACTGGGATGAGGACAGATGATGTCTGGGTAAACACGAAGACCAGATCACACCCCCTCCAAAGACACATTGCCTTGTTCCTGGCAGTTACCCCGCCAGTCTTTTCAGACAGTCCCATGAATAAATGGGAATAATGAGCTGCTTGGGGAGGTCACAGAATCTGAAGTCAGAAAAGCAAAAGTCTTTCACCAGCCACACCTCCTTTCTGCTTCTCGGTGCCCACAAGGCCCCATGTTGAGGAGGTGGAAGTTTGGGAGACATATACAGTCAGTGTCTCAAAGGGTGTGAGAGTCAGATCAAGACACTACTAGCCTACCATGACTGACATCAACAAGTCCTTTGCCTAACAGTTACTCCTCAATGAAATCAAATATCAGATCAACCATTGCTCCCTCCGTCAGAGGAGAATGGCTTTAGGGGTATAAGTCACAGGTCTGCCTAGGAGATCACAAATCCCAGGTCTGGAGTTCACTGCATGACTTTGAACCTCTTTAATCCTTTAAACTTCTGGACTAATGGGCCTCAGTTAACAGTAAAATAAGGCTGTCTGCATTATTCATGACTGTGAAAGTAACTATCTGTCATGGCCCCAGGCACAGAGTAAACGCTCAAAGGATATCCTTCGTTTCTCTATAGCACTTCCTGTGCGCCTCTACCTCATTCCTTCCACGTTGCAGCATAACTAAGTTATCCAAGGTCTTTCTCCCTGATGTGTTATAAATGGTTTCAGGAGAAGAGACACTGTCTTATTCATTTGTGTATGTCCCTAGTATCTCTAGAATAGAAAATTGCCCATCACTGGTGCAAATTAAATGTTCAAAAAATAAATTAGTGAATGAATGAAGATCAAAAATAGATCTGTGTTCATAGATTCTTCTGAACAGACCCAGGCACCTTATACCAAGACAGAAATTAAATAATCTCAATTAGTATCAAGTTCAGAGCCTGCTAAGGCATGTACCCACCACACCTTTATCAAGATACCAGCGATGAGGACCTACAGATCCATACATTTATCTCCACTCATGATATCTTTTTTTATAGGCCAGGTCTTAAAAATTAGATCTCTTCTAGATATAAGAATAATAATGGTTGGATGTGCGTATGTGAATATGCATATGAGCTTTACTCCCAGTTGTTGTGTGCTTATATTACTCAAATTCAAGAGAAACAGCTGTTTCTGTCCCATGATTCTGACAATTATTTTTCCCAATCCCTGAAGTCGTCTTTCCTTTAGTATTCTGTAGTCAAGTTTTAATTTCCCCCTTTCATTTTTCATTAAAGCCTCCATTACCTATTGACTCTGCAAACTCTTTTGAAAGTGCCAGATGAGACAAAAGGTTCATTACTCTCACATCAATTCCCAATCGTTCATACATCTTCTTGGTCAATGGGGCCTGAACCCTATGGGTCTCTCCTGCAGGATTGCACAGAATACAGACACTGAGTGTGCAGATGAGTCACATGGTCCTTAGAGCAGCTGCCCTTACCTACTTCCCAAAGGGCCTGATCATATCCCTCAGGTCCAAGTAAAGTCTTCAAATTTTCAAGGACCACATTATTCTCCCTACCACATTAAAGTGACATGGATGTCGTAAGTAGTAAGATAATGCATTTTATGAAATTTTGTCTTTCATCTGTCAAGTGACCCACTCCACTGTTTATAAACTCACATAAAACAGAAGTTCACAGAAACCTTAGAAAATACCACTCTGACACTCTTTTGTTTAGAGATGTGAAAAAGAGGGCAAAATACTTCTGATTAGTCATCCAGAAGTAAAGTCTACCTTCTGAGCATACAGAAACATTGAACTTCCCTGTTGATAGGTGAGGAAACTAAGGTTTAAGTGTGTGTAATGAGCAGATTCATGGTCCAGTGAGGGTCAGGGCCAGAGACAAGTTCTTCCCTCCAAATTCATTATATTACTTTATATTCTAATTAACTGGTAATCATATTTTTCCTTAATAGAAAGAGATACCATTTTGTCATTTTAATTTGAAAGTCAACAAATGAAGTCATAGCTCAATACTTTCTTTGGATATGGGTTTCATTTACTTCCTCCAGGGTTATGTTTATTTAAAGCTCCCCTTGTGAGCCAAGACCAAATAGACAAAACCAATGAACAGGTTCAGAAAGAGTAAGATAAGGTTTATTGTCCGTGTGACTGTTAATCTGCTCTTCTTCACTGTGCTCAGTGGTCTTGACTCTGATTGTACCTAGGGACCCTCCTCATTCCTGGATGCCCCAAGCGCAAAAAGGAGTGATTCCAGATCTATAGCTCTGGGGAAGGTTGTGTACCTGTGGGGGCCTGAAAGCAGTCTGGGCATGAGTGTCTCGATAACCAGCCTTGGTGTTTCCAAATGTATACTCGATTGCCATTGCTAGGTACCTTTCTCGATCTGGTAATCACAGTGAAACCATGGGATTGAGACTGTCAGTGAGATGTTATTCCTGAATTATAAACTTTCTGAATTATAGATGTTAAAGAACACGTTGGGTATTATGTTAAAAGATTGATGCAGTTTTACATTTTTGATGTGTACAAATGTTCCCATTACTAAACAATGGTTTGAATTTGTTTGATACTTTATAACCTACAAAGAACTTTGTGTTTGTTTGCTGTTTGTTTGTTTGAGACACCGTCTAATTAAGTTGCCATGATCATCCTTGAACTTGTGATTCTCCTGCATCAGTCTCCTGAGTAACTGAGATTACAGGTGTGCCCTTCTGCACACGACTAAAGAACTTTCTTATATAGCCAATTCTTTAAAAAAAAAAAATCTTTTATTAATCTGGTGGGATAAACAGGAGCCTTGTTATTGTAAATTTATAGTTGAAGAACATGAGAAGCAGAAAAACTAAGTGATTTGCCCTAAGTCACATAATCAATATGTAAAATCTATGAATGAAAGCCCAGGATTCCACTTCTTAGTTTGGTGCTCTTTCATGATGTTAGATTTTCACATGCAACAAGAGAAGCATTCAACATATGTCCATAACCACAACCCAGACCCCAAAATAATGTAAATCCTTTACACGCTCATCATGTTTGACTGTAACCAGAAATCAGTACTACTTTTACTAAAGATAAAATCAAAATGAAAAACTATTTTTCAGCCCCAACTCTAACCTTATTTCAGCCTTAGACTGGGACTGATTTTGTGAAGGATCACTCTTCCCTACGCCTCCAGAAGCTAAGATCACACAGTAGAGCTGTGCAAGGTACATTTGTGTGTGTGCCTAAGTGCTTCCAATTCTGTAATAAATATTCTATATTCTCATTAATTTCACATAGGACTTAACACCTCTCTTTCCCAATTTAAAATTCACAGGAAAACATTCTGCATTTTCATAAACATTTTTATTTTGCCTTTTATAATGTCAGATCAACCCTCCTATACAATAAAGAATAGAGGGCTGAGGTTGTGGCTCGGTTGTAAAGTGTTTGCCTAGCATGTGTGAGGCACTGGGTTCGATTCTCAGCACTGCATATAAATAAACGAATAAAATAAAGGTCCATCAACAACTAAAGAAGGTTTAAAAAAATAAAAAATAAAAAAATAGAAGAGTGTTTCAATGTAAACCTACGTGACAACTGCAAGAACTCAAGTGAATGTATAGATTTAAAATGCACCCCATAATATCTTCTTACATTCTTGTTTCTCTGATGCTTTCTTTGGCAAATGTAAATAGATATTTAACTAAATCTAGAGATAAGAAGACTTCAAGGCACATAAACCCTCAACTTTTTTTTTTTTTTTTTTTTGCCATGCTGGGGATTGAACCCAGGGCCTTGTGCTTGTGAGGCAAGCACTCTACCAACTGAACCACATCCCCAACCCTCAACTTTTGATTTCTACTCACTTGCTTATATATCCTCATATTTATCACTTCACTTCTAATATCTCTATTACTCCATCCTGGGGTTCAGTGATACTAATTCCATCAGGTTCATGGAAATAAGATTGTTATTCTCAACCTACTCCATGTATCACATCAAAAAGTCATCCATCAACTACATCATCCTCCTAAAGGATGCTGAACATCACAGATTCAGAAGATTGACACAAAGCACCAGACCTTCTTTCATAGTCAATTAGGGATCCCTAATTGACTGAGACCCATTGACATCAGGCAGAGCTGCAACTCCCAGGAATATCAGGCTCTGATAGCTAAAGTTCTGGGGTGGTAGCCAGTATCCAATAAACATGCAAAATATTCCAAATATGGTGTCTAAATCTTATTAGACACTCATATTGACCAAATGTTTTGGATGAGCAAAAAGATGGCTCATTAAAAACTAAATAATTTTCTAGTTTCAGAGTTATCAAATGGTAGAACCAAAATTTAAGTTCACGACAGCAATGGGTTCCAATAATGACAGCAATTTCTAACTTCAATTCCTGTTAGTAGCTCTCTT
Source organism: Sciurus carolinensis (assembly GCF_902686445.1). Classification (NCBI taxonomy): domain Eukaryota; kingdom Metazoa; phylum Chordata; class Mammalia; order Rodentia; family Sciuridae; genus Sciurus; species Sciurus carolinensis. The sequence goes on from NC_062229.1 coordinate 34,271,954, forward strand.
GGATTCCCGAGTTGCCCTCACAGCTTTGATCATTTTCTAGTAACCTTGGGAACTTGATGGTTCCATGCTTTTCATTGTAGCTGTTTGAGTGCCTTGACTAGAGATAACTTCCTTCACTAGCACAGAAGATAAAGGGTTCATTCCAGGGACTTAGGCAAAAATTGAAAGAGATAAAGAAATTAGTGACATGAAAAAGGCTTATGCACTGCACTTCCAGATGTCCCTGCAATTAAATTATCTGTTATCTGAGAGAGGACCTAAAATCCAGATGTGTGATTTCTTGTGCAATTCAAGCAAGCATTTAGACTTTATATGAACACCCATCAATAAGCTAGATATTGATTCCTCCAGGGAGACACCTAAGTATCCAGAAGACTTGCCAAAGATTCCATTTTTCTTCCCATGTGCACCCATGCATTTAATATGTGGTCCTGGATTCCCTCATGGAACACCCAGTGTTTCACCAAACTTCAGAAGTGACCATGTGAGGCAATGGAGAGGTCTCCATGGGTTGCAGATGCCAGAATTACATCTTTTCTCAACTGAATAATATTCCATTGGGTGTATGTGTATGTGTTACTTTATTCATTCATTAGTCGATGGACACTTTGGTACAACATGGATGGAAGTGGAGGTCATCACACAAAGTGAAATAAAGCAGGCACAGAAAGACAAGTCCCGCACAACCACAACCTCACTCTTGTTGAAATCTAAAACAGCTGATCTCGTGGCAGTTGAGGATAGAATGATGATAACCAGAGGCTGTGGGGAATGGGAAGGAGGAACAGATGGCAAACATTGATCAACAGGCATTAATTTATACTTAGAAGAAAGAAGTTCTGCTATTTTATTATAAAGTGACTATAGGTAATGATAATGTACTATGTGTATGTGTGTGTGTATAAAAAGCTAAAAGATTTTGAAAGTTTTCACCATAAAGATATGTTTGAGAGGATAGATATAGTCACCCTTATTTGAGCATCACACAATATATACATGTGTTGAAACAGCACATGGAACTGTGTGTAAATATGTACAATTTTTAGGTACAAGTTAAAATTTTTTAAAATAAAAAAAAGTTAATAATAAGGAAAAGACCTCCATGAGAAACAGCATTTCCTTCTCTTCCAGACACTGGAGGAATTTAGTTTTCACTATCAATTTAATCCTGCAGCTTTAATTAAGGCCCCCACAGCCTATTGATCCATGCAGTATGAAGATTTACCTTAGAGGCAGAAGAATCATAAGCTAAATAAACAATAGTAAGCAGGGTGTCAGGAGGATCAGAGGAAGATGCAAGCTAGATCGAATCGATGTGTTAAAGACAGACGCAGGAGCTGCGGGAGGGGCAGGATGAGTCTGCCAACTTCCCTGGTGCTCTTGTTTGTGTGTGAACATTCCCGTCTGCTTGCCCTTCTGTCTTCATGTGTCACGGTGGAGATCAGATGAGGCTGGTCCTGAAAGCAAGGAGCATGGTTGGCCAGTATCTGGAGGGCTTTCCCTGGAAGGCTATGGAGAAGCTCTCAAAAACTGTGCTATCAGGAATCAGTCTCTCGTATGAAGCTTCCTGAGCCTATTATTTTATGCATGTTCTCTGTGCTCTCACACGACCAAAACAACATTGCTTAAAAAAATAATCGTTGGGTCTGTTCTCAATCACATAGGGATGAAGAAATCTTAGGCAAGTTTGTGTGTGTGTAACTTCAATGAATCAGGGTGATAGCAGGTATGCCATAGACTTTTTGAATGAACAAACCAGTTTCGGTACTGCAGAGATTTAGGATGCATGGCTTATTAATAAAAGGATGTTTGAGAAATAACACCATCCAAGACAGCCTCTGTCCAGGGCACTGTGTCAAAGACACATGACTTTCAGAGGCCTCTACCCTTGAGCAAGCACTTAGTCACATGGCATTTTGCATAGATGGGCCATAAATACCAAGTTCAGAGACAGTGAGGAGAGAACTCAGCCCTTAGGAAAATATTAATAAGATATGCACTGATTCTCTAAGGATGCAAAGCCTTCTGGTTTAGAAAAAAATAGAAATTGTACCTGGAGTTCTGTTTATGAAATGAAGAAAAGGAAGAGGAGGAGAAAGAAGAAAAAGAAAAGGAAGAGAAAGGAGAAAGGGAGAACCCGGAAAGGAGGAGTAGGGAGTTGGAGTTCCTTGTGGAGCGTCTGTGAAGCAGGGGTATACACAGTTTTCTGCATTAACTAATTCGATAGTCTTAACAACCCTGTGTAGGCCACTGTTACAATTTCAATTTTTCAGATAAGGAGATTAAGAAATTGACCCAATGTCACCCAACTGAATGCAGGATTTTTACTCTCAAAATAGTGCTCTTAACTACTAGCTGAAAAAGCAAAGAGAAAAGAGAAGGGGACCTAGGATCAGGCAAACTTACACATTTTGATGTTTGATACACTTCAACAGATTTTTATCTGTGTCAGAGCACTGTGAAGAGAACACTGGTATAAAACTATAAAAGGGAAATATAAATAAATTCAAATCTCCTTTCCTCCCCTGACACCTAATTATCCAATTCCTCTCTCTCTTCAGAGGCAACCACTGATCACAATTTATTGCACATCCACCCGGGGATTATATTTATGTTGTACCTCCTTAGTAAATGCCAACATCACTGTCTCCAGTGTCCAAGTCAGAAAACTAAGAGCCACCCTTGATGCCTCCCTGCGTTCAGGGCCCACAACCAATCTACACGAGACCAAATCCTGTAAGTTTTTACCTCCAAGTCAATATTTCTCAAATTTATCTACTTTTCCCCATCTCAACGCCACTAATCTCTTCCAAACTATGATTATCTCCTACCTAGGCTGGTATAATAGCCTTCTCACTGATCTTCCCATGCATTTTTACTTGAATTTTTAATTTAAATTTAATTGAATTTTTAAACTATTATCCACCCTATAACTAGAGACAACTTTTCAAAGGGCAGTTTTTGTTCATGATGCCCACCTCTTCAAAATATTTAAATAGTCTACAATTGCTTTTAAGATACAGACCTATCAACCCTTAGCCTCCTTCAGAAGACCCTCATAAAATGCTCTGGTCCCAACATTCCTGTCCAACTCCATCTTGCACAGAGCTCCTTGTTGTTGGCTCTGCTCCAGTCCACTGGTTTTCTCTCAATTCTTCAAATGTTCCTTGTTTTCCTGCACCACAGAGTGATTGTACTCACTATTCCATCTTCCTGGAATGCTCGCTATCTAAATGACTCCTATGCTTCTTTTAGATTTCAGCTACTTAGCACTCCCTCTGTGAGGTCCAGTCACCAGAGTTGAATTGAAAGAACTTAAAAACAAACACCCATGAAGTGGCTGAAAATGTAGGAAAGTTTGTTAGTCACTTAACTCCTCTTGGTCTCTATTTCTTCACCTCTAAAGGAGATGAAGTGTGTATCTTGCAAGGTTTTTCTACAGAATGAAGGAGAATCATATCGTTGATCTCTATTGAGTACAGAGTAGATGGCCAATTTTTGTTGCTTTTATTCATTCTACAGTTTCCTCAACTGTTCCTAGAAATCTTGACTTACTAAAGTCAAATAGAGGAAATAATGTAGGGGTGAGATCTCTATGACCTGTGAAACAAATCCATCCTGTGGCCAGAGCATGAGTTAAGAGTCTTTTTATATTCTAAAGGTCTGTAAACAATAGGAAGAAGGAAAAACAACTGGAAGAGGAAGAGGAGGGATGGGGAAAGGAGAGAAAGAGGAAAAGAAACAAAGAAGAAGGAAACAGAAGATACAACTTGTTGGTGGTAGAAACTTCACCTGTTAGTCACTACATCTACATATAAATCCTATTACCCCTTCTGAGCTCAAAAGCTTCCATAGAACTTAATTTTTGTCTGCTTCGGTAAGACCATAATTAATGAGGAAAAAGTATGAATCAGAAAATGCTGAGCATATGGGTATTCCAGAGACATATCAACATCATTATCAAGAAAAAGGAGATGTCATTCAGTGTGTGCATAGCAGTTTTCAGAAACAACACAAACGAAAATTAATATCCCTCCCTTTGGTGCAATAGGGATCAAATATTATATAATCTGCCTAATATCAGCATTATGAATGACTTGGTGTATAATAAAGACTATTAACTAGATAACTGCATTCTTTCTGCATTTCAGCTACATGGACAAACCCATGTGCCTGGACTGGTACAGATATCAAGGGAATTTTCCAAGTTTTCCTTTTCTTTGGAGAATTTTTCATTTCCAGCAAGACCTCTTAAAATAACAAAATCACCAAAAAACTTCCACATGCCAAATAACCAGTCAGATGGGGATTTTCAATTTTATAGCGTTTTTTTCTTTGAGGTGTTAGAGATTAAACCCAGGGCCTGTGCATGCTAGGCAAGCACTCTAAAACTGAGCTATACCCCCAATCAACATAGAGCTTTTATGTCCTCATGTGAGGCACAACATTAAGAACAAGATGCTTTGCTTTCATCTTTCATAATGTTCCTGAACCCCTACATCCTAATGAAAGGAAAGTTACCTTTATTATAACCCCTGTGCTTGCCCAGCACACAATAAAAGCTCGATCTCTTTTCTCCCATCTTACACAGGTCTTATAGATGCAGAATTCAATATTTATCAAGATAAATAATTGGTCCAAACTCACATGAGAAAAAATCAACTCTGTTGATAAGAAGAATATATAGGAACTAAATGAATACCTCATGGGAAGTCTTGTGTACCCATGACATGGATAGGCAGGATGGAAGTGCCATTTGTAACTATGAGTTCTTTGCTGGAGATTCTCAAGTGAGCATAAAGTTCCAGTTCTTTTCATTAAAGAACGCAAGACTTCCTAATACATAATTCTGATTTTCTTGGCACTTGGAAGATTAAAATGGGCTGATCAAATAGAAGCCACCAAAGGAGAAGACTAAATGCGTGTTTTTTATATATAAATTTTTTATTTGTTCTTTTTTGTTATCCATGACAGTAGAGTGTATTTTGACATATTATACATTTATGGAGTATAACTTTCCATTCTTGTGGTTGTATGTGAGATGGACTTACACCAGTTGTGTATTCATACATGAACATAGGAAAGTTAGGTCCAATTCATTCAACTTCCTTTCCTATTCCTGTCCCCCTCCATTCCCTTCATTCTACTTTGTCTAATCCAAAGTACTTCTATTCTTCCCTACCTCCCTTTTTGTGTGTTAGCATCTGCAGAGAACATTTGACCTTTGGTTTTTGGGGATTGATTTATTTCACATAGCATGATAGTCTCCACTTCTATCCATTTACTGGCAAATGCCACAATTTCACTTTTTTTATGGTGGCTAATATTACTTTGTGTATATATAACACGTTTTCTTTATCCATTCTTCTGTTGAAGAGCACCTGAGTTGGTTCCATAGCTTAGCTATTGTGAATTGAGCTGCTATAAAAATTGATGTGGCCAAGTCACTATAGTATGTTGATTTTAAGTCCTTTGGGTATAAACTAAGGAGTGGGATAACTGGGTCAAATGGTGGTTTTCTGAGGAATCTCCATATTGCTTTCCAATTTGCATTCCCACCAGCAATGTATGAGTGTACCCTTCCCCCACATCCTCACCAACATTTATTGTTGCCTGTATTCTTGATAATTGCCATTCTGACTGGAGTGAGATGGAATCTTAGAGTAGTTTTGATTTGCATTTCTCTAATTGCTAGAGATGTTGAACATTTATATATTTGTTGACCAATCATATTTCTTCTTCTGTGAAGTGCCTTTTCAGTTCCTTTGTCCATTTATTGATTGGGTTATTTGGGTTTTTGGTCTTAAATTTTTTGAGTTCATTATATGTCCTAGAGATTCATGCTCTATCTGAGTTACAGGAGCAAGGATTTTTTTCCCCATTCTGTAGGCTCTCTCTTCACATTCTTGATTGTTTCCTTTGCTGTAAAGAAGCTTTTTAGTTTGAATCCATCCCATTTATTGATTCTTGATTTTATTTCTTGTACTTTAGGAGTCTCCTTGAGGAATTCAGTTGCTAAGCTGACACGATGAAGATTTGGGCCCACTTTTATAGTTGGCACAGAGTCTCTGATCTAATGCCTAGGACCTTGATCCATTTTGAGTTGAGTTTTGTGCAAAGTAGGAGATAGGGATTTAATTTCATTTTGCTACATACGGATTTCCGGTTTTCCAGCATCATTTGATGAAGAGGCTATCTTTTTTCCATTGTATGTTTTTGGTGCCTTTGTCTAGTATGAGATAACTGTATATGTGGGTTTGTCTCTGTGTCTTCTATTCTGTATCACTGGTCTTCATGTCTGTTTTGGTGCCAATACCATGCCATTTTTATTACTGTAGCTCTATAGTATAATTTAAGGTCTGGTTGTGTGATGCCTCCTGCTTCACTTTTCTCTCTGAGGATTTCTTTGACTATTCTGGGCCTCTTATTTTACCAAATGAATTTCATGACTGCTTTTTCTATTTCCATGAAGAATATCATTGGAATTTTAATAGGAATTGCATTAAATCTGTATAGTTATTTTGGTAGTATAGCCATTTTGACAATATTAATTCTGCCTATCCAAGAACATGGGAGATCTTTCCATCTTCTAAGTTCTTCTTCAAATTCTTTCTTTAGTGTTCTGTAGTTTTCATTGTCAAGGTTTTTCACCTGTTTTGTTAGATTGATTCCCAAATATACTTTTTTAGTCTATTGTGAATGGGATAGTTTTTCTAATTACTCTTTCAGTTGATTCATTACTGATGTATAGGAACACAATTGATTTATGGGTATTATTTTGTATCCTAAATGCATGGTTTGTGAGACTCACAAATAAATAAAGTCAGCCACGAGAACCAGAGGGAATTTTGTACTTTGTGACCCATTCGAAAAGAGCTGTCAACTCACAGAGTAGGCAACTAATGATTTCCTTTGTTTCTAGGAAGAATAAAGCCAAGTAATGGGAACTGGAGAAGAGCACTAACTCTCTGAACTTTGTTTTAGGCTTTTGTCTATTACACATGGTCACTGGCATATACTATTATAGCCTATAGGCACAAAATAATCAAGTGAATAAATACATGAATGAAAAAAATGTATGCCTGAATGAATAGATAAATTAAAACTCTCCCAAAGCTATAACCAGAAGTCAGATTGTCCATGGATTTCTAGGTCAAGTCAGGGAGGGTGTATAATGATCATAATAAAATTTAAATTTCAAAACACTTTACATTCATAGGCTTCTTTCCAGGCCCTGGGATGAGCTACAGCAATATGTTCACAAGATCCTAAGATTTTGTAAAATTTGCAAAAGAAAGATTGTTAAACCACAACTGGTTAAATCAGCTGTCTCTGCTCCCTTATGTGAAGTGACATTGGCATCACCATGTGTTTTTTTAGATCAGCTAAGAAAGATGTTGGGCTGGGTATATATTTAGTTTGGGTTCAGTGAGACATATTTATGTGGCTCACAGTGGTTAAGTTATTGCTGTAAGAAGGTATAAAAAACTTCCAAGAATATCCTTACCACCCACTATCCTGACTCAGCTGCACCATGACATGGAGTTTGAGGTAGAAGCACAACACAAACATGTCCCAAAGTTTTTGGCAACAGAAGTATGTAGACAATAGAGTAGCAAAAGGTTTGAAATATGTGAAACCAGAAGATAGGTTGTGGGAACATTTAACCAACAGATACATAAATTTATAAGCAGAGGATTTCTTTAATCAATCCGAAGTCAAAACAGAAAAATTTCTACTGTCAGGAATATACTTGACAATGAATCCTAAGCAATTATAAATGTGTTCAATTTTCATGGAATTCATGCAAAATAGGAAGTATCACAACAAATCCCTATGTATATAAAGCACTCAGTGATGTGTCCCCTGAGTCTAGTTGCATGTTTTATGTGTGCCAGCATATCAATATCTGATACATGGGACCAAGTCTAATGATCCTAAACAGTAAGACACATCAAACAGCCTCTGAAATAGAAAATCTACCTGAAGAAGCAAAGGTTCCAGGTACAAACCTCCCACACACCTTTATTAGTATGTCAACAGACACAGTATGAGAGCTGTTTGTTACATAATTACAAATTGCAATACCCGGCAAACAATTTTTAATATATTTATTTGTAATTATTTATGCTTTAATTTCAAAATAATTTTGTATAATTTTACAAAATCACACAAATATTTAAACAAGTATCTACATAGATATATGCAAGAACATAATGGTGGTTAATTAATAAAATTGTTAATCAACAAGTAATCAAAATTTATACTTTCCAGGATTTATGGCATTTGTAAGCAATTTGAAAGTTGTAGTTTGAATTATTTTTCTCAAAAGTAACTATTTTACTCCTAATTTTGTAGTTATAATGCTTGTTTTTAGAGACTTGCACACACACACAAATTATATAAGCATCAAACCCTGCAAAGGCTAAATCCAACCCTGAGCTTAGTTATCCTTTGATTTTGTTGTTGCTGTTGTTGTTCCTCTTGCCTCTGATATCAGATGATTCAGTGTGTTGATAGCAAAATACCCAAGAGCATGCTAGATGCACTGAACCCAGCCAGTGATGGAGTAGGTGGTGGTACACTGTCCTTTTGATCCTCTTTTCAGGTTCAGAAAATTAGTGCCTGAAATCAGAACTGGAACCATGGAGCAAATACCCCATCCTAACCCTGTCCCTGAATGGTCTTTGTGCTCTCCCAGTGCTGTTCCATTCTCCCCAACACATTCATATGCAGACTTTTCCACAGATGCTGGCTCATGTCATGGTGACAGATCATTCCTAGGAAAGGTCACTGGCCCAGGGCTGCATTTATCAGCAGCAGTTTTCTGTCATAGCTGGCTGAATGACTCCTGAACCTGGGGAAGGAAGACAGCTGCCAGAAAGAATTGAGGGGACGCTGGTATTTATAAAGATTGTGGGCACACACGAGCACATGTAAGCAGGCTCATGCCATTTTCATCCAGCTAGTCTCAAGTAAAAATTCTCCTAGTGTCAACTTAAAAAAAAAAATTAAAAAAGTAAGGTATCCCCTTAAATATCCCCTCAAGTCAATATGTTCCTTGGCTTCCTTTACTCTGTTTCTGTGTTCTTCACAACTACTGCCTGGTTAAAGTTAATGACAGAGTCCCAAAAGCAAACTCAAACCTGCTGAATGGGGTCATGGTAGAACTGGTTTGGTTTTGACCCTGTAAGTGTGGAAATTGCTAAGCCAGACAATAATTGCATCACCTACTGGTCAAGTTAATAGAAAACTATGGCAACTACATTCTTCACTAGAAGAAAATTCAAGATTGGCGTAGAGTTTCCTACCTGCTCTGTCATTGAGTCTGTGTGTGTGTAGTGTGTGTGTGTGTGTGTGTGTGTGTGTGTGTGTGTTGCTGGAGATCAATCCCAGGGCCTCATGCATAACAGGCAAGCACTCAACCACTAAGCCACATCCCCAGCCCTATCACTGAGTCATTTATTGCCATCTCATATGAGGATATAGCCCTAGATGGAAATGTAAAGGGAAACAAAATATGGCATCCATGTCCATGGTTCATATCCCAGTACTAGAATTAGATAAATAATAAGTTCAAGACAATATGTGGTGTGTTACTAAGTTGTATGCAGTGGGAAGCCAGAGAAGAAAGCGATTACACAGTCCGTGGTGCTTCGCTGAGCAGGAAACAAAGAAGTCTTTTGAATGGTGAGTGCAATTTGCCAGGCAGATAGGGAGAACGGATGTTCTGGGAAGAAACAATCGCATGAGAAGAGGTGCAGTATATTCAAGGAGATCCAGGGAACCTGGTATGACTAAGTCCCAGGGTGACGTCAGGAGATGCTGCTGAGGGGTTAGGCTGAGGCTACCGCCTACAGAACCCAGAGGAGGGAATTATTAAAGGCACTTCCCATGTGCTTAATTCATAGAATTGAGAACCAACAGTTCTTTCTGTTTCCTGTTTCAAAAACACAAGGAAGTTAGTGCCCCCAGTTTTGCCCAAAATTTATTCCAGAAATTATTCTATAGAGTTCAACTTGATGATCCCTTTCAGCTCCATCTGGCAATATTTCTTTACTGGAGCACCTAAAAAAAATTGACTCACACTTCAATTAAACGAGGAAATTGAAGGCACAGGAAGGCAATTAGAGGGCAGTCCAGGTGAAGGAAGGTGGGTAGGATTACCTCTCCACACTGAGCTTCGAATTCAGTGCTAGTTAATTAACTCCATAGAGTTTTAGCTTCTTTTCTTGTCCAAAGTAATCTCCTCCCCACAAGGTCAACAGAAATTCAAGAAAATAAGATTTTTCAGAGTTATAAAAGACACAGGATGTCCAGTATCAGGCAAGTGGGCAAATCTTATGAGATCACAATTACTATTTCAGGATTCAGTCACTGCTGTCCTAGGCTGAACTTGGTAATTATTTCAAAACTGAAGCCACTCTGCATTTCTTATAGTTCAGATTGCCAGGAAATACTGGTGGAAATGTGGGGTGCATATTAAAGAAAAAATATTTTTGACAAACATTTCTGAATACATACATCCTAATGAGTGTTATCTCCAGTAAAATAATTGCAAGATTACTAAAAAAAAAAAAAAAAAATTACACGTATACCAGAGCTTTCTGTACTGTCAAGCATGCTTAACTTTTTCTTTTGCTTTGTTGTTGATATTTGTCTGCTTCGAGAGTTGAAGAATCCTATTGCATGCCACAGGAAATGAAAAATCTCTCATCCTTTAAGTCAGAACCCAAGGTATTTTACTCTCTAGAAGACGTTTGGCAATATTGGGGGACATTTCTCATTGTCATACTAGAGGGGAAATGCTACTGACATCTAGCAAGGCCAGCAATGCTGCTTCATATCCCACAGCACACAATATTAGACCACCCCCGGACAAAGAATTATCTGACCCAAAATGTCAACAGGGCTGCTGTTGAGAAACTCTACTGAAAGTCTAGATTTAACTTCTGCAACAGTAAATAGCTGCCAAAGCCCAGTCTGTCCTTTCGTGCTTCAACCCAGCCATCTTATCCCACAATCTACTCCAGCATCTTAGACAAAATCCCTGTCAGTGTACATGCTCCCTGACCCAAGCTTCCTTACTTCCAGTCCTCCGTCACAATGAGTCTCAGGACATTTGCTCTTGACTTCTTTTTGTATCTTTCTCCCTTCGCACCAATCAACATTTCCCCTCACCCTTTGATTTCCGACTCAGATAAAAACATAGTGAATCATTTTGTAGATTCCTTTCCACTAAATCTTTCTCTCACCTTTAGCATACCCATTTTATAAACCTCTGCCTCTGGAAAAAATACAGTTTTCCACTTTACCCACCACTTTACCTTGGTTCCTGAGCAATGCCAGAGTAGAATCTTGCGGACAAAAATACTGACAACAGCAACAGGAGTATTTATTAATTCCTCCCCTTTCGTCTCTTTTTCTCTTCTCACACTTGTATAAGTAATTGGTTAACCCTCTACACTGTGGGTTCCACATCTGTGGATTCAACCATCTGTGGATTGAAAATATTCGGAAAAATGATTGTATCTGTACTGAAAATGTGTATACCTTATTTTCTTGTCATTATTTCCTAAAAGTACAATATAGCAAATACCTATATAACATTTACATTGCAGTAAGTATTCTAAGTAATCCAGAGATGATTTAAAGTACAGGAGGGCCAGGCATGGTGGCACACACCTGTAATCCCAGCACCTCAGGAGGCTGAGGCAGGAGGATCACTAGTTCAAAGCCAGCCTCAGCAACATAGTGAGGCACTCAGCAACTCAGTGAGACCCTGTCTCTCAATAAAATACAAAAAAGGCTGGGGATGTGGCTCAGTGGTTAAGTGCCCCTGAGTTCAATCCCCAGTATCAAAAATAAATAAATAAAGTACACAGGAGGATTACGGGTGTTATATGCAAATATTATTATGCCACTTTATATACGAGACTTGAGCATCTGTGCATTTATCTACAGAGGGTCCTAGAACCACCCCACCCCATGAATAACAAGGGACGACCATATTCAAATTCAAATCCTTACTCTTCACCTCAAATTGTCACTCACATCAAATGATTTAGATTTGTCTTTCAAAGAGAAACCTACTAAAGCATTTTTCTTCCATGGATATCCACAACTTTCTACATTTGAACCTGTCTTTACCACCTTCTTACTGGTCAGCCCCAGTTTGGGACCTATTCCACTCAACATTTTTCTCTGCATGCCCACATTGTTGGTATCATGAAAACTGGTGAATGTTTATGTGTCTTCCACCTGATATAGGATTTGGTTCTCTTTTACTTATAGCCCTTTCTCTTCTTCTTGTAGCTTCAAAGATAAAGATATATATATGCACACACACACACATATACATACACATTTACATTGCAGTGTAAGTATTGTAAGTAATCTAGAGATGATTTAAAGTACAGGAGGGCCAGGCATGGTGGCATACACCTGTAATCCCAGCACCTCAGGAGGCTGAGGCAGGAGGATTGCCTATATATTTTGTATCTTCATTTCCTCTCTCACTTTCATACCTCAACCAGTTAAAGTTGAGCTACTTCTTGAAAACAATGGGTGCCATTCCCCAGGACAAGAATAGCATTTTCAACACCCTTGTTCCTCACTTGGTTATCCCCTACTTGTACTCTGTAATCATTGCCCCAGCAAGTCTTTTCCATCTTCAGAAAATCCTCAATCCCATCTGTTAGATTCCATCAGAAGGCTCCTTCACCTACCTCCTCCAGGGAGATTGATAGAGACCAATTTTACCTCATTCACTAAACATTTTATCCATATATGCTCCCAGTGCCTAGGAGAGTATCTGGCCTATAGAAGTAACCAACAAATATCATAGAGGTACATCCATAATTATAATTATATTATTATATGTTATAGTTTGCATGTGATTTGCTCCTCAAAGTTTCATTGGTTGGAACCTTGGTCCCCAGTGCAATGGTGTTGACAGGTGAAGGAATCTTTAAGAGGTAGAGACTTGTGAAGGTAATTAGATCACTGGGGTATTGCCCTAAGAAGGGATTAAGGTAGGGCTCTCTTGAGATCTAGGTGAGTTCCCATAAAGGCAAGTTATTATAAAAAGAACTAGTCTGTCCCTTTAATCTCTCTGATTTCCTGTCTTATCATGTGATACTCTTCATACTTAACTACCATCATGTTGCCATCCACCATGTTTTGAAATAGTCAGAGGGCCTTCAACAGAGCTGGGCAGAAGCTGGAATCTTACTCTGATACCTCCAGAACTGTACACTAATTGAACCTTTCTTCTTGGTATTTTGTTAAAACAATAGAAAATGGACTAGTATATTGTAAAATTTTTTAAGTGAGGAAGAGGACTGTCACCTCCCATCAACTAACACATTCTAGACAAAATGCTAATATTAGTCTCTAAAGTTACACAATTTTCTACACTCCCCAAATTCCATTTCACTCATTACTTCCCCACCAGCCTGGCTTATTTTCATGCTCCTAACCTCAGCCAATGATTATTTCCTTGAAATTACAAAATGAACAGAAGAACTTCCACTTCCTACCACCATACCTGCCAATTTATCCATAGGTACCCTTTCTTACTTCTATTACCATAGAAAAGATATTTGTGATTTTGAGACCAGTTCTCCATTTCTCTTCTAGAATCCATTTCCTCTCATCCACTCAAGGAATCCTTTTTGTTTTTTTTTCACGTATTTACTCCCTCCCTCACACACACACACAATTCTCAGCAGTACTAAAATACTCTCATTAGCATTGTCCATTTGAGGGAGAAAACGAAAACCTCTCACTTGACCTCAACATTCTCCAGTTTCTGACTCATGTTCTCCTTTCTTTTACAACCAACTCCTCTTGTCAAAGCCACCCATGACCTCCACCTTGCCAGGACTAGAAGATCTCATCTTACCTCATCTGCAACATTTCACACAGCCGATTAGTCAGCCCTCTCCCTGTGAACAAGCTCTTCTTGTCTCCATGGTATTACTCTTGGTTCTTACTCTCCTTCCCTAGCTGCCCCTTCCCAGTCTCATCAGTTGGCTCTTTCTTATACTCCAGATTTCTAAATACCCAAAATAATTCAGAGCTCAGACCTTGGGTTTCCTCTCTCTTTTTTCTAGCCACAGGAACTTTATAAGCAATTTCATTTCATCTCATTACTTTAATGCTATCTACAAGCAACTGACACATGCATTTAGATATTCAACACCAATTTATCCCCTGAAGTACAGACCCTTATTTCTAGCTGCCTACCTGCCATCACCACTTCCAGAGCTCAGAAACATTTTAAACTGAATATGTACAAGAGTTAATTCTATATTCCCAAACTGCTCATCTATCAGCCAAGCCTCAGTATATGCTTCATGGAATTTCTCTCATCAAAGGCACTTAAAGGCACACTTAATTCCTTTTCTTCCCTCTGTTCCTCTTTGGGTCTTGCTGTCTCTATTATAAAAATACACCTAGAATCTGCTTATCTCTCTGCACCTCCACTAATATTGCTCTGAGTCTGAACCATCATCTCTCCTCTGTGCTTTTATAACAGCCTCTTAACTGATCTCCCTGCTCCATGTTGGCATCCTATAGTGTTCCTCTAAATATAAACCCAAATAATTTTTTGAAAAGTAAATATATGTTTGGTCATGTAACCTGCCTGGTTTCCCATTTCATGCAAAATAAAAATAAAATACTTACTCAAAATTCATGCATGATCTTGTTCCTGCTTTGTCTCCATATCTCCTGCCAATCTTGTCCTTGCTCACTCCATTTTATCCACACTGGACATCATAGGACCCTTTGAACACTCAGGACCTTTACATCTGTCCAACTGTCTGGAATGCTCTTCTTCCACACAGACATGGCTCAACCTTTCTAGTTTTCACTGCCACGTTACAAAAGACATCCACTCTATTCGTTTTTACAGATCATTCTCTCTAATCTCTGTCCTTTGCTTTCTTAACTTTTGCTCTTTGATATTTCTCATGGCATGACATGTTATTTACCTGCTCATTATCTATATCCTTTATTAGGATAGAGGATGGAATCCGCTCCTTTTGGAGGAGAGATTTTGTTTTGCTGGGTGCAATATCTGTAGTAATAAAAAACGCTAGGCATGTGGAAATTATCAATGAATTTTTATTATGTAGTATTTAAAATGCTTGTATCAGGTAGGATAGAAATAAAAATCCATAGAGGGCTAGTGTGTCATTGTGGCTAAGACTATAAACCCAGGTTAAAATCATGCTAAATATGAATTCTGAATCTACAATTTACCAGGAATGTGATCTTAAACCTCCTTATACCTTAAAAAATGGTATCTAAAGAATGGAAATATTAGTGCTCAAATCAAAAGAATACTGTGTAGACTAAAATGAACTAATACATGTAAAGGACTCAGAACAAAATCTATGATATATTAAACTCTGAAGTAATGGGCTTGTTTGGGTAGTAGACCACTAATAAAGCTTTCATTATACTACTTTTGTTATCATTAAATAATCCTTTAGCACTTTATCATTTGCAAAAGATTTTTTTTTTCAGTTCTGCTAGGCTAATGCTCTACCATTGAGCTATGCCCCCAGTGACATTGTTATACTCCATTCTCACAACCACCCCATAACTCATGAACAACCCCATGTTAGAGATGAGACCAAGGTACATGGAAGTAAATACGGCATACACAAATACACACATATGCACACACACATACACAGAGACTGTCTGCCTGGCAAACTATTCACCCTTCAAGCCCTGGGCCTACGTTGCTCACTGAAGCTCTGCTTGACCCTCCCTGCTCCAGTTGTGTGAAATTCGCCTTGACCTCCTTTCTGCACTCCTTTTATAGCAAAATCCTCTAGAGTTTGGCTGGCTCCTCATCCTCCCTTCCACTGCTTCCCTTGCTACTGACCTTAATGAGTCTTTTCTCACCCTGGACCCTGAGCCCCCCTCTCAGGTCTGCCATGTACTATTCCTATGGTAGGAGCTCCATACTTTTTCCCTCTGGGGTGACATACTCAGCCAGAATTGATATTTCTCTGACTTTGATGCCAGTCACATCAGAAGTCACTAAAGGATGTCCTGTCCTAACAAAAACTCCACTACAAATTAACCCCCGGAGAATATCTCCTGGTTGCTGTCTTATTCACTGAGAACTTTGGTGGACTGGCTTCCCAGCCCTCTGCTGCTGCCATTTCCTAGAAAAGCACTGGCACCCCCTGCTCCCTAATCCTCCAGAGTTCTTCACACCCTCACTCTGTCCTGCCTTCCAGAGTCCTCTCCACATGGAAGCTGTACTGTGCTCATCTTCCTTTTGTGCCTCTCCTATGTAAGAGATAGCGGCATTGCTACTAAGAACTCTACTGGCTCACTGATGAGGGAGAACAGCTCTTGAGTTATTACTTGAAGTCTCCTCTCCCTGGAATTTACCTTCAAGTCCATCAGTGCCAGGCAGGAAGGTAAGTCTAAGAATCGAAAGACCTTTATTCACCCAAGACAGTAACTGCCTCCGAAAACAAAATTATCACCAAAGACAAAGCCTAGGGACCCTGAATTTCAGTTCCCTTAGGAGGAGTTTTTCTCACAGAGATGCCAGTGAGATGCAATTGCTCTACTTCATTCCCCAATACCTCCTAAAACGTCAACCTGCCTGTGTCTCAAGACCAAATACCCCCTCGCTACAAAATGGATAGCCAGTGAGGGAGGTGGAGTCTGCCTGTTGGACACAACCGTCCACGCCTTCTCCATTTTCCTTGTCAGGCTGCCCCTTTCCTTGGAGGTAGATGCCCAAAACAAAAATGATGTCCAGAAAGTAAAAATAACGGATTCTGGACTTCTTGTTCTAGGCATAGCTGTGCCAGTAGACTGAAAACTTCTGGTGTCTGGTCCTTACCTCAGGCACCCAGGTGTCATATCCTGAGAAGAAAGCAGTTTTGACATGACCTCTCTGCTAAACGGTCTAAAGATAAAACACTCGCTCTTTGGATCCCATGACTAGATCTTGATGATCCTGGTTCAGGGGACCATTGGCAGAATTAGTAAACCATTTTCTGCCCTGCTGAGGGCTCCATTAACCTGCTGCTTGGTCCTAACACCCCCCCCCGCAAAAAAAAAAAAAAAAAAAAAAAAAAAAACTAAGAGAGAAGTCCACATCAGGAGAGGAACTTGGGGAGAAAGTACATTCACATGTTAAGGCTTATGGGAGTTCAATCATCCAGTCCCGGTCTACCCTGGCTTATGTGGTAATCGCAAAATAGCTACAATTCTCCATCCCTTTCTGTGCCTACCCCACTTCGCAATGTAGTATAATTGTAATATAATTTGTGTGCAATGCGGCTTATCCCATCTCCCCCTTTAATCTGTGTTGGTCCTGTGTCTTATTTTGTCTAACAGAATTTGGTAGAAACAAGGGAGCATCACAGCCAATAAGTAAGGGAATCCAAAACAGAACCAAACTCTAACTCCCCAGACTCTAATGCTAATGCCTTCACCAATATGTGTACCCTCCAACTTGGTCCTCCCCAAAGAGTAAAGTACATTCATCATAATGGAACCAAGAGGACTATGTTCACTGGGAAAGAGAAGAGGGCATTTACGAAGATTGTCATATAATTTTTTTTTACCAACCAAGATTCTTGAGTAGTGGATATTGTTAGCTCCTTGCCCCTAAGTCCTCAGCACTCTTTCTGGACATCCCAACACAAAGGCTTCTAATTGGAAGCAATGGGGACTCTTCACCACAGCGCCTTTCCCCTGTATGCTCTATCCCATTCTGCTAGTTTCCAGGAAGACCGGAAATACAAGAGTGTTAATGACTCTGCAAGCGGGCTTTGAGAGTCAGTATGTAAGTATGGAAAAGCTCTGAAGCATGTTCTACACTGTTACCTAGTGTTCTCAGTGAAATGAGCTCACTGCACACAGCAGGAACCTTCTTACAAATGTAGCCTTTATGACTCCCTTCCCTTCCCTGTCTCACTTCCTCACTCCTGTTCCTGGGATCGCCTCAAAAACCCCTTGCAATTAAATACTTGTCACAGAGTCTGCTTCTCAGAGGACTCAGCCTAAGACATTTGATAAGCCAGAAGTCTTCATTTTTTTTTCTTAAAATACCAGATATTAAATATCTTCACTTTATAGGTCATTTTGTGACAGCTACTCAATTTTGCTGTTGAATCATAAAAGCAATCATAGACAATATCCAAAAAAATGAGCACTGATGTGGTCCAATGTAACTTTTCAAAAAAATGATGACAATTTCTTCAGAACATGACTCCAGAATTAATCAGTTCCAACTGATTTTTCTACCATTAAGCCTTTCTATTCAGAACCCAGAGAATCAGGATGGAGATACCAATCAGCATGCTTGGGTCATGAGTCTACTCCTTGCCTGGGATCTGCAGTGCAAAAACAGTTGATTAAATTCCAACCAGCTCACATACAAAGGGAAAAAGATACTCTCCTTATGGAAATCAGGGTGATACTGACAAAAGGAAAGAACTGGATGATGTATGACCACAAATTTGTCTACCACATTTGAGGTCTGTCATATTGTTAATTTTCTGTGTTTTGTTGGCTCCACCATGATAGTCATGTTTTCCAACTGGCCATCTAGTCATTGATTTTTCCTTCTCAACATTGACCCTTTTCTGAATTCTCAACATTCTTCACAACTTTTACCTTGGAAGTGAAGATTAAACTTGAGGGAGTTTATCTATTAGGTAGTATAACTAATTTACTACACAAGAAAACTCGTCTTTTTATTTTATAAACCTGCCAAATATTAAGAAGGTGGATTCATTAACATTTTGTCACCCCAAATTCACTTGTTGCCTTATAGCTGTGGCATTCTCTGCTGTGAGATCTTAGAAGACCAATGGTTGTTCTCCCCTTTCCTATAGCACATTTAGGAAATGTTTTTCTGTTGTACTAACAAATCAATTTGGGAAAGCTTAAGTTCTCTAGAGAATCCTGGAGTATTGAGTAAAACTGAGCTGTCAAAATGCTGATACTAACTTACAACTCCTAGTCTAGCCAAAATAGTTTCCTCTAATTATTTTATCCGAATCAATATGGAGCTGCAGTCCTGTGCAGACCAATCTTAGGATCCAGGTTCCCCCATATGGCAATGCAATATGGATCTGTGACATTTTATAACATTTTTAGGTGACTTAGGATAAATGTCACTAGGCTATTGGAAGAGTAAATGGATGACCTTTAAGTATGATCATTAACTAGCTCTTCCCTTGTCTAAGCATGACTTTCTGCCCTTCTATACAAACTCCAGATGTTAGACTTCTCTGAGTCTGACTGCCCTAATTAGCATAGGCCAACTCTTACTTTGACTATCTCACATACAGAGTTAAAGAAGTCGTCCAAGAGTTACTCACTGTAATGGGGTTTGACTTCTATAATCCTTTTCGATGTGCAATTTTCCTTTGGTTTAAGAGAAAACCCAAAGTGGGTTGGTTATAGATGTATTTAGAAAAGATTCCTTTATTATGTTAAAGACAATATTTTTTTTAATTAATTTTATCTGTTTTTCTTTTTACTTCTTAGGTGGCCAGGAGAAAATTTTAAATTACATATGTGTTCTATGCTATATTTCTGTTGGGCATGGTTGTTCACTGTTGCAAATGTGCCTACAATTCACAAAGAACACTTAATACTCCCTAGAGAGAGAGAATACTTATTATTTCAGATTTTCTGTGAACTATGGGCACATTTACAATATATATGAAGGTTTCTGATTACAGGTTCAATAACCACTCAGAGATTTGTCCCTAGCATGGTTAGTCATGTGGTGAATCAACTCACTTTAAAATGAGCCTGTGAACTATATTGGAAATATTCCAGGACTTTCAGTTGTTAGTAAGGGAAAGAAGGGTGAGATCATAGCTCCGTTATTAATATTATCCATTATAACGATTACACAATCACAATGCCATCTGTTGGGTAGTTAACAATGTGGGACAAATGCAGAAAAAAAAAAACAGCAAAAAAGAATAATCTTTCCTATCTGATTAATCAGAGGACTGATGCTGGACTGTTCCAACACACAAGGCTTTCTTTGGTGTAAAGTATAGCTGAAACTGACCTTTCCTTTGTTAACCTATGGCTCCAATAGTCTATCCTGCAAATATAGCCCACACCAAATTCAGGAAGATATTTTAATCTCAACTAGTTAGTAGATTTTTTTTTAAATGAAAGAAAAGGAGAGAAGGAGAGAAATATTCCAACAAGTGTCTCCAACTCTAAAGGAAGGTATAGCATTATCTAGATTCTAAGAAAGTCTTATCTTTTAATCCATTGTTGGGTTTTGATTGTTTGTTTGTTTGTTGTTTGTTGTTTTTTGGGGGGGTTTAGGAAATCATTTAGTCTTAAAACAATGCTTTCAAAAATATTTCATTCAAAGTTGTGAATGGAAAGATAGGCAGTAGGAAAGAAAATGGAATAAGAGAAAATGAGACAATGAGAAGAAAGAAAAGGGGAGGAGAGAGCAGAAAAGAGAAAATGGAGGGTGGCTCCATCTGCAGGTCTTCTTCACATGGGACATGCACTCTACTGGGAATGAGAGGAGAAATAACAGCTCCTCTTCCAGGCCTGGTGTGTTTTCCCCATGTAGGGCACAGTGTTCCCAATCCTCAGCCCACCATGTAACATTATCCCATTTCCCGTTTGAGGAAACTGACACTCATATAAATTGAACTTAAGTACACTACTAAGATCAGTAAGGTGCAGAATAGATTTTCAAATTCAATATTACACAACTCCAAAGTCTATCATTTCCCCCTTTCTCTTAAAGACATGTCTATGTCTTCATGCTGCTTCCTCAGGGACATGCTATACCTGAAGGTTAAAAATCAGGATCTCTTGGATCCTGACAAGGATCTGACAAGAAGACAGCTCCTTTGAACCCAGCCCTCTCTCTACACTGGGGTCCCATGATGTCCAATGTAGTAATAACAGAAAGAAAGAAAGAAAGAAAGAAAGAAAGAAAGAAAGAAAGAAAGAAAGAAAGAAAGAAAGAAAGAAAGAAAGAAAGGAAGAAAGAAAGAGGGAGAGAGAGAGGAAGGGAGGGAGAGAGGAAGGGAGGGAGAGAGGAAGGAAGGGAGGATGGAAGAAAGAAAGAAAACCAGATTTCAAAGACATTGCAAGAAAATAAAGATATAAAATGTCATTAGTAACTTTTTCTTGCCAGGTGTGGTGTGGCACACCTGTAATCCCAGGGAATCAGGAGGCTGAGGCAGGAGTATCCCAAGATCAAGGTCAGCCTCACTAACTTAGCAAGTAACTAAGTAACTTAGTGAGACCCTGTCAAAAATTTAATAAAAACAAAAAGGATTGGGGATGTGTCTCAGTGTTAAGTGCCCCTGGATTTAACACCCAGTACCAAGATAATAATAAGTATTATTATTATTTTATATTAATCACATAATATGACATAGTTGGATATATTAGATTAAAATGAAATATATTCTTTTCTTAAGTATATCATTTCATTTTCCTTTTTTAATGGGACCACGAGAAACTTTTTAGTTACTTATGCTGTCCATGTTGTATTTCTGTAGGTCAGCTCTGCTTTGAGCTGTGAAGAAGACACCTTCTGGTGGTGTTGCTGATACAGGCCATAAAACAGGAAGACGTTTCTCCGGAAATGTCACATTCGCCCACCTTGTGATGGGAAGATGACTGTGTGCCCAGCTCTCACCTCTTTGAACAGACATGCACACTCACCCTCATGCTATTTGTTTTGCTGGTTGGTATTTGTTTTGTTCTGTGACAATATCTCCAATAAACCACAGGCCCCTAAATCTTTGTCACAGCCTCTAGAGAACCCAGCCTGAGCCTGAGACCGGATGAGACCTAGATTTTTAAGTCTTTCCATAGGTCAAATGCTATGCATGTATTAATAGTAATTTTTTTTAAATGTTACAATGCCAAATGACTTTAAGGACACAGGTTTATTAACTATTTTATTTATGCCTGACTCCAGTATAAAGGATACATTGCATGATGACTCTTAATTTACTTTCTGGTTGTAAACGAAATGGAAAAAAAAAATTTACAAATATTTTCCCAGAATTTACTTTATATTGTCTACCTCTACTACTGAATTGGAAAAGCAACGAACTGATAAAGTTCAAAATCGGAACAGCTAACGAAGAAAACAATGAGTTAATATTTTTTTACTTGCCAATTATCCCAGGAACCAAACTAAGTCCTTTAACAACTATCTTATTTAACCCTAAGTCCCTAATTCACAAATGAGAAAACTGAAGCTGACAGAAGCTCTTGAACTTGTCCTAGGCCTCCCATTTAGTAACTTTAGTAACGACTCTGAGCCTGATATATCTACATAAATATTACTCTACCATTGGTTTCCAAACTTTGTCTACTTCCATTATTAATTTTTATAACTAATATATAAAATCCCAATTATTTAAGGTCACTTTAAATTTAAATTTAATTGATTTTTACATATCAGAGTGTTAGTAAAGAAATGAGTGAAATCTATGTTTTCTTTTTTTTTATTGTAAACAAATGGGATACATGTTGTTTCTCTTTGTACATGGAGTAACAGCATACCATTTATGTAATCATAAATTTACATAGGGTAATGATGTTTGAGTCATTCTGTTATTTTCTCCTCCCCCCCACCCCTCCCACCCCTCTTTTCCCTCTGTATAGTCCCTCCTTCCTCCATTCTTGCCCCCCTCCCAATCCCCATTAAGTGTCATCATCTCCTTATCAGTGAGATCATTTTTCCTTTGGTTTTTTGAGATTGGCTTATCTCACTTAGCATGCTATTCTCCAATTTCATCCATTTGCCTGCAAATGCCATAATTTTAATATTCTTTATAACTGAGTAATATTCCATTGTATATATATACCAGTTTCTTTATCCATTCATCAATTGAAGGACATCTAGGTTGGATCCACAATCTGGCTATTGTGAATTGAGCAGCTATGAATATTGATATGGCTGTATCTCTGAAGTATGCTGATTTTAAGTCCTTTGGGTATAGGCCGAGGAGTGGGATACCTAGGTCAAATGGTAAGTCCATTCCAAGTGTTCTAAGGAATCTCCACACTGCTTTCCAGAGTGGCTGCACTAATTTGCAACCCCAGCAGCAATGAAGAGTGTTCCTTTTTCCCCACATCCTTGCCAACACCTATTGTTGCTTGTATTCTTGATAATCGCCATTCTAATTGGGGTGAGATGGAATCTTAGGGTGGTTTTGATTTGCATTTCTCTTATTACTAAAGATGATGAACATTTTTTCATATGTTTGTTGATTGCTTGTAGATCTTCTGTGAACTGTCTACTCATATCCTTAGCCCATTTGTTGATTGGGTTATTTGTATTCTTGGTGTAGAGTTTTTTGAGTTCTTTATAGATTCTGGAAATCAGTGCTCTATCTGAAGTATGAGTGCCAAAGATTTTCTCCCACTCTGTAGGCTCTCTCTTCACATTGCTGATAGTTTCCTTTACTGAGAGAAATCTATTTAGTTTGAATCTATCCCAGTTATTGATTCTTGCTTTTATTTCTTGTGCTATGGGAGTCCTGTTAAGGAAGTCTAATCCTAAGCCAGCCAGTTGAAGATTTGGGCCTACTTTTTCTTCTATAAGATGCAGGGTCTCTGGTCTGATTTCAAGGTCCTTGATCCATTGTGAGTTGATTTTTGTGCAGGGTGAGAGATAGGTGTTTAGTTTCATTCTGTTGCATATGGATTTCCAGTTTTCCCAGCACCATTTGTTGAAGAGGCTATCATTTCTCCATTGCATATTTTTGGCCCCTTTGTCTAGTATGAGAAAATTATATTTATTTGGGTTTGTGTCTGTGTCCTCTATTCTGTACCATTGATCTACCTGTCTATTTTGGTGCCAATACCATGCCGTTTTTGTTACTATTGCTTTGTAGTATACTTGAAGTTCTGGTACTGCGATACTCCCTGTTTCATTCTTCCTGCTAAGGATCGCTTTAGCTATTCTGGGTTTCTTATTCTTCCAGATGAATTTCATGATTGCTTGCTCTATTTCTGTAAGGTACATCATTGGGATTTTAATTGGAATTGCATTGACCTCTAAGAACGTTTTTATCTCCTCCCTGATGTTTTCTGTTATCCATGTTTCATTCAATAGCATATTATTTAGTCTCCAGGTATTGGAGTAATTTCTGTTTTTTATTTTGTCATTGATTTCTACTCTCAGTCCATTATGATCTGATTGAACACAAGGCAGTATCTCTTATTTTTTTGCATTTCCTAAGGGCTGTTTGTGGCATAACATATTGTTTGGGGCATAAATATTTACAATCCTTCTGTCTTCCTGATTTATGGTTCCCTTAAGCAGTATGAAATGTCCTTCTTTATCCCTTCTGACTAACTTTGGCTTGAAGTCCACTTTATCTGATATAAGGATGGAAATCCCCACTTTTTTACTGAGTCCATGTGTGTGGTAGGTTTTTTCCCATCCTTTCACCTTTAGTCTGTGGATGTCTTTTTCTATGAGATGAGTCTTTTGCAGGCAGCATGTTGTTGGGTCTTTCTTTTTAATCCATTCTGCCAGTCTATGTCTTTTGATTGATGAATTTATGCCATTAACATTCAGGGTTATTATTGAGATATGATTTGTATTCCCAGTCATTTGGGCTTATTTTTGGTTTTTAATTTGGCTCAGTTTCTCCTTTGAGTGGTTTTTCTCTAAGGTACTTCCTCCCTTTGCTGACCTACATTGTTGTGTTTCATTTCCTCCTCATGGAATATTTTGTTGAGAACATTCTGTAGTGCAGGCTTTCTATTTGTAAATTCTTTTAACTTTTGTTTATCATGGAAGGATTTTATTTCATCTTCAAATCTGAAGTTTAGTTTTGCTGGGTATAGGATTCTTGGTTGGCAACCATGTTCTTTCAGAGCTTGAAATATGTTGTTCCAGGCCCTTCTAGCTTTTAGAGTCTGGGTTGAGAAGTCGGCTGCTACCTGTATTTGTCTCCCCCTATATGTAATCTGATGCTTTTTTCTCGTGGCCTTCAAAATCCTATCTTTATTTTGAATGTTAGGCATTTTCATTATAATGTGCTTTGGTGTGGATCTGTTGTGATCTTGTGCATTTGGTGTTCTGTAAGGCTCTTGTATTTGATTTTCCATTTCATTCTTCAGGTTTGGGAACTTTTCTGATATTATTTCATTGAATAGGTTGTTCATTCCTTTGGTTTGTATCTCTGTGCCTTCCTCAATCCCAATAATTCTTAAATTTGGTCTTTTCATGATGTCCCATAGTTCTTGGAGATTCTGTTCATGATTTCTTACCATCTTCTCTGTTTGGGCAACTTTATTTTCAAGATTCAATATTGTGTCTTCATTGTCTGAGGTTCTGTCTTCCAAGTGATCTAGTCTTTTGGTGATGCTTTCCATTGAGTTTTTTATTTGGTTTATTGTTTCCTTCATTTCAAGGATTTCTGTTTGGTTTTTTTTTTTTGAAAATCTCTATCTCTTTGTTGAAATGATCTTTTGCTTCCTGCACTTGCTCTTTCAGCTTATTGGTATTATCATTCATTGCCTGCATCTGTTC
Source organism: Sciurus carolinensis (assembly GCF_902686445.1). Lineage (NCBI taxonomy): Eukaryota > Metazoa > Chordata > Mammalia > Rodentia > Sciuridae > Sciurus > Sciurus carolinensis. Next base: position 34,297,518 of record NC_062229.1, read on the forward strand.
TCTTATCTCATTCTTTGCTTCGCGAATCATCTTAGTCATGTATAATCTGAAGTCCTTTTCTGACATTTCTTCTAACATACTGTCATTGGATGTTCTGTAAGCCTATTCTGTAATTCTATTAATATAGAATCTAGATTTGTTTGGATTATTTTCTTCCCTTGTTTTTTCATGTTGTTCATGTATCTTCCCCTCTAGCAATGCAGATCTGGGTTATTGCAGATTTCCCCCTATAGGCTTATAGTGGCCCTATAGGTTTCCAAAACCCTTTCTTTAAGGAGAGATCAATATTAGCAGTGCCTAATTCAGACACTGTGCAATCCTAGACCAAATAGCCCCTATGAGGACAATAACAAAATTGTTATAATAAACAGAATGAGTTCAAATATTATCTTCAGTAAAAAAACAGATTTGCAATAAGGTGTGCAGTTTCAAATGGAGGACAAAGAGGATGCAGAGGGATGTAGAATGTAGCTGTTAACGGGATAAGAAAAGAATATACAGAAGTTCTAGATAATAGAAAGGGTGAGAGTGAAATCAAAAGATATTGGATGTTAGCATGCAAAAAAGGGAGAAAGAAACTCTGAGGGAACAGGTAAACAAAAGGAAAAGAGAGCAAGAAAAGTAGAGAAGTAAAAAGTTAAATTTTTTCAATAAGGAGAAAAAAGAAAATCTACAGTATAATAGTCATATAGTAATGAAACCTCCCAGTCTTCAGTAGCCTGATGCATGAGAGGTACCTGACAATGAGCTTCAAGTCTCCAGAGGTGTCTCAGGATGGGATTTGCCCCACCTAAAGATGGAAGATACAGCTTCCAGGATTGTCCAAGATGGCTGCTCTGGCTTCCAAATGTGTTGGCAAATGGGGAGCTGCAGTTCAGGGTGTGGCCAGCTGGAGGTCCTGGAGTGGGTGTACAGTTGGTCAGGCAGGGGTCCTGGAGGTCTGGTGTGTTTGGTGTGGTTGACGGATCCTGGAGGCTGGGTGCAATCAGTCAGGCTGGGGTCCCGGTGATAGGGCGCAGTCAGTTGGTCTGGGGGTCCTGGCAGCAGAGAGCAGTCAGTCGATGTGAGGGCCCCAGAGGCAGGGAGTGATGGGTCAGGCTAAGGGATCCTGGAGACGGGGCTCGGTCAGTCTGGCCAGGGGTCCTACGGGGCCTGGCTATTGTCTCAAAATGGCAGCAGCCACATGTAATCAAACCTGCAGGTACTGTAACAGTGAACTTCCAGGCAATAGCAGGCAGCAGGTGCTCCACTGGCAATTGGCGATCAGTTTGCTGACTGTTGTTGGACGATCAGGAGGTGAACCTCGTGCGTTGGGTGATGGATAGGTGTAAGGCAGGCGATGGACAGGCGAGAGGCAGGCAAATGGCGGATGATAGGTGCCTGACAGTGAGCAATCTGCACTCAAAAAAGGCGTCAATATGCTGGCAGACTACAGGTGATCACAGCAGATGAAATCTATGTTTTCTAACCATTTTGTTATTGTTTATTATTTGCATTATTAGAATTCTCTTTGATCCACACTTTCTACTTGTCTATTTTGTGACTGTTGGTTTGGTTCAAACTCCATAGCTGAGAGCAAATGAACAGGCTTCCCCTCAAGAGGTCTTGGGCGATGGACACTGAGCCTGAAGGAGGGCAGCTCTTTCATCTGAATATTAAGTTTATATTAGAAAGCCTCAAGTTCTTCCTTATGTGCCCTAGATGGCAAGGGATTTTAAACAGAACTTCTGTGACTTTCTTTGGGTAGGTTCAGAGTTGGCCTTTTTTTGCTTGACTCTTTCTAGACCCTCTTCTTTCCTATAATGCCTCACAGGGGTCTTAGCGTTCAGTCAGTCCTTTGTGCTCCCACCACTTGATTTCAGCCTCCACTACCAGGAGATCTTTTCACTGGAATCAACATTTGAGTTTCTTTTCTGTGTGAGAATCATCCAGCTGCATGGGGGGTCTCCATCACGCGTCCTAACTAATGCCATCCGATAGATGCCTGAGGGAAAGACCAGTCTGACCATCCACCCAATGTCATTACTTTGGTCTGATTTTAGAGCAGAGGAAGAGCGGCTTAGTCTCTCAGAAAGACCTCAGAGGCAGGCCTAAACCCACTCTCCACAACCTCTCTTTGAGTTTTAGGTTGATTTCTACCCATGTGCCTTACAACTCTCTTCCCCAGGTAGATCCATGTCATGCTCAACCCTCACACTCTTTTATCCTTAATTCATCCAGGCAATCTTGTCCCTGCTCAGATGCTCACAATGAGTCTTGTCATGGGGAAGATGCAAAGAGTCCAGGGCTGGGAGTTCAAGAACCCCCTGTGGGAGCAGCCTGCAGCCTAGTACAGAGGCCTAGAAGACCAGTGTCCTTGCCTCAAGGTGGGCCAGCTCTGTGGTAAATTCACACCCAGAACTTCCCATGGAGCAGGCTGAAGCTACATTTCAGTTACATCCACATCTTAGTCTTCCTTCTTCCTTATCAAATCCTTCTTCCTCTATTTCCTTACAAGTTTTACCCAAAAGTTACTACCTCAATAAATCACTTGTCTAAAAACCCATCTCATATTCTTTCTAGTGAACCTGGACTATCACACTTTTCTCACTCATTAACATTTCCCATCACTTTCCAAGTTACCTTTGACCTTTCATTGACCTTACCATTGATAAGACACACAATTCCAATCTACATAGACCAAAGGTAAATATAAATGTAGATCATTTTTTCTTTGGAGGCTCTCTCTCTCTCGAAACCTTTCTGCAGTTTCTAGCCACCTCTATAATGTCCCCCTTTTACCAAGTGAGTTAATCCTGATTGACAGCAAATACAGATGCAGAAAACTTAACTAACAAAAGGCATAATTAGCATAAGTGGCAAAACTTTTCTTCAAATATAAACTTGTCAGCCTTTATTGGCCATTCATAAGGTCTCTTGCTCACATTGGTCAGTATGAGGAAAACCATCTGCCTGCCATGCGGCTTGACCTGCTTTGTTCCTTCCCACATGGATAGTACACGCACTCTAAGTTCCAAAGTCTGATGAGTTTCAGCCAGGGGCTCTGCTTTTTGCCTCTCTGGGACCCACACAGGAATGGTCTGTGTACAGTACACCCTGGCAAAATCATTCTGTTTTCAGGTATGCTTGGGAAACCCCATACATGGTATTTCTCCATTGGATTCTCCCTCAATTACCCCTACAAATGAAAATTTATATATAAAACACTTATGCTCCTCCATGGCACAGATGTAGTGAAGATGGGTAACAGAAGACCCAAATTCTGCAGTTTTTCTATGGCTATAAACCTACTCTAGCAGATAATTTTTCACTTCCGAATACATTCCATGATCAACCATTACTGAACTCAGTACCAACTAAAACTTGACATCCTGCTTCTTGTGCTGCAGACTGGGTCTATAGGGGTTAAATCCCTATGGATTTGTAGAAAATACCTCTGAGGGAAAACTTTCCAGGAAAGACTGAACAAAATTTGACCCAGATGGCTTTGCAAGTAAGTGACTTGACCCTGGGACCCCCCCCCCAGGAATGTGAGTAAGTTGTGCATTCACACAGCTGTATCACACAGCTCCTTTGCATTCTGACTGTGGCCCACCTTCTTGCTTGCTGAGAATAAGTGTAAAACTTATTTCTTTCACTTTTGTTCAATTAATAAGAACACTTCCCAGAGGATTAACTCCCTTAAAATTCTAATAAGAGTCACAGAGCTCTTGAGTTGCTTTGCTATAATACAGCTTCATAATTGTTGTGTTGCTTTAGCTCTTATAATTGGGCAACTACAATGTGCACACATGCTAGAAGGTTAAATGGGCTGAAACATTCCTTTGAAAGGTACATTAGTGAAGAATAGGATTACAGGCCTAGATGTTTCTCCTAGCCTTTCTAGATGATAAGTGCAAGTTCTTATATATTTGAGATCTATAATTTCCCTGTGAAAAGTTGGAATGAACTTCGATCAACCAAAATATATCTGGAATAATGAAAGTGGAACCTTCCATTCCAGAATGAAGCTCCAGAAGCCAGGATTCTTTCTTAGTGGTTCTGCAAATCTCAACACTTAGTCAATTCTCTCCATGCTCCAGTTGAAAAGAGGTCATGTTCTGTCACATTAGAAAATCAATGAAGCCCTGCAAACTATTGACAAAGGATGAGAATGACTGGTCTGGGTCACCTGAGCACCTGGATCTTCTTTCAGATAGGTCACACCATCCCTGTATGACTGGACTGACCCATGTTATACGTAGGGATAAATATGATTTGGGTTCCTGTAATAAGGGGTTACTTTTGCTTTAGAATCAAAAATTTTAAATAAAATGGTGACGTTTCACTAGGAAAAAAATGAGACTCCACCCTAAAAGAACTTCACACCAAAAAAAAAAAAAAGATAAACCAATAAATAAATGAGAAAAAGAAGCAAATTTACTTTTCTCAAATATAGGGAAAAAATGTTCAACATCACTAGCAGAGAACTACAAATCAAAACTATACTAAGACGTCTTCTCATTCCAGTCAGAATGGCAGTTATCAAGAACACAAATAATAATAAACGCTGGTGAGAATTTGGGGGGAAATGTTCATTAATACATTGTTGGTGGGACTGCAGATGAACCCAACCACTCTGGAAAGCAGTATGGAGACTCCTCAAAAACCTAGAAATTGAACCACCATATGACCCAGCTACCCCACTCCTTGGTTTATCCAATGGAACTAAAATGAGAATACTAGAGTGATACAGCCACCTCGATATTTTTATCAACACAATTTATAATAGTCAGATTACGGGATCATTCCAGATGCTCATCGATAGATGTGTAGATTAAGAAAATGTGGGATGTATACACAATGGAGTTTTATTCAGTCATAAGAAGAATGAAATTATAGCATTAACTGTAAATGGATGGAAATGCAGAATACCATGCTAAGTGAAATAAGCCTGTCTCAGAAAATCAAGAGTTGTAAGTTTTCCCTCATGTATAGAAGCTAGAGCAAAGTATGGGAAAGAAGGGAAGGATCAAATATCATGGAGATAAAGGAAAGGTGATTGGAGTAGAAAAAGGAGATTGAAAGGGAGGAAGGAGGGACAAGAAAGGGGAGGGAATGCAGAATGAATTTAACAAAATCAAGTAAATGTGAATATATCAATATACACAGGGAAGTTCACCTTTATTTATAAGTAGAAAGAAACAAACAAAAATAAATAAATGAGCACAAGTAAGATCACTAGAGTAAAAGAAGGAGATTGTGGGGAGGGAGACAGGAGGAAAAAAGAAGAACTTGAACTGAAATCAAATTTCATGCCTGTGTGATTTTGTCAAAATGAACCCAACTATGTATACCTATAATTCTCTATTAAAAGAAAAAAATGAGACCTGAGAAGAAAACGATGACCACCTTGAATATCAGGAAAACAATTAAATATTTAGAGAATAGAAGTAAAATAATGATTGAATGTTGCTTTGAGATGTATATTTTGTTGGTTATGTAGAATTCTTTAGAAGTGAAATGCATGGCTTGGGTAGTTGATGAGTTCTTCACTACCAAGAGTATTCAAGCATAGGCCAAATGCCAGCTTGCAAAAGATTTTATCATTGAGATAGTTTGTCCTCTATCTATTCTAATGTTGAAATTCTAAAATTCCAAGTTTAAAGGAGCAGGTATACTATAGAATGACCCAAAATCTAAGCTAAGATCTAAGGACAGATTGGGCTATTTTAAAATATTGATTTATTTTTTCCTGTAATGATAAAGGCAAATGAGGTTGAGAGTCTAAGCATTTTCTTTTTGTGCAATAAGTCTGCATAGAGAATTATGTAGTGGTTTAAATATAGAATTTAGAAAAACACACACTTTGTCTTTTTATAGAGACCTAATTTTCAGGTTGCAGTCTTATTCACAAAGGAACTGCTATGTCACCTGCCTTTGGTGATATGTCAATATTTTTGATAAACCCCTTGAAAGTATTCTATATGTTGGCAGTGAGTATTTGGTTGCTACTCCTTTCTGTCTTACCAATATCAGTTTGGTATAAAATATGTAAGAAAAAAGTTTGAAAAAATCTACTTTGGAACCTACTTTGTGTTTTACTGACAAATAATTTAACTCCAAGTGTTTCCATGCCTGAGGCAAACCATATGTCCTGAAATATGCTTAAAACCAGAATTTATATAGAACTAGTTCACAGGTTGTCATCCAACTAGTCCCCAACCTTTCCTTCATTCCCAGTACTGTCCAGCTGAGTCTCGCCAATATAATCCATCATTGAATTTTCTTTCTTCCTCATTACTCTTTTAGTTACTTCAGGGACTTCAAATGAGATCCTTCTCTCCCAACTATAGGTCTCCATTGACCAATGGATTATACTAATGGGCTTAATCCCAAAGAGCAAAATGTGTATGCACACAAATAGACTAAAAGTGGAGACTGTCACAGTGGCCATGACTCTTCAGTGTAATTTGATAACCTAAATGCCATTGACAGCACAATCTTTGCCCTCAAGGAACTTATGAAACAGTTATTATTTAGAAGGAGTTAGAGTAGGAACATGCGGTACAAATTTTGTATCTTTGGAATTAATCCTGAGAACACTACCTTCCTGCAACCTTAAGCACTAAAAGCGCCCATCTTGGTGAAGTGTTTAAACTTTGAGAAGCCCATGGGAAATGAAAACAACTGCTAGGATCTCAGATTCATGGATCTCGTCTCAGCACACAGTGGGACTATTAAATGGAGTGTTGAGGAAGTCCTTCTTCTCACTCTGTTCTTTTTAAATTTCTGGATGTATTGAACTGAATCAATGTTCATTAAGTGTATGTACATGTAATTCTACTGAAAATCTTTTTAAATGATTTAATAAATTGGTCCAAATAATGAATACAGTAATTTTCTGCTTTAAAACCAACCAATAATCCATCAGTACTCATGTATTAACAGCTCACTCATTCCTCCCACTTCTGTGTCTGTCACCTATTAGGCAAATCTGCATAGGAACCACTTCCCCATCCTCACCTCCTTGACTGTTTGTCTCTTTACTCTGACTTCTTTTATGCCTTTATACTTTTCACTGCCTGATGGTGTGTGTGTGTGCATCTGTGTGTGTGTGGTTTTCATTTGTTTGCCAGCATCTCCATAGAGAATGCAATTTTTTTCAAGACAAAGAAGGTTGTAGCTTTCTTTACCACCACATTCTCAATTTTCAAAATACACACAAGTACATGACAAACACCAATAAATATTTGTGATAAGGAGGGAATAAGAAAAGAGGAAGGAAGGAAGAATTAGATGTAGAGCAAGTAAAGAGATTGGATTACCAATCAGGTAATTTTCCACAAAGAAAAGCCAAGCCCTGTATGATTTCACTCATGAATTATACCAAATGTTTAAAGAAAAATGAACAATGATCCTTAAAGAACTTCCCAAGAAACAGAAGAGATACTTCTCAAATCATTTTATGAGTAAACTGTTGACCAATATAAACCAAAGAAAGATATCACAACAAAACTACAGACCTATATTCTTTATAAATACAGGTGCAAAATTTCTCCACTTAATACTAGCAAATGGAATCCAGAAATACTTCTCCCAGGAGTGCAAAATTGATTTAACATATGAAAATCAGTGTAAAACACCAATGGATAGAATAAAGGACAAAAACTACATGATCCTCTCAGTCAGGAGAAAAAAAGAATTTACAAGATGCAACATCATGTCATGATAAAAGATATTCAGCAAACTGGGTAGGAAGGGGAATTTTCTCAATCTAATATAGGCCATCTACACAAAATACAATTGTAGCACAATGAAAAAGTAAAAGTGTTTTCCCTCAAATCTGGACAATGACAGATAGATGTCCATTCTTTCCACCTCTGTCCAACATTGTACTAAAGTTTCTTTCTAGAGACAACTGACAAGAAAGGGCAAAAATGGCATACAGATTGGAAAGGAAGAAGTAAAACTTGGTCTAGTCACAGATGGCATAATCTTATATATAAAAATTCCTAAGATCATGACACAGGTGTACACAGCTGCAATCCCAGCTATTCAGGAGGTTCAAACAGGAGGATCACAAGTTCAAGGACAACCAGGGTAAAATAGTGGGACTCTGTCACAAAATGAAAAACCATGGGGAATGTAATTCTATAGTACAAAATCCCTGGGTTCAGTTCCCAGTATGGAAAAATAAGAAATCCCAAAATAAAAATAGTCAAACCAAATTATGTGCAAGTGGGAATATGTAACAATGAATCCCACTATTATGTATAATTATAATGTGCCAATAAAAAAGTTAAAAAATAAAAATAAATTTTAAAAATATTAGAATTAATAAATGTGCTGAACAAGGCTTATGGAAGATCAGCATATTAAGTTTTCACTAGCAAAGCAATGAAATTAAGAAAATAATTCCGTTTATTTTAGTACAACAAAAAAATACATTGGAATAAATTTAACAAAAGAAGTATAAGATTCATACAATGAGAGCCAAAAAAAGTATTGAAAGAAATTAAAGTAAACCTAAAGATGTGGGAATACACCTCATGGTCATGGATTGGAAGATTCAATTTTATCATAACGGCAATGCTCCCCCCAAAATTTATTGGCAGATTCAAGGCAATCCCTATTAAAATTCCAACCTCCTTCTCTGCAGAAATTAACAAGTTGATTTTAAAATGCATATGAAAATGCAAGGGATTAAGAAGAGCAAACAATTAATAAAGTAGAACAAAGTAAGGGAACTCACACTTTCTGATGTCAAAACTTATTGCAAGTATCAGTAATCAAGACAGTGTAGTAAAGGCATAGGGACAGACATACAGATCAGTTGAATAGAATTAAAACTCCAAAAATAATCCTTCATGTTTATGGACAATTAATTTTAAACAATGAAGGCAAAACAATTCCAGGGGAGACAGAATAATCTTTTTAACAAATGATACTATGACAAATTAACATCAAAAGATTAAAGTTGTTTCTTTACCTCACAATACATGTAAAAAAAATTCAGATGTATCACAGACTAAATGTAAGAACTAAGATTATATATACACTCTTAGAAGAAAACCCAGCAATAAATCTCCAAGATCTTAGATTAAAAAATATTTCTTAAATATAATACTAAAAGTATAAGCAACAAACAATAAAAACAGATAAATTGGACTTAATTAAAATTTTTCATATTTCAAGGAAGTGAAAAGGCAACCCACAGTATAGGAGAATATATTTTCAAATCTTATATATGTGATTAGAGTTTATATCTGACATATATAAAGAGTTCCTACAATTAAACAATAAAAGACAATAAAGATGAATAAAGGACTTCAATAGATATTTTTTCAAAGAAGTTTTTAAAATGCCCAAGAAGTTTCAAAAAGATGTTCAAAATCAGTAGTGATTAGAAAAGTGCAAATCAAAACCATAATAAGATGCCATTTCACACCCACTAGGCTGGTTAAAATAATGACAAATGATAACAAAAGAAGAAGTGGAAAAATTAGAACCCTTATACATTGCAGGAAGACTGTAAAATGGTTTATTCACTTTATAAAACAAAAAGATAATTCCTCAAAAAGTTAAACATCATGTTACTAATGACCTCACTCTTCTACTCTTAAGTGTATAACCAAGCAAATTAAAAACATATGTTCACACAAAATTTTCACACAAATGTTTATAGCAGCACTAATCTCATAATAGCTTATAATAGTCAAAAATTCAAAACTAATATATAAATATAATAACAAAATTCAGTATATACCACTCTAACAAAACGAGGTATATCCATGCTATGGAATATTACCCAGTCATAAAAAGGAATGAACTGATATATGTTACGACATGGATGAACCTTGGAAAGATTATGCTACATGTCGGAATCTAGTCACAAAATGCCACATATTGTATAATTCCATTTACATGATATCTCCAGAATAAGTAAATATATAGAGGTGGAAATTAGATTAAAAGAAAAAAGTAATTTTTTAATCTGCTGAAGGACAAAATAATACATTTCATAGTTTTAGCAAGGGAGTCATCAAGATCAGAGAAGCAATTGACATACTACTATGAATTTCCTCAATTAACGATGAACATTGACTAATTGAACTAGCGTGACACTGTATTGATGATATTGGAATTCTACAAAGGCAGGAACATGCATTAGCCATTAGGACATGTTCAACACCTTAAGCTGGCATAGTGGCAAGTGAAGAGAATATACCTGTATATGCTTGTGAACAAGTCCAGTCAATTAAGCTGCAAGAGCTGGAAGAAGGCATGATTACTGTGTCCTTAGGAACAATTTCTTCAACTGCTTTTCCTGACTGGCTTTGGGTGGTTTGAAAGTTTTGTCTTCCACTCCAGTGCTGCTGTGAACATTCTTGCAAAGTCTTCTGGTATACATGTGAATGGTTCCCTTGGAAGGGAAACTCTTAGATCTTAGAGTATGTTCAGCCTTGAGGATAATGTCAAACTGTTTTCCAAGAGGTTATCTGGAGTCACACAGTTTCTGGTAAAGCAGAAGAGAGTCTCTGGATATAGGAAAGGAACAACAAAGGAATCGTTTCCCTATGATTTTGTGAAGGCCCAACCATCCTGTCTTTCCTTTCTATCCTTTCCTCCTTTACTTTCGTTTCACAGAGTCATGGGGTTGGAGAGATCTTAAAATGTTATAGTCCCACCAGGCTTGGTGGTGCATGCCTGTAAACCCAGTGGTTCAGGAGGCTGAGGCAGGAGGATCTTGAGTTCAAAGCCAGCCTCAGTTACTTAGCAAGGCCCTAAGCAACTCAGCAAGAGTCTCTAATAAAATATATCTAAAAATGGGAGTGGGGGTGCTGGGAATGGGGCTCAGTGGTTAAGTACTCCTGGGTTCAATTCCTGGAAAAAAAATGTCATAGTCCCACCCATTTTAAAAGAGTTCAGACAGGATGAAATGACCTGGTCCACACCATACAGCTAAGCAAACGTGTGAGCCAGGTTAGAAGGCAAAGCTCAGCTATTTTCTTTTGTTTTCTATTCCTTGCCTCTCGTTTCCTTTCTTCCTTCCACAGCCTAGATTATAGAAAGACAAAGAGAGGACAGTCATTTTCCAGAAATCAGAAAAACTTTAGTCAGTGTTTTCAGCTGGCTCTTCTAGGGAAAAGAACAAGATGTATCCTGGTCTTACCTACAATGATGGATTCCAGTAAAGACTCATTTCATGAAAGAGAAACTGTGGACTTTTAGTCACAGTTAAGCTATAATACTTTATTGCGGACACTGAAAGGGGTCATTGAAATTAATTCAGTATGCTTAATGACAGAAGTTATAGATTCAGGTCCCAGCTCCATAACTTTATGTCTGGAGGATCTTGGGGGGAAAAATAAACCTTTCACAAGACTCTGCTTCCTCATCTACTGACTTCATTGGCAGTTGCCCCCCTAATTTCCAGGGTTACTGGGAGGACCAACAATGGAATAAGCACCAAACATGCTTCTATTTCAAGCTCCTAGTAACCTGTCCTCATATGCAGGGGTCCCTCAAAAATGTGCTCATTGCATAAATGCATCATGAATGAAGTGCTTTGAAAGGTAGACTGTACTATACACACACAAATTATTAATCTGAACATATCAAAAAAACATCCTATTTAGTATTGGTGAATGAATCTCAAAACCACTCAGCCATTTGTGGTAAGACTTTCCAGACACAAAGTGAAAATTTCTAAGACCTCCGCTTAACCATGAGACTAAAAAGTTAAGCTTAGGTTCTGTGATTAGATTCTTGCAATGAAAGGTTTGAGTATTTTTCCAAAACTCAAAACCAGACTGTAGTTCAGCAGGGATCCCCATTCTATGGTGGTTACTTGCCTCCAAGAAGCAGAGTACTCCTTCTTTCTGCCCATTCCCTCCTTCACACACCATGGGCCAGGACAGGGTAGGTGTAATGGTGCACCATGTTTTCTAAAAGAGGATTAGGGAGATATGAAGAAAATGCATTCATAGGTATGAGTACTGATGCTTTCCTGGCTACACAGAGCTGGACAGCCTGAGCAGGGCCTCTTCTACCTGCATCTGCACCTGAGAACTGAGGTAGTATCCTAGGCTAACTTCCCCATAGGAAATGGGGAAATTCTCCCTCTTATCGTCCATTTGTCTTTCTCTTTTCCTTCTGTTGCCTGCTGGCATGCTCTAAGTCATCTCAAAAATTTCCCTTGAGTTGTGATCCAGTTGAGCCCAAGCATTGAAGGCCAGTGAGCGGATTGAGGTCCTGCCTGCCTCCTGCCTCCTCTGGTGACAATAAAGCTATATTTGTCCTTGCTGTGCCCAAGTTTCACAAGGGACTTTTTTGAATTTCACAGTGAATGAGGGCAGCTGGGGATAAGGAGGGCTTGTGTTTTCCTGGGTACACTAGCCAGATAACCTTGGGTGGGAAAGGCTGAACAAAATTCAGGACATCTACTATCCAGAATACACAGAAATGTCAAAAGAAACTGCTAATCTCAAAATAAGCCAATCTCAAAAAAACCAAAGGCTGAATGTTTTCTCTGATATGCAGATGCTAATTCACAATAAGGGGTGGGGGGAGCTAGAGAAGAATGGAGGTACTTTGAACTAGGCAGAGGGGAATGAAGGGAGGGGAGGGGGCATAGAGATAGGAAGGATAGTAGAACATTATAATGTCCGATAATGAATCAGACATTAATACCCTATGAACATATATGACTACACCACCGGTGTGATTCTACATCATGTACAACCAGAAGAATGAAAAGTTAGATCCCATTTATTTATGATGTGTCAAAATGCATTCTACTGTCATGTATAACTAATTAGAGCAAATTTTTAAAAAGAAAAAAAATTGAACAATAAAAAAGAAAGAAAGAAACTGCTGATCTAGTTGGCATGGAAGGGAGAGTCAGTCCTTGTAGGAGACAAAGACAAATAGGATGGAAAATATATAGCAATGTGGGAAGGTCTGCAATATCTTAAACCAGAGCTCTGAAGGACTCACCAAAATGAACTGGGGTCTTAGTGAAAATTCTATGGCATCCTAAGAACAGCCATATGAAAATAAAATGTAAGAAAAGAAAAGAAAGAAAGCCAGATAGAGCCCAGACCCACATGGACTCAATTTGGTTCCCTCTTGGGAGAAAGTCTAGGAAAAAAACATTTACTGAGAAGGTGACATCAATAAGGGGTAGAATGTGACATATACTGGAAGTAGTCTAATGACTGTGCTTCTCCACCTGACTGCTCAAATCAGTGTAGGTGACAGTTTGTGCAACTGTCCATCCATACTGCCTTCACCTACTTCTCTGTCCACACAGCTATCTTAAAGGAATGCTAGACTGGGGGAAAAGAGACACTCACTTTCTTTTGCCTAAAATTTGACTACAATGTGGGATATCATGAGTAACCTGCCCCCTGAGTAATTTCCACTGTCTTTACTATCATGCCAGTAATAGGAGTCAATGCATTCCATAAAATAGAACACTGCTAAAACTTCCCATTATTGGCAATGGTCTTGTTTTCACTAATCCTCATTTAATTGTACAGAATAGTGAGAGAACATAAGCTCACAGGATAGAGACCAAGTTCAATATATACAAAAGCAAATATTTTCATTTGAGGGAAGAAAAAATCTTTGTCAGATACTGTGTTGGAAGCCTTATTTTATCTCATTTCTTCCTTCGTGGTTTACAGGCATCATTATTTTTATCTGACAGATAAGAAAACCAAGGCTCAGGGATGTTAATTTCTTAAGGTAGCATTGTGATAAGGGACAGTGCTAGAATTAAATCTCAACTTCTGTGGTTCAAAAGTCACTCTTTCTACTACAATATCCTGACCCATAGGTGAGCAAAAGTAAAAGCATTTTGCTTAAAGTGTTACTTGATTATTTTTAGGACTGGCTTAATAATAAAGGCCACCAACTGTAAAATATTTTTGTCCCTGCATTATGTGTATGAGTCTTATGTGTTGAAAGTGGTAGCATTTTCAAAAACAGATATGATATAGCACACGATCGTCTAAATAAAATAAGAATTCATTTATGCACTACAATCAAATTAACCATCCTCAGTTAAGCTGATAATAGTTATCTTGATTTGGGGATAACCCAAACACTGAAACAGCCCTTCTTGATTCTATGGTTTTTAATCAAATAAATAGCATTTGTGGTTTCTGCAGAGTGACTCAGGTCAGAGCCCCTATTTCTATATTTACAAGGTGATCATGTACTACAGAAGATTCAGGACAATTACATATTCTCTCTGTCCTTAGATTTTTTCACCTTTAAATACAACAAAATAATGCAAACTATGCAGGAATTCAGTATGGACTAAATAAGATCAGGCATGTGGAGTGCTTAACATAGAACATGGCCAGCAGCAAGCCCAAAGTAAGATATAGTCAATCTGTTTAAAATTTCTAAACAGTGGAGGAATGGGGAATTAAGGCAACTTATAGGTTTATTTGCTTCACCTTTTTTTTTTTTTTTTTTTTTTTTTTAATGAAAGCCCAGTAGCTTATTTCCTAGGATGTGTTAATCCCTCACTGGACACACTCCCTTGGACATTATGATCAGGCACTCCACTCCTGTACCAGAGAACCCATCAACATCAGAGTGCGTCTGTACCAGAGTAGCCACCTTCCCACATACAAATCACCTCTTAATGGAATTTTCAAAACTGCTTTTGCTTAGATGACATGATCTGGACTCACAGCTGTGACACCTCTAGAAGGGATTCACTGTGGTTATTTCTTCCTCAGATAAATTGCAGAGGTAGGGCCTCTAACCTCCTGGGGCAGCTAGACTGTTACTTAGCTAACAACTAGATTCTCCATAGAAATTAGACTGCAGATGGGTCACATTCATTTCTTTTTCCCTACAATGTCAAAAAGAATCTCTTTTTCAATAAAAAGTATGTGAATAATGGGGTTGCTGGGTTGGAGGCCAGTTCCCATATAAAGGTCCCCAGCAATGCTTCAGAAGTCAATAAGACTGTGTGACAGTCTTAATGGTTCTCAAACCCCATTAATACAACAATTAACAGCCCATAAGGAGCTCTGCCAGAGATCTTTCCAGATGAGCCAACCCTCCCTAATTAGGAAAAGGCAGAGAAGGGATCCACATGTGGAAAACGAATGTTTGTTTAGAAGTCATTGAAAACAATAGATATTTTCTTCTAATTTTTTTTTAACACAGAGCAGCATTTAAAACAAAATCAGAAGTTCAGGCATAATATAAAAACCACCATGAACATATCAATCAACTTCAACAATTATTGGTACAGTTTGGACATAGATTAAGTATATGCACCCAAAAGTTTGTGTATTGAAGTTTGGTCCCTAGCATGGTAGTGTTGGAAAGTGACATGGAATCTTTGAGAACTGGGGTGATTAGTACACTACCCTGGGAAGGAATTAATGCTGGCCTCACAGAATGAGTTATTTCTTATAAGATTGAATTGTTGTAAAAGAGCAAGATGTCCCTCTCCACTCTCAGCTTCCGGTCTCACCATGTGATCTCTTGATCTCACACACAATCCTACCATTATGCTATCCTCCAAGTAGCCCTTTCCAGAGGACAAACCAATGGGGTCACACAATCTTGAAATTTTGGTCTCCAAAACAATGAGTTAATAAAATTCTTCTTTTGTAAAGTACCCAGTCTCAGGTACTCTGCTATGGTAATGAAAATTGGACTAATACAATTATCAACATTTTATTAATTTTGTTTCATCTGTGTACCCCACTGTTTTCTTTGCTTAGTCATTTTAAAGGAAATTCCATCTATTAGGACATTTCTCTGACAAATCTATGGTACACATCTCTATATCATTTTTTAAAATTTATTTACATTATGAAATGACAAACAGAGTTTGTAATAATTTTTAATATCATCCATATGCAATCCAGGAATGCAATTCCTTATATGTTTCAAAGGATCCTTTTTACATTTGATTTGTTTGAATGTGGCTCCACACATTGCATTTGGTTACTAAGATGTGGCTTCAGTAATCTCTTCCTGCATAACAACCATCCCTAAGTTTAATGGTTTAAAATCAAGAATAATTTATTAACTCTTCATTCTCTCTGTCAACAGTTTGGTCTGAGGTCAGGTGAGTGGTTCTTCTGCAGGTTTTTTGGGGGTCTGTCATGTGGTAGCAGTTAGCTGGTGACCTTACGAAGATCAGTTAGTGCAAGGTAACCTCATCACACATCTGGCAATTGGTTCTGTCTGTCTGCTGGGTCTCTCTCCCTCCATGAGCTTCTTATTTTTAAGGAAGACAGATTCATCATAAAGTCTCAAGACTCCAAGAGTTCAAGAACAGAATCTACCAGTCTTCTGTGTGTGTAAGTTCTAGAACTTGCACACTGCCAACTTTACCACATTCTATTCGTCAAGGCAAGTTATATAACCACCTAGATAGAATAGGCAGAACAACAGACTCTACTTCTTGATAGAATAAAAAGTCATATCGCAAAAATTTTTGAAAACTATCTAGCATATTTTCTTACAATTTTTTTATTCTCCACCAATATTTAGCCTTCCTTTTTGTGACAGTTCATGGAAAAATAAAGTCATTAGTCTAAAGTACTTTATATATTTCTGCTATATTTTAGATTCTTTATACATCCCCCATATTTTCTATAAGCTGGTATTTAGATAAGAGACCTGATTGGATTTCAATTTCAATTTCTAGGTAAGAATATTTCATAGGCAATACTGACTACTTAATTTTATATCATATAACAAGCAAAAGAATGACTGTATTATATAATTTTAGTGGTTAATATTGATCAGTAGGCATAGGTTGGCTTGCTGATTGATTCCTCTTTATCAACTCCTTCAATCTTTCTAATTCACTGAGAATTCCAAAAGACTAAATGATGTCAGCAAGATGGCAGCATAGCAGACCCCCTGCTTGTATTTCCCCATAGCAACAATAATATGGCAGTCATCCACAGACAAAAGTGACTTTATGGGAGCTTTGGGATCCAGGTAGGAGAACCAAGACCCTAAAAGGGCTGTTTTGGAAAGGCAGGTCCATGTTCAAGTGGCATGCTCACTATGGTTCTGACTACAGCAAAGAAGCAGCCCCATCCACTAATGGGATTGACTACCTCTCCATTTGGTCCTGGTTCTGTTACTAGCAGAATCAGCCAAGGGACCCAAAGATGAGTCATACCCACCCATTCCTCAGGTAACGGACTCACCAAATGTGGTCCCACCTGTGAATCCTGACAAGGTCTATGAGCTGACTCCAGCCTCTGTCATCTATTAAATGCATGTAACCCTCTCCACTTGGGTCCCTGGCAGGGGAAACACCCACTCATGCCTTTGATCTCAATCAAACAGAAAATTCTGAAATAATCCTGCATCTCAGTTTCAACCTCTCTCAGATCTGTTGGAAGAGTATCTCTTCCCACCCAGAGATCCAGCAAAAGAAACAAGCTTATGTTCCTGGACATAGGGCTACACACCTTCCATGTTGCTGAAGGTAAACCTGCTAAACTCAGTCAACCTGTAGATCTTGAAAGGGCTTTGTAACTCAGTTATAGCCCCTCTAAGCTCCAATCCAGGACAGTTCCACCCAGCTAGGAATCACTCAGTAAACTGGCAAAAACCTTCCTAAGGGTTTAATGAGATTCAAACCCATCTACACTTGTGGTAACAGGCCCACTGTGTCCAAACAACAGACTTTGAAGTAGACCTCCATCCCAACACCAGCTTTAATGATCGAGGTCCTGGAAGCATTCTTGCCTGCTCAGGGACTAGGCAAGATCTGTAACTGCCCATTTTCCCGATAACATCCCACCAACCATGAATCCCATTGTAGATCTAAAACTAGCCACTAAACCTCACTCCAACACACTTGACTCTAATCTAGGAGGTCTTCCACCAACCCAGGAGCACAAGAGGAAAAGGTCTTTACCTTCCAAACACGAATGTGCAAAGACTGGAAGAACTGTTTTCTACTTCAAATGCACAGACACCAGTGCAAAACTACACATATCACAAAGAATCAAGTAAGCATGACACTTTGAATGAAAACCAAAAAAAGGTGAAATAATCAATTCCAAAGAAATGGAGATCTATTTATTTATTACCTGACAAAGAAATCAAAATAGTCACATTAAAGAAGCTCAATGACCAAACTATATACATATACTATGTACATGTACTAATATATCACAGTGAATTTCACCTTTATGTATATCTATTAAACACTAATCCAGAAACTATGAATAAATAGAAGGAAGACCATGGAAACCATTTATAAATAAGTAGAAAGAGGAAGGGAAATACGGGGGGAGCGAAGAGGGGAGAGGAAAAGGAAGTACTGGGGACTGAAGTGAAAAAAATTATATTCCATGCTTTTATGATTCTGTCAAAATGAACCCCAATATTACATATTACTATAAGGAATTAATAAAAAATGAATCTCAATGAAAGGCAAGATAACACAGAAAAAACAACTAATGAACTTAGGAAATAATATATGAATAAAATGAGAGATTTAATAAAGACATAGAAGCCATAAAAAAGAATAAAATAGAAATCCCAGAGTTAAAGAATAGAGTAATAAACTAAAAAAATAATTAAAGAACTTCAGCAGTAGTCTTAATCACGCCAAAGAAAGCATCATCAAACTCAAAGACAGGTCACTTGAAATTACCTGGTAAAACAAACAGAGTAAAGAAAGCATATAGAACCTGTGGGACTCCATCAAGTGAATAAAAATATACATTGTGGATATGTTGGGAGAAAGAAAGAAAGAGAGAGAAAGAAAGAAAGAAATAAAGAAGAAAGAAAGAAAGAAAGAAAGAAAGAAAGAAAGAAAGAAAGAAAGAAATAGAGGGAGGGAGGGAGGGAGGGAGGGAGGGAGAAAGGGAGTTGGGGGAGGGAGGGAGAGAGGGAGGGTGGGAAGGAAAAGAAAGGAAAGGAAGAAAGGAAAGAAGGGAGGAAGGAAGGAAGGAAGGAAGGAAGGAAAGAAGGAAGGAAAGAAGGAAGGAAAGAAGGAAGGAAGGAAGGAAGGAAGGAAGGAAGGAAGGAAGGAAGGAAGGAAGAAAGAGAAAGAAAGAAAGAGAAAATCATTTAAATATATAATGGCTGATACATTTCCAAATTGTGAGAGAAATACAAACATCCACATTCATGAAGCTCAAAAGTTTCCAAGAAAGATCAACTCAAAGATCACCCCAGACACATTATAATCAAATTAGGGGGATTAAGGGAAGAATGGAGGAACGTTGGATGGAGCAGAGGGGAACAAGGGGAAGGGATGGGCAGGGGTGTGGGAAAGACGGTGAATGAGACAGACATCATTACCCTATGTACGTGTATGATTGCACAAATGGTGTGACTACATTATGTACAACGAGAGAACTGAGAAGTTGTACTCCATTTGTGTACGATGAATCAAAATGCATTCTGCTGCCATATATAACTAAATAGAACAAAAAAATAAAAGTTTAAAAAACTAAGCTAAGAGAGAACTTTTAAAACAGCAAAGGAAATATTATATGTCAAATACAAGGAAAAGATCCCATATAAGGCTATCATAAGATTTCTCAAAAGAAACCTCAGGTCAGCAAGAATTGGGATGATTTATTCAAAGTGCCGAAAGGGGGAAAAAAAAAATTATTAACCAAAACCATTGTACCTGACAAAACAGTCCTTCAGAAATGAATGAGAAATAAAGATACTCCTAAACTAAAAAAATAATAATAATCTGAGTAATTTTCTTACCACTAGAACTGCCTCAAAAGAACTGCAAAAGGGAGTTTTCCAAGTTGAAACAGAAGGACTCTAACTAACATGAAAACATGAAATTTTAAATCCCAATTCAGATTACACTAATATTGTAATGGTGCAGGTACTGTGTAGTCATTTTTAATGTTAGTATAAAGGTTAAAATACAAAAGCATTGAAAATGTTCAGTCAGTTTTAATCAGTTTTCTGTCACCATAATAAATACCTGAAATGAAATAATTCTAAAAGATTAAAAGTTTACTTTGGTTCACGGTCTCAGGGTTTCCAGTCCATGGATAGTTAATTCTATTGCTTTTAGACCTGTGGTGAGACAATACCTTATGGTGGGAGCATGTAGCAAAGGAAGTTACTTACTTCCTGGTGACCAAAAACAAAGAGAGAGGAAGGTGCCACAGTCCAAATATTCCCTTCTAGGGTACATCCCCAATGACCTAACCCACTTCATTATGCTTCCCTTGCTAAAGGTTCCACCAGCTCTCAATACCACCACAGACTTGGGACCAACCCTTTAACACTTGGCCTTTGGGAGTCGATCAAATTCCAAACTATAACAATAACTTATCAGTGGATGCATAATATAGAAAAATATTAAGTATGACAATAGTATAAAATAAAAGAGAGATAGCATCAATGTAGAATTTTTTATGTAGACTTTTTTAATTGAATCAAGTTTTTGTGACCCTAAAAGAAAAAATTACTTCTACAAAAAGTTTTATGTAAGCCTGATAGTGACAAAAACAACCAAAAAACAATGAAAGGCAAACAAAAGATCATGAAAAATGAAGTTGCAACATGTTGCTACCAAAAAAGTCAATGAATCACAAATGAAGACAGCAAGGAAAAAGAAAATAATGAACTACACAACAGGTCAATTTAAATTTACAATTAAATTTACAATTTAAAAATGGCAGTTGTAAGTCCCTTCCTACCCATAATTACTTTAAATGTAAATGGATTAAATTCTACAAGCAAAAGACTATAAATGACAGTAAATTAATTATATTAAGTTAAAAAATAAATAGGCTAGGCACAGTGGCTCATGCCTGTAATCCCAGTGACTCTGGAGGCTGAAGCAGGGGATCAAAGGTTCAAAGCCTACCTCAAAACCTAGCAAGGTCTAAGCAACTTAGGAAAACCCTGTATCAAAATAAAAAATAAATAGGGTTGAGGATATTGCTCAATGGTTAAGCACCCCTGGGTTCAATCCCCAGTACCTAAATAAATAAATAGAAATAAAATATTTAAAGACCACAATAAAAAGATAGAGGGTGATATAAGAAAATGATAAATCCCCAGAAATATACAACTTACTGAGACTGAATCATAAAGAAATAGACCAATAAAAAACCACGACCAAATACCTTCATGGTTTTGCCTATAAAAACATTTAAAGTACTAAAACCAATTCTTCTCAAATATTTTTAAAAATTTAAACAGGAGTTGAATTTTTAAATTTAAACACTATGAAGTTCACTCTAAGGTCTGAATTACCCTCACAACAAAAGCTAAACAAGGAAGCTAGAAGTTTTACAAACCAACATGCCTAAAGAATATAGATGTGAAAATTCTCAACAAAATGCTAGCAAATGGAATTCAATAGTACATTACAAAGATCGCTTATTGAAATCAAGTGAAATTTATCCCTGGGATGCAAGCATAACTCAACATACACAAATCGATAAATGAGAGGCACCGCATTAAAAGAATGATGGATAGAAACCATATGATTATCTCAACAGATGCAGAAAAAACATTTAACAAAATTTAACATCTTTTATAATAAATTCCCTGGACAAACTAGATATGGAAAGAATGAAACTCAATTTAAAAAATACCATATTTGACAAGTCCATAAATAACATCACAATCAACAGTGAAAAGCTGACAGTTTTTCCCCTAAGCTCATGAAAGAGACAAGAATGCCAACTTTCACCATTTATGTTCAACATAGTACAGGAGCAATTTGGCTCTGACCAGGACTTTCAGTACTATGGGGCAGGGGGAAGAGATAAAAGCCATCCAAATTGGAAAGGAAGAAGTTAAATTGTCTATTTTCATAAGATTTTCTAAGAAGAAAACTAAATAGCTCACCATAAATTTTTTGTTACTAATTAACAAATTTAGTAACTATCCCTAACACAGGCTTTAAGGATTAATGAGGTTATTATTGATCATATACTAAGAATTCAATAATTTTTCACTGAATCATAATCTTCCCCCAAGATCTGTTTTTGGCTTCTCAAAGAAAAAGTATCTTACTTGGGCAATTTGGGAGGGTCTGTATCTAGGATGGATTATTCTCCAAGCATGAAACAAATATTGTGATATTTTCTCTTCTTTTATTCCTCTCCCGTGAAGAAAAAAGCTATTTTTTTCCCCAAAGTGACTGTGTTGAATTGCCACCTGTAGTATTGTACTATTCTCATACCACTGGTATGAGAACCCTAGCATTGTAAATGTTTGTCATAAGTAAAAGAATCAGCAGTTTTGATGTTTTCATTTACAACTTAGATGGCTATATCATATTCCCTAGGAAAGAGATGCCAGAGGGCCTATGATACCTGCTCTTTCCAACAAAGCCAAAGACCCAGTCAATGGCTTTTAAATAGGTTTGTTTTATATTGTAAATGATGTACAGGTAATGCTATAAAAACTAATAATAGTTTAAAATCCTACATCTTGTCATACATTTTGAAGGCAACTACAATTTTCTTAAGGGTTTTGTGTGAATATATTGAACCAATCCATTAAGCCTTGCTAATAATTCAATTAATTGTTTAGAAACATTATCCTAGCTCTTGTGTATGGTTTTTCTCACAGATAGGTGTGGTCCCTGTTTATCTCACAGGAGGACTGACCAAGTTAAATATCAATATTCTCCAAGAGTGAACTCTCGAAAATGGATTCGCTATCGATCAGTCCATTTGCTATTGTTAGCAATCTTGTCCTATTTGGTGAAGCCTGAGGGTTTTGTTTTTTTTTTTTTTTTTTTTGCCTTATTTAGAGCTGTGAATCACTCCTCCTATAACCAACCAAAATTAAAATAGGCTTTGCATGTATACAAAGATTTTTCTTACAAGTGCAGTATTATTTTTCCCAAAGAGTATACTGTTCTTGTCCCTCAATTACCTACATATACTTGAGGATTTAGATGTGCTTTTTAAAAAGATGTCATTTCACAGTAAAGTTTAATTTAACTGAAAAATTATGAGAGAAGAAATTGTATTCTTCTTCTCATTTTACCATAGGAAGACTGACACTCAGATGATTTGCAGCAAAACAGATCCACATGGAACTGTTTCTGACACTTGCCATTTGTAGAACTTGTTCTTTCTTAACCTCAGTTTGCTCATTTGAAAATGGGGATAACTCTAGTGACTTTCCCTGCTGCTTCTTGGACAGATTTCATGAAATAGTTCACCTAAATCTCCCAGCATATGACAAGGACTCAGAGTTACTGCTGTGAGCCCACAGAGCTGTGATCATTTCCCTACCTTGACTCTTAGAGGTACTATGTTGAATTGCAAGAAGTGCCTGCTTACTTTTGCAAGTAAAAAAAAAAAAAAAAAAAAAAAAAAAAATCATCAGAAACCATTAGTTTATACCAACTGAATTTTTTTTTGCCTATTAGGAAATAGGCTGAGATTTTGAGGAAAAGGACTATATTTTCTTCACTTTTACACACTATAAGAGCCTGGCAGAAAATAAGCACTTAACGAATGACTGAAAAATGTAAATAATAGAATGCAAACAATATAAAATTGTGTATGACGTGTCATTTTCATTGGACTCCAAACCATACCAGCTTATCACCATTTTTTTGGTGAAAAGTCCTATTGCGAGGGGAAAAATAGTTGCATATGTTGGTTACCATATGACCCACGAAAGTGTATTTTATCTGCAGACTGTGTCATGCTTAGCTGAGGAGAGTGGGGGATGCCTGAGTGGTAAGACCTTTGTACATTCGCAGATATCCTCACCCTTCCAAGCTCACCACTGCTGACGTAAGCTCCAGAATCAGGGCTCTATTCTACCCTGTGTCAGATGGAGACTGTACAGTAGATCAAGATTATCAGTGACACAACATGAAGCCAGATTCTATCATGGCCATCCCTGCTGCTCTTGTTAAGGGACCTGAAACCCAACAGCAGGCATGAAATTAATGCTGCTCTGGCAACAGCAAAAATCTACCAAAAAAATGCAGTTGAATTTATTTTCATCATTTTACAGACAGGCCACAGCCCTGAGCTCATACAAGTGACTCACTCATTGGTCATCATCTATAAAACTCAGCATAATCTCCACTTTTCAGGGTTGTGAGACTTACATAAAATATACCACAAAGCATGGAAACCACTGAGTCCGTGAGTGAACAAGAGGCCAGTGTCAAGGAGAAAGATGCTTTCCAAGTATAGAAACAGGAATGGGACAGAAATGCAGAGGTCTAGGATTTTTCAAATACCTGTAGACTCAGATTTTCTCTATGGCACCACCAAATGTAATTCAATCACAAACCCATGTGGCAAAGATTTGACATTTAATCTTAAAAAAAATAGTCCTTGAAAAATGTTAAGACTGATTAATTCTGAAGATTCTTGTTACTTAAACTCCCAGGCCATATAATTTTCAGTGTCTCCAGGACTCCCCAGCAGTTAGACGTTCCTCTGTTACAGAACATGCCATACCCAGGTTTCAATACACCTGTTGACCCCTTAATGAATTCCAACCACATTCTTTGAATGTCACATTTCATTTAAGTCTCACAACAATTCAATTAGTTAGACTCATATAATAAAAGGAACCCAAAGTTTTGAGAATTCCTAGAGTTTTTATAACTTCACCCATGTTGATTCTTCTAACAAGCAACAGAGTCAGAATGTAAACCTACATTCTTCCCAGTTGGGGTTTTGCCACCACAACAAAAAAATATTTTATTTACAGACTGCTTTTTGAGAGCAGAGCTGTGACTTACTCACTCTTTTGGCCTCAGCAGCTGGATACTTCATTGAATTAAGTTGGGCATTTAATGAATGACTGTAAAAAAATGTAAATAACAGAATGCAAATAACATAAAAGGTGTTCAATTCATTGAAGCAGCTATTGGCTTCCCTGTGATTCAAAAGTATAGACAAGGCTCACCAGCAGCAATCAACCTTACCTGAGGATTGCCGTGAAGAGGACAGCCATGAAGACACAGTCTCTTAAAGGCAGGTTAAACAAGAACCTCCAGGAGCTGTCCTCTGTTCTTGGTTTTGCACCAAAATATGAATACAGCTATGGGCCAGCTAACTTCAGAATGTATGCTTTCCTCAACAAAATTTCTACACTGAGTGTAGTGCCATAGAAAGAGATTCTATGCCCTTGGATTGTAGGTTATGACCTTGGGTAGTGATGTTGCTCAATATGGGCCTCAGCATCATCAGCTGAAAAATGAATTGATGAAGGGCAATGATCTCTGATCTCAGAAGACATCTGGAGTGGGTAATTATCCTACCCACGGGGGTGTGCAGTCACAAGGCAGGGCCACACAGCCAGGCTCTCTGGATTTGAATGCCAACTCCAGTTCAAACTAACTACCTGACCTTGGCAGACTACTTCACCTCTCCCATCATGATCAATATTTGTCCCTTATTTCTCAAAACAGTATGTTACATATTCACAAAGAAAACATTAAGCATTATTGAGAATATTAGAAAAGACTGCTGGAAATGTACACCAAAAAACAGGGGTAAAAGAGATATTTGTTTGTGTGTGGAGGAGTAAAAGAGGAAGGCATTTAGTGGTCATGGGGCAAGGAAAACTATGCTGACTTTCACATTCAAATTTTGGGTGATGTTTTTCTATGTGGATTCAAGTTTTAGCTGTTCACATTTCTTAACACTGCGAACAACATTAAAAACAAAACCACAGTATTTTCCATGTGCCCTCTTTTATCTGGTTATTTACTAAATATCCTAAGATTTTTAATAGAAGATGACAATTGATGGATAAGAGAGTAGTTCAAGGAAGAATATTAAAAATAAAACTTATAGAGTGGGTGTATTTATTTGGGATAAAATCACTATCTGCAAGTTTTTAACCAAAATATTTGCTCATGATTATTCATTCCTCACATGTAAATTTTATGAATAATCAAGTGGAAAAACACTCCTGCTTTAAACTGGAAACAAATGAACAAAAAGAAATAAATCAAGCACAGTAGGTATTGAGAGTGTAGTGATTTAGCAGGATTATCTAACGATCAGCTTGCTTTAAAGAAACTTGTGAGGAATCTGAGCACTACCCATGGTGAGAAAATGTTTCTCTCTAATACATCTTAAACAACTTTCCTATGGCTGCTTTAATAATTTATCACAAACTTAGTGGCTTAAAACAACAGAAATCTATTATTTTGCAGTCCTGTAGGTCAGAAACCTGACGTTGGTCTCATTGGACTAAAATCTAGGTGTCAGCAGGGCTTCCGCTTTTTCTGGAGGCTGAAAGGAGAATGTCTCCAGTCCCTTCCGTGGCCCTTGGCATCCCTTACATCTTCAGAGCCAGCAATGATGGACTGGGTCCTTCTCACATTGCATCATTGTTAACCTTTCTGTTCCCTTTCCACTTTTAAGGGCCCTCCTTCCTGTACTGGTTTCTTTCAAATTATTCAGAATAATCTAGCTATCTCAAGGCCCTTAATTTTATCCCATCTGCAGAGTCTCTTTTGCTGTATAAAGTAACATATTAGCAGATTATAGGGATTCAGACATAGATGTCTTTGAGGGCCTATTATTTTGCCTACTGCACATCTTTTATGAGTCTGTATGTGGTAGTAAAGAGCATACATTCTGCAGGCAAACCATATAAAGTCAAATCCCAGCTTCCTCAATTACCAACTGTGTGATCATCAGCAAATTATCTAATCTCTCTGGTCTCAGTTTTTTCATCTCTAAGAAAATGTTGAAAATCCATACATACCCTATATAGTCTCTTAGAATGAGCTAATAAACATAAAGTAATTTGGATGTGTTAAGTGCTAGATAATTTTTATAATTCCTAACTGTCCAGAAATAGAAGTATATTAGCTAATACAGGTTAACTCCTATAATACACAAATCAGCAAATTTTGGTGGCTTGATACAACATGCTCATTTCTTGCTATGAAAAGTTTAGAGTCAGAACAGAAAGAACAAGCTTTGCACCATGAAGTTATTTTTGTTTCCACCCTTCCCTACTTAGCCATAGGGAAATAAGTAGAAGTGGAACATCTCAAAGAAGGCTTTTAGATCAGGTCTGCAAATTACTTACATTGCATTGCATTCAGTAACTGCAGCACAGGTTGAGAAGTGTGGTCTATGTTCCCAAAATAAAAAACAAAAATGGATTTGTTGAGCTGGGTGTGGTGGTGCAACCCTGTAATCCCAGCAGCTGGGGAGACTGAAGCAGGAGGATCTCGAGTTCAAAGCAGCCTCAGCAACTTAGCAAGGTCCTAAGTAACTCAGTGAGACACTGTCTCTAAATAAAATATAGAAAATGACTAGGGTTGTGACTCAGTGGTTAAGTACCCCTGGGTTCAATCCTCAGTACAAAGAAAGAAAGAAAGAAAGAAAGAAAGAAAGAATGAATGAAAGAAAGAAAGAAAGAAGAAAGAAAGAAAAGAAAAAGAGAAACTGAAAGGATAAAAAACCTTTGACAAAGAGAGTCATAGGATCATCGTGGGGAGTGAAGTTTTAGAGAACCCTGGCCCTGTTGGAAGACAGATGAGTCATTCAAACCCAGGAACACCGCGGTCACCATGTGAAGAAAATCTTTGGGAGGAGACGGGCGGCTGGGATGGGAGTTCTGTACCCCAACTACATGCTACTTTTGACAAGTTGGCAACTGGGACTGGGGATGTGAGTAGTCACATGCTTTCTGAATGAAGCAAGTGCACCATGGGAATGGACAGCAAGCAATTAAATAAGCAAATCTTGAATTCAGAAACAAGTTTAGGATCTAGATATGTATCTAATTATTACTGGTTTGTGTTACTGGTTTTTCTTATACCCAAGGAAGGGTATAAATACAAGTAGAGTCATGATTGGACCCATGAATAATAACCTAAGGAGAGGAGATCCCAGGAGAAAGAGTCACTGGAAAAGAAGCAGAAGAGGATAGTGGGAGTGGAACTAATGGCAAAGGAGAGGAATATTTGTCAGCAGCATCCATGCTACCAAGAAATCAAATGACAATGGCCCAGTGCAGGAAACTGGGAGGTCACTGACACCTCTGCCAGAAAACAATCTCTATAGAGCGTGCTGTAGATGAAGTGTTGCTGAACATACATTGAAAAGTGAAAGGAGGAAGGGAGAGGAGGTGCCTACAGAGAACTCTTTTGAAATTTCTATCATGAAAGGGAAGAGAAGGCACATTAGTGGGAGATGATGGTTAAAAGGTTTCTTTGTTTTTTCTTTAATACGGAATAAATTTGAGCATGTTTGCAAGCTGCATGGGAAAGAACCCGTGATGGAAGGATTAAAAAACAAAGACAGGGGTGATGCACGAGCTGGGGGTGGGGTGTAAGCTGAGAAACCCAAAGTCTGAGCAGCCACAATTCCATTCCTGTTGAAGTAAAGTGGAGGAAGGAGGAGATGGCAGGGCCTACAGCTGCCACGTCTGAGGGCCTGAGGAATGGTGCAACATGACTGGGTCTGGAAGGCCCTTTGAGGGTCAGAGAGTCTTGATTTTATGTCACCTGGCATCACTACAAGTAATTATGAAAATGGGCAAAAGTTCCAATTCGGATTGTGCCTAAACAAAATGCAACTTTTATTTGCATTCAATAACCTGATACCTGGCACTATACAACAGAGAGAAGATCACAGGATATTCTTTCATTTATTTCTATCTACTTGACCTAAAAGGATTTAAGGTGATTCATTTTTTTTTTTTCAAAATTAACCCAATTATTTCACTCCTTCCCTCAGATAAGAATTTAGTGGTAGAGAGATTACAGCAAGCAAGGAATGTGGAGACAGGGCACCGTCCTCACTAGCCAGCCACCAGAAACCTCTATGGAGACCAAGACCAAGACTTTTCTGTGCTTGAAGTAGGAAGCAGAATAAACACCACTCAGTTTTTAAGGGACAGGAAAAGAATCTGTCCTCCTTCACGTTGATGTAAGAAATTTAAAAGTGCTAATGTGTATTGAAATGTAGTTCCACAATGTGAATGACAAGGTAAATCACAATTGGGAATAAATCAATGATTATTCTTTTGTGACATCATATAATATTCTTTTTTAAAAAAGATATACAATAGATTTTATATGTAGAATGGCAAAAGAGGCCACCATTGCAATCATAAAACATAGGCACCAGACTTCAGATGAAGGTCACAGCTCAAGTGAAGCCATGGTACTTGGGAAGAGATATAATCTGACTTTACAAACTCAAATCCTAAAACTTCAGGGTATGAATCCACTTGGACCCACGTGCTGTACTTTCTCCATGCACTTTCATCCTTGTTCTCCACAACCTACATCCAGAACTTACTTTTCTCAATATTACTAACTATAATTGAACATCCTAGATCTTATTAAATGCTTTTTGCTTTCTGTCTCCACGGGATGAGGAGTTTTTGCCTAATTTGGTCAATGTGGTATTATCAAAGCAACAGTGGCACGTGGTAAGCCCCCAGAAGATACCTTGTAAATGGAAGATTTGGTGAATCAGTAGAAGTGACTTACATTGTAATCCACCACTGTCTGCCACTGCAGCCTCATTCCCAATGATCCTTCTACTCCTGTCACACCAAAATGTGTCCTCTTATCAGGTGCTCCTTGCTGTTTCCTGTCCCTGTGTCTTTCACACACTTTACCCACTGATCTGCTATCTCCTTTTTATACTAACACATCATCATCATCATTGTCCACCCCAAAGACTCTTACTCGACCTTCAAACATCAAGAGTCTTAGCTCAAACTTTCTATCCCATCAAAGTTTTCCTAGTAGAGCCCTTCATTATTTTATTCCATATTTACTCATTCATTTGATACTTACAGTGGGTTTTTGTGTGTCTGCTGCTGTGAGGAGCACAAGAGAAAAAACATTGCAAGCCAAAACATATGGATCCTGTACTCATGGAGTGCAGAATGTCATCATGACTGTGTCTTGCTCATCCCTCTTTCAGCATCTGGCAACCTACAATGCAATTATGTGTTTACATCTGTCTCCTCGACTAGGCTCTGAAGCCCTGCAGGGCAACACCATTTCTTATTTGTCTCCATTTCCCCAGCCCCTAGGACAGGGTTTGCTCCTTGATAAATGTTTAAATGAATGGAACAACTTAATGACCGAAGGATATGAGAAGATGATGTCTACCCATCATGGTGACAACCTACTTTTCACTCCTGGCACTGAAGATTCCTGTGCTTTTGCTGTACATAGATGCTGTTTGTTCATGGTCTTTTTCTCTCTCTCTTTTCCTCCTGTGCCTATAACAACTACCCTTCATGCCTATCAGTTTTGTGTCAGATATGCATGGTGTTTTATTTCATTCTCACAACATAACCAAGTGAATATGATCATCTCTATTTTGAAGAAGACCTTCCTTTTCCTCTTCACATCTCCTTTCTTTTGTAAATGCCATCCCTATCTCAGTCTCATCTGGGATGCCCACCCCTCATGGAGAAAGGACCTGAAGTTGGATGTTTTCCACAGAGATCCAGAACCCTTATCTGCCCTCCTCCTCCTGCTTTGTTGCTAAACCTGCTTTGATCATAAATTGTTCGATACAGATCTTGGCAAGGTAACAAGTCTAGACTATATTGATTTCCTTGACAAGTGACAAATAGAGCATCATGATGAGTTATTTCAGTAAAAACCAAAAAGAGTTACAACTTAGGACAGCTGTGACTGATCTCAGTCCTACCTAGAGATTAATACCAGACCGTCTCCTAGAGAAAAAGCTAACAGTTGATCTTCCTCCTCCAACCTATGACTGACAAGCATTTCGACATTTGTGCTGTATGACAGCATCTACTCTCCTCTCAGTATGCTGTAGCTCATAAAGACACTATCTTGTACACAAACCCAGGGAGTTCAGTAATGAAGGCATGAGGATGACCTCATGATACCTCAGCCTATGATACAATACAAAAATGTAAGCCAAATTCATTGTATGGGAAATTTCCAGGGTATCTTCAGGCTCTGACTTCAGGCAGACAGTACTGGACTCTCAATTCCTCCACTTACTGGCTATGTGACCTTCAGAAACCTATTTGATCTTTCTTAACATCTTCTGACTTGCATATAAAATCAGACAATACTATCAGATTCCACAGACTCATTGGGGAAATTAGGTTAAATACCATTAATGAACGATCTGAAACTTAACAATAAGTGTAAATTTCTGTTTCTTCTTTTGCCTTCTTTCCATTTCTTTCATTTTATGGAAATCTACAGTTTTAAACTATAAGGAAATAAGTTACCATTGATGTCAAACCTCCAATTACCACAGAGAAACCATCTGGCTGCTAAGGCTCCATCACCCACAGGACAGAAAGCTCGCTAGTTTAAAAGGCAATCAATGTTGAATGAAGGAGCAAATAAAAGAATAAGTGAAGAAGGAAAAGTACCAGTGGAGTGCCTGGTACACAGGACAACTCAATGAAGATGTGGACGAAAGATTTATGAATAAGATGTTCACAGAGTTCTAGAAACCCTTCATTACCTTAAGCAAACATCTTCCTAAAATGGTCTACCATCCCACTGCTATGTATGTACATTTTATATACAATTACTAGTTGTGATAGTTCTGATATGAACGTCCACTTAGCACCATGGACAAAGTCCAATCCCACTAGAAGCAGATGGACTCTGAATCACAAGAATAAGATGTCGATCATCAGTCAAAAAACTGAAATGTGAATACCAAGAGAGCCCAGTGCTACACCAGCAGCTCATAAGGTGAAAACAAAAGTCTAAACAAAGACCCCTTCTGGCACACTTTCTCATTTTCTTGTCCTGTGAATCAATCCATCTGCTGCTCCCATCACCTTTTCTTATTTAGAAGTTATGGGAAAGAGAAAACTGACCTTCTGCTGCTTCAACACAAATTAACATCTGGTCACAGAAAGCAGGGAATGGTCTCGAATGAATCTTCTAAGGCTTTAAAATAAAGGAAGATATTAATTATGCCTAACATTTGTAGAGCCCATTGTAAAGCACTTCCATATGCATAATTTCACTTTATCTTTACAGAATTAATAAAACAATACATAAAGCATGCTTAGAATTGTGCTTAGAACAAAGCAGGTGTTCAATAAATATCATTCTCCTCCTCATTTACCATTGAACTCTTCCTGCTGTCACCATTTCAGCCTGCCTCCTGGCTGTCACTCCCCATTACTCTTTGCAGTGAAAACTGGGGCAATATTGTTCTCTTCCTTCCCTGCTAACAAACAGAATCCTAGCAAATCCCTTTAAAATGAACCTGCACAAGAGCAGAGTGACAGTTTTTGTAAATCATTTTAATGGGAAAAAATTATTTCTCTACTCAACATAAACACAGCCTGTGTCTGTTAGACTAACAGTCAAATGCCAGCAGTCTATTTCAGCTGCCCTAACCACCAAATTAAATCAGAACATATTCAGTCCAGATGATTGCCACATGATAAGCTATGCAGATGATCAGAAATATTAATACAATGATGCCAGCATGGCTTTATCTGTCATAAAGTGGAAAGCTGGCCCTTTAAGTCATGGAAAACTAGTGATAGACATAATAATTCCTCCTATGGCTAGAGGCCTACCAAGTGTGAGATACCTCTCTCTTTGCATCTTTCTTACACACACACCTTCATATATTAGCTTTCAGGTAAAGTTCTACTGTAGGAAAATAGTTAAAAACTGCTGCTGCCAGTTTCCTATTATTTCCTAAAAGATAAGTATATTTAGCCCCTTTTCTTGTCTATCAACATTGCTTTCATCTTTCAATGTCACTTCCATGTCCCCTGCAGTCAGAATTAACCACTTGTCTTTCTTGGCTCCCACAGCTGGATATAGGAATGACTAATTAGCCCTAATTCTTTCTGCAGTGTGTAACACTTGGCTGTTTATATTCAGAGCTCCTCTACAAAATGAAGACAGGACGACATCTTTATCTATGTAGTTTCCCCAGGGCCTACTGTGGTGACTGGCACTTGGTAGGTGTTCAGCAAATGTTTGTGGAATTTAAATGAAAGTTGAGTGAAAGGTATAGAGAAAACACAATCATTTTTTGAAATGCTCTGCTGACCCCATGTTGTTAGAGCCCTCCTGGTTCAGACACATGGAGACCATGTGGAGACCATGTTTCTTACCTGACAGTGTGTGTTCAGCAGTCCCTATGGTGAGGGACTGTGGCTCTCTTCTGCTAACATCCCATGCTACTTGCATTTCTTAATCTTGGGGGGTCTCCACTGCAGGTTTGGCTTCCTCCTTATATCTCCATACATCACCTTCTCAGGGGCTGTCCACAGGAATTCCAGCCCTGCTGCACTCTGCCTGGCCTTCCAGACCTTCCTTTGAAATCTAGGCAGAAGCCTCCATGACCCCCTAACTCCAGCATTCTGCAGAACCAGCACCATGTGATTGACCCCAAGGTCTGCCACCATCTACAGCAGTAGCCAAGCCTCCAGGGACCATGGCTGTAGCAACCTCTGAGTGCCTCGGTGACTGAGCACTGTAAAACAACTTCCTAGGCCACCCTGTGTCAGAAGGGTGTCCCACTGGTCTCTTCTCAATAGAATTTTTACTTTTACCCCCTTGAGCCTGAGATGGATATGGCCTTAACCAATTCCTGAGATGACCTCAAGTCATCTTCCTTATCGTCTCTGGGCAATTTCTTTAGCATTTCTCCAGTGGCTTTAATGTCTTTACGCCAACTTCCTTAGCCCCAGTTTTACTCCCACCTTTAAAGTCCAAGTTTTTTCAAATCTTTCTGCTCTACTTTCTGCTCCTGAATATCCCAATAAACTTGACTAAAAGCTGCCAATAATACCATGCCACCATCTGAGTACTATGCTGCTTAGACATTTCTCCTTCCAAGTTAAGAATTCCATCACTTTTAAAATCAGCCTCACAGAAAGTATCAGGAGGTGGTCAAAATACGGACAACTTTCTCAGCCAGAACATAATATGAATGACCTCTACTCCAATTTCCAATAAAGTTCTCCATCTCCTTTGAAACCTCTTGAGTCTGGTCTTTACTGTGCACAGTCCTATCAGCATTCTGGTCTTCTGAGCTCCCACCACAATTATCCATTAAGCTCTGCTTACAACAATCTAAAGCTTTTCCAACTTGCATTGCTAAACTTTCCAAAATTCCTCCCACAAATTCCAAAAAACTCCAAAGGCTTCTGAACAATGTGGTCTGATTAGTCACAGGAACAACCCCATTTCTCAGCATCAATTTCTGTTTTAGTCAGTTTTTTCACTGCTGTGACCAAAAGACCTGACAAGTACAATGAAGGGGGAAAAGGTTTATTTTGGGACATGGTTTCAGAGGTTTTAGTCCATAGACGGTAGGCACAAAACCTCAAGGCTCAAGGTAAAGTAGAACATAATGGCAGAAGAGTATGGTGGAAGGAAGTCACTCAAGACCCACCAAGAATCAGACAGAGACTAAGCACAGTCAGCAAATGTATACACAAAGGCACATCCCCAATGACCCACCTCCTCCAGTCATACCTACCAGCCTACAGTTACCCTATAGGGTTAATACCTATCAGGGGATTAATTCACTGATTGGGTTAAGGTCTGCACAACACAATCATTTTACCTCTAAACCTTCTTGCATTTTCTCACACATGAGCTTTTATGGGACACTTAATATCCAAACTATAACACAGAGTATTAGTACCACTAAGGGTAAATGTGGATGGTTGCTCTTATAAATGAGAGGGAGCAGGCAACCCTCTTACATGATGCAGGGCAGTCCTCTGAGTCTTTGGCTCTGGGTATTCTTGCAGAAGTAGGATCTCCTTGGATAGGTAGTTCTCACTGGCCAAAGGCAATTTTTTACAGAAGTTGGGTAACTATGGGTCATTAGCAACCAATACTATGGGTCACAGCAACCAGAGATGGGTATATTGGTCTAGTAGAGGGATATGAGCAGAACATAGACCACGTTCATTACATAAATATAAATTGTGCTGGCCTGAGATGTGTTAAAGTATGATGATTACATATACCTCCCTATGTAACCTTGACCCCAAAGCAGTTTATCCCAGAATCTGATGGCCCCCACTCTACCTTAGATGATTCTTAAATCTGGCTATCCATGACCTATTAAGGATAAGTAGATGCTGTTACCATGCACCCATATGCCTTTGGATCTCATCTTTCTAGGACATATCCACTGCAAACCAAGGCAAGCCCTTTCATTTGTCTCATGCACATTGGGCAGGTCAAGCAGTGTCAAGGAGTTAATGTTCCTAGGAGCAGCTCCCAGTGATCATGGATGGGTGTACCAGCTTCCCCAATCCTCAACTGACCTCAACTGTGTTTCTGTAGTATCTCCCAGAGCTCCCAAGTAGGGAGAAGGCAACAGACTAAAAAGTACACACTTTAGACATTCTTCCCTTTCATGCTCTACCTTTGGATGATTCTTTGGAACTCCTTTCAGGTGATTCAAATACATTTTTCTCCTCTAAAATTCATGTTGGTGTTTCATCCCCATGTGAGGTTTTAGAAGGACAGAATCTGACTATGGTGCTTAGAGAAGGGGTTTTTGAGGAATGATTAGGTTTGGATAAGATTATCAGGTTGGGACCTCCATGAATGAATACTAGTGACTTTTTAAGAAAAGGGACAGATGTCATGTGCTGCCTGTCTCATATGATGTCCTGCATCTTCTCAGAATGTCATCAGCAAGAAGCCATTACCAGAGGAGGCTCCTCAACCTCAGACCATAACCATGAACCAGTCTACGGTATTATCACTTACCAGTGTATGGTAGTATCTTATAAGCAACAGAAAATAAACTAAGTTATCTCCCAAATAAGCTATCTGCTCTCACTCTCAAATCTTTGTCTAAGTCTTCTGGGGAAACCCAAACTAACACCATATTTAACCACTAAGACCTAATGTCTACATTTCTTGCATAACTTAATTCTTACAAAATTTGTATCATATTAACAAGATGCAGGATGACTGTTAGTTATGACAGTATTTGATTAACTACAACCTACCATTTTCCCACATGCCTGGAAAATAGAGTTAACTGTATTTGCATGCATGTGTGGATACGGGTGCACACACACAGGCTCACTTTGAATATTATGCAAATGAAACAAAACTTGTGAAGTATATAGCAATCCCATGCTACCCATGGAGTCCTAACTCTTGCATATGCCAGTCTTGACTCCTGGTCCTTACCCAGCAGCAAAGCTCCTCCACTGCTAAGTAGACTCTAATAACCAGTCCTGTTCCTGCTCTTCTTTCTCCTCCTTCTCTTCTCCTTCACTTTCTCTTTTTCAAGTGCATGATCATGGAAAAATCCCAAGCCATTTTGATTTCTCATTTTTTTCCCAACAATAGCAAATCTGAATTATAAAGTAAAAGGTGTTCTATAAAATTAAATAGACTTATAATTTTCCATACTGCTCCTTGAGCTGAGAGAGTGACAAATGGGAGACCAAAACACCAGGGCAGTTGGCATTAATTAATACTAAATTTACTGAATTAAACAATGAATTTTAAGGAAATAATTCTAAGATGTCATTTCAATTAAGGCACTGTCACTGAGATAATGGATGTGGGTGGCGTCCAGGAAAGTCGATCCTGGCACAGTTACAGGAAGAAACCATTAACTCCAAAGAAAAAGAAAAGAAATCCATGCTTCCTGAGGTTTCTGGAAGAACCTGCAGAGTTGCTAAGCTATTAAACTTTTCTACTTATCAATAGAGAAAGAAACATTTTGATGAAGCTCAATAATCTAAAACAGGTTATTTCAGCAGTTCCCCCTAAGACAAAGCAGAAGCAATTGTTTTCCTGGGTGTGAGGGAAAAGCAGACAATATTTTGGGTGTAAGGTTCTAATTGACACAAGACTTGGCTTGTCTCCCAACAGTGATTCCCTCTGCTGGACCTAGAGAAATGAGCAATAGCATCCTCATGGTGTTTGGAAAACTGGGACATAAAGAGAGAGGAATCATAGTCACAAAATTTAGTGCTAGAAAATTCTTCTTAATAGTCATTGAGTTCTACTACAAAATTGTCAAACAAAAACCAGATCCTGAGATTCTTGTCCAGGGCCACAAAATCCAGACCTCAAACCTACAGCCTGTCCATTTCTCCCTCCACAACAAAGTGGGTCTCAATAGGTGCTGTGCATAAAGCAGAAATCTGAAGAGACAGTTTAAAAAATAAACATTAAAAATTCTAGTTGAGGGAATAAATCTTCTGTCACCAAGTGCAGGCGTTCACAACATCTCTCAGTTTTCTCTTATGTTATAACATGGACATAGGAACCACTAACTAAAGCCCCTGTAAAACACTCTGTCTTCCCTTTTTGCATACATCATGCTGCTCTATTTTGTGTATTTAATGCATGCCTGTTCCCCTGTATTGAATCTTAGTATATCTGGAAAGAATAAGTTCAGTATATCTGAAAAACAAAATATGTATGAGAGGTAAGGATTGGCCAATAGCAAGATAGGGATAAGGGAAGCCAGGTCTTGTCTTCGAAGCACCTTCCATCCCTGCATGAACACTCCTGTGGTGTCCTCTGACAGTGAACCAGATGGAGTGAATGGAAGAGACACCACCAGTCTTCACCAACCCTTGGCTTGCATCCATTGTGTTGTTTTGTTTTGTCTTAGTTTTATTTATTTTTGCTTTTCTATCTTGGAATTTTTCTTAAAATGAACAGCTCTTCTGACCCAGGATACCCCTGGGAATTTCTGTTCACTTTTACAATCTGAAAAAAAAGGACAATTTCATTTTTAATTATAAATATTCATGTGTTCAACTGAGACTATGCATGTCATTATGATTCCCAAATTAGTTCAGAAGGAAACTGACATTTTATTCAGATTTCTTTATTCTTCATTGAGCAGAATTGGGTGACATTTTGCTCTTGAAAGGAAATGGAAATTTTTCCATGTTTTTGTCACCTGAAAAATTCTCCATTCCCAATGAATTCCTGTTTGCAGAGTTTCTCCCCAGAGTTACAAGAATTCGAGTGATCAAAAGGGCGAGGGCATTCCAAAGTTTGTAAGAGAGAAATTAACTTAGACAAGATTAGAGCAAGCTGAGGGTGACAACATGAGTCATATACAATAGCTCATTTAGTCCTCACCACTAGCCTATTATTATCCCTCCGTCTGCAGATGAAAAACTGAGACTCAGAAAAGTTAAATGGTTTGCTTAAGGTCACATAGCTCTTAAATAGTAGAATTAGAAGGCAAATGTAACTCTTTGGACTCCAAATTCAGTTCTTCCAATCCACCATAAGCCCCACAGATTATTGTTCTGTTTGTAGAAGCCTCTGCCAGCCCATCTTCTCTATTAGTACCTCTTCAAGAGCCAGCCAGCATGCCAACCACAGTTACTCATGGATGGCAGATAAATAGAGGCATAGGAAATCAAGTGATTTCAGAAATATCACACAAGGGCACCTAAAGTTATGTAGGTTCTTGTCCTTGAAGATTTTTACACAAAAAATATATATTCAATATATATATTCAATTCTAATAGAGGTACAAAAATGGGAGAAATCACATGTAGAAGTATCGGTCAACCACACACACACTGGGGTCTAAATTACTTCTATAAACCAAGAGTTTTATTAGTTTTCTAGGCTGCATAAGATATAATCACAAACACAGCAACTCTAAAACCAGTTATTACCCCACAGTTTTTCTAGGCCAAAAATCTAAGCAGTTCTTAGCTGGGTCCTCTACCTAAGATCTCAGAAGGCTGCAATTAAGGTAGAGACAGGCTGAGGTCTCATAGGAAGTTTAGGTCCTTCTTCTATAGTCACTTGATCACTGAAACAATTTATTTCTTCATGACTGTACAACCCAGGGCCCACAAGAGATGCTCTCTAACCTCAGAGAATCCTAAGTCATCTTTTACAGGGCTTACCTATTTAGGTTAAGTCTACTCAAATAATCTCCTTTCTATTGACTCAAAATCAAACTAATTAGAAACTGTAAGTACATCTATAAAATACATTTCTCATATGAAATAATGTAAATGTAGAGTCACATTCATAATATTGATAGGTCCTGCTCACAATCGAAGGGAAGGAATTAACATATGCTATGCTCTGACTGCCACAGAAGCAATTGCCCTCTTCAACTTGTAGCTCTGGGATTTGGGCTTGATATTCTGTTGGTAATCCACACATTGGAGTGACAGAATTCTTGTGTTCTATATAGGTCTTTTAAATGAATGCTAGATTACTGCTCAATTAGGTAAGCCAGAACAAGTATCTACTGTCATGCCTGGCACAGAACAAATAAATACAGGAAGTCCCTAGCAAATAAAAGACTCAATCGTTTCTCAGAAGACATTTCTAATCCACTTTGGAGAAAGCTGGAAATTATTATTTATTGCCCCTTTATAAAAATTGTTGGCTGAAAATTGCTATTTACAGAACTGTGTATGTCACTGCCTCATTCAACAGACCAAGTTATTAGCGACGAACATGGGGACCCTAAAAGGAAAGTAGGGGACCCAGAATTTAAAAAAAAAAAACAGGCTATTCTAAGGTCTGTAAGACTAGATCCAAGAATACCAGAGCTTTTTTAGGGTTTTGTTGAGATCCGGTTTCAGGATAAACTAAAAAAAATACAACCCAAAGAGACCTCAGGATAAGCATCCAAAGACCATGATGTGGACCCAACCTGTACCAACTCCCAATTATCTCTCTCCCTCTATTAGCCAAAACACCCTCACCTATAAAATGAAAGCCCAACTTGAGATGATGTCTAAAGATTTATCCCCTTCAAAAGAAAAATGCCATGAAAAACAAAGAACGATCATTCCTGATTTCAAGTGTGGTCCACAGCATCTGTCTTGTGCCTCCTTTGATGTCATTTATTCTTGTGTGCCTATAGCTAAGTCAGTTAATCACTTAACAGCTTCCTATTTAATGGAGATGTTGATGCCTACTCAGGGAGGTGGTGAGAGGGTTAATTGATGTGATGTAAAGTCAAGTATCCAGCAGGAGTCCTGGCACATAGTAGGCATTTCTGGTGTGTCCTCCAGACCCTCCATTCCCTTAAAAAGGCAGACTTCCAGGGCCTTATTTATGAAACGCTAGAGGCTGTCTGCCTGCTAAATGAGCTTACAGAAAATTCAGGTCTGGTAATCAAAATTAATAATGGTATTCAATCTAATTTTCCAAGCCAAAGGAGTGTAAGGCTAAGCTGTAATCAATCTTTAGAGGTCAGTTCACAGGGGATTTACCAGGTAAAGGCCCTGGCGCCACCTTGTGCAGAAAAATGTGGCACGTCTCAGCCTTCTGCATGATACCCTGTGACTCTCTTAGATACTTGGAAATAAACCTACCCTCTCCTCTGATCTGGTGCAGCTAACTCTTGCTTAGCATCAGTTTTTGACTTTTAAAATTATAAATTGTTTGATTAGTTACTAAATAAGATAGACCTGTCTTGCACAAAGAACAAGAATCATCCACCATTAGTCCTCTTACCTACTTCCCAACCCAGTCAAATCTTTCCCCAGAGGCAAAATATAGTGCTGAATTCTTGTGACTCCTACAAGAGATGGTGTGTGTGTGTGTGTGTGTCCCCATGTGCATACACATATACACGAATGTTTACAAATACACATGTCACAAATGACATTATACTTCATGCACAATTTACTCCTTGCTATTTTCTGCCCCTTCTTTCACATATGTCAAAGATCATTCCAAATCTGTACATTTCACATTACTTCATGTTTTCAGTGACTGAATAGTATTCCATCATATGAAATAACATAATTTACTATACAGTATCCTTTTGGTAAATGTTTGTATATATGTGTCTATGTTTTACAGTCTTTTCTATTTCAAAAAAAAAACTATTGCTGTTTCTGTAATTTAAAATGTTTCACCTCTGTGAATTTATATTATATCTTTTGGATAAACTCCTAGCAAAGGAATTGTGCAGGTGCTGTTCTAATTGCTCAAATGCTTTCATTCAAAAAT
This sequence comes from Sciurus carolinensis, assembly GCF_902686445.1. NCBI lineage: Eukaryota > Metazoa > Chordata > Mammalia > Rodentia > Sciuridae > Sciurus > Sciurus carolinensis. Next base: position 34,338,430 of record NC_062229.1, read on the forward strand.
ATTTATTAAGAATCTAGTCTGGGTTGGGCTCTTTTCCAGGTGCTAATAATACAGTAGTGAACATAATGGACAAAATTGTTCTAGTGGTGTTTTTACATTTTAGTAATAAAAATTCATTTAGTCTTTAAAATAACTGTTTTGAATAAGTACTATTATTCTCCCCATTTTATAAATAAGGAAAGTGAGTTGCAGAAAGTTTAAGTAACATGCCCAAGATAATACAGCTAGTAAGTAAAGAATCTGAGGTTTAAACAGATAGCCTTATTCCAGAGTTCAAAATTCATTCTCCTTACTGCATGCTGGTTTTACAACTCCTAAGTGTTCTACCACAACTCCACTCAATCTTAAAAGAAGACCCCACTTTTTCAGAAAAATTTCTTTTTTTTTTTAACCATGAAAATAGGGCAGAGGAATAAGCTGCACAGAGATTTGGTTCCAGCTGAACTCTAGCCCCAGCCCAAACTCACAGCTCTGGAGTATCAATGGCATCACAGAGTTGTCATCCTAGCAAAGGGGAAAACCATTTGCGTTGCTGTATTGGCCAGTCATAGACTGTGGGCTGCCTCAAGGGAATGGCCATAACCTCCCAGGCAATTCAAGGTGAGGCAAATTCCCAGAAAACAGCAGATGTGAGCTGTATAAATCAATCATCATCACAGCTAAGGAGTGTTACCTGGCCTGCTAAAAGAAACTCTGGGAAGAGCACCCATGCTGTGCAATACCATGCATATTGGACATCTCCATCTGATCTTCTTGCAGGAACCTCAAAAGTTCAAGCAGGATGCATCACCATTTCCTGTTCCTGTGTTCTCTACCATACTACATACCACCACCACACAAAGTTGTCTAAGGTGGAAGATTCCAAGTTCTTGGCTCTTCTGTCTCCTTTGCCCCTTTGATCCTCTTCAGCTAAGTAGTGTAAAACAACCCCCAATGGACTGTCTCCTTCTAAGGAGGGTGGATTTCAGTAAGTGGAGAGTCCTTAACTCCCCTAGACTAGATCAACACATTTTCTCACCTTTGTGTTTGTTTCCCTGGTCCCCTTATTACCCCTCAGATCTGCCTTTCCCGGTACAGAGTTATTATTTCTCATATGCAAATCTCATCTTGGTACTTTAAATCTTTCACTGACTCTTCTATTTGTTAAAGCTCACATTTCCCAAACAGCCAGGAAGGAAATGTTGCTAATCTCTGTACACTCTGTACCTCGTTTAACCCACTCAACCTTAAAGAGCTCCCTCAACTTTAACAGTCTTCTCAGGCAAAATTTCCTCTGCCCTAAACTAACGCTGACCTGTCACTCTCTGAGGCTCTCCAAGTACTTGGCATATACCCATGTTAGCTAGGCTTTATAGATGGTCTCCAGTGAACTATGCCTCCTGGTATTCATGCTTTCATATAACCTCACCTTTTGGATCTGGGCTGGACTTAGACTTATCTGTAACCCACAGAATATAGTTGAAGTGACAATTCTGACACTTAGTCAGAAAATTACTTGCAGCTCCCAGTTTTATTTTTTCGACAGTTGAAGGGAAGTCAGATATTAGGAAGAAATCCATCTATATAAAACTGTCATGCTATGAAGGATCTAAGCTAGACAATTAGACAATCCATGCAAAGAAAGCAATCTGTCAGAATAGTTCTTCTCTTCTTCAACCATACCAGGAATCAGGTACCTGAATAAGAAAAGCCTTCAGGTGGCCATGGTCTCCACCTCAATTGGTCCAGAGGAGTTAGTTCAACATCCCAAAAAACAAGAGAGAGGATAAAATTGTTGTTTTGAGATGCTAAATATTGGGATGGTTATTACCCAGTCATAGATAAATTATAAATACACCTGAATGACTCATTTGGTATTTAATGTGTTAATTGATTTGGTAGTATACATAAAATACTAAGTCCAACTATGTTATATGCATTTACAAATATGTCAGAATGAACCCTACTCTTACATGTATCTGTGATCATTAAAAATACATTAAAAAAATACTTAGTTCATGCCATGCACAGTGGTGCATGCCTGCAATCCAAGGGGCTCAGGAGACTGAGACAGGAGGATCACAAGTTCAAAGCCAGCTTCAGCAACTTAGAGAGGCCCTGTACAACTTGGTAAGACCCTGTCTCAAAATAAAGTATGAAAAGGGCTGGGGATGTGGCTCAGTGGTTAAGCTCTGCTGAGTTCAACTCTCACTGTGTGTGTGTGTGTGTTTAGTTCAGTCACTAGTAAAAGAAGTAATGAAATGGCCAAGTAGAGCAGCAATTAGTAGAGTCTCACTAAATACATTCTTTCCCTCATTCTGTTCCACTTCCTTGAAAGGTCAAGGAATTAACTTGAACTAAGACTGAAATATCCACAGTATGATTAAAAAACAGTGGCAGCCAGATGCAGCTTTGAGTAGTTACTACATGCCCAGAACTGCCATCAGTAACAATGAGTAACAATGAATCTCTACCTATAGCCAACACTGAATTCCAGATTTGGGGCAAACTTTTCTAAGAAACAAGCCTCTCCATAAATAATCAAGTTTTCCTCCGGCATTCTCTTGCTTCTTCCCTCAGGGAAAAAGATGGTGTTCCAGTCACTATTTTGTCAAGTTTTGTCACATGTTACTCTTCTGTAATAAAGCAAGTAATTGAAACAGGGGGCTTTTGGCCATTTCCAAAAAAAAAAAAGAAAAGAAATCTTTTCAGTATGACATTTATGTGTTAGTAAGATGTTTATCAGCAAAGAACATTTCTTCCTAAAGTAGAAAATGACTTCATGAGATAAAATTGTGAGATTATCTCTTACTCATGCCAAATGAGAAGGGGAAATGTCGGCATTTATATCCAGGGGACTGAGATTCCTGTAATGTGTCCTTCCCACCATGCATTTAGAAGGAAGAGCTGCTTCTCCAAGCCATTTCTGGAGTATTTTACTTGGAGTAACACAAATACTTGATCATTAGAAATAGGGAGAAAATAACAGGGACTTTGATTTTGGAAAGAAATGTACTTGCTGCTATCAAAAAAAGGAACATTGGAGTGATTGAACATATATAAATTGACTGAAGATCTGTCTAGTGGATGAAGTATCTTCTTTTCTCTATTAGTCAGTGGCTATTGGATTTCTTTTTAAAATCCATTTCCATAGTGCTGCTTAACAATAAATACAAAATAACATGAAGGTGATTCTCCTTTCCCAGCAAACACAAGAAAACATGTCTTGTCTCCCACCTTTGGAAGGCGCAGATTGTCCATCTCACACTTCTGGTTTCCTCGTCTTAGGGCTAGCACACACATTAAAACTTTCATGTGAGTATCAAACAGCTGTCCTCAGAAAGACGAAATAAGGCACAGGAATAGCACAGGCCCAAAAGTCAGAGGGCCCAGGAACAACCGTTTTCTGTCCTTGGCCAGATATCTTGAGTCACAAGATGCTGCCCTTGCCTGGACAAGCTCTGTGTGATATGTCCTCCGGTGTTACTCCCATGACTTGCACTCATCCACTACAAATCACCTCAATTGGCGTGTTTGCAAGAATTCCTCCTGACACACCCCAGGTTTGGTTACAAATATCATTGTGCATGTCTCTGATTCCCTGTGCTTATTTCTGTGCTATAATCCTTCATATATCTCTCTCCATAAAGAGATGCTGCATTCCTACACAGCAAGACTGCTCTGTGTTTATCTCTGTAATTCCAATAACTAGCACTGGGATTGGAGTTGGAGCTCTTCTGCAATGCGTAATGGAGCCAGGAGAGGATCAATCAAATGGCAGATCCAGAGGAGTTGTTGGAGGAGATCTTGTACCAGTTCCTCTTTCTGTAAATACAGATATGAGATCCAAAGTAGACTGAGAGCAAAAGAAAAAGCAAGGATATTAAAATAGGATCCTAGAAAATTCCTAACCCAGAAGATTTTAATAATATAGAGACAAAGGGGAAAAGACATAATATATGTAGGAAATAAATAGCAAAATGGGAGATGGAAATTCTACCTCTTTTTTGGCCCAATATCGAACAGCATGCTACTTGCAGATGGGGATTAGGATTCAGTTTTCTGAAATCCTAGCCCAGGAATTTCAAAGTTAAATTACATCAATAGTATGTATTAAGTGCCTGCTGTATGCAAGGTTCTGCAGAATACATATAGTTCATGAACTCAAGGAATTTATATTTCAAGTGCAGAAAGAATTGTGGGATGTGTGATACATGACCAAATGAAAAACAAGGTCTTGTGGATGTAGATTAGAAACAGTAGAAGAGCCAGGAGATGAGGTGTGATGGACTCTAGAGTAATTGTCTCAAACAGTTTTAATGTTTTGGGTCTCATCACTTTGGCTTCCCCTCCGGTTTCCACTTCAGCTGTGTCCAGTCATGCAATTTCACTCCCACACTAACAGCATCTCACCTTGAACAAGCACCTTGTGTTTTCTGCTTTAAGGCCTGCCCCAGTGCCAGGAAGCCACACAGCATTTCTGCAAGCCCTACAGAAGGGCGTCAACAGTCTCCAGGGGCTCAACAAATGGAGAAAGTAGTCAGTAGATGAATATGCCATTCTTCCATCCTTCGTGGAGAATACTGTGCATGAAGGGAAAATTCTAAAAATCATGGCAGATGGGAAGCAATCACTCATCTCTGGGAATGGAAGACCTACATGAAACTGAACCCTGTGCCCAGGACAATCTTGAGAACACACAACTTTATTGGTTATTTTTTTCTCCTTCCCTGAATCTTTCCCTGAACCCTCACATCGGCTTTCCGTGCTCACTTTCTAAAGAAGCTGCCTGTAGAGGTTTGTCTCTGGTGGGGCTTTAGGGAAATCAAAATTACAACAGAAGTCTGAGTTGCAAGACTGCTTTATGATTTCATAGGCCGTGGGCACTTTCCCCCTAATGGACCTCTTCCTCAATTAGCACCAAACATTATATGCATATAGTATTTTACCATTGAAATGACATAAAGACCAAAGAAATACAGAATGAATTCATTACTACATAACCATTATTACTATTATATTCATCTTTTTCTTCCAATTGTAAAATTAAAACATTTTCTTGGGTCCCAGAAAGTATCATGAACCTCAGATACTTTACTTCCTGTGCCTAGTGGACTAGTCTGCCCTGAAGAGAAAGGGTAAGAGCAAGAAGCCCACAGAACAAAATACAGGTTCAGCTAAGCCTTAAAGAAAGGGCTTGACTTGAACCAGCACAGACATGCCTGCCTGAACTGTTAACCCAGATTATTACCTACATAGTACTTATTTTTATTAAATAAGTGAATCATGTTTGCTATAAGAAATGTGAACAGTATGGAAATATTAAGATCTAAATGACACTATTAGTGAGAATGAGTCTGTCTTTTGTCTGATGGAGACTTTTTTGGTAATCTATCTTTTCTGCCTGGTAATTTTTAGAATCTTTTCCTTCGTGCACGAATGTTGTAGTTTTATAACAGTGTGTCTAGAGTGAAATTTCACATTCTCTTCTCCATTCTTCAGTTTCTCTTTCATGGTTCCTAACGTTTTATCTGTTTTCACTGCATTCAGGGTGATTTTCTCTGATAATTTTTCCATTTTACTTAATCACTCTTGAGTCACATCTAGACTAGTATTTAAAGTATCCTTCTATTATTTAAAAGTATCCTTAAAGATTCCCCCACACCTCCAGCAATATTTTTTTAATTTCTAAAGTTAGTTAATTTTTTCAATTTAGCCTGTTGTCGTTTATTATCTACATATTTACAGATTCTACGCCTTTTTAAAACTTTGACTTTTTCAACACACTTATGTTAAAGTATTTTTTTCAGCTCATTTTATTCCACTTTCTTACATATGAACGTTTCATCTGTTGTATCGACTGATAATCTCACATGGTGGGGTCCTTCAGTGTTTTGTGGTGTCTTCTCCTTGGATTTTCTTTAGTGGAAACCTGAGGCATGGCCTGAGTTATGGAGACCTCCATCAGGGGATGTTTCCTGGGTGCTTCAGCTGGGCCCTATGGGTTCACTGGTCTAAGACATTTTCATTTCGGCTTCAGCTCAGGTCTTCAGAGCACACAGGCAGCCCAGCTCAGACACACAGTCTCACTGGTAAACCCAATCCCACCCTAGACCTTTCTGCCAGAACTACACAGTCTGCATTCTGACAATTAAATTTTAATTCATATGAAGTTTGCATCCTACCTTTTATTCCTTAATGTTTATAGCATGCATATTTAAAGATCTGTCCCCCTGGAGCCCCTGGAACTTTAATAGGTACACAGGATAGGCTGAAATGGTTTTTAAAATCTTGTGTTTGTGCATTTTTTTCTCTGAAGAGGGTCCATAGATTTCATTATATCCACAAAGGACTCTAAGACTCAAGAAAGCTTGAAAACAAGTATTCTAAACCGTCTTAAAGGCCTCTCAAACTAACTTGAGCCCTTGGTAATATATCAAGAGCTATGGATTTAAGTTTTGAAAAATTCCCCTCCACAACTTTTCTGGTGTAGGTCAGAGCTAGGTGTAAGTATTCAGACTGGCATGAGTGGCATGAGCCAGCACACGCAGCTTCAAGAGATTTTCTTTATTCAAATGCATGTGAATGTATTTTGGGTTCTTGAAAGTGAAGAAAAGGGTTAGCAACAAGATCAGTGTGCACACCAGAGCTATAGAACAGCCAATCCAAGCCAGTTCCTTCTCTAATCTCCTCATCCTTCACCTCTAGTCCCATGAATCCTGAGAGCACAGAAATGTAAAATGAACAGAATATATTTATTATATACATGTGTATATATGTATATATGTATTGTTTATATATGTGTGTGTATGTGTGTACATATATACATATACATGCACTGAGCTATCAACCCCTAAAATAATATCACAAATTACTTTTAAGACAAAAAGCATGACTGGAAATAGGGGGTCACTTTCTAAAGATGAAAGCCCCAATTTGCCAGGGAGATATAATCATTTAAAGTTTCATGCACACAAAATAATTAAAAGCATAGCCTTGCAATCTAAAAAACTTGACAAAACTATTGGGCAAATCCATCATCATAAAGAGAGATTTTAACAATTGAACACGGATATGTGACATCTATTACTGGGCCTTCACAAATAGTATCTGCCCATGTTACTCCTCACAAATTCAGATTCAATGAGGGAATTTTCCCAAAGTCACAGTTAGGAGGTGGCCAAGTTTAGCATGGAATCCAGGCTCATCCAGCCCCAGTGTCACGGCACTTTCCAGTAGAGTTTGCTAGCAAGAACTAGGAAAGGGATTGCAGAGTTATTTTTTAATATACATAATTCATTTGGTTGAGTATTTTTCTTCTCCCGGCAGCAGTTAGTTGCTATTTTTCCCCACCTGTTAATTACTTGGGGTTGGTGTGGGGGCGGGCTTGGCTTCCTGCGGCAGCCGGGCAGGTTGTCACACTGTCAAGGATTCCTTCATTAACAAGCTGTCAATATGCTGCCAACAGCCGCCATTTGGTTTGTTCAGGGAGCAGGAGCTCTGGTGTAGAGACTTGGCTCTATCATTTAGAGGAATTTAAAAAAATAAGGCAAGAGGCAGATGTCTTCCAGTCTGTTCTTCCACAACAGAACTCGGGGATACGGCGTGGGTTTTTGCTGGAAGGAGGAGGGAGGAGGGTTTTTTAAAAATAAGTGTCAAGAAGGAGATAGCAAGGCATAAAGGGATGGAGAGCAAGAAGGAAGCACTTAAAAATGCAGCCTTTCCTTCTCTCCAGGTTTCCCACATGTACGTTGCTGAATAGGCTATGCGTCCACACCCTTGCTGCTGTGGACTTCTCAAATTTCAAACTTTAAAAATGGTTTAAAAGGCACAGTTTCAATTTTTAAACTGAAAGGTGCCACTTGCCTGCAACCTTTTCAAAGTCACCCTAATGAAACACAGAGAAAATCTGCCAGTCCAGTGGGGGCACTTTCAGAGGACTGTGTCCTTTCCGTTAATTAGCACGATTAACCTCTGAGCTGACATGGCCCCCGGCTTGCTCTAACAACATGCCCATGGAAATGCCAGATTTTCAAAGGACCTGGGGTAAGAGGATGGCAAAACCTAGCTTTTGAACAACTACATTTAGACCTGGGCTCTCAATTAAAATCTTTTTTGCTCCTGTCGCCACAGACTCGGCTCCTACTCCTCTACCTACGATGTCCAACAGCTGTGCCCACTAAAATGTGCTTGAATTCTCTCCAAACAATGAGACTTCACAATAAGCTCCACAGAAATGTTGCTGTTTCCAAAAGTTGTTATCAGAGTTGCCTTTGTTGTAAAAGTAAGGTTTCACTACTCAGATTTCAAGCAATGATGAATATACACATCTCCCAATTTTTTGCCCTCTTTTCAATTCACTGGGACAAATAACATTATTGTTCAGGCCTGGTGAGTCAGTCCAAGCATAACATTAATTTATGGTGAGGACCTAAGTCAATTTAAGGGGACAAAAGGCAAGTATCCTGGCCTATCCTAACTAAAGGAATAGAAAGAAAGTATCTCAGAAGAAGAAGGGCATGCAGCTTTGAGGTTGTACAGACACTAATGAGCAATAGAGAGGATAGGAGGAATTTCGAGATCTCCATGCACCTATGCTCCATCAGGTGTCACCTGATGGTGTCACCATCCAGAATCTCTCCAAATACCAGAGAGGTGACACCCTCAACAAGAACCTGGAAAAAAAAATTTTCAGAAGCTCCCCCACATCCCAACTCTACCTTAAACTCAACTCTTGTGTCTTTTCCTCCATGGATTGTCTCCCTGGGAACCTCTTTCAGATTTTATCCCATGAGACTGTAAGTTCCAAACAGAAAGGAAAGATTTAGGTTTCAATCAGGCAGGAACCTTAGTTCTGCATTCACCATCACTGCCAGTCATCTTAGAGTCAACACTCTCAGAAAGATTATTGTGGTGTCTTTTATTGCCAGCTGTTATACTTACAGTGATTTGGAGCCCCATGGTTCATACCCATTAATCACCTCTTTTTGTAAATAAAATTTAAGGGAAACACAGTCACACCCATTCATTCACATATGGTCTACGGACCTGGTGAGGCTACAACAGTAACCCTTGAAGTCACAACACAGAACCTATGGACTGCAAAGCCTGAAATGTTTACTAACTGGCCCTTTATAGGAAAAACATCTGGATTCAAAACATCTACATATTCTGGGAAAAAATAATCAAAACACATATTTAAGGAAAGACTCAGATGGAAAGAACATTCTTTAACCAGAATAAATGGGCTCATAAAAGTAAGAAATCCCTTAACCTGGTGGGTGACTGTGAAGATATAGGGTCATCATTTGACACCCAACCAAAGCTGGGACCCTAAGTTGTGAAAACCTCACCAGATGAACTAGGAGAGAACCTGCTTTTCAAAGGTGATACTAAGGAAGTTTGCCTTACTCTCGTCTCTAAACGAAGGGAAAAGAAGTCTCCCCTGAGAATTCAGAGCCACAATCCCACACTCAGGCAAATTGGGGTTTAAATACATACTATCAATGTGGCATGAAAACACCCAAGGACTCAATTATATGCATTAAATCATTTAATCTTCAAAATAACCCAGCAAGTAGCAATTACTTTATCTCCAGTTACCAGATGAGGAAAGTAAAGCACAGCATCTTCAGATTTTAGGATGGTTAGATTCAGATTGATAGCAGATAGGTAGATAATTATACAGATTGTTTAAATGTAATATATGTTATATAATAATATACATAATTGTCATATATATTACATTTTTATTAGTCATCAAAATTGAGCCTCACAGATGTCAGAGCATAATTGAAGGATTCAAAGATAACTTGTAGAAATAAAAAAAATATAATAAATGAAAATAAACTCAAAATGTAGGTTAAATAACATATTAGATACAGTTGAAACAAAAATTATTGAACCAGAAATCATTCCAGAATGAAAATGTAATTACTCAACTGGAATTTGATACGAACAAACTCCCCAATACAGAACAGAGATAACAAGTATAACCAGAGGTTAAGAGACGAAGAAATAGACTGAGGTTTAAGACACGCTTGATGGGAATTTTAAAAGGAGATAATGAACTGGTAGATAATACTTGAAGAGACAGTGGTTCAGAATTTTCCAGAACAGATGAAAGTTACAAGTTCTCTCATTCTTAATTTGAGTAGAATAAATAAAAACAACCCCACACCAAGATACCATGTAATGAATCTTCTAAACACGCGGTAAAAGACAAAGTCTATAAAGATCCCCTGAAAAACTGCTTACCTCTAGGGCCATGACAGCTGGTCTCCCCACACTAACATTGGATCATTCAACCTACTGAAATAAAAGAACTGTTGACTGGCAATTTTATTACCATCAGGCAATATTTTTTAAATGAGGGTGAGAGAAAGACAGTTACAGATAGGTAAATCCTAGGTTAGCTACCAGCAGACACTAAAGAATCCCTGAAGAATATACTTTAGGAAGAAGGGAAATTATTTAAATGGAAGATTGGAGATTTAATAAAAAATAGTGAGTAAAGAAAATGGTAAACATATGGGTAAATGAATCATATTTAATTATATAAAACAATGATAAAAATTCTGCCTGTGTATAGTAAAATATGAACAAGATACAAAAAGTTAAGTAGTAATAGTATATAAATTCTAGGAAAATATTTGAGAATTAAACATTTTAAATATCTTACAGCTGGAGAAAAAAATCAAAGTTTTGATTATTTTTAGGCTTTGTTAAATTACACTCAGTAAAAATTTCTAGAGTAAATAATTAAGATAAATGGAAAGAAAATCTTCTAAAATAATAGGAGAAAACTCTTGGAATGATGTGAAGGCAGGGATATTGCTCAATACAATAGAAATAAAAAGTCTAAGCTGGACGAATGGAAAGTATAAAGTAAGAAAATGGAAATAAACCCATATATATCATTAATCATTACAAATAGAAATGAATGAACCCCACTGGATTAAAGATGGACTAGCTAAAAACATACCTAAAACATGAGGGCAACAGAAAGCTATAAAATAAATGTATAAAACAATATATCAAGAAAATACCAGCACATAAAATAGTATGACACAATTTAAGGTAGAAAACTTTATTAATGGTTGAGGAGGCTTTATAATGATAAAAAGACTGAATTCTCCAAGAAGATAATATCATTACAGACTCCTACACACCTAAAAAGGATAAACTCCGAATATAAGACTCAAAACCTGTCAAAAAAACTAGATAATTTTATAGCAAGAGAGCATGAGATTTTAAAACACTTCCATGATCAACAAATGGAGGAGAGGGGTGGAAATTGAGATAAATGTGATTTGGATGTCCAATTATAAAATGATCTCATGGACTTACACACAAAACATACATATACAACATGCTTATACATGTATATGACATACATAGTGAACATATATGCTACAACCAAAAATCAAAGAACACAGGTTGTCTTTAAGAATAGTAAATGCCAGGAGCAATGGTGCATGCCTATAATCCCAGTGGCTTGGGAGGCTGAGGCAGGAGGATCTTGAATTCAAAGCCAGCCTCTACAACTGTGAGGCACTAAGCAACTCAGAGAGACCCTGTCTCTAAATGAAATACAAAATAGGGCTGGGATGTGGCTCAGTGGTCAAGTGCTCCTGAATTCAATCCCCGGTACCCTCCTCCAAAAAAGATTGGTTAAGTTGGCAGCTACATGGTAAGAGTACTTTCATTTAAGATGTTGAAAGTGTTAAAAGTAGTTTTGGCAGAGAATTATGGTGGCCAGAATTAAGGTAATAAAAATGTGTACAAGTAGAAATAAACAACTTTAAAGGAGACAGAGGAGGAATATTCATAAAGTGTGGTGATTGATTAAATGTTGATCACAAGAGGCAGGAAAAGGCAAAGAAGAGATGGACTCTCTAAATTCATAAATTGAAACAATGTGCAGATTTATATATTCTTTGACTTAAAGAAAAAGGTAGATGCAAGTTTGGAGTGACCAGTGAATTCTCTATGGGATATTATAAACTTGAGGTCCATGAAGTATAGTTAAGATTCAACAGTAGGTTTCATGATTAAGAAATCAGAAAAAAAAATATTTGCTTTGTAGTTATTGTTTCAGGAAGTATTAGAAAATTGACATTAATGAAAATATTTGGAGAAAAGAAGATGGCACAGCAACATGGGAGGATGGAGAAGAAAACACTAATTGAAGGGGAGTCCAGAATAGAAGACTGACTCCATCATCTATTGCTGTCTAACAAATGCCCTATAACTTAGTAGCTTTTATTTGCTCACAGATTGCGGTTCAGCAATCTGGGTTGGGTTCATGCAGATGAACCTGGTCTAACCTGTAGTCATTCATATAGCTAGAGGATCATTGGGATCAGTGATTCAAATGGAATGATTGGTCTAAAATGATCTCATTCACCTCTCTTTTAATTGGCAAGGCAGAATGTATTGGTTTCTTCTTCATGCCTTCTCTAACAAGTTAACTGAAGGCCACTTATGCTCACTGAAGGCTCAGCATTTCAATTACAGTCAGAATAAGACAAGCCCCATTGTGCAACGACATCTTAAGTCCTTACTTGCTTAATATTTGCCAAGTTTTTCTAAATCCCATTTCCTATTTTCCTTAAAGCCAATTATATGACCATTCTCAATAAATGCAGAAATGAACTCCACATCTTGATTGTAGTTTCAGTGCACAGAAATATGCACGCATGGGTGGGAGAGGTTATTAAAGTCATTTTTGCAACTATCACAATGATCCATCAAGGAACAACTAAATTGGCAAGTTGCATGCAGAAAACCCAAAAGTATGTTGATGCAAAATCCAATGAAATGGAGTTTGGAGAATGATTGAATGATTCCCCATGTCAAATAATATAGAAGGCTCAAGTGAGATAAATCTGAAGAAAAGTCATTGGGTTTATCAACAAAGAGACTGCCAGTCCTTTTAGTTTTTTAAGACCTATATTTTGCACTAACAGGTTCATTTAGGCATAATTGGCACACACTCACTGAAGCATCATGGCAATCAAGATAAGATCCATCACCCACAAATTCCTTCTTGGCCTATTATAAGCCCTCCCTCTCTGCCCACTGCCTGCATCCTCTGGCCCACATTTGCAGGACCAGTTTTGAAAGTGATAAGTGGTAAGGGCCAAAATATAGATGACTAAGGAGAAATTGGAAGAGGGTAAATGCAGAGGGAATACTTGAGAATTAAGGAAGCCTGGTCTTGAAGGAAAGGGAGAAGTGAGGACTATAGTAGCTGGAGAATGTGGAACATCCACATAGTGTTGCTCCTTTGTACTATGAGACATACATAACACAAAACACATTTAATAGCTGTCAGGAGAGGCCAAAGGAGAGGAAGGGCAAATGTAGATGTAGGAAAGAAGGAAATAAAAATGATAAAAGATTGACCCTTGGAGAGAAGAGGAACACCACGTCTGCGGTAACAAGAGGAAAGGTGAAACCATCTTTCAGAAATATAAAGGTGACTAAAAGCAAAGACAGATGTTGCTGCATATATACTTTCACGCTGTCAAATGTGTGACTTTTCCTACAAGTTAGAGTAAAAAGAGAATTTAGTCAACAGAGCATTAAGTTTAGAGTCCAAATAAATCTGTCCTGATCCTAACTTTAACACTCATTAATTGAGCAGGCTGAGGTAATTTAACATTTATGACCATCTATTTGTTAATCTTACTAAAATCATGATACCAGACCAACAGCAGACCTACCTATGTGAGAACATATTTGATTGCTATTTCCGCAATCCCACAGTGCTGGGGACTTGAACCCGGGACTCAAGCATGCGAGTCAGGTGCTCTAAGTGATGCACCATATGGCCAGCACAGTGAGAACATATTTGAATACTTAACATACAGCTTCATTTATCTCCTTACCTCTGCAAGACCAGTTCACAAAATTGGTTGCATGGCATTGGGCAAATTACACATTTCTGAGTTCTATTTTCTCCATCTACAGAAATACAATCCAGATTAATGAACATTTTAGGCTCCTTTGAGTTTTAGTGTTCCAAATACTATAGGTCTCAGGAATAGCTCAAGCCTATGACTTGCCAAGAATTTGGAAGGACAAGTTTAATATGATGGCAGAGAAGACCTGGAGTGGATGTTCTGAAAACTTCTTGTAACCTTAATAGTGTTGTGCAGGCTTTAAATGAAGAGTCTGGTTAACAAAGGACACCATGTAGTAATTTAATGGTGACTTTTCTGAGTGAAGAATTTTCCTAGAAATTTGAAAGTGTCTGTCCAGGGCTAGAAACCTGCCAGGCTACCAAAGCTCATTCCATTACCCATTCAGAAAATATTTACCAAATGCTTATATGACAAACACTCTGCTAGACATCAGGAGTATGATAGTAATCAAAGCAAGCAAAATCATTGCTTTGGGGAGTTAACATTCTAGTAAAATATATATCATATGGTGATAAGTGCCATAGAGAAAAAATAAAGAGAGGAAGGGGAGAGGGGTAGAGGCAGATGCAATTTTAAGTAGGATTTTCAAGAAGCTTCGCTGAGAAGGAAATGCAAAAGTAGAGACCTAAGAATGATAAGGGCAATCGCCATGTGGACATTTGGAGAAAAGCAAACCAAACAGAGGAAATAGTTAAGGATCAAGGCAGGAATTGCCAAGTATGTTCAAGCCCAAGTTTGGGAACAACTCTAGTCATGGCCACAATACACAATGTTATATAAGACTCCATTCCAGATATTTGCATAGAGCTAAGTTCATACCATAAGTGGATATTGCAGACCAGTGGATTCAAAGTTCCATGACCCTTACTGCTGCTGTCTCCTTGCTGCACACAGCCATGGGTCACTTGCAATATACAATGATATCTGCAATGAATTATTGAAAGTTCACACAGCCTCCAGATATGGTTTCCCCAGCAACCATACTTCTCTTATTATATTTTATTAGTTTCCTTTTCTTTTTATAGGATAAAACTATTAGTTGTAAAATCTACTTTGTTCTGCTGGAAACCCTATCCCTATTGGCACTATCCAAAACAGACTTTAAGATTAAAGATTCCTCCTTCGGAGAATGAATTCTACAACTCAGCACTGCCACCCAGTCACCAGAATTATTTATTCTTACACAGCAAAGACCCCATAACTCACAGTTGCTTTCTCACATTCTTTCTTATGCCCCCAATTTTATTTTGGCTCCTAAGTGACAAATTTCAGATCATCTTTTGGAGCCAACAAGGTAACTTTGAGATAAAGATATAAAAGCATGTGAGCACAAGGGTGTCTGGTTAAAATGCTGATATTCTTTTATCCACCTCATGTGATTGAGAAACTGTGACTCTGGAGTGGAGAATTTCTTGTCATTCTCACTCCACATTGTGAATTGATCAGCCCACGGTGGCTGATTCCTCCATCAGGAACTGACATTTCTTTTCCATGGCTTTTCACAGTTTTCAAAGCTTTTTCAATGCCTTAACTTATTATTTCATGCTTCTCTCCTTCATCACTGACCTCATACTTGGTAAATTCCGTGAATCACCTGGGTTTTCCCTGATCTTGACCTCCATGAAATATTTGGAGCCCAAGAATATTCTCTCTGTCCTCTCAGCAGTGTGATTCCACCCAGTTTCTTCCTATCGCTCTCTTTGCTAGGTCTCGTTCATGGACATCTCTTTTTCAACACACTTCCGTTTCCGTGTTCTCCTGAGTTCTGTCCTCAGTCCTCTTCACTGTGAGATCTCCAACCTTTTATTAAGTCTGCTGCTTTGCATATGTTGAGAGTCCTCAAACATGGCCTCCAGCCCTGCCCACTCATTCCCCATTGATCTGGCTCTGGGTGTCCAGTTGTCAGAAGGACCTGAGTATTTTACGCATGTCTCAAAATCAGCAACTCAATAACAAAACAGTTTTCAAGATCTTTGTACAGGATATTCAGTATTGACTTTCTTTCCCTTGTCCCTGCTGTGAGCCCCAACTAGTTTACTGTTCATAAGCTATTCTTTACTCAAACTTGCTCAGACATCATGGTTCTCTGATTCTTCCCAAGAAATCATCAATTCCTCCTTTATACTACTGCTGCAGCCAATAACTCTGTACTATACGCTATGGCTAATGCCTATTACTGCATGTGTACACTTGGTTGTAATTTTTCTTGCACTAGAATCTTTGAAGTCATCGATGGTTTTGTTGATCAGTGTTTCCCCAGTGCCTAGTACTGCAGCTCAATAAATGCGTATTGAGTAATAGAAGGAAGAAGGGAAGTAAGCAGGGAGGGAGAGAGGAATTCTGGTTTTATATATGAGGGGAAAAAAAATAGATGCAAGGAAATTTTAAAACTTGCTCAGATCCTACTAGAAACTTTCCTCCCACACCACAGGCACCTCAGCTGCCACTTTTCCTTCTGTTTTGCTGGAAATGGCATGAGTATTTGTTAAAAGATAAACCAAGAAGGATAATTCTGTTGACCCACAACTGGGACAGGGCTTTTCACCCAGCCTCTCCCTATGTTCCTACAACTTAAGAGGCAAAATGTGTGTTGATCTCACTGGTTAGCAGGAAGTCATCAAAGCATTTCTCAGACAAATCACAAAGGATCAAAGGTGTCCAAACACATCCAATCCAGTAACTGTTTCACAGCACTGCTTCCCAAGTGAACTTGTCATGGGTAAAGGGTCACAAGCATGACTCACTCCTGGCCACCACCACCCTTGACATTGCAGGATACTTTCAGGGCTGTTAGAGCTTTCTGAGTTCCCTGATCCTCTGTTCTGTGGAAGCACTCATCCAGTGGCTACCAACTGACTAAACCCAACAGGCAAAAGGAAAAAGCTTTTGTCCACTAGGGGTTTTCTTGATAGTGAATTAGCCCAACAGGATGTGGACAGGGAGGGCTGAGGGCCTGGCTTGGTCCTGACTTCCCACAATGCTTCAGTGTCAAGTGAAACTTAGTCAGGAGCCTCAACAAACTCAGCCCCTTGTTGCTCCCAGTTCTGACTGGGAAACTTACCTACTTACTGGGAAGCATCTAGAAGAGAAGGGGAACAACACAGCAAGGTGACTGCCAGGGAGCAAAGTCTTTCTCCAAGCTCAGTACTGAGGGAGTTTCTCCTCCCAGCAAGGCTCCTTCAGTTATGAAAAATTACCTGTTTGGAGGTTGTGGCAGCAGTGGCAGTACACAGCTCAGCTCTCCCTTGAAGGAAGGGCTTGCCTTCCAGCTGCTAACAGTGCAGGTAACTGACAGCCTCCTGCTGCAAAGTCTAATAACTTCACTCCAGGTTCCATCTAAGGTCATGCTCTTCCAGGGCAGCTCAGACATGGCTGATGTTCTAGAATTCGGGCCTTTCAGTGCAATGCAGGACACCGTAGTGGCAGTCCTTACTCTAGAGCTGTGTTTGGATTAGTCAAGCCTTCATGAGACCTACTCTAGAGTCTGAATTCCCTCCCAACCCCTGCAACACTATATTCCCTCACAGACTTAACACTCGGACCTCAACCATCTCAGCACCTGCTTCTGGAAGAATCCAACTCACGGAGGTCTCAACTGGGTTCACGTCACTTCCCTGTGCTCACCAGAGATTTTTATTCTCCTTTTTGTTTTTGGTGATATTTTTACTTTGCTTATTTGATGATATTTTTACTCTGTTTATTACTATACATTCATCAATTAGAGTGTTTCAAAATTGGAGAGAGAACATAGAATTTTCAAAGGCAACATCAACTTTGTTTACCAAAAGAGAAATTGCCTCATGAAGGATCATACTTCAGACTAATGGGCTAACCTCAACACTCATTGGTTTCTAGCTGTATGGAAACAATCCTGACAGCTAAAAGGTTATACTTGTCCCGCAGCTATTTGAAAAAAAAAAAATTAATTGTCAGCTCTTCTAATTCTCGTTGGGTAGTTAATTGTTGATTCTTCAAATGATATATTACTGATACAAATAAGTAAGATTATGTATAAGAACAATTTTTTTTCCTTCCAAAATATAGTCTTTTGGGCCTCCTTAATCTCAATGATAGCTGGATAGAATCTTTCAACTCATAGCCCATTCCCATGAGTGACAATAAGAAAGAGGAATTCCTTTCCTGGTGGGAAGGGAAATGAAAAAGTTGAAAGGAAGAATGGAAGGTATTCCATGGGTTAATGCATTACCCGTCTTCACAATGCCTGCTATTGGGATTCCTCCCTATCCTTTACCAAGCTGGTGCCCTTATCCCCAGCTGATGTGAGTATGGCCTACTTACAACTCCCTGACCACTGCCCACTCCCTTGATGAGTTGCCATGGGCTGACCACAGCTGACTTGCTCCAACTCTGGTCTACAGTCGATAACTCACTGATAGGGTGGTATGGAGAACTTTTCCCCCACTTACAACAAGCTATTTCCTTCAGGCCAGTTCTTTGCTTCCTATAATATTTCTGTACAAAATAATGGCCGTGGATGGCTTTGCTATTTGTAGAAATTGGAAGAAAAGATATTGAGTCATCCTGAATTTACTTTAGAAGAAAAATTCATTTACCAATCTATCTTCACCATGTACTCATTAAGAATGTACATTCTGTATGGCTCAATGCAAGATGCAGTAGGAATAGCACATGGTTTTTCGCTTCAACATTTTTGAAGAGTGTTTTATTTATCTATTGCTAAGTGACAAACACCCCAAAACTTAGTGGCTTAACACAATGGCAATATCTATTTTTCTTATGAATCTGAAATTTGGACAGGCTTTCATGAGGACAGCTCATTTTTGCTCCACTTGATATCAGCCAAAGAAGCCCAGAGACTCAGATCTGGAGTCAGAGGCAGGTTCTTCTCCACAATCTGGCTGCCAACTGAACCCTCCCTGGCCTTGGATGTGTCTGGTAAACTTCCTTACAGCACAGTGACTGGGGGTCCCAAGAAGACCAAGCAGACTCTGCATTACCACTTGGGGAAGCCCTAGGAGGTTTATACTATCACTCCCCCATAGTTACTGGGCCACTCAGATTAAAAAAAAAAAAAAAGTTAATGTAGATGCCACTGCTCATTGGAGGCATGTCTGTGTCACCTGTGAAATATCATGTAAGATAGTATAGCTATTAATGAAGGCAACTCTGGAAAATATAATCTTTAACAAGAAGATAAGAGATGCACCCAAAGCCAGTGGACTTTTGTAGCCACTGTCACAGAGCTAAGTGAATATGAGCCAGAAAACAAGCATTGACATAGCCCAGGGTACTTTGGAACCAATATACTCAGCCTGCTTAAACTAAAGCAGAAGGCCAAAGGGATTGTCATTTTCATAACACCTTGGAGAAGGGAAGAAAGTATGGAAGCCACTTAGCTTCATTTTTGTGGTTGATTCTAATTTTTTTTTAGGAATAGGACAAATGTCAAGTGAAATGAAACTTAATTAAGGGTTTTTGAATAGATAGAACCAGAAAAGGAGGGCTTGAGATGTAGCTCGGTGGTACAGTGCTTGCTTAGCATGTGTGAGGCCCTGTGTTGGGTCCTCAGCAACACACACACATACATACACTAACCCCTACACACATATATAGAAATAAAGAAAATAAAAACATAGAGAAGGAAATTAAAAGTCATTGTGATGTCTTATTAGAGAGGCAGTTGAGGCTATGCATTCTTTATCATTCCAGGACTACACAATAAAGAAGTTTTCATTAATTCTCTCTTTTTTCTTTGGATTTAAAAAAAATTCTTCTAATTAGTTATACAAGACAATACTCTCATGTTTTCTTATTGAGCAAATTTCTCTAAAGAAGTCATAGCCACAAAGATCAACTTCCTACCCAGAGATATTGGATTATCCTAATCCAGAGAAAATGGATTCAAAACTGCATGATTCACAGTACTAGCAGGACTTGGTCCAAGTACTAATTTTACTTTTTACTAATTATGTAACCCTTGGAAAGCAGCTTAAACTCTCAGAGCCCCCAGCAAATATTTACTGAATTCCTATTCAAGTCAGATGATGTTTCAAACACTAAAGACAAACTAAAGAAATAAGCAAATGACATCGCAGCATAGTCCCTGCCTCCATGAGCACCCATAGTTGGAGGGAGAATAAACAAAAGCAGATCATGTTAAGGTGATGAGGAATATGAAGATAAAATAATATAGGGAAAAAAGAACAAAGCCTGATGGGAGTAGGTGGCCCTGGTCACGGAAGATCTTTCATAAGGACCTGAAGGAAAGAAGAGAGGGAGCCACATGGATATCTGAGGAAGGAAGATTCCATAAAGAGGAAACAAATGCAAAAGGCTGAGCTGCATGGTGCTTATCAGGCTTAAGCCACATGGGAAGGAAGCCATGACAGTGACTCATAGACAAAGGTGGAATAGACATGGGGAGGTGGAAGGGTGACCAGATCATGGAAACCTCAGAGACCATGGTAAGGAGGGTGGATTACTTGCAAATCACTGG
Organism: Sciurus carolinensis; assembly: GCF_902686445.1. NCBI lineage: Eukaryota > Metazoa > Chordata > Mammalia > Rodentia > Sciuridae > Sciurus > Sciurus carolinensis. The sequence goes on from NC_062229.1 coordinate 34,358,818, forward strand.
AAACCACTGGATGTGGTTGGGCTGAGAAGTAATATGGTCAGATTTTTATAGATGTCATGGATTTTATAGATCATTCTGGTCACTGGATGGAGAATCAAGAAGCAAGGGTGTATCAGGGAGGCCAGTTAAGAGACTATTAAAATAGTACAAGTAAGAGATATTCATTGCTCTACCAACAGGCAGGTAGGAAGATGATAGAAATAGTAAGAAATGTTTGGATCCTGGTTATATTCTAAATATAATAGCTGAGAAAAAGTGTTTATAGAATTAGAGATAAGAATATCAATTGGAGGAAAATAGTTTTGCAAAAAGTCTTACACACTGCCAGATTCTCAAAGAAAGTGATTTGCCAGCCTACCTCCACTATTTTTTTACAAATAAAGTAAAATCCCTGAGATCTCACATGATCTGTTAAAATGAGAGAAGGGAAAAGAAAGGAGACAGAGAGAGAGTTCCTGCTTTAGGAAGCACAGTCTGGGGACTTCCCTGCTCCCAGGTTGCCCAATTCCTCTATACCCTAGAGCACCTGGTTAGGAGGAAACTGAAAACACACACAGTCAAGTGGAAGAAGTGTAAGTCTTCTCTCCCTGCCTCAGGACTTTGCACAAACCACTTCCCCCATATCGAAACTTCCTTTTCCTTGGTTCTCCATCCAGGTACCTGCAATAGTTCTATAAGATTCAGCTTATTATGAGTGACTAATTATCAGAACACCCGGTCCACCCTCTCTCTTCATTCTGTGTCAGGGACTGCTTCTATGCCTTCCCCTGTACCCTGGATCTTACCAGCACTTCAAACCTCACCATACTGACTATAATCATGGCAGGATAGAAAATCCATCCACCTTACTTTTCTGGGTATAAATAAAATATTGTTTCTCTCTCCGTAACTGGTGTATTCTATTTGATAAGCTTCCTCCCAATTGGTAAGCAGGAAAAGAAAACTAAATTTAGGTTAAGCTGTGACTCTTGGGTCTGATTCTAAATTTAAAGACTCTCTTGAATTACTCAGTCTCTTTGGATTTCTGAAGTCCCTCTCACAGGCTCCATCCCATCCCCTCTAGGTATACAGTGGAAGGTGCCATGGGAGTGGAGTGTCCTTGAATTGACCTATGCTCTCTGAGCCTCCTCTGAGCAGGTTCTGAAGGCACATGGCTGGACTGTACCCAGAGTGGCATCTCCTGAAAGGAGACCAGTCCCACCTCTGGCATCTTGCCAGGACCTTTAATGATACCTCTAGCTGGTGTGGCTCTGAACTGGCTTCCTGCTATCTGTTCCCTCCAGACTGGACAACATTCACCAAGAGAATGGTCCTCTCCTAGGTTTTTCCTGTCCCTGCACAGACTCCCCTGAGCCTCTGTTGTGTCTAATTGCGCCTCTGTGCAGGGTCACCTTGACTCTCTCCATGGGACTTCCTCCCCTATGGCAGGCCCCCTACTCAGCACATCATCCTCCACTCCCCACTTCTGTCTATGCAACCGGACAATTCAGACATGCCAACTCCATTCCATCCAGTGCTCTGACCATTTACCTACTCTAGCCCAATTTCCATTTCCCTTCTCTATCCCACATCTTCCAGGACTAAAAACAGTCATCTCTTCTCCCTGTCTCTTCCTAGTCTACAGTGACCTGCCTTACATAAAATTCCATGACCAAGTTCACCAGGTCTACATTTTACTATGTTAAATACAAGATAAAATAACTTAGAACACTTTCTATCTCAACAATAACAGTTTTTCAAGCCATGTCTGTCACCATTCACCCCAATGATGCAGCATATCCAACAACTGCAAAACCTCCAGATACTCTAAATAAGCATTTATTTAGCTCCTGGGTCTGTCTGGAGATGACTGCACCTAGGTTGATTGAAGCTAGGTGATGCTGGGTTGGCTCAGCTGGGGAGATTCTGCTCCATTTATTTTACTTCTCTCCCCACTGAGAAAGTACCACACAAACAGAATAGCCCAGGCACATTATTCTTAGGATAATGGCAAAGTGAAGGAAGAAGTCCAAATACACATATTCCCAGACTTCATTGGTTTCAGATCTACTGATATCCCATTGGTCCAAAGAAGGGACCTAAGGTAGAGAAATAAGCTCCCCTCAAATGACAGAGCACTGCAAATTAAATGGGTTGTTACTGATGAGGGAAAAACAACAGGAACATGAAAATCCTGAATACTAGCTGTTTTTAAATGCTTTTTCCAAGACCCCTTTTCCCATACCCTGACCATGAAACTGATGACTATCTTAGACCAAGTGGGATTGTTATCTCTGTTACAGATTTATCTATTCATCCATTTCTCTTCATTAAGCTGTAACCTACTTAAGATCAGGGGCCATGTTCTATTTATCTTTGTAAGCTCTGGGTGCCCAGATAAAGTATTTGCAGTGGATTCCACAGTTGCCTCCCATCACAGAGTTTATTCTCCCTACAGCATAGCAGTCGTACACTTTGGGTGACATTGAACAACACTTCTCACTTTAAACATGGACACGTCCCTCTAAAAGTCCATGTGGGAATATACCAAGCACAAAGCTAATCAGTGAACAATATTCCCCTGGACCCAGGGATCAAAGATGGTTCTATCAAAGTGAAGCTCAAAACATCTGTTGGCTTGTTACAGAAACTAATGCCCAAGCTCCTGAATATAAATGAGAAGACACACCAGTCTAGTCCTCCAGCAGCCAATCTGCTATCATCAAAGAAGCCAGTCCAGCCCAAAGTAAAATCAAGAGAGTCACAGAGGAGATGGAGACCTTGACTGGACCCTGCTTCTGAAGCTTTCTACTAAAGGGTACCACATTCCCTGGCATTATCTAGTGTCTTCATTCTGCTTCATTTTTTCCCATAGTACTCTTTACCTGAATTATGACATTATTTGTTTTTTCAGGGGAACACGTTTATTTACTTCACTGTTAACCATATATATTTTTACACTAGCACTTGGACTTCCTGCAGGTAAAGACTCTGCTTTCTTTCCTGCTCTATCTTTAGCATCTGGTGCAGTGTCTGAAACATAAAATGTAAAGATTTTTTTTTCAAATAGATGGATTGTGGAATTCAGTTTAAGACGAGTTTACCACTGACATAATTCTCGTACACTCAGTACACTTCCTTAATGAATATGTGGATGGAAGAATCTGTGAGACAGAAGAAATACCTTCAAATATTCAAAGGCTATGCAGTGGAGAGAGCATGAGAGTTGCTCTGTGTGGTTCCAGAAGGCAAAATTATATTGAGGCTTTATATAAAGAAAAGCTTCCTAATAAGCTGCACTTGAAGGGATGAGTGGACACAGGGGATGGGCCTCCTGTCTCTGGTGATGCCACAGGTTAACCTCAGCTACCAGAGGAAACTATAGAGAATGTTCTTACAACAATGACAAGATAGATGCTAGACTGTTTTCAATATTGAGAATGTACAACTCTAGCTTTCTCTCTTGGGCGTCCAGACTACATATGCATCTTAAAACCTGAACAGGTGGGGATGTCTCTTCTTTATATATCTGTCACTTGGAAAGACTTTCTCCTATCTAGTCCTAGCTTTGACACTTATATTCTGTGACTTTGGCAAACTCAGATTACCTCAGGGAACCTTAGTTTATTTACCTGAAACAGAAGAGGTTTTCAGTAGGTAAATTAAATATCCCAAGATTATATTTGTAAGTGCCCATCTGTGACACGATCCTGCATGAAGGACTTTTGGTTTAAAGTGAATTTCAGAATTACAGAAAGCTGTCCTCTATATAGGACACACTATTATTACCTTCTTTTTACAGTCAAAGAAACAAACACCCAAAAAAGCTAAGTAACTTTTCCTAGGACAAAGAAATTCTGGAGCTTGGATTCTGTGCCATTAATCAGGACTCCAACTTGTCAAGCTGGAGCTTATGTATTATTCAAGGCTGAGAAAAAGTTCCTGCACTCTATGATACCTTGGTGGGCTCTTCAATCTTTGAGGGTGCAGGATTCCATACCTCACCCCTCAGGCTACATACTTAGGATATAGCCTAAGACTTTATAGTCAACCTAGGCAGCAAGAAAAGCAGCCTTATCCTTTCCTGCTGATCCCTCTAGGCTAAATATCCCCACATACCTAGATACCAAAGCAAATCCTTAAAGGTTCATGTTTCTCAAACGTTCCCCACCCTACCCCTGTGACTTCATGACTTAAACCATAAGGAAGCAGTACACACTCAGACTGTCCTTTCTTACTAGAGGGGTAGGACCAATGTGGCTGGGAAGTATAATATTAGCATCCCCACTTTACATATTAAAAAACTGAAATTCAAAGCTCAGCGAGGTTATGTAGCTTGTGCCAGGTCACCCGCAGCTAGTAAGTGACAAAGCTAGGACAGTTGCACTGAGCATAACTGCATCCAAAAATTTATTCTTCCTCTTCCTCTTCTTCCTTTTCCTCCTCCTCCTCCTCTTCCTTCTCCTTCTTTTTCTTTATCCTCCCTCCTCTCAACTATAGTCCTGGAATAAGTAGAAATTCTAGTTCAATTCCATTTTATTTTTAGGGGAGTATAGACTCTCCTTATCTGAATTGTTGGAAGAATTATTACAGTTACAAATTATTCATCTTTTCTCTAAATATCTTTTCATTCCCACCCCAATGAATGGCCAGAAAAATTATTGCACAGAAACTTTGTAAAGTTCCCTCTTCTACTATTTGATTGATATAATAGCTATTGCCACATTAATGCTATCTAACAAAATACCCCAAAACTCAGGAGCTTAAAACAATGATCATTTACATCAGGGGCACAGAGACCAGTTGTGGGAGGAGTTGCTATTGCCTCTGACTTGGGCTGTGTTTACTCAAGAGCCTGTGCTTTAAGCTGCAAAGCTCTACTCCCTTTGCCTCTGATCTTCCTATGTCCAGTACGCCCTTAAACCAAGCTGAATCACCCAGATGTTTTTAAACCTCCACTAACATAGGGTCTGCTGACAATCAATAAAACAACACATATCATGTGACTGAATGCAAAGTCAAGGAACAGCAGAGTACAACCTACCTACAAAGGTGGAAGAGTGTACTAGTTACCAGGGGTACCACAGCAAAATACCATAGACTGGCTGTCTTAAACAATACAAGTTTATTTTCTCACATCTCCAAAAACTGGAAATCTAAACTCAAGGTATCAGCAGGTTTGGTTTCTTCCAAGCCTCTTTTCTTGGATTGCAGACGGTCATTTTCATTTGTGTCCTCAAATGACCTTTTCTCCATGAATGTAAATCCCTGGTATTTTTTCTTCTATTTGTAAGGACAGCAGTCATATTTGATTAGAGTACAATATTTATGACCTCTTTAATCTCAATTACCTCTTTAAAGGACCTGTCTCCAAACACAGACATATTGGGGGTTAGGGCTTCAACATATACATATGGAGAAACATAATTCAATCTATAATATGACATTAGTGAGTTTTTCCAAACAATAATGCTTGGTCTGACTCTAAGTTTTTCTACTTGGAGTCTTACTGATGACAGTTTCAAATTCTGACTCTACTACTTAACACCAATACAACCTTAGAAAGATTATACCTTTATTTCCCTATGAATAAAATTATAATTATGATAGTAACTAACTCATATATTTGTTAAACAATTCATAAACAGCCAGTAGACAAGATTTTGCAAAGTAATCTCTCAGGCAATGCTGCTGTTGTGAGGTTCCTCGTGGTTTAGGAGTCCTGCCTTGACTCAGGCAGGCAGCATGAGCTGTGACATCAGCCACGTGCCTTCCCTTTCAGGATCTGGATTCTCTCCTACAGCAAATTCAGTTCTCCCAAATCCATCTTCCTCCAATCTGTTTCTGCAATATGGTGACTCTTTTTTAAAAATCCACTTAACATTTCTCTGCCAATAAATTAGAGGCCAGCAAGAAAGAAGACAGTGCACACTAGCCTTTCTAGACATTGTGCAGATGGCTCTCTGCCTTGAAGCCACATGATGGGTGCTGAGTCTGGGTGCTTGACTTTCATCACTATGTGGGAAGCCTGTGAGCTCAGAGAAGACAGTGCAAGTGTTAAGCGGGCCTTCTGAGACACTCTCCTGGGAGTTCTTTCTAGAACTCTAGAGAAGTATAAGGAGGTATAACAAAAATATCGTAATTTTTCAGTCATTTTTCAGAATCAGGTTGGTTATTTCACAGGCTATGTGCCATGGAGACTTCAGTGAGACATCCATTTTCAATGTCCTCTTCAAAGGAGCTGATCATCTACCTAACCTCACCAGGATCAATTCTTTGAAAAATTACTTTTAATTATGATGTCCATTGGTCTTTAAATTCTCAGATCCTACTGAAAAAAATAGCAAGTGATGGAGCTAGGCAGCACAGAGAAGAACACCAACATATATTTCTTCTTTATTCTGCATTCAGCAACTTTTTAATGATCATAATATCCCTTAAGAGCTAATGCTTTCCACTTGTAACATGAACAAAATGTCAAAAGTTGGAAGTTGATTAAAGTACCAAGTACAACAGGTGTGTATACCACAGTTAGATACCAAACAAAATGCTGTATTTAAAAGAAAATGTTTGAGAACAAATTCCGCATTGCTTAGCTCTTGCAAGAAAATCGTAGCTGCAGAAGGATGTTAGGATGTGGAAAGAAAAGATTATTTCATGAGAATAGATCAACAGAACAATGATATTAAAATATAATATTTGGACCAGCAGCATCAGCAACTTAGGAACTTATTAGAAAGGTAAAATTATCCGATCCTACTCTAGATCCATTGAATCACAAACTCAGAGGAAGGATCTCAGTAGTTTTTGTTTTGACAACCCTTCGACACATTTCTGATGCAGGCCCAAGTTTGAGAACCACTGCTTTAGAGAAATCTAAGCTCTGAGTACCTCCTTTCTCCACCCAGGAAGTTTTCTTAGATGATCAAGATAGCTGTTAAAGGGAAACTCCTATTGGGGTCCCTTCTTTCCCCTACAAGAGTTATGTTTCTATTCTCACTTGAATAAATCCTACTCCTTTCATGCTGGGGTGGGGGGAAGTAGCTGTTTAAGACCATCTGGGAACCAAGTCCATTCTGCCAGTAGTCTCCCTCAGTGCCAGCAAACATCACACCTGACTCACTCTGGTCATCTGAGGACTATTGTTCCTCAGGCCAGTGGATTTAGGAAAGACAGAAATAAGACCTAAGAAATAAGACAGGCTATCAGTGAAAAAATATCCAAGATAACTAAAGTCACTTGAACTGGAGAAAGGTCAGGATTCTAATCTCTCCTTCTCTCATTTCTATGTCCTGAAAGAGCTTGCCACACTGACCCATTCTAATGCCTGGAAGAATGTTAGATAACCCAGAGACTCCCAGGGAAGTTCTTCAAAGTCCCTGAGGAGATCGGAGAAAATCTGTAGACTGACTAATTTCACCCACCAAAGCATGTGGACTCAAGTTCAGAGATGAGAAGGCCTTTGCCTGGACCACTCAGATAATCTAATATGTGTCTAACTTGGAGGTAGTGATAAACAGTTCACTCAAATATGATGCTTGTCTTCTAAATTATGGAGAGCAAAATACATGATCTGGCCCATTGATTTGGTGACTACAAAGTTCAGGGCATCTGTAAAAAGTGCGCATTCACAGTTTTTGTTTTTCTTTTTACTTGTTTGTTTTTCTTTTCTTTTTGGTACTGGGAATTGAACCTGGAGGTACTTAACCACTGAGCCACATCTCCAGCCTTTTTTTTATATATTTTATTTAGAGACAGAGTCTCGCTGAGTTGCTGAGGGCCTCCCTAAATTGCTGAGACTGGCTTTGAACTCACGATCCTCCTGCCTCAGTCTCCAGAGCCACTGGGATTACAGGCATGCACCACCATCAGGTTTTTGTCTACACAAAGGACTTGTGTTTTCCATGGGTCCAAGGTAAACTGTTTACAAATATAAAACAAAAAATCCAGCATAGAGTCCTCTTAGGCACTGTATTAGTTTCTAATGTTGTGTAACTAGGTATCACAAATTTAGTGACTTAAAATATCACTCATTAGCACACAGTTCTGCAGGTCAGAAGCCCAGGCATATCACAACTGGGCTTCTACACAGGACTTTACAGAACAGTCAAGGTATCAAAATGGCTGCATTTCTTTTCAGAGGTTCTGGGAAAGAATCTTCTTCCAAGCTTATTTAAGTTGTTGACCAAATTCATTTTCTTACTGCTCTAGAGTGAGCTCCCTGTTTCCCTGTTAACTCCGAGTTAGGTGCTGCTCTCAGGTCCCAGAGGCCACTTATACATTCCTTACCACAAGGCCTCATCCATCTTTAAAGGTAGCAACAGATATCTCTCACACTTCAAATCTGTGGTTCTCTTAGTTTCTGATGTCTAGACCCAGATTTGAAGTGCTTATGTGATTAGGTCAAACCTACCTGAATAATCTCCTTTTTTGATTAACTCTAAATCAGATGATTACCCAAGTAATCAATACTTAAGCATGAAATCAACTGATTAATTAAATGGAATTAATCGCAAATGAAAATGTTTTAGTTAGCTTTTTCGCTGCTGTGACTAAAAGACCCCACCAGAATAACTGTAAAGGAGGTTCACAGTTTCAGAGGTCTTAGTCCATAGAAGGCTGGCTCCATTACTTGGGGCTCAAGGTGAGGCAGAACATTATGGTGGAAGAGTGTGGCAGAGGGAACCAGGTCACACAGTGATCAGGAAGCAGAGAGAGAGAGAGAGACTCCACTCTCTAGGTACAAATATATACCCCAAAGCCACTCCCCCAATGAACCACTTCCTCTAGCCATACCCCACCTGCCTCCAGTTACTACTCAATTAATCCCATCAGGGATTGATTCACTAATTAGGTTAAGGCTATAACACAATCATTTCTCCTCCAAACCTTCTTTATCGTCTCACCTGTGAGATTTTGGGGAACACCACAACTAAACCATTACAAAATTTTTCTTGCCATTTAACATAACAATCATAACTCATATCACATTGTTTGATCAAATTCCACTCACAATAGAGGGAGGGGAACCGTTCAAGAGAGATTGTTATTGATGATCATTTTACAACCGTGCCTACCATAGATCCTTTCCAAAAACAAGAGGGAAAAAGGAATCCAGCAAGTAGTAGATAACAAGGGATCATCATCTGGAGGTCAAGGATTTTAGAAAGCAGGAATTCAAGCAAAGGGAATTCCAAAATAGCTCACAGAAATGTCCTCTGAGAAAAACATAGCATGGACTCTAAATTCTTCCACAAAGGACAAGTTCAGAGAGTCCAGATCAGTTTCTCAATTATACAATAACTTCCCTGTAACCTCTTTACCCCTCCACTCTCTATCCATGTTCACACTTAAAAGGGCAAAACATACTAGCGAGCTAGAAAATGGGGTGAATGTTGGGGAAAGATGGAAGAATAAAGTCATCACATTCTCTTCCCCAAAGGTAGGTAGCTGAAAAATGCAGGTCTTTGCTGGGGGGAGGGGGTGTCTTATATTTGAATGAAGATTAAAGTTATCGATTCATATCTAGGGCTAGACTTTTTTCCAGAATTGCAACTGTGGGGGATTTTGATTATTTTGTATTCCTTTATTTAAAATAGTCATAGGGTTCCTAAGAGTGAACAGGAAGCCAGGAGAACTTCTGAGCTTTTATTCAGTAGTAGGGAAAAGCCTTTGAACAAAATCCAAAAGGACAATTAGAGACAAGAAGAAGATGAAAAAGGAGAAAAAAGAGGACAAAAGGAGGAGAAAGAAAGAAAGAAGAGGCAGATGAAGAAGAGGAGAAGGAAGAACAAAGAAGTGGAGGAAAAAGAGAAAGAGAAGCTTCTGCTGCTTCATCTTGAACACATTCCAAGCATGATGGTTGCTCCAATTACCGATTATCTGCATATGAGGCAACTGAGATCATAAAGAAACAAAGTGACTTGCCCAGTGTACACAATGCATAAGCTCATGATATGACTGGAAATCAAGTCTTCCTAACATTAATATCGATTCTTTTACTTTACTACCATGTCAAGTAGAAATGTTAACTATAGAAAAATCATGAAGCTGGTGAATAGAAAGTCAGACAGTGTGGAGTCATATATCCCCCATTGGTGCAAAATACAAAACCCTCAAATGATTGGTGGTTCTAGGAGACTAAATGATTGGTGGTTTCGAGTGGTGTGACGTGCTGATTGGATAGGTACTCAATAAAAGAAGAAGAAGCTTCCACAATAAATGAGTCAGAAGCTACTAGCTCACCTGCTCTTACCTGGCTCCCAGTGTCTGTGTGGTTATTGACACTGTGCCCTTCACCCCCCATTACACGAGACCCCGTGGTAAACAATAAGACAGGAACTCTATGAAGATGTAATTCCTCTCCCACTGTGAGTGGGTATAATAGTTAATATGAATTGTCAACTTGATTGGTTTAAGAGATGCTGATGATTAAAAGGCTTCTGGGAATGTCAATGAGGGCGTGTCTAAGAATGATTGGAAGTTGGATACTGAACTGAAGTGGACCTTCCCTGAGTGTGGGCATGGAATAAAAGTTGGAGGAACAAGGAAACAGATACAGTCCTTGATTGCTGCTTTGATCATCTGAGGATATCTGACTCTTTCTTCTTAACTCTTCCAAAGCAGACTCTGCCAGTGATTCTACAGGTAGTTTCCAGAAGTCTTTGTCTCAGACTAGGGTAGCATTGTTGATCTTTCTTGTTCTGGGGCTTTTGCATTTTGGACTGCACAGGTACTGGTTCTTCCAGCTTTCCAGCTGCAGATGGCCATTGTGGACTATCCAACTTTTGGTCATGTAAGCCAATCTAATAAATCTCCTTTTGTAATCACACTTCCTGTTGATTCTGTTTCTCTAGAGAATCCTGACTAATGTAGTTGGTTTTTACCATATCCTTTTCCTGAATATGGGTCCTGTTCAGGCTTCAGGATTCAACATGACTTTCTACTGTACCATCTCAGTACCCTAAGGTAGCCTTAACTGTTCTTCCTAGATAAAACTCCAGAGATTCAGACTTTCTTTCCTAAGGATAAGAGTTAAGTACTCTGTGTTCTAAGGAGAGCCTACTACTTCCTGGATGATCAATCACTGTGGTTTGTTCATGACTTGGGATGTGTGCCAGAGAGGGATAGCGTGTTAGTTCACTTTATATCGCTGTGACCAAAATGCCTAACAAGAACAACTGAGAGGAGGACAATTTATTTTGGCTCATTGTTTCAGAGTTTCAGTCCATAGATGGCCAACTCCAATCCTCTAGGCCCAAGGTGAGGCAGAACATCATGGCAGAAGAGCTTGATGGAGGAGCACTGCTCCACTCATGGTGACCAGGAAGTAGACATAGAGGAGGAGTGAAGGAGCTGCAGAGAAAATTCACCCCTCCAGGGCACTCCCCCAGTGACCACCTCTTCCAGCCTTGCCCCACTTGCCTACAGTACCATCCAGTTGGCTCATTCAAAGTAGGATCACCTGATTAGATTACAGCTCTCAGAATCTAATCATTTTGCCTTTCAAACTTCATGAGCACAGTCTTTACTATTAACATTACCAGCCCATTCTGGTCTTCTGAGTTCCTACCAGAATCAACCATTAAACTTCACTTAGAACATTCTAAAGCTTCTCCAGAATTTTCCAAACTCCTCCTATAAACCAGTTCCAAAGGCTTTTGAACCCCATGCCAGGTAAGTCACAACAACAATACCACTTCTCAGTACCACTTTCTGCATTAGTTTTTCATAATGCAAGCCTTTCTGGATCTCTTTCCCTCATCTGATAAATGGGCATGCAATTCCCTAGGATTGCCCTGTACAGAATGACAAGAGAAACTTAGAAGTGGAAAAGTTTATTTTCCCTCATGGTTTTAGAAGTTCAGTTCATGGTCAGCCCACTCCATAGACCTGGGCCCAAGGTGACGAAGAACATCATAGCAGAAGGAAGAGTGTTATTTTATTCATCATAGCCAGGAAGAGGGGGGAAGGACTGCAGAGAAGATACACACCTCCAGAGCATACCCCCACTTACCTGACTCCTCCATCCATGCCCCACCTGCCTACAGTTACCAACCAATTAATCCATTCAAACTAGAATGAACTGATTATTAGGTGATAGCTCTCATAATCCAATATTTCACCACTGAATATTGTTGTATAAACACAGTAGATTTGGGGAGACACTTCACATCTACACCATAACAGTTAGTTAACTTGAGATAACTCTTTAATAGTCTTAATGGAAAGAAAAATATGCAATGGTCTCCAATTTCCACCTTCCAACTAGGACTGCATGCAAGTAATCCACCAGGCGTGACCACACCCCAATACATTGAAAGAGGTGGGAAAAGAGAAGAAAAAAGAGAAAGTCCATTCTCTTGGCTAGTGTCTTGTCCTTCAGTCCTAAGAGCAAATATTTTTGAGGCAGGAAATAAATGTCAAGAGAAGGAAAATAATGTGTGCAAGTCCCTGCCAAGCAGGAACTGAGGAGTCAGAATTATGCCCAGCCCCAAGTCAACATGCAGTTAAGTAGGGTTCAATGAGGAAATTGAGGAGTGAGACTACAGAGTGAGTATAGTAGAACAAAAGGAACAGGGACCTGGGAGCTAGACAGCCTATGTGTATGCAGATGTGGGGTTTTGGACATGCTTTGCAAGCCTGTCTGGATCTCTTTCCCTCGTCTGATAAATGGGCATGCAATTCCCTAGGATTGCCCTGTACAGAATGACATGTACAGAACACTTGACACTAAGCTGACTTGACTTTTGGTTCTCTCTCCAACCCATACTATGTGTTTTGGGCATTGTCCTAGAAAATGGGAATTTTAGAGAATTTCTCAAGATTTGTACAGAAAATACAATCAGTCAATTGTATCAGTGAGAACATCCAGCCACACAACAGAGACCCCCTCCATCCTTGAACTTGTTAGTTCTACCTAGAAAAAAATTCATCAATAAAAATTGTGCTCTAAACCTGTCCTTGGGCTGGCAGTCAGGCCCTGTCTTGCAGAGAGAAGGTAGATCTGCCTACTCCCTCCCTCCTTCTCAGAATCAAAGTGGAGGAGTTAATAAAGGAACATGAAGCAGGAATAATTGCATTTTAACCTTGAACATAAAAGCTGAGTGCTCTGCTAATATGATTCCACAGCAAAGAAACCTTCTGAGAAAGGAGAGGAAAAGAAGCAGAAAAACATAAGATACATATTGGCAATCAATCTCTCTGCAAATAATTTTGGGGCGTACCTGGGCTGATAAAGTAGTAGTCACATAAAGATCCTCTCACCGCATGTCAGCCAAGATGAGAATAAGCCACTGGACCTTGAAAACTAGTTGTGACCTCACATGACATTGTCTCACTTGTCCTTCTTAGTTACTGCAGCTTTACTAGGTATTAAGAATGCCCACATGACTGGTAAATGTTCTTATCTATAAAGAACTCACAAATAACAGGGAAAGCAAACACTATATTAATTAATTAATACCAGGTGCTTTAATAGACCTAACATTTCTGTGGTTTAATACAAGTTTGTCTCTTGCTTGCATCATATGTAAATACAGACTGGGGAACCTTTCTTCATCCTGTAGTTACACAATTCAAGACACAAGACTTTGAGGTCAAAAGAAGTGTCTGGAGGAGCAAATGGGATAATTTCAAAAGTCAGACCTGGAAGTGATTCACAATACTCCTATCCACATCCCCTGGGCCAGAACCCAGTCATAATACCCTAACCTAACTGCAGAAAAGTCTGGGAAATTCAGAGAAACACAAAGATATCTGTTGAGTTTTGACAGTCTCTAACCCAGGTAGACAAATATCGGTGGTGTAATGAATTAAGTTTGCATTGGATTTATGTTACGGGCTTGGGGGAGGTACAATAATAAATTCTACTTGGGCAGGTTGAAAAAGGTTTTATGAGAAAGGAGACACATGATGTAACCCATGGAAAGAGAGATAGAGCAGGCTAGATGAAGGTGAGAAAAGATGTGTTTTCTGGCAAAGACGTGATGCATGAAATCACATGGCAAGTTTAGGGACTATGCCAAATTGGGCATGTCTGGAATACTATGCACAGAGAATAATGGAGTAGAAACTAGAGAGGTCAGAGAGATCTAATTCTGAGGTTAGGAGGAAATGGAAATTTTCAGGAGTACTGTTGAAAGTGTACTTGAACCTAGGCATCAGGAGAATGTCGAGGTGTGGAGAGATACGTGGATCAGGTACTTGTAGGATGACAGTCAGTAAGCTAGGCCACCATGTTTCCTGCTCCCCCATCAAAAGGTCCATACAGTAACAACAATGACTGTAGACTACTTAGGCAATACAAGGCCATTTTCTTTCATGGCAATACCACGCAGGAGGAGGAGGGCAGGCCTGAATGTCAGGCAAACCTATACTATGGTGCTTATTCCACCATTGTTATTTGGGGCAAAGTATTCTTTAACTTACATTTTCTCTAGAATGAGAATAACAAGGCCTCTCATAGAAAACCAGCATGCAAATGAAGGAAATGATGCTTGTAGAGCTATGGGAATGGCATACAGCAGAGTAGGCCTTCCAAATATGCAGTTTTAGCATCCCTAACCTGAAAATCCAAATTGCGAAATGCTTCAAAATATGAGACTTTTCAAGCACCAACATGGTGCCACGAGTAGAAAATTCTACACCTGTCCTCATGCGACAGGCCACGAGAACGATTGCATAAAATTATCTTCAGGCTGTGTGTATAAGATGTATATGAGACATAAAAGAATTTTGTGTTTAGACTTGGGTCTCATCCCCAAGGTGTCTCATTACGTGTATGAAAATATTCTAAAAATCTGAAATCAGAAATACTTCTGGCCCCAAGCACTTTGATAAAGGACTTCTATTATCAGCCTTTCCCACCCTCTGACACACCCACTCTCTCTCCCCTTTCTAACACAAGAACAACCCCGGTACTTTTTTTTTTATTTTTATTTTTTAATTTTTTCTAATTTATTGTACTTGACAGTAGAATGCGTTTATATATTTTGATAGATCATACAATCCTGGTACTTTTGATGGTTTGGATTGCTTGCAGGGCACTCCTTCTTTTCAGAGGGATGCCCTTGAACTCTGTGTCAGTTGAAGTAAAGCTATTTCCTTCCTTAAACCCATGTTCCAACATATTCACTGGGTACAGCCCTTACATGTTCCTGGAATCAGGGCACCTCTCAGTCTCTTTGGGAAGCCTGCCTGACACTGGAGTCTAGAAGTCTTCTCAGATCCATTATTGCATTACATATTGACAATCATCCTCTGAAATAGACAGCATCATTCCCATTTTACAAATGAGGAAAACCACAAAGGGATTTGAAAGACAAAGCCAAATGTATTCCATTTACTTTAATAGAATTGCCTAACATTCTCCTTGGTATAAAATTGGGCTGGGGAACCTTAATTCTAGCCTTAAAAGATAGTAGGAAAAGATTAGAGGTATTTTGCCAGGAAACGTGACACCTCTAAAATCAAAATTTGCCTAACTAGTTTCCCCAGTAAAGTAGGTACTCTCAGAGCACTAAGCAATAAACATCTAACTGCAGAGATAAAATATAGGAGGCTTGCTAATATTGTTGCTTTTGACTTACACTGAATGAAAATTAACTGGGCACAGAATCACCAAGTAAAATGTAGGACCCTAGTGTAAGTATGTTAAAAGAATGACTCGCCTCCTTTTGGGTTAGTATTGTTTTGTTGAGGATTCACATAACTCAAATGTAGTTATAACTGTAAGAGGTGCAAATGTATTTGCCCACAATTTTATAAGCACATAAACATGTACATTTACACATACATATAGCCCAATTAACACAAACCAGTTCATATACATTTTTTTCTTTTTCTTTTTTAATTCTGACATAGGCAATCATAGAAAAACCTGGAAAGGATGTCACTTCAGATCATCTGACCTTCGCTCCCTCCATAAAAGAAAGTAAACCCGAATGGAAAAGTGAGATGAGGCCTAGAATGCACAGCATTTCATGACCAAAAAACCCTGAATTGTGGATCCATACGATGCTCTTTATTTTTTCTATTGATTCCCAAAGTGAAAAGAGTCAGGATCCACCTATGTCCTTTTAGCCCACCTTAAAGACTACCTGCAGAGTTTTCCAAAATATGCCACTCTGGCCCTGGTAATGAGCTCATCTTAGATCAAGAACAGTCCAGAGCAGGGCAGTGAGTTAACATCCGTCAACATTGAGATGTGGCCAAGCTGGTGGATAAATACCCCAGATTTCTTGTCTCCTGGTAGGACACAATCTGAAGTATGCTCTGCACAGTCTCTCACAAGGTACCCATCAGGATAGAGCCCATGTTACCAGTTAGTGAGCTATTTAGCAAAGCGTCCTATTATGATTTGGATTGAGCTCCTGTGTTGCTGCAGGAATATTCAGAGGTAACATGATTAGATTATGAGACCCATAACCTAATCAGTCCATTCTAGTTTGATGAACTGATTAGGATGGTACCTGTAGGCAGGTGGGGCATGGCTGGAGGAGGTGGGTCACTAGGGCATGCCCTGGAAGGGTTCATATTCTCTGTAGCCTTCCCATTCCTGTCTCTTTGCTCCCTGGCTGCCATGAGCAGAGCAGTGCCTCTCTGCCACACCCTTCCACCATGATGCTCTACCTCATCCTGGGCCCAGAGCAATGCAGTAGGCTGAACCTTGAGCCAGAATAAACTTTTCTTCCTCTAAACTGTTCTCGTCAGGTATTTTGGTCACACCAACATAAAGCTGACTAATACACACCTTTGATTGACCATCCCTCCCCACCTCTGCATCACTTGCCAGCTCCCTTATTGAGGTACCTAGCCTAAAAGCATTACCCAAATAAACTACTTTCTCAAATCCAAGTTTCAGAGTCTGCATGTAGGGGACAAGATTTACACAAGATTTCTAATTCTAAAGACTTCAAACCAGACCTCCAACCCCTCATACCATCATCTCTCCCACTAAATCTCCTAGACCAGTCAGCTCCACGAGAAATGACCCCTCCTCTATGCTGTGCAAATTTATATTCACTCTCCCCTATTAGTCCATGTGTCCAGTGTATTACTGGGACACAGCAGCTGTTTTCTGTTGTTGTTGTTGTTGTTGTTGTTTTGTTTTGTTTTGTTTTTGCAGTGCTAGGGATTTGAACCCAGGGCCTTGTGCTTGTGAGGCAAGCACTCTACCAACTGAGCTATATCCCCAGACCCTCACAGCAGCTGTTTAATAAATAACTGAAGAATCTTCTGGTCCTTCCTCTCTTCCTAGCACATGCACAACTCTAACACCTTCAGCTTGGTTCTGCAGCCTTGGAGTCATATCAAGGAGCTGCTTAGAGGTTTGTGAAGGTGTTAGGCCTGAGGTCCAGGCACTGCATGGAAAACTCTAATGAGTTCTGGTAATATGCTTGACTATAACTCCAGACACATGGGTGGACAAACGGACAGGCTTCTGGCCACTCGTGCCTTGTGTTGCCAAATGAAGGGTGCCTAAGAAGAGCCGGCTTTGTTCTGGAGGAAAGAGATTGGGTTAGTATTGTTTTGCTGAGGATTCACTTCACCCTGCTTTGCCTGGACCACCCTTTAGGCCCATTGCCTAACACCCCATAACCCTTCCCAAGTCTGAGGTCCCATAGCCAAGCTGACAGCAGAGTATGATACTGGGGTCCTTGAGAACAGGAAAGGTTTGTTCTTTCTTATCTCCACCATCTATTATAGTTCCAGTTACACACATGCTGAATATATGAGTAAGCAGAGCTTCCTGTATCAGGGGGATATAAGCCCTAAAATGTAGATATCCCTTGATGAGGGCACAGTGAAAAAATATATTCAGGACCCTGAGTCTCTGAAGTGTAAAGCAGACTTCTTCAAGAGGAGAGGTGATTCACGAAGGAGAAAGTTGAAAACAACAAAGATGGTTTTCTTAATTCTCACATTTGCTAAAGGAAGAGAGTAGAAGAATAGAATCGAAATGGGTGATACTGAAAAGGTAAGAGGATGTCATCCTCTCTCGGAGTTTTTTCTTTCTATAATAATGATATTGAGAACTCTGAAGTTACACAGAATGTGATTTGGAGCCTGGTTTTTCTGAGGTTGTTCATGAAAATCTAAGACATGCTTGCAAAGAAGTCTTGGAAAACAAGGTAAAGACTGGGAGTGTTTCTAGTTGTTAACCAGTCACACCCTGTGGTTAATTTCAAGCCTTTTGAAGCCAGTGGAGAAATGAACAGAAGGTCATAGCTGCACCAGTTACCTCCCAGATGAAGCTTCCACAGTGTCGAAGGATGTGGTTTCCATTTGTCAACTCAGATGAGAAAAATTGCATGAAAAACAATTGGCAGGTATGAGTAGGAACTTGATCAAGTGATAACTCTGGGTAGAGATGTTTTCATAAGACTCAGAGTAGACAGAATGTCAGCCTCACAGGTATGGAGGAATGCTGTTACTTCAACACACCTGGTGAGGACTGAACCTGGCCAGAAGCATGAAATACTGTACCCTTGAGAGTTCCACCCAGATTTAGCAGTGCTATAACACCTGTGTTTGAACCCAGGCTTGAGTACCAAAATCAAGTTTCATGTGAAAGTTCATCCAATGTCTCCTACTCTACCATCTAAAGCAAACTCCTTCAAATTTCTCCATCTGTTTCCATTTCTGGATTTCAAAATGGGAGATCTTTTTTCTTTAGAAAGGTGAGGAAAGTGGGTGCTTACAGAGAACCCACTATGCGCAGTCTCCTATCAGATGACTTACATGAATTATTCTATTTTATCTCCATGGCAGCCTGAAGTAGTTAGGTAGCATAAGGGAAAGTACATAAGTCAGCACTCCATCAGGAGAATAGAAATCATTCTAGGTAATTCAGCAATACAGGGATTTAATGTAGAAATTATTAAATACAGAGTGGGGAAATGAAGGCCAATGAGCCACTCCTAGATTTGAAGAAAGCAGAAAAAAACTCAGTTCACAGGAATCCTTCACCAAGAATTTCATCTGCATGTCACATTGAGGTGGTGGTTCCTAAAAGTTCACCAGGAAGCCACCTCAAACATCATGCCCATTATGTGTCCACATGGTACTCACTGTAACCAGAGGGTAATAAAATGTTCTACCTTAGGTTTTTTCCAATTCTACTTAAGTGTTTCACATTGGCAGAATCTAAACCAGAACCTAATTGATCGGGGGCCTGAAATATGGAGTTTTCATTCTTCCAATCCCTATAAGACAAAGAAAAACTTAAAATGTACAGCCACTATCCAACATAGAAGAACACTATTGTGTTCATCCTAATATTGAAGCAACTGAACTTCCCAGTTAAATAACATTTCTCAAAAAATTCTCTTGGCTAGTTAGTAGTGGAAATGGTGTCTTGGTCCATTTTATACTCTTATACTTGATTCTGGGTAATTTGTAGAGAATGGAAATTTATTTCTCAGAGTGATAGAGTTGAGGAAGTTCAAGGTCAAGGTGCTGGCAAGTTTGGGGTCTGGTGAAGGCCCAGTCTCTGCTTCCAAAATGGTGCCTTGAATGTTGCATCCTCCACAGGGGAGGAACAGTGTTCCTCTCCTGGCAGAAGACAGTCATGCCATTCCCATAAGCCCTTTGTACAGCAGCATTAACCCATTCATAAGGATAGAGTTTTCACGATCTAAACACATCTCAATTGAGTCTGTGTTTCAACATTGGTGTTCAAGTTTCAACATGAGTATTGCAGAGGACTAAGACATAGCAAAAAACATAGCAGGTGGAATATCAATAAACCTGGGTCCCTCTTCCTCTAAAAACCAAGAAAATGAATGAAATTTTGATTGACATGGAAACACATTTAGTGGACATATTTAGTGACCAACATTACTGAACAAAGCAATGCATGTGACAGCAGACTGTGACACTAAGTTCTTATAGTCTTCTACCAGAAATTTACCCATCTAGATCCAGAGAGGACATTTCTGCTCATTGCTGCTCATCTACCAACCCTGTAAGCATGAGGGTGATAATTAAAGCAGGTTTCCCTGTCATTTATGCAAGAGTCTATTTGATGTTTGTTTTTAGTAATTAGGAACAGCCTGAAGGCAATAATGTTAAATCCTGAAAGAAAAAAACTTGACATGTAACCAGGGAAATAAAAATTGAAACCACAATGAGATACTCTTTCGCATCAACCAAAATAGTACAAAATGAGTTAACAAGGATGTAGAGCAACACCAACTCCCAGACACTACTAATGGACATATGAACTTCTACAACCATGTTGGAAAACAATTTGGCATTGCCTCTTAAAGTTAAATGTGCTCACTATCTATGAGCAAGGCATTCCACTTATAAGAATGTTGCCTACAGAAATTCTTGTATATTATAAGTCAAAGTACATATAGAAATGTTTATGATAGCATCATCCATAATAAGTTTAGATTTAAAATAAACCCAATAGATATTAATAGGAAAAAGAAAGAAGGATTCAGTTTATTCACATAATAGAATATTATATAGTCATGGAAATGAAAAAATACTATAATTAGTTATTGAAAGATATTATGAATTTAAATAAATTAATGCTGAGAAGGAAAAAAGTAGCAAAGCAGTATTAATCAAGCCATATAAAAGGAAAAATAATAGACAAAACTTAAAAAAAAATACTGTTATCCAGGTGCTGTAGTGCATACCTGTAAGTCCAGCTCCTTAGGAGACTAAGACAAGAGAATCACAAGCTCAAGGTCAGTCTTAGCACATTAGTAAGACCCTGTCTCAAAATAAAATAAAAATGGTTAGGGATGTAGTTCAGTGGTAAAGTACTTGCTGAGCACGTGCAAGGCCCTGGGTTCAATTCCCAGTACCACCAACAACAACAACAAAATATGATTGCACACTCATACATCCATAAAGGAAAGCAAGGTAAATATTAGTTAAATATGGGACATAATGGGTTATTTTAGGAGGACAAGAATGCAGTAAAACCAGGGAGAGGGCTTAGATTGGGAGGCCTATGGACTTGATCATTATTTGTTTCTAAGTGGAATGATTCCAGGGCACTTATTATTTTTCCTTATACTATGCTTACATATGCTCTTTTATGTGTACATTTTACAAGCAATACAAGTCAAAGTCATTCTGGAGATTTTCTATCGGTTTCTGCCCTTCTTTAGTCCCACCCAGCTATAGTTCGGGAGTAGTCAGCACACGGCCTGCCCAACCCTTTCTGGCTTTCTAAATGCAACCCACACTGGGCCAATACAAAGTTTACTGCAGGTATACACAATCCCTCCCCAGAATTTCTCCTAATTACCTCTCACTTCCCAGTTCCACAATGTGGAATAATAAATCAGACTTGTTAAGAATGAATTTTGGAAACTGGATTTGAATCCCAGCCCTGCCACTCACTAGCTGCATGATATTGGAAACAGTATATAACCTCCCTGTTTCCCAGCCAATAAAATAGTATTTATGGCATTGTTTTTATAAAGGTGCAGTGAACTGGTGCATGTAAAACACTTTGAAGAGTGACTGGCATGTCATGACCATCACTTAATTGTCAAATTTAACTATTACATCTTACTTTTCCTCTTGCCAAACTTGTCAATCACTCCATCCTTCTTATTTGATTCCACATCTCAGTAATTACTAGGTACTTGATTCCCAGGAGTCATCAAACTATGATCTGGGGGTCAACACCACTGCCTTTTTCTGAAATAAAATTATATTGGAACACAGTATATCCATTCACATCTATGTTATCATACTAAGAGTTGAGTAGTTGCAACAGAGACAATATAACCTACCTGGCCCTTTACAGAAAGTGCTGCTGATTCCTTCTTAAGAATATGATTGAACGCTGCTCTTCCAACTTTGATCTTTCTCCCTTCCCATAATCTTCCTGCTACAGGAACAATTCCAGATATCTACATCCCATCCTTAGGCACAGTGGCTAATGAAGTCAATACAATTTTATGTCCTTGGGGTAGAGAGACCATGAAATCAATTCCACTCTGTTGGCCATCTCCCATCACGGGCAGAAGAAAGGACATATTGTGTGACCAAGCCTTTACCGACCAAAGCAATACCTGTGACAGCAGACTGTGGCACTAAGGTCTCACTGCTTTCTACCAGAAATTCCCAGTAGAAGATCATGTGATTACTTCACATTGAAATAGAACATTTAAACACATAATAAACATGCCGTCTGTATCTATCTGTATGTACCTGCAATTTCATGCAAAGATAAGTATTTACTGTCAGCGTGCCTTACCCATTAAAAACGTTTTAAATCTTAACTATTACCTTCTTTATCCCCTAAGACAAAGCTGTTAAAGCAAAAATTGAAAATCATATTATTCTTGCATTGGGTCTTAGGATGAAACAAGTGGATGGAAATAAGCATCTATTATTTAACATAATCCCAATTCTGCTGACTTCTTTTGCATGACCTCACCCACCCACAACCCCACACCTAATTCTCAGTTCTAAATAAGAAGTCCTCCAGTAAGGGTGAAGGGTGACTCAAAGAGAAAAACTAAAAAATGAAATGAGAAATGATGCAAAGACAGGAGTTTCACCAAATCACCCATGCCCAACCCAGGGAAGGAGAAAAACAAGAGTGCCTTCCTTTGTGTGCTATTTTGGTCACATGTGATTAATAGCCTGTCACACTGTCAGGAGAACCCCAGCTCCATCAAATCAGCATATGGCTGCTCTGTGCATTAAGGCAGGGCACATCTCTGCGAAAAATGTGTCAGGGGGATGCACTCTGTGTGTGTGTGTGTGTGTGTGTGTGTGTGTGAGTATAACACATACCTGCCACTTACTTCTCTGGATCCAGAAATGCTGCTGAAATTCCTCTCCTTGCACATATTCCCAAACTGGGTGTGTGTGCATGTGTGTGTGTGTGTGTGTGTGTGTGTGTGTGTGTGTCTCATTTCATTCAGCAAGCAGCTGTGAAAGCTGTTACACTGCCTACATAGCCACAGAAAAGGATCGGGTAAGTGTTTAATGAGGGGGATGTGTGATGAAAGAGATAGGGCAGTTAAATTGGGTAACTTAGAAAAGAATGTGAGATAAGACAATGAATGTGTTTCCATGGAAACCAGGTCACAGTCTATAATCTAATATGGCTCTATCTCTAACTTTCTATATTCTGAGAAATGGGCAAATCCTTTTGTTTTTTCTTCATGAATATTATCTTTATAGAGATATTAACAGTCTGGTCAGAGTACTTCATTTCCCTACCCATTAGTGAAGCAATACATAAGTGAGATATAAAACATGCCCTCTGGAATAGAAAGATGTAAAAACTCTTTGTGAATGCTAAAAGGACTCCATGATTTACTTTTATTCCTTATTAAATTGACTGTCACATTTTGCTTTGCTTCCCATAAACATCTTATCTTCCAAGTCTGCTCTTTAGTAAAACATGCTCACTAGAATATCCAAGAAATAGATGCATATATTTAAGGTTGGCTTCAAACCAAATGAACCCCAACTATTTCAAAAGAGCCCTTCAAGTCAGCATCCCTGAAAGTTTCTCAACTGGCTGATTCACTAGAGTGAGCTCATTTGTAACCCTTCTTTTGGCATACAGGACATGAGGTGACTTTAAATATACTAAAATACCAAAATGTAAGTGAAAAGAAAAGGTCAGACTCTGAAAAATATAAATCTCAATGAAATATCAGCATGAGAACAAGGGTCATACAATACACATCTAGGACAATAGCCCTTAACTGTCCGAGTTATGCTAGTTGAACCAACCTTTTTTGACTGTGCTTCCTGGCAGTCAAAGCAAAAGAAAAGCATGAAGAAAAATAAATAAACGAATAAAGTATAGCCTCCTTCAAAAGAGACAAACTCATCCTAGAACGTAATGTTGCAAAAAGCTTCTCACTTAGAGGTTCATATATGGGCCTCTCACTTAGAGGTTCATATTCAGAGATATGGTGCATAACAACTCTATTGCCAATGCACTAATGGGTTTCCTTAACAACACCTTTGGGTGAAACCAAAATATGCACCTACTGAAACAGCCCCGAGGGCGAGGACAGGGAGGTGATTGAGGAGAGAAGAAGGAAATAATACAGAGAATCTACAGAGCATTTCAATTTGTCCTGCTGAATTCAAGGATTATTAACATTTGCAAGGAGAAATCCCACACACTTCCAAATGTCACTGATTTCAACTAACCACTGGAAAGAGGTTGGTGCAGATGGTTTTCTCATTCTTTGATCTGCTCTGGGTATGATGATGATGGTGACACATGAACTAACAGCCTTTTATGAAAATGGAGAGCAAGTCTAAGACTCTCCAACCAGATCCCAGGTGATGGTGTTATTGCCAAGGCAATGGGGCAAACAACCGAGAGGGTTCTGAGGATCTCACAGTGCAACTCTGTCACTCTGAAGATCTTGGTTCCACCTAAGTTCTGGCAAAGGCAGAGGATGATATTGCAAACCAAACTTTCATGACCTTGCTACTTTTCTCAACTTGCTTTCCAGTTAGATTTGGACCAAATGACTCAGTTCTAACCAAAGGAATGTGGGCAAAAATGATGTAATCTCTTAAAAAATCCAAAGTGACCCTCCAGTTTGCTTTCTTCCCTTGCAATGGCAACTGTAGAGGCCATATGTTCCATGTGGGGTGGCTACATCCAGCTGTGATGTGAGCAAGAAATAAATTTTAATTATGCGAAACCACTGAGACTTCAGGGTTCGCCTAATGTGAGAATGAGCATTACCCAGATGACTGATAATACCCTGGCCAACGATCGGCCCTCACTATGCCATTTGCCATTTTTTAAATCATGTTTTATTAATTTTATTATGGACATGATGTAATTTTGGTTTAAAAACTTTTGTAAAAGTATAAACAAAGATGCATAAGGCAAGCACTTTAGATGTCTACTTCTATAAATGCAGTACATTTTCTCTCTCTCTCTTGCTGTCTCCACCCTGTCTTCACTCCCTTTCCCCATCTCGTGCCTTTTTAGAGAAGTATAAATATAATTAGAAAGAAAGATAAATGATGGATGCCAGATGTAGATAAAGAGAAAACAGAGAGGCAGACAGATACACTGCTTCTGAAAACTTGAGGTGGGCATAGTTTTCACCTTTACTCTAACAATTGACATAAAGGTCACCCCTGTTAATTTACAAATGTTGACAATGAGTACAGAGAAGTAAATTAATATTAGCAGCTAAAGAGCAACAGGAGAGTGTTTTAACTCATGCTTCTGCCCAGAGTTTGCATCTGCCTCAAGTTCACTGGTCATCTCACTCACTCAGCCAAATTTACCAGGAGCAATTGTTGATGAACTAGTAAAATAAGTGATGGGTCATAGTTGTTTCTTAACTGTTTCCTGAGGACTTGCACTGTCTGGTGTAGACTGCTGACTTTCTTAATAATATCTATTTATTGATTTGTAAGAGATCTTTTTAAATTTATGACATTGACCTTTTGCTCCCAAATTTGTTCCAAAGCATCTTTTTTTCAGTTTTGCTCTAATTTATGGTGATTTTCTTTTATTTCCTTCAACTTTTTCTTTATGATTTTCATCATGGTAGTAAAGTACTTATTGACCCAAACAACATAAATAGCATTTCTGCTTTCTGTACAGGCTAATAGTATATATTTTATCTTTACTTGTCTACTGCAGAGTCATGTTTACATAAAGCCTTTGGATTATTCTTTTTTTTTTTTTTTTTTTTTTTTTTTGCGGTGCTGGGGATCGAACCCAGGGCCTTGTGCTTGCAAGGCAAGCACTCTACCGACTGAGCTGTATCCCCAGTCCCTAGATCATTCTTAACTTTGTTTCCTACAGTGTTTATTTCTCATAAATAGTCAGTTTCCCAACAGTATTAGTGAATATCTGTGCTTTATCCTATTGATTTGAAACACTATCTTCCTTATGCCCTGGTCAATTGTGGTGTGGCAGGAGAGCAGACAATCTAGACTTGTAATGAAAGTAACTCTAGCATTTGCATTTAAAGTATGATGTCAAGTGATCAGATTTGTTTTTGCTACATGCAGAAAGTATTCTGGCCCCATTTTACTTATAATTTACTTTAATCAGGAATAGTCAGGCATTTTTCCCTTAGCAAAATAATGGATAATCATAATATATGCTTTTATTAATAAGCTATCATTAAATTCCTGGAATAAAACCTACTTACTCATAGCACATAATTTCTTTAATATATTAGATTTCATGCAACCCTCAGTTGTGCAGAATTTTGCATTTCCACTTCTAAGAAAAATTGGTCTATAGTTCTCTGTAGTTATCTCCATTATAAGACAAAAAAAAAGTGGGAAACTTGTCTTTTTATGCTCAAATATTTCATGTGGCACAAGCATTTTGTGTTATATAATGGTCTGAAAGAACTCATCCTCAAAAGCTTAAGGGGCTGACATCTTTCTAGGGTTTATTTTTAGGTATTTTTCACAATTTCTTTCAAGTTCTATATCACATTTTTTCCAATTTCTTCTCTAATCAGTTGTTTTTATATTTTCCCATAGAATGTTTTAGTCCTTGTAGGCTATATTGACATGTATTGGCAGAAGATGCCACCTTTTCTGATCTGTATGTATAAGTATATGCAAATGACTACTTGGTTATAACTCCTTAATCAGTCCTAGTTAGGTATTTCTTTTTGTTTGCCCAATCATTTTGATAAGATTTTTACTTATTTCCTTAAAAATAAAAAGAACAGAAATTCTAGTATTTATCATTTTTATGATTTTTAAATATATGAATTGTTTATATTTTCAATCACTACTTCTTTGTATAGACACAATTCTAATACAATCTTCAAGTACAATCTATCAATGCAAATACTAATTTCTTTCTATTCTGCTATCAAAATATTACTTCAGACTATAACACTTAGTTTTTAAGTTATTTATTTTGTACATTCCTGTGTAACTCATTAGCTAAGGTTTTATAGTTATTACATTTATATTTGGATTTTTCCATTTGCATTTTAGACTGTTCCTTTTTTTGGGTTATTTTTAGTAATATATGACATTTGAATTCTTTTTGCACATTTGATTTTTTCACTAAATTTTACTTTTTCTAATATTAACCCTGCTTCTCTTTTGTTTAAATCTGCATGTAACTACATGCCATCCCCTTGTTTTAAAGCTTCTTTAATTATTTTATTGGTTCCAACTGAAAAACTCATATAGTTGAATTTCATGTTATTCTAGGATTTTTCACCTTTACATTTGACAGATAGGTTTCATGTTCTTATTTTCATTGTATCCTTCAAGATCATTTGAGATGAGGGAGATGTCAATTAAAATCAGAATGGACACGCACACCTTATTCCTTGTGTGCACAAATATAAGTGTAAGTACACATGTCTGTATGCAGTTGCTCATGTGTACACACAAAGCATGTCAATGTGATGTTGGTGTGGTCTTCAGGCTAAGATGACCAAAGAAACTGAAAGAGGTTCAAACCCATGAGGTCAGGGAAAAAATACTATCTCCTAGGGAATCTTCATTAGCTTCTTAATTCTTCAAAAAGTTGCAGCCCAGCATAGCAACTGTAACCAGATTCTGGAAACCAATGAGCTATATTTCCTATGAAGGCAGAGGCATATGGGCTACATGGGAAAGTCAGTGCAGAAGGACAACTGAAAATTTATTTGAATAAAAGATTGAAATCAAGATCTAATGACAGAGTAACACTTGTGATGCTACAGAATTTTGCTCTGTATCCTTGTGTATACGGGTCTCTAGTGGTAGTATCTGAAAGAACAATCATAGCTTGTCTGAGTCTTTGAATAATCAAATCTGTTAACAGTGCTGTGATATTTCTATCGACTTCATTCAAAATCTCAGAATAATTTCTTCACATGTAGAGTCTCCTGCTGGCTACCACTCTGGACTGCCCAAACCCCACACAGTGCTGCACTCCAAGGACTGCACTCTGCCGGCCCAAATGAGCTACCTAATCCATCGGAGGTGAGACCTATAAGGACCCTCTCCAACACATGGCCCTGGCCATCTGCTTGGTCCTAGTGACTGAGCTGAATCAATCTGTTTTTAGAAAGAATAGCCAAGATCATGCCCTGCCAAAAACAAGAGGTGAAATGTGGGCTTCCTGAAATGTGTTACTGAAACATGCTATTTGGGAATCCACTGTTCCACTCACAAATTCTCTCTCTTTTCTGCAGAAAGACTCATCAGAGTGAAGAGACTAGAAGCCAGAACCTACCTGCTTCCCACTCACTCGTTCGAATTTAAAACAGATCCAAAAGAACCATATAATTTTTTCCCTAGAAATGTGTAAAAATATGTCTCTTCTAAAGGAAGAAACATTTTAATACACACCTGGGTTGTTCTGACAGATTTTTGAAAGTGAGTTCGATTTGCTGACTTTATAAAGAAGTATTTATCTTTCTTAGGCATCTTCTCTTCCATTTTTTTATGGTCTGCAAGTATAGTTCACCTGCTCCATCAGCCTCCAGTCAGAGGTATCAGGGGGAAAATAATGCCTAAAAACACATTGCATTCTCAATGACCACTGCAGAAGGGGAATATGGTGAGGCAAGAGCCAACCTCACACACACCTTTGCCCCCTGAAGACAATTGCTCCCATCGAGTCCACTGTGACTTGTTGACAGGTGTCCTGACGGCCTGGGTGGGGGCGTCCCACATTGGTGCTGTTCCATCTCACCTACATCTTCTGCTATTGGCATCCTGAGTCATTGGCATCCTGCCCTGGCCCTGTTCCAAGAGGCCCCTATTCTAACAAGAACCACTGTACACATCAGTCTCCTTAACTGTCTTTAGGTATAGGGTGTAGTCAACATGAAAACCAATAAATATGATAAACAAGAACGAATGAGATTCAGGTGTTCCATGAATGTCTCACCAAAGCGCAATAAAAGCAACCCATTAAAGAGTTTTAAGTGCAGGACTTTCTCCTTCAGAAGATTTTTATGTCCCCCTTATATTCACTTACAGAAAACAGGAATTATTGGGAAGTCAGATATGTGTTCACTAATGCTACCTGGTTAGCAGGCCCTGGCAGAAGGAGGAAGGGAAGTAGCCAAAGAGACTATGCTTTCTCCAGTGAGCTTGTGGGAAGCCAACCCACATGCCAAAAGAACGGATGGATGAGATTGCCAAGTACGTCACACAAAGCCTGATTTGCCACCTCGTATTTGTGTTCTCATCCCTCTTCTAAAGTCAGGGCCAATTCAAACTACACAGAGCCCTCCCCAATTCCTTGAACCTCAGCCCTGGACAATCATGACACACAATTTTATCCCAGATTTGAAATACCAGGATCAGTTTCCAAGATCCTGGGGCAACATACACACATTGCATGATAAATCTTGACCTGGGTACTGGATACATACGACAGTTTCTGCCACCTGTTCTGCCAGCTGTGCCTGGTTATAGTGACAGGCTAATGAGGCCAAGGCTTTCTACATTCTCACTTCCAAGGGATTTCAGGAGAGAATGCTGGGTCCATACTCTGAAGCTTGTGAGAAATCCTCCTGTGGGTGCTTAGCAGAGATCCTGTAGGAGAACGTTCTCAAGATGGATGGAGGACCCAAATACTTCAACCTCAATATTCCTCCAACTGACATGCTATCAATCCACACATCTACATGCACTTAACATGCCAATCCTTCCATGAAGTCTTATTTCTCTGTCTTGGCTAAGGGGCCAAGCTAGGGCAAACATAGATAGATTAAGAAAAAGTGAAATTAGCAATCAAGTAACTAGAATGATTTATCTCTTCTCAGGTCTCAATAATAAAACTTTTTTATTCAAAAGAACAAGATAATGAAGATTTCTGATCTATAATCTCCCCATCTTTTAAGCCCATGACTCAATTACCAAAAGGAAACCTTCATTGATGAAGCCTTGAGTAGCTACAGACACTAATATTCCTTGTGTCAGGAATAGGTTTTGTTATGAAAAGCAGAGGGGAAGAGGGGAAAACAAAAACTTAGAGATCATTCTGTTGTTACTATGACCAGCAGCAGTACAAATAATGAGCAAGCCTGAAAGTATCAAACGTGAATGCAGAAAAATACAAATAGCCAGAGCCATTTTCAGTCAAGGAATAATCCAGCAGCAATCTCCAGACATTGTGCAACTCTAGAGCCCCAGGGTTGCCTTAGAGTGGATTGATTGCTTGCCTTGGGAGGCATTCTTCCTGTTGGAGAAGGAGTTGTAAGATAATCATCATGCAGGTCTTTGTGGCCTCCAATGGGGATGCTCTATAGCTTGGTTTTATTTTTATTTCATAGCTCCTCAGTTAACAAGAAAATACAAAAATGACACTGTGTCGAGCCCTATTACACCTCAGAATTCAGGAAATCAAAGTGCTGAATGCTATCAAAGGCATAGAAAGAAAATGAGAGGTATTTGCTACAGTGTACATGCAAACCCCAGCACTGAGCTCTTACTAGCAATTTTTTCAGGTCAAATTTGAATCAAAGAAAGTGGCTCACTTTAAAGTTTGTTTAACAACACTGGGTGATCAGTGTTTCTAGAATGATCAGACAAAATGCCAGCACTCCAAAGTACACTTGCCACTCTCCATTTCAAAGAAGAAGTCAAAGTCTAGCTTGGAGTTTCCTAGGAGGGAAACATGTTGTAATATTTATTCATATATATATCATATATACATTAATCATTATATATGATATATACATATGAATGTGTGTATATTTATAAATATATATTAAATAAATAAATGTATATGTAAAATAAATAAATACTAGTTTATATTATATATATCTAAATTTATAGGTTGCTCAAATATATAAACATATACATATAAATATTTGTATATATATAACATATATACAAAATTATAAAGTGCTCAAATATATAGGTATAGTGAGAAGAGATAATAAGCAGTTTAGGAACTGTTTTTCCTACTATTTCAACATTCAGGATAGTACACCTTAATTTAGAGATGAAAGAATTAAGACCCAGAAAAGTATGATGTTTTATGGAAAGATACAGAATCAAAGTCCTTGGAAATACCAAACACAAAATAGGAAAATAAATAAATAATGTTTATTTAGAAGTCATCCACCAGACCTCAGAGTAAGGATAAACTAGTACTTTTTTATCTGTTTGGTTTTGCTTTTCTATGCCAGAGACAGAACCCAGGGGCACATGACCATGGAGATATATCCCCAAGCCTTTTTATTTTGAGATAGGGTCTCACTAAATTGCAGAGGTTAGCCTCGAATTTACACTTCTGCCTCAAAGTCTTCAGGATTATAGGCATAAATTAGGCCTGAAACTTTTCAACTGTAAAAAGAAAATAGTGTCAACACTTCCATATATTAGCACAGGCACTGACTTTCTTAACAGAACCCCTAAAACTCAAGAAATAGAACCGAAGATCAGTAAGTAGAATAAAATGAAGTTTAAAAGCTCCTGTAGAGCATAGGAAACAACTAAGAATATGAAGAGAGAACCTATAGAAAGGGAGAAAATCCCACCTACTCCTCTGGCATGGAATTGATATCTAGAATATATAAAGAACTCAAGAAACTTCATGCCAAAAAATAATAAAAATTCAATCAATACAAGGGCAAAAGAACTAAAATAGATATTTCCCAAAAGAAGAAATTTGAATGACCATAAATATATGAAAAATAACATTCAACATCTCTAGTAATCAGGAAAATGCAAATCAAAACTACATTGAGACTTTATCTCACTCCATTTAGAATTACAATCATTGAGAATATAAAGGATAATAAATGTTGACAAGGATGTGCAGGGGAAGATACATGCATACATTGTCGGTGGGACTGCTTATGAATAGAACCACTTTAGAAAGCAGTATGGAGATTCCTCAAAAGACTAGGAATGGAACCACCCTATGATCCAGCTCTCCCACTCCTTTGTATTTATCCAAAGGAGATGAAATCAGCATACTATAGTGATACAGGCACAGCAATGGTTATAGCAGCACAAATCACAAGAGCTAAGTTGTGGAAACAGCCCAGGTGCTGTCAGTAGACAAATGGATAAAGAATTTATATATATACATGTATATAAATATATAAGTATATACATACGTATATACAAACACACACACACACACACATATACACACACACACATACCCACAATGGAGTCTTGCTCAACTATAAATAAGAATGAAATAATGGCATTTACTGGTAAATGGATGGAACTGGAGAACATCATGCTGAGTGAAATTAGACTCAGAAAGTCATAGGTTGAATGTTATCTCTTATATGCAGAAGCCTGGGGAAAATAAGGAAGTGAAAAAGGGGCATACCATAAAAACAGAAGTGAGATTAGTGCAGTAGAAGGGGATTGAGGGGGAATGAGGAGGGATAGGAAAAGGCAGGAACTGTGGAATGAAAGTGATCACATTTATGTGTGTGTGTGTGTGTGTGTGTGGGTGTGTGTGTGTGTTTTTCATATATATATGAATAGGCCACAGTGAATTCCACCTTTCTGCATATTTAGAAAACATTGATTTAAAAAGAAAACAAATAAATAGAAGGAAGACCAGTACAGTAGAGGAAGGGGAGCAAGGGAGAAAAGAGGAGAGGGGAACTAGAAGTAGTGAAGATTGTAATCAAGCAAACTATATTCCGTATATAAATGAATATGTCAAAATGGACCCCACTATTGTGTAGAACTATAATACACTAATAAAAAACATTTTAAAAAACCATCCGCCAAAATGGCTAAAAAGGAAAAGAGAAGAAATACCAAGTGAGGGTAACAGTGTGGAAAAACTACAGCTGCCAGCATATTTGTTGCTTGTGGGAACGCAAATTGGTACAACAAATTTGCGAGATTGTTGTTAAGATACCTGCTGACATTGAGCAAGAGCTCCTTGGATGACTCAGCAATTCCACTTCTAGGAAAGCATACAAAAGAGTGTCTGCATGATAATTGAAAGATGTGCACTCGGATATTCAGCACATTCATTACTATGAAAAACTAGGAACAAGTCTATAAGCAGAGGTTAATAAATTGTAATATAATCATATAACAATCATATAATAAACAATTGCACATAACAAGATGGACAAAACTTATTTGTACATTGTTGAGGAAAGAAAATGTTTGAGAGAAAAGATTACACACTGAATGATTTAACTTAAAGTTCAAAATCAAGCATCTATGTCTTTAGAAATTAAAATATTGGATATTTGTGAACAGAGGCACCAGTGAGATATTTGGCAATCTAATAAGATTGGTTTTCTCGAACTGAGTGTTTTATTCTGCTTTTTCATCACTATGGCCAAAATACCTGACAAGAACCTAATTTACGATCCCCAGCACCACAAAAAAAAAAAAAAAAAAAAAAAGAACCTAACTTAGACAAGGAAAAGTTTATTTGGGGCTCACTGTTTCAAAAGTCTCAGTCCATAGGTGACCATTACTCTGGACCCAAGGTGAGGTAGCACATCATGTCCAAAGGGCCCTGCAGAGGAAAACTGCTCAGTTGATAGCAGATCAGGAAACAGTGAGAGGGGGCTCAGGAAGGGGCCACAGGGAAGATACACCTTTCCAGAGCACAGACCAGTGACCCACCTCCTCCAGCCGCACCCTACCAGCCTAGAGTTACCACCCATGCAGTCCATTCACAATGGGATGCACTGATTAGGTGATGGCTCTCACAATCCGATCATTGTACCTCTGAATATTTCTGCGTTAATGGGAGCTGTTGGGAAACACCTCATATTTCAAACCATAACACCGAGTATTGCTTACATGGACGAGTTCAGTTGGTAAAAATCAAAACTACACACTCAAAATTTGAGCATTTTTAAAATATGCATTTCACCCTTCAATAAGACCACTTTTAAAAATTAGTTATAAAGGTGGTGATATATATAAAAGATAAAGAAAATTCATCCTACATAAAATTGTTCTAGAAGAACTAACAAACAGTAACAAGAATACGATTGTTGAACTAAAGAAAGTTTTCCAGGGAAAAACAATGAAATTATCAGATTGAGAGAGAGAGAGAGAGAGACTCTTATCCTCCACTTAAAAAATAATAAAATAAAGAAATAACGAACACCACAATCATATTCTACCAAAGTCACTGAAATTCAAGGTAAAAGAACAACTTTGGGAATCTCAACTTTTGGTAATGGTAGACGGTATAACTCAGAACCACCCTACCATGGCCCACAACTAGTGACAAAGCTGGACAAAATACTTCTTTAAATATCCTGGAAGACACTGAAAACCTAATAATAGCAATGAAGATTCACTATTACAGATCTGGGAGCAAGTATTAACACAAGTGCTGAGCCCTCCATGAGAAGACACTTTCCACTCCAGGATTTTTCAAATCCAGAGAGGACAGTGCAAAGGGCAGGGAGTGTTCCATTTCTTGACTTGGGTGAGGGGTACAGAAGTGCATGTTTTGTGTTTTGTGGTTTTTCTCCATATGTGGTTTACACATATGTGTGTAATACAATGCTAAATATCCAACCAGTATTCAAGCAGGAAAAAAAACAAGGGTTGATCTTAGATTTATCCAAAGCAATACTATCAAAGCCAGAAAGTGCTAGAAAAGTAGTTTCAAAAGTTCTGAGAATTCTTTGTATTTTTGGTGTAAAGTTTTGTAAGTTCTTTATAAATTTTGGAGATTAGTGCTCTATCTGAAGTGTGTGTGGAAAACACAAGCAATAATAGGTGTTGGCATGGATGTGGGGAAAAAGGCACACTCATACATTGCTGGTGGAGTTGCAAATTGGTTCAGTCATTCTGGAAAACAGTATGGAGATTCCCCAGAAAACTTGGAATGGACCCACCATTTGACCCAGTTATCCCACTCCTTGGTTAATACCCCAAGGACTTAAAATCAGCATACTACAGTGACCCAGCCATATCAATGTTTATAGCAGCTCAATTCACAATAGCTAGATTGTGGAAACAACTTAGATGCCCTTCAGTAGATGAATGGATAAAGAAACTGTTACATATATATACAATGAAATATTATTCAGCCATAAAGAAGAATAATATGGCATTTGCAGGTAAATTGATGGAATTGGAGAATATCATGCTAAGTGAAATAAGTCAATTCCATAAAACCAAAGGCTGAA
The DNA here is from genome assembly GCF_902686445.1 of Sciurus carolinensis. Taxonomy (NCBI): domain Eukaryota; kingdom Metazoa; phylum Chordata; class Mammalia; order Rodentia; family Sciuridae; genus Sciurus; species Sciurus carolinensis. The sequence continues at coordinate 34,393,869 of NC_062229.1, forward strand.
TGTTTTCTCTGATAAGTGGATGATGATACATAATGGGGGTGGGGGTTAGGTGTAAGACAAGAATGGAGGAACTTTGGATTATGTAGAGGGAAATGAGAAAGGGGAGGGACAGGAAAGATGGTGGAATGAGTCAGACATCATTACCCTATGTACATGTATGATTACACGAATGGTGTGACTCTACATTGTGTACAACCACAGAAACAAAAAGTTGTACCCCATTTGTGTACAATGAATCAAAAATGCAGTATGTAAAAATAAAATTTTTAAAAAATTTTAAGAAAGCTATAGCAAAGTAAACCTGCTTTGAGGATTTTTTAAAAAAAGTTCTGAGCAAAAATTATTCCACAAGTCTTTCTTCAAATACAAAACATAAAAGCAACAACAGACGTTCTCCAGTATCAGTAACTTAGAAAAGCCAACACATGTGTGCCTTTCTTGCAAAACCTACTAAAGGAGGAAATTCTACAAGCAAAGGAATACATCAATATAAACATTGGGAAAGGAGTTTAAAATAAGGGCTGTTGGTTAGAACTAAATTCCTTCAAATATAAAACTTTATCTAAGCAACTGTGAGATCATGGATTCCTTTAACTTTACTGTAAATTTATCTCTGCTAAATTAATGAAGTACTATATCTAATATTTTCAGTGAAGATGGCATTGGCTTTATGATCCCAATCTCTGCATTTTTCCCTCTCCCTTTTTCTATCTATTAATAAAGAGATTTCTAAAAATTGTATTTACAAATATTCAAAACAGTCATTTCTAAGTAATGGAATTTTGTTAATTTTTCCTCCTTGCATGCCCCATTTCACTGCATTTTTATTTAAAAATTAACATATATGATAATTAAAACAGCAGTCATTATTCCTTCAAAAATAAAAATAAACTGAGAACAATGTAAACCAAAATAACATCTATACACAAAAGTCAGGTAAGAAAGTATGTTTTCCTTAGCAACACTGAAGGAGATATTTAAACATAATCAGCATTCAATGAACACATAATTTAGCAATCAACAAAATAACTGACAGTCAGCTTGTAAATTATTCATATTTTAATTTTTCCACTGTTTACTCTTTTCAAATATTTATTTCTCCCTTCAAACAAACATATTCATTCAGGAGTCTAAAATTAAAAAGGAAGAAAAATTTGTATCAAACTGAGTTTAGATTACATATTTGAGGTTTAGGTTAAATAAAAGGAAGAAACATCCAATAGCAGAAAATAGTCAAAGTTATCTTAAAAGAATATAATACTATTTAGTTTCTTAAACTTAACTTCTTTAAAACCATTGTTTCTGCCTTAAATATATTCCTCCCCTAATAAGTTCACCCCAAGCATATCCAACCTTCTGAACCAGGTCAAAACTTCTCTGTAGCTTTGATATCCTCTTCTCCATTGCTCCTGACTGACATCTGGTATCTCATACCTCTAAAAAATCAAATGGGTTCTTTAATCCACCCATTCCTGTTGTCGCCAAAGTCACACCCTAATTATCTACAACCAGAGTGAGTACCTGTCTAGTACCTCTACCTCTGTTCCCACCTCTACCTCTGTTAGGTGTCTCAGGCAACTCAGGGTGAGCTGACCCTGAGCTAGGACTAGACCTACCCCATGAAGGAGTTACCCTCCATCAATAGGGTTGAAGACCCACAAGGAGACAGGCAAGAAAGAGATGCCCACAATACAGCAAAACAGAGGGAAGCAACAGGTCCCAGGAGGCGGGCATCATCCAGGGTGAGGAAGTCAAGAAAGTCTCCCCCCAGGAGTGACAGGTGAAAGGAACCTGACAGAGAGAGCCAGGCAGAGAGAGCATGGGGTGTTTGGGGCAATGTCTAGTTGTCTTCTAATAGTTCAGAAAGAGAAATGGAGCAGAGAGGAGGTTGTGTGGTTGTCCACTGGCAAGAGCAGGTCAGATGCCAGATTGAGGAGGTGCCGACAGACTTCAAGTCTGACATGATTCGAATGGATCATCACCGTCCAGTAATCTTTCCAAAAAATATAACTGATTTTTTTTTCATTCAGAGGCTTAAAACCTGTCATCGGCTCCTCAATTAAGAACCTTCAGAATAAGTGATGTTTGTTTTTTCATGTCGCATCAGACTGGTGGACACAGCTCCAAGGTCTACGCACATCACTCACAATGATAACGAGGAGGAAGTCGGGGGAAATGGTAAGGAAATGTGAGCTGCTATTTTAGCTGCTCCATATGTCACAATGTTCAGCTGAAAGTCCTGGTGTGTATGTACATATGTCCCTCTGTGAGTCTGGTTACAAAATTTACTCTGGTTAGAACAAATGGGCTCTAAAAATATAACCATATAATACTAGCTTTTACTAAAGAAGAGAAGTATTATTTAATCAAAAGTAGTCATGAAAGTTTAGGACAGATTTCAGGTCTTTCAAGGGAGCACAGGACTTCATCATTTCTAAATGAATTAGTGAAAACACTGAACAAGTAAAAAACTGAAATTTAAATATTTTAAATATTTTTAAGAGGGTCAAAAGAATGTTTAGAAAGTCTTGTAGACTCATTGTAATGAACTAAGCATTACATATAATCAAAAAGGCTGATTTAACTGAGAAAATGAAGATCTTGGCAGTTCCAACGTGCTTGAAGATACTTTTATTTTTTCTTCAGTAATTAAAGAATCTCATTGTGATTTTTATTTCTTCCATCAACTCTGGCAAAGACCTTCAATGGCAAAGCATTTCAATGTGCTTTCCTTGCTTCCATGATGCATCAGACATGGTATTTGACCCTAGGGAAACAGAAAAAGGCTCAACCGGGTCCCAACCCTCAAGAGGATTGCAGTCAAGTCATATAAATATTCACACGTTCTGATTCACTGGAATCTAAATGATCAAGTCATAGTTCACTGCTCGGTGCCCCTTTCATGCCTCCATGTGCCGAAGTTACACGGATGAACAAAACACAGTCTCCTGAGGGAGTCGGACATGAACCATAACGGAAGACTGGAACTTTAATAAAGACACGTCCAAGGCACTGTGGGGGCTGAGCCAGAACACTTTAGGTCTGTGGGTGGATTTTCTAAAAGCCATCCCCAGAAGATGAGATGGGGCAGAATCTTGAAGGATGACTGAGCAATACAGGACAAGAAAGAGCAGGAGGCTTTGAAGGGAGATACCCTGGGCCTGTCTCAGAGTCCTAGAGAAGTGGGGTCCAGACAGACAAGCAGCATCAAATGATAAGCCCAGAACATTTTAGCCTCTATTTTTTTTTTCCTTTTTTACTACCTTTAGAGAACTTGTTTATTGTACCATATTTTATTTGTAATTTTCAAATAATAACTCGATATACGCTTTGATACTTGTGGTGGGTTGATACGTTGTGGAATGATTAAATCAACCAGGCAATAAACATATTCATCACCTCGTATGCTGATCTTTGTGGTGAGAACATTAAAAATCCATTCCTTTAATAATTTTGACTACAATTAATAGCAATTAATTATAATCGTTATATTGTTAATTATAATTATAAATCTCCATGCTGTGAACAGATTACAAGAATTTATTCCTTTGGTCTAGTTGAAACTCTGTATCCCTGAAACAGCATCTCCCCCTTTCTTTTTTTCTTTAATTTTTAAATTTTATTTGTTCTAATTAGTTGTACATGACAGCACAATGCATTTATACATTTTGATAGATCATACATAAATAGAGTATAATCTCTCATTTTTTCTGATTACACATATTGCAGGATCACGTGGGTCATGCAGTCATACATGTACATGAGGTAATAATGTCTTTTTCACTCCATTATCATTCCTTCCCCCATATCCCTTCCCCTCCCTTCACTCTCCTCTACCTAATATAAACTAACTCTATTCTTCCCTACCCGCCATCCCTATTGTGAATTAGCATCTGCCTATCAGAGAAAACGTTCGGCCTTTGGTTTTTTGAGTTTGGCTTATTTCACTGAGCGTGATATTCTCTAACTCCATCCATTTACCAGCAAACCCCCTTTCTTGAAAGTAGAACCGTGCTTCTACCTTCAACTCCTATGAGTTCAACATTTTTAGATTCCCAATATAAATGAGATTGCACAATATTTATATTTCTGTATTTTCTGGCTTATTTCATTTAGCATAACATCCTCCAGGTTCATTCATGCTGTCACAAATGAGAGAATTTCCTTATTATTTTAAGGCTAAATAGTAGGCCACTGTGTATATATCCCATCTTTTTAAAATCCATTTGTCCACCTCAGTTGTTAGATATTTTGGCTATTGCAAATGATGCATGAAGAACATGGGAGAGCAGCTATCTCTTTGACATATTCACTTCAATATTCGGTAGTAGAATTGCTCAATGATAGTTTCATTTTTCAGTTTTTTTAAGGAACCTTCCCACTGTTTTCCATAACAGCTGGACTAATTTACATTCCTACTATCAATGTGCAAAGGTTCACTTCTCTCTGCCTAGGTGCCAACATTTGTTACTTTCATTTTTTTTATAATAACAATTCTAACAGGTATGATATCTCGTTATAGATTTGATTTGCATTTACCTGCTAATTAGTGGTGTTGAACACTTTTTCATATACTTGTTAACCACTTACATCTTTTTTTTTTCCCCTTGTATGGGAAGGATTGAACTCAGAATCTTTCACATGTAAGGCAAGTGCTCTACCAGTGAGTTACATCCCCAGCAACTCTCTGCATGACTTTTATAAAGACAAGTCTACACAGTACTCAGGGCCTTTGCCCATTTTTTAATCAGGTGGTTATTTGTTTGCTTATTATTGAGTACTTTGTGTTAATTTTGCCTATTCACACTGGCAAGAGTGAATAGTCAGCCCAAAGGAAGGAACTGAAAGCAGAAAGAGTAGTTAGAGAATGTCAAGATGAACCAGGTGAGAAATGGTGAGACTCTGAACTCCTAAAGATAAATGCTTGAACCTAACCTAATGCATTCCTACAAAGTGTTTGGCTCCGTTTTCTCTTGGTAGGGCTTGTTGATGTAAATAGCAAACTTCAGAAGTGATTAAAATCAGATAACCTGTGCTCCAATTTTCAATTTCCTACCTTCTGGGTGAGACCTCTGCTCAAGTAATGAGCACTAGGGAGGCAGAGGAAGAAGATTTTGCTGGTACCTGTGGCTCTGGTAAACACAATAATGATTGTTAATCTGTATTAAGTCAATGGCCTTTAAAATCTGCTTTAAAAGCTGTGAATCTTTTTTCTCAGAAATTGCATATACACAATTTTTAAGTATTCAAGGTGTGTCCAAGGGTGACTAAGCCTCAGGCTTTTATATTTAACTTGAAGATTTAGTGGACACTGTAGGGAATAACACATTAAATAAATGCTGGAGGAAAGATCTGCACAAGATCATCTTGGAATGTGAACAAGTCAGTTGGAGCGGAATGGATGGAAACAGAGGGTCTAACTCCCCAAAACAAAAGCATCAAGTAAACTGAACATTAATTTCTAAGGCAGTGTTCCAGAATGGAAATAATATCCAGGTGAATCAACTAAGTTTGCATGGTGTACATGAAAAAGAGGTTGCATTTAAATATAAATTTTCCTACAAATAACAACAAAAAATACTTGAGGTTTAAAATAGGCATAAGTTTATTATCCTTTTTTCTTACTGGTCCAAACTAGTAATAAATCTGTTTTTTTAAATCCATCTGTGACACAAGCTCCTATATTCATGTTGATATGCCATTCTTATGATGTTTCATCCACATGATTAAAAAAATTGCTCATCATTAGAAGCATACTATGAATAACATGATGGAAAAAGGAAAGGAGAGGTATTAAACCACTCACTTCAAGGACATAGCTCATAAAATATATACAGCTGTAACACAACAATGTCCAGAATTTAATCACATGAGCAAATATAGATGCAAGGAAAGTGGGGAATGTGCCTAATTCAAAAATATAGACAAAGGGAATAATACCCATTTATGTTTTCTTTGACTCAGCTTCAACATTTGGTGAGGAGGAAGTTACATTCAGCTGCAAGACTGTGGGTATATTAGCCCATTTGCCTTTACTATAACAAAAATACTGAAACAAGGAACATTCCCCACAATAAGTCATGATAGGCCACAGAACAAGACTTTACAAATTTAAGAAAACTGAAATCAATATAAACTATCTTTTGGAAACACAATGGTATGAATCAAGAAGTGCAGAACTAGAAGAGGTTTCAGAAAATACACAAACACATGGACATTAACGAACATGCTCCTGAGTGACCAGTAGGTCAGTGAAGAAATTCAATGCAAAAAAATTTTTAAATAGCTGAAAATGAAAATACAAGATACCGAAACCTTTAGAATGCAATGAAAATGACTCTAGGGGGGAAGTTTATAGTAAGAAGTGTCTACATCAAAAAAAAAAAAAAAAAGAGAGAGAGAGAGAGAGAGAAACAAGGACCTCAAAAAAAAAGACATAGTGTAACATCTTAAAGAACTATAAAAAGAAGCACAATCTAAGCCCAAAATTAGCAGATAGAAGGAAAAAATGATAATAACCAGATCAGAAGTTAAGTGGAATGGAGATTAGAAAAACAAAAGAAAAATAAACTAACAGTTGTTTTTTTAAAAAAATAAAGTTTATACACCTTTAGTTACAAAATGGGGGGAAAATACTCAAATAAATAAAATCAGAAATGAAAGAAGAGACCTTATAACTAATACCACAGTAAGACAACAGATCATAAGTCTACTACCAGGAATCATACATCAACAGATCAGAGATCTTGGGAGAAATGGCTGATCTCCTAGAGCCATATACCCTACCAAGATAGAAGAAATAAAAGACCTGAAGTTTTTTTAAATTTATTTTGAGACCAGTGCTCACTAAGTTGTTAAGGGTCTTGCTACATTGCTGAGGCTAAGTTAAATCTCCAGTACCACAAAAACAAACATAAAAAAAAGAAGTAGAAGATCTGAACATATCAGTAATGAGTAAGACATCAAAGCCGAAGTTGTAAAAATCTCTCAAAAAAAAAAAAAAGCCCATACTCAGTGACTTCACAACTGAATTCTACCAAATATTTAAAGAAAAACATCAGTCCTTCTCAAAGTCTTCAGAAAAAATTGAAAAGCCAAAAATATTTCCAAGGGCTGAGGGTATAGCTCAATGGGAAAACATCTGCCTCACGTGCACAAGGACCTGGGCTCAATCTCCAGCACCAGCAAAAAAAAAAAACCAAAAAAACCAATTAAAATTAAAATATTTCCAAACTCATTATACAAACCCAACAGTAACCTGACACTAAATGAAAAAAAAAAAAATGAAATGGTAAGCCAATATCTTCAGTGAATGCAGTTGAAAGTATTCTCAATAAAACACTGCAAGCCAAATTCAACAACATATTACAAAGCTAATTCACCATGATAAGTGGGATTTATCCCTGGAATGTAAGGATGTTTAAACATATGCAAATCTATAAATGGGATGTACTACATTAGCAGAATGAAAGATTTTTTAAAAGCACATGATCATCTCAATAAATGCAAAAAAAAGCATTTGAGAAACTTCAGCATCCTTCTACAATAAAAGCTCTCAACAAATTAGACATAGAAGGATGACAATAAAGGCCATAAGAAGCTTTCCTGTCAGTTACAGGAATTACCAGCTTATTACTTTCTAAAAACAAACTTTTGACTTTGTTCATTTAAAAAAAAATGTCATATATGACAAGTCCACAGCGATTATCATACTCAATGGTGGAAAAGTGAAGTTTTTTCTCTAAGAGCAGATGTAAGACAAGGATGCTCACTCTTGCCACTTCTATTCAACATAGCACTGGAACCCTTAGCCACAGCAAATAGGCAAGAGAAATAACCAATGGGCATCCAAATTGTAAAGAAAGAAGTTAAATTCTGCAAATGACATGATCCTGTATACAGAAAACCCCAAAGACTTCACCAGAAAACTATTCAAATTAATATACAAAGTCAGTAAAAATAGGGAATATGATGTCAATATACAAAATCAGTGGCATTTCTCTACACTATCAACAAAGTATTTGAAAATGAAATTAAGAAAACTTTTCATTTATAACTGCTACAAAAAATAAAATGCTTATGAATAAATTTAAGTGAAATGTCTCTACACTAGAAACTAGAAAACTGTGATGAAGGAAAGTGAACATGATAAAAACAAGTGGAAAGATATTTCATGGTCATGGATTAGAAAAATTAATGTTGCTAAAATGTCCATACTATCCAAAGTAATCTACAGATTCAATATCACAGTAGAAAAAACATACAATTTTCAAGATGCCACGAAAGTCCTCACATAGCAAAAGAAATATTGACACAAGAGAACAAAGTCAGAGGCATCACACTAATTTCAAAATCTACTACAAAACATTATTAGTCAAAACTTTAAAATCAAGAATCATATGATCATCTCAATAGGTGCAGAGAAAGCATTTGACAAAATACAGCACCCTTTCATGTTCAAAACACTAGAAATACTGTTTTAGTGCCTAGAAATACTAGGCACTAAAACAGACAATGTAAACCAATAATATAGGAATATACCTCAACATCGTAAAAGTCATATATGCTAAACCCAAGGTCAATATAATTCTAAACGGACAAAAATTGAAAGTATTCCCTCTAAAAACTGGAACAAGACAAAGATGCCCTCTTTCACCACTTTTATTCAACATTGTCCTTGAAACTCTAGCCAGAGCAATTAGACAGAAGAAAAAAGGCATACAAATAGGTAAAGAAAAACTCAAACTATCACTATTTGCCAATGACATGATTCTATATTTAGAAGATTCAAAAAAATTCCACCAAAAAACTTACAGAACTGAAAAATAAATGCACCAAAGTAGAAGAATATAAAACCAATACCCATAATCAAATGCATTCCTATACATTAGTAGTGAATCCACTGAAAGAGAAATAAACTACCCCATTCACAGTGGCCTCAAAAAAAAAAAATACTTGGGAATTAATCTAATGAAAGAGGTGAAAGACCTCTACAATAAAAACTACAGAACACTAAAGATAGAAATTGAAGAAGGCCTTAGAAGATGGAAAGCCCTCCCATGCTCCTGGATAGGCAGAATTAATATTGTCAAAATGTCCATACTACCAAAAGTACTATACAAATTTAATGCAATTCCTATTAAAATCCCAATGACAGTCTTCATAGAACAAGAAAAAGCAATCATGAAATTCATTTGGAAAATGAATTTCCAATTCATTTTCAATTCATTCCAATTCACAATACCAGACCTCAAACTATACTACAGAGCTATAAAAGTAAAAACAGCATGGTATTGGCACTAAAACAGACAATGTAAACCAATAATATAAAATAGAAGACACAGAGACAAACCCACATAAATACAGGTATCTCATACTAGACAAAGGTGCCAAAAACATTCACTGGAGAAAAGATAGCCTATTCAACAAATAATGCTGGAAAAAATGGAAATCCACCTGCAACAAAATGAAATTAAACCTTTATCTCTCACCCAGCACAAAACTCAACTCAAAGTGAATCAAAAACTTAAGCACTAGAACAGAGACCCTGTGATTACTAGAAGAAAATGTAGGCCCAAATCTTTACCACATTGGCCTAAGATCTGACTTCCTTTATAAGACCCCTAATGTACAAGTAGTTAAATCTAGAATCAATAAATGGGATGGACTAAAACTAAAAAGCTTCTTCTCAGCAAAAGAAACAATCAATAATGTGAAGAGAGTGTGTGCAGATGGGGAGAAAATCTTTACCACACACACCTCAGATAAAGCATTAATCTCTAGGATATATTAAGAATTCAAAAAACTTAATACCAAAAAAACAAATAACTCAATCAATAATTGGGCTAAGAAACTGAACAGAAGAAGATATACAATCGATCAACAGAAGATATACAATCTCACAGAAGATATACAATCGATCAACAAATACATGAAAAAATGTTCAACATCTCTAGCAACCAGAGAAATGCAAATCAAAACTACCCTAAGATTTCATCTCACTCCAATCAGAATGGCAATTATCAAGAATACAAGCAACAAATAATGTTGGCGTGAATGTGGGGAAAAAGGCACACTCCGTGGGAATGCAAAATGGTGCAACCATACTCCGTACTCTGGAAAGAAGTACAGAGTCCTCAGAAAACTTGAAATAGAACCACTATTTGACCCAGTTATCCCACTCCTAGGTTTATATCCCAAGGACTTAAAATCAGCATACTACAGTGACCCAGCCACCTTAATATTTATAGCAATTCAATTCACAGTAGCCAAACTATGGAACCAACCTAAATGCCTTTCAATAGATGAATGAATAAAGAAAATGTGGTACATATATGTGATGGACTATTACTTAGCTTTAAAGAAGAATGAAATGATGCCATTTGCTGGTAAAAGGATGGAGGTAGAAAATATCATGCTAAGTGAAACAAGTCAAACCCCAAAAGCCAAAGGTGAATGCTTCATTTGATATGAGAAACTAATTCACAATAAGGAGGGGCAGGGATAGGGAAGAATAGAGTTACTTTATATCAAGTAGAGGGGAGTAAAGAGAGGCAAAGGGGTCTAGAGGAAGGAATGATAGTAGAGTGAAACAGACATTATTATCTCATGTACATACATGACTACATGACCAATGTGATCCTACAAAACATATAATCAGAAAAATGAGAGATTATGCTCTATTTATATATGATCTATCAAAATATATAAATGCATTCTACTGTCATATACAACTAATTAGAACAAATACAGAAAATTTTTTTAAAAATTCATGGAACTTGAATAAAAAAAGACACATAGACCAAAGGAACAAAATACAGACCCCAGAAATAAATTTATACCTTTATGGTCAATTGACTTTCAATACAAAATGAAAAAAAGGCCATCTTGTCAATAAATGGCAGGAAAAATGGAAATTCACATGCAAAAGAATGAAATTAGACTCTCGTCTTAGAGTGTATACAAAAATCAACTCATGACACGTTTAAAACTTAATGAAAGACCTAGAACTGTAAAATTACTAGTAGAAAATGCATCAGATAATCCTTGGATTTGACTTGAACAGCACAGGTAACAGAAGCACAAACAGACAAATGGGATTACAACAAACTAAAAGCTTCTGCACAGCAAAGAGGGAAGAGTCACCCTACAGGATGACAGAAAATAATTACAAGGGGTTACTGCACAAAATATATGAGGAACTCAACAGCAAGAAAGAAAGGGAGGAAGGGAGGGAAGAAGGGAGGGAGAAAGGGAGGAAGGGAGGGAAGGAAGGAGGGAGGAAGGAAAGAAAGGAAGAAAGGAAGGAAGGAAGGAAGGAAGGAAGGAAGGAAGGAAGGAAGGAAGGAAGGAAGGAAGGAAGGAAGGAAGGAAGGAAGGAAGGAAGGGAGGGAGAAAGGAAGGGAGGGAGGGAGGGAGAAATGGAAGGAAGGGAGGGAGAGAGGGAGGGAAAGACTGTATTAAAACTGGGGAACCTGAATTGGTGTTTCTCTAAATATATGCCAATGGTCAATAGGTATATGAAAATGTCCTTAACACTACTAGTCATTGGGGAAATGCAAATCTAAACAATAATGAGGCATCCCTTCAAAATGTTAGAACAGCTATTGTCAACAAGGTAAAAGATTTAACAAACATTGGTGAAGACATGGAGCAAAGAGAACTCTTGCTCAGCGACAGTGTGAATATAAATTACACAGCCATTATTAAAGCTGAACTAATGGAGGGTCTCAAAAAATTTTTAAAAATGGGACTATCATCTGATCCAGGAATTGCACTGGCAGTATATCCAAAGAATGTAAAATCAGCATGTTGAAGATTTATCTGCTTTCCCATGCTCATTGAGCATTATTAACAATAGCCAAGATAGGGCAACAACCTAAGCATCCATCAATGGGTGGATTTATAAAGAAGAGGTGGTCTACATACAAAATAATACACAATTCATTCTAGTAACAGAAGGAAATCCTGTTATGTATGATAAACCTGGAGGGCATTATGTTAAGTGAAATAAACTCAGCAGAGAAAGGCAAATGCCGCATGATCTCACTCACATTAGGAATATAAAAACAAAGAGAATCAGAGAAAAGTGGTAGTATAAAAACTGAGGGGTAGGGGGCTTAGGGAAGATTTGGGGCAAAGGACACAAAATTTCAGTTTGGAGGAACAAGTTTAGGGAATCTACAACGTATCATGGCAAACTACAGTTAATAACAACATATACTACACTTGAAAATTTCTAAGAGAAAAGATTTTATCACAGCAAAGTAATAAGTATGTAAGAGTCTGCATCTATTAAATTGATAGACTTAACCATTCTACAATGTATATGCATATCAAACATTATGTTGAAAATCATAAATATATATAATTTTTACTTGTCAATTAAAATTAATTACAAAAGTAAACTCTCCCATTTTCTCTTATTTGTGAACCATAAAAAATATCTGTAATGACAGATATCAAGAGCCCTAATCTTCTGGGCCAGATTATCAAAAAGCACTGAAAGTAACTAGGTAACATTGAAGATTATTATGGTTTAGATATTTTAGGTATCCTCCAAACACTCATGTGTGAGACAATGTAAGAAAGTTTAGAGGTGAAATGATTGGGTAAAGAGAGCTTTAGCCTAATGCATGAATTAATTCCCTGATAAGGATTAAGTGGGAGGTGACTGTAGGCAGGTAGGGTGTGGCTGGAGCACATGGCTCACCGGGGTATATATTTTGTCATTGGTGAGCAGAGTTTAGTCTCTCTCTGCTTCTTGGTGGCCATCCCCAGAACTGTTTTCCTCCTCCACATCCTTCTGCCATGATGTTCTTCCTCACCACCAGTCCACAGCAACACAGTCGACCATCTACAAACCTAAGACCTCAAAATCATAAGCTCCAAGTAAACTTTTCCTTCTCTAAAATTGTTTTTGTCTGGTCATTTGGTCACAGCAGGGGAAAGGGCTGACTAAAATATAGACAGTAAAAATAATGGTGCTAAATATGATTTTCTGCCACCATCAAGAGCTGCCTCAGAGGAGAGAGGATAAGGCGTCAGGATCACAGCTGCATTGATGACTGAAGCTACATTACAAATAGCGGCAAGACCAAGAACCCAGGGCAAAGCAAATAAAGGTTTTCACAGATGCAGTAGTTACACTTGGATCCACCAGGGAAGGGGCAATGGAGCCTGATGATCTACAGAGAAGACTGCTTGAAACTTTAAACTAAGATCCTTCTCATCAAAGATAGCAATGCTACCAAGGTCTAGACGGAATGAATGATGGACAGAGGGTTGTCCTGGAAGGAGACGATGGAGCAGAAACTTTTCAGGAAGGCTGAATTGAGCTTAGGATTCAACCACGTAGCCAGGACACATAATCCAGCTTTCCTCATGGAACTCTAGGGCTCAAAGTTACCCTTATTCTAAAGCACATACATTCATTTCTTAGCAGGTTGGTGCTATATGAAATTATGGAAAGAACACAGTCTATGAGACTTGGTTTCAGCTTGTGTCTCTCTTTCTCGCTGGCATTGCAACCTCAGGTAAGTTATTCAGGATCTCTGAGCCCAGTTTTCTTCCTTGCATTCATAGCACTAAATTATCTCATTCATTTTACATCCCTTAGTAAAGTTTTCCTCATGCCACATTTCTTGGTAACTGCATTCCTAAGTATCATATAATTTTGTCGCTATGATGGCAGAGATCTTTTTCCTAATTATATCTACAAGTATATAAGAAAGCTAATGGTGCTGGATATGCATATTTTTGTAACTAGCAATGGTAGAAGCTCTTTTATTAGCTCTAATAGTTCTATAGTTGATTTTATGATTTCTTTAGGAAAATAATATCACCTACATTTCAAAATTATTTGTTGAACTAATGAATACTATTTTTTTCCAAATGCAGTGTACTTTGAAATACTATGCTTTCAAATTATACTTTCAAAGTTCATTATTAGTCTTTGTAAATATAATTTCCCTATTCTTAAAAACATGTTTTACCCATATTTCAGTTGTGTTATTAATGGTCTCTAAGTAATTTTTCATAAGGATATATGAATAGTATATTGTGCAAGTTATTAGACAAAGAGAATCTGCTTCTCTTGTTTTCATCTTAAGTTTCATAGGATGACTTACTATACTGTAACTTCAATGATGGCAGGTATCAATGATGGCTAATTTTCAAGCACGAAGCAGTTAACAAGAAAGTCATAGGCATTTTTATTAGTCAGATTTGTAAGATTTTGTTTGGTTATACTGCTGTAATATATAAACCTAATATCTCATTTGCTCTAACCAACAAGAGCTTCTTTCTAAATCACATTACATGTTACTAAATGTAGACTGAAGCTCCACCCTACAGCTGACATTTCCCTTATATCATTTGTATTCCAGAATCCCTGCTGATGTTGCTGATCTTCTCTGGAACATCATATCTCCTGTAGAATGGAAAGAACCATGGCAGAACCACATGTAAAACTCACTCTCAAATATTCTGTTCAGATTTCTCACATAACATTTCTGCTTAAAATTCATTGGCCAAAGGAAATCATGTACCTAACCCTAAAAACAATGGGGGAGGCATATTTCTCCTGCATGGAAGCACTGCAAGCATTATGGTTTGGATAGTGAATGTCTCTCAAAAGTTCACGTGTTGATGTCATGGTCCCCAATGAAGCAATGTTCAGAGGTGAGGACTGTTGGGAAGTGGTTGGATCACTGACATCTTCAGTGGATTAATCCATTGATAGTTGAATGGACTACTTGGAGGCTGTGCAAACTGCATGGAGTGGGGCATGGCTGAAAGAAGCAGGTCCCTGGGAGCATGCTCTTATTCCAAGCCCCTCCCTTGCTCCTTCTTCCCCGCTGCCATGAGTTGAGAAGCTTTCCTCTGCTGCTCCCTTCTGCCATCCTGTTCTGCCTCAACTAAAGCAATGGAGCCACCTGACCATAGATTGAGACTTCTGAAACCATGAACCAACATGAATCTTCCCTCCTCTAAGTTGTTTTTCTTAGGTATTTTTCACAGTGGCAAATCACACTGCAACAAGCAAGCCTGTATTAATCCTCTCACAGGTAGGGTAGCAAATTGGGAACAATAGCACAATCAACTAATAACTCAACTAATAACTAATAACTGTTGAATAAAGAAATGATGTCTTACTTTTTTTTTTCTATATGATTTGACCCTAAGGAATATTTCCTTACCTCCAGATTTGTGGTGGTTTTGGTAAGATTTTGTTTTATTTTTCATCCTAGGTGCATTAGTCAGCTATTTCACTGCTATGACTAAAAGAATATGACCAAAAGAACTGTAAAGGAGGAAGGGGTTTATCTGAGGGCTCATGATTTCAGAGGTCTTAGTCCATAGAAGGCCAGCTCCATTCCTCGGGGCTCAAGGTGAGGCAGAACATCGTGGCAGAGGGGAGTCTTGGGGGGTCTCCACTGCAGTTTCAGCTTCCTCTTCTAATCTCCACACTTTGCCTTCCCAGGGGTGCCCACAGGGACCCTAATCCTGCTGCATCTTACCTGGTCTCCAAGGCCTCCCTTTGAAATCATGGTGGAAGTCTCCATGACCCCTAACTCCAGCATCCTGCATTCCTGCAGAATTGGCACCACCTGATTGATGCCAAGGTCTGCCACCATCTAGAGCAGTAACCAAGCTGCCAGAGACCCTGGATGCAGCAGCTTCTTATATCTGGATGGCTGAGCATGTTGAATAAACTTCCTAGGCCCCCTTGTGCAAGAAGGGTGCCCCACTGGTCTGTTCTCAAGAGAATTTTCACCTTTACTCCCTTGAGCTTGAGATAGGTGTGGTCTTGCCAGCTCCTGAGATGCCCTCAAGCCATCTTTCTTAGTGTCTCTAGACAAAGTCTTTAGCATTTCTTTAGCAGCTACAATGTCTTTAACAACTGCAACTTCCTTATCCCTAGTTTTACTCCAGCCTTTCAAGTTCACTTTTTCCAAATCGTTCTGCTCTGCTTTCTGCTCCTGACTGTCACAATAAATTTGGCTAAAAGTCGATGACTAGATCCATGCCACCGTCTGAATGCTATGCTGCCTAGACATTTCTTCCATCGGATTAAGATGTTCATCAGTTCTAAAATCAGCTTCATAGAAAGTCTCAGAACATGGGAAAAATGCAAACTTCTCATTCAGAAAATAACATGAATGGCCTCTCCTCCAAATTCCAATATATCCCTCCTTTTCTGAAGCCTCTTGAGCTGGGTCTTCACTGATCATGGTCCTATTGCCACTCTGGTCTACTGAGCTCCCACCAGAACTGATCATTAATCTCTGCTTACAACAATCTAAAGCACTTTACTATTACACTGCTATACATCTCAAAATTCTCCCCACCAATTCCAAAAGTCTCCAAAATCTGAAACACATGGTCAGGTTAGTCACAGCAATGACCCCACTCCTTGTACCAATTTCTGTTTCAGTAAGTTATTCTACCTCTATGACTAAACGGATCTCACCAGAACAACTGTAAAGGAGGAAAGGTTTATTTGAGAACTCATGGTTTCAGGTATAAACTGGCTTCATTTCTTGGGGCTCAAGGTGAGGCAGAGCATCATGGCAGAAGAGTGTGGCAGAGGGAAGCAGCTTACATCATCAGGAAGCAGAGAGTCTCTACTCTCCAGATACAAAATGTATACCCCAAAGCCACACCACAATTCCTACCTCCTCCAGCCACACTCTACCATTCAGTTAATCCCTATCAGGGGATTAAATCACTGATTGGGTTAGGACTCTTATAACACAATCATTTCTCCTCTGAACCTTCTTTCATTGTCTCACACATGAGCCTTTGAGGGACACCTCATATCAAAACCATAACACTAGGAAATGTATTCCTAATCTTTTTTATCATTATTTTTGCATTTACTGTCTTCCTGCCTTTCTCTGAGTCTTGATAGAAATGGAGTTGATATCCTGCATCTATTCTCCACATGCCATTTTTTCTTTTACAAAGTTTTAATATCTTCATTTTTCTCTGAGATCCAGGAATATTTCTCCATCAGCTACCAGGACCTTAAATCTATTTGCTATGAAGGACATCATTGTTCACTGTTTATATAATAGATTTATTTAAGTTCTACTTATGATTATCTTACCACAGGAGGGTCAGGAGGGAAAAAAGAAAGCATGTGTCTGATTGTATAGAACATTTTTCAAAAGATTAGAGTATGTTTTTCCCTCAAGGAGGAATTAAAATAAAAATTATATAACCATGTTTGTGTTAGATATTAAGTATATTTTTGTTTGAAATGTGCAATAAATCAGCAAAACCTGGCTAGGTATATTTTAATTTTTATTATAAGTAGGGGGCCCAGTAATTCCATTTTGCTCTTTTTTGCAGCACAATTATTAATAGCTCTTATTTTCACTCTCAGAAAGGTCGTGGTTTGAAAAATAAGTTATGTGGTCACTCTAATCAGTCAACTTCTGTCCCCTCATAAAAACAAAGAAGGTAAGAATAATTAGACCCCACTCCTCTGAATATCCTTAGGAGGACATACACCATTTGAAAACCAATTCTCACTTTCGGGGTCGGATTCTTGGAGAAAATAAACTAATGAAACTCTGGACCTGTTTTGTTGAACAAGAGCAGAGAAGGAAAGTGTTATAAAAGGGCTGGGCTGTAGACAAATACGGGGATTGTTGCATTTGATTAATATGGCCACACTTGCCTGGTCTCTGTAAGCAATAAGAAGCAGAGTTCCTATGGAACAGATCCACAGTCAAGCCTTATTCCCTAGTGGAAAAAGCGTTCGCTTTCTGTGCAGGTCTCCTGGCCAGGGACTGGAGTACATCATCTTTCTGTGTTCACAACACCCAACAGTTGGAACTTGTTTTCTTTTGGTAACTGTTTTATATAAGTCCTATCTGGATAAACTCTCAAGAGAGTGCCTGAGAAATTGAATATGGAGTTAGTAAACTATTCAGCTGAATCCAGAAGTCATACTTCAGTAGCCTTCTCCTATCATATTTTTTATATCTAAGAACATTTCCCTATTTCCATGAAAGAGAATTTTTCATAATTATCTACCTTTATTTTGTTGATTCAATATCTATGACCTGAGATTTATTATTTTTTATCCTATCAATGACAATAAAACTATTTAAAAGAGACTATCTTTCCAGATTGGTATTCTTAATTTTCACTCCTGTTCTGATGAGGGATAGAGAGAAGGGGGGATAAATTCAGATTCTATATATACAATATAGAGATACAGGTTCTACATATAGAATATATTTATTTATTCTTTCGTAGTGGTAGGATATTTATATTTGTTTAGTTTTAGGACCTTATACCATTTAAAACTTAAATACAATAATGGTCTGCTGGTGGGACTGCAAATTGGTGAAACTACTACGAAAAGCAGTGTGGAGATTCCTCAGAAAACTTGGAATGGAACCACCATTTGGCCAAGCTATCCCACTCCTTGGTTTATACCCAAAGGACTTAAAATCAGCTTACTACAGTAACAGAGCCACATCAGTGTTTATAGCAGCTCAATTCACAATAGCTAAACTATAGAACCAACATAGATGCCCTTCAATAGATGAATGGAAAAAGAAAATGTGGTACATATATATACACAGTGGAATATTACTCAACTCTAAAGAAGAATGAAATGATGTCATTTGCAGGTAAATGGATGGAACTAGAGAATATCATGCTGAGTGAAATAAGTCAATCCCAAAACACCGAAGACCAAATGTTTTGTCAGATAAGCAGCTGCACCATGTACAGCCAGAGGAATGAGAAGTTTTGCTCCATTTGTGTACAATGTGTCAAAATGCATTCTACTGTCATGTATAACTAATTAGAACAAATTAAAAAGTTTAAGAAATAAATAAATATAATAATGCTCAAATATTAAGGAAAAAATTGTGAGGAAATGGAAAGATTTACTACATTTATTGAGAATTAATATTCATTCATTTGAAGGATAGTATGGGAATAGTTTGATGAATGCAGGCAGCAGAAACCATGCTTAGACATAAATATCATTGGGAGATAAACATTCTCTCCAACTCTTGAATCCTTTATCCTCTTCCCAAACATTCCACCTAAATAAACAGAAGGAAACCCATTGTGGTAAGAACTCTACCCCCAAAATAGACCTGTGTCCCCATGTCCCTCAGTTTATCATCCACATCCCAGGCCATCTGGGGTGCTCCCTAGGATTCTAAAATTCTTATAAATCATTGTGCGCTGCAGTTTGTTGAAAACTCTAACATGATCATAATTTTCCCAAGGCACACAATGATTACCAGTAAACAGATCTCATTTCCAAGCCCTGTGATTCAGTCAAGAATTTACTGAGTTTTTAGCTCATTTTGTTTTGTTTCCCAGGGTCTTTTTCATTCCTAGGTAAGTTACTCATCTCCATGGGGACAATGGGAACTAATCAGCTCTTTTTCCTTCATTTTTCTATAATTTCTCCCCCCAAATTCATGACGCTTCAGAATAGCACCATGTGCTGATTCATAACCATGACAAAGGAATTTCTTTGTTATTAGACCACATCCATGGAGATTTGAAAAACTAGAATAATTAATACCAATTTGGACTTGGATGGCGATCTGGAACAGAAGTTGGGAGAGGATCATTATTATATTGGATGTGCTTAAAATTATGTCAATCCATTGCAGTATGCAGATATCTTGGTAGGATCCAAAGTAACTCAATAGAAAATTATTTCATCACGTGGGCTGTTGAAGCGGCTCTCCACCTGAGCTCTTGAGAAAACACTGCTCCCTCCAGAACTCTGCCTGCTCTCACCAAGGTCACCAGCAGTTACACCACTATGGATCAACTAGTAAAAACAACCAACAATTGAGCTAACTTTCCCAGTGTGACAGTACAGGTATTCCTCTTATAGCCTTGCCCTGGCTTGGGTGTCAAGTTCCTCTCTTAATCTAAAGTGCAGAAGCTACAGACCTTTGGGTTGGAATGCTCTAAGAGGCTCATTAGTGCTACAACCCCTTTCTCAGCCTGCGAGCTAACATTGGGATCACTGTCAATAAGGATTACATTATCCTTATACTCAAGGTGCTTTACTCACATAAATAATTTTTATCTTATTGTTGCTCTGTGGGTTAGGGAGATTCATTTGAGGGCAAGCAGTAGAAGCATGAGGTGGTTTGAAGTGGTCGCTGCTTTTGTTTTTAGTTTCATTGAACTACTAAGCAAAATGCTGGCAAATAAAGAGCTTCAACTGAACAGCAATTTCCAGAAGAAAAAAAAAAAAAAAAGACGTGTGAGTTTACTGGAGGTATTTTTAACTTTGAGCTCCACCTACACACACCTGCTAAAATTGTGGACAAGTTGGAAGACATGTGGTGACAGTCTCCGGGATGAAAGACCTAAAAGAAACTTAAAGGAAGCTAAAAGCCTCGGGGATCCTCTTGAGGGAATTGCAAAGTCTGAGAAAATGTTTCATCCAGATGCCTTTCCTCTGTTTTGAACATTCAAACAATCCGAAGAAAAATCAGTCTCTGATTTCCATTTCCAGGAGGAAATGTGTAGGCCTCAGATTAGACTGTCCCCAACAGAAAAGATCAGTAGGGCATACACATAAATAGTGAGGAGATTCAGGCCAAAACAGGTTAACAAATTTATTCTCACTCATTGGCAACCGATTTGTGGAAGCAGAGTTATGAATAGGACCTGGTTGTTCTAATTCCCAGCCCGGTGTCACCACAACACACACTTCCACACGCTTTGTCGTCAAAAGTGTTTGTCCATGATGGTCTTGCTACACAACTGAGAATTCATTCCAAAACACTGATACTTGGTTTCCAAGTCACCTGTGCTGGGAACCCTGAGCCACTTCTGATCACTGAGGAGGGATCATGCAAACTCTCATGTCTGCCTCCTTCCCAATCCCACAGATGCTGTTCTCCTTCAGGCCTGGGGTATTCGGAGCTCATTCCTGCAAAGGCTTTGCAACACTCCCTTTTCTATTGTCTTTTTCAGTTCTAGCAACAGTCAGTTCACTTACCATAGTTCGACTTAGGATTTTTTGGTTTGGGAGAGAAAAATGCACATTCAGGAGAATCATATTTTGAATTTTGAATTTCTATCTCTTCCAGGGACAGTGGTATGTGGTAGGGTATTCCTTGAGGTGCTGGCCAGCAGCAATGACCCTCAGCTTCTAGTTATCTCACTGTTATTAGGGTAGACAGTGGATATTCTATGGTGTGCTGTGTTACTAAATTGTGATGTTTGATACTTTGGGTATATTCAATGCATTTTTTTACCTGGGATATTTTTCAATTTACAGAGGTTTTATTGGGCTATCATCCCATTCCAGATCAAGGAGCCTCTGTACTACCAGCAAGTTATCTCCCTCTTGAGGGATTTGGATCACTCCCTGAACAACCTCTTTTGGATTCTCATTACTTACAGAATTCCAGCAAAAACTCTTGGCACAGTCACTGAGGGTCTGAACCTAACAAGATTCTCATCTCTCATATTTCTCTTTGCCAACTCTGTATACCTGGCCCTGGAGACTACTCAACTTTTCTGGAACAAAAAGCCATGGACAAATTTCAGTGACCCAGATCTTGATACACTCTTTCTGAAATATTATGTGTTTCCTTTCAAATTATCTCAATTTGAAACAACATGTATATAATCAAGTGTGAATGCATGAAACAATGGTTGAATTCAACACTTACTGGTTCCCTCTGTTTCCATTGTTTACTCCTCCATTTCCTCTAGATTGAAAACAGCAACCAGAGAATCCCTCCCTGCTGTCACAATCCTTCCTGGAGAAGAACACTCTACTGCTATGGCCCTCCTGCTGGACCCCTGCTGCTGTGATGTCCCACAAGCTAGTCGGTCAGGACATCAAATGTGACCTGTATACCACGTTTACCTATTGCAGCCTACACAGGCAGAGGAAAACAATCAGGGTCACCATAACAATGAAGTTGTGGTCCATGACTACGTGCCACCATTAGTCCTCTCTCTATCCAGTTATGGACCCAAATCAAGGAGAAGACCCTTGATCAACTGTGTGCCATGCCAAGAGAGGACAGGCCTCGCCAAGGTCTGAGGCCTAATGACCTGGCTGCAGGGTCTTGGGAAGAGAAATTTTCCAAAAGTAAGGTACTAATTTTCACATAGGGTCTCCTAAGGCAATAAGAGTTATGATAGAGAAAGAGGTCTCTTAAGGGAAGGATCCTCATGCAGAGGGGCCTCATGGAGATGAGACTGAATAGAGAAAATGTTCTCTGGAGGAAAAATCCTCCAGTAGATTCATTCTCATTTGGGACAAGTCCTCATGTGAAACGTTCCTATAAGGAGAGTGTCTTCATGGGATAAGTTTCTTCATGAATATAGGATCCTTCTAAAGAAAGGATCCTCAAAGGGAAAATCCTCTTGGGGACATGTCCTCATGGCAAAGCATCCTCATGTGGAGGACAGGCCTCCTGATTTTAGAACCCCTATAAGAAAAAAGTCCTTGTGGTGGAAGAGTTCTTGTCTGTGAATCATCCCTTTGAGAACTATTCCTCTCCCAGGACCCTTCCTCCATGAGGACTGTTCTCCATGACAACCTTTCTGAGCAGAATGGAGGATATGTGGATGAGGCTACTGGTTTCAATTCCTAGGAAGAAAATCTGAGGACTTAGTAACAGCAAATGCTCATTGAACACAAAATAATTACTAGGCACAGCCTGGCCCTCTTTGTAATAGAGTAGCTCATTTGATCATTGCAATAATCAGGAGATAGTTACTAATATCATGTCCATTTAACCCAAACAACAAGGCTAAGCAATTGTCTAAATCAAACAAATGGAAAGTGGTGAAACCAGAGTTGGAACCTGGAGCCCAGTTTCTGACTTACCACAGCAAAGATCTTACATTAAGCTGTTTTGGAAGGAAGTCTGAGGTTATAACCCTGAGGTCAGAACCCCATGGGTCATCAGACTGTATCACTCCTCCATTGTGTTAATTTTGAAATGCCTCCTGCCCAGAGGGGTAAATAATAAGACTCGAAACACAAAGGTTAGGGTATCTGTTTCAAAGCCAGCTGAAGAGGATGAGTTTCTCTCACAGTCAGGTTTTAGAAGAGAAGAACCCAAAAGATGCAGTGGGAATTGACTTTTATTAAAGAAAAACAAAACAAAACAAAGCAAAGGAGGTCCTTGGATGATTGGTGCAAGGAAAAAAATCAATCCAAAAAAAAATGATTTAGGTCTAAATAAAAGCAGTTTCCCAGAGCCCTGGCTCTCAGCAGCAGTTCCTCTCATGCAGAATTCCTATGTGGACCCAATCCTGAGATGCTGGGCCAAGGCCTCTGTAATGGTTAATTTGAATTGTTGACTTGATTGAATTAAGAGATGGCAATGATTAAAAGGCTTCTGAGTGTGTCCATGAGGGTGTGTATAGGAATAATTAGAATGTGGGATAGTGAACTGAAGTGGAGACCCTCCTAAGTGTGGGCAGCCTTGCCCAATAGGGTGTAATAAAAGTTGGAAGAACAAGGAAGCAGATGCAGATGCAAGCTCCACTCTTCTTGAACAGGTTGTTGATTGCTGATTTGATCGTCTGAGGATATCGGACTCAGGCTACTTCACTCTTCCAAAGTGGACTCTGCCAGTGATTCTCCAAATAGTTTCCACAAGCCTTGGTCTTGGACTAGGGTAGCACTATTGATCCTTCTTGTCCAGGCTTCTGCCTCTTGGACTTCTGGTTCTTCCAGCTCTCCAGCTGCAGACAGCCACTGTGGACTATCCAGCTTCTGGTCATGTAAGTCAATCTAATAAATCCCCTTTTTATAATCATACTTCCTGTTGATTTTCTCCCTCTAGAGAACCCTGTCTAATACAGTCTCTCTAAGGGAACACCCACCATTGGCAACTGGACACCAGCCCAAGAAACAAACCTCTGTCTTTTGATATGGACTGTGTTTCTGCCCAGGTCCTGCCTAAATTATAATCCCAGATACTGCAGAACAGCACAACTTTTTCTTTTCAAGTTCAACCAGTGTGTTTTCTGAGACTCCTCAACCAAGCAGGCCTTCCAGAGGTAAAGCGAAGAGAGTGTAGGCAGGGGATAAACAAATGCCAGATGATAATAAAGAGCTAACTAACTAAAGGAACATTCTCAGGACCACACTGACCATGGACCATCAATGAGTAAGTGAAGAACTCAGCCCCACATAAGGCAGAATGCAGATTAAATAAGGCTATGGTCCTGAATCAAAGACAAGGATGTCTTTGGCTTGAGCCTCACCCCACGTTGCTTCCCATAGAACTAGTTGACCCCATGTAAAGGTGATCCACAGAGGAAAAGAAACCAGCATCAGACCCACACATTTTTAAAAATAAGATGTGGTTAAAGGATACATAACTTCCAAGAGATTTCTTGTAAAACAAGTAGACTGCAGTTTGCGATGACCTATTGCGTTCTTGGAAAATGTAGAAGGGATTCTCACCACAAAAATGATAACTACATGAGGCAGTGCATTTATTAATGAAATATGTTCAATCATTCTACAATGTATGTAGGTATACTTCATATGGTACATGATAAAAATGTGTTATCTGTCAACTTCAAAATTTTTTCCAGATAAACAACTAAATTGAAAGTGCATTTACCAAAAGAACTGTGATTGGATACAAAAGCAATTATGAATTTCACAAATTAATTGTGGACAAAAGAACTCAGACACTAAAAGGAGTATATTGTGCCTGCTTCCATGTATAAGATAGGTAACACTGGAATATAAACAAGGTGAGTAAAATGCAACTTGGTGGCAAAAGACATAAAGAAAAGGATGAACTACATTTCTAGAATACACAGGACAGTGTTTCCCCTAGGGGAAAGTCATGACTAAGGGTCCTGAGACCTGGCAGTACTCTTTCTTCAACTGAGTAGTGATTACACAAGCTTTTACTTCTATAATACATAAATCTGTGTTTTTACATTTTATGCATGTTTATGGGTCATATTTCCTAATGTTTTCAAATAAAAGTACATTTATTCACAAAAACATCAAAGATTTTTTAAAATTTAGAAGATGATGAAAGACATGGAGGAAGAAAGGAAAACACAAGATTTCAAAGGATGCACAGGGACAGAAGAGCTCATGCAAGTGATTCTTTGGAGTCCCAGAGAATTACACAAAACTTTTTTTTAAAAAGGACCTCAGAAAGAGAACTAAAAGTTTGAATCTTCAAGAGATTACAGAAAGGGTAATAAAGTGAACTGAGAAAGCTCAGGAGGAAATACAACAAAGTCAGGCACAGAGGCATGCTATAATCTCAGAAATTCTGGAGGCTGAGGTGGAAGGATTACAAATTTGAGGCCAGTCTCAGCAACTTCAGTGAGGTCCTCAAGGACTTTGCAAAACACTGTCTCAAAAATAATAATAAAAGGATAGGGGATATGGCTCAGTGGTTAAGCACCCCTGGTTTCAATCCCTAGTAGGAAGGAAAGAAGGAAGGAAGGAAGGAAGGAAGGAAGGAAGGAAGGAAGGAAGGAAGGAAGGAAGGAAGGAAGGAAGGAAGTCAGAGAAGAGAAAAAAGAAAACCCTGCAGAGACTAAAGTCATATCAGAAGCAGAAAATGTATTGAATAGGTAGAAAAAAGTTCAAATAAAGCACTCAAAGAATAAGAAAAAGAACACAGATATTAAGAGGAATTTTAAGGGGATAAAATAAAAAGCAAAGAAGAATCTCTCTCTCCATGTATATTGTGTGTCCATATATAAGTGTATATATACACACACACACATATTCTGAGGAAGAAAGAAAGAGAAAGAACCAAAAAGTATATTAACAATAATAGAAGTTAACTTCCCTGAGATAAAGAAATACTCTGTCTTTCTGTGAAAGGAATTGACTACAGAATGTTCATCACCAAATTCTATCCTGATAAAGTTACTGATTATCAAGGATGAAAATGAAACAAATTAGAGATTCAGGCTTTCACTTCTGATAACAGCAGTCTAGGTAATTCAGGACAATTCTCCCAAGTGGGCACTCAAGAATTAAATGAGGGGACAAGAAAACCTAAACCAAACCTAAAAGAAACAAGGAGCAATTCAACAGTCTACTGAAGTTTAAGACAATGGAGTTCCCAAATGTGAACTTTAAAATTGTCATCCTTAATGTATCCTTAATATATTAAAGTAGATAAAACACTAAATTGAGAATTGGGAAGATAATTAGGAATTATAAAACAAAACTAATCAACATTTGTAATTGAAAAATCCAATTGGCTAAAATAAGAATATTATATGCAGATTTAAACACTAGTGAGAAAAGAAGTCGTGAACTGGAAACAGGTTCAAAAGAAAATATTAAAAGTGAAGCATGGAGAGAGAAAAAGATGATAAACTCAGAAAACAGATTTTAAAAAAAAGTACGGAAGGCTGACATAAGAAGGGCTCAAAAAAGAGAGGTTGCAGAGAGTTATACGGAAGAAAAACCTGAAGAGAGAGATTATTGCTGAGAATATTTCAAAACTGATCAAAAAATTTAAACTATAGTTTCAACAAATAATAAGCAGATTTATTTTTCTTAACTATCACACAGCTTCATTGAGTGTATGTCCCAACATGAAACAGTGATTTCCACTATTACGTGTAATGATAATGTACCACATTTAAAAATGAAAGCGTTAAGGACCTCAAGATAATATTGATGGAAGATAAATAAAAGAGGAAGTCTTTAAGAGTGTTCTGATCACTCACAGAGTCAGATGATTCCTCACCCAATGTTTGCTTCAGATACCAAGACCCATGATCACACACACATCAGGAGAGAATGAGAAGTCTTATTACTTATATAATTGAAGTTTCTGGGTAAAGAGGGGAAGCCACTGAGGCAGGTCTGAAAAGGCTTCAGATAGCAAGGAAAGGAGGTTGGCCTGGATTGTTCTTGTGTTAGGGAGTCGGCCAGGTGAGAGTTCCCTCAGGTGGGCTGGGACTCGTGTGTTTTGTATCTCCTATGGGTGCCAAAGGAGAATGCACCTGAACTTTCTTATCAACTTGTCCAAATCAGGGGCAGAACGGGAGGAAGAGGGAGTTCGACTTAAAAGCTGTGGTCAGTCCAACATCAAAAAATGGAGTCAGACTCTTCATGACAAAGAGTAACTAACTGGTAGGTGGCCGACTTCTCATAAGAAGACAGCAGACACACACAAAGAACTGAGGGACAGTGACATCTGATCAGAATTCAATACTCAGCCAAAAAACAGACCTTGAAAATGAAGGGGAAATTTTTTAAAAATTGAAGAAATTCATCAGTAGCAGAACATCAAAGGATGTTCTTCAGGCAGAAAGGAAATGATCCCCTTGGAGATGAAGGAAGGAAGAATAACAAAAAACTAAACACGTGTGTCAAGCACAATGCAAATTTTCTGTACAATAGTAATAATTGTGTTTGGTGCCGTTTCAAATGTAGAGATAAATAAGATACAAAACAACAGTTTAAATTGATAGGAGGTTAAGTGGAGCTAAAAATTGTAACATTGTTCAGGAAAAGCTTAACATTACACTTTGATAAGTCAAAAATATAAGCTGTAATATCTAGAGACATCAAAATGCATATATTAAAAAAGAAAGAATCAGATGGACATTGAGACAGTGATCAAACGTCTCTAAAGTAATATACAGCCGTGTGTGTGTGTGTGTGTGTGTGTGTGTGTGTGTGTGTGTGTGTGTGGTGAGAATTTGGGTGAGATTTTTATTGATCTAAGCTTTATCTCAAGCAATGTTTAACACCAGTAGATAAGAGTAGGATATCTTTAAAGTTCTAAGTAAAAGAAAATGTGACTCAGTAATTGCAGATCTACTCAAGTCATTTTTCAAAGATGAATGAAACTGAGAAATATTCTGAAAAATGCAAGGACTCAGGAAATCCCACACCCAGGAGCCCTTCATGAAAAATGTCATTAGAATACTAAAATATAGATAAAAAGCAATAAATCAAAATAAAGAAATGAAATGGAAATGTCAAAGTGAAAGAAATGTTGATGATCTGTTTAAAAATAGAAGAAAAATTGACAACCGTAGGAATTACAATTAAGAAATCTTTCAATATTATAAAATTCAACAACACCAAAATACTGAGACAACAAATAAAATTAGAAGTGTTGGGGTGA
This sequence comes from Sciurus carolinensis, assembly GCF_902686445.1. Lineage (NCBI taxonomy): Eukaryota > Metazoa > Chordata > Mammalia > Rodentia > Sciuridae > Sciurus > Sciurus carolinensis. The sequence goes on from NC_062229.1 coordinate 34,421,999, forward strand.
GATAAAGAAAAGCATGTGTGATAAATTTTTACTTTTTATAGCAAAGATTTCCAAATATACATTCCAAATCAAGTAATGGGGTTCAAATATTAATCCAAACTTTTTCATAATAAAAATTCTTCAAACTAATATATGTTATGTAAAAGAAATACCTACTCTAACCGGAGCCATTTCAAACACAACTTGCATTATATTTCTAGAGCAATTCTTCTGAAGCTCTATCTACATACATAGTTATCTGAATACATGCAATACCTGAAGTGATTTTAGTCAGATCTTTATTGATTGACCCTTGGTTTTGCTTTTATCTCTAAGAAGTGGAATTTGAAAGCATTTTCATCTTTTTGTGGTCTTTTCTCCCTTGCTTAAATGTTTTCTCATGAGCAAGCAGCATATTTTAAATAAGAAAGATTCTTTTATAAAAGAAAGACAAACATCAAAATGAAAGACATATGTGCAACATATGACAAATAATTGTCAATTTAAATATCAATGGGAGAAAAGCACCAGAGAATATGGACAAGGGACAAGAAGAGTCACTACGGAAAAGTTATACCACCTATCACTAAACAAATTAACAAAATTCTCAATTATCAAAGAACAAAAATTAAAAACAGAAGTTGCATAAATATTCATCATTTTGCTAAAAATGGAAACATTCTCTGTCTACCTTTGGGGAAGGTGGCAAATGTAAGTTGTCGTACAGGGCTGTGGCTCCTAGCACACTACTTATACCATCTAAAGGCCTATAATTTGCAGGAGACAAAGCATTTTGTGCAATTTTTTGACACAATACCTTTATTTTATTTATTTTTATGTGGTACTGAGGATCGAACCCAGTGCCTCACAGGTGTGAGGCCAGCACTCAACTACTGAGCTACAGCCCCAGTCCCTGCATTTTTAAACATAGTGATCTTTAGGCAAAAACAGGACACTCTAGAGGTATCATTTGGGACAATAAGCATTCATTCACAGGAACTTTTTTGAGGTTCCATTCTCTTCCAAAATGTTCTATCTTCTCTCTTTTATCTTCTTCTGTGAGTAAGTTTGTGCCTCTTTATGGTGGTTTTCAAAGTAATTTTATTACCTTTAATCAAGAAAAGCAACCGGCATTTTCATACACCACCCATGGGAGTATAAAATGGTATAATCACTTTGGAGAACTGTTTGGCAGTTGCTAATAAAGTTGAAATACAACCACGCTACAACCCAGAAATTTCACTCCCAGCTGTGTAGTCAAGAAAAATGAGTGCCTAACTTCATAAACCCTTGCATAAGAATATTCATAGCAGTTTTATTCGTAATAGACCAAAACATAACAACCCCAAATATCCACCAAGAGAAGAATGACTAAACCATGGTTTATCTATACAATGGAATACTATGCTACCCTATAAAGAAAGGAAGTATTGAAGCATACAACATGCATGACTCCCAAGACATCATTTGAGCAAAAGAAGTCAGATATGAAAAAGCATACACAATATGTTTTCATATATATGATGATCCTAGATACAGTTTATCTTTGGTGGCAAATATCACAATTGTGTTTATGTTTAGAAAGGGGACTCTTGACTGGAAAGGGGCATGAGGGAATTTTCAGAGGTAAGAGAAAAGTTGATCAGTATACCTTGATCTGGTGTTGGTTTCATGGATGTACTCAAAAGTAAAAACTCAGATCTGTAGACTTATGATTTCTGCATTTGATTAAAGTAAATTATACCTCAGTAAAGTATTGTTAGCTTAGAAGAAAGGTCATTTCCTCCAAGTAAAAGGAACTGCATACCAGCTGCTCCCTGAATCTATCTATCCCCCAGTCCTTGCACCTGCTCTCCCAACATTTAGTAGATTCCTTGTTGCCTCAAAGCCACCACAGCCCGAAGAGGCCCTGAAGAGCTGTGTGGATTCAGTCCAAAGAGAGAAAGGGGTGACTGACCTCATTTCATTACTGTGGATGGAGCTGTATCTCTGCTGTTCAGTAAAACAGCACAAATGTAAACGAGGTGTAAACTGCTTTCACATCTCATTTAGGGAACAGATGAGGCGTGAAATGCATTTCACAGGCACAAGTACTAGAGGGGTATGCTTCGCAGGGTGCAGTGTTCGACATTTGTTCCTCTTCCCTCAGGAATGCTGGGTCGTTTCTGAATAGGGCTACTGTAGGAGCAGGAGGAAAGTAGGGGGGTGAGTATAAGAGGAAGGAGGATCTGCTGTCATGTCCCGAAGATGCCCTTCTGCCTTCCTCTGCCTGACCAACTTCTACATATCTGTTAAACTGCAGCTCAACTCTCACCTTCCTGCTCACTGCTTGCTCTCACTGATTTGGTGGCTTGCTCTTCTGGTCACTCAGCACTTGACTCAGCACTCAAAGCTGTCACTCACTTCTCTCTGCCTTGTATACAATGGCAGGGAATGTGCATTATTCCTGTAATTCAGTGCCTGAATTCAGTAGTTGCTCAATTAACCTTCAAGGAATTAATGTGATCTGAGGCAGAGGAGATAGGGAGGGATATTAATGTCTCTAGTGATGACATTGTAGCAGCTAAGCCTTCTCCAAACACCCAAAAGAAACAAAGTTCCAAAGACTACTTAAAAAGCGTAGAAGATTTGTATCATTGTATATCTCCCAAAGACACATACATACATATCCTTCAGGGCAAGCTTACTTAAAAAGATTAATGTGGAAGTTGTGTTTTTTGATCACAGAAGCAGTGTTATATCCCCTTCTGTGAGAGGAACACTGATATCCCAGGTTGATAATTGTTAATGTCTCTATCGCCCATTCCAAAATATTTGTCTGGTTTCATAGGCCTTTGCTCAGTACCAAAGGCAGTTGTTTTTGAAGAACTTAGGCCTATTTTCCCAATGCTACTGCCTGATAATAGTTGTATATGTTTCTGTGTCAGCAGCAACTTGTACCTTGAGTTGACTCTCTTTACTTAAAGTAACCAAGACAAGGATGAGTCCAAGTTTAAACGCAGTGAAATTATCATACTAGAGAAATTCTACTTGGAAAATTCCAGTGAACTCAGGGAAACTGAGATGGTAACCCATTATGGAAGAAATACTTCACTAAGATTCAGAAGATCTAAAATCAAGCCTAGGTGCCTATAGATGTGGGCATGGAGAAGCAGCAACATTTACATATGAAATAGGCCTGGGTATCCAAATTAGACAGATCTCAAAAATAAAAGATTAAGTAAAAAACAAAAGATGCAGTTTGGAATTTATAGTACAATAGCATTTATAAGTGAAGAACCAATCATAATAAAGGAGAATGTGAGTGAGTATTAAGGATGAAGGAGACAAAATTGATTTATTGAATTAAAAAAAAGAGGGACCATATATGCAGTAATGATAAACTAGAAACCTTAAATTTGGGTTCAGCAAAAAGGAGAAAAAGACAGATGGTGAGACAAAGTTTTTCCCTTGCTTTTCTCATATGCAAGTCAAGAATCCTCAGAATTTCAGCAGCTTTAAATGTGGCCACATTTTGACTGGGTCATCCACTGTAAGTGGTCAGAGGCTTGCCCCCCACCCCAGTTTAAATAATATGCTGCACATTGTAAGTGGTAGATTGTCACAGATTTTGCTCAGTATTGACAACCAAGGCATCTTTTATTGGTAATGCAATGTTAATTGGGACCATGCTAACATTTAATTAATTTTAAGTACAATAGATCATTTGTCAACAAAGGGGGGTAAAAATATTAATTGAAACATATGTGAATAGTTATTTGTTGGGTGTAGGAAACATCCCACAATTAAAGTTAATCACAGTGTGATTAATTGATTTTAATTGATTCAAGATGGGTTCCTGTGGCATAACATAAGTCTGTCAATAAAACTTACAATTAAGCCTCATTATGAAAAGCCAAGTTATTAAGGCAAGCACAGAGGGGTGGAGCAGCAGCAAGCTGCTTTCCTCATAATGCAAAGGAAACAAGGCCAGCAGCCCAGGGAGGTCAGCTAGGGCACAGAGGTTGGGTATTCTGGGAAGGTAAAAGAGATGTTCAGGCAAATGTGGGAGGGCACTTGGGTTCAGGAAATGGAAATCCATTTATCAAGACTTTAAGGATGAGATGGGTGAATAGGAAGCTGAGTGTAGATGTGAATAGGAAGACCAGTGGGACCAAGTATAGAGATGAGCAAGGCTCAGCTACCCCGTGGATGTATAGATGCATAGAACCAAGGTATTCCAGGGGCTCAGAAATGCACTGGAATGGGCAGGACCTGCAAGTCCCGTGAGACAGGAGTAGAATTTCCCTACAAAGGGAGGTTAGAACCTTTGCTAGTTAATATCAGCAAGGCTCTCAAAACCTCCTGGGAGCTGGATCTCAGCCCTGACAATTATCTTAAGTGGAGATGACCACAGGCCACTCTAGGAAATCTTATCAGAGATTCTCAGTTCTGCATGTGGTTCTGATTTATTCAACTATTTTGTGCTTAGAAAATCAAAGTGACGGTCACTTGTTTTTCACTATACGTTTGGCCTCTAAGGACCTCCTTGATAAGTTCCCATCAACTTCTATGATCTCCTCTTCCTACTCCATGAGGGAAGCTTGAAACTTACCAACAAAGCACTTTTTTATAAGTGTTGAATGTGGTTGTAAAAACTTTTTGTTTAAGTTTGGATTCCACCCAAAATAAAATGGTGGTATGACAAATACATCTGGTCTTCATCCTCAGTTCCTGGCACATGATTTTAAAAACCCTTGGGACTTCCTTAGTCATAGTAGTGTATTGGTTATGCCAAAGAGGTAATGTATGTCAGGGTCCTCTATAAAACTTCAGGAAGGGGGCTGGTCACCAGAAAGTTTAGCTATATGATTAGAGAGTTGGAACTTTGGGTAGCCAGGAGCAGCAGCACATGCTTATAATCCCAGGGGATCAGGAGCCTGAGGCAGGAGAATCACGAGTTCAAAGCCAACCTCAGCAACAGTGAGGCACCAAGCCATTCCGTGAGACCCTGTCTAAATAAAACACAAGTTAGGACTAGGGATGTGGCTCAGAGGTTGAGGGCCCCTGAGGTCAATCCCTAGTACTCCCATCCCCCAAAAAAGAGTTGAAACATTGGGTCCATCCAATATCCAGGGGAAAGAGGGGGAGCTAAAGATTGAGTTCACAATAATGTAAAGAGAGAGCCTATTGAATGGGAGAAAATCTTCACCACATGCATCTCAGCTATAGCAGTAATCTCCAGGTTATATAAGGAACCAAGAAAACTCAGTACCAAAAAAAATAAATAAATAAATAACCCAATCAATAAATAGGCCAAGGAACTGAACAGACACTTCTCAGAAGAAGATATGCAATTGTCCAACAAATACATGAAGACATGTTCAACTTCTCTAGCAAATAGAGAAAAGCAAATCAAATCAACTCTAAGATTGCATCTCATTCCAGTCAGAATGGCAATTATCAAGAATACAAGTAACAAGAAATGTTGACAAGGATGTGGGGGAAAAGGTACACTCATACATTGCTCATGGGAATGCAAATTGGTTCAACCACTCTGGAAAGCAGGATGGAGATTCCTCAGATAACTTGGAATGGAACCACCATTTGACCCAGCTATTCCACTCCTTGGTTGATACCCAAAAGACTTAAAATCAGCATACTATAGTGACACAGCCACATTAATGCTTATAGCACCTCAATTCACAATAGCCAAACTATGGAACCAATCTAGATGCCCTTCAACAGATGAATGGATAAAGAAAATGTGACATATATATATACAATGGAATATTACTCAACCTTAAAGAAGAATGAAATGATGGCATTTGCAGGTAAATAGATGGAATTGGAGAATATCCTGCTAAGCAAAATAAACCAATCCCAAAACCAAAGGCTGAATGTTTTCTCTGATATGCAGACATTGATCCATAATGGGGGGCGGGGGTGGCTAGAGAAGAATGGAGGAACTTTGGACTGGGCAGAGGGGACTGAAGGGAGGGGAGGGGATATGGGTGTAGGAAGGACAGTAGAACGGATTGGACATTATTACTCTGTGGGCATCTATGACTACACAACCGGTGCAATTCACATAATGTACAACCAGAAGAATGAGAAGTTATACTCCATTTATGTATGATGTGTCAAAAGGCATCCTACCATCATGTATAACAAATTAGAACAAATAATAAAAAAGATTGAGTTCAATCACATGACCAATGACTTAATCTATCATGACTATGAAATGAAGCTCAATAGAAATTGAACACAGAGACTCAGTGGAGCTTCCTAGTAGGTGAGCACACTGATTTTCTGGAAGAGTAATGCACCCAGATTCCACAGGAAGAGGGCATAGACACTCAGGGTGCCCCTCCCATCTTCCTCAGACCTTGTCCTGGGATTATGTTCCATTTAACCATCTCCGGGTTGTGTCCTTTAAAATGAAACCATAATCATAAATACAATACCTGCAGTAAGTTCTATCTAATTAGCAACCCTGAGAGGGTCATGAAACACCCCAGATTTACAGCCAGCATGTCAGTAACACAGATGGCTCCTGAGACTTGCAGGTGGCATCCGAAGTGGAGGCAATCTAGTGAAGGACTTTGCCTTTAACTTGCTGGGTCTGTGTTAATGTCAAGTAGCAAGTGTCAGAACAGAATTGAATTAGAGGGCTCTCAACTGGAGTCAGAGAAGTGGTGTCAGAACACAAAAGCTTGAGTCAAGAACTTGGAAACAGTTCCTATTAAACTGTCCTTCAAGGCAATGGGAAAAGTGAGACAAAGAAAGGAGAAAAACCAACATAGGGTACACTAGTCACTGGTTATCTCAGGGATTCAGTTCTTTGGGGGATGAGTTAAGGAAACATGAAGGGCACACCTCCAAAGAGAGGGAGGCCAGGGGGCTCCTCCATCGAGTCTCTTCCCCACTGGTTAAGAGTTGCTCTAAGGAGGTACATTCTTAATCCCTCTACCACTCTCATCGTACATGAGCAAAGCTAGCTGGTTTTCTTGGCTTCAGAGACTTCCTGAAGTAGCATTGCAGTAAGTCAGGAAGCTACATGCTTCATTTGGGATGCTGGAAACATAAAAGAATCAAGGAGTTTGAGAGAAGGTGCCTCAGTACATGTATTTGCTCAGTACAGTATTTGTGACTGTCATGAATATCAATGTCCTCTATAAAGTAACCTCAGCTGATTTTTTTTGTACTAGAATCATAAATCATTTTTTAGGCACCAATGATTAGAATGCCTTTCTCTCCTTCTCAGTCCTACCCACAATTACTACAAAGGAAACAACCCTAAGGAGGACTTGAAAATAGGCCACGTGGTCCTCACACCCTGTGACAGTGACCCTCTTGTAAGAACTGATCAATTTAAGAATGGTATCAGTGCACAAGATGCTAATCTCTGGGACAGCTGGTGGCCCATGGAGGTAACGAGGAGGAGAGTCAAGCTTTCAGTGTCATAGCTGAAGAAGAAACAAAGGGAGGGAAAATGAGTCCTCATACTGGTACTGTGCTATAAGGATGCGACAAGATGGTCTGAGGCAAGAGTTACCTTGAATATGGAAAATATCTAATTTCCCAAATTATATTCACAGAAACCCATGCTATGGCTGTGATCCTGTAAAAGGCTTGGGTCCTTCACTCACCACTTCATAAAGGACCATACAGAAGATAGCCTCAATGAGTGTTCCGTTCCTAGTCATCACAAGAACTCTATTCAATAGCCTGCTTCCAGGGGAACCCGTCTCATAGACAGCCAGGCTAAAACCTGCCATGTCCTCCAGAACCTGCATTGTCTACTTTGAAAGCTATTCTTCTCCATCCACCATCATCTTGTTTGGCGATTTTCCCAACTAACAGCATCCCAGAGATATCTTTGAACCAGGGTTTATATGGAGAAACCACAGCTAAAAAAGACTCCACTCAAATAAGCCTAAGTTAAAATGCATGAGGGCTTGCCAAGAACAAAGTAAGAAGGATTGAGCAGACATAACATTTTGGTCAGTTCTGAAATATTTCTTGAAGTACATACATTAGAGCTTACATCTAAAATAAAACCCCTTTCCTGAGACAAGTCACCTCTCAATCTGCCTTCTGTGACGAATGCAATATTGCTTGTTTATAAAAGGATCAATATTAGTAATATGGAGAAATTGAATCATAAATTCTAACTTTGCTTTTCTCTGCAAAATGGCTTAATTCTTTACATGTCCTTCTGATGTTTGCTATATTGTAGGACAACATCCTCACAACTTTTGGACTAATTGCCATAGACCCAAGGATATGATTATTATGACTGCCTTATCCTGAGTCCCTTGCCCAACCCTTTGGCTGAAGATATGGCATATGGAGAGTGGAGTAGATAGTGTCCAAGTTCAACACAATAACATCTATACATATATGCCATATTCTCTACTTATTTATTTCATAAATAGGTGCTATGCTAGGTACTGAATTGAGGTGAGCAAAACCAGTACTTTCCTCAGTGTCACAGAACTTTCAGGACAGCATGTCTAGTTAGCTGTGGGAACAAGCTATCTAATCACTCAACTCCAGTCACCACATCTGCAAAATAAAAATAATGATATTTACCTTGCATTGTTGTTGCAGGGGAAGTTAACTTGGTCTTCAGTGCCCAGCTTTAGACATTCAATCTGTGGTGCTGTGCCCAGGGGTGGCAACTGTGATCTCCCTGTTACCCCAATTCTGCAGTGAGATTTAGGAATATTTTCTAACTGCACAGCTTTTCGAATCCTATTCCTCAGCTTTGCGAGAGATTTTGTGCACAAACTAATATCCCTTAATAAATTGTCCTTCTGTTCAAACCAGTTTTGATTATGTGCTACTAAAAACCTTAACTGATAAAGAAACTCCTTAATAAATGGTAACTATAGTTACTAATCCCTCAGCTTCTCGTCCCTTTATTAAGAAAAGTACATCTGAGAGTCAGGCAAAGTAGGAGCCTAAATAAGCAACCCTAAGAATTAAATCTCTTCCCAACTCTGGCCATGGCAGAAATTGAAGGCAGCTCCCAAGTCTGATGGTTAGGCAGGGCAGAGTCCCCTGTCATTTTCCAGATATCAGAAGAAATAAGGAGGCAGCTCTGCCTTCCACATATAGAGGTAAAAATAATGATTTCTCTAAAGGGGCTTTCATGCACTGCACTGATTAAAAGTAATAAGATGCTGTTGCCTCAACTCCAGATTTAATTTTAGACACTTAAATGCATTATGGACTTTCAATTGAGTTCTGTATATTCAGTGGAGCGGGAAGGTAGGAAGCTTAGATTTTCCTTGTCATTTGGGAGACATTAAAGGGAACCATGTTCACATCCCTGACCTTTAGAAGATGGATGCAGGACATGATTGTCTCATTGACCCACAACCTTGACCTTTGTGGACACGTGTGGTTTCCATGACCTTGGTGAGTTGTAAGTGGTTCACATGTGAGTAAAAGTATCAGGGCTTCGTTAAACAGGGCCTGGGATGGCGTGACTCTCAGACAGCCCCTGAAGGGCAGCTGGGCTGCTACTCAGAGGTCTAGGTAAATCACTCTCTGAGCATCTACCTGTCATCCCAGAAGCACACCTGGTTGACAAAATAATTACTTTGAAATTTGTCTGCCCTCATTTCTCCTGCCCCATGCCCACCCAGCCTGTCATTCATATTTACCCCAGACTCTGACACTTAGCATCCTCTGATACTTTGTTACACTTCCTCAGCCTTGGTTTCCACACCTTTAAAATTGGAATGGTTTTATCTAATGCATTGTACTTAGGACCTTGAGAGTCCTAAGTCCAAGTATTAAATAATGTAAAATAGTTAGCCATAAACTCACACTAAAAATCAGTAACTGCAACTAATTATATTATTACCCTTACTGTCACCTAACCAGAAAGCAGGGCAGAAAGATCTGAGTGTCACATATAACTCTTTGAGGACATTGTCCTCATGGCTCTGCCTAACCTCTTGGACTCCAACTCAAAAAGAGATGAGAGAGGTACAGAAACAATAACTGTGTTCCCATAGGTCACGACCCCAGACAGACTTCACTGAGAGGTGGAGAAAACCCTGACCTTGAACCCAGTCCCAGAAAATGGTACCATTCATGATTCTCCCCACGAAGAGTGTCCTCATCAGCATGCTGAGCTGCAACCATCCTCTGAATTCTCATATTGACCCAACCTCCAGAATGCCAGCCAACAGACTCGGGGAGTTGAGGTGAGAGCATGAAGACTCCTCCATACATTCCTGAGTTGAAAGCTCATTTGATGATTAGTAGGACGCTTGATTAAATTATAGACAGACTTCTTCCTGACTCTGGATCCAAACTTCCTTTTCTCAGAGTGTTTACTTTAGATAAGTTGGAATTATAAATTCTTTCACTGCCCCTTTGCAATGAAAACCTCCCAACTATTTGCTTGCCAGTTATAATCCAGAAATGTCTTTCTCAAGGACCTGGGATTCATCCCTTTATATTCAATCACCAAGAAAGCTAAGGTCCCTATTTTCTAATCTCTACAGGAAGCTAGGCACCTAGTTTTCAAGAGCAACAACAAGTAACACAACTGATCTAATCCCAGTGACCCACCTGACTGTTCTCCAGTCCTTTCCCACTAGCTCACCCCAGTGCCTTTTGATACAACAGAGTCAAGGTCAATATTTCTCCCCTGATAGAATAGCCTTGGGTCAAGTCTTCCTTGCCTGTTTAACTTTTATCTTGTGCCATTTTTCCTTGTCAAGGGTGGTTAATGGAGCCATTTAGAAGTTGTTATAATTTTCTAAGAGAACAAAAAGAATCAAAGACAATAGAGCTAGAAAGCATGGTCTGGACATGGGAAAAGGGAATTTTACTAGTTGATTTTCTGTTGCTGTGACAAAATACCTGAAATAATCTGCTTCAAAGGAAGGCAGACTTATTTTGGCACATAGTTTCAGAAGTCTCAGTTCATGGCCATTGGTTCTGTCACTTTGGGGCCTGGGGTGAGACAGAACATCACAGGAGGAAAGACATAGTAGAACAAAGTTGCTCATATCATGGCAGTTAGGAAACAAAAAGAGAGTGAGAGGAGGGGCAAAGGTCTAAATACACCCTTTAAGGGAACCCACCCAATAATCTAACTTTCTTCCAGTAGTCTCCACCTCCCAATAGCACCAGAGGCTGGTGACCTTTAACACATGAACATTTGGAAAACATTTAAGATCCAAACCATAATAGGAATAAAAGAAAATTTAGAAGTGAGAGCAACTTTCTATTATTCTTAGCATCTGGTCAATAGTACTGCTACCCTATACCTGTCATAGAGGTCAGGAAAGGAAACTGGAGTGACTAGAATGGAAAGACAAAATAAGAAACTCAGTTTTTAATGTGTTGTGTTGAAAATTCCTCTGGAAAAGATAGATGTCCAGTACACGGGATTGGAGAAAAGGCAGGGACCAGGGTACAATGTTATATATGTTTTCTTCAGGCTAAAATGTATTTGTCATTTCAAAAGTAATACATACATAGAGTAGAAAGTTTGGACACAGATAATTATGGAGTTAAAAAAAAAAAAAAAAAAAAAAAAAAAAACACTACCCAGAATCTCTACAATAATGGCAGTGACTTTCCATTTAGAGGTTGTGCCAAAGTTGTTCACAGGCAGGAGAGGAAGACGTAATAAAAGAGATCATTGTAACTAATGCAATAATGGCTGTGAGAGAGTACTAAGCAGAGGCTGTGGGAAAATGAGTGAGGGGGGCAACAACTCTGGAAGGAAGGAAATGAGGGAAAATCTCACCAAATAGGTGCCATTTGAGCTGGAGTTTAAAGAATGAGTTTGACAACTGTAAAGAGTTGGATGAAGACAAGCCATCACCAGGGAGAAGACATTTGCTCTAGTGAGTCCAGCAAAGAACTCATATCCACATTTAAAGAACTCTTACAAAGACAAGAAAGAAAGAAAGAAAGAAAGAAAGAAAGAAAGAAAGAAAGAAAGAAAGAAAGAAAGAAAGAAAGAAAGAAAGAAAGTAAGAAAGAAAGAAAGCACATAACCTAATTTTAAAGACAAAATGCTTAACAAGTACTCCACCAAAAGGGACATGTAAATGACCTATAACCATATTAAAAAGGTGCTCAACTTTATTGGTTACTAAAGAAATGCAAATTAAATCCAAAATCCTCTATCAACACACACCCACCAGAATGACTAAAATTAAAATACCAAGTGTGGGTAGGGCTGTGGAGCAACTAGAACTCGTGAACTTTTTACGTAGGAGTATAAATTGGTAAAGCAACTTTAGAAACAGCTCAGTAGTATCTACTGAAGTTGAATATATGCCAATCTATGAAACAGCAATTCCACTCCCAGTATCAAGCCAACAGAAAGGGGCTGTACCTTTACCAAAATGCTGTTCAAGGAATGTTAATCGTAGCAAAATTTGTAATAAACTTGTAATTTAAAAACAAGTGCCCATCAGAAGGAAAATGGATAAAATGTGATAAGCTTCTTTAGAATGAGAGAGAACAATCAAAATGAACAGACTACAAACACATGTTAACAACAGAAAAGAATTTCACAAACACTATTGAAAAAAAGTAGCCAGATACAAAATAGTATATGTGAAGGGATTTCATGTAAATGGAACTTTGCACAAGCAAAGTTTGAAAACGGAGAAAGTTGCTCTATGGTGTTAGTCCCCCTGATGGAAGGCAATTACTGAAAAGGGCACTAGGAGATTTGGGGTATTGATCAAGTTCTGTTTCTTGATCTGGGTACTGGTCACTCCCTTTTGGCACTCTGTGAAAACTCAAACTGAAAATTAAGACTGTGCAGTGCTATGCTGCTATAACATTTGTTCTTGTTTTGTGAAACCAGAGATTGAACACGGCCTTTGTGCTTGCTAGGAAAGTGCTCTACCACTGAGCTACATCCTTAGCCCTGACACTTCTACAACATTTACATTAAGCAAACAGAAGTACAGGAGGGCTCATTTTGCCCAAGATTGCAAGTTGCCTGGGAGAGGAGCCGTATTAGGAACTGCACATTGTGATTCATGACTGACTGCACAGTCTGCTCTTAAAAGCCAAAGACTGGAAAGAAAGGTATAGGGAGGAGCAGAATTCCTCAAAGAGGAACAAAGAACAGGAAACCAATGAGAATAAATACAAAAGGGGAAAAAAATGGAAGCAGTTGAAACAAAGACTGCAGATACTTGCAAAACCTGCAGACTAGAAACTGATGGAGCTGTAGGATAATGACTTGGAGACTGTTAACATTCTTATTTTCCAACTTTTATATAAAAGACAATGCAAGAGAGAATACTTAGCGTGTATAACCCCACAGAGTCTAATTGTTCTCACTGCTTTGGCTCAGGTGGCATTGGGACTGCATTCTGAAGGCAAGGAGAATTCTTAGACTGAAATCAAAAAAATCCTTCCTCTTACCTTCATCTGTCTCATTTTTGAAAGATGCCACATCCACCCTCACGTCTCCATCCCTCTGTCTCCCTGCCTCTCTGTTAGATGCAGATGCCTTGACAGAAAGGTCTGAAGGGCCCTGGGTTCCATGACCAATACCTTCACCCTGTTGGTTTTGATGGAATTTGAGTGGCATCCAGCATTGTCCATCACTGTCAGGTCTGAATGGTACTGAGTAATCAACATAGCATGTGCAAATCCAGCAGCTCAGATGTCAGCCAGGCCTCTGCAAATTTGCCTATTTCAGATTCCCAGAAAGGTGATAGTTCTTCTCCTTGCAATTTAAAACACTTGAGATCAGAAGCCAGGATAGGGGAGGAATGCTTGTGTTTCCAAACTCATGTGGCTTTGCAGTAGCTGGAGGCATGATGAGAAATGTACCTCACTTCTACAGAGTAAGTGTGAAGTGTGGTGCCACTCTGCAGAAGTACCTTTAAAAAAAAAAAAGCTTCCTTTCAGAATGTGGACATTTTCTGCAGGAAGACCAATCTGTTGGCCTACAGCAGAGAGTCCAACTTCTGTATCAAGAGAACTTGAGTCCAGTGGTTCTCAAACTATGGACTCCTGACAAGCTGCACCCATATGAAACTGGTTAGAAACTCAAATTCCTGGGCTCCAACCTGGAACTACAAGAATCAGAAATTCGCTGGGCATGGTGGCACACACCTCTAGTCCCAGAGACTTGGGAGGCTGAGGCAGGAGGATCACAAGTTCAAAACCAATCTCAGCAACTTAGTGAGGCCCTAAGCAACTTAGTGAGAACTGCCTTAAAAGTGGCTGGGGATGTTGCTCAGTGGTTCAATTTCCAGTTTAAAAAAAAAAAAAATCAGAATCGGGGTGGGGTTCCGCATTCTGCTTTAACAAACCTCAGATGATTCTGATGAAAGTTCAAATAATTCTACTGGAAGTCTAAGAAGAAGACATTTAGACAACACTTACTTGCTTCTTTTCTAATTAGCTAGATCTTCTGAGGAATGGGGTATGTATGCTTTAACTACCTAAAGACTGAGGAAAGGAATGAGATTAGATGATCTCTTGTGAGACCTCCCTTCCCCTTCCATATCTATGGTTGTAGGGTTTCAAAATACTCTAGTTGTTTTAATAGAGTACTGCTACCAGGAGTTCCTTTGTTATTCAATCCGAGTGCTGATTATTCAGCCCCACAATGCTGGAGCAAGAGTGGGACAGAGTGATGGAAATTCTAGGACACTGTGGTATCCAAGAGCCAGGTGAGCCTGGCAGCCTCCACACAGAACCCCTAGTACTTTTGAACTTAGTATGTGCTGCAGATCAGTCATGGCACATGGATAGAGAAAGCCTCCCCATTTTGCAGTTGTGAAGCCAAAGGGGAAAAAAAAAAAAATCAAGCTTCCAGAATTCTCTGCTTCTGTTATTATAATTGCTTCCACCTACCTGTCCCACAGACCTGAAGCACTAAAACCAGCCCATTTAAGATAAATCTGCCACCATCTGCTCTAAAGATATCTGGGCTCCTGAGTTTGTCCCAGGCTAAAAATTGCACCCATCCAAGGTTTAAGAGCTCATGTTAAGAGAAATTGAACATTATCTCAGGATCATGCTTTCTCACCATACTTAAATTTCCAAAGGCATTTACAAAAATTAAATATCACTGGGAAGCCAAGTCCTTTATTTATGAAGCCAGAAGTAGACATTGATCCTGTGATATTATTTTTCTTATTGCTCGTCAGTGTACTTTTTACATCATCATTAGGTCAGATGAGTACAAGTGGCACAGGAATAGAATGTTTATTGACCTGCAGTTTCTTAGTGCTATAAACAAAAAGTGTGTGCTTTTGTCTTAAGGTCTTTAGAAACCTAGTTAGACACATGAGAGCATACTAAAGCTCTTAGTTAATTGGCATTTTGAATTTTTTCTTTGTGGATTTTGTTTTAATGTGACACTATGGTTAGGATTTTGTTAACACTTACAGAATCTAGTTAGTCATCTTGAGGTTAGATTACACTTCACTTAGTCACCTAGCACAGGAGAGGCAAATGGACTCTTTAGGTTCCTCTGTAAATTAGGCAAAGGAGGACAATGACTATCCATAAGAAAAACAGAGTTGGCTAAGAGCAATCAGAGGAGCTTGGAATAGACCAGGGAAAGGGAGACCATCATATACTCCACAATTGCAGCTTGTCCAGTTGATGGCCCTGACCCAGTAGGATGTGAACTTGGGAAGTCAAAGGACAGTTGCAAAGAGCAGGGGTGCAGGGGGCTTAGGAGATGGGTGCCAAGCCTGAGTAGACAGTGTGAGAAGAGGCAGTGGGTTTAGTCCCAATCACTTAGGCAGTACCTAAAAGGCCCTGGGACCTTCTCCTTCCCCTGTCCTACACACACATGAAGTTTAAGCTGCTCAGAATTAAAGTCTAGAGAAAAAAGTATCTAGCAGATACTTTAGACAGGGTAAGGGAACAAGAAATATCAGCTGACTTATTAAAAAAAAAGAGTGTGGTCTCCACAGCTTTGCACTCCCCTGATGTGTCCCTTCCCTGTCAAGTTCAGTCCCTCCTCCTGCATTCTGGATTTCTTCCCTGGTGTCTTTCAGGGTATCAGTTCCATCTCTCTCCCAGCTAGTCAACACTTTTAATCACCTCATCCCAAAAATATTTGAGCAGATTCAAGTTTTCCCCACCTTAAAAATATCCCCTCCACCCCACATTTCCTGCAGCTACAGCCCTCTCTCCTCCTCCTCACACCCAAAGTTTTCCAGAAAATTATCCATCCTTGCAGTCTCCATATGCTCCCCTCCCACTCACTCCTCAATTCAGTCCACTGTCTTCCCCTGTCACAGGGTTTATAAAGGCACTGTCATCATCAGGAGACCTCTCTGCTGCGGTCCCAGAACATGTTCAGCCCTCCTCTTACTTGAATCCTCAGCAGTGCTGAGGACCACTCCCTTCATCTGGGCTCTCAAGTCTCCTGGTTTTCCTCCTTCCTCCAGGGCTGCACCTCCAATCCCTTTGCAGGCTCCTCCTCCCCACCCAACATGCCAGCATTCTTACAGCCTCCAGAAGTCATTCTCAAGGGCTCTCTCTCCCTCATCCTCCTCATTCAAAATGTCAACACATCTTGTTGATTTGGGCCCACTGGCATTTATTTATTCTGTCCACTTCTGTCTTTCTTCTTCTTGCCCATGAAGAGCCTCTTCCCGCAGTCTTTTCCAGAACACAGAGAGAAATTTGCCCCAAATCACACAATCATACTAATTAAAAGTGACTAGAAAGTAGGGTCCCTGGTGCTGTGGTGTTTCCTCATCACCCTAAGAGACTCATACTTGATCCAGAAAAAGTTAAAAACTAGTGAGGATCATGTCATTTATTACCAAATGTCACTGAGGAAAAATAGGGGCATGTGAGGTCCCTTTAAGCATCTTTCTTTGAGTCAGCAGAATTAGAAAAACAGAGACAAGATTCCACATGTATCCGCAGAAGAACTTCCTGAGGACCATTCTCCGGGGAACTTAAAAAAAAAAAAAAAAAAAAAAAAAAAAAAAGAGCTTCTAACTCTCTCCATGACAACTGAGGAAGGAAGGAGGCGAGCAAGACTGGAACTTCAAAGGCTTGGCTGCGACTGTCAGCAAGAGGTGAGAACTGCCGACCGAGGAGACAGCAACACTCCCCAAAATAATCAATCCATAAGGACTGTCATGTGGAACTCAGAGCAGGCTTGCTCTGAGAGGCTCCAGGAGACAAAATAAGACTCAAGAGAAGTTACTGATAGACAGATTTCAGCTGGATATGAAAAAGAGCTGTCAGAACTGTCCAAGGTGCTAAGAGCAGGGACTGGGCCAGGAGGGACATTTACATCTACTCTGAATACCACTTTTCCTGTGGGGTTGTCAAAGAGACACTGGCACCAGAGTGAGAGAAATAATGCAAGATCTGGTTTTCACACCCTGTCTCGTGGCTAAAATAGTACCATGTGACTTGGCCTTGACAACACTAAGAGACGGATGGACAAGTATTAGTCTCTACACACAGAAGCGGGAATTTAGGTTCACAAAAGTTAGGTGACTTGGATCACACAACACACTACAATGGGGAATCCAAGAGTTCATGCATCCATCAACACGATTTTATGAAACACTATTACTATTGCACATTCTGCGATAGGCATGCTAGATAGAACTTGCAGAGGGAATCCCTGGCCACCAAGGAAGCTATGAATGAAAAAGGAGATGTTCATGCAGACCCATCAACATACAGAGAGATGAAATGGAAGCAGTAAGTCCGGATGCTTATTGAACACAGAGGAAGGATACCTAACAAGCCCAAGAGGAAAAAAGTGGTCAAAGTTGAAAAATAAGAGGGTTAGGTTTCTATTGATTCCCACACAGATCTCCTCTACCAGGACACTGTGCCCATTGTCCAACTGCAGCCTGTGCTGACTGCTGTGGTGCACACCTGCTCCCACTCACCTAGAAGGAAGTACCCCTCACCTACAGAACATCTCATCCCCAAGGGTTGACTCATGTGGCAGTACAGTGACTCAAAACGGGCCAATCCCTACAATGCAGTTCACACTCCAGAGCTCCCTGAGGGAGCAATTGAGGTCATTTCTCCCTTAGCTCTTACCACTGCCCTTTCCTCCCCTTTTGCTGAGACTCCCTTAACAAATCAGATGAATGCCTGTCTTCATCTCTGTTTCTAGGAAACACAGCCTGGGTCAAGGGGGAAGGCTATTCTTTTATTTCCCTGATTTTTTTTTTTTACTGGTGCATTACAATTATACATATTAATAGCATTCATTGCTACATACATGTTTGTACATGCACACAATATAACAATATAATTTGGTTCATTTTATTGAACAGTACCTTCCCTTTTGCTCCACTCCTCCTTCCCCCTGGTCCCTTTCCTCTGTTCTACTGGTCTCCCTTCTATTTTCATGAGATGCCCAAAGAGGGAAGGATGTTCTAGGCAGAAAAAAAAAAAAAAAAAAAAAAAAAAACAGTGTGTGCCAAGGCTTGGATGTGAGAAAGCACAATGCAATAAACACACAACAGCAGTAGGATGGAGAAGAGGGGTAAACAACAAAGGACGTAGCCTATGTGTGTGTGGTATAAACCCAGGAACTCAGGCTCGGTTCACAGTCCTACCCCGTCATATGTTACAGCCGGTCTCTGCATACCCATCTGATTCTCTACACGTCTGCTTCAGATATGATATTTCAGATGACATCTATGCTGTGAAGTGGGTTCATAAAGGAAGGAGTTACAAACAAATTCTTTGATTTATTCACTGGCATTTCACAAAACAGGAACAAAGATGAGCCCCCTGGAATTTCCTGATTCTCAGACCACACAGCCTCTGTGGAACTCACCACAGACACCATTCGAGGAAGAGCAAATTATCTCGGTCGGCTATTTTTTGTCCTCCCTCCCTCTCCCCACCCCCTTTTCATTGGCTCCATCTGCTTTTCCTGCTTCCCTTTCTGGCCTCTATTCATAAGGTCTTGCCCCTGGGTCTCTGTTAGTACTCAGTTTTAATTCTAAAACTTTCCAAAGCTGGTGAAGCTCTTTAATCACAAAGTTGGGCTGCCAAGGAAAGAATGCTAATTGGAAACTTTTCTTTCTAGAGGTCCTGGGGAGTTTAAATATGGAGATTTTTCTTTTGTCTATCATGCCTTTAGCACACTATAGGCTCAGGAGGGGCAGAAAATAAAACAGTACCAAATATGAGAAATTAATCCCAGAAATACAAATTCCTAAGCAAAGACATTTGGACTACAAATACTAAGTATAATGGCCCAATTGGAAATGGGAAATCTGGTTATGTTTTCTTAGGAGGAACAGGGGTGGGGAAAATGTAGAGAAAAAGATCCCAAGTGGCTAAATCAATTTCAAGTCACATCTCAAGCAAGACCAGCCTCTCTGTCACCTCTACTCGGGTTCAGTGTGTTATCTTATATTCAGAGTGACATGGTAACCCTGTAAGTACCAAGCCCTGTGCTAGTCTCTCAAACTACAAACAAGAATAAGGCATGGTCCTTGTCCTCAGAACCTAGGAGGAAAACAGATATATAAACATGTATTCACAGTAGTTACCTGAGGAAAGAGAAGACATGTTATTCCCAAAGGGAGTGGAGGTTGGAACAGGGCAGACTTCCCTTTCATGGACTATGCAGAAGCCTGTTTCCTTCCCAGACAGGATGCCCACGTAAAACCAGAATAGCAACCACACATCTAGATTCCACATCCTTCCCTGTTTCTCTGGTTATACCAACAGAACAAATCTGACTGACTTAGGCCAAAAATAATCTATTTGAAGACTCTGTGATCATTCACTGAATCCAAAAAAAAAAAAAGATAGCAAAAGGACTGAACTTGAACAAAGTTGGAACCAGAGCATCTCTAATGATGGAGATGACAGGCATCAATACCAACTGGTCAGAGTACCACTGCAGAATCAATGGCTTCAACAGATTTTTTTTTCCTATTCTTACATTACTCTGGGAAAAAATAGCAACTGATTGGATGAGTTAAGGGTATAAGACCAACTAGTGTGCCTTCTCTACTCCACAGGATGAGGAGAGTGACTTTACAAAAGAAAGTAAGATGCTCTTGCCATAGAAATGGAGGTTGTATGCCCCCTCAGGATCCAATATGAGCTATACAGGTTACATGGGCCTGCCTGGGATTTTTACCCAAGAACTACACTGGGAGATTGGCCACCAAAGGCAATCTGTCGATCTACTACACCAAGAAGTTCTGACTTACAAAATAGAAGCCTGCCCTCTTGCTGGATACAATGACTCAGAAGATCCTGCAGGTAGCTCAGGAATCAGCACCTTAATGAGCAATGAAGTGGCTCTACAGTGGAAAGCGGGCAAAGCCTGTCTCCTTTCCAGGTCGGCCGTAAGTGCTGCATAGCACAACCACGAGGGGTAGGTTAAAGTGCTTGGTCAGAACAAAAGATTATTTCTTTGCCATATTTTTGAATTGCCTATGTTTAAATCCATTATAACTATATTCTAAGATTTGAGAGAAACAGAGCTGATTTCTTCCCTATATTTTCCTAATCCTGGATATCACCTAATCTTGGAATTAACAAGCATGGGGATACAGCTATGTCTCCACTGCTACCTGTGAAGATCCTTAGGAGCTGCCCATGAGGATTCCAAGACATAACCAGCAACACTTGGATGTCCCTGGTTTCAAGGAAGACCCAGGAGTATCCCCTTTTGAGTTTTGGTATTAGTGCTGCATCATGCCAATGGGTATGATACCGCCGTTTACCAGTGACGAGTTCTGCTCCTTCTAATGTTGAAGATTGAACACTAGAGAAGCACGCCAAGGCAAGCATAATAAGCAGGTTTCATTTAAAGGTAATAATACAGACTTCTCCCGGCAGGAAGAAGGGGGCCATGGCTGATGTTCTAAAGTCCCAAGAAGTGAGCGCACCCTACATCTTTTATAGGTTAAAGTCTCTTTTGTTCTCCAGTTCTCTCCCCACTTATCTCTCCTTCCTGCCTAAGTGACTAGGCCTGGTTTTGCATTAACTGAGAAACCATGGGCAGGGGGAGGGCCAGGGTGACTCAGGCAGGTAAGGGCCCAGGGGGCATTAATTAGCAGCTTCTTGCTTGCAGTCCTTGATAAAGGCAGGTAAATTTGGTCATCAATGGGCTCCGGAGATCCTTGATATTCCATTCTTCCAGGGGCAGTCTCCAACTTCCAGAGGCAGATGGCTTCATGGCTTCATTTCCTCGAATTGACCCGATTCCCTATTTCTACACTAACTACCTATCCTTAATTCTGACTTCAGGTACAAAGAGTGATCTTGCACCCATACCTAGTGGACTCCCTGCTCATGTCCCACACCTAGAACAGTGACTGCTCATATTAGATTTGTTGTGCATTGTTAAAAGAAGAGGGAGCTGAAGGAAGGGAGGGAAGTAAGGAGGAAGGACACTTCTTGGTCATCCTTCAAAATTCCACCTTTTAGTACTTTTTTTTTTTTTAAGATCTACTTTTTAGTACCATTTCACCAAGACCCAGGAAAAGCAGACCAAAGGAACAAATCTGTCTGTAGCAGTCCCCTCCTTTAGAGGCAATATTTTAACCCATGTCAGAGAGGCTCTATCACCCTTTATTAATACAAATAAGCTTCTACGCCCCAAACTTTTTTTTTTTTTTAAATGACCTGGTTCCTAAGAAGAATTCCAAAACTAATCGGTGTTAGAGTATTTATCATTCATTATTGCATGGAGAGGGGGTTCATGGTTAAGGGAGAAAAAAAAATCTTCTGTTTCTCCCTTCTGATTTAAGCCACAATGTAAATTGTGGGGGTACAATTTAAAGGTACCAATTTTCAATGGTTTCCAACTGATCTTTGCAGGATTGCAAATAAAAGAGGCTGTATCCTCAGGAGTGCTATTAGTGTTAAGGTCTCTCAGCTCTTATTGTTAAAGAACATTCATTACCAGGCTCTCATATAAAATCCTGAGAAGGAAGCAAATATGAGTCTGCAATGTTCTCTGTAGTTCTTATGCAATTGCCTCTTGGGGCTAATTAGAGCTGCTTTTGTAATTCACCAGCTATAAATTCCTTCCAGTGCTCACTAGCACTGGGAGATTGGCCACCACAAGTCAGAGTTTTGTGCTGATACTGCAGGTCCACCCAGTGACCCAAAGTTGGTGGCAATCCTTCTGATGCCTGTGTTGAGGTTGGTAGCTCTTGGACATCTGCAGCAGCTTTCCAATTTGCTAATTGTTTTCCTGTTCTCAGTTGATCAAGTTAAAAGATAACTTTTCATACTGTGTAAGGCAGCACCTGCTTCTTCTCAGCTAATTTATTTTAAATTCATTTAGTACAGACTCCTTACCCCACAATATCTACAGAGTTACAAAATGCATTTCCTCGTCTACCCTCTTGAATTTGATCAAGGAATGAAAATGGTCATAAAGCTTTACAGTAATACTTTGAAAGTACAGACAGGGAGAACCAAGCCAAGAAAATTCCAAAACTGGAAAACAAATATTTCAAAAGATTCTTTCTAAGGAAAAAAAAAATGACAGGGCAGGTACTTATACAAAAACTGTACCAATAACAAGGTAGAATGTACTGTTGTCATTGAACTTCTATCGTATATCTAACTCTTTGCATATGTTTCTCCTTTTCATGTAATTCCCTTAACAACCCAATGGGGAGAAGTATCTATTAATCTAATTTTACAAAACAAAACAAAAAATAAATAAAGACAAAAAAAATGAAAAAGAAGAAAAGAAAAAAGAAACTACGGCTTAGGGTAGTTAAATAACTTGCCCAAGATGATGCAGCTGATAAGATTTGAACCTAGGGCAGGTCAATTTCAAAGCCAGAGACTTGTCCACATTATCTATGTTTTGAAATTCCTTTGCTTTGACCTACCAAGCAGCTAAACCAGGAGGTGATTTAGGGTGTTAAAAAAAAGGGATTCTTTGCTCTCCAAAAGGATTCGCAGTGGGGTTCCTTGAAATAGCAAACTCCCCTATTGTGCTGAAAATATAATTCAAGCTACAAAATTTCTAGTCACAAGAAACATTTCTGTACCACATCTGCTGTGTAAGGCAGAACAGGGTTCTAACATAGCCACTTTCTTTCTTTCATGGAAACACCAAAGATACAGGGCCTGTGAGGTCAATTATGATGAGATAATGTGAATCTAGTGACTGGCGAAATGTGTGGATCACAGTAAACATTCCAAAAATGCTACCTGCCATTACAATAATTTTTTCAGACAACTCCAAATGCAGACTGTGATAGATTACAAAAATGACCATAAATTCTTTCCCTTCCATCAAGAAATGAAATCTACTTCTTTACCCTTGGAATCTCAATTGATCATGCATTCTGCTTTGCCACTTGGACATTAGCAAATTTGATGTAATCAGAGGCTTGAAAAGTACTTGAGTGTTCTGGCATTCCCACCTTCTAAGCTTGGAGTCCTGAGGCCGCCATTCTAGATCATTCAGCAGATCTTCTAACTGATGGCAGAAGCCTAAGAGAGCCAGTCACGATAGGCTGGTCCAGCCCAAGCCAGAACTAGGTAATGTACACAATTGTGAACTAAATAAAAATGGGGGTTGTTTTGTGCCACAAAGTTAAAGGATTGTATTTTACATAATCAAAATTAACCAACATGAAGTCCTGATGCATTTTCTATCTGTGCATACCCGAGTCTTACAAACAGGCAAGAAAATCATAGAATGACATGAACTACTGGCAAAGAGGGAGAACGAGGCATCCCAAGTGTGAACTGAGCTGCTGGAAACTTAAGGGACTCAGAAAAT
Source organism: Sciurus carolinensis (assembly GCF_902686445.1). Classification (NCBI taxonomy): domain Eukaryota; kingdom Metazoa; phylum Chordata; class Mammalia; order Rodentia; family Sciuridae; genus Sciurus; species Sciurus carolinensis. The sequence continues at coordinate 34,445,715 of NC_062229.1, forward strand.
CACATTTGTGGTTAGCATTCAGCTCTTCTCTCTCCCAGTTCACTGATCTTTCCACTATACCAATCTCTTTCTCTGAATTTTTGAGCCTAACTGGACCAATTCCATGTTCCCATTGTAGTCTCCAGCCCTGGGGGAAGCAAGTCAATTGGAGTTTTAAGTTAATAATAAAGGAAGAATTTTTTCAGTGTGCTTCTTCATTTCTCCTTCTCCCTTAGATCTCTTCTGCAGGTTACTCAAGTCAGCTAGCAAACTAGGGAGGGAAAGTGGATGAAAGGACAGACAGAAGCTACAGTAATGCTATATGACTACAGGGTGTTTTTCACCTTCAAAGCACATTGACCATAAATTACAGGATACACTTTCACAGCTCATATTTCTATATGATGTCTACTTTTGAGGTCCCTAGCAGAAGGGAATATGTTAGTTAAAAAAAAATTGCAATAAAGAAAGATGTATCCCCACTCAGTGTGGAAGAGAAGGAAGTAGGACACTCAGGAGCTGTTGGTTTTGCTGGTCACCAGTTAAACACTTCATATTCCTTGCTGTAAAGAGCTGAGAAGGTCCTCTGACAAAAGGTGAGAAGGTCCTCTCCCTCAGTCATAAAAGCATACATAGCACCCCCCAAACCAATCAGGTTTGCAGGTTCAACACCCAACTTCAGAAACTATTGTTCGGGGAGAAGGGAGAGGAGTACACACCATTCCAAGCTAATCAAATATTTAAACACCTCTATATTGTCCAGTAAACAGTAAAACTGACATAAATAGTACATAATGAACCATAATTAATGATGTGAACTCCAGCACCATGTGGTTTATCTCAGTAACCACACATCGCAATGTCAAGATACTCTTCTACTTTGGGCACAGAATCTTCTAGAGTCCACTGTTATTATTTGTTTTTTGGTTTTTTTTTTTTTCGCTTTTTTCTTATTTTATTTTTATTTTTGTTTGACATATAATGCACACTTATGGGTTACAATGTGTTGTTTCTATACAGGCATACACTATGCAATGATCAAACCAAGGTAATCCGTAGACTCATCACTTAAACATTTATCATTTCTTTGTGGTGAGAATATTCAAACTTCTCTGTTCTAACTATTTTAAAATAAGTATATTACTATTATTATTATCATCATCATCATTATGCATTGACTATAGTCATCCTTCTGTGCAATAGCACATGAGAACATATCCTCCTTGCTAACTATAACTATCTGTTGAATAATCTCACCATATCTTCTCTCCCTTCTACTCCGTCCCAGCCTCTGATAACCACTATTTTATACTAAGCTTCTATGAGATTGACTTGAAAATTCCACATATGAGTGAGATGATGTGGTATTTGTTTTTATGCTTTTTTCACTTGATCTAATATCCTCCAGGCTCATCCATGTTGACACAAATGACAAAATTCCATTCTGTTTATGTCTGTGTAGTATTCTGTTTTGTATACATACCACATTTTCTTTATCCATTCATAAGCTGATGAACACAAAGTTTAATCCCATATCTTAGCTACTGTGAATTCAGCAATCTTATTTCATTTCCTTTGGATATATACCCAGTAGTGGTATTGCTGGATTGTATGGTAGGTCCGTTTTTAATTGCTTAAGGAACTCCCATACTGTTTTCCATGGTAGCTATACTAATTTACATTCTCACTAACAGTTTATGAGAGTTTCCCTTTCTCCTTATACTTACCAGTATTTATTATTTCCTGTCCTTCTACTAATAGCCATTCTAACTACAGTGAGGTGATATCTCATTTGAATTTGGTTTGACTTTCCCTAACAATTAGTGATATTGAACATGTTTTCATAGATCTTTTGGCCATTTACATATTTTCTTGAGAAATTCAGGTCCTTAGCCTACTTGTTAATTAAATTATTTGGTGTTGTTTGGTATTATTACTATTTTTTTTTTTTTTTTTTTGGTAAGCTGGGAATTTGCCACCTTCCTCAAAAGCCTTTGAATGAGAGAGGACAGCCAGTCAGACACATGAAGAGGATCTTTTTGTTGCCACCTGATCCAGCCAGGTTCAGAGAGTGGCTAAAAGATGGTCAGTGATCCTGCCGTAGAAGTGTGTACAGAACTCTCAGGTGAGCTTAGGAGCTTTCTCTGTTTGAGAAGCCATCCCCAAATTGGGAGGTGGCCATGACTGACATTGTGACTAGTCTGGATAGGGAACCATGCCAAGGACATCCCAGAACGTGGCCATGTGAGCTCCTTCTGCCTGATCTAGTGACCTCTGGGAAGGTTCTTGGGTACCCCCCACCTCACCAAGCCATACACCAGCTCACACTGAGCCCTCCCCATCAGTCAAGAGCCACTGCTTTCTCTCTTTTGCTCATGTCTCTTGTCTCTCCCACTCTGCCTCTGTTCCATGGCACAAAAAAACCATCCGTGTTTACTCCTTGTTGACAGTCCCACCCTCCTATGACTGGCCCAGCCAGGACACACAGCCACTTGAGTTCCCTCCAGAGAAAAGTAAACCAAAATTCAAGGTCCTGGCTCCCGTAATCAGGAGAATCCAGTTTGACCCTCACTCACTGTGCCCTCTACCCTCGCTTCCTCTTCTGCCTGTGGTTATCTTTTCGGATCCTGTCCCTGAAGCAACACTCGGCATGGAACCAGAACCTCGGTGGTACCAATATCACTACCCATGGACGAAGAGAAGAGTGGGGGCCTGAAGACCATTAGAAAGCCCAATGCTAAGACGGGCAGAGGCACAAACCCACTCGGCTTCTGACAAGAATCGCTGTCTCCAGAAGACAGGGTGCATATGATCAAAGCACAATAAATGTATGGATGGAAAGGCCATAGTGAAGTCTGTTAATTTGTACAATTAATGTATGTTAATAAATTAATTTTTAAAAAACCAAACACTTCCCCATCTCCTAGTGATAATCATTATTCTAGGAAAGGTATTGGGAATGTTTGATACAGTTGTCAAATCATGGTTCTCACAGTGCCCTTTAGTTACTGAGGGCCACATCAACCAACAGTCAACCTACAAATTAGAGAAAACCAACAAACAACGAGGAAATTACATTGATGTGGCAAAGAATCTGTGACACCATATGGCACTTTGAATGAAGTTTTTAGATTACATAAACTTTATATATAGTGTCTATATACTAGATGTAATAACATGAACATAATAAAACAATATATACTATTGTACATAGAATAATGTAAGCATGCATATATAGCATATATACATATAATTTAGTATATATAGTTCAGTTGTAGAAGTAAAAAGTATTTTTTTGTTTTTATATTACATGCCACTTTTTAAATATAGGTATAGTTAATTATCTCATCAATGAGATAATAAGAGATTATGATCTTGTGCCCCCACAACTATGAAACTTTAGTATTATGGTGACAAATTCCTCAAATAGCCATTTCACTTCAAATAATCAGTCTAAGCCTATCATGAGAATTCTACTCTTTACCAACTAGTAGTCAAGGAATGGGGTTGTCATTTGATTCTAGACCATGAGAAATCATATATGTCTCCTGGGTATGCAGGAGACCTGCATGTGAGGAGAAAACCAACAGACTGTCCTCCCTCTGGTGCCTAGATGACTTGAGCTCCTAAGGCCATAAAGCCACCAGCCTGAGGACAAAACCAACATGTCGAGGAAGGCATAAACTAGTTCTGAGGAAGCCAAAGCTGTTACGAATGTGTCATAATCTGTATCTGTGGGAAACACGGTTTCCTTCTTCCTTGATTGCTTATGTCAGGATTTACTACTCTCAGGCCAAATTACCTAATCTGATGGAGGATCCCATTCCAAGACTCCATGGAGGCCCAGGTCCTCCTAGAGCCTTGCATTCACTCTTTCTCTCTTTCTGTACTTTAAACCTTCTTTTCCTTCCCACCTGGTTGCCATTTCTGTTGATTATGGCCTCCAACATGGATGGACAGTTCTTAAGTATTCTTCTCCCTGTTGCTGACTGAAGGAGGGAGAGATACCATATTGCAACACAACGGAGGAGGGAAGAGGTCATTATCCTGATGTAATTTGAATGTGGAATGTCCAAGGCACCATCAGGTAACATCGGGCTGTGGGTAGTAACTACTCCCCTGCTAGCCCTTCTCCTCTATTTGATTATGCTAAACATAAGATCTGTCTACTTCTGGGGCTGGGATCGCCTTTTAAAAAGACTTCTTCTACTTCCTTAGCTCTGGATAGGAGCAAGATAATGGTGAGGATGGGGAAAGGGGGCAGCATTCAATCACCTAAAAACATGACAGAATATCTACCTCCTCATGGCAGTTTCATGACTAAATCAACCTAACCTCAAGAAGAAAACTAACACAATTTTTCAATCAGAAACTATCAAGAGAGTTAAAGACACTTAACATTATCTGTTATCATGTTCTGTCTGGCATCAATGTTTCCTGAGTCCTGCATTCTAGTAAGAGATTCTTGCTCTCCTCAACTTCTCTGGAGACTTAGAAAGAACAGACCCTAAAGCAATGTGTTCAGGGGGCAACTGGAAACTTTTAATAGCATGTACAAAAGATCTTGTGCTCCCTGTAGGAGCTAAAAGTACCACTTGAATTTTAACAACTTTGGGAATTTGTTGATGCTGATATAACTATAGCTGTCACTATTGAAGCTGAGACAATCCAAGATAATGGGTATGTAAAGGAAATTAACATAGGAGCTCCTCGTTTTCTCCCAGGGGGACTTTGTGAATTGGGATAACCAATCTGAGAATTTCAATGAGGGATTAGAAAGTTGGAATCATGGCGCGGGCCAAGATGGCGGACTAGAGGGCGGCTGCATTTCGCGCTGCTCCAGGACGCAGGATTCAGAAGAGGAGATAGTGAGAGACTTGGGACCAACTCAAAGCTGCCGGGTGAGTCTCTCCTGTTGGGGAGGCGTCCCGGATGGGGCGGTAGCCCCAGAACGCAGGGAATTTGTGAAGTGGAGTTGCTCGGCGAGACGCCCCTCCCCCCACTGGAGCGGTAAACACGGACAACTGGGATCATCGTAGAGGAGGCGGCTCAGCACAGCGCTTGGACTCGAGCAGCCGCTGGGGCTCCGGGCGGCTGCCTGGGGAGGAGCTGTGTGGTGAGCTGTTTGGACCCAGAGTGACCGCTTCCGAACACCGGGGGGTTGCCCGGAGGAGGAGGAGAGGCCCGGCGGGTCGCTTGGGTCTAGGAGTGACTGCATCAGAGCCACGGGCGGTTGCCAGAGGAGGAGCTGCGTGGTGAGCTGTTTGAACTCAGAGTGGGCGCTCCTGAGCGCCGGGGGACTGCCCGGAGGAAGAGGAGGAGCACGGCGGGACGCTTGGTCTGGGAATGACTGCATCAGAACCACAGGCGGTTGCCAGAGGAGGAGTTGCGTGGTGAACTGTTTGAACTGAGAGTGGGCGCTCCTGAGTGCCGGGAGGTTGCCCGGAGGAAGAGGAGGAGCGTGGCTTGTTGTTTGACCTGGGAGTGGCTGCATCAGAGCTGTGGGCGGTTGCCGAAGGAGGAGCTGCGTGACGAGCTGTTTGAACTCGGAGCAGCTGCTCCAGAACACTGGTGGCCTGCCTGGAGGAGGAGAGCGGTGGGACGCTTAGTCTGTGAGTGACTGCATCAGAACCACAGGCGGTTGCCAGAGGAGGAGGCGAGTGGTGAGTTGATTGGACTAAAAGCAACCGCTCCGGAACACCGGTGGCCTGCCTGGAGAAGGAGCGTGGTGAGTCACCTGGTCTCGGAGCCACCGCTCCTGAACACCCGGGCGGCTACCCCAAGGAGGAGGAGGAGGAACAGGGCGGGTCACTTGGACTTGGAGTGACTGCCTAGGGCTACGGGTGGTTGGTGGGAGGAGGAGACCCAAAGTGAGTTGTTTGGATTCCTAGTGTCTGCGTCGGAAACCGGGCGGCTGTCCGGAGGAGGAGGTGTGTGGCGGGTCTCTGTGTCTCCAAGCTATTGTACGGGGCTCCAGGTGGTGGCTCAGGGGAGGGGCTGCATAGCCAGGCGATTGGTGCAGAGCAGGGTCCCAGGAGCTAGGTGGCTTCTTGCTGGAAGAGCCGCACAGAGACACGCCTAGGGGCGGAGCGAAGTTTCCAGGGCGGCAGGCAGACTCTCTGGGAGAGGCAGCCTAAGGAGACTCGCCCGCGAAGGGTGAGGCTCCCAGGCCCAGGACGTAGGTCCGGGCCCCTGGGATCGTTGCAGAAGAAGACAGCCCAGCCCAGGGGGTAGTTGTAGATTGAGGGGAACTTCTAGGAGGGCAACTGACTAGCGAGACGTCCCCACCGAGTGAGTCTTCCCGGCCAGGGGAGGTTTTCCCACAGGGACAGTAAAGTCAGAGACATAGGCACAAACAGGCCTTGCCTCAGCCCGCAGCCTACTTCCCCGTTGGATGACCATTGGTCAACAAGTGGAGACACCTCTGCCCACTAGCAGGGAATATACGCCACCTGAGGGTCACCACCCTAGAGAGGCAGCTTCTTCGTGGAGCTCTGCATTATCAACCTCCTCCAAGACTTCAGGCTACTGAAGGATAAGAGGGGATATACTAACAATCTTCAGGGACATTATAAGTTGATAGAGGAAATCTGCAATATCTTAATGACCCACTGATCCCTGAACAATATGAGAAAACAAGGGAAGAAAATGCCCCAAACAAATCTAGATGTTACATCAATAAAATCCAACGACAGCATGGCAGAAGACATGACAGAAAGGGAGTTCAGAATGTACATAATTAAAATGATTAGGGAAGCAAACGATGAGATGAAAGAGCAAATGCAGGCATTGAATGATCGCACCAATCGACAGTTAACAGAGCAAATTCAGGAAGCAAAAGATCATTTCAATAAAGAATTAGAGATATTGAAAAAAAACCAAACAGAAATCCTTGAAATGAAGGAAACAATAAACCAAATTAAGAACTCCATAGAAAGCACAACCAATAGGATAGAACAGCTGGAAGACAGAACTTCAGATATTGAAGACAAAATATTTAACCTCGAAAACAAAGTTGAACAAACAGAGAAGATGGTGAGAAATCATGAACAGAATCTCCAAGAACTATGGGATATCATGAAAAGGCCAAATTTGAGAATTATTGGGATTGAGGAAGGCTTAGAGAAACAAACCAAAGGAATGAACAATCTATTTGAAGAAATAATATCAGAAAATTTCCCAAATCTGAAGAATGAAATGGAAAATCAAGTCCAAGAGGCTTATAGGACTCCAAATACACAAAATTACAACAGACCCACACCAAGGCACATTATAATGAAAATACCTAACATACAAAATAAAGACAGAATTTTAAAGGCTGTGAGAGAAAAGAACCAAATTACATTCAGGGGGAAGCCAATACGGATATCAGCAGATTTTTCAATCCAGACCCTAAAAGCTAGAAGGGCCTGGAACAACATTTTTCAAGCTCTGAAAGAAAATGGATGCCAACCAAGAATCTTATACCCAGCAAAACTTACCTTCAAATTTGACGATGAAATAAGATCATTCCATGATAAACAAAAGCTAAAAGAATTTACAAAAAGAAAGCCAGCATTACAGAACATTCTCAGCAAAATATTCCATGAGGAAGAGATAAAAAACAAAGAAGCAAATCAGCAAAGGGAGGAATTATCCTAAAGGAACTGTCAAATAAAGGAGGAACCAAGATGTGTCAAAAATTTTAAATATGAACCAAATGACTGGGAATACAAATCATATCTCAATAATAACCCTGAATGTTAATGGCCTGAATTCATCAATCAAAAGACATAGACTGGCAGATTGGATTAAAAAGAAAGATCCAACAATATGTTGCCTGCAAGAGACTCACCTCATAGAAAGAGATACCCATAGACTAAAGGTGAAAGGATGGGGAAAAACATACCATGCACATGGACTCAGCAAAAAAGCTGGAGTATCCATCCTCATTTCAGATAAAGTGGACTTCAAGCCAATGTTAGTTAGAAGGGATAAAGAAGGACATTTCATACTGCTTAAGGGAAGCATAAATCAGCAAGATATAACAATCATAAACATCTATGCCCCAAACAGTGGCTCATCCATATATGTTAAACAAATCCTTCTCAATTTTAGAAACCAAATAGACCATAACACAATAATACTAGGTGATTTTAACACGCCTCTTTCACCACTGGACAGATCTTCCAAACAAAAATTGAACAAAGAAACCATAGATCTCAATAACACAATCAATAATTTAGACTTAACAGACATTTATAGAATATACCATCCAACCAAGAGTGAATACACTTTCTTCTCAGCAGCACATGGATCCTTCTCTAAAATAGACCATATATTATGCCACAAAGCTAATGTCAGCAAATACAAGAAGATAGAGACACTACCTTGTATTCTATCAGATCATAATGGATTGAAGTTAGAAATAAATGAAAGAGTAAAAAACAGAAACTACTCCAACACCTGGAGATTAAACAATATGCTACTATATGATGAATGGATAACAGAAGATATTAGGAAGGAAATTAAAAAATTCTTAGAGGTAAACGAGAACAAAGAAACAACATATCAAAATCTCTGGGACACTATGAAAGCGGTACTTAGAGGAAGATTTATTTCATGGAGCGCATTTAATAAAAGAAGTAAAACTCAAAAAATAAATGACCTAACACTACAGCTCAAAGCCCTAGAAAAAGAAGAACAGACCAACCCCAAAAGTAGTAGAAGACAGGAAATAGTTAAACTCAGAGCTGAAATCAACGAAATTGAAACGAAAGAAACAATACAAAAAATTGACAAAATAAATAGTTGGTTCTTCGAAAAAATAAACAAAATTGATAAACCTTTAGCCACACTAACAAAGAGAAGACGAGAGAAAACCCAAATCACTAAAATTCGGAATGAACAAGGAAATATCACAACAGACACGACCGAAATACAAAACATAATTAGAAGCTATTTTGAAAATCTATACTCCAACAAAATAGAAAATTTCGAAGACATCAACAGGTTTCTAGAGACATATGAATTGCCTAAACTGAACGAGGAGGACATACACAATTTAAATAGACCAATTTCAAGTAATGAAATAGAAGAAGTCATCAAAAGCCTTCCAACAAAGAAAAGTCCAGGACCAGATGGGTTCTCAGCCGAGTTCTACAAAACTTTTAAAGAAGAACTCATTCCAATACTTCTCAAAGTATTCCAGAAAATAGAAGAGGAGGGAACTCTCCCAAACTCATTCTATGAAGCCAATATTACCCTGATTCCTAAACCAGACAGAGACACATCGAGGAAAGAAAATTTCAGACCAATATCCTTAATGAACATCGACGCAAAAATTCTCAACAAAATTTTAGCAAATCGCATACAAAAACATATTAAAAAGATAGTGCACCATGATCAAGTGGGTTTCATCCCAGGGATGCAAGGTTGGTTCAACATCAGGAAATCAATAAATGTCATTCACCATATCAATAGACTTAAAGTCAAGAATCACATGATTATTTCGATAGATGCAGAAAAAGCATTTGATAAAATACAGCACCCCTTCATGCTCAAAACACTAGAAAAAATAGGGATAGTGGGAACATTCCTTAACATTGTAAAGGCCATCTATGCTAAACCCATGGCTAATATCATTCTTAATGGTGAAAAACTGAAAGCATTCCCTCTAAAAACTGGAACAAGGCAGGGATGCCCTCTTTCACCACTTCTATTCAATATCGTCCTTGAAACTCTAGCCAGAGCAATTAGACAGACCAAAGAAATTAAAGGGATACGAATAGGAAAAGAAGAACTCAAACTATCCCTATTTGCTGATGATATGATTGTATACTTAGAGGAACCAGGAAATTCCTCCAGAAAACTTTTAGATCTCATAAGTGAATTCAGTAAAGTAGTGGGATATAAGATCAATGCACATAAATCGAAGGCATTTTTATATATAAGCGATGAATCTTCAGAAAGAGAAATTAGGAAAACTACCCCATTCACAATAGCTTCGAAAAAAATAAAGTATTTGGGAATCAATCTCACAAAAGAGGTGAAAGACCTCTACAATGAGAACTACAGAACACTAAAGAAAGAAATTCAAGAAAACCTTAGAAGATGGAAAGATCTCCCATGTTCTTGGATAGGAAGAATTAATATTGTCAAAATGGCCATACTACCAAAAGTGCTATACAGATTCAATGCAATTCCAATTAAAATCCCAATGATGTACCTTACAGAAATAGAGCAAGCAATTATGAAATTCATCTGGAAGAATAAAAAACCCAGAATAGCTAAAGCAATCCTTGGCAGAAAGAGTGAAGCAGGGGGTATTGCAATACCAGATCTTCAACTCTACTACAAAGCAATAGTAACAAAAACGGCATGGTATTGGTACCAAAATAGAAAGGTGGATCAATGGTACAGAATAGAGGACACGGACACTAACCCAAATAAATACAATTTTCTCATACTAGATAAAGGGGCCAAAAATATGCAATGGAGAAAAGATAGCCTCTTCAACAAATGGTGCTGGGAGAATTGGAAATCCATATGCAACAGAATGAAACTAAACCCATATCTCTCACCATGCACAAAACTAAACTCAAAATGGATTAAGGATCTCGGAATCAGACCAGAGACCTTGCATCTTATAGAAGAAAAAGTAGGTCCAGAGCTTCAACATGTCGGCTTAGGACCAGACTTCCTCAACAGGACTCCCATAGCACAAGAAATAAAAGCAAGAATTAATAACTGGGATAGATTCAAACTAAAAGCTTTCTCTCAGCAAAGGAAACTATCAGCAATGCAAAGAAAGAGCCTACAGAGTGGGAGAAAATCTTTGCCAATCATACTTCAGATAGAGCGCTAATCTCCAGAATCTATAAAGAACTCAAAAAACTCTACACCAAGAATGTAAATAATCCAATTGACAAATGGGCTAAGGAAATGAATAGACACTTCACAGAAGAAGATGTACAAGCAATCAACAAACATATGGAAAAATGTTCAACATCTCTGGTAATAAGAGAAATGCAAATCAAAACCACCCTAAGATTCCATCTCACCCCAATTAGAATGGCAATTATCAAGAATACAAGCAACAACAGGTGTTGGCGAGGATGTGGGGAGAAAGGTACACTCTTACATTGCTGGTGGGGCTGCAAATTAGTGCAGCCACTCTGGAAAGCAGTGTGGAGATTCCTTAGAAAACTTGGAATGGAACCACCATTTGACCCAGCTATCCCACTCCTTGGCCTATACCCAAAGGACTTAAAATCAGCATATTACAGAGATACAGCCACATCAATGTTCATAGCTGCTCAGTTCACAATAGCCAGATTGTGGAACCAACCTAGATGTCCTTCAATTGATGAATGGATAAAGAAAATGTGGTATATATATACAATGGAATATTACTCAGCCATAAAGAATGATAAAATTATGGCATTTGCAGGCAAATGGATGAAACTGGAGAATATCATGCTAAGTGAGATAAGCCAATCTAAAAAACCAAAGGAAGAATGATATCGCTAATAAGTGGATGATGACACATAATGGGGGTGGGAAGGGTTAGTGTTGGGGTTGGAGTAGGGTTTAGGGAGGGGGGCAGGAATGGAGGAAGGAAGGACTGTATAGATGGAGGGGAAGGGTGGGAGGGGAGGGGGGGAAGGGAAAAAATGGCAGAATGAATCAAACAACATTACCCTATGTAAATTTATGATTACACAAATGGTATGCCTTTACGCCATGTACAAATAGAGAAACAACATGTATCCCATTTGTTTACAATAAAAAAAAAAAAAAAAAAAAAAAAAAAAAAAGAAAGTTGGAATCATTTAGACAGTGTTTTTAAAGACTACAACATAGCTATGACCTCTTCCAAGGAATGTTGTTCTTATTGGAACCTCTGGAATGAGGTCAGGGAGCATTCTGGTTAAAGGGAGAACAAATGCTCAGATGGCCTACCAAATAATGATAGGAAATACATGAATGGCAAATATTTGGAGAATAATTTGATATCATAAATAGCTAAGGAAACTCATCAAGAGCAAAAGCAGATGCCTCTATCTACAAAAATAAATAAAATCTACAGAAATAAATAAAATTTATTTCACTGAAGTCTGGATGGTGATGTGCTAAGTTAAAAATGCTGAGAAGTAAGGGTGTGAAAGTGATAATCCATAATATCTAACATCCTTTCCCAGTCCTCGGTTACTGAGGCATCTTGCTCCTACCCACTTCCACCATATTGCCAGTTTCCAGAAATGGGAAGCATAACTTAAAGATAACACTTGTGGGCACTGCACAGCACCCAGGCTTCCTTCCTGCCTCGGCCCTCTCTCATCTGTTGGAATCTGAAGCAAACAGAAATGTAGAGTCACAAAGAAGGCAAGCATTTAACCTAGTTCTCAGACTCTGAAGTCTACGATCATTGGGTCACATAGAGCTCTACCTCTTCCTTGTCAGATTGTGCTCTCACATAAAGAAAGTGAGGATTGGATTTACCCAGCAAGAGATGCTTCCTGGTTTTTTGTCTACACATGGGTTATTTGCAGCAGCTGCAGTATAAAGAGCCCAGTATCCAAAACTCTATCCAAGAGACAGAGACACTATCTCCAACTCTCAGATTTCAGAAGACCTCCAGAAATCTTGACAGGGTAGGTGCACATTTTTCAACATTAAATTGCTATTTTACAAGTAGGGAGCTGGGGGTGTGACTCAGTGATATATGAGACCCTAGCCTGTGTGAGACCCTGCATTCAATCACTGTCACTGAAAAAAATAAAAAGGCCTTTTTACTGGCACCAGGTTGCTGCCAGTCCCTACTGCTGATAAACATGAGTAAAAGAAGGAACAGTTATTCTCTGTTCCCAAACACAGCTTTCACACAGCAGCTCTGTCTTCTGAGAGCTAGAAGCTCTTCACTATCCTTTTGTGAGTAAAATTTGGAAAACAGTCAGAGGTAATGAAGCCACTACAATGGACAGCTCTTCAAGAAGGGAAGGGTATACATAAGAACAGAGAGATGCAGGCTCTGCTGGTCAGAAATCTCATCAGAAAGTTATCAGCAGGAATAAACTATGTTGATAAATCAATCAAGAGGAAAGAAAGCTACCAGATCACAGTTAGAACATTTCTCCTCATGCTTCAAATGCGCTATTGGGGTGGGGGAAGCCACTCAAAGCACATGCAGGAAAGAATCCGGCCTGGTGAATGTAACTTGTGTGCCTTGCTTCCATTTATAGCCTCACAGATGCTTCAGACTATCCCTGCTAAGTTCTCTACAGTGGAAACCACAAGATGCAGGGCAAGAGATCATTCTTGTGACAATAAAGTCTCCAGGGATGATGGACAGTGTGATTTAGAGTAACACTGGTCGCTATAACAAATACACTTAAAAATAAATAATGGAAGCACAATATTTCTTATTCACATGACAGTTCTTGGTGGAGAGCCAAACATTCCATGTGGTCATTTAGGGAGCCTGCTTATAGTTCTTCAACACATGACTTCCAAAATCACCTTGAAAGTCATCTCCATTCCAGGTAGTCAGAAAGGGTAAAGGGTAAGAAGGACTGCTTGGGGGTTTGTAAGTGGCAATTGGAAGGGATGCATATTATTCACTCCCAAGTCCATTGGCCAAAACTCAGTCCCAAGACCACACTGAAGGCAGGGAAGGCTGTGGCATATAGTTGACCCCATCCCTAAAGAAGAAAAAGACGCTTTTTTCTACAATCAGTGGTCTTTGCCCAAGTCTGAAGACAATGGGCAGCCTAAAATTCCAATTGCTTTCCATTTTGGAGCACTTTTAAGAGAAAGTCCTACACAGATATTTCAGAATCCAACTTCCTTTGTCTTATATCAATATAAGAGGAGAAAACCATGAAGATTAAATTCTTTCTACCTTTCTACTAGCATCTAACCTAACTCAGTGTTTCTTAAAATCAGTTAGCACTTGGCTGAAGAGTTCTAGTTTCTTTTAGTGCCCAAATACATACGACTTTACTTTTTTTTCCATAAGAAATGGAAATATACCATAAAAATACACATTTCTATGTCTGACCATACTAGAAAATAAAAATCAAGTACAAGAAATGGTTGGGTTGGGGTTGTGGCTCAGTGGTAGAGCGCTTGCCTTGCACGTGTGAGGCACTGGTTCGATCCTCAGCACCACACTAAAGTAAATAAATAAATACAGGTTAAAAAAAAAAAAAAAGAAATGGTATTGTTCAAATACAATAATGGCATTTATCTGTTCAGGTAGACACCATAAACCTGATCTAGGTTTGACATGATAGAAAGGGGAGAGGTCAGATGGAATATTTTTCTTCTGAAACCACTGAGGATTATCTTTCTTTTTTAATTTGCAGCATTTTCTCATAGAGAAAAAGGCTTAGATTTTCAAAAATAGATGAGGTTCTCTGAATTTAATGTCATGTCTTCAGCCTTCCCATCTGTAAATATGGGAGTAAAACTAAGATAAATAAGACATTACAAAGCACCCAACCAGGATTGGCACTGGCTTTATAGATGCTGGAATTAGTGGTGGACCCGGGGAAATAGAAACGGCCATTACAGGGTTCCATCTCTGGAATTTGACAAAGTATGGAAATGTGGGGTAACATAATTCTACCTAAACTGCAAGGGGCAGGGAGCAGATCAGGAGCAATAAGGAAAGGCTCTTCCCTGACTCCTTCTGCAAATGACAAATTACCATTTGTTTTTGAAAGTAATTCCTCCAGAAAGCTTCTGTGATCCCACCAGCCTGGGGAGGTGCTCCCAAATTGGGCCCATTCACAGCCCATCCCCCTGACCCATGTCTGTCACCCTCATCACAAGGGAGCCGTTGGTTATTTACTCTGATCATCAGTGAGGACTTTTCCAGGGGGGGACTGTATCTTATTTATTCCTTATCAGCTCTCTACACATCTGGCACACAGTAGACCATCCATGAGTAAATGAATGAATGCTCAAGGCTAGTGGTGCCCCAGCACTGTTTGGACAGTTATCAAGATATTTGTGTTCCGTGTAGTACGGCAGATCTTAGGGTAGAAGAGAAGCAATGCTCACACCCACTCACTGGCTTTTTCCATACCAATCATTAAAGTCCCCATCAGAAAGCTTTTAACCAAGACTTCTGATAGCTTCCTCCAGGATCTTATGGAATAAGACTGGCAGGTGAATTGAGAAAAGAAAGGAGGATGAGAGAAGGCCACTTTTCCTTTTCATTGACACTATTGGGAAAGACTCTGATTCAATGAAAATAACATATATATATAAAATAATATATATAAATATATTAAATATATAAACAATATATATGATATATATAAATATATATTTATATATATATAAAATTATATATATATATACACATACATTGAATGGAGTTAATTTTTTTTCCTTTTCACTCAGCACTGAAATAGGGTTATTTTCTTAATAGCTTGTGGCAGCTTGTTTTCAATAGCAGCTCTTTAAATTGAGCTCATACGATAATAATTTACTTCTGAGCAACTGAAGCAGCTGGAAAAAAAAAAAAATATACCGGATGAAGAAAAAGAGGAAAAAGGCTCTGGTCAGAAGAGCCATTCCCACCCTCCTCCTTGAGATTATTTATCATCAAAGCACAATATCTTTCTTCCAGACCTGGAAGATTCAAACGAAGACTAACAAATCACACAGTAAACCAGAAATAAGCTGAACAATTACTCCAAGCTAGAAGATGTATTTCTTATGGGAAATGTGATTTGAATTGCTGAGGTTTTTAAATTCACCTCAGGATGCTCCTGGGCCATGCTGTCGGTAACAGGAAAATTCCAAGCTATTTGGTATTCTCTCCCAAGTGAGCTGGGCATCATTAATATATGATCACTGTTGTTATTTAACATTCAGTGGATATCCACAGGGGTTAGGTACTGTTCAGATTCCATTAAAGTCACTCCTGTCTTCAACCTGTTTGCACCCTGGAATGAGGAGGAGAATGAAATACCTCGAAGACATGTGATGACACTTGACATAGCTTGCATGCTTGGGTGGGCTCGGCTACAGGCATGGGGAGGGACATTTCTCTCTCCAAAGACAAGTGACTCCAACATTCAAGCCATTTCACAGGTGAATACCAAGGCCAGGCAGGCAAGGCATCCTCAGCCCCTGAATTATTACAAACCAGCAATGATGTGATGTCTTAGATCGGTTTCATTTGAGGAAGACAACACTTATTCCTGTTTTCTTTTTGTTCTGGCAGATAAAATAACTGGTGAGGTGAGTGTTCTGCCAATGGAGGCAGCAAAACAAGGCGATGTAATGAAAAATGAAAGAGTGGATAGATAGTATACCAGCGCTAAGCAGAGGCGGAGAGATGATGACTTGCCATGGGGTCAAACAGCCACTTAATAACAAAGACCATCCATAAATAAATTCATAAACAGTGACTCCCTCAAACTCCAGCTTCCTGCCCTCCGCTGCAAACTCATACCAGCATACACACACTCCAGATTTTAAAAGAATCAACAGGAAGATTTTTCAAAGGAATTAGGGAAAGAAAATCGCAGTTTGGAAGACTCTATCCCTATGTTTGCCTTTCTTGTCTGTCTGGATCTTCTGGGATGGCAGAGTCCTATTTCTTCTCTGAGGAGCTTGGAAAATGAATTTAGTCAGTCCTCAGGTAGCATGAAGAACCAAAAGTGGTCAGGCTTAATTGTCTCTGGGTCTCATGGCATGAAGGGTCAAAAATGACCCAGAAGAGTTGTATCTAGAATTTGTCTCATTAAAAGGCCCAGGGTAATCAGAACAGAGTGTTCAGGGAAAGAGTTTTTGTTTTGTTGTGATTTGTTTTTCATTTTTGTTTCGTTTTGTTTTTCAGAAAACTCTGAAAAGGCAGTTTGTCCCACTGAGATATGAAAATGTAGGAAAATAATAAACGTTTGCACGGGGGCAAAGCTGGAGGAAGACAATGGGCCTCTTTCTCTTTACATAAAGCCCTTGCTCCTCCATCCTCCAGTTCTAGAGTTTGCCTTTCTGTTGGTACCTAGATATTTGCTGAGGTCACTTTGGTTTTGAAAATCAAATAAAACTTGACTGGGATCCCATCTCACATGCTGTGGGAAATCCAAGCCGATTTGAGATTCTGTGATTTCCCTGCAGCTTTTGTTCTCAGTTTCCTGAGTCCATGATGATTGACAGCTCTGCCTAACTCATGGCACTCTCTCCCCTTTCCACATCCTTCTGCCTCCTGCTAACCCAGGCCTGCTAACTCAGGGGTGTAATACCTTGCCTTCTTCAAAGCACCATTCCTACAACATCATGTGATGTATACCTTTACAGAGTCTTCAGAGCAAAGGTCAGCGATTATTAATGACATCAAAATACAAGCTAGTTGGGCTGGGGATATAGCTCAGTTGGTAGAGCACACTTGCCTTGCAAGCACAAGGCTCTGGGTTCAATCCCCAGCACCACAAAAAAAAAAAAAAAACAAGCTAGCAGACAGACCTGATTTTTCAACAGTTCTGTGATTGCACAGTGGCTCCACCATACCTGCTGTGTGCCCAGGACTTATCTGCCTGTCTTGGGAGCTTTCCTCCTCAAACCCACTGGAGGTTCATTTATTGTGGTACTATTTCTTCTCCCCAATACTTTTCACATCTATCTATCCATTTAAAAGCTACTTCCAGCTCCCCAAACTCCTTTTCTTTCAGCTTCATTCAAGTATAACTGAAATACAAATGATACACAATGTACTATAGCCATTTTGATGAATTTGGACATATACCCATGGTAACCCCACTACATTCAAGTACTAAACCTAACTATTCCCTCCAAAACTTTCCTTGTCTGTGTGTGAAGAATAGTTAACAAGAGATCTATGCTCTTGACATATTTTAAAGAATACAAAACCATATTGTTACCTATAAGGCATCATGTTGTACAGAAGATCTCGAGGATTTATTCACCATTCAAAACTTAAACTTTATATTGCATTATTGCTTTTCATTTTTAACAAAGGGCAGTTAAGCTATAGTTTTTTCCCTAGTATACCAGAGGGCCCATTCCTAAAGTAATAAATTCTCCTCTCAACCATACAATCCCCAATTCCCAATCACTACCCTCGTTCAAATTTTCATTATTTGGTGCCTTAGCAGGAATCTTCCCTGTTCTCAGTCTCTCTCTTTTTTAATTTAATCTGACGCTAACAGATGCATCTTCTAAAAACCTGCTTCCATCCAGTCACACATCCTCCTCCCCCTCTCAGACACCTTCCGACGCTCCTCACTGCCACTCACATTTGCAAACACATTTTCAAAACTTGATTTTCTAAAGAAAAATCTTGAAAAGCATGGAAAAGCATCTCAATATATCACCAAAAGAGAGTCAACGCTGATCAAAAAGTAAAGCTATAATTCATGCACCATTAAACAAGAGCTGTTATGTGCACAGAGGTCAGGAAATCCAGTTATGTTTCCCATGCATAACAATAATTAACACAAGAGATCTGTGGCACTTCACATGCTTGGAACACTTCATAGACATAGGCTAATTAATTACACAGATAAAGATATTGCAGGTCTTTCTTTTGATATCAGTGGGTTCATTAAATTCCCCATTTGGTTAACAAAGTAATTTCCTGGACTTCTGAATTCCTGAGTAGGGTGGGAAGAAAAAACAGTAGAAATGTTAAACAAGAGTTAACCTTAATCTTTCCTCCACTTCCTGAGAATCTATAGGAAAAATTCTGTGAGGGGCCTTGAGATATCAATCATTACTTTTGGGAAAGGGATTGAGGAAGGTCAACCCAGCTTCAGCAGATCTCTGCCTTATAGCCCATGTGACTGTTATCCTACCACTAAGACCCTGAATATGGACACACCTCATCCACCAGAGCTATCCCTGCCCAGAACTCTGCAGGAGGGGTGGAGGTCTTCTAGGGGATAATAAATTCAGGGTCTTTCTATAACAGCCCTATATGTTCTGCTTATCAAATAGTTCCCCCAAAGAGAGAATGCTAGTACTCACCTGTCAGTCTCAGTTTGTTTTCTGTTCCTTTGTAACTCTGGTTTTCCATTCCTGCCTACACACAGACTTTTGCTAGAACTTTTAACATTCCTCAGTCAACTCACTCAGGAATCCTGGGTTGGAATGAAAAATTTTGGACATCCAGTTCTGCTGTGACCCATGAGACAGGAAGGTCCAGCCCTACTGGGGAGCTAGGCCCATAGAAGTCTAACTTATCTACTAGACTAAAACTGAAATATTACACATTCCTAAAGAAAACTATTGGAGACAATCCACACCACCATTGCCTAATTTGGTGTAACAAAAGCTCCACCCATTTTATCACAGGTAGGGGCATAGCCAGAACTGGTTGAATTACACAAACTTTCATGCTGCTCTGCCCTAAGAGCTGACATACTGTAGAATGGCTTGAGCTCTGTAGCAACATGGACACTGGGTTGAAATCAAAAGCCTTCCAGGATGAAAGGAGCAAACAAATTTGGAAGCACCTGGCATATGATGACTACTGAAAAGGGGTATTCATTTAGTGCCATTTAGTCAGTTGTCCTTACTGCTACAGTAGGCAGGACTATAATCAAGGCACCTGCTGTCCTAAGGTAGCACAGAGTGAAACAGAGATTATGACTGGGAGTATTAAGAATTAGTTTTATTTTGTTTCCTTTGAAGAGAGAGAGAAGAAAAGATTTCCACAAAGTCTTCTCCAAAATTTCAATATCTATCCCAAGAGCTTCTACTCTTCCCAAACAGCTCCATGGTCACCCGTTTGGTCCTTTGACATTCTGAAAATGACAGAATTTGACTCTTGGTTACCCTCTTCCAAACTCCATTTTTGTTCTGGAAAGGGAGAAATGAATATTCTTTATCATTCCCCCAAACTCCTGACTATAAGAGATCATAAGTGGATTAAATATCTGAAAACTAGTAGGGAAAGGACAACATAGAGGAACTTCATTGGTTGCTAGGGTAACATCTCCTGAGGAGATGCTGGGGGTAGGAACACTGATGGAAGGCTTTCTTCCCCTTCTGAGTCCACTCAGAGTTACAGAGTAATATACCATTGGACCTGTATTCCAGGGCAACATGAGAACAGCCTTGTGAGGTAAGGTGTTCCATTCTTGCTTTACAACTAGGAAAACTCAACAAAGATTCAAATCAGATCTGATGAGCTTACACCCTGGTCCCTAAACACTAGACTATGGGGAAACAGTAGTTGTTTTTCTC
This sequence comes from Sciurus carolinensis, assembly GCF_902686445.1. Taxonomy (NCBI): domain Eukaryota; kingdom Metazoa; phylum Chordata; class Mammalia; order Rodentia; family Sciuridae; genus Sciurus; species Sciurus carolinensis. Next base: position 34,465,902 of record NC_062229.1, read on the forward strand.
CTTTTCCCTCCTTCAGAGAGACCCAGGTACTGTCAGAGAGCATTCCCTGAGTTGGAGCAGCTGTGGCCTGGGTGCTGGGGACTAACTACTTTCAAAGAAGGAAGGGATGAAGCAGGGCAGAAGCCTTCAAGAATTCTTCCCCCCCTTTCCGAGCCCTGAGCTTCCTGAGAGATCCACAGACATAGGAGTTGGTGGCAGAAATAACACTATGAAAAAGTGCTCATCATCTCTAGTAATTAACGAAATGCAAATTAAAACCAACCTAAGATTTCATCTTACACCAATTAGAATGGCTATTATCAAGAACATATGTAATAATAGGTGTTGGCATGGATGTGGGGGAAAAGGCACACTTTTACATTGCTGGTGGAGTTGCAAATTGGTGTAGCCACTCTGGAAAGCAGTGCAGAGAATCCTCAGAAAATTACCTTTTAACCCAGTAATCCCACTCCTTGGTTTATAAACAAAGGACTTGAAATCAGCGTACTACAGTAACACAACCACATCAATGTTTATGATGGCTCAATTCACAATAGCTAGATTGTGGAACCAACCTAGATGCCCTTCAACAGATGAATGGATAAAGAAACTGTGGTATATGTACACAATGGAATATTATTCAGCCATAAAGAAGAATAACATTATGGAATTTGCAGATAAATGGATGGAATTGGAAAATATCATGCTAAGTGAAATAAGCCAATCCCAAAAAAACCAAAGGTCGAATGCTTTCCCTGATAAGGGAATGGAGGTACTTTAGATTATGTAGAGGGAAATCAGAGGGAGGAGGGGGTGGGAGTATGAAAGATGGTGGAATGAGACAGACACCATTACCCTATGTACATGTATGATTACACAAGTGGTATGAAACTACATCATGCACAACCATAGAAGTGAAAAGTTGTACCCAATTTGTGTACAATGAATCAAAATGCAGTCTGTAAAAATATAAAATAAATAAATAAATAAATAAATGTTATGATTTCACCCACTTTTTTTTATCTTTTCTTCCCATTAATGCAGTTAGGCTACATTTCCCAGCATCCCCTGCGGCCAGGTGGGGCCATGATGGAGTTCTGTGTGGGCAGAAGGCATGCGTGCTACCTCAGGCCTGATCCTTAGACCATGCTCACACACTCTTTGTCTCCCAACCAAATGCAGAGGACCCAGTGGAGGGCTCAGATGCTCCAGAGGACACAAGGATCCTGGCTTCCTGAATGACTGGGTGGAGCATAGCTGCACCCTTCCCCAGCTTAGATTGATCTGCGACCTGAATGAAGATAAACCTCAGCTGTGTTAAGCCAGGGAGACGGGGGTGGGGGGGTTCGTATGGTCTAGCACCCAGCACACCTTAATGCAGACCTCTGCTCTTTGTAATTTCACCACTTACGAAGGGGCTGTGTCCTCCCTACCCTGTCTTCTCACCCCTCCTGTGAACCCTTGTTGTCTCTCCACTGCTCATTAGCACTTCTACCTCAGCCTGCACTGAGAAAATTAAGGAAGATGAAATTTAAATCAGTCCATTTTTCCCTTGTTAGCGGCTCTGGTCTGAAGACAAAGCAAAAAAATAAAAAAAAAATAAAAGTTCAATGGAATCAGAGAGGAGGTTAGAATTATTGCTGAAAATGAGGCTTGAAAAATCATTTGTGGATTTCAGTTTTCTATGCTCTCTCTTCCTTTAATTAATCAACGACCGACTCTGCTGCCAGGGAACAGAGTGGAGGATCACTCCTGCCTGCACATTTGTCTGGTCTCCTCCTGGGCAGCATGAGTCCACACTCCCCATGAAACCTCTCCAAGGTACATGTAGGCAGCCACTAATGATGGGTAGATGTCTCCACATGTCATAGCTGCCTGAGCTTCAAAGTAAAGAGTCATAGAATGCCATCAGTGACTGAAGTGCCAGGAATCATTCAGTCTTATTCAGTCATTTTTTTCATAGGAATAAATCAAGAGCACAGAGAAGGGAATTAATTTTACCACAGTCACACAGCAACATCTAAGACCAGACCTTCTGCCTCCCAAGTAAAATGTTGAAAATATGTATTTCACCAAATACAGAGGAGATGAGAAAATAAAGTTTAATGTGTATTAAAGGGCAGGCAAAGGATAACACTACAATATCAAAGTGTCTGGAAAAGAGCTGGGCGTCCCTCTGCATAACATTGTTCAAATATCTTTGGAAAGAAGGGAGAGAGGGAAGGAGGGCAGGAAGGAGGGAGGAAGGGGAAAAAGAGGGAAGAAGGAAGGAAGGACAAGAACTCTGTGATTCCCAGCACAGCTATCCTATGAGGTCCTGGCCCCTGTGTCAGCTCCCCGGGGTCTCTGACAGATGCACCATGGGGTGGTCCTTCTCCTGCAGTCTAGGTGCTGAATCTTGAGTGCAAGAACTGGACCAGGTTGCACTGTGGATTTAAATATCCCCAACATTATCATTCATGTGAAAAATGACACCAGGCACACCTTGAACCAGAAATGACCCTCCAGAAGAAGGATGCATATGGACGAGGACACGGCTCTCATGGCAGGATGGAATGGAGATGGTGGCTAAGGGATTCGTGTCCTTCCATTCTGGAGTCATTCCTCAAGGTGAAGCAGACCAGGTACCCCTACCCAAAAGACCCTTTCCATAATTAAGCTTCTCCTCTTGTCAGAAAGGTTTTTACAAAGAGTATCAGCAGGAGGTCTTCGGAGAACATTGTGGTTTGAAGCTTCCCCCTTCTTGTAAATGCCAGGTTTTCAGAGAAAAGGTATGATAGAGTCTTCAATCAAACTTGTTCTGCAAAAAGATATTATCTCTGTTTTCTTGATAGTAACTTGTAAATCCTCTGTCTGACCTAAGAATATGGGACCAAGGGTATGTTCCCTCCCACCATCATGTAACCATCCCACTGAGTATAAATCTAAAAGGATTTCCAGACTTGGGGTCTGGAGATATTTAGGCATTAGCCCTCTGGAGCACGATAGCTAATGTAAATCTGATTCCTGAAAATTCCTTGGATGTCCAGCCTCATCTGTCCTACATCAAAGGGTCAACACCAGCAGCTGGTTTTTACTCCAGGAGAAAACACCTTATTTAAACCCACCTTGACCCGAAGGTTAAACCCTGACTGAACCCTGTGCTTGTGGAAGTCATGGGCCTCTGTTTATTCTCTTAAGAATCAAACCAACCCAGAAGCAGCAGCAGATGCTGGGAACATCAGCTACCCTAAACTTTGAATCAAGTTGTACCTGAAGACTGTTCATTTATACTAAGCAGAACTTCCTCTCTTTTTATCCCCAATTGAAGCTGGATTTTCTGCTGCCTGAAATACTGCAACAGAGGTGCCCTAACTGATCAGGTGCCCTCTTCTCTGACCTAACACCATCCTCCACTCAGCAAATGGAATCCGACTGACTGGTTCTTATTCCAAATGCAGTAGATGAACAGTCACTTAAAATTGATGCCTAGAATCTGCGTTTGCTATTGTTGCAAACATGTCATAATATTGGCTAAGAAAGTCAATTTCCTCATTATTATATCTGTAATCGACAAGGAAGAAGGAGTCAGTTTACAGAGTAGAAGTTGTCAAATATCATGGGTCTACTCTCTGTCCTGGGCTGAGAATTTTACATATCCTAACTAATTTAACCCTCACAAAAACCTGGTTAGGAAATTATTATCATCCCCATTACATGGATGATCAAATTGACTAATGACAGATCACGCAGCCAAAGTATTTTGCTTTTACACATGAATAAATACTAACAGAGATTTGTACAGGAATCACCAGAACATGGGTTTAGTACCAGCTCTGTTATTTTTGTTACTTGAATATGCCAAACTATTCACAGGAGCACTGCCCTGCTACCTCAGTTCACAAGAGTAGAAAGATGTTACATGAAAGAAAATGTGGAGTGACTACATGAAAAACAAGAGTCATAATCCATTGAAAGATGGGTCTTAGTAGTACCAATATGGCAGCCAGGACATGGGTTCCTTCATGCTCTTGTCTAGGGAGACATCATTTTGGAAATAAAATACTTTAGAAATACTGACAAAGGAGAACACAAGGGTCCTCGTCCTCTCCCTCCACCTACACCTCATCACAGTCACATTGGTACTGGTGGTTGCCAGCTCCTGGCTTGAGGGTCCTTTTGTTCAGAAGAATAGCAATTGTGCAATAGAAGCAGAACTACATTTGAAAAGTCTGCTCAGAGCACTTCACAGATCTCTCTACTGCTTTCTCTGAAAAAGGGTATGATCTAGGAGGAGTCATGCAATAAGCAGAGAGTTACACAAATAAATTGTGACTGCCATGCCCTAGGTGGTTGTACATCTTGGAGAGCTGGAGTGACTAGGAAGAACCGAGCCAATGCCCCCTGCCCTTGGGTGAGGTGAAGCCTAAAGTCTATCTTGCTGGGGAAGAGGAATGTGGATAGTGGAGAGCAGGTGGAGTCCATGAGACAATACTTAGGCAATATTAAAACAAAACTTACAAGGCAATTGTCATTTTGAAAGAAGAATTTGCTTTTCTATGTGGTCTTCCAAAGGGGTTGAATTGTACCAAAGAAATAGAGAACTTAGGATGTAATAAATCCCTGCTACTTCAGAAGGCACTTCTGATTTCATGTGGGTTTGGGGGGAAGAGAAAGAGATGGAAAAGCAAAGAGAAACACGTGTCCTGGCTTTCCTCCAGGCTAAAATCCCAGAGGTCATCAGAGTAGTAACCAATTCTTAGGTCAAAGCTTGAGGGAGGCTTGGGGAGGAGCCCACTATTCAGTGTGTCAGAGAGTCAAAACTGACTTTAGAGGGATGATGTAACATGGAGAGAATTCTCTAAACACTTGTCCTGAGGTTCCATGCTTGATTCCTTGAGGTTGATATGGGGTCTTCAGGGAACACAAAAGATTTAATGTGTCCTGACGTGGGGTCATGGAGGTGACAAGGACACTGGTGAACTGAGTTTATAAGAACAAAGAGGAGCTGGGTGCAGTGGCCCACCCCTGTGATCCCAATGGTTCAAGAGGCTGAGGCAGGAGGATTTCAAGTTCAAAGCCAGCCTCAGCAATAAGTGAGGCACTAAGCAACTCAGTGAGACCCTGTCTCTAAATAAAATACGAAATAGGGCTGGGGATGTGGCTCAGTGGTGGAGTGCCCCTGAGTTCAATTCCCAGTAACTCCCCCAAAAGAAAGAAAAAGGAGGTTATTGAGAACCAAGACAATAAATGGGCGACAACACTACACAATCAGACAAGGGCAGCTCTAATGAGTAGTCACCTCCCAGGGGCTCAGGAACCAGCCAAATCATCCACTTCATGTAGAAGCCCAACAAGAACTCGGGGATAGCCTACAAATCTCTAGAAATGCAGTCAAGGGTCTCTCTCTCTGACAACATGAGAATACATAATCTTCCCCCCATCAAAAAAAATGGTACCTAAGTACCATCCTGGGAAGGACAAAGAGGAAAGAGAAGATTAATAAGAGCTGGTTGATTTCCAGAAAAAAACTCAAAAATGTGTTTAAAACAGAGACTAAAAGGGATATCTGGAAAAAGCATTTTGCAGATATCTAGGCCATGAATGGGAATGGGAACAAGGGTTCATCATTAGCATTAGACCAGTTATAGAAAAATAAAGGAGCCACACTGACTTTGCAGATTCCTGTTAGCTGTGAGCATAGGCCTGCAGGTTGCTGATGTCACCAAACCCCTGCCACTTAAGGAGAGTTTCCAGCATCACGGAAGGCCAGCTGATTCTTCTCATTGTACTCTAGATTCTTCATGCCTTCTAGCATGCTCAGGGTTGCCACTCCATGTACTTCAAGCCATTTTTTCTCTTATTCCTCTTATGTTTCAAGAAAACCATTCACTTATGTTCAGATTGGCTACATGAGTGGTAAATATTTTAAGTCCTTGATTTCTCAAAAATATTTTTAATGGAAAGTTTGAATGAGGGCATATAATTTGAGGCTCATCATTATTTTGAATATACATACATATATATACATATATGTATATATATGTCATCATTCTTTATATCATTTTTAAAATTTTTTAATTTTTTAAATTTTTGATGATAGGCCAGTGTATTTTGACATATCAAACACATGCAGTATTACTTATTTTAATTAGGATCCCATTCTTGTGGTTGAAAATGATGTGGCGTTTCACTGGTCATGTATTCATATATGCACATAGAAAAGTTAAGTCCTATTCCTTCTACTGTCTTTCCTATTCCCATCCCCTTCCCTTCCCTTCATTCCCCTTCATTGAACTTCTATTCTTCCCTCCCCCATTTCTTTATTTTTGAGAGTGAAAAGTCTGATATCAAGCTAATTGACTTTGGATCACAGGTAACATTTTTCTTAATTAGAGAAAATTTTAGGATATTCCATTTTTCCTTTTTTTTTAATTTAACTTGCTTGCCTCTAAGTGTGGTTATTTTTCTCAGCATTGTGCTAAGCCACACTTTAAAGACTCTCTTTATCTCTATTTTTCATGGTTTCTTCCACTCCATTATTTCTGTTCACTTTCCGGAATTTTAATGAATGAATATAAAGCTCCATACCCCTTACAGCTAAATAGTGAAAACTGAATACAACCTATACTTTTTTTCAACCTATACTTTTAACAATAGGGAATTCATTAAACATGTCATTACACACTGTGGGTGAAACATGGTTTCTAAAATGATGGTTTGTCAAATAAAATCTAGGTGTATTTGAAATTTAAAGAACAACAAAAATATTAAACCATAAATATACTAGAAGAAAGCATCAAGCAACAGAAATTTGCAATATCAGATTAGGATAGGACTTTCAGAATATAATATAAAACCCAGACCACTAAGGATAAATTGGCAAATTTGAATGAATAAAGTTTAATATTTGTTTTACTCTTTTTGGTAAAATTTATACAAGTAGAGCCTGGCATGTTCCTGTAGTCTCAATTACTTGGGAGGCTAAAGGCAGGAGGACTACTTGAGCCCAGAAGTTCAAGGCTGGCAAGACCCTATCTCAGAGAGAGAGAAAAAAAAAAAAAAAAAAAAAAAAAAACAGAACTTTTATAAAAGTATAATTACATAGAAAAAAGCACACACAAGAGTATGAATGACTGAGTTTTCATAAGCTGAGTAATTTGTGAAAGCAATACTCAGATAAGAAAGAGAGTATTACAGAAGGCTCCTCAAGCTGTCTCCCCCGGAAGGGTACCTCTCGACTTCCTTGGCCTTTAATGCCATGGGGTAGAGTTGCCTAGTTTTGAACTTTGTATACACGTGTATGTGTTCCTTGTGACTCACTTCTTTTCCTCAACTCTATGTTTGTGAGATTCATCATGTTGCTATGTATGGTGTAACATGCTCATTCTCATACCTGTATACTCTTTCATATGTGAGGACACTCCAATTTATGTTCATTCCACTGTCTCATGATAATCTCTTTGACTTTTTCACCCCTAGACATTTTTTTTAACTTATCTTACAACTTTTGTCTTCAACTCTGACTTTTCTATTTCTTAGTCAGACTTCCGATTTCTTGTTTTTCAATTGTATTTCACATATTCTTAGTTTCCAGGGATTCCTTTTTTTACTAATTGCTTGTTCTTTTTTTATAACATCTTTCTTTTTAACAGAAATAATATCCACCCTCTTCTCTTTCTAAGGATATTAAGGACTATTTTAATTTCTCAATTATTTCTGTTTCTTCCAAGTCAGGTTGCTGTTGTTTTGTTTGTTTTTTTATCTTTACCTTTTGTTTTGTTATCTTAACACTTTTCTTTTGTGCAATTGGTTTTCCTTAAATGTTTGGCAATTTTTGATTGAGAGTTGGTACTTATGAGGAGAGAGCTAAATTTCCTTTGCAGTCAGGCAGATCTATTTCCTTCACAGCCTTCTCCATAAGTGGGAAAACTAAAAGCAGGCTCTACAGCAGGCACCACATGGGACAGGGGATGGACTGGTGACCTGCAGACTTCCCTCTGGGGTGCATGGATAGGGAGCATTCTGTAGGCAGAGTTCCCCAGAACTGCCAGGTGAAGAGGGCACAGGTTTCACATTGGCATGCTTTACAAAGTGGAATTGCTTTGTTTCTGATCTCCTTGTTTATTTCTAATGTTCATTGTGCTAAATTAATCTCTGACCTGCTCATTTTTTCTGTAGATCCCCAAACCACAGGAGGATCTTCCTAGAAAGACCACACATTTTCTTTGGAAACTAAATCCTGAACTTTGTCATATGTTCTGTGTATGAGAAGTGGGACAAAGGGGGGGACACACCCAGAACTCTCAGATGCTACAATTTCCATTTTTTAACCAACAACCCTGGTGATCATCCTATGGCCAGCATTATTGCATTTGTTGACTTTGACCTTGGAGCTCTTTCTGCACCCCCTTGAAGATTTTTCTGCAAGTGTGTCAGGCTGCAGTTTCTCCCATTCTATTGTCTTTGTCAAACTGATCCCATCTGTCTTACATTATCTAGGATTTCCTTAAACTTTCACTTTCACTGTAGGCTTCTGCCTTTATCTTCCAGCACTCTAGTGTTTAAATTATTGTTCTTAAAAAAAATCTCCTTTGTCCTTTAAGGCAGTTTTGAGAGACAGGAAGACTAGTTGTATCAGGGTGCTGTCTTAAACCTGAGGCCAGACCTGCATCTTTATAAGTCACTCTAGTGGAGGTGAGAAGAATGGACTGGAGTGGGTTGATTGTGGCTCCCGAAAGACAGGATTATAATAATCCAGGAAAGATAGGACAGGTCCTTAGGGTTAGGTTAACATAAAGGTAATAGACATTTAGAGGCATGGAAAGATTTAATAATTATGGAAGTGGAAATAAAAGGACTTTCTAAGGTGTTGGGCATGGGAATTGAAAGCAAAGCCTCCAAATGACCCCTGAAGACTGCAGTCACCAGTGGTCAGAGATGCCATTTACTGATTTGGCACTCATCAGTGAGGGTAGAAATTATTGTTGCCACTGTTGTTTTCTTATTATGAAGGAGTGACACTTCAGTGCATCAAGATTTTTTTATTGTGGTTTAGATATTCTTTAAGCTGAAAAGTACAAAATGTTCAAGTCAACCTAGCAGTCTGCATTTCCAGAGTCAACCTTGATGATGAAACTGAATTAAGACTTGCTGGAGAATTCACTCAGCAGGCTCCAAAAATAGGCTGTAAAAACTGCCAGAAGGCTCAGACTTTAAATTGTTTCTTGGGCTACTCAACTGCTTAGACTATATCTACTAAACAAGTGTTAGGGTAACTTGCATACATTTTTGGAAATGGATTGTCTTGGGTAAAAGTTTAATCTTTTCAGTTCCTCTGGTGTGCTCCAATATCATTAACTTCATGTCAATAAATCCTATATTTCTGTAGCATATAAAACCCAGGCTGTTACATTTTGATGCTGTTGGCATTCCATATAGAGACAGGCTTCAGAAGGAGGCAGATGTCTAATTTCAAATAGGAAGGAAGGAACTCAGAGTTTTTTTCCAGAAACAAGAAAAGGTGAAAACTGGACCCAAGTAGCTACCTCCAAATCTAGAAATATTGGTCCCATCACCACATGCTTTATGTCCTCCTTCTTGAATGCCTACAAACTCCTTAGCTGCTGTATTTGCAGCAGACTGGAAGGTAATTTAAGGAAGTGTGATTCAACAGTATCAAATATCCCATAAAAGAAATGTTGAGCACCCCTGGGGTATTTGCAGAAAAATAGCAGGGCTTTTTTGCAATATCTTGGTTGTAGGAACACAAAATCATATTGCAGAATAAACCCAAGTCTAAACACTAGACACATTTTTGTTTTCTATGTTTTCATCCAGATTTGGGGTGTCCAGGTTGATGAAGTAAGTACTTGTAAAATTCCAGCCCCACTGTAGAATTCATTATTGGATCATATTTATATCTTCCTCTCAGTCAGATTCATAGGAAAAATGAATTCTAAGTGAGTCAGAGTACCTCAAAGAAATCATAGAAAAGAGATGAGGCTTTGCTGGCAGGCAAGAAAAAAGCATCAATGCTTGGTTTGGGAGAAAGCAGTGAAGGAGGGAGAAAGTTTAACAAAGGGAGAAAGGAATGCTGAAGACCAGGGCTGAGGACCTAGAAAATGGTCCTGACATCTCTCTTCAGTACTTCACAAGTTATAAAGCAATTCCACTTAAGTAAGCTTATCCTTGTTTCGTGGGATAGTGTGTATTGTCTTCATTTTAGGGAAAAATAAGCCTGAGCTTTTAAGGGAACATTCTCAGGGATTCATAGCTGGCAGGCGATGGAATGTCTGGGATATCCTAGTTTTGTGCTCTTAAAAGACTACAGTCCTTTATGATTTTGTATGATCCATAATCATTCCAGTAGGACAAAAAGTGGCCTTATTGATATTGTTCTTTGCTAAAGGAGAAATGAATGCTCAGTTCAGTTCAATCAGTCTAATTTAAAGTTGACTTTGTGTAAATGGTGAGACAGGGAGGAAGTAATTTGGATTTCCAGCTAAGATGTTATGCTACATTTAAAATTGTTTTAAATCACACTGTATTGATTATCTCAAAGTAATGTCCAGAAACTAATGAGACCCAATATGACATGAAATTCCAAACCAATGATCCCGGGGTTCAATTTTCTTATTTGTATATGCACACCATAGAAGGTCCAAATAGTTACCTGGAATTGCCCATCTCCATTGGCTGTGCTGCTTCCATTATGATGTGTATGAGTTTGCACACAGTGAGGAGGATATGCAAGTGAGCCAGCATGTGTTTGTGGGTCTGTGTACATCAGCATGAGTGCATGAGGCTGCTTCAAGTGCTATGAGGAAATCGATTTTGAGTGTAGAACTGTCCTCTAAAATAAAAAAGTGGGAAAAGAAAATATGCATATGCCTTTGCTCAAGTTCTCTAGAATCAGAGTCTACATGGAGTTCAGATAAGCAAAACTTATGAAGAACTTATGATGTATGGTCTCAGGAGAAAGGGAGCGAGAGAATCAGGGTGGAGCAGAGAAAGCCGCTGAACAAGTTCATGATCATACCTGGAGATGAGCCTATACCTTATCCTACCGGGGGTTCTGGATTAGAATTTTGTCACAGAGTTGGTCCTATCTTGAGATAAGAGGACTGGTTTTCTTTACCCCCATCTAACTAGTCATTGGCTGCAGGCTGTGGGTTGTGGGAGATGGGGAAAGGAGAATCACATTATGAGCCAGGCAGTTTCTGTTTGACTAAGGGCCAATTTTCCAGAGAAGGGGCTGCCATCAGTCAGTTGTAGCCAATACTAACAGCAGCCCCTGGTACACTGGTCCAATAAAGGGGTGTAGGAATCCAGCTTAACATGAATGGAGCCATCTTGGTTGTAACTACCCTCTTGCTATCAGGTGACCCTGGTATTCATTCCAAACCCTATAGGATAAACAAAGTTATTACAATAATCAGCCAAGTATTTCCTGTCAGGCGCTGTCACTAGGACCACCTCTTAACTGATGCTTGACTTATAGTTTTTGAGAAAGCCTAGGCACATTCTGTTTGGCCACAAGCCACATTTTGTCCAGTCTAACCCGTAAACAATCTCCTCCTGCCTGAGGTTACAGGGACCCTCCTGTCTTGCTGCTGCCTAAGATATGTTTCTATCTGTACATCCCTAATAAGCTGCATTTTGTACAGTCCTGGATCTTTCCACTCTCTCTTCAGTCTTTCAGTACCTGTCACCTTTGGTAGCCTGTTTTCATATACCAGTTTTTTTCTGAAACAAGGAGATGTAGTCAGAGCACCAGTAGTGTCCACTAGATGTTGCATTTGTTTTTATTGTTTGAAAATCAAATTTACCCAGAGTACGGTTTGTGTCTTCTGCATTTTCATTTTTTATCATCAGCTATTGTTCCAGAAGTCAGAAGCCATTTTCATTGTGATCCAAGGCTAGGTGAGGTCAATAGCCTGGTGGACTCATGCTATAATAAAAAGACAAAAAAACAAGCAAAAACTGGGAGGTTTGAAAATGGTCTATAATAGTCAATTGAGTTATGCCCATGTCCATTATCTGGTTTTGAAACTATCAAATTTCAAAAAGCATTACCACTGAGAGAAGCTGGGTGATGGGTACACAGGAACATATTGTACTATTTTTATAGCTTCTTGTGAGTTTACTTTACAAAAATTCTTTTTAAAACATAAGGTCTGGAATTGATAGTACTGGTTTTTAGAGCAATGAGCTGTGTAATCTACTACATTACAGACATTATCAGGAGAGCTACCAAGCTTTGTTCATCTCTGTATTTCCTGTTCTATCACAGGGATTGGGTGTTAAAAAATTATCAAAGAATAAATCACTCAATGATTCAAAGAATAAATAGGTGAATGAATAGTTGACCTTGAACAAATTGTGTAAGCTCCCTGAGCCTCAACTTCTGCATCTGTCCATGGGTAGTGACCAGGATCATGTACATTCACAGGCAGACAAGGTTCTCTATGATCTGAAATTGTTCATTTGTCATCAGGACTCAGAACAGGCTGGTAGGCTCAGAATCACTTGAAGTTTAGAAATGCAGATTCTCAGACTACTTTGGAACACCTGGGATGAGGACCCAAGAAACATAGTTTTAATTAGCTTGCCCGTGCGACCCAGTTACACAGCAAAGTGTGAGATGTTTATGTGGAGAAGAACGAAGCATGGTATTAATCTGCTAAGCCGCAGGGAAGAAAAGGAGAGTAAAGAAGAAGAAAGAGAGGAGGAAAGAACAAGAAGGTGAGCAGAGATGGAAGCATTGCTTGATGTGGGGCGCCCCCAACACGCTCTCCAGGCTTCCTACCACAGATGCCACCAGGGACCTGTGTCCTGAGGGAATCCACCAAGAGAACTGGTGAAGCAATTTGCAGCCCAGTTGTCCATGAGCTCACTGATTTGAAGATACCATGGTCCCCTTCTATTTGCCTCCAGAGCATCGTAGGAACTTGCCAGATATACAGTGATTCACACTTTGATTCCAGAAGAATTTTTTTTTTAAAGCAGGTATGTTGTTTCTATATATAAAAAGTCTGTCGTTATGGAAACATGCTCAAATAAAACTCCTTTTGACAAAGTAGAAGTCCTCTACTCATCAGCATTATTTCATAAAAAGAGAAGAAAAATGTGTGAAAAAGACATGAGTGCAAAGCTGTGGGAGGAAAAGTAAAATTTGCAGTGAAACCCAGATTAGCACACCGCTGTCGCCTTTCTAGAACTAGCAATTCTTTCCCTCTTTCACCAGGCTGCAATCCAAAAAAAGTGAGAATTCACCTTTGGAAATGGCACCTTCCTTTTTTATGAATTGTGGGCACCTGGTTAATTGTCTTATCTAACTGCCAGGTTCTTGTTAGAACTTGAGAAATATCTGAGTAGGTGTCTGTATCTGTGTGTGTTACTTTGTGTGTGTCTGTCTTTATCTATGTGCATGTGTGTCTATGGATGCCTGTGTGTGGTCCACGTATGTATGTGTGTATGTGCTACATGTGTCTCTGTGTATAATATGTGTGTTTGTGTGTGCATGTGTGTGTGTGTGTGTGTGTGCACATGCTATGAGCGACTCTCCCTAACCCACAGAATGGTGCCCTCTCCTTCTATGAGGAATGATTTCTGTGCTCCCAGACTAAGACCTTCCTCTGGTTCCTTCCCTTTTTACCCTTAGATGACTGTTGGTACCTGCAGGGATGTATGTAGCACAGCAGTGTTAGGCTTGGAATACATATCGGGATTTCAGGATATATTTAATGGTGGACAAATCACTTAGTCTTCTCATCTCTGCTTTGGAAAAATTCTATTTGCCTGGACCTACTCACAAGGAGGTCTTGGGGACAACATGAAAGAATAACTGTGCTTTATAAATTCCAAATGTGGATGCCAATGTTAGTTATTTGTGATGCTGAACTTGTCTCAAGCAACCTTACCCTATAGGGTCCTTATACACAATGGGGACACCTTCTCTGGGTGTCCTTAGGCATCACTGCCAGGCCCTGTCCTAAGTGCTTTGCCTGTCTACTTCATTTATTAAATCAAGCCCCCATCTTTCAAGGAGGAAGTGACACTCAAGGAAGCTAGGTGAGTTTCCAACATTTTGTAACCAGTGAACAGCTGGGTGAGTCGTGATCCTTGTTGATATGACCCCATGGCCTGTACTGTCCCTACATGGCATCATGGTCTATGTTCAACGTCACCACCTTGAGATGTACTACCTGAGGACTCATCAGTCCTCCCACCTCTCCTGCCTGGTCTCTTGATCTTTGAGGACCAAATCAACATATTAGCCCAATTAATCACATTATCTTCATCTAGAAGAAAGGCATTTGTGGACTGCCACAGTGAACCATATTTTCCTTGCCATAACCACCCCCACCTCCAGTACGCCCGTCATGTGAAGCAGAATGCCTTCCAAGGCAGCAAAATTCTCAGGCATCTGTGTGTGTTTGCTATCAGACTGATTGCTATGCTCATTGAGGTCATTGATTCTCTCTCTCTCATCTATCCAACAATTGATGTAAGATTCTAAAGAAATGCCCTTTTGTTCTGGAAACACAATACGAGAGGTCTGAAAAAAGCCAACATTTGCGTGGTGTTAAACTTAGAAATCTCTGTAATCAATGTTAATTTGACATGATGGTACACAACACTTTTCATCTCCAAAGCTCTTTGCAGAAATTAATTACCAATTAATCTAAAACTTTACAGCATTATTTATTTATTAACTGTGCACTCTGAATTTGAACATGTTTATGTTTCAAAGTACGACAATAAAACTATTCCATGACACTTTAAAAAGAGAACAAAAAGTTCAAATAATTTTCACAAGTATGTTAGTGAGATCAGACTACTGGATTATTCTGACAACTGTTAGGATCTCCCTGGGAAGTGCTACACAAATATTCAGCTGGAAGTTTTCTGAAAGAATTTCTCTGAAGCAGTAATGCTAATCAGTTTAAGAAAATGAGAGACAAGAGAGCGAGCTGCTCTGCCCCTTTTTTTCTTTTTCCTTTTCTTTTTTACTTTCTTTCTTTTTTATTTCAGAGTCCAAGGAGATTTTATTCACAGCTTCTCTCTGAAACAGTGCTTTTCAGAGAGGATGTAAACTGGATGGTTCCAACAGACAAAAGAATCCTTAATCAGAAAGCAGAGGAGGGAGGAAAAAGAGAAGGAGGAAGGAAAGGAAGGATAGAGGAAATGGGGGGAAAAAAAAAGAAGGAAGGAAGAAGGGAGAGAGGGAAGCAATGAGGGCAATAAAGAAGAAGGAGAAGAAGGAAAGAGAGAGGGAGGGCACAAGGGAGAGAGCAGACAGAGGAGGAAGATTGCCCAGCAAGTGGTCTGAGATTGAAAGGACAATACTTGGCAATGCTAAAAGTAGGTACCACTTCTGTAAGAAGAAACCCGAAATGCAGACACTAAAGTCTGAACTTTCATTTTAAGATGGGAAAAATTAACTCTTTTTCCAAGATCACAAAGTCAGTCAGTCGGCTACTGCCTCTTCCCAAACAAGCTTCTCTGTAGCCCCACCTAGTGGTCCTTCTCCCTTTAAACCACAAGTTAAATTATAAAAACTTGCAGAATCCCATATGTAGTTCCAGGCTTTGGGCAGACAATTAACTGAGAAGATTAGAGACTGATCAGAAAACATGCCTTCCTAGAATCAGGGTCTCTCCCCACTCCTCTTTGTTGCCCCTTGCCTTCCTCTCGACCTCCTCCACCTCCCCCCTTTTGCCACAGATGGTGGTTACAATTGATTTCGGAGCCGGCAACAGAGTTAAAAGCCCAGATGACCCCCCTAGACACCCCCTCGTGGGAAGGTGCTACAGGTTGAGCAGGAATGAATTCATAGCACAGTAGGAACAAGCCTGTCATACCCAGGCTGTGAAAAAAAAAAAAAAAATCCTCCAAATTCTCACCAGGGAGGAAGCAAACTGGCTGAACAGAGGAATAATTTGGGCTGTGACAGAAGAAGGTACATTCTAGCTCTGAGATCAAGTACCCTGAAAGCTTTCAGGCAGGGATAAGTCTCAGCAACAGTGGTTGTGTGTTATTAGGGTGTATTTGGGTAGATACACTAATTGATATTTACCTGTAGGTTCTGTACTGCAGGTGGGAGAAAGGATGAAAAAATCCACAAAGGTTTTCGGAGGTGCCCATCCTTTCCGAAAACATCAGCATCTTATTCTGTGTACCCCGGATCTCTGGGGCAGTGGGGTCCCAGGTCTCTGAGTACAATACAAGGGTGTGATTGCTGGCTATAAAAAGCTGTTGGCTTTGCATCCAGCTTCCCACACTGTTGCCCAAACTCTGCACCCCTGGGTGGCTGACCCTATGCTCCTGCTTCTCTTTGTACTAAGCCTCCACCAGCAACACTTCTGTGGAGAGGAAGCTGGTTCAGCAGTGAGCTGACAAATATCGTTTTAAATTAAATAGTATATTTTAAAATGCATTTCACATGTTAAAGGCACAGATGGTGAGGCGTCCATGCCTTAGGAGACAGCTGTGCTGAGGAGAAAACAGGTGTGGATTGCAGTTCATCCTCACCCCAGCTTCCTGGCACAGTTTCCCCTGAGCAGGTGAGTTACCTGATCTGCCTCTGTGCCCTTGGACTGAGGACCTTGCTGGCAAATTCTAGCCGCCCCTGGACCATGCCAGAGAAGCTATCTTGAGCTGAGGTTGTTCCCAACTAAGAACACTGCAAAACCACTTTACGACACTGTGCATCCATTATTGTTTTGTTTGTTTGTTTGCGGTGGTGGTTAGTTTGTTACTTAGGATCATTTCTGCCATAGTGATTTTTTTTCTGCTTTGGTTACTTTTACAAGGACACAACAAAAGAAAAGTGAGTGTAATGTGGTATATATTGACCTTGGTCAAACGCCCAGATTTCCCAGAGACTTGCAGCCTTTGGAGGTCATTGAAGCATGCTCTTCACTCCTGTGTTATACTCATATTGAGCTAAATTAGTGGTTCTCAAAGTGGAGGTCCCTGGATCTACAAGCATCAGCATGACGTGGGAACTGGTTGAAAATATAGATTCCCTGGCCCCACCCCAGATCTGCTGAATCAAAAATTCAGGACTGGAGCCTTCTGTATTTTAACAAACCATCAAGGTGACCAATGTTCTTGACTCAGGTATGTTTACAGGGGAGATAATGTCCTCATGTGGCCTATTCCAGCACCCTGGGTTTAAAGTGGGTGCTTCCTATGATAAAACAAACATTACTTTCTGTCTCAATTCCCTGAGAATTTATTCATATTTCTAAATCCCTGAAACTCTAGTTTGGGGTTGGGTATGCATTTCTGCAACTTCAGGAAGAAGACCAGATCCAAAATTGTGATGAGGGTACCAGGGTAATGCCATCTTCTACCTCTGTCCTCTGTGTCTTCTTTCCAACTTCTCCCGAGCAGATTCTGTGCTCCCAGAGAACAATGGATCAGGTCTCACCGTGGTTCAGGGGAGTCCACCATACAGTGCTGGAGACAGTCTTGGAAACAGATCCTTGTAATGCAAAGTGATTAGTACCATAGATAGGCCTGAGCCAAGCCCCTGGGCACAAGATGGAGCCCTGGGGAAAACAAGGACACAATTCTCCCCTAATCTCTCCAGCCCTGGCAGACACCCAGAAGTCCAGGCGGGGAAAAGGCACAGTAAAGAAAACATCTCCCTACATAATGCTGTTCCCTCTTCCTTCTCTGTGAAAGGACAGCTACATGGGACATGCCTGCATGGACTCCCAAAAGCAGTTAGGAAAAGAAGGCCAGGAGGCCTCCCTGGCTAACCCAGAGGTGCAGTCTGGCTCTCTCTGAAGCTCGTGGTGGTGGTGATACGAAGGAGTGTAAGTGTGGTGGGGGGGGAATACACTTGCAAGGGAAGGGAAAGACTCTCCATTGCTTTCACAATCTTAATTGCTAAGAATCAACAATTGAAACAAATTTTTTACTGTTTATGACCAAAGTCACCTCAGTCTGAGGTTTTGGCACCTCCCCTCCCTACTACCGTCACTTTTTCTTCAGCATATATCTCAATTAAATATACATCAACCCTATCATGGTAGAAATAACAAAGCCAGGAGCCCTACCTCAGCTGACCTCAGCAGAGTGGGCCATCACCACCACTCTGACCTCCGCCAAAGGCCAGGTCAGAGAACATCTCCCCTTGCCTCACCTCAAAATGTCTGACACTCAGCATTCCATAGGACTGTTCCTGGGAGCTCTGGATCTGAGTGTCTGGAGAACTAGTCTCTGTCTCATTGTGGTTCCACCATTTATAAGCAAAGGCTTTGACCTCTCTGATCCTCTCTGCAATGCAGTGGAAAATGGAGCTGTCCTTCCCTGACAACCTAAGGGGAACATGGTGAGGATACAATGAGAAGTCTACAGCCTGTTGGGGTTTGGTAAATAATGGCAATGGGAAAATTATTCACAATGAAGATATTGATCTGGGGCCTCTCTCTTAACCAGTTTAGACAGATTAATTGGACCACAAATGCACTCTCCTTCTAGTGATGCTAAGTGTCTCTGGTCTCATTCTGATGTTTACCCAAGGGTGCACTGCCTCATGACAGTCACAAGCTCCAAGTCAGAGGGAAAAGATCTAGAACTGGGGAATGGTAAACCAAGAAGGCAAAAGAAAAAAAAATAAAAAGTGAGTTCAAAGAGTTCAGAGAATCAGCTCTGATGTGCTATGGGAAAATTGCCAGCTTCATGGTTTCATTTCACCAACAGCCAGCAAGAGCACAGGGAGACTGAGCAGCAAGTGGATTGTGGCTGTCCATTAGCTCCTTAGCATGCCCAGTTCCCATGAATACTCAACACAGGGAGCGACCAGGGGTCAAGACAGTGCTAGAGGAGCTGTGGCACCTGCTTCTGGGATCACAACCACTGGTCCCCTTCACAAGAACTAACTTAAGATGGATGAAGGCTGCCTAGTCATCAGAACGTGTTTCTGAGGCCTAGCTAGCAGCTGCAACCCAGAACTGGAGAGAAAGACTTTATTCCTAGAAACCCAGAGAATCAGGCTGTACAGGAAAGAAACAAAGGCTCCACAGTCACTCGCGTAACTCCACTGGAAAGCTGCAAGGAGAAGCAGGAGAAAACAGAGCACCAGAGACACCCGCCAAGCCCACTCCTCATGCCCCACTGCAGTACTAAGCTGAACAGCAGTTGATATTGTTTCCCCCATTTCACACATGAGGGTGCTGAAGCTCAGAAAGGTCAAGTCCAAGGCTGTGAAGCCAGCAGGGGACACAGGCAGAACCCCTTGTCCTAACTTTCCAGACAGACTCCTAAGTCATCCTCTTTCCTGTTTCACCCAGCAGAGAGTTGGGAGGAAGGTCGTGATGCCAAGCCCACTCTTCCCTTACAGGAAGGCCACCCCAGGAATTTTATTCTGTGACCAGACAGATAAGGATATGCCAGGAAAATGGGCTAATGGGTCAGGGTGTCCTGGGCTTAAAACCTAGTTCTGCCATTTATATTCTTCATTTCTTTCTATCCTGGGTCTGCCAAAATGTCAGGTTTTTCACATTTTTTTTTCCACCAGCTTTTTCTCACCCGTGACCACCCTCCTTCCATTCAACTGTGCTAACGCCCCTGGGCCCTCCTCTTCCAAAACTCTTTGCCATAAGCAAGACTCAACCCTCTACCACCACTATTTCTGAATACATCCACATCTCTGCTTCTCCTTCTCTCTTCCATTATTCTCCCTGTTCCTCTTTTTTCTTCCCCACCTCCTCTACTTCCTCCCTTAGTTACTTTCTTTATCCTGCTCTCCTTCATCTCTATCATCTGCTCCCACTACTTCCCCGGCTTCCTTCTCTCCCTCACTCTTGCCACGCTCTCCTCCCACTTCCTCCCCTTCTCCCCCTCCCCTGGTTCACCCACAGACCAAGAGCTGTGACAAGTGGCACAACCTGCAGTGTCTCAGTGGCCTGGAGAGCCTCATCCTTGCACATGTGCCCTTGGCCTCGGCCTGGACATGGTGCCTTGCAGCTGATTAAAGCAGAGGGAGGGTTTGTCTGGAGATGGTTTTATAGTGTTTGCTGAAGGGGGTAGTTGCATTTTTGTCTCCATGCCAAGATGAAGCAAAGCTTTTTGGAAGGGGAAGTAGAAAATAAAAATCCCAGCCAACCCCCCTTAGTATTGTTCTGTGTGCCAGCAACTTGATGCTTTTTCAATGTGGGAGAAGAGTGACGGCAAACGCCACCCTCCACTCTGGCCCAGGTTTCCTCCTGGCCAGCACAGCCCTCAGCATGGTAAGGACTGCTTTGCACAGGAGACAGCAAAACAATGGGGAAACTGGGCTTGGAGCCTTCGACCCAGACGTAGACGCTAAAAATGACTTCTCCCCACATGGGTAATGTTATTTAGCATAAAGGAGACAAGAGGGAACCGAAGGCTTTGTAAAGATAGCTTAGGAAAGGGGAAAGAGTGAGCCAGAGGAAATTTTTATCTATTTCTACAGCCCACAGCCTTAGGAACCACCCAGGCAAAGGAGAATGTGAGACAGAGAGAGGAAGAATGAGAAAGAGAGAGAGCAAAAGAAAATGTTATTAGCATTTGCAATTCTATTTTAGAAGATAGGGATCAATTCAGTTCTGGGAAATGCTAAGATTATCTGGTCTCACCCCTTCTCTTTTCCAACAAGGTGACTGAGACCTAGCAACTTCAAGTTCATCACCTGGATTGCCCCTACTAAAACAACACAAGACCAGCCCACTTCAGATCCTCCCTCGGCTTTCCACCACCTCCCACATCTGCTTGAGTAGATGAGTAGCGCTGCCCCATCCTTGGAATTTTATCAAAGGGGTCTTAAAACTTAGTCCCACAGAACTTGGGTGCCTTGGGGCACAGCAGCAGCCCATACTCCCAAGGGTGGAATGCCTGTCTGCGCCTTGAAGAATACTGATTCTCCTTCATAAGCTTGGCAAAGAGATGATGGTATCTCCCCCTACAGTTTCATTGCCTCATTTATCTTCCAATATACTCCCACATTATGTTTTTTAATTCTCATTTCTCATATGGCTAGTTGTTTGTGGTCCCCTGCCTCCCCCATCTTTTATCCGCTTCCATCCTCTTCATTTCCTGGTATCTCAGAGCCTGAAACAAGGATTGGGTGCTCATGATTTATTATGAGAGACAAACAGAGAAAGGAAAACAGGACAGGGAAGAGGAAGGAGCTAGGCAGGGATTTTAACTTAGATAAAGTATCAACTTGCCTTGATTGACATGGGGATCTGAAGACAAAGTATAGCACCATCTTTAGTTGTCACCACCTTTAGATCCAATATTTTGTGCCTAGTACAAGACCATCATTGGTCCTAAGTTTCCCCAAGATGGAGCATGTGCAAATTCCAGGGCCAGACAAATGAAGACAATTCTCTGACAAATAGGCTATCCGCAAGTCTTCAGTTGCCCACACTACTAGAAGCTGGCTAGTGGGTACCTCAGCCTGATAAATCGGATCTGGACAATGCCCACTACAGTTGATAAGCCTGGAGTTAGATGAATCCGGCCCTTGCAATGCCCTCCTGTATCCCTAAGCCAAGTAGAATCAGAAGTGAATGGTGCCATTGCTTTCTCTCTGCTGCCCCCACAGGACCCCATCTCTGGTGACCACTCACTGTCCTAGTGCAGATCCCACCATCCCTTACCTGGACCAGCAATTCATCTCCACATCAGTCTCTCTGCTTTTAGTCTCCACATCTTCAAGACATTCTCCTATCAACTACCAGAGGCAATAAAGTAGTTAATGCCTATCACTCTCTGCTTAAATCCTTCAAAGGTATCCCATGATCCTCAGGATAAAGACCAAACTCCTTAACATGGCAGACAAGGTTCCTAATGGCTTGACCCTCACTTACCACTCTAACCAGGTTACATTCTCTCTCTTCCTTTTCTAGTGCAAATGTGTTTGGTTTTTTTTGTTTTGTTTTGTTTTGTTTTGTTTTATTTTTTTACTTTGGCCTTTACAAAATGTTTTCTCTAACTAGAATGTTCTTATCCCTTATCTACCAGGTCATCAGTTGTATATTCTTCTATTTTTGAATTTCAATGTTTAATTATACTTTCCACAAAAAAATGATAAGTATGCGACATATGAATTAGCTTGATTTAGCCATTCTGCAGTGTATTCAAACATCAAAACATAATGATGTATGTGATAAATGCATACAGTTTTTGTTTGCCAATACACAAATAAATAAATGCTTCCTCCTGCCTAAAGACTTTTCTGGCCTTTCAAGTTGTCATTTCACCTTGAACAAGCCTCTTCATGTTAGGTAGAAATTATTATTTTATTACTCAATATCTTCCACTAAATCATGAGCTCTCTGTAAGTTTGGACATCTTACCAATATTTGTATCTTCTTCTACTTCAATGTGTAGCATATGGTAGGCAACCACAGATCTTGGGAAAAAATTAGCAACTCTATCCAAGAACCTGAGTACTTCATCTCTATATTTCATTACTGATTCTGAGAAGTCAGGAAATATGTTTTCTATATTGTTAGCATCCCTTTCAAAGACTCTTTTGATTGAGTGGTTTTCTAATGTCATGCTAATGGAACTATTCATAACATTCCTGTCTCTAAATTGTTGCTTACAGTCCCAAGGCCTTGAAACATTATATTCTTCCCCCACCCAAATCCTATGCATTATTGGGTCTAGCAATTATCCCATTAAATATTAAACATGCAATTTTTTTTCTTCATTAGGGAAAATTCAAGTTGTACCACAATCTTGGTACAGAAAGTAAAATCACTGGAGTAACATCCTTTTGAAGAGTAGGTGCCAAGTGAGTTGTCCCAGAAGCACAACAGCAGTCATTTTACTTTCAAAGTGGTAGTAATCATTATCAGTATACACTAATATCCACTTCTGTTCCTCCTTCCTGCGTATGTGGCAGATCATACTTCTAAGTTCCTGGTAGGCAACTAGACCATGTGACCAGATCTGGCCAATGAAAGCAGAGATGAAGTGCACCATTTGATGACAGCCTGATTTGCTGAGTCATTCCTTGAGGGGGAGGCTGCTGACCAATCACCTGAATCCACCACAGACCTTGCAAGAGTAACAAATAACCTTCTCTTATATTGTGTTACTGAAACTTTAAGATTTGTTGTTCTTGCAGCTACTCATCCTGATTAACAGGAAGATTGGAAAAGAAACCACTCCACTATCTATGTGGATGAGGGCAACTTTAAGATATACAGTGATTATTCTAAGTGCTCCCAGGTTGACTGAGCCCTAATGTATGAAACACAGAAGCTCAAACCTGAGAGTTGTACATTAGGGAATCCAAAGGTAATTATACACCTTTGGCTAAACCTAGCACAAAAGAAATGAGATTTTTCTCATATAAAATGTCATTGTTATGTGTGCTGGTACCTTTACTAGCAAAAACACAGCAGGAGTGACTGGTAATCTCATGGAGGATGAAGGATGAAGAGTGTGGTCAATTCCCACCATTCTCCTTGAGTTTACATGAGGACAGCCCAATCTCCCCAATTTAAAGATAGACTCTTTATTTTACTTCCAATTCTTGAAGAACTTGAAAGACCAAATCAGTTTCACTCCTCAGGGGACTGGAAATACCTCTCTGCACTGTGCTTCTGCTGACCACTTACATATTACTATAGAATGAACCATGCTCCAAAGTCCACCAAAGAGAATCCCAAGTTCTGAAGACTTGCAAAAGAAAAGTTTGTCTCCAAGGAGTCTGGGAGCCCTGCATCACACCTTGTCTCTCCACAAAGTGGATGAATAATAGTTCTAAGTTTAGCCAGAAGTGAACTAATTCTAGAACCTGTAATTCATTCCACAAATTTTTAATGAATGCCTATTGTGATGTAGGCAGTATTCTAGGCATTGAGACTTCATCAGCAATCACCAATGACACCATCTTTGGTATCATGGTGATTATGTTCTGGAGCTGGGGAGAACCATAGACAGATGAACAAATGTTCATGTCAACTTGTCACATTGTGCTAAGTATCATGAAGACTGTAAAGTCATGGCATCATAGAGATGGAGTTGAGTTAGGGATGACTGCTTTGGAATGAGTAGTTAGGAAAGGTCTCTTAGAACTGGTGACTTTGGATCTAAACCTGAATTATAATACTAATAGCTAACAATGATTGAGGGTGTTTTTGTAAGAAGAAATGTTCAGAGCATTTTACATGTATGGAATCATTTTAATCCTCTTGACAACTCCATGAAGTTGTGGGTGTTACTTCCATTCTACTGGTGAAGAAACAGAAGCAGAGAAGTGCTTTGTCACATGTCTGAGGTCACACAGCTATGAGGAGGGGGAGGCAGCCTTCCAACTCAAGAAGTCAAGCTCCAGCATCTGCTCTTAACCATTATACTACACTTCCTCTTAGAAAATGGTGTGATGAAATATGTCTTACATAAATTTCAGTGAGAGCTCCAGGGCAGAGGGTGGAATAAGGACAGAGTTCCTAAGTTTGGAAAGTAGACTTCTGGTCCACGGCAATTTCTATTGAAACTGACTAGTTGTTTCCATTCTTGGCCAAACCCAAAACAACTGTTAAAACTGGGGTAATTTACAAGGTCTCTCACTATGTTGCCTGATAACCTCCAAAAAAATATGAAGAAGATGTTGCATATTTTACATGATCTTGATATCAAGCACAACATAATTGCTCTCTGAAATATTAAAACCCTGTTGCAGCTCCCCCAACTATCCAAGACCTTATGAAATCTAATTTCATCTTGGCAAAGCTTACTGCAAGAAAAACATAAGCCTACTCAAGGAAGTCTTAATTCAATAGCATTCAAAATATACTGATCAAGACAGACCTGGGGGCCTGAGAGAGGCCTGATATGCTTTGAGCACATCCATTGAGAGATATTTATTGAGTAATCCTCAGCATGCCAACACTGTGCTGGACACAGGAGCCAGAAAGAAATAAGGATATCAATAATAATATTCGGTATCCCAACTTACAGCAATTTTGGATGCCCTGCTTGACATGGTGAAAAAATTCCCCAAATTACTAGAAATAACAGAATTTGGGAACTGGAAAATGAAAGAATGCCTAGTATAATCCCTGAACCTTTGATTAGGAAAACATTCAAAACTATTAAAGTGTTTGGTAATACTCAGAAAAAAAAATTTTCCCTCCATTTTGGCAAAACACAACCATTTCCAGAATTGGCAAGGTATAAAATACAAAGTAAAAGGAAAATTACAATAAAGTTTATGCCCCATAATCCAGATGCAGGTCTATAGGAGGGCTGAAAGCAAGGCTTTCTCCTCTGCAGGCTGAGACCCTGCCAAGTGCTGAGCACTGCAGGTTGCCTGAGCATGTACAGGTGAGAAGAATAAAACACTGTCCCTGGGACAGGATAAAGATTCCACTCTACAGTGGGTATCTGTTGGAGATGTGGGTAGAGATTTCACTGATTTTTTCAGTTTCAAGATGGGTGGACCATGTCCAAAAAAAAAGACCAAATGTGAAAATAGGTAACAAATGAGAGTCTGGAGTCTTTTTATTTTGTGTGTGCCGGGGTTTTAGGTACTGGGGATTAAACTCAGGGACACTGGACCACTGAGCCACATCCCCAGCCCTATTTTGTGTTTTATTTAGAGACAGGGTCTCACTGAGTTGCTAAGCACATCGTTTTTGCTGAGGCTGGCTTTGAATTCATGATCCTCATGCCTCAGCCTCCCAAGCCACTGGGATTACAGGTGTGTATCACTGTGCCTGGCCTCTGAGAGTCTGAAGTCTTAAGATTAGTGAATCTCAACCTTTCATCTACCTCAGAATCACCTGGCGGGGGACTTGTTCAAACACAGATTCCTGGAGCCCTGCCCCCAGAATTTCTGATTTCATAGGTATGAGTGAGGTCTGAGAATTGGCACTTCTAGTCACCCAGTAACAGTGATGTCCCTGGTCCAGGGACTGCACTTTGAGAACCACTGACATGGCAGAGGGTGGCAAAGGAAAGAGGAGATTCCCAGAGGTACAGCAGCTATTGGATCAGATGGAAGCAGGGGAAACCAAAGCTCCAGGAACTCTATCTATCTTTGATGAGTTGTCCAGGATGGTCTCTGCCTGGTACCCTCCTAGCAAAAGCATGTCTCTCTTAAGAAGGAAGGGAACTAGCACTCAGAGCACAGCTATGTGCAGGCACTAATGCCAGGTGCCTCCACAAGGATCTTCACCTTAATCTCACAACACTCCTAGGGGCTAAGTGTCATGTTCCCATTTCAGAACCAAGGCCCTGACAGGTACACAGATAAATCAAAATGCAAGTCTCTCAAATGTAAAGGACAAGCTCTTTCCTACAGTACATTTAGCTTTCAGGTGCTGTCTCTTCTGTCATTTCACACAGATGCAACAATGAAATACTAAAGAAAATTACCAAGGCAGTTGTAATGCTCAGTACACAAAGTCCTGTTCAGTAGGTGGACTTGCTTCATTTGGTTGCTCCAAGAAGCAGGCCATTAGGAGGTTGCTTGGGTCCTGAGGATTGTCAGAGGGTTGTATCACTCAGTCCCTGAGAGGTTGCTGTCAAATAGCCTAACATGAGGGTGCCCAAAATGCTTCGGCTTACCCTTGAGGACCCTGCCGTCACAACCATCACTACCTTGAGCACCTTCCATGTCACCTCCACAACCACCAGAGTTTCCCATCCACTAAAATCCATAAGTACCAACCAGGAGCTTTTATTTTTTATTTCTATAACACTAAGTACACACATACACACACACAAACACCTCACAAAATAAAGCAGTGGTTTTAACCACTTTCTGTGACACACAAAGTGGGATACCAGTCTTGATGACATGACCCCTCTTTTTTGTTTATGGACTCTGGAGTATTTCTACTCAAGTGATTTCTCTTGATCACTTCAGGAAGATAAAGGATGGGTCCTCATTTGATTGCCTCTAACCCGTTTTCTCCCCCTTGAAGTTTGTTTGCCTTACTGGCTTTAAAGAACTGTGTGAGATGGATGAAGAAAAAATACGGCATATATACACAACAGAGTATTAGTCACTCACTAAAAAGAAAGACATTCTGTCATTTGTAGAAAAAGTGGAACTGGAGGAAATCATACTAAGCAAAAATAAATCAAACAGAGAAAAAAAAAAAAGAACTGTGTGACAGGAGACACGTTCTTCAGGAAAATGACCTACACACATCATTAATGGTTCATAGGTCAAGAGGAGATGGGCTCCAGAGACTGGCAGGATTCCTTGAGCACACCTCTCTTCCTGTCCCTGGTGTACCATTCTCAAGGTCCTGGCTCCACTTGTGGATGCAGCAAGGATGGGGAACTCTGAAGATATTCTGAGGTAGAGGCCTGCAGAGCCCCATCTCAAGAACCATCCAGCTTCTGTTTGGAACATTTCACAATCTTGCTAAAACTATGAGCTGTCATTTAGGCAATCTATGCAGGTGGTAAGTGCTCCTTTAATGACTGGTGGGACCCCAAACAGAAAAAGTTGGGGATTGGCTCTATAATAATGACCAAATGAGTTGGCATCCTTAAGTGGTCACAATTTTGTGTGTATTTATATGTCTGTGCTTGGCTACTGAAATTGGCATGTGCATTGCCTCACTCTACCCTTTCCCAAGTGCATTCACAAAAATATTATGACCCATTGTCCTCTGTTAGGAAAATATGCCATAATTTTTGGAAGGCAATTTGTCAGTAAGAATCTAAAGCCTTAAAAATGTTTATAGCTTGGGATCCAGTAATTCCACTCCTGGGACTCTAGCCTGAAGAAGTAATTCTAATGCATGAAAAAGCTTTATGCACAAAGATATTCATCATAACAATGAATCAATTGAAACAAAATAAATATTTAACTCTAGTGACAAGCAAAAGCCCAATAGATCTGAGTGTCCAGTTTGATCTTCTTGAAGGAATCCTTGAAACCTGAATATACAAAATTTCCACACTTAAATATGGAAATGAAGGCACATCTATGCTTTGAAGTGTAGAACCAATAAAACTGTTTTCAAAGTATAATAATATGAAATATACTTACGATGTTGTAGTCGCTTTACGTATATTGAGAAGAAGGTCAATAATCTTGTACTATAATCCAGGATTTGTCGTTCCATTTATAATGCGTAGGCATTGTAGATGTAATGCAACTCTTAAGGGCCCTAGGATTTTCAGATCCTGCCATATTCTGAAATAATAATTATTTGAAATCTCCTAGAGTCGTGAGTCTTGGGAAAATGGTAGAAATCTAAAGATACGTAGATAACTATGCATAAAGATAGCAAATTGACAATGTCCGGTGGTTTTCTTCCTTTTGAACCCCCACTAATGCTGGGGCTAAAGGATTTTTCTTAAAGGCATGATTTCCCAAGGATGGGAAGAGCAGGTTGAGTGGATAGCAACAAAATGTTGGAAATGTAAAGCTGATGGAACCTGAGCATGGGGTAATGGACCTTACAAACTGTAGAGATCTGAATCTTTAAAAATGCCAGCCGAGAATCAAAGGCCAATCTGAGTAAGGCAGCAAAATCCTTAAAAAGCTCAAGTACACAAGGAGCAAGTATTTCTGGAAGTAGAATCAGAGTGAGAGAGAAGCCAAGTTTTAAAAGGATGGATGAAAACTGTTTGAGAAACATCTAGAGCTCCAGGACCCTCCTCCTCCCACGCTTCGGTTTGACTTCCCACCTGGAAAGATAATCTGGGAGTTTCTTTCTGAGAAGTTAGGCAGAAAGATCCTAGCTGAAACAAATGAGGTTGGACCCAACCATGAGCAGTAGAGTTAGATAAAGCTATGCCTCCCAAATGCAGAGGCCAGCTGTCCGCCTCCCTCAGCGCTCAGAACACTGGCAGCCTTGCCTATATCCTCACCTAGCCCAGGAGGTGGTACCTGAAGGTACTGACATCAGGGCTTCCCACTCCTACTACACCCAGTAACGCTTCTTCCAACTTCTTCCAAACTCCTATTGAAGTCGATATTGTGACTTCCTCACGTGATTAACAAAGGTTCTTAGTAGCATCTAGAAGGGTGAATACTCTACAGAAGGTTTTCAATTTACTTAAATAAGACTTGAAAGTCAACATTGGTCCTTGATTCATGGGCTTCAGAATGCATGTTGTGTTAGCAGGCATGAAAACAACATTAATCTCACTGTGCCTTTCCATCAGATGCCTTGCCAATGAGCAGTAATATTTCTAAAGGAATCTTTTTTATAAGCAGTAGGTCTCAACAGTGGGCTTAAAATATTCAGAAACAGATGTACTATAATCCAGGCTTTGTTGTTCCATTTATGAAGCATAGGCATCATAGATGTAGCACAATTCTTAAGGACCTT
Source organism: Sciurus carolinensis (assembly GCF_902686445.1). Classification (NCBI taxonomy): domain Eukaryota; kingdom Metazoa; phylum Chordata; class Mammalia; order Rodentia; family Sciuridae; genus Sciurus; species Sciurus carolinensis. The sequence continues at coordinate 34,495,172 of NC_062229.1, forward strand.
AGGACTTTCAGAATGATAAATAAGCACTGGCTTCAACGTAAATCCACCAGCTGCATTAGACCCTCACAAGAGAGTCAGCCTAGCCTTTGAAGCTTGAAGCCAGGAATTGACTTCTCCTCTCTAGCTATGAAAGTCCTGGGTGGCATCTTCTTCAATATAAGGCTGTTTTGTCTACATCGAAAAATCTGGTTTTTAAACATCAACAACTCCATCCATTACCAGCTAAATTTGCAGTGTCTACATCAGCTGTTCCTGCTTCACCTTGCACCTTTATTTTTGTGGCCTCTTAAACCTCATGCACTGACCTTTGCTGGTTTAAAGCTTTCCTTCTGCAGCTTCCTTCTCTCTCTCATCCTTCACAGAAATTGAACAGAGTTAGGGCATTGCCTTGGACTAGGTTTTGGCTTAAGGAAATGTCAAGGTTGCTTTGATCTTCCATCCAGACCACTAAAATTTTCATCAATAAGGCTGTTTCACTTTCTTTTCATTTCTGCACTCACTGAAAGAGTCCTTTCAATTTTCTTCCAGAAAATTTCCTTTGCTTTCACAACTTAGTATCTTTGGTGCAAGAGGCAAGCTTTTGGCATGGCTTCCTCACTAAGCTTAATCATTTTGGGCCTTTGATTTTAAGTCAAAGACATGTGACTCTTCCATTCACTTCGAAACTTAGAAGCCATCAAAGGGTTATAAATTCAGTATTGTTGTGTCTCAGGGAATAGAGGCCCAAGAAGAGGGAGAGAGTAAGGGAAACAGATGGTAAGTGGAGCAGTCAGAACATACAACATGGATTGATTAATTTTGTCTTCTTATGTAGGCACTCTTTGTGGCACTCCAAAACAATGAACAATTGTAACATCTAAGGTCACTCACCACAGACTACCACGACAGATACAATAGTAATGAAAATGTCTGAAATAGTGAAGAAACAAAATGTGACCCAGAGACATGAGGTGAGCACAAACCATTGGGGAAATGGTATCAATAGATTAACTTGATGCAAGGTTGCCACAAATTTCAATTTATAGAAAGCACAGCGTCACTGAAATACAGTGAAGCAAATCACAATGTTCAGAGCAGTGCTATTAACAATCACCCTAAGCTTGAAACTACCCAGATGCCCATCAACAGCAGAATGGATAATTTGTAATATACCCATAAAATGGAGCACTATACTTCAATGAGAACGAACTAAAACCACAGGCATCAATATGGGTGAATCATACAAGCAATGTTGAGCAAAAGGAGTCAAGAATAAAGAAGTATATAAAGTATGGTCCCTTTACATATAGAGGGGAGTGAAGGGAGGGGAAGGGGTGTGGGGAAAGGAATGATAGGAGAGTGAAACAGACATTATTACCTCGTGTACATGTATGAATGCTGACTGATGTGATCCTGCAATATGTATAATCAGAAAAATGAGAGATTACACTCATGTACAACTAATTAGAACAAATAAAATAAAATAAATTAAAACAGATAAAACCCATCTAGGCATCAGATATTGGAATAATGTTTACTCCTGGGTGGGTAGTGATAGCAATGATATGCAAGAGGGGCTTCTGAGCTTCTATTTCCTAATCTGGAGTCTAGTTACACAGTGTATTTTCTCTGAGTAAATGCTTTGAACTGTACCTTTATGATATAAATAAAATCTTCTTTACACCAGAAACAGAGCAGTTGGGGCTTTCATAGTAGAGGAAAATATTCAAACAGATCACAAAACAGTTAAGGAAACCCCTCTGTAGCTGAGTGCTCCTCAACACCCATCACCGTAGGAACTGGATACAATTCCCCACCAAAGCTGGCCCAGAAGAATCAAATCTGCCTTTGCACAGTTAGTTCCAAGCATTGCTCTTATTACAGGTACATCTGCTGCTGGTCAAATCTAGATCACATGAAAACATTAGCTGCAAGGGAGTCTGGAAGTGTGGTTTTTGGTTTTCTAGTCTCTGTAGCAAGCTAAAAGGAGATGGGTAGAATGGATGATGGCCGAGTCCATCTGTGCAAGAACACAAGATGAGTAACCTTGGACATATATATTCAGCGGGGATCTGGATTTAATTGTGCTGCCAAAGACCTAGGATCTGATGATCCAGGGATGAGCCAAGGATATCTAAGTTATCCAAGCCATACTTCCCCCTGAGCATGCCACCTTTGTCCTGAAGACATAATAGATGTCTGAGTCCATTTGGCCATTCCTTCTGGAGCTTCATCTCTTTTGGCTTAGCCATGCCTCAACCCCGGCTCACCCTTGGCTTCTTCCCAGAGTCTGCTCATCACTGACTGGTTAGCAATGCCATTGATCCCTAGCCATCTGCCTATTACTGTGTCTTACTAATAACAGAATCACTCAAACCAAAGCCACTATGTTAAAAACACAGAGATCCATCCCTTCAGCAAGTCTGGATATTAAACTCTGATTTCTTCTTCTTCCTCTTGCCCCTGAACCATGAAACAGAGGTTTTAGAAATAATTTTGAAGGATTCTAGCTTGACTCTGGCCATAGAGCCATTTGGACCCTCATCAGCCTTGCAGGGCCACATGTGACAGGAATGGAAAAGATATAGGATCAGTTGAGAGACCTTTACCTGTTTCTTTTCATCATGTAGAACAGCAGCAGCAGTAACCACTTTTATTTACAAATTTTCAGCTATGTGTAAGGCACTGGGTTATGTGCCTCACAAAAATCAATCCATGTCTTCCTTACAGCAAGCCCATATGGTTGATATGATTGCTTCCATTTTACAGAGGAAGAAGTGGGATCAGAGGGATCAAATGATACACTCAAAGTCATATAAGAATTGAAGTACTTTTGTGAAAAAAAAAAATAACACCCTGCACCCTACGTAGACATCCTTTGGATGACCAGTAGACACATAATCCATCACATATTGACAAGATTTTCACACTCAGGCTGGCAAAGCCACTGGATTTGAGATGATGCCCTGAAAGAGAGGCCATTCTCCCCCAAATCTATTTCCTGAGCATGAGAGGGGTTCATGGTTGACAAAAATTAATTGAATACTTCAAAAGAGCTAGTAGAAACATACAAAATAAGATAAACGTCTAAGGCAATAGATATATCAATTACACCGATCTGGTCATTAAGCATTGTACACATGTGTTGAAATACCACAGTGTACCCTATAAATATGTGCAATTACTACGTGTCAACTAAAAATAAAAATGTATTTAAAAAAGAAATAGAGGAGTCCTCAGATGGGAAACGGAAACCCAGGAGACAGCTGGAGGCAGACAGAAGCTTCCTCTTGGACCTTGAGCTGATCATTGAGCAGAGGGTAGATGAAGAAGGCTGTCCTCTTCATCACCGTTCTGTGGGAGCATGGCCTTCCCTCCCGCACCATTGCACCTTTCTGCCTACAACAATCTGTATTTCTTCTACCTATGGAAAATTACTTCTTTTGAGAAGTCTGATCCTCCATCTCCCCTGGCCCAGGAAGAATTAATCATTTTTTTTTTCTTTGTGCTCTCTCAACACAGTGCTGTACTATAGCCAAGTGTTTACAAAGAGGCAGTGTCATATTGTGGAAAAGCTTTGAAATGGGAGTTCCATGACCTGGATTCTGGGGCTGTCGCTTACTGGCTCTGTGATCTTAAACAAGGTCCTTGTTCTCATCTGTAAAATGCAGATAACACTTGCCTTACCTGCTTTGCAAACAGGGCTAAATGAGATGTTTGTGAAAGCACTTGTAAATGTTTAAGGCTAGTGCCTGGGTTGGTGGGTTTTGTTTTGTTTGGATTTTGTTTTGCTTTTTCCTTCTCTCTCTAGACTGGGAGGGTAGAGACTTGTCTGAGGGGGCTCTGTATTTCACTTGGAGCCTGCAGAGAGCCTGCCTGTGATAATGCTCAATGAAAGTGGATTCTCAGTAAATTGAAATTAATATGCACAACTGCAAAAGGTGGAATACCTCGTCCTGCACACACAAGATGTAATCACCACCCTTCTTTCCCATCTTGCATGTGTGTGTGAGTGTGAGTATATTTGTGTGAGTGTGTGCATTCCATCCCTAATATCATACTTTTTCTTTTCTTTTCTTTTTTTTAAGCTGTGGAATGTCAGTCCTGCAGAGGAATTCTGAGGCCGATTGACAGAGCCAGACAATGCTATGAATAGAAGTCTTTTCACAGGGTCACACAGCCAACACTGTTTTTCCTCCACCTGTGCCTGCTGTGTGCTGTGGCCAGCCCTGAGACTTATGCAGGAAGACCCAGCCTGGGATACAAGCTCTGGAAAGTAGCATCTGCAAGACCTGAGAGACTGATACCCTAGTTAGTGGGTCAGCTCCAAGATAGCTTCCATGAGCTTCAGCTTAGCTCACACACAAGGTGTCTGTGCCCAGGAGTTCACAAACAAAGACAGTCATTCATTTCTGACAGCATCTTTAGAGTGTCATGGAGAAATAGCTGATACTGTGCAAAGGAGAAAAATCTGCAATTCAGTAAAGATAACCACACCACAAAGAACAATATCTCCAAGATGGGCAGATGTATAGGTGGGTAACCTACAAGATAAAGTGCAGAATATTTTGTGTGGACAACTTGAGGACACCGAGGGTGATTCTTTTCGATCCCACTGATACAAGCTCATGGTGGTGCAAAAAAAAAATAGAAATTACTGAAACAGATCTGGATTCTTATATTACCCACATATGTATGTTCTTAGGCAAGTTGTTTAAATTCTCTTTTTCCACCTCATTTCATAAATGTTTATAAAGTATCTTCTGTGAACAAAGAAACTATTGTATTAAAAACAAGAGACTGGAATAAGACATGGTCCCACCAAGAGGATACCTGCAGTCTAGAAATGACTACATGTCTAGGGTCTAGAGCTACACAGCAGGTGCTCATTCTGTAATAGGCTTACCCCCTGTTTATACCTTCTCCTTCATCAGAATCCCAAGCGAATGTCTTCAACATTGCTATTAAATCTTTATTTCTTTAATTTAGGAGTCCAAACTTTTCATCATTCAAATTCACTCTTAATCCCCTCATGAACCACATCTCTGATGGATTTTTGAATAACAAATATTTGGTATTTATAAATTATTCTTCAGCACATGTTCACTCCAATTACCACACTGAGTTCAGAGCATTCAAGTTCAAACAAAAAATCTTGATTTATCTGCTAAGTGATTGTTTCATGGGTGTTTTTTAAACTTGAAAAGAGCTCAAGGATCCTTTAGTAACTACACAGAATCTTTGGGTTCAGGTACTCTGGGTTACAAAGCACCACTATCTTGTGGCTTTCCCTGGGAAGACACACTCATTCCTAAAAAAGCACCTCTTCCTCCTATCAGTGGCCTGCCCCTTGGTATGATTTTTGCCTAAAAGCAAGAAAAATCATTCCAGGTTAGGAACTCTCATAGTGGGACACAGCACAAAGACTTGGTAATGTTACCAAGTAACCCAAGTTAAAAAAACAACTTGTACAGATTTTTAACTTTGCCCATGGTCAGCTCTGAAAAGAATTTATTGAAGAGATTCAGATATTGCTAGTCAGATGAGTTGCTTATGCTACAGTGCTATTACCAAAATAAATAAATAATTCATCAGGAGAAAAGTTTATAGACATATACAAAAAAAAAAAAAAGTGCTCATCTATATATCTCTAAGACTCATCAGAAAGCACATAATGTTAAGATTTAGGATTCCCATGCCTAAAACATCACCACCCACCACGCCCTCAGAGTGACAACCACAGAGAGTCATTAGATGAAGTTTTCCTGAATGTTGTTTTAGTCAGCTTTTGTCACTGTGACCAAAAGACCTGAAAAGAACAACTTAGAGGAGGAAAATTTTATTTCGGTTCACAGATTCAGATGAACAGTCCATGGTTGGTAGACTCCATAACTCTGGGCCCAAAATGAGGCAGAACATCATGACAGAAGAGCGTGGCAGAGGAAAGCAGCTTAGCTCTAAGCTTTGACAGTCAGAAAGCAGAGAGCGCTCCACTCACCAGGGACAAAGTATAAACCCCAAAAGCATGCCTGCAGGGACTTACTTCCTCCAGTCACACCCCACCTGCCTACGGTTACCACCCAACTAATCCACATCTGTGTATTAATCCACTAATTAGTTGATAACTTTCATAGTCTAATCATTTCATCTCTGAAAATTCTTACATTGACTCACACTTGAGCTTTCAGGAAACACCTCATACCTAAACCATAACAAATGTGAACGAACTGGAGAACACATTTTGAAGATATGAGAAGAGAGACCCACAGTGGTTTCACTCTCTTTCAAGATGATTTTATTTAGGGACTTATTTTCCCCCAGATTACAGTCCACTAAAGATCATTTCCCTATGTAAGTCTAGATTTCCACCATTCCTCAGGCAGGAAAGAAAGTTAGGGTTTGCTGTAGAGAGTTGCTTTCCTGACATTTAATGCTTTCACAGCGTCTTCTAGTTGGAACAGTAAGAAAACTCCATGTAGGTAAACATGTGTACCAACTACCTCTGGCTGTTTCTACTTATGCCCTATAGGGAAAAGTGGCAAAAGCTGATCTCTTTTTGAGGACAAGGTAAACTAACTCTAGGTATCCATGCAGCCCAGTTACAGCTAATGAGAAATTCAAATGAGACTGCAAGAAGACAACAGGAGACAAACAAACCCATAATGTTCTGGCAGGGTCAATATTTGAAACTCAAACTCTGAAGCCTTTTATAGAACTGCTTATGATACTCCATGCCGTTGAAAAATCTGAATTAATTTTTAAGTTCTATTTTAGTCATTCCATTTTAAAAGAACTTGCCATTATAATTGCTATTGCAAAATGTAAGTAATCTATCCATCTATCAGGCTTCTCTCTTTGTTCTCCTTTATCAAAGCAATATTGTACCTATGAAAAAGGTGGACTGGGGGCAAAGCATATTAATATCTCTTACTGTTTTCATTGGAGACAAGTTCAATGAAACTATGTTTGACAACATAGTTTCTAATTTTTTTTTCTAATTTCTTTTCCTTTATAAAAAGTTTTCTTTTATATTTAAGCCAAAATGTTTGTGAAGGTCCTTTTAAATTCAAAGAAAATGAAGTCAGGCATTTTTGGTGCAGAGAGCAATTTCAGACCCAGTAGGGGAGCGCTTATGACTGAACAAAAACTCTTCTTCACACAAAATGTGGGCTCCCTGCCTGGGGTTCACACATTAATGACTGTATGAGTCATTATTATATATGCCTCCAAAGCTGAGGTTCTCTCTTCTGCTAACCAGCTCTGAACAGCAGATGTTGAAATGTTAACCGTGGGACGGCAGGTGTGGCTAGAGTTGTTTTTCTGAAGATCTTTCTGCATCATTCTTCTGAGCCCTGTGATCCAGCCAACATCAAGTTACAAGGTTACCCAGAAACTTTAATTGATACATGACATAATCTTCATTCCTGTTAACAAAATCATGACTCTTCCTAGAACTGCATCTTTTACCTCCTTCTATCTTGAGTAGTAGTTGATAGGCACTTTCCAAATGTCAGATGACTTACATCTTCTGATCCTGTCTCTGATTTTCTTCCATGAGCACTATCTATTTCCTGAGGATTGAGCATCATGAAGTTTGGGGGAGAAATTCAATTTGGAGGAGTTTGGGTTGGAAAGGCATGGACTTGCTAGATAAGGAGACCAAGTTCCAAATCCTAATTAAATCCTTTAAAAGATGTTTGATGGTGAGCAAATTGAATTTATATTTAGAAATGTTGGGGAAGTGGGAAACATGCAAAACCTGTGGAAAGAAGTTGGTATTATAACTACAGACAAGAAACACTTTGAATAGATTAATATTTTAGCCCCGATTTTTTTGCTTCCTCCCTGATTCCATGTTCTTCACCATGCAATTATGCAGTCATTTCCACCCAGAGGAGAATGGGCTTCTTTGCTCTATGATTTTGGCCTAAGTCATGTGACATTGCTTTGACCAAAGAACATGGTCCGGGTAAGGGTGTGCCAGATTCTAACCTAGGCATTAAGAAGAAACTCATGCTTTTGTTCTCTCCCTTGCACTGCCTTTACCACCATGAGAAGAACTTGCCCTGATACTCAGCCTGAGCTCTAGAATGAATCTGCACAGAGCAGACCTGAGTCCAATCCACAGTAAGAAACAACACCCAGTCAGACTAGAAGGTAAAGCTGGGTTTCCCAGCCACACCCAACTTGGCAATCTAATACTTAAATAAACCACAAGTGACCAAGTCTCCGAGTTTGGAGATGGCTTGCTACATAGAAATAACTGAATAATATATAATGTTTTAAAAAATGAGTTTCTCTAGCTTAAAATGACATTTGACTATCAGCCTCAGGATCCACTTTTCCTGTCCATCTTCCCATTAAAATACCAATGAAAATATAGCAAGAGGTAAAAAAAAAAGAAATTGTACTTTCACAAAAACTCAGGCAAAAAGATAATCCATGAACCTGGAAAGAGCAGATACAATCCAGAGAAAATGCCATCTAAAAATTAATAACAACAGAACTTGAGATTGAAAATCAACCTCTCTCTGCTGCCTGTTCCTGCTCCCAACTAGTCCAAAATGAAGGCAGAAGGTTAAACTCCTCTACCCACTCCCCAAATGTTCCATAATCAAGTGCTGTGGAAAAAGCAATTCTCTCTTTTAACTTACTGCCGGAAGCATAGATGAGTTCAGCCATTTAATAAAACTACTTGGCAATAGCTAGCAAGGTTAGCAAGGTTGAAGATGTGCACGCCCTATGCCCAGTGGTTTCACTCCTGGAGAAACTTGTACATATGTGCACCAATATTCAAGAACTCTAGTAGTAATAGTGTTGGCGGAAAAACATTTGAAAAACTGGAGACAATCCAAATGTCCATAAACAAGATAAATAAATAATTGTGATACATTTATGTCATGAAATGCCAATAGCAGTAAAAAAAAATATGGCCTTGATGAATACCATGAACATAATATTGAGCAGAAATCAAGTCAAGAAGAATTTATTCAATATAATTTATACACAGTTCAAGATCAAGTAAAGTTAAACAATCACTGTCATATGTGTAGATATGTAAGCATGTTGAAAATAGTGTTTCCATCTGGAGATGGGATTGGGAGGGGACATACAGAACCTTCTGAGTGCTCCTTCTAAGTCATTTTCTATCTCTCAAACTAGAGGAATCATTGGTGTTAAGTTAGCATTATTTATTATTTACACACGATAGAATATTCATTTATATTATACCATGTTTAGTTAAAATCTTTTAAAATTATATTAAATTTCCCTAATAAATGGATTTATAGATTAAATGTGGAAAATAATTAGGAGTATGAGAAAGGAGATAGATATAGTATTCTTGAAAAGAAAGATAAGCAATAGCAATTAGAAACAATTTCGTGTAAGCAAAGGAATGCACAGAAAAATGAATGGCAAAATCTAGAAAGCCCACAAATGATACTAAAATTATGTGGGAATTTATGATATGATAAAATTGAGATACTTTATTAGAGATAAAATTAACATTGGTAGAACTGACTTGCCACTTGAAAATAAAGTGAAAGTGGAATAATATTCTAACACTTATGCCAAAATACATTTCAGATAAATTGTTAATTTAAAAGCAAAATAAATCCCTAAAAGTATTAGAAGACTTCATCATTGATTTTTAAATAATCTTGAACTAAAAATGCCTTTAAAATTAAAGAAAAATTTAAAGCTTTGAAAAAAATTTTTGCAATGTATATGATAGATAAAATATCTTAAATATCATTCTATTATTATTAACCCCTGTTTCATAGTATGAATAAAGTACTGGGATTAGTGTTCTATATGAATTATCTATTTTGACTCTCACAAGAAATCTAAGTGACAGGTACTCTTATGATTTATAATTTAGAGATAAAGAAAATGAGTCATGTAAATATTAAGTAACTGGTACTAGGTCAAAAAATTAACAGGTAGTGAAGTCAGGATATGAAACCATGCAGACTAAAACCAGAGTCCTTCATCTGATCACCACTTCATGCTGCTTATGAACTAGTTTTGAAATGTAAGTAAGATAAGACAAACAGTCCAGTTTAAAAGGAAAGGGTGAAGGATATGAACAACCAATTTGCAAAATAATAAATATAAATGGCCAATAATCATATAAAGGTACCAAGAAAACAACTTTGAGATACCAATGCCTATCACATTAACAATCTCAAAAAAATAATAAAAACAAATTTTTTAAAGTGGAAAAAGAGGCATAAACACTCCTTGACATTAGACTATGAAATAGGTTTTTTCAAAGGCAATTGGCAAATGGCTACCAAAATGTAAAATACATGTGTTCTTTCCTAAAAAAATTCTTGCCTAGAAATGTATCTAGAGATAAACATACATGTGTGCAGAAAGTCATGGTGGTACTTATTGCAAGATTTATGTTACAAAAAAAAAATTATACTAAGGCCTTAAAACCACTTGTCTTTGACAGTAAAGGAATGAATAAATTAATTTTGATTGACCCATATGATAGAATTCTGTGGAGCTGTTAAAGACAAATACAGTAATTCTACATGTACTGACAGAGAAACATGTTCAAAATATATTACTAAGTGAAAAACAAAAAAGTTTCTGAACACTGTGAATAGTTTTGCCTTATTGAGTAAATTATGTGATTGTGCCCTTAAATTAATTTCTGGTGTATACCATGAAACTGTCAAGAGTGGTCACCAACACCATGGGGTTAAGATTGTAGGGAAAGAGATTCACGTATTTCTTTTTACTTTTTTTAAAATACCATTATATACTGCCTGAGGCAGTATACCATTGTATACTGCTTTATATTTAGCTTGTAAATATATCACACTAAAAATATAATTTTAACCACAAAAGAGAAAATTTTCAGTCTATAATAAATGTGCCTTTATAATTAAAAATTAAAAGAACATAAATATTAAACTATTAATTTAAAAATCTATAAAACAAAGAAAAGAAGACACTCAGAGATTGCCCAATGTCCCTGAAAATAATCCATTGGACAGTGCAGATTCTAATTTCCTGAAAGTACTAGGTGGCTATAAAAGAGGGAGGGGGTGCATGGCCTTATAATGGGGTGAGAAAAAGTTGCAATCAAAATTAGCAGGAAGATGAAGTGAAAGGATAGATGTTAGGAGAAGGGCTTATTGCAAGATAACTCAATAAAAAAATATTGAAGGCTGCAAGGAGCAAAGCCAATGTTAAGAAATTGAATCAGTGATACAAAGGGCAAACCTGAGACGCTGAGCAATAATTCTGATACAGAGGAAAAAAAAAAAAAAGAAAAAAGTAAACATCAGATAAACATAAATATAAGTGAAATAGAACAATGCACCAAATACCAGAAGATAAATAAGATCTGCAGTTTTAAGAGATTGTGTCAGAAGTTCTATATACTATAGTTGACTGGGTCTGCTAAAATGAGTCCCCCCTTTGTTTATGAATCCATCTTTGCAGGGTGACTTGGCAGCATCTCCCATTAAGAGGTGTATTTCCCGACCCCTTCAATTGGAGCTGGTAGCCTTTAGCACCTGGAGAATGAAATTATGTTACATGTATGTCCAAATATGTCATAATTAATCCTGTACATACATAACACACCTATAAAAAATAATTTTAAAAAATAGAATATGTTATATATCAGGCTGTGCCACTTACAAGCCTAGTCCTTAAAAGACTTCATGTGCCTCTGTGTTCTCTCTTGGAAACCCGCCCAGTCATCATACAAACAAGTCAGGCAAGTCTGCTGTCAGGGGAGACTCTCAAGACGACAGAGCCATTCAGATGAGGCCAGGGTCTAGCCAACCTAGCAGCTGACTACAAATGCATGAGTGAGAACATCCTTGACCAGAAGAACATCTCAGCAAAATGCAGCCCGAAGTGCTAACCTACAAAATTGAGAGCTAAGTAGATGATGATTAAGTCTACTTTTAATTTTTTAATTGACAAGGAAAAATTGTATGTATTTGTGGTGTACAATATGTTTACATATGTGTATACCTTATAGAATAACTAAAGATATTTAACATTTGCATTACCTCATATTTTTGTGTGATAAAAACAAAATCTACTCTTCTATTAATTTTCAAATACACAATGTATAATGAACTGTAGTCACCATGAGGTGCAATATATCCCTTGGGCTTATTCTTCCTGCCTAACTGAAATTTTGTGTCCTTTCATTAACATTTCCCTAATCCCTCCACCCCCAGCTGCTGGTAAGTCACTAACTTTTGATGAGGCCTTTTAGACAGTAATCACTAATTGATATGTTCGTATTTCCCTAGCTGTCACTCATTGGCAAAGAAAGACAATCTCAGGAGTAAAACAGACTTGAAAATACACTCTCCTTATTTGAAGATGGACTTGAAACAATAGAAAAGATAAAGCAAAAATTTGAGACCAGGGAAGAAGACAACACAGTACCAAAATGTAGCAGAGACTGGTGATGGCAGTTAATACAATTTGGCTAAATTTTATAAAAATGATTTAGAACAATACAAATAATAACAACATGCTTGTGAACATCTACAATATAAATAATTATGGAATTTCAAAACACTAAATTAAAATGTAAGTTTATGAAAATAAATGGAAGAAGAATAGAGAGTAAGTAAAAATATATAAATTATTGTTTTTAAATATAAAGGGAACTTAGAAGGCTCCAATTGTTATATCAACTAGAAAGAGATGTGTTAGTGTTACTACAAAGCCAGTTGCTGCAGAGGCCCCTTCTTGATCTTTCAGACATGTTGCTCAGAGTAGTAGGCATGAGTTTATTGAAGGGATAGGAAAAGGGAAAGAGGGACATCGTCAAGACAGAGAGTGGGTCCTCAGGAGAAGGATGGTGTGCCCGTCCTGCCCTCCAGCTTTACTGGGGATCCCAGGGAGTGATCAGAGTCGTCACCACCTTTTGACTGACAGCAAGATGACATCAGACTTTCAAGTCCCTGTTGCATATGACAACTCTAGGTCATTTTGATCCATGCTGACTGGTTCTAATTGGAACCTGTTCTAATGGATTTTATGATTAGAAGGAATTATCCTTATCTGAGTTCTGGAGTATGGTCTGTGTAATGGTCACAAAGGTGCCCTCTTCAGGGTAACTTGTGTTCTTTTTAATAGGCATTTTTGGGGCCTGTATTTCTCTGCAGATAACTGGTTGTTTGATGAGACAGTAACATATCCAGTTGATTTAAACCAGGCAGGGCTGTAGGTATATTACTTTAAAAAAAGAAAGAAATCATGTGGGGGTTAGTACAGTGGACCCAGTCCATAGAACTGTTCCTTTAGCCTCCTGTTCCCACTGCTCACGACTGTGTGTTCTCTATCATTAGGATATGTTTGGGAAAAGTTTTAAAGGAGTAAATATGTGGTATTAAAATAGACTGCAATCAAAATCTGCAAACCACTGGAGAAAAGAAAAGCAATGAATGCAAAAATCCATATAGCAAAAGATAGAAGCAACAACAAAAAATCATGAACATCAACAACCAAATAAAAACAAAATGATAGAAGTAGGAGCTAATATATCATTTATTGCAATGAACGTAAGAGGGATAAAATTCATATTAAACCCGATCAATATAAAAAGAATCCAATTAAGCAAGGAGCCTAAAGTTGAAAAAATATATCAGGCAAATACAAATAAACAGAAAGCTACAATTGGAGTAATAAAATAAGACAAAGCTGAATTCAAGGCAAATATATTAAAAGGAATTTTTAATGATCTTATAATTATCATTTTATAGTGATAAGAAAATTCACAGTTTCATTATAAATTTCCATGAATATTCATCTATCAACATTGCTCCAATACATAAAATGAAAAAGTAGCAGAAAACAAGATAAAATTGTTAAAAGCCCCCATAAAATGCAACTGACAGATCAAATAGATCCAAGTAAACATAAAACAAAAATTAAGATCATGTGGTTGTTAATCTTTTTAGACTCTTAGATGGCTATAAGAATCTCATGAAAGCTTTCTCCTTATTCAGAAGCATATGCATATTCCCTAGATGTCAGGGGAGCCCATTCATAAACTTCTTTGTGGTCCTCTATGGTTTAACAATACTAGACGAAAGAATTTGAGGTAAATGATTAATAAGGGTTGGTTTAATAATTATCATACTTTATAGAGAATAGATTTCCAGTGCTCATGGTTCATTCACATAAATCCATTACATAGTAGACCACAAAGACAATCCAGAGTTGCAGCCACAATCACTAATCAAAGTGCAATAAAGTTAGACATTAATAAGAACATGGTAACCCTAAAAATAAAGCCACTTTAAGTTGTTAAAAAAGCATTCTCCAAAAATAACTCAGGTTGAGGAGGAAAAGGAAATGACCATTAAGACCATATTGCCAGATACTGCAGAGAACATTTAAATGACATTGAGATACCACTTTATATCCATTATAATACCAAAATTAGACAGACAGTGAAGGTGCCAGGAAACAGGCTTCTCATGCAATACTGATGGCCACATGAACTGGTGCTTCCCTTGTGGAGAGCCATTTGGCCATTCTTAGTACAATCGAGTATGCACATTCCCTGTTATCCATCAACCCCATCCTGGGCATACACCCTACAACAAATTTCCAGCAGTTTGGTAAAGGGTCATGTTAGAATATGTTCTTAATGCATGTTTTAGATAGTGCAGACAACCTGGTTATCCAATAATTGGTAAATGGATAAGTCAAAGGTAGAAAATACAACTCAATGCAAAAAAAAAAAAAAATAATGAATGAAATGTCATTAAGCACTATGGACAGTCATTTTGAACCTTGTTAGGCGAAAAAATTAAAGAGAGCAAGATTTATATCACATACAATTTGCATAAACTTTATATACACACAAAAGTATACAATTTTCAAGGATAAAATTAATTTAAGAATATGCATCAAGTATATTAAAGCAGATACCTATGGGAAAAGATGAGACAGTGAAACAGGAATAAAGGAGAAATTAAATAAATAGGTTCATACAACAGAGAGCCTTACATGGACTTATTACAATGTGCTATAATAAACGTACATTATAAATCATATCTACTATGTTTTTAAAATTTGGGGTGAAGTTAGGGTGGTCTCTACCCTGCCCAAACTGACATGGAGCTCCTGGGCTCAAGAGAGCTTTCTGCCTCAGGCCTCCTGAGTAGATGGGACTGACTACTCAATAGCTACTGCACCCAGTTGTATCTACTTTTGAAATCACACATAGCAGACACTATTTGTGGCCCATCCATCATCCTCAGACCTTAAAAGAACCAGTGGTTGGGTTCTTTTAAAATACCACCCTGCTCACCCTTTACTTTAAATTCAGGTAGCATTTACATGGTATCTTCCAGTGCCAAGGTCTTTCACCCTCACTCTTTCATGTAATGCTCACCAGAAACATGGATGTTTGCTATCATTGTCTTTATTTTGCAAAGAGAAAACAGGCACCTGCATTTTAAAAATGTACCCAAGGTCACAAGATTGGTAAGTTGGAAATCATAAATTGACATCAGATCTTTCTAGCACACTGTGCTACTTCCAACATGCTCTACATTTTCTTAGGGTGCTTGAAACATCCTAGACTCAGGAATCATAAATCATACTACCACACATTCTTGACATTTGATTGGATACTGACTCCAAAGAGCAGTGAACAAAGATATTGATGCTGCTGTGGTGATATCAATCTCAACACAGCAGTACAAGAATGCATAAACCCTGTCATTATCTCTCTTCCAGATAGGGTTCCTCACCAAAGGAACTATACACAAGAAACTAGAGGGCCTTCAAAAATGCAGTTGGTGGTTATGGCTCAGGTCTGCAAGTCTAAACTTCTTTCTCCTCCTCATATAAAGATGAGCAGTACCTGAGTCTACTTAACCAGACTTATCCTCTGGAGTCATATGTGAGCAAGAAGAATCACTAGAATATTAGGTAACCACGGTCTCTATCACAAGACATTACAGGATTTTATATGGTGTTTCTGTGTATGTGCAGAACCTTCATCTGAGATCCAAGGCAGAGAAAAACTGTTTTAAGTACTTATGACAGAGACTCTCCTCCCCTCCTCCTCCTCTCCTGGACACTGCTACCCTACGTTGTAGTCTCCTTTTGATGTAGGTAGGGTCCTCTAACTAGATTTTGGCCAGGTCCCCTGAAATAAGGGGAATCTTTCTGGCATAATTTAGTTATTTCTACAAAACAAAGTACCTTAAAATTACTGGCTTAAAATAATAACTACTTTTTTTTTCTTTGCAGTTATGAGGATTGGTCCCTGGCCTCACACATGCTAGGTAAGTATTCTATCACTGAGCCACACCTCTGGCCCCCCCATCCATTTATTTAGATCATCATGCAGCAGGTCAAAAACTCAGCCCCAGCTTGTTGGGTAGTTCCTTTGGTCTCACCACAACTCTCTCTTGTTTCTGAAGTCAGCTGCAGGTCAGTAGGCCTCTCTGCTTCTGGTAATTGGATGCCTACAGGCTAAGGTAACTAGGCAACTGATCACATGTCTGTCATCATCCAACAGAAATACATGGGTTTTTTTCACGTGGCAGTAGTGGGATTTCAAGACGAAAATTAAAAAACAGAAGTGTGGAAAGTTTCTTGAGACAGTCTGAGAATTAATACGTGTCATTTCACCAAGTTACCAAAGGAAGTCAGTACAAAATAAGATCCTTCACATGAGGACAGCAGACACTGGTAGAAGCAGCCCAGACACTGAACAACTGCACAGAGTAGAGCTCCCCTCACATCCACCAACTCACTTTGGTCAAAGTCATGATCAAGAAATAAACTGCTATGTTTGAAGTCACTGAGATTTGGGGGTTGTTACTGAACTTAATTTATGCTGATACAATACTTGACCTATTTACATAGTTTGGACCACTAAGCAACTATATACATTTAACCCATCTTAATATACCAACCTGGGTCACTTAAAAGGGGAAACATTAGAGAGGACTCTTATCCCCTCTCCTACCTCAAAACGACTGAAGGAGTCCCCAAAACTCATGTTTTGGAGATAGGCATTGGTTTGATATAAGGAACGACTAGAAACTTCCTCCCTGACCAAGGGCATGTAGAACCAGAAAATCTTCTAAGAATGAAAGAATTGAAATATGAGTACCCTAGAACCTGGAAGATATGAATGTAAGGGGCTGACTGGAGCATCAGTTGAGAATATAAATGGACTGCACTTTGAAAAGTTGGAGGATTCAGGAAGCCAAGTTCCCATGAGGACCCTGTGAAGTTTAGTCTGAGCTTAAGCAATTTTGAGAGGACCTGTTCCAAAGGACTGCCTGCTAAGGAAAAGCATTCCTGGTGATGAAGCTAGAGACAGGGAGAAGTCAATAGAGAGTATGTCCATTGCCCCAGAAAATAGCAAAGCATAGAGGTTCTCTCTGAAGGTATCTGAGAATACATAAGAGAACAAGAAATTGGATACTTGCCCTATCACAGTTTTGACAACCAAGAATCAGTCAGTGTAGGTAAAAAATAACAAACAAACAAACAAAAAATACTGCCTCTTCCTATAAAACCTTTACCCCATATTCTCTGATTGTAAAGAAGCAAAATCAGCAGTGTTAGATGGGAAGTAGGAAAACAGAAAGAATAGACCAAGGTCTCTCCTTCTCTTCTGCCTATCTCAGTACAGTTTCTTCTGACTTTGGAAGAAGGGAAAATCCTTGAATTCGAGAGTCTGAAGTTTGGGTGAGAAATTGGACTGGACATTTTAGTCTTGCAAATGAAACTTTTCCAACCACCATGATGATTGGAAAAACAATGGAAACTCCCTATAGCATCAACAATTGAATGGAGAAGGAAAGAACTACAAAAATGTGTGTGGGGAAAAGAATGATTCCCATTTATGCCCAATTAATCCTAGGGATAAGAGCAAGTCAAGCCAACTCACAAAATCCACAATAAGGTAGATTACAGATTCTACAGCCTCAAATTTCTTTCATGTTGTTGAGTTGGCTGGATGAAGCTGAAGGAGCTAGAAGGCAACAGGGCTTCAATACAGACTCCATAGGGGGACCTTGGCTTTGACCCCACCACTGGGAAGAACACTGGGCCCATGCCATTCCCAAGAGGTTCTAAAGCTTTCAAAATCAGCATGTCCCTTCCCACCCCAACCCAACCCTTCTCAATCTCGGACATTTTCTGCTAACAAAACCTAACACAAAAATATCAAAACTCTGTAGTCTCTTCCACTGAAACATTTCCATGACTTGAAATTTCTTGTTTCTCAAGACATCTGCTACTTCCTAACCTATGCATTTTCCTACTATTTTCTATTTATCCCAACAAAACATTTAACACATACAGAAGACATTCCAAAGCTGGATGCAGGATCACATACAAAAGGCACATTTTCCATAGTAAATTTTTTCCTGTTTTAATAAGATTAATTTTTTACTGTTTGAATATGATTAATTATTCTTCTGTTCAGCATTACCAACTTCAGTCACACTGATCTACCAAGATCTGCTAGAGGAAAAAGTATCAGAGAAAAACCAAAGTTTCCTTTTTGATCTTTAAACAGCATGTGAAAGACACTATAGTTGCCCTGTCCACAATCCTCAGACCTTGCCATTTTGGTATACTGAGCAGACCCCGAGGGGACCTCCAGTTGGCATTTCTTTGCCTGAGGACTCTCTCCAAAGCTCACAGCAGATCATTGAATCTCATCATTCAGGATGCTGGGGAATTAACATTTCCCAAAAAAGTTCTCAACTGAAGATGGATGGGAGTTGGTATACAAACAGAGGGATGGAATAAGTGTGAGCTGTATTCTACTCTGTTTCCTAGAGTTTCCCTATGGAATTAAGCCCAGTTGCCCACATAGGTAACTGGCTTGTTAACACATACTGTATTGACTGACTTCCTTTCTCCACCTCACTTCTCCAACCACTTCTTGAGTTCCTTTTGCCTCTAGAATAAAATAACTTATTCTCAAAACTTTGTCCTGCAGTCTGCTTCCCCCAAACCAAAAAAGCACAGCAGCCCTGCCTGATAGTTAAATGTGACCCCCAAATAATATTCTAGACCCCTGAGCCATCTGATCAGCTGTTCTCTGGATACAAGGACAGGCTCAACTCTCCACTTTGCTTATTCTACATAGACATGGCTCTGAAATTGCCTGAAACAGATTTTTCTGCCTGCATCCCTAGGCAAGGGGATCTTCATGCTTCTTTTTTTAATGAAAGTAGACACATCTGAGGAAAAGAGACTTTCTGAAACCAGATGGATTTGGTCAAGCATTCTGCTGTATTTTGCATCTTTCAGAAAGCATTCCTTTGAAAATTGTTGGTGTTGGTTAACAAGGTGATCATTATTCTAGAGGAAATTTTTCAGAGAGGGAAAACAGATGGAAACATGTGACTCTTATCAGAACCATAATGCTACCTGAAGCCAAAGGTAAACAAAACACCCAGACTTGGAATTAACTGTGACAGATGGAGCCTTAAACATTTGCCTCTGTAAGAACCAGACTTCTATTCCACCTGCACATGAAGAGTTTGGTCATCTCTCCTTCCGCCAGAGGGAGGGCTTCTATTAACAGTCTGGATCTGGAACATCCCTCCAAAGGGTCAGCTGGTGGGTCTTCAGCTGGTGGGTCCTCAGCTGGTAGCACTGTTGGGAGGTGGTAGAACCCTGGGGAGGTGGTCCCTCCTTGGAAGAGGTGTCACTGAGGGCATGCCTATTGTTCCTGGACTCTTTTACTCTCTCTTTGCTCCTCAACCAACATAAGGTGAGTAACTCTGCTCCAACATGCACTCCTCACCATGATGTTCTACTTCACCGTAGATCAAAAGTGATGGGGCCAAGTGACCACGGACTGAAACCTCTGAAGTCATGAGCCAAAATAAATCTTTCCTCTTTTAAGATGATTTGTCACAGCAATGGAAAGCTCTCTAACACGGCTTCTCTTTCACCAAACTCCTCCACAGTTGCCTCCATCATTGGTTCCCCTTCTTCACAATCATAATCCCATAATCATTTCTGTCCTCTGGTGTCCCACTTCCTTATAGGACCATCTGACTTTATGCACAGTATCTGTGCCTCATCTCCTCTCTGAAAAACGTGGCTTAGTATACATCTTCTCAACATAGCACTAACAATAGTGCTATGTTGTTGTTCCATAGTTCTTGAACAGTCTTGAATCCAAATCATGATATTAACTAGAGTTGCCAGACTCCCAAATCTAGAGGGCTGTTTTAGGCCTTCAATCAATTTAAAGATGAGTTTCAATTCAGCAGTTTACAACAAAAGTCATACCACAGACAATAATGATACAATAGTAAATAATAATAACAACCACGTGTATATGGTTAGCTACACATAGCCATAGCTATATGCCAGGCCCACTCCAAGAAACACGTAAGTTATGTAGATACTTAGATAGATAGAAAGGGACAGACAGACTTACTTAATTCTCACTGTGTTCCTAAGAACTATCATTTCCTCTGCTTTATTGGTGCAAAAACGGAGGTGAAAGAACTATACAGGAATTTGCATGAGTTCACATGGTATGTGGCAGAGTCAATATAGGGCTGTTATGTATGGCTGTGCAGGTTGTATCCTGCTCTATACCAAGAAGAACCATTAACCTCAGCTGATACAAGACCTTTTACAGTGCTACACACCAGGATCGGAACCCAAATTTCTTATGGATTCTCTAACCAAGGAAGTTAAATCACAGCAAAAGATTTATATATGAAATCCTACATCATGGCATTGCTTATGAGAGAGAAAGAGCAGGCAACAGAAGAATGACTAAGTCAATTACATTAAAGTCACTTCATAAATTATTTCAAAGTCATTAAAATAATGTTTACAAAAATGACACGATACTAAAAGAGATACCAAAAATTATAGTAAGAAAAGACACAGTCTATAAAAGTCTAAATCTTTATCAGGAAGGTAAAAACAGAAAGACAATACCTATTTGAGCTCCTCACATGGCACCAAGCCTCCTGGCTCCAGCAATACATCTGTGGCAAGGCAATTACATTTTAGTCCTGCCATCATCCTCAGGACAGAAACTCTTTCCCAAGGGAATAAAAATTGCTTCTTCCTTGTATCAGTCCATTTCTCATTACCATAATGAAATACCTGAAGCAGGGTGACTTTTTTTTTAAAAAAAGAGGCTTCTTCAGCTCATAGTTCTAAAAGCTCAAGGGCCTACATCTGATGATGGCCTTCTTACTGGCAGAGTCCTGAGGTGACCCAGGACATTACACCACCAAAGACAGGGAATGCATCTGTGTGTGTCCCATGACCTCTCTCCCTCTTCTTACAAAGCCACAGTACTCAATGATAGGAGTTTTACCCTGATGACCTTATTTAATCCTAATCATCTCACAAGGTCCCACTTCTAAACACCATGGATGAATTAGTTTTCCACCCTCTGAATACCTCACAATGGGGATTAAATTTCAATACATGAATCCTTGGAGGACACACTCATACCATATCCAAATCACAGCATAGCTATGAGGGGTTTTTTCCCCTGATAGTAAAGTACTGCTACAATATCCAATTAAGGCATCTCAAGCAACATTGCACCCAACATAGAATCTCACTTCAGAGTTAAAGAATCAGATAGTAACTAACAGATGGAATTCACCCAGGTTACCATAACTTCACTACCCAGAAGAAGTGGCCTGACAGACCATGAAATGTCCTACTGATGACTCAGCAACACAGGGAGATAAATATTTGAACCCACAAAAGTCCACAATACACTCTATACTCAAAATAAATATAAATTTTTCTTTCTTATAACCAAAACATGAACATCTGGGATATAAGAATTAGATGAACAAGAACTTTGAAAAATTTCACTGAGATTCTGGGTGATGGAGAGTCTAGACATTCTGGTACCAAAGGCAGGATCACTTCCTCCAGAGGATACAGCAATTTACTTAATAAATTGGAAATGAGCTTCCCTTGCTACCAGATCAATAACAAATATAGGAGTGCAATGTGAGATGTCTCCTGACTTGTATTTTTTCTTTTTTGCAGGAGGGGGGGGTTCCTATGATTGAACTCATGAGCCCTCAACCACTGAGCCACATCCCCAGCCCTATTCTGTATTTTATTTAGAGACAGGGTCTCACTGAGTTGCTTAGCACCTCACTTTTGCTGAGCCTGGCTTTGAATTTGTGATCCTCCTGCTTCAGCCTCCACTGGGATTATAGGCATGTACCACCGCTCCTGGCCCCTGATTTCTTTCTCTTCCCAGCATTACTTCATCTGGAGACTGCCCTATTCCCACTCCAGATGATCCCAGAGGCTGCCACTTATGGGATCTCATATTTCTCATCCTTTTGCTCATTAGGAGAAATATGTAACCTAATACTGACCTGTTTGTCTTTCTGTCCAGACATTTTACTCTTTCAATGAGGACACAAAGGGGTCAAAAGTGATTTGTGAAGCACCCTGAAGACTTCCCACACAAAGAAGTCGAGAGTCAAGATTCTCTGCTGGGGGCAGGTTCTTGCCCCTTCCCAGCCGTGGCTGTTCCTCTGCTCTGTTGACTCTATGTCCTCTCTGGTCTCCGTCTTTGTTGGTTAGTTTCATTGACAGTCACTGATCACCCATTGACAGGAGTGGATTCCAGATACAGTTGGATCCCATAAGGTTATTTCAATGGTGTAGTTCTGTTTCCACACTCTCTGAAGCAGCATTGTTGCCATGTCTGGCCTTCAACTCCAAATTGGCAGCAGCCAGGCTGGTGGGTCCTTTTCCTCAGAGTTCTGGGTCCCAGTTTATCAGGGCCCTGCCTGCAAATCTGTAGGTTCTGATTACCCAATCTTCTCCTTTTGTTTTCCTAGCCCTGAGGGTGGAACTATTTCTTTCAGTTATTAATTCTATACTAATCCTAATATTCTATATTAGTCTTTTCAGCCTTTTAAGTTCCAATTAACCTAAATTTTTTTTTTTTGTTTTTTTTTTGTTTTGTTTTGTTTGGTGTGGGGGATTGAACTCAGGGGCACTCAACCACTGAGCCACATCCCCAGCCCTATTTTGTATTTTATTTAGAGACAGGGTCTCACTGAGTTGCTTAGTGCCTCACTAAATAAACCTCCCCACCCCCCCCAAAAAAAGAAACCTAACTAATACACTATTTTTTTTTTTTATCCAGGTGGAAACTGAGATTAACAATGGTTAATGAACTTGCCAAAGTCACATGGCAAATGACAGGTGACACTGTGATTCAAGTCCACTTAATTTTAAAGCAGTCTTGGGTTTCCCCAGATCACACAACTATTAAACTAGAAATTATTCTAAAAATAGAACCTCAGACCTGGACAAGATGGTATAATCTCCCCCACTCTTCCTCACAAAGTACAACAATGAGCTCTGCAACTTAAGAGACCATCAAAGGGAAACTCTGAAGGGTGGAAAAGGAAGGTGAACTGGTTTGAGACCTGGGGACTGGATAAACAATATGGGGGCAGTACCTTCCAACCTACAGATGTGACCCAGGTAGGTGCTTCCTGATCCCCAGCCTAGCAACAGAAGGCAACCCAGGTAGGATGAGTTCCCCCAGACTGACCAGGAACCCAGCCACGACACCAGATGAGCCCAGTGATTGGGATAAATCCTAAGCCCCGCCAATAGTAAGTACTAAGGAGCCAAGAAAGCTCTGGCCTTCTCTCCTGGGCTTGAGACCCCCCTCCTCCACAAAGGCACCATAAACCCAAAAGTCACCATGAAGCCAAAAGGCACCAGAAAGGGAATACACCAGAATAAGACAGCATTATGACTATCTAGTTAGCTCTTATAGATAATAATGGGAAAGAAAACCAAAAAAGGGGGCAATTTTTCTGAAAGCATTCACTTTGCTGTCACATACAGGCAGGGCCTGTCAGGCATGGGTTGATCATTGCAGACAGTTCATAGCCTGGAGAGTTCTGGAATGCCTAGCTATGGATGACAGACCATATTTTTGCCACTGGGGACAAAATCAGAAAAGTGGGTTTGATCTGTGAGACTGCATGTGAGCATGACTCGGGTTTGCACGCCACCCCTGACTGTTTAAAACACAGCATCCTACGTGGATCTGCTGTCACCTTATTTTTCAGGGCATTTCCCATTAACTTTCTTCTTAAGGCTCCCATCTTTCATCCATTCATTCAACCCCTTTTGCAGAAACTTATTTTAAGCTGATATGAAAGCAGAGAAATATTTTGCAACACCGAAGCAAAATAATCTGACTAAACCAAGCTTCATAGGTAAATTGGGGAAAAGGTGGAGAGTTAGGCTAAAGATATGAGTCGAGAAAGCTGTGAAACACTCCGGTTTCAAATTTCTATTTCCAGTTTTGCAAAGGAGCATCATAACCAAGAAGTTTTTTTCCACACTGCTAGAGAAAGCACAGGTCGGCCCAGGAGTTCACCTGAGAACTGTCAAGATGACTGCAAGAAGCTCTTTGCCCTCCCAGACGATCATCCTACAAAGTCACTCTCCATATATTTACCAAAAAAGAGAAGAAGCCACCATCCCACACACTTTCTGGATTTGTGATCCCTTTGCTGTTCTGTGGGCTTTCAATGCTTGTCTAGATGGCCCACTATCAGGCTGCTCTGATCAGCTCCTTCCTCAAATAAGGAGCTTTGTGTGGGTGAGAATACAGGAATGGCAGGTAATAGTCCCCTTTCAAAGTGTCCTGTTGTGGCACATTTCTTTGCATCAAATCCCAGAGTACCAAAATAAAATAATTGCACTAATGCTAGAGAGAATGTGTAGGAACTTTGTAGAAAGCATTAGCAGAGCACTCGTTTATTCTTTTATTTAACAAATAATTATTGAGCAACTTTGACATGCTAGATATTGTTCTAGCCACTGGAGACACAGCTATAAAAGAAAAAAATGTGACCTCAGGGTAGGAGGAACCAGATGAATAAATAGGCACAGCATGTGAGATGGGGATAAGTTTTGCAAAGAAAAAGTAGGTTAAGGGAAACAGAGTCAGGAAGATAGGGAATGGGAATAGTATTTTACTGTAAATTCTCAAAGATAATCCATCTGAGGAGGTGACACTTGAGCAGAGACAAAATGGAACAGGGGAAATCATACACAGAAGTAAAAGAAAAGCAGCCCAAGCAGAGAGCCAGAGGTGAGGGGGAATGTGCACATTCGTGGAGAGCAAGAGGCCAGTGTCCGTGAAGAGGTGCCTGCTGATGGACCAGTAGGAGTGGAGGCAGAAGCCAGCAGCGCACCTACTGCCAATGACAGGATCTGACTTCCACTTTGCAAGATATAGGAAGTCACTGGAAAGTGATGAACCACAGAGCAACATGAACCGGCCAAGGGTTTGAAATGGTCACGTGGGCTGCTGCTGAAGAGCAGGCTGTGGAGGGGACGAGAACAGTGAAGGACCTATGTCACAATCAAGGCAAAAGATGGTGGTGTCCAGGACCAGTGAGGCAGCAGTGGGGTGATAAGTGGTCTGATTCTGGAACATTTTTGAAGGTGAGACTGACAGATTTTGTGGAAGGATTGGGTACATGAGCTGGGAGAGGGAAGCAGGAATCCAGACTGACTCCATGTCTTTTGATCCAAGAAAGTGATGGAATTTAATGAAAAGCAGAAGATGGCAACAAAAGTAAATCAAGCGAGGCATGAATGGAATTAAGATTTTTGACTGGGGATGTATTCCATCAGAAATATGTGTTGCATGCCCGGGTGGGGATGGCAAGGAGGCAGTGGGACTTCAAAGTTTGGCCTTCATGGGAAAGGTTGATACTGGACATACACATTTGGAAGTTATTTCTCACGTTGCCGGTAATTAAAGTCATGAGCACCTTCTTGTTCAAGCCTTCTGGATTTTAATAAATGATGAGGTTGGTGCAAAAAAAGATAGGATAAAAAAAATAGAACAATGGAAATCCCTGTCTGGAGTCTAGTAAAAGCAGAAAAGCCTCTAAGCCTCTAAGTCAGCATTCAGTGGCTAGCTCTGTGCAAGGAATTCCATGAGCATAAAATATGTTTGAGAATAAACCATAATGATGACCAAAGAGGGGAAATTAGACCAAGATCGCTCAAAAGTATTTGTAGACTATATTAAAAGGACATCTAGACACACAGAGAAACATAAAAGGCAAGATACATAGATAGATGATAAATGGATGGATCGATTAGATAGATGATAGATTATATATACACAGAAGACAGGCAGACAGACTTGTAGTGGGCATTTATACTTGATTTTCCATAAAGAACAGAATCAAGTTCTGTCATGTTTTTTAATTCTCTGTCCCCATCCCACCTTATCTAACCCAAGATGTTCAAACCCCACGTTCTCTTTTTATGTCCCCTTCCTGGCTCATCTCAAATCAAAATTCCAATTTATAAGATCACTCTTACCAGACCAAACAGACTGGGAGAGAGTAGTATTTTTTATAAGCTAACTTGGGATCTGTTATCATTTTTAAAATATGACACTTGATTTCTCACCTGATTGTGTTAAAGAATGGCAGAAATGAGGTCTCTAGGGAGGGAATAAGATTTTCATAGCTTAAACACTAAAAATAACAGCCCCATAACACTGAATCTCATTACCGAGCAGCAAACGCTCTCGCCTCTCTTCAACGGTGGCATTCACGAAATGCCTTTCTGAAGCCCACACGCTCATTTACACTCACGCCTACCCACCACTCCACACCCACCACAAACACACACACATGCACACACACACACACACACACACACACCACCAGCAGCAGCAGTAGTTATGCAGTTACCTCTGGTAAACTTGGAAAACACATGTCAGAGCTGGAGCCTTATCTTGTCACGTTATTATAATTCACTGCCTGGGAAATGAGTCTGTGGTTGTAGACCGTTTTGTTCCATATGTGGCCGATTTGGGCAGAGCTGGCGAGAATAATGAATGCAGCTGCACGTCCGGCGTGTGAGGAGGATAGAGATTCAGATGCAGGGTAAATTAGAGAAAGAGGAGACCCGAGCACGAGGCACGACCCTGCGCGCTCAGGCTTCGCCAGTCACTGTTTACACCATGTCCACCCATAAAATAGATAATGGCAATATTTCCACATATATTTCTAAGCTGCTACTCTCCGGGGAAGTCTAAAAGTTCATAGTGGCCTTGTAAATATCTACCGAATCTTTAGCAGACAATGAAAGAGAAGTGAAATCGGCATTTTGTCAGTCACTGAACCGGACCTCCCCATGCCTCCAGCAAGGGACTGTTTGCAAGACTATGAAAAGCAGTGAGCCTGAGCGACGGCTACTGAGGCCTCGCCAGCACACTGCTGTCCTGCTCTGCTGTTTTGTCCTTGCAACCGATGGTAAGTCTCTTGGGAAAACTGTACCTCTGGAGTCTTATTTTGGAGTAGTCCAGAAGGGAAAGCATCAGCAGAGCACACCACACCACACCACACCAGCACCAGCCTCACCCCTCTTCCTGTCTCACCAAAGGACCTTCTTCGGGGCCTCTGGAGAGCTGTGTCTCCTTCCTTCACCAAGGCCCGCAATGAGCAGAACAGAAGACTAGCGTTTGCAATTCCATTAAGGTTAGGTAGCAGTTAGACATGAGCAGTGGGTCAGTTTAAGAAAAGACTTAGTGCAAAACAATCGGTTCATCAACAACCCTGCCCCAGTGGTGCCACAAGGTCTGACAAGTTAGCCCTTTTCAAGATCCTTGCCTGATCTCAACCCTATCAACTATTCCTCTTATAAAAGAAGGAAGATAAATTTAGAGGGTAAGAACCAAAGGGCAAAGATACATTTGCTCAAAAGGGCCTAATTGCTATACATCTTAAGACCCTAATACAAACAACACAGATCAGAATCCCAGACCTAAGAAAAAAGGATGATTAAGACTGGAGCACTCTGACCCTAATTCTGTAAAGTCAGTTCCACTTATGACCTTCAGTCAGGCCAAAATGCCCAAGCGTTGCCCTTAGGTTGCTAGCTAATGTAGTCGGTCAATTCAGAGCCTAGAGGTGACACTTAGGTAGGACCTTCCAACAGTCTCCCGCTTACTCCAAAGAAAAGTCAAAACACTTTTGCCCTCCTCTCTGAGCAGACCCCTTCTTTCCCTTGAGGGTGTGTTCTTCCCTCCCACTCCTCCTTTCCTTTCTAATAACTTTGTTATGCTTTTACTAAGACTTGTGTCTTGCTTAAAATCCTCTCATGGGAAGACACAGACCCAAGAACACAATGCAATCTCTGGTGAGATTTTAATCTCAGGTATGATCTTATCTCCATTATCAATTAACATTTGATGTCTTTAGGTTGAAGGAAGGCTTTCGGCTTCTGTGGGGCAGTTTCACAACTTTCACCACAGAGAATGCCTTCCACGAGGTTCTGGGAGAAGCAACGTGGGTGTCACTGTCTGTGTTAGTCAGCTTTGCGTGACTGTGACCAAAATCCCTGACAAGAACAACTCAGAAAAGGAAAAGTTTAGTTTGGCTCATGGTTTCAGAGATTTAGTCCATGGTCAGCTGACTCCATTGCTCTGAACGGAAAGTGAGGTAGAATATTGTAGCAGAAATATATTGGAAGAAAGTTGCTTATCTCACGGCATCAAGAAAGCAGGAAAAGGGCCACCAGTAACCCACCTCCTCTCGCCACACCCTAGCTGCTTAGAGTTACCACGCAGTCAGTCCATTCAAACTAAGATGACTGATAAGGTTACAGCTCTCGTAATCTAATCATTTCACCTCTGAATAAATTCCTGCGATAACACCTGAGCTTTGGGGTGACACCTCATATCCAACCATAACACTGTCCCATTTTTAAAACTGAGAAGTGAAGGCTCAGAATTAAGGTAATAGAGGACTAGGTCATTGTGGAAAGGTGAGAACAGGACACTAACTAGAAGTCCCTGAATTGACTTCTTCCTGGATGAACTGAAGTCCCTGAATTGACTTCTTCCTGAATGAACTGTTTTAACTTATCTGTTTTAATGGGAAAATAAAATTGGGGGAGGCAGGTAAGACAGACCTGACCATGGCTTGTGTAAATTTACTAATTTCTCCAAGTCAATTCCTTCATCTCTAAAACTGATTTATTGTGCCTGCAAAGGCTACTATGATTAAGGGAGATGGAGGATGGAAAGCACCAGGCAGAGAGCCTGGCACGTGCTCTGGGAAGCTTCTTTCCCTTGCGCCTCTTTTCTATTCCCCCAGCACCAGCTTCGATGCTCACAACATTATCATCATCACTGTAATCATTACTCTGGTTGTGATTGTACCTAACCTATTCTCCATGCTCACCATGTGCCAGGCACTATGCCAGCATTCCAGTCACCCTCTATTTGATCTCACCACGACTGTATGAAGTAGCACTATTATCTACCTTATTTGAAAAAATAAACCGATTCTCAAAGCAGTCATGCAGCGTTGAGAATTCCTATCTGGTCTATGCTAGTCTCAGCCACCCTGGTACAAGGCTGAAATGTTCAGGTCTCCTGTTACAACTCTCTGAACATCTACCCACCTCTTCTTCATTCTCATTCTCTGGTCCTGACTCAATCTGAACCTAACCACCTTGCCACTAGACCAACAACAAGTAGCATCTTTGACCTGGACCCTGGTCTTGTTCACAGGGCTTTCATCTGGTTTTGCCAGATATAGCAAGTAAAAATATAGAATACCCAATGAAATTGGAATTTCAGATAAACAAATTTCTAGTATAAATATATCCCAAATATTGCATGTTATGCTAATTTGCATGTGACATGTTTATACTAAAAAAAAAAAAAACTCATATTTCTCATTTGAAATTCAAATGTCATTGGTTATCCAGTATTTTGTCTTGGCAATTCTAGGCACTCCCAAACCCCAGTAGTTTTTGCCTATGCTATATGTCTCACATCTGCAAACCTTCCTCCTCAAACCATGCCCTGACAGTCTATCACTTCAGCAGATTTTGGAGGACTATACCTTCGCTACTCATATCTTTGTACAATTCCCTTCCCTTGAATCTGGACTGACCTATGACCTGATTTTTCAAGAATATACAAGTGATTCTATTTCTATTTTGAGACTAATTTTTAATAAGCCCTAGAGTTTCTACTTTTGCACTCTTCGAAACTCTGAGCTCTCACGTAAAAAAATTTCACGGTCCTGCTAGAGAAGGGTGTGTGGAAAGAGAGAAGCCCTGAAGCTACATGAAGGGAAACCAAGAAAATCATCCAACAGTAAAGCCACACCTATAATCCTAGTTGGGTCATTCCAGCATGCCCCCAGCCATTTAAACCATCCAAGATGAGGCATCAGACGTGTATAAAAACACCACCAGGAGACACCAAGTGAAACAGAGATCATCTATCCCCTCTGTGCTCTATCCAAATCCCAAACACTCAGAATCAGGAAAAATCAATGACGTTTCCATCACTAAACCTTGGGGTAGTTTGTTATGTAGCAACAGGTAATCAATACACATGTCCAAGCATTATTTTCATAAGGTTTAGAGATTAACATCATAAGTATCCAGTTTAATCAGCTTATTACCATGGACTTCTCCTAATTCAACCTTACATATTTTGATTCTAGCTACAAGCTTCTTCTGTAGTTGTGACTTTAAAGGCTGCTGGAGTCCAAGAGTCAGTCCCCATATTTCTCTGTTACAGTTGGGCACTAAGACACTGCAGGGCACAGTAGGCAGTTATCTTGTTGTGCTGCATAACAGAAGCAGCACGGGGCCAGCCCACACCCAGAGAGACATTAGCAGAGCAAGGCTGAGGGAAGATTGTCCAGCACCAGGCTGTTCTCAGCTGGGGCTCCTGCCAATCCTATTTGCTTTGTGCTTACATAATCAAAGTCCACCTACATATCCTTCAAAAAGAAAAATTCCAGGAACTGTGGACCATAATATCCATCTGAATTATTATCTGGGTTTGTACACTCTGGGGAGGGTTGATAAAAGCACAGCAAGGAAAATATGCAAGCAGTATTGACAGAAAAATACAAAAGGTTATAATATTGATTCAAGTTTAAAAAATAATAATGCCATCATTTGAACCCCCCCCCCCCGTGGTTAAATCATATCCCACCTATTACTCATGTTTGATGTCTAATTGAATGATTAGGCTTATCTTTAGTGGAAGAATTCTGCATAGGAAATTAAGAGGAGGAGTTCATAATTCCCCAGAACTAGAGTTGATGTCACTGGGCCCTTAAAATATGCATATCATCTGAAAATGCATCAAGGGTAAAAACCTTTTGACAGAATTAGCTAATGCTGCTGGAAAGGATACCTCAGAGTAGAGACACTAAGCAGACAGCACTGGCTTGAAGCCTTTGTTTAAAGCCATGGTATGGGTGCTAGAAAGGTATGGTAAATCTTTTTCAGGGCTCAGAAAAGTCCTCCATTATGGGTTAATTGATTTCTCCAGAGTGGACTTTTTGTGAAGGAAACTGCCCTGTGACTGATCCTTCAATTGAAGGTGTATTGGTTTGAGTAGCAATTACGTGGTAAGTACCATGATAAGTTCTGGGGGGGGGGGATTTACAGTAAATAGCTTATAGTTCTGGTCCTCAAAGGGCTTACTGGTTTGTGCACGAGTCCATGTGAAAGCAGACTCTTGAAGTTGAGCACCAATAAATGCACTAGGTAGTTAGACATGGCACAGGGCAAAAGGGGAAGGAGGACGGTTAGCAGAAGTGCCACTGAGCTGTAGGCCAATCCTACACGCAGCCTGAGACCCCAGACTTTCTCAATCCCTGTGATTCAATTCAGGAGACAACTTTCTATGTGACCTTGAAAAAGTATCGGAGTTGTTGGGACCACTGGCTAGCTCCATCTCAGTAATGATTGCTTTTCATAGTATTCAGAACTTGAAGGTCAGGCAGAGAACTAGATTCAAATGGTAAGTTGTAGATAGCATTACTCTCTTTTAAGCCTCCGTTTCCTCATCTGTAAAATGGGGATAATATTTACAAGGTTTTCATGACGTAAATGAGGGCAAGAAAGTCTAGATCAGCAGCAGAACTTGAGACCAAGATTTAGTGCTTAAGAAAATGTTCCCAGGGAGCCTTATAGGCAAGTGTGGAAAAAAAAGAAGAAGTCAAGTAAGTGTGCGATCTCAGGGAGAGTCCCAGGGAGTGTGGCCTTAGCCTGACCCTGGAAGGGAGTCTGAAGTGTAAGTTATGCCTGAGTTCAGTCCCACCAGAGGCAAGGGAGCTGGACATGCAAATGCCTGCATCTTATTCACCAGTTAAGAGCCTCCATGGGACTAAATGGAAATCTAAACTCATGAGCACTTTGAATTCTGTGCACATGGGAATGAAACAACTCCAACAACCAGACAGAAGCCTCCCAAGAAAAATTTCAAGGGCTTCCCTGTTTGGAAACAAATGTCCCATTGAAGCTAGGGAGGGATGAACAGGCCTGATAAAGATCCAAGGGGATCTGAGTGAACTACCAATAGCAGGCACTTCAGCCTGAAGTTCCATGCACAGAGTAGTTAATAAATGGGCCTTTCCTCTATTCCTTAGACAGGAGAAATGTCCCAGTCTCTCACACATTACAGTCACAACAATTCCTTAGGCTTTCTTTACTTGCAGCTCAGAATCATGCTTTATAGACACAAAAGGAGAAAGGCCCTTGTATTAACTACTTTGTACCTGCAAACATAGACTGAAGTGGAACAAAGGGGGATTGTTGGCCACATGCCAGGCCCTCAGTGCTTCCTTTCCCCAGAGGGAAACACTGGGTTGAGGGTCAGTGTGCTGTAGTATCTAGCCTTTATCTCCCAGGCTGTGCAGGGACAGTGGCCAGACCCATACACTTCTCTCAGGGGCAGATTCCCTCCCATAAGCTTTCACGTCTTAGGAAGAGTTGGTGCCCAAATGAAGGCCCCAAATGAAGACCCACCTGACATAGTTTAAAGGTGCCCTATGCCTTCAACGAGGAGGGAAGAGAAGGGTCAGCAAATCCACGGTCTTAGTCAAGGGGCTCAAGAAATCTAATGTCTGTCAAGAATCTGGTAGAGGCCACCATCTCTATCATACAGAAAATTAAGACTCATTTTACTAACTGGGCCAAACATCCTCTTATGAGAGAATGATTTTTGCTTAAGGAAAAGACTTTGATAGATCGTGTTGGTCAGAAAAGTGGAAATTCCATAGGAAGACAAAGAAACTAAGAGACAACTTAATCATTCTACCTAGTAAGTTTTTGGAGGTTGGAGTGAGTGGGTAGAGAAAAGAGGGAACAAAGTTGAAAAAGGCAAAGAAGAGAAAAGACACATTTCTAAGTGTCTACTTCTCTCTGGAACTAATGTTAGCCCATGTAGTGTCTTCTCACTGGGATGGTTACTTCCCCTAAGCCTGTGAATATGACCTCCCTCCAAACAAACTCCTCCCCAACCCTGCTCCCACTTTAAGCTTTGCTTTATGTTTTCTATTCACTCCCATTTAAGTTTCCTGAGTCACTCCTGCAAGCATCCCAGGATCTGAGCTTCACTGTCCCTGGTCAGATTGCCCCAGCTGCCCTTCCCTACAAATGCCCATCACTCCAGAGAGGGTGAATTAATTCCTACTTTGTCTCATCTCGTCTTATATTCCAGGCTCAGAGTAGTCAGTTAATACACGGCCCTTTCCCCTGTTACCACTATAAAACACCATTCTGAGTTGCAAGGAGGGGAAGACCTAATCAGTGTCAGGAACCTCGGAGTCCAAGGCTCTGCAGAGTCCAGTGGCCTCTCAATTATCCAAGTCCTTGTCTGTCACTCTTGACACCTGAAGAACTTCCAAAGGTGCCCTGATCTTCAACGAACAGGGCAGCTGCTTCCCAGCTTTAACATCACAGTAGGCAAAGCACATGCAAAGGCCCCTCTGATCTTCCTTCTGACAGCACCCTGAGAAATGGCCCCTGTCCAAGGCCTCCCCAGGTGAGTAGCCTGTGCCTGTCTTCTTGTTGTCTCTCTAATATTGATATTTTTATTTCAACTTACTTTAAAGTGAGGTGTGTATAATACATTTCTAAACCAAAGACTCTAGTTTCCTTGAGAACATGAAATGTATTGTTTTCATCTCTGCCCCTGTCATGGCTCATGCTATTGGTGACATTTCTCCCAGGGCAAGCTAGGGTTCTTGCCCTGCTCTGAGTAAGTGGAGTCACTGAGTAAATTGATATCTTCTAGAATCCATTTCACTCAATGGTGCAAAGGTGGGGAAATGGACATGATCATACACAATCAGTGTCCAGTAAATTAATTCACCCTCCCTAGAGGTGTTTGCAATAATTATCAAAAGCCCTAGTACTCATTCCCTCTGATCATACAATTCTCCTTGGGAACTATACCTAGAAGAAGGCAAAAAGTTTCACGTGTGAGGAAATTATCTTAAGAAAATATTTGTAATAGTGAAAATGGGAAATGGCCTATATGCCTAATGACTTATGTTTATATGATGAAAATATTTTATAGATAAAGATTCATGCTTAAAGAAAATTACTGGTATGTGAAGATTTTCATATGTGTGTATTCGTGTGTGTGTGTGTGTGTGCGTGTGTGTGTGTGTGTGTATGTTAGCTTTGCATCACTGTGATCAATACGACCAACAGAGCAACTTAAAGGAGGAAATGTTTATTTTGGCTCACAGTTTTGGAAGTTCAGTCCATAGATCAGCTGATTCCATCTCTCTGGGCCAAAGATGAGGGTGGACGGATGTGGCACAGGAAAGCAATTCAAG
The DNA here is from genome assembly GCF_902686445.1 of Sciurus carolinensis. Taxonomy (NCBI): domain Eukaryota; kingdom Metazoa; phylum Chordata; class Mammalia; order Rodentia; family Sciuridae; genus Sciurus; species Sciurus carolinensis. Next base: position 34,529,839 of record NC_062229.1, read on the forward strand.
ACCTGATGACCAAGAAGCAGAGAAAGCAAACTCTGCTTGCCAGGGACAAAATAAAAACCCTAAAGATATCCCCCGGGCGACCTTCCTCCTTCAACCTCTAGTCACCACCCAGTATAGTAGTCCTTTCAAATTATTAATCCGTAAAATGGACTAATCCACAGATTGGGTTACAGCTCTCATAATCTATCAATTCACTTCTGAACATTCTTGCCTTGTCTCACACATCAGCTTTTGGGGGACACTTCATATCTAAAGCATAACTGTGTGTGTGTGTGTGTGTGTGTGTGTGTGTGTGTGTAAGAGAGAGAGAGAGAGAGAGAGAGAGAGAGAGAGAGAGAGAGAGAGAGAGAGAGAATTTTATTCCTCCAAAAGGAAATATACCAAAAATCATGATACCAAGATCATGAATAATTTTTTACATTTTCCTGATTTCCTGTGGCCATAGTAAATATAGTATTACTTCACAATTAGAATCATAAAGGAAATTTATCAAATTTTAAAACAAACATGTCAGGAAGCCTTGACCTAAAGTCAAAGTCACACCTCATATTTCAACAGTCAGTTATCCTACTTGGCCCAGCACCGTGCTTGAAGCTGGAAATTCTAAGAGTAAGAGAACTCAACGATTTCTTTAAAAAGAATTCACTCCCGAAATGGGGAATTATTTGTCATCTGACAATGACTAAAAAAATGTGGTCCGGGCAGAAGAAGTGCAAAGGGGGCCATCCGGACTTTGCGGGAGGGAGGATAAGAAAAGTTTCACAGAGGAGGTGTACTCCCCCAAGTGCTTTCATTAACCCAGTCATTCTCTGATTCTATCAACAACTGTCTCAAACAGCTGCAAGGTCCCAGGCACTGTGCCAGATGCTGTTCTGATTAACAAACCTATCCCTTCTCCCATCAAGGATATCACATCTAGTGCAGGATTAAATGCCTTAAAGAGTGAATTGTCATTTGCCTGATTGCAAGTCCCAAGCTGGTGACAACCAGTGCCCCAGTTCTTCCCATTTTCATATTCCCATTTCTGCTTTGGTATACAGGTTTCCTTCTCAGGATCTGAACCTCCCCCTCTTCCATATCTCCTATGTCTCACTCTGAGCTTCCTGACATTTTTGTTGTAAAACTTGGCAAATTTCATTTGTAATTCTAATTGTGAAGCAATACTATATTTATTATAGCTGTAAGAAATAAGGAGAATTTTAAAAATTATTCACAGTCTCACATTTTTGGTGTATTTAACCTTTTGGAGGAAATAGATTCCTCGAGAGCTCCTATCAGTGACAACTACATTCCCTCTGGGCCCACTTAAAATCACTGGTCCCAAACTCTGAGAAGCACGTGGGTCTACACTAGAGATGCTAGCCATGCCCTTTCTACATCTTCATTTCACCTTCTAAGATAGCACCCCCACAACCCTGCTGAATGGGCAGAAGGCATAAGACATTGCCTCTAGGTTATATCTGATTGGATGGGAGGGGAACCTAGAAGTGAACTGGTCAATCAGGTTTTCTCATCTAGGAGTTCAGAACTGCAAGCAGTCTCCTTTGAGTGTGGATTGTTGAGAGTGCTATCCAGCCAGGTTTAAATGGCCTTTTTTGGCCTGATTCACTAGATGTTGGAGAAACTAGGTCCAAAGAAAAAAGAAGATGGAAATAGATGCCTAGAGAGCACAGCACCTGGTAGAGAAACAATTTGTGAGATACTATCCTGGCATCTCCTGTCTTTGGATTCTAGAAAATTTCTCCTGTTTCCCAATCTTTTAAAGAATCTTGTTCGAAGAGAATGTGTAGGTTAGATGATAGGTATTTTCATAGGGCTCCTCCACAACCTTTTCCTTGATGACCTTAGTAAGGGCAGAGTCCTTTTGTAGGGACAGATGTGGTTGCTTGATAAGAGATGGCCTCTTGCCTTGTAAGATTGTAAGCTGTAAGGGCAATGTAAAACTAGCACTAAGCCTACCAATAAAGAAGTCAACACTGGGGCTGAGGGTGCAGCTCAGAGGTAGAACACTTGCCTAGCATGGGCAAGAGTTCAATCCCCAGCACTAAAAAATAAAAAAGCTAACACTGAGGAAAGCAGGGGTAAGAGATGGAGAGAGAAACCACGTGTTATCAATATTGTTTGGATCCCTGGATCCCACCATATCTAAAATTAGCTAGACTGCCTTTAATATCCCAGGAATATGAACCAATGAATGCCCCACTTTTTTTTCTTAATCTCACAACTGAAAGATTCTTGAGTACACAGTATATTAGTAGCTCAAGTTAAATATATATAAGCTGAAGGAATATTTAAAATGTTTTATGAGGTTGTGTTATTCTAAATAAATATTTTACTTTTGAAAATTCCTCATTTAAATAAAAACAGGATCTTAAAAAAAAAAAAAAAGAATCTTATTTGAATGGGGTTTCTTTTTCCTACAAGTATCATTATATGATTAAAACAGTGTCCAAGATCCTGAAACCCTTGGGGAATCCCACAAATTGGACATACCCTCCAATTGGATCAAGTCTAGGTCATTTTCTCTGAGTCTTATACAAAGCAGACACTCAGTAAGTAATTGTTAATCGAATAGATGTAGAAATGAAAGGTATTTCCAGGGTCTTCTTGGTCTGCTTTAAAGTCCTCATTTACCTGTCTGATATCCACAATCACAAAAAAAAAAAAAAAAAAATCGTCACATGTGTCCATGCACAGCTTGGATTCTCTGCTCAAACTTGTTCCAGGAATCATTGAACACCTGTTTTCTTTGGCAGTCCTAGTTCCACTGAGCCATTCCAGTATATATTAGAGTTCTTTCTTGCTCCCATCTCTAATGAGTGATAGCTTTTGTGACAAGGAAAATGCTCAGTGTTCTCTTGAGTCCCATCAGTAGTCAGAATTATAAGGATAGAAGCATAGAATCAAGCACAGACAGGCCACTAGTGAAGATTTAGTTCCCGGTTAGCAAGAACAGACTTCACAAGTAGTTTTGGAAATGAGGTCAGACCCATTTGTTTCCAGATGGTCCCAGACAACCAAAAAAATTGCAAAGGGTAATGGAAAAATTTTCAGGCATCATATGGTCATTCATCACATCTAACCAGCAACTTGATTCCTGAAATGCTAGATAACTCTGTCTTGGAAGTTAGCCATGTAGTTGTTCAATACATGTGAACTTTATTTTTCAAAGTAATGACTTTTTATTCAAGGATTAATATGACATACCCCCATCCAAATTAATTGTTCCTTCCCTATTGTAATCCATTTGCCTATCTGAGCATTACTTTTTCTTCCTTGTATTATTCCAACAATATTTGTTGAGTACTGACTGTTGGCCAGGTTCTTTTCTGGACTTAGAAGTAAACTAGTAAACAAAACAAAGTCCTCCACATCCATGAACTAAATATTCTAGTTGGGGTGTGGGGAAGACAGGTAATAAACAAGCAAAAGGGAAAACAAATACATAAGATATACATTATATTTAAGTGTTATGGTTTTGATCTGAATGTCTCCCAAAAGTTCCATGTATTGAAGACTTGGCCACCAAAGCAACAGTGTCCAGAGGTAGGGTTTTTGGGAAATGACTCAATCATGAGGGCTCTGACATCATCTGTGGATTGATTCATTGATAGTTGAGTGGACTACTGGAAGGTAGTGGAAACCATAGGCAGGTGAAGTATGGTTGAAGGAAACAGATTACTGGGGACATGCCCTTGGAGACTATATCTTGTCTCAGGCCCCTTCCTCTTTGCCATCCTTCCTTACCTTCATGAGCTGAGCAGCTGTTATGATTTAGATGTGGTGTCCCTCAAAAGTTCGCAGGTGAGACAATGCAAGAAGGTTTGGGGGAGAAATAATTGGATCACAGCCTTAACCTAATCAGTGAATTGATCTCTGATGGGATTAACTGAGTGGTAACTGGAGGCAGGTAAGGTGTGTCTGGAAGAAGTGGTTAACTGGAGGCATGGCTACGGGGTATATATTTTGTATCTGGAGAGTGGAGTCTCTTGCTCTCTGCTTCCTGATCATCTTGTGAGTTGGTTCCCTCTGCCACACTCTTCCGCCATGATGTCCTGCCTCACCTTGGAGTCCCAAGGAATGGAACCAGCCTTCTATGGACTAAGACCTCTGAAACTGTGAGCCCTCAAACTTTTCCTCCTCTATACTTGTTCTACTTGGGTCCTTTAGTCACAGCAGTGAAAAAGATGACTAAAATAGCAGTTTTCCTGTGTCATGCCTTTCTGCCATGATGTTCTGCCTCACCTTAAGTCCAAAACAATGGACCTATCTGACCATGAGTTGAAATCTCTGAAACTGAAATTCAAAATATTTCTTCCTCTAAGTTCTTTGTGTCAGGTATTTTAGTTACAGTGATTAAAAAGCTGACTTAATATGTAAAACTTATATACATATAGAATACTCAAGAAAGACCTCACTGAGCACAGACCTGAAGGAAGTATAGAAGACAACCCTGCACATATCTGGGATAAGAATATTAGGCAGAAGGAACCACAAGTGTAATCACCATAAGGCAAGAGATACCTAGGATGTTCTAGGAAAATGGAGAAGGACAATGTCTCTAGAGTGGACTGAGGTCAGAAAGATGTATATAAATGCTTTCTACTAGAACATGAATTCTAAAAGGGAATAACCATGTCTTATTCATCTTTATATACTCCCTAGCTCTTCCTACAGCTTCTGCCACATGAGAGTGTTTTAATAAATGTTTGTCATAGTTATAAATGAGTGTATGGTTTACTTATGTTTTATGTCATTTATAACATTATTTCTTTACTACAAAGTAAAGAATTTAAATTTTATTTTCATGTCCTCAAATACCAAATCAGGTTTACTTCTTGATCAGTAGATGTAATTCTATTAGATAGATAATGAATGAATGCATAGGTGGATGCATGATTGGACCGATAGACAAAAATATGTAGATGTCAGAGTTCAGAAAACTCTAGATTCTGGCAATGATCATACACCTGGTTGGGACTCAATGGTGTTTATTTGCAACGTTATCCATCAAGTGATGTGGTATGAGGAATACGAATACCCAGCATAAGTAGGTGAGTTCATGGTTTGCTGAAGTATTGCTGTCTCAAGCTCAAAATGTTGTACTGGTGGCCCTTGTACATAAACATGGTTGTGAGCAACCTTAGCTCAGTGGACTTGAAAGGTTACCATTCTACCTCAGTGATTCTTGTCTTGTTTCTTTATCGTATCCTGTCTCGACTTACCGTATGATTTACAATTAGCTTCAGCCTATCGGTTCTAACACAGCCCTAACAGATAGGGCTTAGCTGACTTAGTCAGGCACGAAGCCCATAAAAGCACTATAGGCCATTTGGTTCTTATTAGTCCCTCCCCTGTTTCATTTACCTAGATGCTAGCCAAATATTATGCCATCCCTAACTAATATGGGACCAAATTAAATGCTAAATGAATGTGTGTGACTCAGGTCTCAGTCACTCCTTGCAGGGAGAAAATAGAGATCATCTATTAAGTTAAAATTGCAGAGGATACAAATTTGGCATACAAAAATTGGTATTGTTGCTACATACTAATGGCAAATCATCTGAAGTAGGCATCAAATAAGCAATTCCATTTGTAATATCTATAAAAAAAAATACCTAGCACCCTGCACAAAAGTCAACTCAAATGTATCAAAGACCTAGAAATTAGACCAGACACTTTGCAACTCCTAGAAGGGGGTCAAAACTCTGACATATTAGGCATGGGTAACAACTTCCTCAATAGGACCCCTAAAGAAAATAATACCAATTATTAATAAATGGGATGCATCAAATTAAAAAGCTTTTGCATAGCATAGCAAACAACTAAGAATGTGATGGGAGAATGTACAAAATGGGAGAAAATCTTTACTAGCTACTCTTCTGACAGAGGATTAATACCCCAAATATACAAAGAACTCAAAAAACTTAACACCAAAATTTTAAAAATAATTCAATTAATAAACGGAAAATGAACTAAACAGATTCTTTTCAAAAGAGGACATTCAAATGGAAAACAAATACATGAAAAAATGTTCAACATCTTTAGCAATTTGGGAAATACAAATCAAAACTACACTGAGATTTCATCTCACTCCAGGTAGAATGGCATCCATCAAGAGTATAAACAATAGGAAATGCTGGAGAGGATGTGGGGGAAAGGAAAACTTTTACACTGTTGGTGAGACTGTAAATTAATAAAACCACTATGAAAATCAGTATTGAAGTTCCTCAAAAGACTAGGCATGGAACCACCATATGACCTAGCTATACCATGTCTCAGTAAATTTATCCTAAGAGAATTAAACTCACCATAATATAGCAATACGTGCATACTCATGTTTATAGCAGCACAATTCACAATAGCCAAGCTATGTAATCAACATAGGTGACTGCCAGTGCCTGAATAGATAAAGAAAATGTTGTGGAGTATTATTCAGCCATAAAGAACAAAAGTAGGTCATTTGCAGAAAAATGGACACAACTTGAGAGCATTATGTTAAGCAAAAGAAGCCAAATTCAGAAAGTGAAGGATCTTATATTTTATCTCATATGCAGAAACTAGAGAGGAGAAAGAAAAAAATAAAAGATGTTATAGGGAGACTCATGAAAATGGAAGGGAGAACAGTAGAGTAAAGGAAAGAGACTGGGGGAGGGAGGAACAGGGGCAAATGGGAAATTCTTGGGAGCAATATTGACCAAATTATATTGTTATATCATATTGCATGCATGGATATGAAAGAATGAATCTCATTATTGTGTATAATTATACTACACCAATAAAATATATGGGAAAAATACTGGAACATAAATTTAGCCAAAGAAGTAAAAAGTTCTGCGATGAGAACTATAAAATACTGAAGAAAGAAATTAAAGAGGACACACACACAAAAAAAAAAATCGAAAGGCATCCTATATCCACAGATTGGAAGAATCAATATTGTTCAAATTCCAGACTACTCAAAGTGATCTAAAGATTCAACAAAACTCTTATCAAAATATAATGATATTATTCACAGAACTAGAAAAAACAATCCTAAAATTTTTATGGAACCACAAAAAAATCTCCAAATAGCCAAGGCTACCTTGAGTAAAAAGAACAAAACAGGGGGCATTACACAACCTGGCTTCACAATGTGCCACAAAGCTGCAGTAATCAGCAACGGCATGGTGTTAAATCAGTCACATACACCAGAGGAAGAGAAGGGAGAGCCTAGAAGTAATCCCGCACATCTTCAGCTAACTGATTTTTCAAGAGCATGCATTGAAGAAGGGACAGCCTTTTCAATAAATGGTGCTGGGAAAATTGGATATCCACAAGCAGAAGAATGAAAATAGACCCCTACCACTCACCAGTTACAAAAATCAACTCAAAATGGATTAAGGACTTAAATGTAAGACCTGAAACTAATGAAACCACTAGAAGAAAACATAGGGGAAATACTTCAGGACATTGGAATGGGTGAGGATTTTTTTTTTTTTTTTGACAGGACCCCTGAAGCACAGGAAACAAACCAAAAATGGAAAAATGAGATTACATCGAACTAAAATGTCTCTGCACAGCAAAGAAGACAATCATGAGTAAGGGACAAACTACAGAGTGGGAGATAGTATTTACCAACTATAGCATTGGACAAGGGGGTTAATATCCAGAATATTTAAAGAACTCAGGAAACTCAATAGGGGAAAAAAAACACTCAATTTACAAATGAGCAATAGACCTAGATAGACCTTTAAGTAGACATGTCTCAAAAGACGACATATGAATGGCCAACAGGTATATGAAAACATATGCTTAGTGTCACTAATCATCAGGGAAATGCTCATTAAAAACACAGTAAGAAATCACCTCACCTTAATCATAAGAGCTATTATCAAAAACCCAAAAGATAACAAGTGCTGGCAAGGACATGGAATAAAGGGAACCCTGCACACAAGGTTGGTAGGAACATAAATTAGTATAGCCACTGGGGACAATGGTATGGAGTTTCCCAGACATTTTTAAATAGAACTACCATATGATCCAGTAAGCCCAGTATTAGAGATATATCCAAAGGAAATTAAATTAGTATGTTGAAGAGACATCTGTATTACAGCACTCTTTACAATATCCAAGGAATGGAAAAATCTGTGTCCCTTACCTGATGAATGGGTAAAGAAAATGTGGTCCACATACCCAACAGAATACTATTCAGTCATAAACATGAATGAAAACTGTCATTTGCCCAACATAAATAGAACCAGAGAACATTATGTTAGATGAAATAAGCCAGGCACAGAAAAACAAGTACGTAACCTCACTCATATGTGAAATCTAAAGAATTTCACAGTAGCTGAGAGCAGAATGGTGTCTCATCCACAGCCCGGTTAGTTGCCAGGGCACTGGGGTGAATATGCGAGAAAGTCAAAGAAAGTGCCCAGAGACAGCATGGGAGATGTGCTGTGATTGGGGAAGGCTTACAGGAGATCAGAGACTGCTCTAAGAAGAGTTCCAGGAACACCTCTGTCCTTCACCATGCTTTGCCCACCAGTGCTTCCTCTGCTTCACTGTGCTTTGTCCAGGGGTGACTGATGGAACAAGTAATCCATATCCTTTCCAGTGTCCTCAGTTCCACTCAGAGAGGGGTTTTGCCTGTTGGGCTGCAGAGCAGTGACATCATCAGCATTAGCTTGCTTAATTAGTTTATGTGACCAACATCCCCAGAGGCACTGTCTTAGGTGTACATGCAAGGAAGATAACACTAGCTTACCTTAGCGCCCAGTGTGCATAAGAAGAAGTCAGTGTCCTTCAAGATAACATGTAGCTGAACCTTCTGGCTCAGGCTTGTCGTCATTTTCCCTTAACTTGGCTAGGTTTGGGGAACAGAGATGGGGCACTCAGGGACATGGTGTTTTACTATCTCCCTTTTCTTTAGGGATGATACAAATGGAGGCCACCAGAGGTTAGAGAAAGTACTGAGGAGGAAGAAATAGGGAAATGTTGATCAATGGGCACTTAGTTCCAGTTAGGAGTAAGAAGTTCTCAAGTACTATTGCACTTTGGGGTGACTATAAATAAGAATTACTTATACTTACAGTATATTTCCAAAAGCTATGAAAAGAAAGGATTCTGAATGTTTTCACATGGGAAAATGATTCATGTTTGAGGGGATAAATATGTAGAGCCTGATTTGAACAATGCACAAGGTTCACATGTATCAAAACATCTCATGGTACCTTGTTAATATGTATATGTTTTTATGTATCAATTAAAAATAAATTTTAAAATATTTTAAAAGTCAAACAAGTCTTAAAATTTTGGCTGCAGTATTCTAAGAAGGAAACACTTATATCTTAACATGTAAGTGTGGTTGTTTCCTTCCATGAGTTTGGTAAATGTATTTGCACCTATAGTTATTACAGCAAGTCTAAGAACATTAATTGATATGTTTCACTAAAATGTGAATTCTCAAGGATGTCAGAGATGAATCCAACACATTCTCCTTCAAAGATTCTCTGGAAATGCTTCAATTATCTCTCATACAACATAAATTCTAATCAGCATCTTTTGCCAAGTATTCATTTACACCATGCTGTGTACGGTGGAAATTCTCTATAAACTATGACTGTTGTTCTGATACAAGATTTCTCATGATAAATTTCTCTTGGCTTTGAGAGGTGGGGAAAGTTTGTATCTTCTGTAAAACTCATCTACTTATTTTCATCAATGACAACTAGATAAGCTATTGGATTTCCCTGGTTTTGCTTTGTTTTCTATGAAGTTCAAAGCTCCATTCCTTCACCCCTGGCCCAGTTTACTAGTGTAATTAATTAATTAGTTAATTAATTTCATAAGAAAGGAAAATATATTGTTAGTAAAGAATGATTATATGACTTATTGCTGCAAAACCTGGGGGGTTGAGCCACATGAACTTGAACTTAGATGTCAGCTTCACCACTTGTTAAAGGTGTGATTCTGATTGAGGAAATTGCTTAAATTCTCTGAGCTTTAGTTTCTTCATCTGATAAATAAGGATAATAATAATAAAATTTTTAGGAAGAATTAAACAAGATCCTGCATGGAGAATGCTTAACACTCTACCCGACACTTTGTATATGTTTCAGAAGTAATATCTCTATGTGAACAAATAAAAGTCATTGAGACACACCTTTCATTTACCTAATATGAAAAACTAGTATTTCTTGACTAGAGTGGAGTAGGTAGCAACAGGTTCAGACTTTGGCACCAAGTTATGTGCATTCAAACCCTAGCTCCTTTGTCATCTGTAACCTGGGGCAAGTTTCCTTACCTTTCTTTTCTCAGATTTACAGTAAATGAGGATGAAACCAAAATCTGCCTCACAGGATTGTTTTAAGGAGGGAATTCGAGAATAGGTTCTTTTAAAAGTTCCCAGCATACAGTAAGTACTTCATAAATACTAGCACTCATTATTTTTTTATATTTGACCCTATTTAACCCTAGATTCCAACTAAATTTATTGAGATAACTACTGCAAGCTTGGCCCCAAGAATAACTGAAAATAATAAACAATGAAAACGGAATTGGTCTGAGAAATTAGAGATCTTTTCCCCGAGTTTATTTTCACTTCTTCATTGGAAGCTTTGAGACTTATATGGAAACAGATGTACAACATAAGCCCATAAAGGTACACGTTGTAACTTCTCTAGAACAGAAGTTGTGGAAATGTGTCTCTCTTGTACCTTTTTAGAGCCAAGAACCAAATGAACTGAAATAACCCAAACTCCATCGTTATTGATTCCTTATTTCATTTCACTCTTTGCAATTTGGATCCCTATCCAGCCTCTATCCCTTTTGATCCTCAGAGAGAGTCAAATAAGAGGGAAAGACAGGTACCATTATTATTAATAATAAAGTGAATAATCAGGGGAATGAACTGCCTCAGGGCCACTCAGCTAGTTAGCAATGGACCTGAATTCAAACCAACTAGTTAGCTAGTGACCTGGATTCAAAGCTATCTTCTTTCCTCATGCAACATACATTGCCCAAAGTCATTTTCACATTGGAGCAGCTTCATCTGTTTTTTGTTTGTTTGTTTTATAAATCTTTCTATCTAGGACGTCTAAACAGAATACTCCAAGACACCTCATCTCCCCCAGGAAGGCGCCCCATCCCAAACCCCTCAGGGGAGGAAGTCATTGGAAAAATAGGGCGCTGCTTTCCTTTTTTCCCTTGAGCATTGTGCTTCAGCACACGGCCCTCACATCCCCGAGCTGTCCACTAAGCACACTATCAGAAATAAAGGAGGTGCCTCTTCATCCCTGGTACTTATAATGGAAAATTGAAGCACATAATCAAAGGATTAGGAACAGCTGAACCTAAGGTTGCCAGATAGTTTTGCTCTTTGCCAAAATATCTTTTCTCTTTATTTAAACCTTTCTGAATTATAAGAGAAAAGTAATTAAAACCATGATTTTTCTCTACTCAGATGAACAGCCTCTGCTAAGGAAAAAAAAAAAAAAAAGAAAGAAAGAAAAAAAAAAAAAACAAGAAGGAAAACAAAGATACCTGTGACTGTTTTGGCCCTTAGAAGGAGGGCAGGACCACTTGAATCACCCAAACTCAGGCCACTTGGAAACTGACCAAACATGTAGCTTGGGATCTGGGCTGGTTGTTAGGTGACCGGCTCACAGCACCACCCACCTTCTGTTCTCTGTTTTATAATTCTGAGGCTGGACTCCACAGATAAAATCTCTCCTTTGCCATCTGGCTTCCTGTTAGGATCTTCCAATAAAGGGTGTTAGAACAAGACTGCAAGGCTAGAGGAAGGAGAGGGATTTGCCCCTTGCTGTTTGCTTCCTGTTCCTGTCAATGTCGCCTCAGCAGTGGTGATCTTCAAACTACCAGCAACAGTTTGATTCCAGGTTCTTCTTTCCAAATTCCCAGAACAGGCATCATTGGGACCCTTTCAGAGACACCAGCACCAACCAGGTGGCACCTTCTGCTCCGTGGTCTAGGACTTAGCTCTGTGGCCTCCATCCAAGGTTCTGTCTTCTATTTATCTCATGCCTTCATTCTCACTGCTCTTAGGGTGTAGGTGCTTCCTGCAGCTAGACAGTCATGCATCACTTAATGATGGGGATACATTCTGAGAAATGCACATGAGGCAGTTTCACACTGTGCAAGAATCATAGAGTGTACTTACACAAACCTAGACAGTATAGGTCAATTGCTGAACATGGCCTCTTGATGCAATGAAGAGATATGGTAAACATGAGATAGATGAAGTTTTCACTGGTGTCACACAGCATTCTAATTTACAGTAAACTTCTACTTAATGAGTACAAGGGGTACAGACTACACTGATGGTAAAATATATAGTATCGTGTACTCTACATAATTGCGTGCGCTACAGTTTTATTCAACTGGCAGCACAGGTTTGTCTACACCAGCATCACCACAAACACGTAAGCACTGTGTTACCCTATGGTGTTTTAAAAGCTGCAACATCACTACACTGTGGAGATTTTTCAGCTCCATGTCAATCTTGTGGGATCACCATCTCATATGTGGTCCATTGTTGACTAACGCTTCTTTATATGGTACTTAACTCTGGATCTTACTGCAGTTACACTCTTCCAAATATCATTTTAGCAATTCAGCTTCCTATATTAAATTAACTATGTTAAAATATCTAGTTAGATCCTACTAGATTCAGGATTTAACTTTATTTGTATATCGGATATAAGTGGGAATGGCCACTTTCTTCAAATTTTTATTGATTGGTTAATTCAGAAGAACATATTACATCCCTGGCATTCTGGTAAGGACTGGAAAAAGAAATATGAATATATCTCCTTTACCAGTTCAGTCCAGGAATCTACTGGAATACTCAAATAAAAGCAATGCAATTCAATGTTCTAAAAGAGTAGATTCTAATGGATTCTTTTTTATTCTAAAAAAAAGGAAGAAATAATCACATTTAGGAGAATTCAAAGACATCTCCATAGAGAGAACAAGCTGAAAAGAAGATTGTAAATGAATATTTTAAAGGGTCATTTGACCTTATAGTAACAAAAATAATTTAAAAACAACTATCAAGACGATCTATTTTCATTAAGTGTATCTGTAATTTACACTTAATGAAATATCAATCTGGACTGTTGAATCGCTGCCCAATTTCTTCCAGGCATTAAGATTACATTAATTTGTAATGCATGACCTTCCAGAGGAGTTATGAGTATTTCATGTTTTAGAACTATCCCCCAGAAACACACATATGCATTCGCACACTCATACACACACACACACACACACACACACACACACCAGGATCATACTCATTAACTCTCTCACCTCTAGAACATGGAATATGCTGCTAAAGAGGAAGTCAATGAAACCTGAAGTACATTTCATGATATTTGATTTCCTTGGGGGTAGGAGTAGGTGGTCTATGAATAAAGGGCTGAAGAGGTAAATAAGTTTGCAAAATGCTACAGTGAACAGTTTTACTTACTGTGGAATTTTTCATAGCATTTAACATCTTAATATGTTTGTAAATCCCATGGACAGAGATACAAATTACACTCAGTCAACCAGATCACATTTGATTCACCTTTCTATTAACCTAACATATTCAGGGCTGGGGAGGAAAGAGCTCATTGACAGAGCGCATGCTTAGCATGCATGAGGCCCAGGGTTCAATCCCCAGCACACATGTGCACACACACACACACACACACACACACACACACACACATAATCCACCACATCCAATCATTTATTTAAATTTCACCTAAAGTCTTTCTCCTTCCATCTTCCTTCCCACTGCCACCAGCTGAGTCTTAACCCTTATCATCTTTGCCTGCCAGTCTCCTACCTGACCACCTTGCCTATTTTTTCATTCCACGTCAGTCCTCCAGAACAGAGGTTAGTAAACTGAAGCCCACATGCCAATGCCAACCCATTGCCTGTTTATTCATAGTTATACATGTTACGCCTTTATTTTTGGCTCGAAGTTTTTAGCCTCAATCTAACCATTTTCACACTCTCAACTGACTGAAACAGATTCAAAGAAATATCAAGTGTTATGCATTGAAACTTGTTTTTAAATGTTAATTGGAACTATGTGTATTAATGTAAAACGATGTTAATTTACTCAAATTTTCAGTTTGTACTGTCTGGTATATCTGTGTAAGAACCCAATTTTTGTATATTGTTACAACTTTAGGTTATTTATATTTGATGTTTCATAAAACTCAAAAAAAGAATATCCTGTACTTATGGACCAAATAAATGGTATCTGCATACTTGTTTTAAAAAAAAGATGTTAAGAATTTTGTATATGGTTACATTTTAAATGAGTACATAAATATTAACATAATAGCTTCAATTTTGCATCTTGGTTTGCAAAAACTAAAATACTATCTGGCATTTTAAGAAAGTTTGCTGATCCCTGCTCCACACTCCTATCAGATACATTTAGTCCAACTTTCCTATATTCTTTTTTATTTCTTCTCCCAAAATGTAATGGCACCTACTCTTTTAACAAGAACTTTTGAAAACTATGAGCAAGGAAAGTATTCTCACCAAGCAAGAAAAAGAGGTCCTTCTTTAAGGTTTCAACAAGGAGGAAAATTGCTGTTATCTGCTGACTATGGTACGAAAATCAAGGAATTCTAAAGATGTGTAAAGTCCTTTTCTGGATATACAACAACGTGCACTAAACAGTGGTCAAGTAGAAATGAGGACCAATTTGTCAGAGTAGACTCACAAGACAGCCAGCAATGTGCTGGCAAATGTTTCCCAACAAGTTTCCTAGTGAGATGGGAGCAAGAGGTGAGAAGACTTTGCTAGTTTCCATGGTGCAAACATTCCCACCATGCTGGTTTCACGTTACCAACATGACATGCTGAACAAAAAGTTGAGAAAAGACATGTAGAGTTGGCTTTCAGTATAGCATACCAGGAACAGAGAAGAAACCAAAGGAGCAGAACCCCGTTTCTCTGGAATTCTGTACCCTTATCACTGAAGGGAGAGACCAAGTCACCTAGAAGACTGATTCAGGATCAAGGTCACAGCTGACCCTTGACACCAGTCTGAAATTTAGGAAAGTATGTAACCTATTCCCTTTGTGATCGATAGATTGCTTCCTAAGAGCTGGAAAGGGCCACCATGTTTCTGTGCTGAACGTCTTTCCATTTCTTCTATAATAAAAATATGACTACATGACTGACATGATCCTACAATATGTATAATCAGAAAAATGAGAGATTACACTCCACTTATGTATGATCTATCAAAATATATAAATGCAATCTACTGTCATGTACAACAAATTAGAAGGAGTAAAAATTTATTTAAAAAAATGTTTTTGAAAGTGAAAGCAAGAAAATATAAATTTACCCACTACACTGGCCAAATGCCTGAAGTCAGAACCCTTCCTGGGGTCATGTTGTATTAGGAAGTGAGAGATGAAGAAAGCTTGAAGATAGTACTTGTTGAGAGGAAGCATCAGAAAGAAGAAATCAAAAGAAATGAAATCAACTTCTACCAAGTGTCTGACTTTTTGCCAGGCAAGAGCTTTGAGGTTCCTTAAACTTAAAGGAAATAAAATTTATCTTTATTTTCACTATTCTTTAATATTTTGCATTCTTTTATTTCTGCATGCAGGCTACAGACACACAATGTGACTCTGCCAATGAAAGAAATCTGAGATATTTTCATGTCTTACAGTTTGGTATGTAAATGAAAATATCATTTATAGAATTCACTACCTTAAAATTATAATAGTTATCAGAACTTTGGCTTTATCTTTTCATTTTTATTACCTGAACACAGAAACATCTGTTATGTTCTATCACATATTTTTCCAAAAACATTTTGATGACTACATTATAAATAGCTTCCTTTGTAATTCTACATATTTTATGAGTTTAAAGTAATTGTTCTGAGGAGTCTACAGGCTTCACCAGACACCAAAGGATACAAGAAAAACAACAAAAAACATTTGAAGACCTCTGAAGGCCTTTTAAATATATTATTTCATCTAACCCTCAAAATGATGCTGAGTTTTCTTGTTCTCCTTTAACTGATGAGAAAACCAAATGTTAAAGAGGTTAAATGATGAGCCCAAGTTCATTGTACCATTACATGGCAGAGCTAGTAACTGCCCTGATGCTCTGCTGTTCTTTCAGGCGCCTTTAACTCTGCTGTTTGCTTCACTGATAGGTGGGAAGAGGGTATCACCAATGGTCTTCATCAGGCCCCAATTCTCTGAAAGAGTCTCTTGGCTACTTGCAGGTCAAGGGGCACTCACTGGGAAGCAAGCCAGCAGGACATTAAAGAATGGGTAGAGGAAATGAGCTCCTCTGTGCTACCATATGCATCTCCAAGAGGAGATGCATAAGAGAGGAAAGTCTGTGGGTTTGGCTGCATACCCAAACTCTACGACAGGAAATGAAACATGAATACTTTGAGAAGAAGAGATTCCAAGGGAAATGACAGGAACGAAGATTATTTCTCTCTGGGCTCTTGGTTCTGTCCAGAAGAGTGATTCTGCTTCCATTCAACAATCATCTATCGGGTACTTTGTGCCATAACTATAGGAGATGTTGAGATCCAAAAACAAAGTTGCAGTTTCCACCCAAAGAAGTTCACTGACTAGGGACATTTACAGGTCCTGCTAGCTTATTCCAGTGCCCTTTGATGCTAATTCAAAAATCCTAGAGGGAGTTAGAAATGAAAACAATCTCCAGACAGCGAGATAAATGTTACAACATAGGGAACTAAAACGAAGATGAAAAAGAAAGATTTATACTGATTGCTTAGTCAGGCAACAAGTTTCTATTGAGGGCCTAAAAAAAAAATAAATGAATATTCTCCAATAGGATGGAATGGTGGGGGGAAAAAAAACTGAAAGAAAACCACAGGCAAAAAGCACAGCTCACTTTCACCAATAGTACTGTTAATAGTACTTAGTTCAGATTGCCCCAGAGACAGATTTGAGGCAAGGACAAGGGTGTAGTTGGTTTATTTGAGAAGGTGTGAAACTGAAGGAGTAATGACAGTAAACCAGAGAAAGAAAAAAGTGAATAAAAAGAGCATTCAGGAATTGTTTGCCAGTGTGGGCAACAAGGGCCCAATCTGTTGGGGACTCTGCTGAAAACCTGTGTACAAGGCACTACTGGAGGCAGTGGGTAGCTTGAACCATTAGGTTGAGATTTGTGGCCAGGAACATTAACCTCATCACACTTCAAGTTCTGCTTGCATGCAACTGAGCAGCCTTTGATGACTTTGGGGAAAAAATATAGAACTTCCCCCATTCTGCGCTGGGTGTGTGGCACTGAGCAACGCACGGAACTTTTCACCCTAGAGGTGCTGAATCAGACGGGCCAAGGGGATGTGGTACTTCACAAGCATCTGCTACTAACAGGTTGTGGCTCCTCCTCCCTGGATGAAAGCCAAATAAAAAGAGTAAGGATAGCGGTTGGGAATCATTCAGGAGCCAAATGCTGCTCAGTCTCTTCCTAAGATCTGGCCTGGGAGGAGTTTATATAACAACCAGGTTTGGTTTTTTTTTTTTTTTTTTTTTTTTTTTTTCCCTAGCCTTCTAAAATAGAAGCTGCTCCCAAGAATTCCAAAATTTTAGAGCAGAACATTCCAGTATTTCAGAGGCCTCTTTTCCTTTCTCATATATTTCAAAATTTTTTCTCCAGTCTCTGCCCAAAATTCCGTCATTAGGTATTTATTACCATGTATTCCTTTTTAACTTCAAGCACATTATTACAATTCTGAAGGTTTCAAGCAATAAGTGTAAAAGGCCTAAAAAAATTATCCTACAGAAAGGAATAAAGTTTATTTAAAGTACAAAGATGCTCATTATAGTATGTTAATTTTCTCCTTTTATATTTTCAATGTCCATTTTAATGAGATAAAGTTTACATATAATAAAGTGCATATATTTTAAACATGCAATTTGCTAACGTGCAACAAATTAATATACCCTACTGTAGTAGCTATCAAGATGTGGAACATTCCATTGGTTAAATATGTACCCATACTCCTTTGCTTAGCAGAATTACATAAATGTCAAAAGATAAACATCACACACACAGTGAACTTTTAAAATCTTCTACCATGTGCTGCAAAGCATCCTCACCTGATTTATAATTGTACTTAACCATAAAGTATTCACCACTTAAATTACAGTTCAAAGTGATCAGAACTTTAATAAAGAAAACCCTCAGGAAAAGGTCATGGGTGCAGATTTTTTAAGTATATGTTTAAAGTAGAGTTTTTAGAAATTATACAATTACTGATGATGACAAGATCCAGAGTTTGCCATGGGTGAGAAAGGTATGTGGTAAGAAGGTATGAGGGAGGAAACAATCGTTGAAATCCATCAAGAAACCCAAAGGGTAAGGTCCTTAAAGGTTTATACAGGTAGATGCTGATGCTACACATCAGCCTCCACATGTGCCTCTCCTAGGTTGCATATTCCTTTTTTCTAAGCTGTGAAATTTTAATAACAGTGGCAATGGTGGTGGTGTCTGGCAATGATGATGAGGTCTGATAATGACAGTGTTGGTGGTGATGGCAAAGATGATGATGGATTGACTTGCCTATTCACTGTCTTAGGATTCAGTAAACACAAGTTATCTGAGAACAGTTTTCAAACTATAAAACTCAATATAAATATAAGGTCCTATTTTCATCATTCAAAAAGGAGTCACACGGTCATTGCATTAACCAGGGTTCAAACAGAGAAATCAAATCAGCAGAAGATATATATCTCCAAAAATTAGCCAGGCGCAGAGGCGCATACCTGTAATCCCAGAGGCTCAGGAGGCTGAGGCAGGAGGATCTTGAGTTCAAAGCCAGCCTCAGCAAAAACAAGGTGCTAAGCAACTCAGCAAGACTCTGTCTCTAAATAAAATGCAAAATAGGGCTGGGGATGTGACTGAGTGGTGGAAAGCCCCTGAGTCCAATCCCTGGTACCCAAAAATATAAAAATTATTACAAAGTATTTTCTTAAGTAGTTTATGGGCACTGCCTAGGCATGTCCAGAATTCCCAGATCAAACCATAGGAAGGGAAGGATGACTGACAAAAACTAAAGCAATCCAAAGACAGAATTTCCTCCCACAGGGCTGTGAGGAAGATCTGGCAAAATGCTGTATGTTTAAAAATAAATGTTAACTATAAGGTAGAGTAAAAATTAAGGGGTTATCAGTACAAGGGAGTCAAGTGTAGGCAGCTAACTCATATAGGAAGGAAAGCTCAGCTCTGGGCCTCCTTGGTACCATTTCTTAATAGGAAAAAAATTGCCACCTTCCCCTCTGTCTCCCTGATTACGTATACAAATTTGCCAGTTCACCAAAGAGACTGAATATAGTTGAAAGTTGTGTGATTTACAC
The DNA here is from genome assembly GCF_902686445.1 of Sciurus carolinensis. Lineage (NCBI taxonomy): Eukaryota > Metazoa > Chordata > Mammalia > Rodentia > Sciuridae > Sciurus > Sciurus carolinensis. The sequence goes on from NC_062229.1 coordinate 34,549,214, forward strand.
TACACTTCTTTCCAAAAATAACCCTATCTAAGCAATGTTTCAAAATGTTTCACCATCACCAAGGTGTCACCCAAGCTGACACCTTCCCCTGGTCAATTCTCATACCTTTTCCTTGGAGATCAGAGCAGAATTGCTTTGAGACTCATGATCTCCTGAACCGATTCAGCTTTCTGATAATGATATTTAAATCAAACTCACTTTGAGAAGAGGGCCAAGCCATCTTTTCCATACAGGAGAAAAATCCCTAGCATATATCATAAACATTACAACAAACTAAGAATTTTGAAGATTTATGTCACTGGTGAATAATCTGTAAAGATTTCTTCTACATGTGTAATAGTGATATTTCAGAATTTTTTTTTCGAAGCTGCGTCTCCAAAGTATGTTCTCTGAGCCAACGAATAATTGCAAATTCATCCCAGCAGATTGAGAGAAAGTCAGGGATTTAGACTGATAAAATACTTTTGTGATTTATAGAAGATGCCATTTGGGAGGATATTCAGTTCTGAGGCAGTTAGGGTCAGGCATCAATAGCCTCTTACAAACAGAACCAAAACAATACCAAACCTGACGGGAGAAACAACCTTCTGTCAGTTCTCAAGAATGCCAGTCTTCCCAACTGGAATTTCAAGTGCCTGCCCAAATTTTCACTGGGTCAGATCACATCAGATATTTTAATTCCTAGCCAGACAAGCAATTGAATAACATGAAATTCTTATGTCTCCCAACCTCAGGTTCTATAATTCAACTCCATCTTTTTTCTCATTTTCCTTTTATGCTGTGCTTCCAATCTTAAGTATTTAATCAGCAAAAATCTTTAAATTCCTATTATGTGTCAGGCATTTTCATAATAAACTAAGATACTAATAAAATATGAATATCAGATTTATAGGATTCTTCTACCTTGAGAATATAGGATTCTCATGTTTGAAGAGATTAGGAAAGGAGACAGATCATTAAACAAATCACTATAATATATGATACATAAAATAAGAGAGATATATACAAGAGTTCTGAGATCCCAGAGGGAGAAAGAGCAGAACAGTGGGGAAGAAAACCCAAGAACTACTCCTTGAAGGTGAGGAAGCACCTTCCAGACTCACCTGACTTTCAATGAATACTTACTACATGTAAACAGGGCCTAGTGTTTTATGTGTTAGGTTGAGAACTTCATGTGCATTCAATAGGAAAGGAACCATAATTATCTTCACCTAGAAACAGAGAGAATGTATAACTTGACTTTAAGGTCATATAAGATGGAATGACACTCAGATAGTCACTAGAGTCTCCTCAGTGCAGAAGGTAAAAAGGACTGAGCAAGTCATGGAACCAGCATAGGTGCCAATGAACAAATGCATGGATAAGTAAAATGTGGGGCGTGTGTGTGTGCATGCCCATGCATATGTGTGTGTGTGTGTGTGTGTGTGTGTGTGTGTACACACAACAGAGTTTTTTGCACAGTCATATAGAAAATTGAAATTATGTCATTTGCAGATAAATGGATAGAACTAAAGTACATCATATTAAATGAAATAAGCCAGACTCATAAAAGTCAAGGGTCATGTTTTCATCTCATATGTGGAAGCTAGGAAGGAAAAAATGGGGGGAAAGGGGATTTTCATGCAAAGGAAAAGGAACTCCATGTGGTAGAGGTTGGAGATTACAGGGAGGGAGGAGGAGAGAGCAGTGAAATTTGTCACACTGTCATGTGCATATACCAACATATCACAATGAACACCACAATTTTGTATCATTATATACAAAATCCCCCCAAAAAAAGATGCCTAACAAAAAAATCTGGCTAAATTTTTAAAAAGTGGGTAGGGACCTAGGAACAGTGTCCAGGTCATGCAGCAAACAGCAGTAAAGAGAAGGTACAGCAGGAAAGATCCTGAGCAATTCTGAAGCAACGCCAAACATCTTGTGAATCCTATTCTCTTGAAAATATGAAGGAAATATTCAGTAAACATTTCAGTCTTTGGGAAACAATTCAACCTGTTTGTCATTCAACCACACTAACATTCCCCCTCTGTTTTTCTCAGACCTTACAACAGCCATTTGACAGCTATGTCCACTCTGCACATCCGTGAATGAGCACATCCATGTCACTTAATGCAGATCAACCCACAGGAAGCAATACTTAAGGAGAGAGAGAGCACGTCTTATGGAGCTTCTGTGTCCTCTAAACACCAAGCCCAGAGATAGAACTGTAACAGTCCTCAGTACAGTCTTTTTGTGAAACTCGGTACACGTCAGCATAAAAATAATTAAACATATTTTGCCAAATTACTTAATGTTAGACCTTCAGAAAGGTCAAAGATTGAGAACTTGCATTTGGTTAAAATAGACTTCAAATAAGAGTGTCAAAAACATTTCTCCCAGGAAAGATTAGGGTGTTATATTAGTTGCTATGGTTGCCCTGACAAAATATCACAGACTCAGTGGTTTCAACAACAGAAATTCATTCCCCCTCAATTCTGGAGGATGGCATTCCAAGATCAAGATGTAGGCAGGTTTGGTTTCTTCTTCAGCCTCTCTGGAGTTGCAGATGGCCACCTTCTCACTGTGTCCTCACTTGGCTTTTCTCTCCTGTTGTCTTCTACTTCTTTTAAGGACATCAGTCCTGATACATCAGGGATCCATCTCTATGGTGTCATTTAACCTTAACTATCTCAACAAAGGCTCTTTTCTCTAAATACATTCAGGACTTGGGCAAAAGAATTCTGGGGGGACACAGTTCAGTTCAAAACAGGTGCATTTGTGAAAGGAAATGAGAAAAAGACATTTTATAAGTCTAATTTGAGGATGCTACTAGAAATAACTTATATGTGTCTTTACCAGAGCAACTTGCTTAGAGAAATTTTGCATAAAACATATGTCTATACAGGGCTGTCTCTATGAAAAGAATTGCATGATGTACAAGAAACTATTTAAGTCTTTCCATTTTTTCCTAACCCCTTCCTTAGGATAGATGAGCCATTACCAAAATGGCCAGCATATGTAACAACAGTCAATTTGGTAAAATCTCTTCTAAATAATGTGGCACCTCGGGATAAATGACTCTTGGACCTCTGCAATTGCCAGCAACACTCTGGACATTCCTGCCAAATAATCACATATTCTAAATGAAGACGGTGTGCTTGCTACCAACAGTTTCAAAACACACCCCCTCTTGCCTCCTTCTTAGAATAACACCTCGACAGTAGAACTCACAGAAAATATCAAGATATTGCTGTTTCCAATCAACTGTCATTTAGAATACCCTAGGAGCATTCTAGTCAAGATGGAAAACTTAGACCCACCCAGACGAAGGGCATTTTTGTACTCCACATAAATATGCCTAAGAGCAACCCTTTAGGAAGTGTCCTGAAGCTTATAGGGAAAGGATAAAACAGGATTTTACAAGAATAGCATGACTCACCACTGTGGTAGAGAGAGATACATGACCCTGATCTCCTTTTGAGAGATGCTTCCCAGATGTAGGGACTGCAGCCAGCACAGAGTCTTCAGCTGTCAGCTCCTTCAAAGTCAGCCTCAGCTACAGTTGGCCACCTCACCCAAGGACTCTATGTCCTCACTCATGCCCTTCCCAGAGCAGCTGGTATATCTGGTGACTGAGAGGGAAGGGCATAAAAGTCCAGGCATTTGTGCCCAACACAGGACCTCTATGGGCAATACTTACTACAGAGCACCCACCCTGTTGGATGAGGCTTTTGTGGGGCTTGTACCTCGGTTCCACTTCTCGGCCAACCCAGTTTTGCTTTTTTTTTTTTTTTTTTTCCTATTCTTTCACAGGTGTTGATCCTTAGTGAACTTCTGGCTCCCAAACTCCCTCTCTCCTGGAAAACCCAAACTGCAATGAAGAGCTTCAAAGCTCTACAGGAACAATCATCTTAAATCTCTAGTTTTACATCAAATTGTCACCCAAGTGTGAAGGTCAAACATTAAATCACACAAGACTCATAGAACTACCTCTTTATATACCCTCTTTTGTGGGGAGTGTCCAGGGGAGGATCATTTGATGATATACCCAGGGAGACCAAAGAAAAAATTCCAAGAAAATGTAAACCATAAAAAAGAGTAGGCCAACATCACTAGTGCAGTGTAAATGAAAGCCAGAGACCAACTGACCATGGGGAACAAAATACCCCATCAAGAACTTAAGGGCATGAAAGATGGTGGAATGAGACAGTTATCATCATCCTATGTACATGTATGATTACACAAATGGTGTGAATCTACATCGTATACAAACACAGAAACGAAAAGTTGTACCCCATTTGTGTACCATGAGTCAAAATACAGTCTGCAAAAATAAAAAATAAAATAAAATAAAGTTTAAAAAGAACTTTAGAGATTGCTTCAGGACAAAAGTTTCCATAAACAGGTAGATTTCAATTTGATAGGTAATATGACACAGCAGGCAAAATCTTTGCAAAATGATGAAGAAAATGTGTTTCTTCTCAGGAAGAAAAATGAAAGATTAAACCTTTAGATAAGACAAAATCTATGCCAAAAAAACTAAAAATAAGAAGAAAATTAAAATGTTATGATTGTCATGTACAACAAATTAGAATAAATTTTTTAAATTTTTTAAAAGAAAAAATGTTATGATTTTGAGATGTTGAAGCAAATTAACTCAAGTTTGGCATTTAGAGGGTGAGGGCCTCAAGCTGGTCATTCCTACCCTCAGAAGGGCTCCGACTCTCCTACTCTCCCACTCTCAGAAGGACTACCTGATCTTGGGATGAATAATATATAATCATTATATTGCTAACTACCTGCATTGGTGCTTGAGTTTTAAATTCTAGCTATCAGTAAAGCAGGGAAGGCTTACACATATTTATAAAATATAATAAAAAATTAATAGACCTTAATGGTGTTTAGCAATAATAGAGTTGAAAGATCATGAGAATCGGAAGAAAGAAAAGTGGAAATTCGGGACTTCTAATTTCATCTTACATCTTTTAGACAAGTCAAATTTGTCGAAATTTTTGGTTCGAGATGAAGCCCTTGACATCTATACCTTTTAAAATGATTAATATACCAAAGGAAGATCCCAAACTAATAAACTATTAACTATGAAAAACAGGATAAGAGAGGGGAAGGTAGGAAAGCGAGACAGTCTTTTTTTTACTACTCATAACAAGGAGCATGTAGCTGATGTTTAAAGTTAATAACTGAAAAAATAAAGTTTTCACATACTCTTTAGAATTCTGGAGGTAACCAATGAAAGAAGCAAAAACAGAAAGGGTTATGTGGAAAGTGGACCACAAAAGAAATCGGCACAAAAAAGCAGAAAACTGTCATTGTATGCTTTAGTGCACTTTGAAGTTAACTCTCTGTGTGCATAAACATTTTACTTGGATTTTGTTCTCCCCTTGCCCCGTGTATAAGTCTCCATTTATGACTGTCTATCCTGATTCTGTTTCCTCACCATCAGAACTCAGCTTCCCTTTGGGTCTACCTTTTCCTCACAGCACAACCCTCAGACCCAGGAAAGAGATCAGCCTCTGTCACCCACTTCACTGAACACAAAACTTCACCTATTAGGAGTGAGAAGTTAGCAGAGTCTTGTCTCCACTAAATGCCTTACAAGGGTCTTGGTTAATGTCCTCTGTGTAACTAGGAAGTCCAGAATAATCATACATAGGGACAAATTCATAGTTCTTGATGGTGCTGATCCAGTTACTAACCATGTGACCTTGAGCAGGTCATGTCACCTCTTGGGATCTCACTTGCTTCATCTGTAAAATGGACAAGGCTAAGATCCAAATTTCTGTGAGTCAATGACTGATTTATGTGGGTAGACAAGATTCAAGACAGATCCCTTGGGGAAAAAAATAAAAAATCTTAAAAGACATTTTCATTATTCATCTAATCACAAGTCAGGGTAAGACTGTGATGCAAACCTTTAGCAGCTAGTTAGATACCTGAGCATTCTTCTATGCTGCCTTGAGAACCCAGCAGAGCCAATTTTGCCTGGACTGAATATCTAGGTTCTGTCACTTCGGGCAGATCACTTTAATCTGGACCTCAGTATATTCATCCATAAAGGGATAGGAATGAAGCAGACGCTCTTTGGAGGCCCCAAGCAAATTTAGGATTGTGAAAGCCTGCATGGCTGCCTTGGCATCTTAACAGCTCCCAAGTTCATAGTCCACCTGTGCAGTCCCAGCAGTGTAAGAAAGAAACCACACCACTCATCTACACCCAGCATTTCCAGGATCCTTACTAAATCTGTTCCCCAGACACAAACTAGTGCTTCTGGCCAGGTCTCTGTGATACTTCAGCTCATGTCCTGAATGTACTTCTTATCTGCTTCTTAGACTCTGTGCCTCAGGCCATCCCTATTTCCCTAGCCATCTTTGTCCAATACAAAAGTGCAAATTCTCTCTTGCCCCATACCTCACAGCCTTCAGCTAGCCACAGGGTCAACCTGAAAGAGAAGCAAAGTCCTGAATAACCCTGCCATCAAATTACATTAAAGCTATTTTCAAACAATGAGAGTTGTAGGGAAAAATCCATCCAAAGAATTCCACAAGTGAAGCATTTAATACATAATTGGTATTATCATTAAAGGTCAAAATCAGCCATCAGTGAGGAATGGAACAATTATGTGGAACTAAGTCTCTGCCAGCCAATAAGGACCAGGAAAGGGGGTCTGGCACACCATCAGGGTGTCATTTGGCCTAGAGAGCTCACTGCCCTGGCAAATGAGAATTAGATTCTAATTATCCCATTGGCAGGTTTCAGAAATTTTTTTAAATATACTCTCTACAACTGTCACAGTGTCAAAACAATTATTTGCCTGCTTGAGCAGGTGTCAGGCATTGTAAAGTATATATGTCCTGGTAAAATTAAATGAGAAACTTTCTGAAATTGGAGGTATAATCTGGAGCCCTAATTATAGCATACACAGATACCTCAAGTTAGGAGGCAAAGAGGAAGGAACGCTGATTTTACTTTTTCTCTTTTGTGCCCCGAGGCAGTGAATTGAGCACACACACAGGTGAAGGTAGAATGTGCCACCCTAGCTTCAGGAAGGAACTCTAAGCAATTTTTCTTGCCATCCTTGCCTCTGAGCCAGCATTGGTCCTTAAACATTTATTTGTTTTCTCTGCATAGTCCATGGATTTCACCCATATTTCCTCCTTCGACCCTCAACAATAGTCCTGTAAGATTGGTCAGGCAGCATCTCAGTTCCCTTTTATAAAAGCAGGAACTGATTTAGGAGTGCCGTCTCAGGCCTCGTGAGTTGAAAGAAACCTATCTTTCTTCTACATGACCCCAGTCTAACCGCCTTTCTTCCTGGTCCAGTAGTAAAGCTCTACTAGAATTATCTCAGTGCTTACCTGCCTGTTGCTGTCTCATGGACTCTGAGATTCTTATACAAGAGGTGAAACAGGTGGCCACCATCACAATGACCCTTGATCTATTCAGATGGACCTTTAGAAAATTTTGACTGACTGACTGAAGTACTAACATCAAGAAGGACTCTGCGTATTCAAGGATTCCTCAACACAACAGATGTTGCTTAGTAGCCTACTGTGGACAAGGCATTGTGTACAGTGTGGGGGTGTTACACATGAGATGAGGCAAGAGTTCTCCCCTTGAGAAACTCACACTTGAGAAAAGGAGGAAAATATGTTCCTATATTTTCTGAATGGCCAGCTTTATGAAGGTATGAAATGTTAAGTATCAAAAAGAGAGGAGATCATCACAGGGATTAAGGCAGTCTTCATGGAGGAGATGAGACATGACATGGTCCTTGAAGGACAAAGAAGGTGTTGACAGAGGGTGATGGAGGAAAAGATGGTACAGCCTGCTCAGTGATGTACCCTCAATCCTCGTTAACCCTTCTCACATGGAAACCTTCCCTGGACCCCCAAACCACGTTTAGTTGGTTCTTCATTGGGCACCTCTCCATCATGTATGTACCTGTTAGCATGGTGTTGTCCTCTGTGTCTTTATCTCCCAACCAGTTAGTGCCCCTCGAGTGTCAGCACCATGTTGGACACAGAACTTGGCACATAGTATATCTATTATTTTTTAATATTTTACCAATGACTTAGGGACAGAGTCAGTTAACTAGTTAGACAATGGAGGAAGGTAGAGGGAGCACAGTCACATATAACACTCCTGAAAATACCGCTGTCATGTTTGAGAAATGATGAATAACAAGCTTTGTCAAAACAAGGGATCTCTGAAGGGCACCAATAAAGGAGGGATCATCCTGTTAGTAAGGCAATTGATGAAAACTGTGGATTACACTGTAAAAATGAAACTACAAGGAGAGTTGCCCAGAAGAGTGACCTGATCTAATTTTCAGTTTACAAAGAAACCACTGACAATAATGGGAAGAATGGTTTGGAGAAGCAATTACCAAGGCAAGAGAGAGTTGGTGAGAGCTTTCCCAGAGGGTGACAGTTCAAGTGGCTTGCAGAAGATTCTTCCCCCAAAACATATGATGAGTGTGGTAGAGGAGCAGAAGCAGCTAGGTTCTTGCTCAAGCATCCAGCATTGCATAAGACAAAAAAATACAGGTTTGGGTACAGATACATCCAGGTTCTAACTTCCACTCTACCAAAATCACATTTGTCAGTTTCCTAATTTCTCTGAACTTCAGATGCAGATTTTTCTTAAGTTTTTAAAAACACTCTTTATTCCAAAAGCACATTTTCTTTTCCATTAACACATTTCTAAAATAGGGATGAAGCTTCAATGACTCAACTTATCATTAGTGGTACCTTAAAAATGCAGTGTTACTTACCTTTAGAAGTCTTCCAGACATTGAATCAAGATAAATGGAATGCCAGGTAATGGTCACATAAATGGTAGCTATTGTTACGAGCACTGTAAATGTCACTGTCCTTTCCTCTCCACTAGGGGCAGTCATTGGTGCTCTTGGCTATGATCAAGAAAACCATGGTCTTGAATTCTATCATGGAAGTCGTCCCAATTTTCTTTGCATGCATCTAGACTCTGGGTCCCTTGTTAAATCTCCAAAAACCCCTTCATCTCATCAATAGTTATCAGCCATCAGTAGAGGGTGAATCTTCTGTACATTCCCAAGTGGAGGCAGAAGTGGGCATTCACAGACTCTAAAGAGACGGGGATCAAGCGAGGAGAGGTAAGCATTAGAACAGAGTTGGAGATAAACTTTACCTACTTCTAATTCTGCCAACAGCTAGCCCAGATGAGGGGTAGTGGAGTACCCAAAGATCATAACAGGGCCCAAACTCCAGTTCCACAAAACTGGAATCAGCAGCATTTTAAGAAAAAAATGCAGACCCAAGTAGAAGTCTGAATCATCTGATAACATCTTTCTGGAATCAGTTATTCATCCAAACATAATACCCGAGGATGGAACCACAGTGTAAGGGGACACACTCTTACACACATTCTCATTCTCTCCTCTCTCTCTTTCACACACACACACACACACACACACACAGACTCATGTGCACATGTCTGAGAAATAGACAAAAGCAAAAGCAAAGCAGAAACTAATTTCTAGAATAGAAACCATCACATGTTCGTAGCAACACAGGGCTCCCCCTGGTATTCCAGAGCAGTTGCCAACTCAGCCCATACACTGTCTTTTCCATGAAGGCCTATGCTTGTTATTATTAACCCCATTCAACAGATCATGGTGATCAAAAATAATAATGAAAGCAGCCAATAGCCTAGTACTTCCTACGCATCGCATGTCCCATGAACATTGGCCTCAATCCTCACATTATAGGAATGGAAATGACCCTCCACCCTGACCATCATAATCACTTTTAGGTTCCAAAGGGAAGTAGTATGAGTTAATTGTGGATTAGTGGATGCTGGTGATGCCCTGGCAGAGATCCCATACAGGCTGGAATAGCAATGCTCCAGATGCTGTTTTAGCTGCCATGAGCTCCCAAATGACCCCATCTTCCTTGGCTGATGAAAGCATGCTGGCCTGTGGATTCACGTCCTCACCCAGGGATAGCCCAGAGAAAATCACTGACAGGAGTTCACCCGGTCCCATGGTCTCAAGTGGGGGCCATTCAGAGTGTTCCCTGCTCTGGAGGCCCCTGTGTGTCATGCTAAGGCTGAGACTCCTGGGACCACAACCATGGGCACCTTTTCCCTCTTCTCTCCCATCCCTGTGCTTCCCTTCAGTTTCCTCCTGATCACACCCCTGTCGATAAATACCATGTCCCCAGATCCCTCTGTCAAGCTCTGTCCCTTAGATCTATGACAGTTACCTACTCTTTTGACACCCCAAAGCCTCCCCCTGGAAGACCCTGAAAAGAGACTCGTCATCAGCAGGTCTGAGAATGAAGTGAGACGATGTAGTTCAATCTTGTACAATTGCTGGGTTTTATAAATCAAGACATGAGAAAGGATTTTTTTATTGTTATGTTTTAACATTTCAAGAGAATTTCTGGTCTCCAGGATATACAACAAAGAGACCCCAGCAGCAGCGGCTGCAGGAACAGAAACAACCGCAAGTTTATAAACGTGGGAGGAACCAGGCAAAACACTTGTACTGGTGGGCCAGTCAGGACTTGTGCCGAACAAGTGCATTTTGTTCCTAATTTACCACAATGGTGGGGGGGTGTAGGGGGCTGGCTGAGGAGCTGGCAGGAGGGGGACAGGTGGCTGGGGCAGTGGGGTGCCACTGGAGGAGTTTCAATTCGGTACGTTTGTAGGTTGGCTTTGCCGTTCACCTTTTAAGCAGAAGGGCAACTAGATCGCCCACCGGATAAAACAGCTTTCTCTGAAATATTGCTTCCTGACTCTGCCGTTTCATCTCCATTGGCTTCTGCCTCCCTCTACCCTCTCCTTTCAATCTGGTTTTCCACAATCACTGCAGGGTGAGCCCAAGCTGATGAGGGCACCTGGCTTTTGCGGCAACTCTTCAAAGCTAGAGGTCAGTTGTGTTTCTAGGATTTAATTAAGCTGGAAATGAAATCCAGCCCTGGAGTGGCTCATCGTCTTTATTATCACATTTCTTACTGCTTGTCAGGCCACAGTGGCTTCCAGGTCTTGAAAAGGGAGAAGCGGCAGGATTCCTAGGCAGGGCTCCCTTAATCTATTTCATGGAGCATTTCAGGTACCTTCCCCCATTTTAGGATAGGGAGGGGGACAGCATTCTGAGGGACCTTTCTTGGAAAAAGACTCACCTTAAAATGAACAAAGGAAAATATATTTTAAAATAACGCATCATTTCCAATACATTTGCTTGTTATCGTAACATATGCTCATTATTAAAAACAAAATATTTAAAAAAAGAATTGAAAAAATCATTTGTAATCTCACCAGCAAGAGATGATCACCGCTAATATTATGTCTCTTTCTTCTTAAGTACAGGTATGTACTTGGAAATATGAGTTGTGAAAGGGAGAGAAAGAGTTCTGACCCTATAGAGGTTTTGGTTCACTAGGTAAACAAATCATATATATATATATATATTTTAAACTTTTCACTAGCATTACTTTATATAGGACACTTATTCACTTAGATCAGTGGGGGTTTCCCCCCTTACAAGCAAATATGGAACCAGGGGGAAAAAATCAGGACTTAAAGGAATTTCCATGCTCAGTAATACTACAGAATATCTCACTGCAGTCATGTTTTCTGTGCTTAATAACATATCCTATAGTCTCCCAGATTAATCAAATGAGATGAGGGGATTTATACACTGCTGTGCACTGAGACGGGGGCTTAACAGCCTCCTAAAGTAATATCATTTGACATTCGGAGCTATTAGAAGGCAACTGCAAAGGGTGTTCATTTTTTAGCCTGATTTGTGTTCAGTGGGTGGCAGTCCCCTTCCTGTCCTCTTAGTGTGGTAAGGCTTGGCAGCTACAGGGCACTGACCTTTCTCACTCCGGAGATGTGATTGCTTTCACACTGATCTCACAGAAACACTTAGCAAATCTCATACTGTTAGCTCTATCCCACACCAGCAATGCTGGCTTTTTATGACTGTCATGTGGCATTAGCCAGCTGAAAACTCACTAAGATGGAGAAGCTGCGCTGAATTAATAACTTCTGTGGTAGTAATTTAGTCAGTTTTCACAAAATTAATAAGTACCACTTTGGCCAATGGCAAAAGTCACAGAATCACAGACTGTCGAAGATAAAAGGAACTTTGAGAGCTTCTAGCCCAGCCCCTTCAATTTACAAGTAAAGGAAATCAGGAGCCAACGAGGGGAAGGGATTTTTGTTTTCAAGCTCCCAGATCTGGGATGGAGTAGTGGCTTTCAAGCTGCATGGTAGCATCTGATCTTAAATGGAATCCCACGTGTACTGAAGCATATATGAAACGTCTAAGAAAGAAGTGCCATGATGGAAACAGGGTGGAAACCAAAGTCTCACCCATCCCCCGTCCATCCCAGCTTGGAGATATCCTAAGCATGAGAAATACGCTCACCTGTCCAAGCCCAAAGAATGGACTGAGAGGCACAAGCAACAGCAAAACGCAAGGCTTTACTTAATGACATTCTTGCAGGATCAGGTGCCTGGTAGTCAGGGATCCACAGATTGGGTATAACCAACATTTTATCCCCTGGAGTGAAAGATCCTTCCCCTGGTTCCTCATTGGCTAAGTACTATGGATATACAACCTTCCCCAAAGTCACCTAGGTTTCGCTGTCTTCTACTGGAGTAAAGAAACATACAAGTACCAGAAAAGAGAAGAGGAAAGAGAGAGAGAGAGAGAGAAAGAAAGAGAGACACATTTAATTGTTCCCACCTCCCTTGTACTCTTGTGGCAGGAGAGTCCCCTTGGATTCAGTACCTTTTGGCAGTACACATTTTATCTCTGTTGGTTAGGTGAGTGGGGGACTTCCTCTCTCTCCCTATTTGTCAAGGGACTATGAATGTTTACACTTTTGTAACTGTGTAATTTTTACACTCTTTTAACTGCTTGTAACTTTTCATCCTGTTCTTCCTTCCAGCTACCTTTCTTATATCCCAAATCATTTTACATTTAAAGCTTAATACTGTGTTCTGTAAATGGGCCATTGTACTTTTTATTTCTCACACTAGGGAAGCCCTGAGTCTCCACCAAATACAAATTAACCATCTTCTTACCACATGCTGGCTCCAGTTATATTCCTCATATCACCAAATATTCTTTATATGAATAGATAATCCCTAGTAAATTGATAAATAAATTCAAAGAGTGAAATTTCATAGCTTTCTCGTTTGCAAAAGGAAGAAGATAATGGTATCTCACATAGCAAATAAAAATCTCTGTTATCAATAGAACAGATAAAGGAAATGAGTGGATATTGCAATATCCTCCCCCAATATCAATTTCAGCCCTGGTCCACTTACAGAACTGCCATGTGATTTAGGCAGCACTGACCCCAACTTCAGTTCCAGGGCTGGTTCAGGATTGGTCTTGACCAACTAGCTATGGGTAACTACTGAATTTGCAAATGTCAATAGTTGAATAAGAATGTGATAGTTAAATTTATGTGTCAAGTGCACTGGATCACAAGGTGTCCAGATATTTTATCTCTGTTGGTTAGGTGAGTGGGGGACTTCCTCTCTCTCCCTATTTGTCAAGGGACTATGAACATTTCTGGATATGTCTGTGAGGGAGTTTCTGGGTTTGAATCAGGAGAACTGGGGCCTCATCCAACCTGCTGACAGTCTAAATTGAACAAAAGTCTAGGAAAGAATTTGCTGTCTGTCTTGATGCTGGGAGTTCAGGCATCTGCCCCAGACTTGGGCTTAGACTAGAATTTACACCATTGGCTTTCCTGGTTCTCAGACCTTCTGACTCAGAATGGAACTCTGCCATCAGTTCTGTTGGGTCTGGACTTCTCAGCCTCCACAGTAATGTGAGCCAATTCTTTATAATAAATCCAGAGAGTCAGATAGATGATGTATGGATGGATGGATGGATGGATGGATAGACAGATAGATAGATGATAGATAGATAGACAGATAGACAGACAGCAGACAGGCTATTATGGTTTAGATGTGGTATCCCCCAAAAGTTCCCATGTGAGACAATGCAAGGTTTGGAGGAGAAATGATTGGGTCATAGCCTTAACCTAATCAGTGAATTGATCCCTGATGGGATTAACTGAGTAGTAACTGGAGGCAGGTGGGGTGTGGCTGGAGGAAGTGGTTAACTGGAGGCGTGGCTATGAGGTATATATTTTGTATCTGGAGAGTGGAGTCTCTCTCTGCTTTCTGATAATGATGTGAGCTGCTTCTCTGTGACTCACACTCTGCCATGATGTTCGGCCTCACCTTGAGCCCCAAGGAATGAAACCAGCCTCCTATGGACTAAGACCTCTGAAACTGTGAGCCTGCAAATAAACTTCCTCCTCTACACTTGTGCTGGTCAGATTCTTATGTCACAGCAGCAAAATAGCTGACTAAAACACAGACAGATAATAGATAGATAATAGATAGATGATTGACATGATAAGTAGACAGACATCCTATTGATTCTGCCTCTGTGGAAAATCTGTCTAATACACAAACAAATGCTAACCTTGGCTTGGGCAAATCAAACAAGGTTTACTAACTTAAAAAGATACAGTAGGAAGTCAGGGTGGCAAAGATGTATAACTGAGAGGTCAACAACCCAGTCCAAAAGACTTACAAGTTTGTGGGCCACAAAATTTCTTAACAATAGACTCCCAGTTGTAGATGATAAATCTGAGAGAGTAAGGTCACATCAGACTTGAAAACTAGTGTAACTGAAATGGAACTAATTCCTGCTCCTCTCCAATGTCTTTCTTTTCCTTAGTCATTTACTATCAATGACTCATATTAGTGGTAATCTCTATTTTACATCTGAAATTTCTCTTGTATCCATTTCCTTCTTCATCCCACAGTCACCACTACAGAGTTTGTACTCTTTCCCAATACTAGCCTCACAGTTGACCTCCCTGCCCCTGGTTTTATCAGCCCCTATACCATTCCACGGTCCTCACCATTGCATGATCCATGTTTCCAAAACAATGGTCTGGTCAAAGACTAATGACAACTTTCCCATTTAACTCGTGTCCAACCCCACACTTACTTCAAGGGTCATTTCAGCCACTTAGATGCCAAGAAACACTCTAATTTCCACAAGTAGAAGTTTTCTCTTCTCTCAATATCCATAATTCCTCTTCTCCACCTCATACCATTTTAGTAATTCCATAGTTTTTTCCACCAATGACAAATTTGTTTCTGTGCTCCCAGTAAAGGTCCCACATTGAATCACTTATTGGTCACTTCTTGAGCTTTTGTCTTCACCTCTGCTTCTCTGAGGACTCAGATTCACTTTTGCCTTGGACCAACATGATTCTCTCTTCTCCACCCTGCCATAACTTATTGGACCTCATTAAATTTGGGGAAAATCAGATAGTCTTCCTTGGATATAAAAATTCAGTCCCCAAAGTTACATTTCTACTTGAACAGAAGTTACAGTTGAACTTGAACCTTCTCACTAATCTTCATATTTGTGTGGTCAGTGGATTGTTTACTGATCTACCACAAGATAAGTATAAGTATTTAAAAACTTCTATGGCTATCTGATGAGTAATTTTATATCTGTTGACTCTAATAATTGAAAATGTAAGGATTTCATTTTGTATCTATTCTAATTCTCTAAAAAGTTATTCCTAATAATTTTAAAATAAGACTCGAAAGAAATTCCAAAAATAGTACAGAGAATTCCCATGTACCATTTGCCCTGCTTCTCCCAATGATAATATCTTATCTAGCCATAATACATGGTGCAAACCAGAAAATTGACACAAGTCCAATTCTAATAATTCATTCTTACTGTATTTTATAAAAGCATCCATCTGTGACAGATTATAAAATTTTAAAATATGGTTTATTCACCACAGATAATTTGGAAATAGCTAGTTTACAACATCTTATTGTAAAAATAATTTAAGGTAGCAAAAGAAGCTGATCAAAGAGTAAAACCACCAGAGACTTTGGAATAGCTAACTTAATTAAGCCTCTACCCTATTCCCAGTGCAATTGTGGGAAAATACGATAACCTAAACATGGGGTTAATAGTTATTAACTGGAAATTATGGTAAGTAGTTAGTCTTTATCATATAACTAAGGATCAGACAATGTAACGTTTGCAAAGGCACTTTTAAAAATACTTTCAAACATAAGCTAGTACTCTCCTATACTAATAAAATGATACTTATATCCAAATTACATGTGCATCATATTAGTACACAGACCATGTTCCAATATACAAAGTTATAAGAAGTGTTTGTTTTAAAAGCAATTAATTTTCAAGCCCTTTCCATAAGCATCGTAAACCTATTTAATCTCTGCAAAGGTGCTTTTCCCCCTTCACCTATGAAATTTAGGAAGTTAAGTGAACTACACTGAGCCAAATAACCAGGACAAGTTAGAGTTGACAAAGGAGCTTAAGTTTTCTTTCTCTGAACGTGGTTAACTTTCACTCATCCATATCCATGTACATTTTACAAAATCCTAAAGTTATCTCAACAATTCAGTAATCCAACAAGCCAAGAAAAGAAAAAGATAATTTGTGCAGATTTCACAAGTTACATTGCTAACTTAAAGACCTGGTTTAAAAAAATAATGTTTTATGATGCCTGGTCTTTTTTATATATGCTTTCCTTTCATTTATATGTAATTCTGTTCTTTTCTTCCCCCTTTCCCAAAAGTGGCACCATAGAGGTTGCTAAGCAATTGTCCCTGACAAGGTCTCAGCATCTGTCAATAAAATGGAACATTCTTCTATTCTCTGTTCCCTGTTAGTTCTGAGGAGAATGTCAATCAAAAAGCATCAGTAAATGCTGAGAGAAGGCAGAAAGACCCTGACAGGCAGGGAATGAAAGAGGACTATTTTTAAACTAATAAGTCCTTTCTTAAAGTAAGGCAAGTTGAATAAGAGAGAAAGAAAGAAAGAGAGAGAGAGAGAGAAGTTTCAATCTTCTGTTTTTTCTGGGAGATGAGCAGGCTCCTTCAGGTCCAGCCACATGTTGATTTGAGAGGGACATCAGAGGGATATCTTGTTTGTCCAGAGAGCAGTTTTCAATGGTGTGTTACTACTCTTTGTGAATCAAAGAGAAAAACTCCTCAACAAATAGATATCTTAAAATGACATTTTTCCAAAGGCTCAATGGTCTAGAAAACTCTCCAAATCTTGGCCATTGTGTTTAAAGCAATATCATCAGAAAATGGAGCATTGATGTGCAAGGTGTGTGTAAATTGCATCAAATTTGTCAACCTATATTTATAACTAAATATAACCCAAGCCATTTTACACATACCTACACTATGGTTGCCACCTTTAGGCACAACATTAGGTTAAACAGAGACCGATACATGAAGACAAAGGGACAAATTTTCTCCTACAATATTTACAATCAGTTTGACACAGAATCAATGTAAGAGAGGTTCAGGGTATAACTTGGTTGTAGAGATGTGCTTGGCATGCACAAGGCTGAGGGTTCAATTTCAGCTCACATACACAAAAATAAATTTAACTTAATATGTAGACATAGGTATGCAAGTTAGAGCATCTGGTCAAGTCACAGAAACTTTGTCTTATATTTAATATTGAAATAATCAATCAAACCACTATTTCACCCACATCCCCCAAAAAGGAAACTTGGAATTGTCTTGCCCAAAACTGCCCTGGTTCTTTGCAAAACATACTGCTGTTGCATTGGAATACCCCAAGTTGCTCTTGAGCCCTCACCTGAATCATTTTTCTGAATAGACTCATTCACCTTTCCTCAAACATATGCATATGTCCCTAGCAGGTGGCAGTGTTCTCCAGTCCCTGGTAATATCGAGATAATTCTAGCGCAAACACGGAAATGCCAGTGTTACTAAACTTTTTAATTACACAGCCATGTTACCTTCATGTGACAGAACATGGCACATTGCAAAGCTCTACTTCAAATAGCTTGCCCTGAAAGCAAATGCACTTATGGAAGACAGTAGAGTGAACTCTTCACTAACTCCATGGGCGTAAAGTGCGAGGTAACTTTGATTTGGTGAGGCCACAGAAATAGAGGTGGGGA
Source organism: Sciurus carolinensis (assembly GCF_902686445.1). Lineage (NCBI taxonomy): Eukaryota > Metazoa > Chordata > Mammalia > Rodentia > Sciuridae > Sciurus > Sciurus carolinensis. The sequence continues at coordinate 34,567,246 of NC_062229.1, forward strand.
GGAAGAGCTAATCCAATGATAAGTGTTGAATTCTTCAACAGAGTGGCACCAAGAGGATCCTGTTCCCCACACACGTCAAGCCAGAAAGTGTAAGACCCACCAATGGTGAGTAAGAAACATGGAACACACTTTTACAATCTTTCCCTCAAAGAGTAGGTAAGAGATCTGCTGGCATACGTATTTTTCTGAGTGAGAATTAAGATTGTTCATTACTTTTTAATCTTTATGGCAGTCAAGCACCCCAAAGACCTCTGAACCCAGACCCATACTCCTGACTTACCTTCCAGCCCACTCCCCAGCCTCCAGATGCAGACAAGGTTTCAAATAGCATCCGTCATCCAAGAACCCAGGATTAGATAACACCTCAACACAGGTACTCGAGATAGGAGCCTGAGGCTGCCTGGTTCATTTCCAGCCCAAATGCATCACTCACATGTCAGGGAACAGTATTCATGCCCTAAAAACCTGATCAGTATGGTGCTGGAGTGAGAGTTTTGAGATTGCTGATCCAAGTTTGGGCTCTGAACTTTCACCTCTTCACTCTGAACCTCGGTCAAGCCCTTTATCAGATAGAGTATTAATGTTCCTTCAGCAGAGCTGTCATGAGGAATAAATCAAATGCCTAACCTGATACTTGCCACACAATAGGTGTTTAATAAATGTTAGTCTACTACCCTCCATTTAAGACCCAGGCAGGTGATATATTCATCTTTGCATCCCCAGCAGCACAGAACATATCACAAGGTGCCCTCCACTTTAAATACAAAATCTTTTTCATTTTCCTTCTTAACATACTCAACCCATCCACCAACCATTTCTGCTTTCAACGTGACCGAAACCTAGAATTTGTAGTGGAGTGTTGCTAAGCAGCTAAGTGACTCTAGAAGAATAGAGAAATTTGTCCTTGACATGCAAAAATGGTTACAGTGATACAATGTCACATGAGTGACAATATCAAATCTCATGGAATGTGTATACTTCCTAGGTTAGTGAAAAGTAAAGGTCACTCCCTCTGTTGTGACATAGCCTTCTCTGAAAGGCTCACTGATTCCATATCATAACTTGTGGTTTAAGAAGACCAGCCTATGCCCATTTATTTCCCAGCATTCTACAGTTATATCAGAATAAGGGGGTTGAGGAACTGAGGTGGTGTGGCACTGTGAGAGATAAAACAATTTGCAAATTCCATGCCAGGTAGCATGTCAAAGCACTGCCTCCTGTCCCCTGCTTGCATAAGTATGCAATTTGAATAATAGAGCTGTCTCAAAGAGATTCAGAACACATCCGCAGCTGTCTCACAGACACTCTTGAACTCTGGGTGCAGGAAAAAGTAGTCAGAATTAAAAACAAAACTAAAGGTGAAGATTACATAAGATGTCCCATAATTTTTTTCCTCATTCTTACAATTACACTTAAGTGTGTGGGTGAAAAAGAATCTTTTAAAAATTTCAGATGCTCTTCACTTTGCCCTTGACCTGTGCTTCTGAAAGTGGTGTGCCTGCTCCATTTCAAAATTGATCCAAACTTCCAGTTTAAATAGTTCTTTTCCTTCTGCAAATATTACAACGGCAAAAATGAGAAGGAATGAAATCCCATAATTTCTTTTTTCAGTGATATCGGCAGACCTATAATCTGTAGACTCCAAAATTCATGCCAGGGCTTCTCAAAGCAGCTGAGACAAGGTAGAAGTTGCACAAGAAGAAATGATGAGGAGACTTAGGGTGTGTAAAACAAAACTCACTAAAACTACACTTCCTGAAGATGAGGAACTCATCCTGGGAGGCTGTTACCTTTCGTTTCTTATGGTGAGTGCAAAGAACTAGGGAAACAAAGCTGGTGGAAAAAAGCCCTTTAAGACCCTGTTTGCTTTGGAATGGCAAAGAAAGAGGCTAGACTTTGAAAAACTAATTTTTAAAAATTTCATAGATGAGCTATATTTTTAGGAAGCAGACTGTGGCAGCAAAGATTTTTAAAGCCCTTGAATTGTGAAGCCTGGAACACAAGTCTGGGCATCTTGTACCTCCCTCCTACCATCCAGGAACAACCTATAAAGAGCTCATCCAGAAAAATAAAGTGGATTAAAATATGCACAATAAAAACATATGGGTAAAATACTATAACAAGCTTACATTAAGGAAAGCAGGAAAGAGTAGCAAAACTTACCAAAAGACAAAATCACTTGTCAAAAGAGTTTATATTCAATTTTAATTAAAAAAAAAAAAACTCCTTGAATAAGGACCATAGTGTAGAAAGGCAGAATTTCAAGGAAACGATGGCAAAGCAACCAAGATATTATTTCCATAATTTTTTTATTGTTTCTTTATGGTTATATATGATAATAGAATATATTATGACAGTATAAAAACATGGAATAAAATTCGATCTAATTCATTCCCCAGTATTTCTCCTTCCCCTTTCTTCCTCCCATCCCCTATTTCCTTCCCTCTATTGATCTTTCTGCTATTACTTATACTTTGTTTTTTAAATTAGTATCTGTGGATACACATGATGGTGAGATTCACTTGGTATATGCATGTAAGTACATGGGAAAATTAGGTCAGATTCATTCCACTTTCCCTATCCTGTCCCTCCTCACTTCTTTTCACTCCCCTTTGTCTACTCCTCTGATCCAACTTCTAACCTTTTTTTTTTTTTAAATTCTCCCCCCACCCATTTATTTTGGATTAGCTTCCACATTTCAGAGGAAACATTTGACCTTTGACTTTTGCAGAGTGGCTTATTTCACTTTGCATAACAGTCTCCAGTTACATCCATTTACCTGCAAACACCATAAAGTATTCTTCTTTATAGCTGATTGATACTCCATTGTGTATCTATACCTCATTCATATGTTGAAGGGCACCTAGGTTGGCTCCATAGCTTAGCTATCGTGCTGCTATAAACATTGATGTGGCTGCGTCACTGTAGTATGCTGATTTTAAATCCATTGGAAATATACCAAGGAGTCAGGTAGCTGGGTCATATGGTGGTTCCATTCCTAGGTTTTTGAGGAATATCCATACTGCTTTCCAGAGTGGTTGTACTGATTTGCAGCCCAACCAACAATGTATGAGTGTACCCTTTCCCCCACATCCTCACCAATATTTATTGTTATTTGTATTCTTGTTAATTACCATTCTGACTGGAGATGAAATTTCAGTGTAGTTTTAATTTGCATTTCTCTAATTGCTAGGGATGTTGAACATTTTTTCATGTATTTGTTGACCATTTGTATTTCTTCTTTGAGAAGGATCTGTTTAGTTCTTTTGTCCATTTATTGATTGGGTCATTAGGTTTTTTGGTGTTAAGTGTTTTGAGTTCTTTATATATTCTGGATATTAATACTCTATCTGAGGAGCTAGTGGTAAAGATTTTCTCCCATTTTGTAGATTCTTCCTTCACACTCTTGATTGTTTCCTTTGCTGTGAAGAAGCTTTTTAATTTGATGCCATCCCATTTCCTGATTTTTAATTTTACTTCCTGCACTTTAGGAGTCTTGTAAAGGAAGTCAGTTCCTGAGCCAACATTTTAGTGTTGGCCCTACATTTTTTCCTAGGAGGTGCAGGGTGTCTGGTCTAATTCCTAGATCTTTAATCCACTTTGAGTTTTGTGCAGAGTGAGAGATAGGGATTAAATTTCATTTGAATACATATGGATTTCCAATTTTCACAGCACCATTTGTTGAAGAGGCTATCTTTTCTCCAATGTATGTTTTATGGCACCTTTGTCTAATTATTAGGTAACAGTATTTTTGTGGGTTTGTCTCTGTGTCTTCTATTCTTTTCCATTGGTCTTCTTGCCTGTTTGGGTGCCCTTACCATGCTGTTTTTGTTACTGTAGCTCTGTAGTATAAGTTAAGGTCCAGTATTGTGATAACTCCTTCTTTTTCCCTCCCAAGAATTGCTTGGGCCATTCTGGGTCTCTTATATTTCCAAATGAATTTCATGACTGCTTTTTCTATTTCTGTGAAGAAAAATCATTGGAATTTTGATGGGAATTGTATTGAATCTGTATAGTGCTTTTGGTAGTCTGACCATTTTGACAATAATAATTCTGCCTTTCCAAGAACATGGAAGATCTTTCCATCTTCTAAGGTCTTCTTCAATTTGTCTTTAGTCTTTTATAGCTTTCATTATAGAGGCTCTTTGCCTCTTTTGTTAGATTACCAGTTTTGCTTGTTTGTTGTTTTGTTTTAGGTTATTGTGAATGGGATAGTGTTTCTAATTTCTTTTTCAGCAGATTCATAATTGGAGTATAGGAATGTGATTGATTTATGGGTGTTGATATTATATCTAGAGGTCTCCAGTGATGTTTTTGAGGTCTTCTAAATATAGAATTATACTATTCTAAATATAGAATTCTTTTTTTCCTATTTGTTCCCTTTAATTTCTTTCATCTGTCTGATTGCTCTGGCTAGAGTTTCAAGGACTATATTGAATAGGAGTGGTGAAAGTGAGCATCTTTGTCTTATTCCTGTTTTTAGAGGAAATACTTTCAATTTTTCTCCATTCAGAATAATATTGGCATTGAACTTTTCATATATAGGCTTTACAATGTTGAGGTATGTTCCTTCTATCCCTAGATTTTTAGCATTTTAAATATGAATGAGTGCTGTACTTTGTTAAATGCTTTTTCTGCAGCTATTGAGATAATCATGTGATTCTTGTCTTTAAGTCTATTTATGTGGTGGATTATATTGATTTACAAAACTTGCATTCCTGGAATGAATTCCACTTGATCATGGTGCACAATATTCTTGATGTGTTTTTGTATGCAGTTAGACAATATTTTATTGAGAATTTTTGCATCTATATTCATCCATGATACTAGTCTGAAGTTTTCTTGATGTTTCTTTGTCTGGTTTTGGTATCCAGGTAATATTGGCTTCACAGAATGAGTTTGGCAGATTTCCCTCCTTTTACATTTCATGAAATAATTGGAGGGGGAATGCTATTAGTTCTTCCTTAAATGTCTGGTAAAACTAAGTTGAAAATTCATCCAGTCCTGGGTTTTTCTCTGTTGGAAGGCTTTTAATGGCTGCTTCAAGTTCATTTCTAAAAATTGATCTGTTTAAGTTTTCTATGTCCTCCTCATTCAATTTGGGTAAGTCATATGTCTCCAGGAATTTTTCTATATTTTAAAGTTTTATAGCTTATTGGAGTATAAATTTTCAAAATAATTCCTTTGGATTTCAGTAGGATATGTGGTGATATTTCCTTTTTCATTCTGGATTTTGATAATCTGAGTTGTTTCTTTCTTTTAGTTAGTTTGGCTAAGGTTTCATCAACTTTATCCTTTCAAAAAAAAAACTCTTTGTTTCATTGATCTTTTTTGTTGTTTTTTTAAAACTCAATTTCATTGCTTTTGGCTCTGATTTTAATTATTTCCTGTCCTTTACCAATTTGGGTGTTTTTTGATTTGTTCTCCTCTTTCCAGAACCTTGGGATGTAATGTTAGATTATTTATTTGATATCTTTCCATTTTTTTAATGTATAAGCTCAATTCTATGACCTTTCCTCTTAGAACTGCCTTTATATTGTCCCAAATATTTTGATACATTGTATCACTGCTCCCATTTACTTCTAAGTATTTTTTTTTATTTTTCCCTTATTTCTTCTCCTCTCCATTCATCATTCAAGAGTGTATTACATAATCTCTCTGTTAGAGTGGTTTCTATTATTTATCTTATTGTTGATTTCTAATTTTACCCCATTATTATCTGATAGAATGCAAGATATTATCTCTATTTTTTTGTATTTTTAAGATTTGTTTTATGACCTAAAATATGTTCTATTTTAGAAAATATTCCAGTGCTGTTGAGAAGAAATTGAATTTAGTTGTTGATGGATGAAATATTCTAAAGATGTCTGTTAGGTTCAAATTATTAATTATATTTTTCAGCTCTACAGAATCTTTACTTAGTTTTTGTTTGGATGATCTATCCAGTAATGAGAGAGGCACGTTAAAGTCCCTTAGTATTGTTGTACTGTGGCCTATTTGATTCTGTATACTGAGAAGGATTTGTTTGATATACATAGATGTTCCATTGTTTGGGGCATAAATATTTACAATCATTATATCTCATTGACATATGATTCCCTTAAGTAATATGAAATAAACTTTGTCTCTTCTGATTAATTTTGACTTGTAGTCCACTTAATCTGATATAAGAATGTAACCCCTGCTTGTTTACATGATCCATGTGAGTGGCATATTTTTTCCCATCCTTTCACCTTCACTCTATCGATGTCTTTGCCTGTGAGGTGAGTCTCTTTCAGATAGCATATTGTGGGGTCTCGTTTTTTAATCCAGTCTACCAGTCTATGTCTTTTTTTAAATTTGTTTTAATTAGTTACACATGACAATAGAATGCACTTTGATACATCATATATAATTGAGTATGTCTTTTAATTGAAGAGTTCAGACCATTTACATTCAATATTATTAAGAGATGATTTTTATTTCCTGCAATTTTGATTTACTCTTAGTCTTTAGATTGGATTTGATTGTCTATTTTTCTAGTGTAATGCCTCCCTATGATGGTTTTCATTTTATTTTTCATTTCTTCTTCATGAATAGTCTATTGAGTATGTTTTGTAACACAGGCTTTCTAGTTATGAATTCTTTTAGCTTTTGCTTATCATGGAAGGTTTTTATTTTGTCTTCATTTTGGGGGCTTAATTTTGCTGGGTATAGTAATCTTGGTGGGCATCTTATCTTTTGGAGCTTGGTATATATTATTCCAAACTTGCCTCACTTTTAGGGTCTGGGTTGAGAAATCAGTTGAGATCCAGATTGACTTACCTCTAAATGTGACCAGTCATTTTTCTCTTGCAACTTTAAAAATTCTATCATTCTGTATGTTAGGCATTTTCATAACATGCCTTGGAGTGTATCTGTTGTAGTTCCATATATTTGGAGTTCTCTAGGCCTCCTGTATTTGAATTTCTATTTTATTCTAAAGGTTTGGAAATTTTCCTGATATTTCTTTGAAAAAATTGTCCCTTCTTTTAGTTTGTGTTTCAGAGCTTTCATCTATCCCAGTGACTCTTAAATTTCTTGAATATTCTTTTCATGGTCTCTTAACTTAGCTCTATAAATGACTTTATTTTCAAGATTATATACTTTGTCTTCAAGGTCTGAAAATCTATCTTCAAAGGGGTCTAATCAAGTGGTGATGCTTTCTATTGAATTTTAAATTTGATTTATTGATTCCTTCATTTTGAGGATCTTATTTTATTCATTTTCAGAATTTATCTCTTTATTGAAGTGATCTTTCATTTTCTGTATTTTCTCTCTAATTTGCACTTTACATCATGTTTTAGCTCATAGAGGAATTCCAAATTTCCAAATTTCCTCCATTATGGTTTCAATGAAGTCTGTTTTTGAAGCATTATGGGGTGTTTAGGATTTTTCATTTTGTTTGTATGTCTACCCATCTATCAGTGTAGTTCTGACCTCTTATTTTAAATGAAGGACTACTATGTGAGCATTTTTTTCTTAAGAGCCCTAGGTTGGGTGGATATCTAGATAATGATATTTTAATTCAATGTGTGACCTCTACTGATCCCAATATCAGCTACACTTTAAGAGATATTGCTGAACCTTATCTACTGTAATCACTTCTGAGCCAAGCCTAGTATTATTGTAAGAACAAAAACTTATTGCAATTGTTCTCTGTAGTTCCTCAAATTCAGGGATAAACCTATAATAAAGTTCTGGAATAGGTCAAAAAATCCATAGTTAAATTTAGTAACATTACTACAACCTAAAGTGAGTGCTCAAAGCAGGGGGAAGAAAGTTTGGGCAAATGGAGGAGGGGAAAAGAAGAAGAGAGAAGTTATTAAAAGGGTAATTTACACCAAGGTATAAAGGAGAAATAGATGAATGGGTGTTATTTGAGGTAGTAAGTGGATAGCACAAGAGGATAAGTAGGAGACAAGAGAAGCAGGTATGAACTAGAGCTAGGAAAACAAAGATAGGAAGATTGATTGCAATTAATTCCTTAAACCATTAGGTGAAATACATTAAAATGGATTGGAGGTGCAATGTTGGCTATTGAGCTGAATTATCATTAATTTGAATTATCATTCAAGTTAGGAGTTATTCGTATGCTCAAAGTTGACATTAGAGTTGTTTATAGTCTTGAAGGGTGCGGTATTGTGAGTTGGCTGATTCTTAAGTTGCAGAAGTTCAGGATGCAGGCTCTGATAGGCCCATGTGTTTGCTGTGGGTCACCAATGTACCTGTTCCAGTAGTGAAGATCCTGGTAGCTGTCTGTGTGTGTAGGAACACAAGTTGTGTATTTTCCACAGGTGTGGTGCAGTAATATTTCCCCTGCTGTCTCTGCTTTCTGAGATGCTGTAGTGAACAGTCTCTGATGATTCACTTGCAATCTAGTTTCTGCTGCCCTGGGTTATGAATAGTGGGCATCAAGTCCCTCTGTTCAATAAGTCTGGTGTGAGGTCCTGCAAGTATCCAAACAATGCCCTGTCACTTACATCACAATTGCAGTTCAGGTTGTGATGACCTATTCAGGTGGATATCCAGCCCTTTCTGCTGTGTAGCCTCTGTCAATTTCCCTCCGGATCTGGATATCACTGGATATTCCAGGAACTTCTGTCTGGTGTGGTGCTGTAATCCTGGGGGCTGTCCCTAGGTTTCCCATAATGTCTTCCCTCAGTCCCAGTGGTCAGAGCCTGGTGAATCAACTTTCCTTTGTGGGGGGCCAAAGCTGCTTCCTGTTTGTCTTAGTTGAGGTAATCTGTTAGGGAAGGGAAACGGGTTCCTGGGATTTATCGCCAGTAGTGGTCCTTCTAGAAGTTATTTGCAGTTGGATTCTTAAGAGGGCCCACTGCAGGAGCTTCTCTCTAGTTTAATTTGCAGCTGTCTGGGTGTGGGAAGACACCATGCTGATTTAAGAGGGTGACTGGTTGGCTGTGGGCTCCACAAGATGGCGGCAGGGCCTCATTCAGCTTTCTTTTTGCCACTTGGTTTTAAGCAGTTTGTACTTTTTTAAGGAGCCTTCTGCATCTTAAAATTTATCTGTCTTTTTAACAGTTTTCCAACAGTTTTAAGTGGGTGAGCTTAAGGAAATGTCTGCTTCCCGTCTCTTCCTTTCTCTCTCTGATCCCCACCCTCCCATCCACAGGTTCCGGTTTGGGCACACTTAGTTTTGTTTTCTACTCCAGTATCCTATCTTCCAGTCTCTCCAGGTTTCAGACTAAGTAGTATCTGGTCTTAGAGCATTTATTATGTCACCCACCTCTCAATTCTGCTTTTATTGCAGGGAGGGAGGTGTACTGGGAATTGAACTTAAGGGCACTTGACCACTGAGCCCCAGCCCTATTTTGCATTTTATTTAGAGACAGGGTCTCACAGAGTTGCTTAGTGCCTTGCTTTTGCTGAGGCTGGCTTTGAACCCACAATCCTCCTGCCTCAGGCTCCCCAGCCACTGGAATTACAGGGGTGTGCCATCATTCCCAGCTCAATTCTACTTTTATTCACTGTCTCCTTTACTGGCTGCCTAGTTTGCTTCCACCATCTTTGCTCCCAGGAGGTGTTCTTTGTTGTTGTTTTGTTGTTTTTGTTTTGTTTTTGTACCAGGGATTGAACACAAGGGCACTTAACAGCCACATCCCTAGCTGAGCCACAGCTGAACCACATCCCCAGCCCTTCTGAAATTATGAAGACACAAATTCTGTAGCAGAAGTAGAGACAAATTTAGCAGTCCAAAGGAAGCATATTCTTAATTTGATTGGCTTATATTAAGCAATAGAAAAAAAATGTTTTAGGAAACCGATCATGCTACCGTGGTTTGAAAGCATTTCCTCCAAAATTCAGGAGTTGCCAGTTGAATAATATTTAAAAAACAAGGACTTTCAGAGGTAATTAGGACATGAGGGCTCCTCCCATGCAAATAAACTTAGGTGCCCTTGTAAAAGGGCTCAGCAGAGGGAGTTTGTTCTCTTTCCTCTGCCACCTTCTAGCATTTCTCCCCTCCACAGGACACAAGGTGTCAGGCTCCCTCCTGGAAGAACAGAGTAGCCCTTGCCAGACAACAAAAGCTGCCAGGACCTTGATAGTGGATTTTCCCCCTACAGAACTGCAGGAAGGCAGATTTCACAAGTTAATCAGTCTCAAATATTTGGTGACAGCAGCACAAACCAGACTAAGATCCATGCTAATTTAATTCTGTTTGGGAATTAATATATGACTAAAAAAGTGGAGGGCCTCAGAAAGTTATAATTATGGAAGTAACAACTAAAACAAAAATTTTGCTCTTTACAATTACAGACCTACAAATAAATTAAAAAAAAAACACACAAAATGAAGGCCTTTTCTAAAAATAGAAAACAAAACTTTAAAAGAATAACATAATTCAAACTAAATATAGCTGTTACATAAAAGTGTAAACGTGTTTAATTTGCTGTTTTAAAAAGACTATCAAGTTGACGCATAAAGCAAAATTGAACTCTGTGCCAAAATAAAAGAGACGGTGTTAAAAAGTGATCTTGAGAAGTAGAAAAGATGGCTGAGCAGTTACACCATGCAATGCAAAGAAATAATTTTAAAAAATAAAAAGAATCACAATAGCAAAATTAGATGAGGCAGAATTAAGGCTCCAAAGCATTAAGTGCAACAAAGAGGGACACTTGGTAACACTAAATATACCATTCAAATTGAATATTTTTGAGTTACAAACATCGATGCACCAGCAGAAATCTTATGAGGAGAAACAAAGATGCTTTAGTGGTAGGAAACTAAGTCCCTTCTCTCAGCTCTGACATCAATCAAGTAGACAGAAAGAGGGAAATGAGCACAGATACAGAAAGCCAAAACAGCAAATCTAATGATGTGGTCCTGATCAATACATATCAAATGCAATACCCTGAAATAAAGACTCTTCTTTATTTCAGTTCCTATGAAATAGTCAGCAAATCTACCATGTGTTAAGTCACGAAGAACCTCCATGAGCTCTAAAAAGTAAAACTAGAACAACTTTTTCTGATCACAATGAAAGGAAACAGTACCTAATTTCAAAAAGGAAAAGAAAAAACAGGTACTTCTCATCCTAAATGTTAAAAGTTTTCTTCTCTTAAGCAACTCTTGGGTCAAAGAGGGATTCAAATGAAATTACAGAATTTCTGAAAATTCTAGTCATGGGAATTTATGAAAATCAACTAAGTTTTCTTCAAACAATTTATAACCTTAACCACTCACTCAACTAAAAATAAAATGATTATGCATTGTTTTTGAAAAATGTAACATGAAAACAAAGAACTTTATAAAGAAAATACCAAAAAGTCACAAATTAAAAACTAGTAAAATAACTGAACCAATAAAATAAATAGCTTTTTGTTGTAGGGGGGAATAGAAGGATGATAAAAATATATAAATAATTCCCTATCTTATTTTTAAAGGAAATACAAATGTAGAAAGTAAAAATGACAAGATGTAATGAAAAAATAAAATATTATTAAAAAGTACTTTGCAGAATTCCACAGAAAATCTCAATAAAATAGGTCATTTTCTAGGGAAATACAATTTACCAAAACCTATCCCAGAAAAAAGAATCAAACATTGATTTCCATAGGAGAAATAGAAAAGTTGCCAAAGGGATACCTTTTAACAAAGCACCAGGCCCAAATGGTTTCCCCAATTATAGGGGGAAAAAAATGATACAATATACTCCATGCTATGCTAGGTAAATTCCAAATGGAACAGAAATCTAAACTTGAAAAGTAAAACCCCTTAAATATCTATAAATTTTATTTGTCAATCATTCCTCAATGAAGGAAGTGAGGGAAAATAAATACATATGGAAAAAAACAATAGTGCTAAGATAAAACAGAGGAGAATTGTTTTACTGATTTAGAGGGGAAAAACCCCTTTCTCTGTTCAGGTTTCAAAACCAGGTTAATAAATTTGGCTATAACAAAGTTTTATACCTTCTAGGTGACAAAATCCATCCTGAATCAAAAAAACAAATGAAAGACTAAGAAAAATATATGCTGCTTATTCCATGAATATGTAATCTTAGTATTGTAAGAATCTACTAGAAATAAATGTAGAAAAGATCACAATCCAGCAGAAAAAAAAAAATGTGTCAGTGATATAAACAGGTGGTTCACCAACACTGGAAATACACAGAATTCTGAGCATCCAGATATGAACTCTTTATATGTTTACTTGACAAAAACCCTAAGTTCAATAACATACAATGTGTTTATATGGAAACAAGTGCATTTATATATTACTGGTGGGCATGTAACTACTCTGAATAACAGTATTACAATAAATTACAATAAAAAGTTACATGTACATATATAGATATAGATATTTCTATTGTCAAACATTATCTCACAGCTATACCTGCACAATGTTTGAAATAACATATGTGTAGATTAATGATCAGGGTACAGAAACAGTAAATTTCCTTCAATGATAATGAGTTAAAAATAGATTGTGGCTTATCCTACCATTTTAATGTCCTGCAATGCTGAAAAAAAAATGTGAAAAAAAGATTTAAAACAGCATAAATAGTACCAGCCTATGTGTAAAAAAGGCAACACATAGTTTTATTTGTTTGCATGTGCATAATGAAATTCCAGAAAAGAGAAAAAACTCATCACAGTATGTTTAGGGAATATGATAAAGAAATGGAAAGCTTGAAACAAAAATTGGGAGGAATGCTGACCATTCACCTTCTTGATTACTTTTAACACAGAAAATGAAAATAAATGTGAATCATAAATAAAAAATTAAATAATTCAAATTAGATTTCATACTTGAAGTCCCTGATGTCTTAATAGTTTCATACCCAATAGGATAATGTCCAATATTGTTTTTTTTTTGTTAATTTCTTTAGTTGTACATGACAGTAGAATGCATTTATATGTTTTGATAGATCATACATAAATGAAGTGTAAATCTAGGTCTTCTGTATAGTATCACATTGTAGACCAACATTTGTTTCAAAATAAAGACCAATTTTTTTCACCAGCTTACTGCAATAAATTATATTTGAGACTTTTCAAATAAATGTTCACACATTGGCATCATTTTCTCAAAGGTTAATTTTAATAATTTCAGAAAGTTAAGATTGTTATGTTAGCCTTGATGCACCCTCACTTAGAACTCTATTTTAAAAAGTGTCACTATCAAAGCTTGTTTGTACATTTAAACTTTGCTTTCAGTTATTTTCTCACAAAATATTCTCTACAAAAGAAATATTTTATGAAACTGTACAGAATATCTGCTAAGTTAAGACAGTATAACTATGGAAGTCACTAGATTTGGAACCAGGAAATATGGGGCTGAGTTTCAGAGTTTCTTAACATTCATTTAGGAGCCAATCAATGGTGAAATCAGGCGCTGAAACTCTCCTAGTCTTTTTTGCTTCTCCCTCTTGCCAGATCTCACCATCTTATGGCCATCGCTGTCTTCAAGATGTAGGAAACAGGAGGTCTGCTGTTTGTTCACTTGTGCTATAACATGAATGTGCTCCTCCAAAATTTACATGTCAAAATCCTTAACACCTGTTAGAGTTTTAATAGGAGACATCGCCCAAAAGTTCCTCTGCAGGAATAGTCAGAAGTGAAATGATTAGATTATGAGAGCTCTGATCTAATCAGTCAACGATCATTTGAGTGGTCCAACTGTAGGCTGGTGGGGCGTGGCTGGAGTATGTGGGTCACGGAGGCAGACCCTGGAAGGGTTCACCTTCCCTGTAGCCTCTTCTCCTTGTTCTCTCTGCTTTCTATTCACCACAAATGGAGCAGTGCGTCTCCACCACACCCTTCTGCCATGATGTTCTGCCTTACCTTGGGTCCAGAGCAATGGAATCAGCCCACCATGGACTAAATCTTTGAAACAGTGAGCCAAAATAAACTTTTCCTCCTGAGTTGTTCTTGTCAGGTATTTTGGTCACAGTGACAAAAAGTTGACTAACACAACTTCCAGAGTGATGGTATTAGAATGTGGGATGATTAGGCAGAAGACTAGGTCAAGAGGGAAAGCCCTCGAAAATGGGAGTACTGTCCTTTAAAATAGGACCAAAGGAGTCTCATTCTCCCCCTTCACCATGAGAGTAAGAAGGCACCATCTACAAACCAGAAAACAGACCATTCCCAAACACCAACTCTGTTGGTGCCTTGATCCTGGGCTTCTCAGCCTTCAGAACTGTAAGAAATAAATGTGTGGTATATGAACACCTCATCTATGGTATTTTGTTATAGCAGGCTTTCATGGATTATTCATTTTAAAGAAGACTTCTCAACAGAGACAATATGGACATTTTGAGTCTCATTTTCTTTCTCTTGTGAGGAGCTGTCCTGTGCATTATAAGATGTTTGGCAGTTTTGCTGACTTTGGCACACTAGATACCAGCAGTACCCTTCCAGTTGTGAGAATTAGAAATGTCTCCAAGTCCTTGCAAGCACAAGGCCCTGGTTTCGATCCCCAGGACCCAAAAAAAAAAAAAAAGAAATGTCTCCAAGCATTGTCAAACGTACTCCTTTAGGAATAGACCCGTGTGTGTGTGTGTGTGTGTGTGTGTGTGTGTGTGTGTGTTATGATAGCTCTGAACACCTCACAGACAGTTCAGGAGCTAGAAAGATATTTCTCCAAGAATTTTACTGTGAAGGCATTCCATGCAAGCATTTATTCACTCAGATGAGTGTAATCATGGCTCAGTGAAAGTCAGATACTCTCACTAACGACCCCCTTTTTTTAATCCCTTTTAATCATGAGATTAAACCTTGTACCCAGGTTCCCTACTTAAAGTAGTTTTATTTAGTGAAAAGCAACACTGTTCTTATGTTTACTGTTTTTATCCCAAATGTTTCTGTTATGATCTAAATATCCATTCCTACTTTATCGTTCTTACACATAACAATTGATATTTCCATAGTACTTTTGACCTGCATTTACAAACTGTAATGAGTAATAACAGGGTGAGATTATAACATTCTTGATCCTAATCCCTTGATAAAATGGATGAGGCAACACAGTAGAGAAGTAGACTTCATTCAAATAGTCCAAGTCACTATAAAGGTAAGCAAGCAAGAAGAAGAATTTTCAGAGGGGGTGAGAGAATCCATATCTATAATTGCTACAACATATTATCTAAAATGCCTTGTTTTAACAAAAATAGAGAGAATGCAAACAAGAAAGTATGACCTATTCATAGAAAATTTAAAAAGCAGGCAACAGAAACTGCCTATTAAAGATTCCAGAAGTTGGCTTGAAGAGGAAAAGACTTTCAGTACAATCACTGTTAAGAATGTTCCAAGAACTAAAGAAGACTATCTCTAAGAACCAAAGCAAAGGATGAGGATAATGTCTAATTAAATATGAGCTATCAATAAAGAGAAAGTATTTTTAAAAAGAACCAAGTAGATATCCTAGAGTTGAAAAGTACCATAATTAAAAAGAAAAAAATTAGAAAGACTCAATAGAAATTGTTTTAGAAAACTGTTCAGCATCATCTAGTAAAGTTGAAGATGGCAAATTCTACAACCTAGTAACTCCTTCCTAAGTCTAGGCCCAAAGACTCTCTAGATTGCTTTTGCTAATAGAGGTATCAAAATGCCCATGGAAACTTAAGTCACAGTTTAAAAAAAACACCCAGGAAACACTCGCATGTCCATTAATAGTAGAATGAATAAAGCAATTATTTATTCAAAAGTAAATCATATTTAGTACAGTTCCTCTTACATAAAGTTCAAAAACAGACAAACTAAAGAACATGTTTGGGCTGGGGATATAGCTCAGTTGGTAGAGTGCTTGTCTCACACGCATAAGACCCTGGATTCAATCCTCAGCACTGCAAAAAAAAAAAAAAAAAGTACTAAATAACATGTTGTTTAGGAAAATATTTGTACATTATAAAACTATGAAGAAAACCAGTAAATGATAACAATATCACCCAGGAAATTGGTTCTCTGGAAGTAAAGAAATGTGGTCAGGAAAGACACTGAAAGAAGTTTCTAAGGTTCCAAAGCCAATTGTTTCTTAAGTGGAGTAATGGGCATTTTATTCTCATTGTCCAATTCTTGTCACTGTACATGCATGTGTTGTTCACATTAAGTTACTAGAGAAGTAGAGACAATTCAGCATCACTGAGAATCATGCTAAAATTTTCACACTGAAATTCTGCTCACTCTGAAGCCCATAATGCCAAAATGTGAAAATTCACATACCCAAGAGACCAGAAAAGGCAGCAGGTTTAATGAAAAGGAATTCCAGGACAAAAATATACAAAGCTCATTGAATGCCTTAGTTCACTCCTCTTATCCCACACCCACATTGTAACAAGCCAATCAAAGAGAAGTATTGCATTTTCATTTCACAGTCTTGTTAGAAAGAACAAATAAAAATACATGTAAAAAGGCTACAAAAAGGCAAAAGCTAAATAGGTCTGTGAATTCCTACTTGTATGTTATAACAATAAAAAGAAAGGAAGCCCTATGTTCTAGTGGTTATGACCATTGACTTTGAAATCAGAAAACACTGGGTTTGAATATTAGATGACACCAGCGTGGTGATCTTTGCCAACATATTTAATCATGTTACTTAATATCAGTATATCTAAATAGGGATGTTAATTGCATAAATGGGATAAAAAGCTGATATAGCTGTTTCAGAGAATACTGCATGAATATGCTTCCAAGAGAATTTTAAATGATGCTTATTTAGTGAGTTTGTTAATAGCTACTTTTTACTATTATTGTTCCAAATCATATCTAAAGTGTTAATAGGCAATAAAATGTTGGATTTTAATTTTCTTTAAAAAAAAAAAGACTCAAAATCACCCCCACTGAAAGATGAATGATCAGTAGAAGTGAAATGATATGTGCCATTGCATGCATATTCCAATGAAAATTGGAAGAGCTGTCAGGGCAAAAGCATACAATTTAGAAAAAAAATTACTCTAGAAAACAGCAGAAAAGTATTTCAGATACATTACCCATTATTTTCAAATAAAGAAAAAAAACTCCTTGTACCCCCCCTCAAAAAAAAAGGAAAGAAAAGAGGCAAAAGAAAATGTAAGACAAAAGAAAGAGATGGAATGTTACTGCAAACTCCCAGGTAAGAGAGAAGCAATAACTTATCACCTGAGAATGTAAAATTCATGATCCTTCTAGTCAGAAAGTTTGAGTCCCAAGTTCAACATTACCATCTACTAGTTGCCTGAACCCTGAGCAACCCTGAACTCTGACTCTCCTTCCTCATCATTAAAATCAAGATAAAAATCTACCAAACTGAGTTATTAAAGACTCAAATAAGAGAACAACTTAACCTAGAAATAGACTCACAGAATGCAATCAATTTTATCCACCTCTTCACCTCTGTTTGTCCCTGCCTTTGTCTGTTCTCTTCATTTCTCTGTCCCTCATTTAATTTTCCTTTTTAATAAATACTACACCTAACTCTTGGATGTCTGCACTAAAGGGAAGGCACATGAACAGGAGAACTTAAAATATGTAAATTTAAAAAATATGTAAATTATTCAAAAGACTCCCTAAACCATTTATTTTGATCAAATTTCCCAGCTAGAATTTTTATACTAAATTTGGATCTACAAAGTCAATAAAAGAAAGACGAAAGCAAAAAGAAAAATTATAAATGTATACATGAACAGTGTAACTCAGCATTATATTCAACCACATGAATAGGATCAAATTGTAATGGGTTGCACCCCATGTATGTATAATATGTCAGATATACCCTACAATATGTACAATCAGAAAAATGAGAAATTACACTCCATTTATGTATGCTCTATCAAAATGTATTCATGTACAACTAATTAGAACAAATAAAGAATAAAAAATACACCCTACTGTCATGTATATCTAAAACCAACTAATTTTTAAAAAACTATCAATGTGAGCCCATACATTTGGTTAAGATAAAAATTCCTAAAATAATTTATTAAACACAATTTACTGTACTAATAATGTGATGAAATAAAGCAAGAAGTGGATATAAAGCATTATGATGAATCACTCTGCAAATGGACCACTGACTTCATTGCTTAGGTCATTCTCTCTCTGTTACACCTTCTTACCAATGCTAGCCAATAGAACATTATGCAATAAAGAAAATGTTCTATGTCTGTACCATCCAACATGGCAGCCACACAGTTACACGTGGTTATGGAACACCAGCAGTGTCACTCGTAAAACTAGGAAATTTTTAATTTTACTTTATTTTGATTTAAATGTAAACAAATAGCCACACATGGCTAATGGCTATATTCTTACACATGCAGATCTGCGCTAATTAAGTCATATCATCTGGTAAGTGGAAATCATTTCATTTAGACTCATTTTACGCAGTTTAACAAGTCTCTTCTCATTAATGGTCATGTACCCTCCTGGTACTCCTGCTACTTACAACAGTAGCAGATCTCCATTTTCATTACTCTCTCACTCTCTCTCTCTCTCTTTTTTTTTTTTTTTTTTTTTTGCCTGTACCAACAAGAGGGCAAATAGCACTGAAATGGCTAAAGAGAGAGGTGTTTTCAGTGAGCAAGGCTAGACAATCAATGAGGTAACAAATCCAATGGATATTAATTTTTCTCCATCCTTTGCACTATTTGATAAAAGACATTCTCTGGCACATTTTCTCCACAGTCCCAACAAGGGGTGTCCTAAGGCCGTTTCTTATATATTCCTCAACATATGCTCATCCAACAATACAAAACTTTGAGGAGGTCATTATTATTCATTCCAGAGTCACAGCTCTCTTGGGTCTGGAAGGAAATATTTGCATTTCAAATGACAGAATTGACCATACATCCTTGATGAAATACATCCTGAATACTTTTTCTCAACTATGATTTTAATAATGTTTCAACAGTTGTAAATTACAGAATGTACTCCTGGAAAGCACTTGGACACAGTTATCTATGACACTAGGTAAGTACAGAGCTGTGACCCCCAACAGGCAGTCAAAGTAGAAACAGGGACCTCTTGGGAAACTTGAATATCCTTGCAAGGACTCATGGCTGAGGGAATAACCTTACTCATCCCAGAGTTAAACAGCACTGATCAGCATCCTTACTTGAGTTAATACCACTTTATTCAGCTCCCGACTCCTTCCCAGAGGTAAGATATGCAGCCCACTGGACAAAACCCACATATAACTCTTGGCTATCATTAACACTTTCCTGTGTATTGAATGATTCACAATGGGATTTAAAGCTAATGCTTCACAAAGGAAAAAACTTTTTTTTAAATTCTGGAATAAACCATTTTATTCTGTTTATTCACAATGCCTTCCAATCAACTGGTATACAGTGAATGCTCATTAGAAATTTTCCAATTATACAAAGAGAAACAAACCATAACTGGAATAAATAGAATTCCTATCATGCCATATTACCCTTGATTGATTTGAAAAAAACTTTTTAAGTATGTTTTAAAACAGTGGTGCTCACTTTACCCTGGCCCTTCAAATTATTGTCATCCTTTATGAAAAGTATATATTACAACTACAACTTCTCTCCCAGGAAGTATTTCTTCTGGTTTTTTGTTGTTTTTTTTTTTTTTTTCTTCTCTCTTGGCCAAAAGAAAATTCAATGTCAGACCCTTCCTATATACTTCATTTCTTCTTTAATTAATTCTTATAGAAATATTCCCCAATTTATCTTATGTTAAATTTTCTTTCCCTACCAACTGATTGCTAACCAATGATTTTCCTAATTCTATTTCAATGCTGAATATCAGGTTAGACTAAGTCTGACAAACATGATGTGCCTGTTTTAAGTATACAGGACAACTATAAGAAGTAAACATCAAAACTTGGAATGAGTGCAACTTCTAAGACTTATATTAATGGGGAAGATGACAGTGGACAGGAGTGTCCAATCCACATAACATTGTCCAGTTCCAAACAGTGAAGAGTGGGGTTTGTGGGGATCCAGTAGAGTTGACTGAGGAGCATTTTATAACAGTTTAAACAAATTAATGAGATTTTCAGAAAGGATTAATAACTATATGGAGTTTAGAAAAAGGGACACTAAAGAACAAGAATACACAGTACATATCTATCAGAGAGAATGTTTTGACAGCCAAAAAAGGCATACCTCACCTGTGACTTGAAGAATATACTTACAAGGTCAGCCAACTCATTTCTTCTGAGTCTATTCACTAATAAACCTTCAATTTACAAAATCACGTATACCATCCGCAGTACCTCGAGTGATGGGCAACATTATTATTAAGGTCACTAAAAATGAAATCTGAGTTTTTAAATTAAGAAGTAGATTTCCTTCTGTAAGTATCAGTTGGTTCCCTGAGGTTCATCAGATACTGCACACTAACAAATCTAGTTCCTGGGCCCCGAAAGAGAAGATTGCCAACTGCAGTTCTGGTAGCTCAAGCCCTCACTCAGAAGTCAGCCAGGCCTTTTTTTTTTTTTTTAAACATCTTCAACTCCTTATCTTTATTCTCAGAACTCAATGTCTGGAAACACCTTGACAGGTCCCATTCTTTTTACTGTTCTTGGGAGGGTACTCTTTTCACTGTGAGAGACTTAAGAAGTGAAAACAGATGGACAACAGCCAACTCGCTACACCTGTGAACATGACACTTTTCATTTCTCCTCTTGTGGATAACACCTTCCTTTTGCCCCTTTTATTTGGTTTTGAAGCAAAATATCTTCTGCATCAGCCCCACAGAGACGTGACTAATGGAAAAAGCAGACATTTAGAGGATAAACACACATGGTATGAATACTAGATCTGCCATTCGTATTCACTTGCCATAAGAGATTAGTCAAATCCTTAACCTCTCTTACCCTCAACATCCTCATCTGTGAAAATAATAATACTTATATCACGAGATTATTAGGAGTATTCAAGGAGACAATATATATTTAAGTATCTGGCACTTAATGGGTATTCAAAAGCATTCATTTTCTTTCCCTCAATTTAATCTTCTCTGGCTAATAGCTATGGCATTCAGTAGCATTCACAGGGCTTGTAATATCTTACTGAAAGGAATCATTCCAATTACTATTTCAGTTGCTTATTTCCGAAATTGCAAGCTATAGTTTATCACTCTGTGTCCAATATTAGTTATATTCTTACTACCAGTTGTACCTTCAAATGCATGGGTTTTATTATAATTTATAATGAAAACTTATCCCACAATCTTTTAAAGGCACTGGGACTTATTACATGTATAGTCTGTGTTTAGACACTTAATGCAAGGGCCTAGCACAAAGCTAACCCTCTTCCTTTCCAATAATTACCATAATAAAGTTAATACCAAGAAAGGTTGCAAGTTATTGAGTGTGTATACAGTTAAGCCCAAGAGGAAACAAAGGTTATGAGCAGTCAAGGATATTTATTACAGTATTTCCCCTACTGGTTAGTTCCACGTGAAATCTGTTCCCTAATTGATTCTGGAGCTTCAGAACCCAACTTTGGTTTTTGACTTACAATCTATGTCTTTGAACAGAAAAGATACTGGACGGTAAAATATATAATGATGCAGACTTATAGATAAGTCCAAAGGCTGAGGGCAAAATTTGGTTATGATGAAAAGAAACTATATTCTAGGCAAACAAATACACATCTTACATTAATTTGGATTTCATCAGTCTTCATTGTCAACTACATTATTTCTGGGTAAGGTTCTAAGATTTGTGGGGAAAGCCACTACACGTTTTTAAAAGTTTATAAGATGTTGGCAGGCCAGAGGATTCCTGAACCCATCTAAGAGTTCAAAGAATCAGAATGAAGATTTTATTTCCCAGTGACTTGCCTAAGTCAGTCTTGTTCATGTATCCAAAAAAAAAAATGTAAATAGAAAATTTTATCACAAATGATGTACCCTCTCAAAAGAGAAAAACCAATCCAGAGACAGATCAGCCACTCAGATATAGTTCAACTTCTTCCAACTCCAAGTTTTTGACTTCTAATAGTCAAAAACATTCCCTACATCTGCAAGCTCAAATGTTCATTTCCTCCTGCTTCTGCTGTCCCTAAATTCTTAGCTCTCTATCTCCACAGCACCTTGAGTTCCTTCACCAGTTTCCAAAAGAAGGCCACCATTCCAATGGAGCACCTCATAATTTGCAGGCTTCTTGAAGACAGAATGACCCATGGGGAGGGTTCACTTCAGAGAGTTTGAATCCTCCCAGAATCTCCTGATTGCACTCTCAACATCTCTGGAACCACTAACAGAATCTCCTCCATCACCCATACAAAACACATTTAGAACGCACTAACTCCTCCGGGGCAGCGGAGGAGGAGGATTGTAGCACTATCCTAAGTGCTTATAACAATGCTTCCCTCAAACACACCTTTCCCTTTCTCAGAATTCCAGCAAATACCATATTCTCCCAATCACTACATGTGATAGTCAAAATGGTGGTCTTAAGCAGAGAAGGACTCCAGCAGTCAGGAAGGTTACCATTTATGCTTCCTCCTGTATCCCTCACAAAGACAACCCTGTGCAGTTTGCATCATACCAAACAGGAAATTTAGATTCAAAGGGGTTCAATAACATTGCAGGTGTCAAAGCAAATACGCTCAGGAGCTGGAAAGGGTAACAGAAGTCCAAACCATAGCAAGGGAGAGGGGTCCTGCAACCTTCTTTCTTCACAGAGAAATTCCAAATTCCATGTATGTCCTCTGAGCAACATTACTATTGTCCTATGAAAAGTCTGCAGGTTACTCCAGCAAAAAAGTGTCAAATACCTATGATCTACTGATGTTACAATAATATTTTTTAAAAAGTTCACAGAGTAGTTAACAAAAAAAGCAAAGGAGTCCTTTTTAACCTTCTAATTGAAGGGTGGAAAAGGGAGGAAAAGCTTCATCCAGGTAGATACTACTTTAAATCTCCATTGTATTTCAACCCATTTTAGAGACCCCAATTCAACAGGCTGAATGCCCACCTTTTTTTCCTCAGTCTTTATTTTTATTGGTTGATAATAGTTATACATAACATTAGGATTTGACATAATTACAAATGCATGGAGTATAGTTTGCTTTAATTAAGTTCACGGTACTTACCCTTATCCTCTCCTCCCTCCTACCTTCCCTTTCATCTACTGATATTTCTTTTTATTTATATTTTTAAAATTAGTGTCTTGTGGATGTGCATAATGATGGGGTTCATTGTAGTATAGTCATATATGTACATTGGAAAATTAGGTCAGATTCATTCCACTATTTTTTTCCTTATCTCATCCATCTTCCATCTCCCTAAATTCCCTTCTTCTACTCCCTGATCTTTCTTTTATTTTTATGTAATCCTATCCCCATTTCTTCTCTCTCTCCCTCTTCCTCTCTGTCTGGGGCGGGGGGGGGGGGGTTCTGCATAACAGAGAAAATATTCAACCCTTGACTTTCTGAGCCTGAATTATTTCACTTAGCATTCTAGTCTCCAGTTCCATCCATTTATCAACAAATGTCACAAAGTCATTCCTCTTTATAGCTGAATAATGCTCCATTGTGCATATAGACCACATTCATCTGTTGCAGAGTTCCACAACTTAGCTATTTTGTGAATTGTGCTGTTATAAACATTGATGTGGCTGCACCACTGTAATATGCTGATTTTAAGTCCTTTGAATATATACCAAGGAGGTGGGATAGTGGGGTCAAATGGTAGTTTCATTCCTAGGTTTTTGAGGAATCTCTTCCTGCTTTCAAGAGTGTTTGTACTGATTTGCAGCCCCAACAATATTTGAGTGTACCCTTTTCCTCACCAACACTTATTGTTACTTGTTTTCTTGATAATTGCCATTCTGACTGGAATGAGATGAAATCTCAGTAGTTCCAATTTTCATTTCTCTAATTTCTAGAGATATTCAATATTATTTCATGTATTTTTGACCATTCATATTTCTTCTTTTGAGAAGAGTCTGTTTAGTTCCTTTGTCCATTTATTGATTGTACTATGAACTTTTTTTTGTTATTGTTTTTAAGTTTTTTGAGTTCTTCATATATTCTGGATATTAATGCCCTATCTGAAGAGCAGGTGGCAAAGATCTTCTCCCAATCTGGAGGCTCCCTCTTCACATTTGACTAGTCCATCTTATTTTCCATTTATGCTGATATTTCCCATTTGCAAAAACCATAAGGGACATATTTATAAATCCAACAGCAAGGGAGAGGAAAACTTTTCACGTTCAGCCTAACCTACTTCCCACAGTATCTTTAAATATCTCTTTCTTCCAAGAGACAGATGTTTGTTGCAACCCTGTACCAACCCTGTACCAACTCTGAGTAAGCAAATGCTACTTCCTTTTGAAAACATCCATTCTCATAGTCATCTTCTGTGGAATTTCCCAGTGTGTTCTCCCAATGAATTCCTGTGTGGATATATGTGTTAGCGCACACCTGCATACATCTCTGGTGGGGTGTATAGTAAAACATTTCCTATTAAAATGTGACTGAGGTATGCAAAGGAAAAAAATAGCATCAACCAATGGTCATCCTGAATCATTGAAGTTATATCTTTAGAAGATGGTGCAGCATGATTTGTACAGTAGAAGTACTGAAAAAGTAGAAGCCTACATTAACAGGGAAAGCAAGAAAGTAGAATACAATCGTACAATGAATGCCCAGCAGTCAGTACAGATAAATAAGCTAAGGCTTATAGAGGCATGGAATGATACCAACAATGTTTTGGTTCTAAAAAGTTATAAAGTAATATAAATAGCATGATCCCATTATGTTAACATTTATATTTAAGCTGTTTATAAATTTCATTAATAATAATCACACAATGCATTATATCACATATAAATGGATCATGTGATTTACATTCAGTAAATGCATATGTGTTTCTCCTTAAAAGGAATTTTTTAAATTTTTTTAACTTAAAACATATGTATGTGTGAGGAATCTTTTAGCATTCCAGGAGCATTCAGTTTTTTAAGCATCTTCCTCAAGAAGCATTTCTGAGAAACCTGAATGTCTGTGGATGAGATCCCCACACTGGGCAGAAACCTCCACAGGCCTCAGATTACCCAGCCATTTAGGGGTGGTATCATCTGGAAACCTACAGTTTGCATCCCTGCACAGCCCACAGCAAGCATGAGCTTCCATGGGCAGGGAGGGCAAGGCAGGTCCTTCTGACCCCATGCCAGTTTTGTAACTAAGAATAAAGCTTAGCTTCTTAGACAGGAAGTACACCTTCTTTCCACTTTGGTCTAGTTATCTATTGCCATGTAACAAACCACTGCAAATTTAATGTCCTAAAATAATGACCACTATGCTCATGGATGACACGGGTCAGGAAGTTCAGTAGAACATAGTAGGGAGGTCTTGCCTCTTCTCTACAGTATCTGGATCGTCAGTAGGAAGACTCCACTGACTGGGGCAAGAAACACCTGGGGTCTCCTTCACTCCCACGTCTGGTGTTGGGCTATGATGGTTGGAAGTCTGGGCTCCACAGACACTGTCCACTTCGGCACCTACACATGGCTTGTACTTCTCACAGCATGGTAACTGGGCTTCACAGTGGAGTGTCCCAAGCATGAGCATTCCAAGAGAACCAGGAAAGACCTGCAGACCTTTTATGACTTAGCAGTGGGACTCACACAGCATCACTTCCATCATACTTTAGTGGTCAAAATAGTCCAGCCTGTCAAGATTCAAGGGGCAACATAGATTCCACCTGCTGATGGGGGAAACATTAACAAATGTGGCCATTTTTCCAAAACCACCACAACTGTGCCAACTACTGGAGCTGTAACTGCAAAGAAGAAGAAAACAAAATCAGAAGGCCTAGACAGAGCAAAGAGAGCCCTTGGTCCTCTTTCTCCAGTAACTCACTGTCTCCGTTATAAATCCCATTTCTCCCTCAGCAAGATAGAAATAGTAATGTTAGGTTGAACCACATAAAATCGCCAATACTCAACCATTTCTAACCTAAAAGAATTGTAATTTGTTCACTCCAACCCTTGACCTATGTGCCTTATAGAAACATAAGGTTAAAAAGAGATAAAAGATAAAATATTTTCAGGGAGAAAGGATGGAATTTGATGCTTCTGGGTTTTTTTTTTTTTTTTCTCTTTAGCTTTCTTTGATAGACTTTTGTAATATTTCTAACTGAAAGACAAACGGATATTCCCTGATGCATTTTTTACTTTTTTGTTTAAATAATGTCTAATCTGTTGCCAGGAAATATGTCTACTCCAGTACTGTCTGCTGAAAGACCTTCCTAAAACCTTTTTGAAGTGTCTTTTATTGTAGGTACTATTACAATGCTTACTCTTTATTAACCAAATACCTGATCTTTGCCAATTTTACATTATGTTATATAATGTTCTGTCAAATATTACACCATACTAACATGCAGTGTTCCTAGTATTCAGCAGGTTACTTCCTCTAGCTACTTATTAAACCTGTTGGTAGTCATTAAACACCATCTGTACTTATAATCATCTAATTTTTCTATTGTTGTAGATTCATGGCCAGTGGAACAAGTTTACATATGGAAATAATAACACATAACTATAATAGAGAAATGTAGGCAAGAAGTTCTGCTCTGGTTAAAACTAGAAGAGCAAGAAAGGTGAAACAAGAGGCAAATTACTAAAAGGTAATTTTGCCACAAAATATAACAGCAAAATAATGAGACCTTGTCTCTCAAATGGTCCCAAAAACTGAATCTAATGACAAATCCCAGGCTTTGCAGTTTCCAAACATGTTTTGAGCAACAGAATAAATATGAAAACTCTTAGAGGACATCTTTCAGAAAGAATGAGCCAGTCCTGCTAACTTTTGTTTCATTCTCCTCTTTACCTCTGGAGTAGCCATATTATTTCATTGGTGGTGACCATGTGCAAAACAATAAGATCCTAAGTAAAACCAATTCGAACAAGGCATATCCCAGGGGCAATTGTGAGGAGCAAGAAAGATTCCAGCCAGGTCTGGTGGCCCATGCCTGTCATCCCAGTGATCCGGGAGGCTGAAGCAGGAGAATCATGAGTTCAAAGCCAGCCTCAGCAAAAGTTAGGCGCTCAGCAACTCAGCAAGACCCTCCTGTCTCTCAGTAAAATACGAAATAGGGCTGGGGTTGTGGTTCAATGGTTGAGTACCCCTGGGTTCGATCCCCAGTACCAAAAAAAAAAAAAAAAAAAAAAAAAGATTCCACTTCTTGGATGTGAAGGTTCAAAAGTGAACCAATTTCTAGACTGGTCCATTTGTCTCACTGTGTGTGCAACTGTCCTCATTTTAAAACTGAGGCTCCCAGGTCCCAGGAAATCCATCAATCTCAAGAAAATAGGGACAGTTCAACAGCCTATTTCTGAGACAATACTGGATAAATCGTTTTTCCTTTATAAAATTCAATTTCTTCAAAAGTAAAGTGATTTTTAAAAACCAAAATTTGTAGATTTTTGCTGTGAAAACAATGGAAATAATGCTTCAAACACACTTTTCAACATCTACAAGTCTTTTGCTACCTGACCTTCTCAACCTCCTGGAGACCTTGTGATGTGGGCCACTAGACTTGTACTATAAAATTCCCTAAGTAAGAGAAAGATTCTGCTGCCCCTCCTTCTTCCAGAAGGACCCTGATTCTGCCCAAGGTCAGGAGACGTGGAGGAGTCCCATGTTTTTTAAATATTTCAATGAGGACTTGTTTTGCACGTGTCTTGCCTAATGAGAATTGCATTCTTTAGAACTGCATCCACTTTCCTCCCACCCCAGACCAAAAAGAATAAGAAGAGAGGCAAAGGGGGAAATGTAAAAGCTCTATTTTCAGCAAATTTTGAAAATATTTTCTTTCCAAAAACTATCAGATACATATCCTTTTCGTAAAGCAAATTAGTAATCAAAGAAGAAATAAAATGTTTTCGAACTATTACATGAATAAAAAAAAAAAAAAGACATTAGGCTACCACAGTCAGAAAGCTGGGCTGTAATAATAATGGAGAGAGTTTCCAGCCTCTCCTTTAATTAAAAGTGGCCAAAATTAGCATATGTGCCCCACTATGGGCTCAGTAGCAGTTGAGCCCTTCCCCCATTCTTCCCACCTCCTATCCCAACCCTGCCCTCCCCACTGTGTCCCCTTCCTTTTATTCTCTCCAGACACCCCCCATCTTCTCTCCCTGCACCTCTCACACCTGGAGCTGATAGTGATACACAGCTCCAAATGAGCTGAGAAAATGAAAACTAACTTCCTAGAGGAAGAAAAGTGCATTTGACATCCCCCTTATCCCAGGCCTTGAGGGACTCTGATATAATTACCTCAGAGAGGCTGCAGGCAGATGGCAGCCTCGCAGCCCCAGGTCCTCAGTCAGCAGGACTCTGCCGAGATGCTCTCCCTGACATTTTGTTCAAGATGTTTCCAGCACACAAAGCTGAGAGCTGGCAACCAGCAAAGGAGCCTGCAGAGTGTTCGTTAGTCTGAAATTACAGCCATCTCACACTTTTTCTCTGTGGGCTTAAGGCGCCATGCCTCTGCCCAGCTCCACAGGCAAAGACCAGGGACATGATCAATGGCCACATACTTATAGAGTAGCGGAAGCATGACCATATGGGTGGGACAAAGACAGAGGAGAAAAGTTGGAAGAGTGTGCTGTGCCTGACTCTTGATCCTCCTGGGACATTGTTCTCCATTTTTATCTATGAGATTCACATAATGAAGTCAGTACAAACTATTGAACTCTAAACAGATACTCGGGGTTACTACCAAAGAGAATAATGAAAGACTAAACATAGACAGCAGAAATATGGTCCCATCGAATGTGGAAGGTCTCCCTTTCTTAAATTCCCACCTCATCAGCACCCCTCCTTCACGAATATCTCTGTCAGTGTCCATAGTAGTCAAGATAACACACTAGGGGTTTTCAAGATGGCAGAAGAGAAGAGGTCACTTTCCTGGCTGCTCTGGGGTGTGGAACCAAGAAAGAAGAAAGACAGCTTCTCTGCAAGGTGGGTGAACAAAATGGGGGTTGGACTTTATTGGAATTTAAAAGTGGGTATTCAAGCAGATCAGGGACTTAGAATGTTAAATATAATAAGGAAGAAATCCCCCAGCAGCACAGCCACTGCTGTGGCCAGGCCAGAAGCACCAGCCAGAGTGGTCCCTTTGCAAGTCAAGTGGAGGGATAAGGGAATTAAAGGAACCACATTTTTAGGAGGCCCAAGGCGTGTCTGGGTACAGAGTATTTAGAGATCAAGGACATTGCCTGACTAAACTTAAAGGTGCACTGCACAATATCCTTGTGTGAGAAAGAAGCCACCATCTCTCCAGGTAGTATGCAGAGGACAAAAGAAGGAACTATTGTGCAGCTGCAGCATGGGGGCCAATAGCTGAGGGAGTCGATTCCTACAAACCTGAGTTTGGCCTGAAATATACAGTAAACACAGTAAACACACACTACACAACACAGAATGTTCTTAAGTGACCAGGAGAAAAATCAAATGTAGAGAGAGGTTTACCCAGAAACCAACTGGTCATGGAAACCCACCCAGCTCTACTCTTCCACCTCCAATCTGGCTGCTTGCAGCATATACTGGGAGAGAAGTCTGGCTGGGAATTCTGAAGGGTGGGGGTAGGAGAGATTGGAGACTGAACCAAAAACTAGGAAACATGGGGTCCATAAGGTACATAGGGGACTAAGAATTGGCTCCTCCACCACACAAGTGGAACCCAGGTGAGATCCCTGAGGTATAGTCTTCCAGCATGGTCCAGCTATTACTGGGCCCTGGAGGTGTACTGATTTAAAATCTCTAGACCAACTGGCATTCAATGAAGAGCCACCTAAGCCTAAACCCTGCTTCCAGGAATTCTGCCCACAGGATTACCTCTCTCACTCCAGCAATCTGGAGGGTGGAGCATCATGCTCCAGATGACCACCACCAAAAACTGCTGAAAAGAGAAGCTCAGAATCTTTTGGACTACAATAGAAAGAATTCTTTGACTTCTAATCAAAGAAAATCACCCCACACCAAGGTCATATGCTGTCACAACACTAAGGTCAGAGGCCGGTAGCTGAGCCTGCCCACCTACACCCCTACTCTGAGGGACACTGCACCTGCCTCCATGCTGACTCAGTGCACCCTCACTGGGGCTCCCCAGCTTCTTTCGAGGCTGGTGCAGGCTTTTTGAATTATTCCTGAGGGTGTGGCCATCATCATTGGAAGGGCAGCTCCCTTCCTGAGACACCTACAGGAGACTGGAGGCCCTTTGACAGGTACCTCTATTTACTCACTTACATCCTACACCCTTCCCCATCCTCTTGTTCACAACTAGAAATACTGTAAATAGTAATCAAACTGATCCTGTTTATTTTAATAACATCAATGACTTTATAGAGGCTATCTTGTTCAGGGCTGCATTTTCTCTGTATTGGGTGTGACTGGTATTGATATCCCCTTCAAAGGAGAGGTAGTGGAAAACTGTAGGGTCATAATAAGCCTATGGGGGCGGGGGGGACTTCAGTATCTCTGATCTTCACTGCTAGAGGGGAATATGTAGAAACAATATGAAAACACAGAGGAAGAAAGTGTCCCTAACAAACCAAGATGTTATTGGGATAGAATCCAATGACAGCATGGCAGTAGAAATGACAGAATAAGAGTTTAGAATCTGCATAATTAAAATGATCCATGAAGCAAAAGATGAGATAAGAGAGCAAATGTAGGCAATGCATGACCATTCCAGTAAACAGTTAAAAGAGCAAATGCAGGAAGCAAAAGAACACTTCAATAAAGAGATAGAGATTCTGAAAGAAAAAAAAAAAAAAACAGAAATACTTGAAATGAAAGAAACGATAAACCAAATTAAAAACTCAATAGAAACCATCACCAACAGAATAGATCTTGTGGAAGAAAGAATCTCAGATAATGAAGACAAAATATTTAATCTTGAAAATAAAGTTTAACAAACTGAGAAGATGTTAAGAAGTCATGAATGGAACCTCCAAGAATTATGGGATATCATAAAAAGACTGAATTTAAGAATTATTGGAATTGAGGAAGGCACAGAGCTACAAACCAAAGGCATGAACAACCTCTTCAATGAAATAATATCAGAAAATTTCCCAAACCTGAAAAATGAAATGGAAAATCAAATACAAGAGGCTTACAGAACACCAAATGCACAAAATCACAACAGATCCACACCAAGACACATTATAATGAAAATACCTCACATACAAAATAAAGATAGAATTTTAAAGACTGCGATAGAAAAGTATAAGATTACATATAAGGGGAAACCAATATGGAATCAGCAGATTTCTCAGCCCAGACTCTAAAAACAAGGGCCTGGAACAATATATTTCAAGCTCTGAAAGAACATGCATGCCAACCAAGAACCCTATACCCAGAAAAACTAACCTTCAGATTTGACAATGAAATAAAATCTTTCCATGGTCAACAAAAGTTAAAAGAATTTACAAGTAGAAAGCCTGCCCTGCAGAACATTCTCAGCAAAATATTTCATGAGGAGGAAGTGAAAAGCAACAATACAAGTCAGGATAGGGAGGAACTACCCTAAAGGAAAAGCCAATCAAAGGAGAAACCAAGTCAAGTTAAAAGTCAAAATTAAGTCAAAATGACCAGGAATACAAATCATATCTCAATAATAAGCCTCAATGTCAATGGCCTAACCTCAATAATCAAAAGACACAGACTGGCAGATTGGATTAAAAAGAAAGCCAACAACATGCTGCCTTCAAGAGACTAATTTCATAGAAAAAGACATCCAAAGTCTAAAGGTGAAAGGATGAGGGAAAACATGCCATGCACGTGGACCCAGTAAAAAAACAGGGATCTCCATCCTCATATCAGATAAAGTGGACTTCAAACCTAAGTTAGTCAGAAGGGATAAAGAAGGACATTTCATACTGCTTAAGGGAAGCATAAAACAGCAAGATATAACAATTTTAAATATTTATGCCCCAAATAATGGAGCATCTCTATATATTAAACAAATCCTTCTTAATTTTAAGAATCAAATAAACCAAAACACATTAATAGTGGAGGACTTTAATGCACCACTCTCACCACTGGATACATCCTCCAAACAAAAATTAAACAAAGAAACTATAGAACTAAATAATACAATCAATGATATAGACTTAATGGATATTTACAGAGTATTTCATCCAACATCAAGCAAATATACTTTCTTCTCAGCAACTCATGGATCCTTCTCCAAAATACACCATATGCTATGCCACAAAAGAAGTCATTAATAAATTTAAAAAAAAAAAAGATCCTACCCTGTATCCTATCAGACCATAATGGAATGCAATTAGAAATTAATGATAAAATAACAAACAAAAACTACTCATACAACAGGGCAATCCAAAATGGTGGACTAGAGGGGGACTGCATCCCCAGTTGCTCCAGAACCCAGGAGTTAAGAAGGGGAGGCATTGAGAGACTCAGACCAAAATAGAACCACGGGTGAGTCTGCCCACTGGGTAAAGCTCGGCCCGGGTGGCAGGCCCAGATAGAGGTGGCTTATCGGAGCAGGGCAGGGCAGCTAGAGTCTTCCACAGGCAGCCCTGCGCACACCAGCACTGGGCCTCTCCCACACAGCCAGCTTCTCCAGGTTCTTGGAGCAGGCCCCTTACCGAGAGCCTTTCTGATCAGAACAAGCTCCAAGTCCCAGAGCCAGCGTGGCATACTCTGGTCTGCAAGCGGCTTCAGGGACCAGGACAGGTCAGCCAGAGACTTACCCAAGCAGCCCGGCCCCCTGCGGTGGGAGGCGCCTTTCAAGGCTAGCTTCTCGGAACAGACCGCCCACTGAGAGCCTTTCTACATAGAGCCAGCCACAAGTCCCCGAGCCAATGGAGAACTTTGATCTGCAAGCAGCCTCTGGGATCAGGGCAGGGCAGCCAGAGACTTCTCCAGGCGGCTCTGCCCACTCCGGCCGCAGGCTCTTTCCATGGAGCGATCCAAGATGGCGGCCTAGAGGGTACTGCATCTCCAGTCGCTCCAGAACCCAGGACTCAAGAAGGGGAGGCATTGAGAGACTTGGACAAAAATAGAGTCACGGGATGAGTCTCCCCACTGGGCGAAACTTGGCCTGGGCGGCAGGCACAGATAGGGGTGGCTTATCACAGCAGGGCAGGGAGGCTAGAGTCTTCCCCAGGTAGCCTTCCACACTCCGGCAGTGGGCTCCCCCTACATGGCCAGCTGCACGGTGCAGGCCCCCAGTGAGAGCCTTTCCGCACAGAGCCAGCTCCAAGCCCTGGAACCAGTAGGGGGCGAGGGGCAGCTTTCTTCAGAAGCACTGCATTATCAAGTACCTCCAAGACTTCAGGCTACTGAAGGCTGGGAGGTGATACACTGGAAATCTACCGGGACACTATAAGCCAATAGAGGAAATCTGCAATATCTCAGATTCCCACTGACATCTGACCATTATGAGAAAACAAGGGAAGAAAATGTCCCAAACAAACCTAGATACTACATCAATAAAACCCAATGACAGCACAGCAGAAGAAATGTCAGAAAGGGAGTTCAGAATGTACATAATTAAAACAATCAGAGAAGCAAATGAGGAGATGAAAGAGCAAATGCAGGCATTGAATGATGAGATGAAAGAGCAAATGCAGGCATTAAATGATCGCACCAATCAACAGTTAAAAGACCAAATACGGGAAGCAAGAGATCATTTCAATAAAGAGTTAGAGATACCGAAAAAAAAAACAAACTGAAATACTTGAAATGAAGGAAACAATAAACCAAGTTAAAAACTCCATAGAAAGCATAACCAATAGGATAGAACACCTGGAAGACAGAACCTCAGACATTGAAGACAAATTATTTAATCTTGAAAACAAAGTTGGCCAAACAGAGAAGATGGTAAGAAATCATGAACAGAATCTACAAGAATTATGGGATATCATGAAAAGGCCAAATTTAAGAATTATTGGGATTGAGGAAGGCTTAGAGAAACAAACCAAAGGAATGAGCAATCTATTCAATGAAATAATATCAGAAAATTTCCCAAATCTGAAGAATGAAATGGAAAACCAAGTACAAGAGACTTATAGAACTCCAAATATACAAAATTACAACAGACCCACACCAAGGCACATTATTATGAAAATAACTAACATACAAAATAAAGACAGAATTTTAAAGGCCGCGAGAGAAAAGAATCAAATTACATTCAGAGGGAAACCAATAAGAATATCAGCAGACTTTTCAATCCAGACCCTAAAAGCTAGAAGGGCCTGGAACAACATTTACCAAGCCGTGAAAGAAAATGGATGCCAACCAAGAATCTTATACCCAGCAAAACTTACCTTCAAATTTGACGATGAAATAAGATCCTTCCATTATAAACAAAAGCTAAAGGAATTTACAAAAAGAAAGCCAGCATTACAGAACATTCTCAGCAAAATATTCCATGAAGAAGAGATGAAAAACAACGATGCAAATCAGCAACAGGAGGCGCTAGCCTAAAGGAATAGCCAAATAAAGGAGAAACCAAACCATGTCAAAAAACAAATATGAGTCAAATGACTGGGAATACAAATCATATCACAATAATAACCCTGAATGTTAATGACCTGAACTCGTCAATCAAAAGACATAGACTGGCAGATTGGATTAAAAAGAAAAATCCAACAATATGTTGCCTGCAAGAGACTCATCTTATAGAAAGAGATACCCATAGACTAAAGGTGAAAGGATGGGGAAAAACATACCATGCACACGGACACAGCAAAAAAACTGGAGTATCCATCCTCATTTCAGATAATGTGGACTTCAAGCCAAAACTAGTCAGAAGGGATAAAGAAGGACATCACATGCTGCTTAAGGGAAGCATAAATCAGCAAGACATAACAATCATAAATATCTATGCCCCGAACATTGGCTCATCCACGTACGTCAAACAAATCCTTCTCAATTCCAGAAATCAAATAGACCACAACACAATAATACTAGGCGATTTTAACACACCTCTCTCACCACTGGATAGATCGTCCAAACAAAAATTGAATAAAGAAACTATAGATCTCAATAACACAATCAACAATTTAGACTTATATAGAATATACCATCCAACAAAGATGTCGGTATATATACCGACATATATAGAATATACCATCCAACAAAGAACGAATACACTTTCTTCTCAGCAGCACATGGATCCTTCTCTAAAATAGACCATATTTTATGCCACAAAGCTATTGTTAGCAAATACAAGAAGATAGAGATACTACCTTGTACTCTATCAGATCATACTGGATTGAAATTAGAAATAAATGAAAGAGTAAAAAACAGAAATTTCTCCAATACCTGGAGATTAATTAATACACTATTATATGATGAAAGGATAACAGAAGACATCAGGAAGGAAATAAAAAAATTCTTAGAAGTAAACGAGAACAAAGACACATCATATCAAAATCTCTGGGACACTATGAAAGCAGTACTTAGAGGAAGATTTATTTCATGGGGCGCATTCAAAAAAAGAAGTAGAAATCAACAAATAAATGATTTAACACTACAGCTCAAAGCCCTAGAAAAAGAAGAGCAGACCAATACCAAAAGTAGTAGAAGACAGGAAATAGTTAAAATCAGAGCCGAAATCAACGAAATCGAAACAAAAGAAACAATTGGAAAAATTAACAAAATAAACAGTTGGTTCTTTGAAAAATTAAACAAAATTGATAAGCCCTTAGCCACACTAACAAAGAGAAAGAGGGAGAAAACTCAAATTACTAAAATTCGAAATGAACAAGAAAAAATCACAACAGACACGACTGAAATACAAAACATAATTAGAAGCTATTTTGAAAATCTATACTCCAACAAAACAGAAAACCTCGAAGACATCAACAAATTTCTAGAGACATATGAATTACCTAAACTGAACGAGGAGGACATACACAACTTAAATAAACCAATTTCAAGCAATGAAATAAAAGAGGTCATCAAAAGCCTACCATCAAAGAAAAGTCCAGAACCAGATGGGTTCTCAGCCGAGTTCTACAAAACCTTTAAAGAAGAGCTCATTCCAATACTCCTCAAAGTATTCCATGAAATAGAAGAGGAGGGAACCCTCCCAAACTCGTTCTATGAAGCCAATATCACCCTGATACCTAAACCAGACAAAGACACATCGAGGAAAGAAAATTTCAGATCAATATCCTTAATGAACATCGACGCAAAAATTCTCAACAAAATTTTAGCAAATCGCATACAAATATATTAAAAAGATAGTGCACCACGATCAAGTGGGTTTTATCCCAGGGATGCAAGGTTGGTTCAACATTCAGAAATCAATAAATGTCATTCACCATATCAACAGACTTAAAGTTAAGAATCACATGATTATTTCAATAGATGCAGAAAAAGCATTTGATAAAATACAGCACCCCTTCATGCTCAAAACACTAGAAAAAATCGGGGTAGTGGGAACATTCCTTAACATTATAAAGGCTATCTACACTAAGCCCATGGCCAATATCATTCTAAATGGTGAAAAACTGAAAACGTTCCCCCTAAAAACTGGAACAAGGCAGGGATGCCCTCTTTCACCACTTCTATTCAACATCGCCCTTGAGACTCTAGCCAGAGCAATTAGACAATCCAAAAAAATTAAAGGGATACGAATTGGAAAAGAAGAACTCAAACTATCCCTGTTCGCTGACAACATGATTATATATTTAGAGGAACCTGGAAATTCCACCAGAAAACTTTTAGAACTCATAAGTGAATTCAGTAAAGTAGCAGGTTACAAGATCAATGCTCATAAATCCAATGCATTTTTATACATAAGTGATGAATCTTCAGAAAGAGAAATTAGGAAAACTACCCCATTCACAATAGCATCGAAAAAAATAAAATACTTGGGAATCAATCTCACAAAAGAGGTGAAAGACCTCTACAATGAGAACTACAGAACACTAAAGAAAGAAATTGAAGAAAACCTTCAAAGATGGAAAGATCTCCCATGTTCCTGGATAGGCAGAATTAATATTGTCAAAATGGCCATACTACTTAAAGTGCTATACAGATTCAATGCAATTCCAATTAAAATCCCAATGATGTACCTTGCAGAAATAGAGCAAGCAATTATGAAATTCATCTGGAAGAATAAAAAACCTAGAATAGCTAAAGCAATCCTCAGTAGCAAGAGCAAAGCAGGGGGTATTGCAATACCAGATCTTCAACTCTACTACAAAGCAATAGTAACAAAAACGGCATGGTATTGGTACCAAAATAGACAGGTAGAACAATGGTACAGAATAGAGGACATGGACACAAACCCAAATAAGTACAATTTTCTCATACTAGACAAAGGGGCCAAAAATATGCAATGGAGAAAAGATAGTCTCTTCAACAAATGGTGCTAGGAAAACTGGAAAACCATATGCAACAGAATGAAATTAAACCCCTATTTCTCAACCTGCACAAAACTCAACTCAAAATGGATCAAGGACCTCGGAATCAGACCAGAGACCCTGCATCTTATAGAAGAAAAAGTAGGTCCAAATCTTCAACTTGTTGGCTTAGGATCAGACTTCCTTAACAGGACTCCCATAGCACAAGAAATAAAAGCAAGAATCAACAGCTGGGATAGATTCAAACTAAAAAGCTTTCTCTCAGCAAAGGAAACTATCAGAAATGTGAAGAGAGAGCCTACAGAGTGGGAGAATATCTTTGCCAACCATACTTCAGATAGAGCGCTAATTTCCAGAATCTATAAAGAACTCAAAAAACTCTACACAAAGAATACAAATAATCCAATCAACAAATGGACTAAGGAAATGAACAGACACTTCACAGAAGAAGATGTACAAGCAATCAACAGATATATGAAAAAAAATGTTCAACATCCCTAGTAATAAGGGAAATGCAAATCAAAACTACCCTAAGATTTCATCTCACCCCAATTAGAATGGCGATTATCAAGAACACAAGCAACAATAGGTGTTGGCGAGGATGTGGTGAAAAAGGAACACTCATACATTGCTGGTGGGGATGCAAATTAGTGCAGCCACTCTGGAAAACAGTGTGGAGATTCCTCAGAAAGCTTGGAATGGAAACACCATTTGACCCAGCTATCCCACTCCTTGGCCTATACCCAAAGGACTTAAAATCAGCATACTACAGAGATACAGCCACATCAATGTTCATAGCTGCTCAATTCACCATAGCCAGATTGTGGAACCAACCTAGATGTCCTTCAGTTGATGAATGGATAAAGAAACTGTGGCATATATATACAATGGAATATTACTCCACAATGAAGAATGATAAAATTATGGTATTTGCAGGCAAATGGATGAAATTGGAGAATATCATGCTAAGTGAGATAAGCCAATCTCAAAAAACTAAAGGACGAATGATCTCACTGATAAGCGGATGAGGACATATAATGGGGGGTGGGAGGGGTTAGCATTAGGTTTAGGGTTAGGTTTAGGATTAGGGATAAGGAGTGTAGTAAGAATGAAGGAAAGAAGGACTGTATAGAGGGAAAAGAGGGGTGGGAGGGGCGGGGGAAGGGAAAAAAATAATGAATCAAACATCATTGCCCTATGTAAACGTATGATTACACAAATGGTATGCCTTGACTCCATGTACAAATAGAGAAACAACATGTATCCCATTTGTATACAATAATAATAAAAAAAAAACTACTCATACACCTGGAGACTAAATTATATGCTATTGAATGATATAATTATAACAGAAGACATCAGGGAAGAAATAAGAATCTTCTTAGAGGTAAATGAGAACAATGACACACCATATCAAAATCTCTGGGACACTCTGAAAGCAGTACTAAGAGGAAAGTTTATTGCATTGAGCTCATACATTAAAAAAATTAAAAGTCAACAAATAAATGACCTAACATTACATCTCAAAGCCCTAGGAAAAGAAAATCAGATCAACACCAAAAATAGGAGAAGACAGGAAATAATTAAAATCAGAGCTGAAATTAATGAAATTGAAACAAGAGGAACAATTCAAAAAAAAGACAAAACAAAAAGCTGGTTCTTTGAAAAAGTAAACAAAATTGATAAACCCCTAGCCACACTAATGAAGAGGAGAGAGAAAATTCAAATTACTAGAATTTGTGATGAAAAAGGAAAGATCACGACAGACACCATTGAAATACATAACATAATTAGAAGCTACTTTGAAAATCTATACTCCAACAAAATAGAAAATATCAAAGATATTGACAAATTTTTAGAGACATATGATCCTCCCAAACTGAATCAGGAAGACAAACACAATCTAAACAGATCAATTTCAAGCACCAAAATAGAAGAAGCCATTAAAAGCACCAACCAAGAAAAGCCCAGGACCAGATGGATTCTCAGATGAATACTACAAGACTTTTAAAGAACTGATACCAATACTCCTCAAAGTATTTCAGGAAATAGAAAAGGAGGTAATCCTTCCAAATTCATTCTATGGGGCTAGTATCACTCTGATACCAAAACCAGACAAAGACACATCAAGGAAAGAAAACTTTAGACCAATATCCATGATGAATATAGATGCAAAAATTCTTAACAAAATACTGGGAAATCACATACAAAAATATATTAAAAAGATAGAGCACCATGATCAAGTGGGGTTTATCCCAGGGATGCAAGGTTGGTTCAACATCCATAAATCAATAAGTGTAATTCATCACATCAATAGGCTTAAAGTTAAGAA
Organism: Sciurus carolinensis; assembly: GCF_902686445.1. Taxonomy (NCBI): domain Eukaryota; kingdom Metazoa; phylum Chordata; class Mammalia; order Rodentia; family Sciuridae; genus Sciurus; species Sciurus carolinensis. The sequence goes on from NC_062229.1 coordinate 34,606,886, forward strand.
CCATATGATTTTTCAACAGATGCTAAGAAAGTATTTGGTAAAATACAGCACCCCTTCATGCTTAAAACACTAGAAAAAATAAGAATAGTAGGAACATACCTCAACATTACAAAGTCTATCTATGCTAAGCCCACAGCCAACATGATTCTGAATGGAGAAAAACTGAAAGCATTCCCCCTAAAAGCTGGAACAAGACAGGGATGCCCTCTTTCATCACTTCAATTCAACATCATCCTTGAAACACTAGCCAGAGCAATTAGACAGACCAAAGAAATTAAAGGGATACAAATAGGAAAAAAAGAACTAAAGCTGTCACTATTTACTGATGACATGATCCTATATTTAGAAGATCCAAAAAGCTCCACTAGAAAACTTCTAGAACTAATAAATGAATTCCGTAATGTAGCAGAATATAAAATCAATAAGTGTAAATCTAATGCATTTCTATTCATGAGTGATGAATTCTCTGAAAGAGAAATTAGGAAAACCACTCCATTCACAGTAGCCACAAAAAAATAAAATACTTGGGAATTAATCTAACAAAAGAGGTGAAAGTCCTCTACAATGAAAACTACAGAACATTAAAGAAAGAAATTGAAGAAAACCTTCAAAGATGGAAAGATCTCCCATGTTCTTGGATAGGCAGAATTAAGTCAAAATGGACATTCTACCAAAGGCACTATACAGATTCAATGCAATTCCAATTAAAATCCCAATGACATTCCTCATAGAAATAGAGAAATCAATCATGAACTTCATCTGGAAGAACAAGAGACCTCAAATAGCCAAAACAATTCTGAGTAGAAAAAGTGAAACAGGAGGTATCACAATACCAAACATTAAACTATACTACAGAGTAATAGTAACAAAAACAGCATGGTATTGACACCAAAATAGACAGGCAGACCAACGGTACAGAATAGAAGACACAGAGAAAAACCATCTAAATATAGTCATCTCATACTAGACAAAGGAACCAAAAACATACAATGGAGAAAAGATACTTTCTTCAACAAATGATGCTGGCAAAACTGGAAATCTATATGCAGTAAAATGAAATTAAACCTCTATCTCTCACCCTGCACAAAACTCAACTCAAAATGGATCAAAGACATCGGAATTAGACCAGAGATCCTGCACCTAATAGAAGACAAAGTAGGCCCGATTCTTTATCATGTTGGCTTAGGATTAGACTTCCTCAACAAGTCTCCCAAAGCACAAGAAATCAAACAAAAATCAATAAATGGGAAGGACTCAAACTGCAAAGCTTTTTCTCAGCAAAGGATACAATCAAGAATGTGAAGAAGACCTTATCAATGAATTCAGCAAAATAGCAGGCTATAAAATCAACACGCATGAATCTAAAGCATTTTTATATGCAAGCAATGAAACATCTGAAAGGGAAATGAGGAAAACGACTCCATTTGCGATAGCCTCAAAAAAAAAAAATAATAAAATACTTTGGGAATCAATCTAAAAAAGAGGTGAAAGACCTCTACAATGAAAACTACAAAACATTGAAAAAAGAAATTGAGGAAGACCTTAGAAGATGGAAAGATCTCCCATGTTCTTGGCTAGGCAGAATTAATATTGTCAAAATGGCCATACTACCAAAAGTGCTATACAGATTCAATGCAATCCCAGTTAAAATCCCAATGACATACCTCACAGAAATAGAGCAAGCAATCATGAAATTCATCTGGAAGAATAAGAAACCCAGAATAGCTAAAGCAATCCTTAGCAGGAAGAATGAAACAGGGGGTATCACAATACCAGAACTTCAACTATACTACAAAGCAATAGTAACAAAAACGGCATGGTATTGGCAACAAAATAGACAGGTAGATCAATGGTACAGAATAGAGGACACGGACACAAACACAAACAAATGCAATTTTCTCATACTAGACAAAGGTGCCAAGAATATGCAATGGAGAAAAGATAGCCTTTTCAACAAATGGTGCTGGGAAAACTGGAAATTCATATGCAACAGAATGAAACTAAACCCCTCTAACTCTGCACAAAAATTAACTCACAATGGATCAAGGACCTTGGAATCATACCAGAGACCCTTCATCTTATAGAAGAAAAAGTAGGTCCAAATCTTCAACATGTTGGCTTAGGATCAGACTTCCTTAACAGGACTCCCATTGCACAAGAAATAAAAGCAAGAATCAATAACTGGGATAGATTCTAACTAAACAGCTTTCTCTCAGTAAAGGAAACTATCAGCAATGCGAAGAGAGAACCTACAGAGTGGGAGACTATCTTTGCCACTCATACTTCAGATAGAGCACTAATTTCCAGAATATATAAAGAACTCAAAAAACTCTACACCAAGAATGCAAATAATCCAATCAACAAATGGGATAAATAAATGAACAGACACTTCACAGAAGAATCAAAAGATATGAAAAATGTTCACCATCTTTATTAATAAGAGAAATGCAAATCAAAATCACCCTAAGATTCCATCTCACCCCAATTAGAATGGCGGTTATCAAGAATACTAGCAACAATAGGTGTTGGTGAGGATATGGAGAAAAAGGTACACTCATACATTGCTGGTGGGGTTGCAAATTAGTGCAGCCACTCTGGAAAGCAGTGTGGAGATTCCTTAGAAAACTTGGAATGGACCCACAATTTGACCCAGCTATCCCACTCCTCAGCCTATACCCAAAGGACTTAAAATTAGCATACTACAGAGATACAGCCACATCAATGTTCATAGCGGCTTAATTCACAATAGCCAGATTGTGGAACCAACCTAGATGCCCTTCAATTGATGAATGGATAAAGAAACTGTGGTATATATACATACAATGGAATATTACTCAACTATAAAGAATAATAAAATCATGGCATTTGCAGGCAAATGGATGAAATTGGAGAATATCATGCTAAGTGAGATAAGCAGATGATGACACATAATGGGGTTTGGAGGGGGGCAAGAATGGAGAAAGGAGGGACTGTATAGAGGGAAAAGAGGGTGGTAGGGGTGGGGGAAGGAAAAAAATAACAGAATGAATCAAACACCATTACCCTATGTAAACGTATGATTATGCAAATGGTATGCTTCTACTTCATGTACAAACAGAAACAACATGTATCCCATTTGTTTGCATTAAAAATAAATTTTAAAAAGGAATATTAAGAGAGAGCCTACAGAGTGGGAGAAAATCTTTTCCACACGCACATCAGATAGAGCACTTATTTCCAAAATTTATAAAAAACTTACAAAACTTTACACCAAAAATACTAAGAACCCAATCAATAAAAGGGACAAGGAACTGGACAGACACTTTACAGAAGATGATACACAGGCAATTAATAAATATATAAAAGAGTGTTCAATATCTCTGGTAATTAGAGAAATGCAAATTAAAACAACTCTAAGATTCCATTTTACTCCAATTAGAATGACTATTATCAAGAACACAAACAATAATAGATGTTGGCATGGATATGGGGGAAAAGGCACACTTTTACATTGCTGATGGAGTTGCAAATTGGTGCAGCCACTCTGGAAAGCAGTATGGAGAATCCTCAGACAACTTGGAATGGACCCACATTTTGACCCAGTTATCCCACTCCTCGGTTTATACCCAAAGGACCCAAAATCAGCAAACTACAGTAACACAGCCACATCAATGTTTATAGCAGCTCAGTTCACAATAGCTAGATTGTGGAACCAACCTAGATGCCCTTCAACAGACGAGTGGATAAAGAAATTAAGGTATATATACACAATGGAATGCTATTCAGTCATAAAGAAGAATAATATTATGGCATTTGCAAATAAATAGATGGAATTGTAGAATATTATGCTAAGTGAAATAAGCCAAGCCCAAAAAACCAAAGGCCAAATGTTTTCCCTGATAAGTAGAGAATAATATATAATGGGGGTGGGAAGGATGGGGAGTGAGAGAAGAATGGGGAACTTTAGATTATGTAGAAGGAAATGAGAGGGAGGGGGGTATGAAAAATGGTGGAATGAGACAGACATCATTACCCTATGTACATATATGATTACATGAATGGTATGAATCTACATTGTGTACAACCATATAAATGAAATTTCGTACCCCATTTGTGTACAATGAATCAAAAGGCAGTCTGTAAAAAATTAAAAGATAAATTGAAAAACCAAAAAAAAAAATTTTTTTCCTTTTTTAATTCTTTTCTCTGCTTAATTGTTACCATAATGATACATGGACATTCATATATATTCATATTTTTTTCTCATTTCTAGCACTTTTGAAGAGAATTATTTTTCATGGATTAATGTTTTGAGGACTAGGATGTGTGATTAGTATATTTTAGTTTTGTTTTATAGTCTTTTATTTTTACTTCTAATATTTTTATTTTTATTATATATATATATATATATATTAAACTGTTTCCCTTGATTCTCTGTTTTTTCCACTAGCAATCAATATCTATTGTTCTCTCTTTCACTCTTCCTTTAATGTTTTTTACTTCTATCTTCTGTCCTCCTCCTTCATAATCATCACATCCTATATCATTTCTGTTCTCTCCCTGTCCACCATTTAAAATTGTAAACCCTTTTGGAAACTTGCTGTTTTTATTGTAGGCAAAAACTAATCATATTATTTCTGTTCATTGTGATAATTAACATTGTAGACATTATAGTAGGAATTATTTGATTTAATGCTTTATATTGTTTGCATTGGTTGTTATTATTTTTCTCCCCTTTAATAGTGAGGTACTGGAAACCTTCAGGGATGTTATAAGTCCACAGGGTACAAACTCCACTGCCTCAGATCCATACTGTTAGATGGGTAGGCACACAACATGAAAAAGCAAGAGACAAATCACCCCAAACAAACCAAGATATTCCAATAACAGAATCCATTGACACCACAATGGAAGAAAGGTCAGAGAAGGGGTTTAGAAGGTACATAGCTAAACTGATCTGCGAAGTAAAGAATGGTATACAGAGTGAAATCAGAGAGAAAATACAGGAAGTGAATGATCACTTCAATAGAGACAGGTTCTAAAAAAAAAAAGCAGAAATCCACAAAATGAAGGAATCAACAAAACAAATTAAAAATTCAATTGAAAGCATCACCGACAGACTAGATTACTTGGGGGAGAGAGTTTCAAGCAATGAAGACCAAATCGATAATATTGAAAACAGCACTTGACAATGAAGAAAAGATGTTAAGAGACCATGAGTGGAATTTTCAATAAATATGGGATAAACTGAAAGGACCAAATATAAGACTTACTGTGACAGATGAAGGATCAGAGAAACAAACCAAGGGAATACACATCTTTTCAATGAAATAATATCACCAAATTTCCCAAACCTGAAGGATAAAATGGAAAAATCAAATACAGGAGGCTTCCAGGACCCCAAATATACAAAATTAAAACATACCCACACAAAGTCACATAATAATGAAAATGTCTACCATACAGAAGAAGGACAGCATTTTAAAGGTTGCCAGAGAAAAATGACATGCAACATTTAGAGGAAAACCAATGTGGATCTCAACTGATCTCTCAATCCAGACCCTCAAAGTTAAGAGATCATGGAATAACATATACCAAACTCTGAAAGAAAATGGATGCCACCCAAGAATACTATCCCCATAAAAACTAAGCATCAAAATTGATGATGAAATAAAAACCTTAAATGATAAAAAAAAGTCAAAAAGAATTCACAACTAGAAGGCCTGCCCTATAAAACATACTCAATAAGATACTTCATGAAGAAAAAATGAAAATAAAAGTTAAAACCAGCAAAGAGAGGAACTATACTAAAAGAACAGTGAATCAATGGAGAAACTAATTCAAATTAAAAAAAACAAGTAAATCAAAATGACAGGGAATAAAAATAATATCTCAATAATAACCTTGAATATAAATAGCTTCTCATCAATCAAAAGACATAGACTCGTGGATTGGATTAAAAAACAAGATACAACAATATGCTTTCTCCAAGAGACTTGCATCATAGGCAAAGATATCCACAGGCTGAAGGTAAAATGATGAGATAAACATATATCATTCACAAGGATCTTGTAAACAGCAAGTGTTTCTATCCTCATATCAGATGAAGTGGACTTCAAGTCAAAGTTAATCAAAAAGACAAAGAAGAGCATTTCATACTGCTTAAGGGAATTATACAACGAGACATAACAATAGTAAATATTTATTCTCCAAACAATGGAGCATCTATGTACATCAAACAAAACCTTCTCAACTTCAAGAAGGAAATAGACAAAAACACGATAATCCTGGGTGATTTTAATACACCTGTCTCACCACTAGATAGATCTTCCAAACAAAAACTAAATAAAGAAGCTACAGAACTAAAAAATACAATTAATAATTTATACCTAAGAGACATTTATAGAATATTACATCCATCAATGACTGAATACTTTTTTCTTACCAGAACATGGATAATTTACTAAAATAGACCATATCATAGGCCACAAAGCAACACTTAGCAAATACAAAAAAAAGACATAATACCTTGCATCCTATCAGATCGTAATGGAATGAAATTAGAAATCAATTATAGAATAAAAAAATAGAAGCTGCTCTAACACCTGAAGACTAAATAATACACTATTGAATGATGATGGAGAGTAGAAGAAATCAGGGATTAATTTTTTTAAAAAATAATACAGGTAAATTAGAAGAGTGATACAATATATCAAAACCTCTGAGCCACAATTAAGGCAGTGCTAAAAGGAAAGTTCACTGCACTGGGCTCATGCATTAAAAGAATAGAAAGTCAACAAACAAATAACCTAACATTACATCTCAAAGTCCTAGAAAAAGAAGAAAAAAATCAACACAAAAAGCAGAAGACAGGAAATAATTAAAATCAGAGCTAAAATCAATGAAATTGAAACAAAAGAAACAATCCGAACAAAATCTACAAAACAAAAAGGTAGTTATTAGAAAAAATTAAATTGATAAACCTCTAGTTATGCTAATGAAAAGAAAGAGAAAATCCATATTACTAAAATTCACAATGAAAAAGTATCACCACAAACACTACTGAAATACAGATAATAATCAGAACCTATTTTGAAAATTCATACTCTAATAAAATAGAAATCTTGAAGACATTGACAAATTTTTAGAGACACATGACCTACCCAAATTGAATCAGGAGAACACAGAACATTTGAACTATACAGATCAATTTCAAGCAATGAAATTGAAGATGCCATCAATAACCTACCAATCAAGAAAAGCCCAGGACCAGATGGATTCTCAGTTGAGTTCTACAAGACATTCAAAGAACTAATGCCAATCCTCCTCAAATTATTCCATGAAATAGAAAAGGAGGGAACCCTTCTAAACTCATTCTATGAGGTTAATATCACTCTGATACCAAAACTAGGCAAAGACATATCAAAGAAAGAAAACTTCAGACCAATATCCCTGATGAACATAGACATGAAAATTCTCAATAAAATTCTGGTGAACTGCAATACAAAAACACATTAAAAAGTAAGCGCACCACAATCAAGTAGGGTTCATCCCAGGGATGCAAGATTGGTTCAACATATGGAAATCAATAAACATAATACCTCATATCAATAGGCTTAAAGATAAGAATCATATGATCATCACAATAGACACAGGAAAAAAAGCATTTGACAAAATATAGTACCTCTTCATTTTCAAAACACTAGAAAAACTAAGGATAGCAGGAATATACCTCAATGCTGTAAAAGCTATCTATGCTAAACCCACAACCAACATCATTCTTAATGGAGAAAAACTGAAAGCATTCCCTCTAAAAACTGGAACAAGACAGGATGCCCTCTTTCATCACTTCTATTCAACATCATCCTTAAAACACTAGCCAGAGCAATTAGACAGACCAAGAAATTAAATACGAATAGGAAAAGAAGAACTCAAACTATCACTCTTTGCCAATGACATAATTTTATAGTTAGAAGGCCCAAAAAACTCCACCAGAAAACTTCTTAAAATCATAAACAAATACAGCAAAGTAGCAGGATATAAAATTAATACCCATAAATTAATTGTATCCCTATACATCAGTGAGGAATCAAATAAAAGAGAAATTAGGAAAACCATCCCACTCACAATAGCCTCAAAGAAAATGAAATATTTGGAAATCAATCTAACAAAAGAGGTGAGAGACCTCTACAATAAAAAAAATACAGAACACTAATGAAAGAAATTGAAGAACACCTTAGAAGATGGAAAGATCTCCCATGTCTGGGATAGGCAGAATTAATATTGTCAAAATGGCCATACTACCAAAGGTGCTATACAGATCCAATGCAATTCCTATTATGTTTATGATGATGTTCTTCGCAGAAATAGAAAAAGCAGTCGTGAAATTCATTTGGAAAAATAAGAGGCCCAAAATAGCCAAAGCAATACTTGGTGAGAAAATTGAAGCAGGAGAATACAAGACCTTAAACTATACTACAGAGCAATAGTAAAAAAAAAAAAAAAAAAAAAAAAAAAAAAGACATGAAGACCAATGGTATAGAATACAAGACACAGAGACAGACCCACATAAAGACAGTTATCTCATACTAGACAAAGGCACCATAAACATACATTGGAGAAAAGATAGCCTCTTCAACAAATGGTGCTGGGAAAACTGGAAAACCACGTGTAATAAAATGAAATTAGACTCCTATTTCTCTCCCTGCACAAAACTCAAAGTGAATCAAGGACCTAGGCATTAGACCAGAGACCCTGCACCTACTAGAAGAAAAAGTAGGTCTAAATCTCCATCATGTCAGCCTAGGAACCGAATTCTTCAACAAGACTCCTAAAGTGCAAGAAGTAAAATCAAGAATCAATAAATGGGATGAATTCAAAATAAAAAGTTTCTTCACAACAAAGGAAACAATCAAGAACATGAAGAGAGAGTCTATAGAATGGGAGAAAATCTTTGCCATCTGCACCTCAGGTAGAGCATTAATCTCCAGGATATATAAAGAACTCAAAAAACAATACCAAAATAAACAAATAACCCAATCAATAAACAGACAAAGGAACTGAACAGACACTTCAAAGAAATACAATCAATCAACAACTATATGAAAAAATGTTCAACATCTTAGCAATTAGAGAAATTCAAATCAAAGCAACTCTAAGATTTCATCTCACACCAGTCAGAATGGCAGTTATCAAGAATACAAACAATGTTGGCAAGGATGTGGGGGAAAAGGTACACTCATACATTACTGGTGAGACTTCAAATTGGTACAACCACTCTGGAAAGCAGTATGGAGATTCCTCAGAAAACTTGGAATAGAACCAGCATCTGACCCAGCTCTCCCAACTCCTCAGTTTATACCCAAATGACTTAAAATCAGCATACTAGAGTGACATAGCCAGATCAATGTTTATAGCAACTCAACTCAAATAGCTAAACTATGGAACCAACCTAGGTACCCTTCAACAGATGAATGAGTGAAGAAAATGTGGTACATATACACAATGGAATATTACTCAGTCATAAAGAATGAAATCATGGCATTTTCTGTTAAATGGATGGAACTGGAGACTATCACACTAAGTAAAATAAGTCAATCCCAAAAAAAAACAAAAGTCGAGTGCTTTCTCTGATATGTGGATACTGGCAGAGGTTCACTGGACTGGATGGGGTGAATGGGGGAAGTGGGTAGGAATGGGAAAGTTAGTAGATGAATCAGATCTAACTTTCCTATGTTCATATGTGAATGCACAACCAGTATAACTCCACATCACATACAACCACAAGAATGGGAAGTTATAATCCAAGTATGTATGATATCTCAAAATACATTTTACTTTTTTTAATTTATTTTTATTTTAAACAAATGGGATACATCTTGTTTTTCTGTACATGAAGTAGAGGCATACCATTTGTGTAAAAAAAAAAAAAAAGAAACATTTCTCTGTCATGTATAACTAAAAAGAACAAATACAAAAAAAAAAAGATAACACTAGCTGTTGTAAAAAAAAAAAAAATCCCAAATCTCAGTGACCTAACATAAACAGATTGATTTCTCCCTCATGGCAAAGCCTTATGTGGTAGTGACTCTCCTTAGTGGCTTCTCCTCCAAAAGGATCCAGGCTGCTTCTGCCTCAAACAGATGACCTCTGGGAGCCCTGTTGAAGGGCAAAGTAAGAGCAAACATAACTGTTCAGGAAGACTTATAGCTAAGCCTGGAAATGTCCTTCAGATGTAAAAACACTAGGAAGTCGCTGGTCTTGATAAGAGCAAATGACACTGGAGCATTAGAAGGCTGATTAGTGTAAGTCTTCATGATCAGTTTTTTTTAAAAGACAACTAAGTATTCATTGATTTATTCTCTACTAACAAGGAATTTCTAATAATAGAGAAAAAACTTGAGCTTATTTTTGTCAGTAAATCACTCTTAGATGAAAATGAGAGTATACATCACACAGAACGGGGGACACTGGAATATCTAAAAGACCACGCCATGTTGAACCAACTTTGGGATTCCTCAAATAGAGACCCCCAGAGTCCAGGTGTAAGTCACAGCATAGGAGGCTGGTATCTGGGAAGAGTCAGATGAAAGATGGGCCCGGGGCCAGGGATGGCCTGGCCTAGATGTGGGCAGGAAGTTCCTAAAGGGAGAGTTGCTGTCACAGCAGGCGGAGGTGAGGGGCAGAAGCACAGCCCCAGGGTTGACAGGATGGAGGATCGATGGCCATCATCATCACGGGTGTGTCCACATTTCCATCCAGAGACTTCCTCCTCCCACACAAGCTGCCTCCCTGGGTCCCTGTCCAGGGCCACAGGGTTGAGGGAAGTGGAGGAAACAGAACCCAGGAGTGGAGACAGAGGCAAACGGCAGATCAGGTCTGACTTGAGGCAACTTAGAAACATTTATGTATCAGAAATTAATGATTCTACTTAAAAACCCCTCCTAGCTATAAATTATATGTGACTTATAAATCATATAAAGCAATTTCCTTTTATGGCTTAATCTTGATCCGACATTTACTAAGTACAAACCAATCAGTGCCAAGCTCTGTGCCAGGGGCCGGAGTAAATGCTCACTTGGTTCCTTCCAAGAGTTCACAGCCTGAGACATTATCACAGGCTACACTGAGTTATTTCATTAACTTCAAAGGCGGCCAGGGTGAGACAGGTAAACGTGTACATCTCTAATTACGATGGGAAAATAGAGCACTGTTAGTCACTGGGCTCAGATAGGCAGAGCAAATTTCTCAAGGTCACACCGCTAGGAAATGGCAGGGGCAAAACTGCAAAGTGAAAATGAGACAATCAAACTTTGTGAACTCGTTTTTTCATTTCAGATTTTGTGCCACATCAAACATATCTCCTTGCTATTTACCCACCCGCTGTTGATTTCATTGCCTTTTGCTTCGATTTTCCAGAGTTCTGTGTTACATCCCTTTCAGTCCATGTGTACTCCAAAACACAGGACCTTCTTGTCGCCTGAATGGAATGTCATGAAAGCTAACCAGATCCTGTCTTTAAATGCTTTGATCATATTGAAGACAAGCTCAAGCAGAAGTTCATATTGTTAAAGTGATGATAATAACTATAATTAATACTAGACAACATAATGATAAGAACGTGTTGTATTTATAAGGCCTAATTAGAGCCATTTCATCATTATTTTCTTCCTAGCCTAATGATCATGATCATCATTATTAATAATGATCGTCACCACAGGAAGACAATGACAACGATGATGACAGGCGGCCCAGTGCCCGTTTGGTGGTTGTGGGGAAGAGCACTCCTCCAACCGTCTCACGCAGGTCAGAATGACTTTGTTCGTCATGAATGATAGTTTAATTATAAATGACAAGTGACATTATACTACAGAGAAGAAAAATGGCCACTGGGGCCATCCACACATCACTGGGGCAGCACCTCCATCCAGCACAATTGGTATGCAAAGAGAGACACGGTCATACCCTCCAGCACAACCTCCAAGCAGGTACCATGTCTCATGTTTATCAAAAAGCTCTGCAGTGTGAAGCCCTAGGCCTGAGGACCCTGCTCCCCCAGTGGCCTGGGTCTGGGGACCACCAAGGTGCTATTCTGTTCTATCCAGACTTGTGGCAAGACCCAGCATGTCTTTGATGTCCTGTGGGAGAGGTATTTTAGATTACGATCCACAGATGACTAAGGTGGACCCAAACATATTTGGACCGGGAATATGTTATTTAAGGTGTGGCTACATTCACTGAGTCACCTCTGAGTCCCACAAAGGACATCACAGTCATCCAGGGATGAGGGGGATGGTGGGGTTTTTTGCTGACAGATGTGACAAATTGTCCAATCTGAGCAACATGAAGGTCACGGTGCTCCTTCTTAAGAGCTCCCCAGCACTCAACAGTAATTGAAGGATCGGAGGTGGGCATCCCATCTACTCCTGCCCAGATCCACAGCTGCACCACTGCAGCTTCTGGGAGCCCTTCTCTCTCCTCGGATGAACCTCCAGCCACCCTGTGCTCCTGCCAAAGAGACGGAACAGGTATGTGATATTTAAGTAATTGCCAGCCTCTAGCTCACCAACAGCATGGCCACTCATGAAGCAAGCAACAGAGAAGGACAATAAAACTTCTGTGAAAGCATGGAAAGTGCAGAAGGTGGAAAGAGAAAAAAATGGCAGCCAACCCCAGCAAGAAGAGGCATATCATCATAAACACTCAGAGACCCCTTATTCCTGTCTGGAACACAGTGAACAGAAACCAGCAGCCTCACACATAGCAGAAGTGTACAAACACTAGAAGAGAGTCATTGAAATCCACTCATTCATTCAACATCCACACACTGACCCTGTGCAAGACCAGACACATAAGCCCAGCCCCTACGCAACTTAGAGACAAGAGAAGACTGGCAATAAACATACAAGTCACAAATTGCAACAAGTGAACTGATGGGCCAGGTTGAAACCCAACCCTGTATGAAAACAAAACACCTGAGTTTGCGGGTGGGGTACTGCTATAGGCCCCCTATGCATCAGGTTAGACATTCAAACCTCAATGCTTTGAGTCCTGTATGTTATTTCCAAATTGTGAGTATCCCAGGTATAGTTCTTAAGCAAATACCAGATAATATTCAACAAACAAAACAAGCACCACCATCGGCCTCAGTGAGCACCAAGCTGAACAATGTCTTGGATTTGTGGTGCACTGGCCAGTTCACCAGTGAGGTCCAGCATGGAGACTCATCATAGAACTGGTTCCAGGGGAAAAGGGAGTTTCCATCTTTTCCATCCACTTGAGAATGTATTTCAGTTTATGAGGAAGTCAAACACTGCCACATTCAACATTTTCATGCAATTTCAACACCCACTCTCCAAACTGACCCCAGAGCATTTTTTGTTTTGTTTTTTTGTTTTGTTTTGTTTTTTTAGGTTGAAAAAAAAAGTGTATATTTAGAATCAGACAGCTGGACTCTGTTTAGATGATCCCAATTTTGTTGACAACATCCAAAGCATCATAATCAGGAACCAGTTGAATGTACGCCTTCTTCTCTCCATCAGGCTTCATCAGGGTGTTAACCTTGGCCACATCAATGTCATAGAGCTTCCTTACAGCTCGTTTGTTCTGGTGTTTGTTGGCCTTGATATCCACAGTGAACACAAGTGTGTTGTTGTCTTCAATCTTCTTCATGGCTGACTCAGTGGTCAGGGGAACTTGATGATGGCCTAGTGGTCAAGCTTGTTTCTCCTGGGGGGCATCTTCTGAGGATATTTGGGCTGCCTCTGGAGTCACAAAGTCTTGGGTCGCCGGAAGGTAGGTGATGTGTGGATCTTCTTCTTTTTCTGGTTGTGGACACCCTTCAGCACTGACTTCTTGGCCTTCAAAGCTTTTGCTTTTGCTTCAGCTTTGGAAGGGGCAGGAGCTTCCTTCTTAGCTTTTGGTGCCATCTTGGTGAAAAGCCAGAGCTTTGTTGATGGTAGAGTAAGGGTACACAAGTAGAGTCCTCTCTGGGGAGTACACCATCATAAACAATTCTGGGATGCAGGGGATGCAGGAGATTCAGGAAGCACTGGTCTACTTTGCCACCAATGTGCCCTTCATCCCACACACAACCCACCAACTGCAAGCATACAAGGACTCCTCCTTAACCTTCCTCCTTCCCTTTCTACCCTCTAACCACTTGGTGCTCACCCTGACTTTGCCACACTAAAATCTGGGAAGGTCTGTCAAGCTCCAATATGAAAGAAACAGACTGCTGATTTATTCAGAGGAAAGAAGGGAAATGTGATAGAAGGACTATAGAACACCATCATCCACCCAACCCATAATTCTCTTTCCACCTCTGAGTCTTCAATCATTGATAATACCTCTGATTGGAATTTGCCCATGTGTTTGCCCATCAGGTATCTTGCAAGAGCTTCATGATTGATATAAAAGTTGTTTTCTAATGTGATATATATACACAATGGAGTTTTATTTAGCCATAAGAACAAATGGAAATTGTGAAATTTGCAGGAAGATGGATAGCACTTGAGACCATTACATTAAGTGAAATAAGCCAAACTCAAAGGGTCAAGGGTCATGTGTTTTCTCTCCTACATGGAAATTAGAGAGGAAAAAGGAAAAGTAGTAGGGGGGTGAGGGGTGTCCCATGAAAATCAAAGGGAGATCAGTAAAGGAGAAGAAAGGGACCAGGGAGAGGGAGGAGGGGAGGGGAGAGGAAAGGAAAGTACTAGGAGATGGTGTTGCCCACATTATGTTGGTATATTGTGTGCAGGTACAAATGTGTAACAACAAATCCCATCATTATATACAACTATAAGGCACCAATAAAAAATATTAAAAAGTTTTAAAATGAAAGTCATTTTCTACAAGAAGTCTTCCCTAATTCATTTCCCTTATAAATAATATTACAGGTCACCGATGCAGCTGCTACCATTGCCTGGAGGTCTCTTCTCTGGGACCCTCTGCCACCAGCAGTGCTGCTATCCACCAGTTCTCTGGATGCTGCTGCCAATGACTGGCTGCCTCGTGCTAATGATCTGCCACCGCTACCACTGCTGCCACCACTCAACAATCCATTGCCAGAGTGCCTGCAGGTTTGGTTGCACTTGACCACCTCCATCTTAGGACACTGGCCAGCGCCTGGGGTGCCAGGGAGACAGCTGGTCTACCACACTGCTATCTCACAGCACAACCACCTCTGTCTGGGGACGCCCACTGGGACCTGGAGGTCCAATGTGCCTCGAGTCAGCTGCACCTAGAGTCTTCCTATTGGGAGTGCTGGTGACTGCCATCTTGCAGCTTCTTCTCAGGGTTGCTCCTCTGTGTGAGCACATCCCTGGTGGTCTTTCTGCTAATTGGAACAGCACTGAGATCTTGGGACTACAATGTGGCTGAGCCTGGGGTATTTTGCAGGAAATGCCCCAGATCTGTGGGCTACTGACTCGGTCTGCATGGGCCAGTCTGGGCCTGGCACATGAAGAGTCAGAGACAGGACTTAGTAACCTATGAATGCAGACACAAACAGTTGTTCAATTTTCCATTGAGTTTTTATTTGTTCTTTTTTTTAATAATTTTTTTCTTCTCTAGTACCTCTACCATATTTGAAACCAGGTATTTTTCATGCATCAGTTTATTGAAGACTGTGATATATCAATGATATTTTGCAGTTTTGTTGTGTATTCTTATTTTTTTTATTATATATTTTTTTCCTCTCACTTGTCTGTTTCTCTGGATCCTCTATCTTTTCTCCCACTAAAGGTCAACCTCTATTAATTCCTCTTCCACTCTTCCTATAAATTTTTACTTATGGTATCTCTCCTCCTCCCTTGTGGACATCATGTCCTCCATCACTTCTGTTCTCTCTCTGTCCAACATCTGAAATTGTAAACCCTTTTTAGCAAATTTACTATATATAGTGTAGACCATAATTGAATGCATCATGTCTGTTTACTGTGGGAAAACTGTGACCATCTTAATAGGATCTAGTAGGTTTGGGGCTATATGTTGTTTGCACTGGGTGCTGTTGATGTTTTTCTGCCCCCTTAAAGGTGAGCTATTGGAGACCTTCAGGGACACTATAAGTCTCAAGGGTAGAATCTGTGCTTCCTCAGATCCATACTGCTAGATGGAAAAACACATGAACAACATGAAAAAGCACAGGAATAGAGTGTCCCAAACAAACCAAGATGCTCCAATAACAGAATCCACTGACAACATGAATAAGAGATGTCAGAGAAGTTTAGAATAGTTAAACTGATCTGTAAAGTAAAGGAGAGTATAAGGAGTGAAATCAAACAGAAAATACAGTAAGTGAAAGATCACTTCAATAAAGAGTTACAGATTGTGGGAAAAAAACAAGCAGAATCTTCAAAATGAAGGAATCAATAAACCAAATTATAAATTCAATAGAAAACATCATCAATGGACTAGACCACTTGGAAGTCAGAACCTCAGGCAATGAAGACAAAACATATAACCTTGAAAATAGAGTTGACCATGCAGAAAAGATGGTAAGAAACCATAACCATAACCTCCAATAATTATGGGATAACATGAAAAGACCAAATATAAGATATATCATGATAGATGAAGAAACAGAGATACAAACGAAAGGAATGTACAGTCTTTGCAATGATATAATATCAGAAAATTTTCCAAACCTAAAGAATGAAATGAAAATCAAATACGAGAGGTTTACAGAACTCCGAATGTACAAAATTACGGGAGAACTACATCACACACATAATGTGCCACACCAAGGCACATTATGATGATAATGTCTAACACATAGAATAAGGATAAAATCTTAAAGGCTGTGAGAGGAAAAAAATCAAATTACATATAGGGAAAAACAAATTCAGATGTCAACTGATTTCTCAACCCAGACCCTCAAAGTTAGGAGGTCCTAGAATAATATATTTCAAGTTCTGAAAGAAAATGGATGCTAACCGAGAATTTTATATCCAGCAAAAGAAAGTTTCAGATTTGAAAATGAAATAAAAACCTTCCATGATGAATAAAAGTTAAAAGAATTCACAACTAGAAGGCCTACACTACAGAACATTCTCATCAAAATTATCTATGAGGAGGAAATGGAAAAAAAAAAAAAACAGCAAAGGGAGGAACTACACTAAAGGAAAGGTCACTAAAAGCAGAAACTAAGTCAAGTTAAATACCAAAAATAAACCAAAATGACCGGGAATACAAGTGATATCTCAATATAACATTGAACATTAATGGCCTAAACTCATCAATCAAAAGATATAGACTGGTAGATTGGATTAAAAAACAAGACACGACAATATGCTGTCTTCAAGAGACTCACCTGTGGAAAAGACATCCACAGACTGAAGGTGAAACGATGGGAAAAACATATCACTCACATGGATCACGTAAATAAGCAGGGGTTTCTATCCTCATATCAGATAAAGTGAACTTCAAGTCAAAGTTAATCAGAAGGGACAAAGAAGGACATTCATACTGCTTAAGAGAACTATACATCAAGAAGACATAACAATCAAATATTTATGCCTCAAACAATGAAGCATCTACATAAATCAAACAAACCCTTCTCAACTTCAAGAATCAAATAGACCACAGCACAATAATACTGCGTGAATTTAACACACCTCTCTCACTACTAGATACATCTTCCAAACAAAAACTAAACAAAGAAATTCTAGAACTAAGTAATAAAATCAATAATTTAGAACTAACAGACATATATACATTATTTCCTCCATCAATGACTGAATACACCTTTTTCTCAGCAGCACATGGATCCTTCTCTAAAATAGACATATCTTATGCCATAAAGCAACTCAAAGCAAATACCAAAAAAATAGAAATACCCTGCTTCCTATCATCTCATAATGGAATGAAATTAGAAATCAATTATAGAATAAAAAATAGAAGATGCTCTATCACCTTAAAGCTAAATAAATACACTATTGAATGATGAATGGAGAGCAGAAGAAATCAGGAATGAAATAAAAAAATTACTTACAGGTAAATAAGAATAGTGATACAACATATCAAAATCTTGGGCATCGTGAAGGCAGTGGGAAGAGGAAAGTTCATTGCATTGACCTCATCCATTAAAAGAATAAAAAAGTCGAGAAGGAGAGAGAAAACCCAAATTACTAAAATTCAGAATGAACAAGGAAATATCACAACAGACACGACTGAAATACAAAACATAATTAGAAGCTAATTTGAAAATCTATACCCCAACAAAACAGAAAATCTTGAAGACATCAACAGGTTTCTGGAGACATATGAATTACCTAAACTGAACCAGGAGGACATACACAATTTAAATAGATCAATTTCAAGTAATGAAATAGAAGAAGTCATCAAAAGCCTACCAACAAAGAAAAGTCCAGGACCAGATGGGTTCTCAGCCGAGTTCTACAAAACCTTTAAAGAAGAGCACATTCCAATACTTCTCAAAGTATTTCATGAAATAGAAGAGGAGGGAACCCTCCCAAACACATTCTATGAAGCCAATATCACCCTGATATCTAAACCAGACAGAGACACATCGACCAATATCCTTAACAATCCTTAGCAGGAAGAGTGAAGCAAGAGGTATTGCAATACCAGACCTTCAACTATACTACAAAGCAACACTAACAAAAAGGGCATGGTATTGACACCAAAATAGACAGGTAGACCAATGATACAGAATAGAGGACATGGACACAAACACAAACAAATTTCTCATACTAGACAAAGGTGCCAAGAATATGCGACGGAGAAAAGATAGCCTCGTCAACAAAAGGTGCTGGGAAAACTGGAAATCCATATGCAACAGAATGAAACTAAACCCCTATCTCTCAACCTGCACAAAAATCAACTCACAATGGATCAAGGACCTTGGAATGAGAGACCCTGCATCTTATAGAAGAAAAAGTAAGTCCAAATCTTCAACATGTCGGCTTAGGATCAGACTTCCTTAACAGGACTCCCATAGCACAAGAAATAAAAGCAAGAATCAACAACTGGGATAGATTCAAACTAAATAGCTTTCTCTCAGCAAAGGAAACTATCAGCAATGTGAAGAGAGAGCCTACAGAGTGGGAGACTATCTTTGCCACTCATACTTCAGATATAACACTAATTTCCAGAATTTATAAAGAACTCAAAAAATTCTACACCAAGAAAAGAAATAACCCAATCAACAAATGGGATAAGGATATGAACAGACACTTCACAGAAGAAGATGTACAAGCAATCAACAGATATTACTAAAGATGTTGAACATTTTTTCATATAAGAGAAATGCAAATCAAAACTTCCCTAAGGGGAGATCCAAGATGGTGGATTAAAGGGAGGCTGCATTCCTTGTTGCTCCGTAAGTCTGGTTTCAAGCAGAGGATATCTGTTTCTTGGTGAGGCAGTTTTTGCTGCTTATCAATCCCCTGGTGTTTGCCCCATTTGTCTGCTGTGATGACCTACAGTCTGCCAGCATATTGACATGTTTTTTGAGTGCAGATTGCTCACTGTCAGGCACCTATCATCCGCCATTTGCCTG
The DNA here is from genome assembly GCF_902686445.1 of Sciurus carolinensis. Taxonomy (NCBI): domain Eukaryota; kingdom Metazoa; phylum Chordata; class Mammalia; order Rodentia; family Sciuridae; genus Sciurus; species Sciurus carolinensis. Next base: position 34,626,387 of record NC_062229.1, read on the forward strand.
CCTCTGGCCAGTCCATCGCCTGCCTTACACCCAACGCACAAGGTTCACCTCCCGATCGTCCAACAACGGTCAGCAAACTGATCGCCAACCGCCAATGGAGCACCAGCTGCCTGCTGTTGCCTGGAAGTTCGCTGTTACAGTGCCTGCAGGTTTGATGGCACATGGCTGCCGCCATTTTGAGACAACAGCCAGTCCCCGTAGGACCCCTGGCAGGACTGACTGAGCACCATCTCCAGGATCCCTCAGCCCGACTGATCACAGCCTGCTCTGGGGCCCTCACATCGACTGACTGCTCCCTGCTGCCAGGACCCCCAGACCAACTGACTGCGCCCTATCACCAGGACCCCAGACCGACTGATTGCACCCGGCATCCAGGATCCCACAACCACACCAAACACACCCGACCTCCAGGAACCCTGCCTGACCAACTGTATCTCGCCTCCAGGACCTCCAGCTGACCACGTTCACACCCTGAGCTGCAGCTCCCCATTTGCCAACACATTTTGAAGCCAGAGCGGCCATCTTGGATAATCCTGGAAGCCATAGTTCTGATCTTTGTGTGGGGCAAATCCCATCCTGAGACGCCTGCTGGAGGCTTGAAGCTCACTGTCAGGTACCTCTCATGCATCAGGCTACTGAACTCTGGGAGGTTTCATTAGAATATGAATGTTATACTGCAGATTTTCTTTCTCCTTTTTAAAAAATTTAAGTTTTTATTTCTTTACTTTTCTTGCTCTCTTTTCCTTTTGTTTACCTGTTCCCTCAGAGTCTCTTTCTCCCTTTTTTGCATGCTAATATCCAATTTCTTTTGACTACACTCTCACCCTTTCTATTTTCTAGAACTTCTGTATATTCTTTTCTTATCCCATTAACAGCCACATTCTACATCCCTCTTCATCCTCTTTCTTCTCCATTAGAAACTGCAGATCTTATTGCAAACCTGTTTGTTTTACCGAAAAAAAATATTTGAACTCATTCTGTTTACTATGACAATTTTGTTATTGTCCTCATAGGGGCTATTTGGTCTAGGATTACATAGTGTCTGATTTGGGCACTGCTAATATTGACCTCCCCTTAAAGAAAGGGTTTTGGAAACTCTATAGGGCCACTATAAGCCTATAGGGGGAAATCTGCAATACCCCAGATCTGCACTGCTAGAGGGGAAGATACATGAACAACATGAAAAAACAAGGGAAGAAAATGATCCAAACAAATCTAGATTCCATATTAATAGAATCCAATGACAGTAAGTAAGAAGAAAAGTCAAAAAAGGACTTCAGATTATACATGATTAAGATGATTTGCGAAGCAAAGGATGAGATTAGAGAACAAATGCAGTCAATGAATGATAATACCAATAAGCTGAAAGAGCAAGTACAGGAAGCAAAAGATCATTTCAACAAAGAGATAGAGATTCTCAAAAAAATCCAAACGGAAATCCTTGAAATAAAGGAAACAATAAACCAAATAAAAAACTCAATGGAAAGCATCACCAACAGATTAGACCACTTGGAAGACAGAACCTCAGACAATGAAGACAAAATATTGAATCTTGAAAATAAAGTTGCCCAAACAGAGAAGATGGTAAGAAATCATGAACAGAAGCTCCAAGAACTATGGGACATCATGAAAAGACCAAATTTAAGAATTATTGGGATTGAGGAAGGCACAGAGATACAAACCAAAGGAATGAACAACTTATTCAATGAAATAATATCAGAAAACTTCCCAAACCTGAAGAATGAAATGGAAAATCAAATACAAGAGGCTTACAGAACACCAAATGTACAAAATCACAACAGATCCACACCAAGGCACATTATAATGAAAACGCCTAACATTCAAAATAAAGATAGGATTTTGAAGGCTGTGAGAGAAAAGCATCACATTACATATACTGGGAGACCAATACGGATAGCAGCCGACTTCTCAACCCAGACTCTAAAAGCTAGAAGGGCCTGGAACAACATATTTCAACCTCTGAAAGAACATGGTTGCCAACCAAGAATCCTATAACCAGCAAAACTAGCCTTCAGATTTGAAGATGAAATAAAATCCTTCCATGATAGACAAAAGTTAAAATAACTTACAAATAGAAAGCCTGCACTACAGAATGTTCTCAACAAAATATTCCATGAGGAGGAAACAAAAAACAACAATGTAGGTCACCAAAGGGAGGAACTACCTTAGAGAAAAACCACTCAAAGGAGAAACCAAGCCAACTTAAAAACCAAAAATAAGCCAAATGACTGGGAATACAAATCATATCTCAATAATAACCCTGAACGTTAATGGCCTAAACTCATCAATTCAAAGACATAGACTGGCAGAATGGATTAAAAAGAAAGACCCAACAATATGGTGCCTGCAAGAGACTCATCTCATAGAAAAAGACATCCACAGACTAAAGGTGAAAGGATGGGAAAAAACCTACCACGCACATGGACTCAGTAAAAAAGTGGGGGTTTCCATCCTTATATCAGATAAAGTGGACTTCAAGTCAAAGTTAGTCAGAAGGGATAAAGAAGGACATTTCATACTGCTTAAGAGAACCATAAATCAGGAAGACATAACGATAGTAAATATTTATGCCCCAAACAATGGTGCATCCCCTCATATCAAACAAATCCTTCTCAATTTCAGGAATCACATAGACCACAACACAATAATTCTGGGTGACTTTAATGCACCGCTGTCACCACTAGATAGATCTTCCAAACAAAATCCAAGCAAAGAAACCATAGAACTCAATAACACAATCAATAACCTAGACTTAATAGACATATATAGAATATTCCATCCATCAAGGAGTGGTTTCACTTTCTTCTCAGCAGCACATGGAACCTTCTCGAAAATAGACCATATGTTATGCCACAAAGCAGCCCTTAGGAAATGCAAAAAAATAGAGATACTGCCTTGTGTTCTATCAGATCATAAGGGACTGAGTAGAAATCAATGACAAAAAACAGAAATTACTCCAACACCTGGAGACTAAATAATATGCTATTGAATGAAACATGGATAACAAAAAACATCAGGGAGAAGATAAAAAAATTCTTAGAGGTCAATGAGAATGATGATACAACATATCAAAATCTCTGGGACACTATGAAAGTGGTACTAAGAGGAAAATTCATTGCATGGAGCACATTGCAGAAAAGAATGAAAAGTCAACAATAAATGACCTAACATTAGAGCTCAAAGCCCTAGAAAAAGAAGAACAGAAGAACAGCAAAAGTAGTAGAAGACAGGAAATAATTAAAATCAGAGCTGAAATCAATGAAATTAAAACAAATAAACAATTCAAAAAATTGACAAAACAAAAAGTTGGTTCTTTGAAAAAGTAAACAAAATAGATACACCCTTAGCCACACTAACAAAGAGGAGAGAGAAGACTCAAATTACTAAAATACATGATGAAAAAGGAAATATCACGACAGACACCACTGAGATACAGAACATAATGAGAAACTACTTTGAAAATCTGTATTTCAACAAAATAGAAACTACCGAAGACATTGACAAATTTCTAGAGACATATGCTCCTCCCAAACTGAACCTGGAGGACATACACGATTTAAACAGATCAATATCAAGCAATGAAATAGAAGAAGCCATTAAAAATCTACCATCCAAGAAAAGCCCAGGACCAGACGGATTCTCAGCCGAGTTCTACAAGACCTTCAAAGAACTCATTCCAATACTTCTCAAAGTATTTCAGGAAATAGAAAAGGAGGGTACCCTACCGAACTCATTCTATGAAGCTAATATCACCCTCATACCCAAACCAGGCAAAGACAAATCAAGGAAAGAAAATTTTAGACCAATATCCTTGATGAATATATATGCAAAGATCCTTAACAAAATATTGGCGAACCGTATCCAAAAACATATTAAGAAAATTGTGCACCACAATCAAGTGGGGTTCATCCCTGGAATGCAAAGATGGTTCAACATCTGTAAATCAATAAATGTAATCCATCATGTCAATAGACTTAAGGATAAGAATCATATAGTTATTTCAATTGATGCAGAAAAAGCGTTCGACAAAATACAACACCCCTTCATGCTCAAAACACTACAAAAAATAGGAATAGTAGGAATATACCTGAACATTGTAAAGGCTATTTATGCTAAGCCCATGGCCAACATCATTCTTAATGGAGAAAAACTGAAACCATTCCCTTTAAAAACAGGAACAAGACAGGGATGTCCTCTTTCACCACTTCTATTCAACATTGTCCTCAAAACTCTAGCCAGAGCAATTAGGCAGACCAAAGAAATTAAAGGGATACGAATAGGAAAAGAGGAACTTAAGCTGTCACTATTTGCAGATGACATGATTCTATATTTAGAGGATCCAAAAACCTCCTCCAGAAAACTTCTAGACCTCAATGAATTCAGCAAAATAGCAGGCTATAAAATCAACACGCATAAATCTAAAGCATTTTTATACGCAAGCGACGAAACAGCTGAAAGGGAAATGAGGAAAACAACCCCATTTGCAATAGCCTCAAAAAAATAAAATACTTGGGAATCAATCTAACCAAAGAGGTAAAAGATCTCTACAATGAAAACTACAAAACACTGAAGAAAGAAATTGAGGAAGACCTTAGAAGATAGAAAGATCTCCCATGTTCTTGGATTGGCAGAATTAATATTGTCAAAATGGCCATACTACCAAAAGTGCTATACAGTTTCAATGCAATTCCAATTAAAATCCCAATGACATACCTTACAGAAATAGAGCAAGCAATCATGAAATTCATTTGGAAGAATAAGAAACCCAGAATAGCTAAAGCAATCCTTAGCAGGAAGAATAAAACAGGGGGTATTGCAATACCAGAACTTCAACTCTACTACAAAGCAATAGTAACAAAAACGGCATGGTATTGGCAACAAAATAGACAGGTAGATCAACGGTACAGAATAGAGGACACGGACACAAACCCAAATAAATACAATTTTCTAATACTAGACAACGGTGCCAAAAATATGCGATGGAGAAAAGATAACCTCTTCAACAAATGATGCTGGGAAAACTGGAAATCCATATGCAACAGAATGAAACTAAACCCCTATCTCTCAACCTGCACAAAAATCAACTCACAATGGATCAAGGACCTTGAAATCAGACCAGAGACCCTGCATCTTATAGAAGAAAAAGTAGGTCCAAATCTTCAACTTGTTGGCTTAGGATCAGACTTCCTTAACAAGACTCCCATAGCACAAGAAATAAAAGCAAGAATCAATAACTGGGATAGATTCAAACTAAATAGCTTTCTCTCAGCAAAGAAAACTATCAGCAATGCGAAGAAAGAGCCTACAGAGTGGGAGAAAATCTTTGCCACTCATACTTCAGACAGAGCACTAATTTCCAGAATATATAAAGAACTCAAAAAACTATACACGAAGACTACAAATATCCAATCAACAAATGGGCTAAGGATATGAACAGACAGTTCACAGAAGAAGATCTACAAACAATCAAAAAACATATGAAAAAATGTTCACCATCTTTAGTAATAAGAGAAACTCAAATCAAAACTACACTAAGATTCCATCTCACCCCAATTAGAATGGTGATTATCAAGAATACAAGCAACAATAGGTGTTGGAGAGGATGTGGGGAAAAAGGTACACTCATACATTGCTGGTGGGGATGCAAATTAGTGCAGCCACTCTGGAAAGCAGTGTGGAGATTCCTTAGAAAACTTGGAATGGACCTACCATTTGACCCAGCTATCCCACACCCCGGCCTATACCCAAAGGACTTAAAATCAGCATACTACAGAGATACGGCCACATCAATGTTCATAGCTGCTCAATTCACAATAGCCAGACTATGGAACCAACCTAGATGCCCTTCAATTGATGAATGGATAAAGAAACTGTGGTGTGTATATATATATATATATATGTATATATATGTATATATATATATATACACACACACAATGGAATATTACTCAGCTATAAAGAATAATAAAATTATGACATTTGCAGACAAATGGATGAAATTGGAGAATATCATGTTAAGTGAGATAAGCCAATCTCAAAAATCCAAAAGACGAATGATCTCACTGATACGCAGATGATGACACATGATGGGGGGTTGGAGGGGGGGCAAGAATGGAGGAAGGAGGGACTGTGTAGAGGGAAAGAGAGGTGGGAGGGGTGGGGGGAAGGAAAAAATAGCAGAATGAATCAAACATCATTATCCTATGTAAATGTATGATTATGCAAATGGTATGCTGTTACTCCATGTACAAATAGAAATAACATGTATCCCATTTGTTTACAATAAAAATAAATTAAAAAAAAAACTACACTAAGATTCCATCTCACCCCAATTAGAATGGCGATTATCAAGAATACAAGCAACAATAGGTGTTGGCAAGGATGTGGGGAAAATGGTACACTCATACATTGCTGGTGGGGTTGCAAATTAGTGCAGCCACTCTGGAAAGCAGTATGGAGATTCCTTAGAAAACTTGGAATGGAACCACCATTTGACCCAGCTATCCCACTCCTCGGCCTATACCCAAAGTTCTTAAAATCAGCATACTACAGAGATACAGCCACATCAATGTTCATAGCTGCTCAATTCACAATAGCCAGGTTGTGGAACCAACCTTGATGTCCTTCAATTGATGAATGGATAAAGAAACTGTGGTATATATATATAATGGAATATTATTCAGCTATAAAGAATAATAAAATTATGGCATTTGCAGGCAAATGGATGAAATTGGAGAATATCATGCTAAGTGAGATAAGCCAATCTCAAGAAACCAAAGGACGAATGATCTCGCTGATAAGCAGATGATGACACATAATGGGGGGTTGGAGGGGGGCAAGAATGGAGGAAGGAGGGACTGTATAGAGGGAAAAGAGGGATGGGGGGGTGGGGGGAAGAAAAAAATAGCAGAATAAATCAAAAACTATTACCCTAGGTAAATGCATGATTACACAAATGGTATGCCTCTACTTCATGTACAAACAGAGAAACAAGATGTATCCCATTTGTTTACAATAAAAATGAATTTAAAAAAAAAGAATAAAAGTCAACAAATAAGTGACCTATATCATATCTCAAATCCTAGAAAAAGAACAAATTAACACCAAAAGCAGTAGAATACAGGAAATAATTAAAATGAGAGCTGAAATCAATGAAACTGAAACCAAAAAAAGTCCAAAAATTTGAAAAAAAAGGTGGTCCTTTGAAAAAAATGAGTAAAATTGATAAACCCCTAGTCACACTAATGAAGAGAAAAAGAGAGAAAACCCATATTACTATAATTCACAATGAAAAAAGAAATATCACAACACTACTGAAATACAGACATTGAGAACCTATTTTGAAAATTTATACTCTAATAAAATAGAAAATGTTGAAGACATCAACAAATTTCTAGAGACATATGACCTACCCAAATTGAATCAGGAGGACATAGAACATTTAAACATATCAATTTTAAGCAATGAAATTGAAGATGCCATCAAAAACCTACCCATCAAGAAAAGCCCAGGACCAGATATATTCTCAGCCAAGTTCTACAAGACATTCAAAGAAGAATTAACAGCAATCCTCCTCAAATTATTCCATGAAATAGAAAAGGAGGAAACCCTTTTAAACTCATTCTACAAGGCTAATATCACCTGATACCAAAACCAGAAAAAGACATATCAAAGAAAGAAAACTTCAGACCAAAACCCCTGATGAACATAGACACGAAAATTCTCAATAAAATTCTGGCAAATCGCATACAGAAACATATTTAAAAGAGTGCACCTAGATCAAGTAGGTTTCATCCCAGGGTTGCAAGTGTAGTTCAACATACGTTCAAAATCAATAAACATAATTCATCATCTATAGACTTAAACACAAGGATCATATGATCATCTCAATAGATGCAGAAAAAGATTTGATAAAATACAGCACCCCTTCATATTGAAAACACTAGAAAAATTAGAGATAGCAGGAACATACCTCAACATTGAAAAGCTATCTATGCTAAGCTTAAGGCTAACATCATTCTAAAGGGAGAAAAACTGAAAGCATTCCCTCTAAAAACTGGAACAAGGCAGGGATGCCCTCTTTCACCACTTCTATTCAACATTGTCCTTGAAACTCTAGCCAGAGCCATCTCAGATGAGAGAAATAAAAGGGATATGAATAGGAAAAGAAGAACTCAAACTATCACTATTTGCCAACAACATGAATTTTTTGGATCCAGAATATTTCACCAGAAAACTTCTAGAAATCACAAATGAATTCAGCAAAGTAGCAGTACCCATAAATCAAATGCATTTCTATACATAAGCAATGAATCCACTGCAAGAGAAATTAATAAGACTATCCCATTCACAATAGCCTCAAAAAAAAAAAAGAAAAACTTGGGCATCAATCTAACAAAAGAGGTGAAAGACTCTACAACGAAAACTACAGAACATTCAAGAAAGAAATTGAAGAAGACCTTAGAAGATGAAAATATCTCCCTTGTCCTTGGATAGACAGAATTAATATTGTCAAAATGGCCATACAATCAAAAGTGTAATACAGATTCAATGTAATTCCTATTAAAATTCCAATGACATTCTTCATAGAACTAGAAAAAGCATTCATGAAATACTTTTGGAAAAATAAGAGATCCAGAATATCCAAGGCAAGAAGAGTGAAGCAGGAGGCATCACAATACAAGACCTTAAACTATACTACAGAGCCATAGTAACAAAAATGGCATGGTTTGGCACCAAAACAGACATGAAGACCAATGGTATGGAATAGAAGACACAGAGACAAACCCACATAAATACAGTTATCTCAACTAGACAAAGGCACCATAAACATTCACTGGAGAAAAGTTAACCTGTTCAATAAACGGTGCTGGGAAAATTGTAAATCTACATGTAACAAAATGAAATTAAGCCCCTATCTCTCACCCTGCATGAAACTCAATTCAAAGTGGATCAAAGACTTATGCACTAGACCAGACACCCTGTACCTTATAGAAAAAAAAGTAGGCCTAATGTTCACCATGTTGACTCAGGATCTGACTTCCTCACTAAGACTCCTAAAGCATAAGAATTAAAATTAAGAATCAATAAATAGGATGGATTCAAACTAAAAACTTCTTCTCAACAAAGGAAACAGTCAAGAACATGAAAAGAGCCTACAGAATGGGAAAAAATCTGTGCCACCTGCATCTCAGCTACAGCATTAATCTCCAGGATATATAAGGAACTCAAAATTAACATCAAAAAAACAAATTACCCAATCAATAAATGGACAAAGGAACTGAATTGACACTTCACAGAAGAAATACAGTCAGTCAACAAATACATGAAAAAAATGTTCAACAGCTTTAGCAATAAGAAATGTGAATCAAAACTACCCTAATATTTCATCTCACCCCAATTTGAATGACTATTATCAAGAATACAAGCAACAATAGGTGTTGGCGAGGATGTGGGGGAAAAGGTACACTCGTACATTGCTGGTGGGTTTGCAAATTGGTGCAATTGGAATATTCCAATTGGAATATTACCCAGCCATAAAGAAGAATGAAACTGTAGCATTTGCTGGTAAATGGATGGAACTGAAGCTTATCATGCTAAGTGAAATAAGGCAAACCCAAAAAACCAAAGGCTGAATATTCTGATATGCAGATATGCTAACTCACAACAAGCCAGGGGAGGCAAGAATAGAAGTTCACTGGACTAGATAAAGGGGAATGAAGGGAAGGGAGGAGGAATGGGAATAGGAAAGACAGTAGAATAAATCAGACATAACTTTTTTATGTTTTTATGAATATGCAACCACTGAAACTCCGAATTATGTACAACCACAAAAATGGGACATTATACTCCATGTATGTATGATATGTCAAAATGCATTCCACTGTCACATGTAAGTAAAAAGAACAAATTTTTGAAAAAAAATTTTAAACTTGAGTCCCAAGAGGCAGAGTGCTTTAGGATAAAAAGATGGATGCAACCCTTTTCCTTAAAAGTATGGTCTTGGATGAGTCACATTGTCTCTTTAGTTCCATTGAAAAGATAAAGAAGCCTGGATAAACAGGTGGTAGTTTGGGGATCAGATATTAGACCATACTAGCCATCCAACCCTACAGAGGTATTCCTAAACAGATAAGAACCCAGTGACATCCAGCCAGCTGTAGAAATGTGCACGTGAGACCAGCACTACCCATCTGCATTGCCCTGCCCCTCAGCAGAAAAGCTAATGCATGTAGAATTGCTCTAATTCACTTTTTCAAGAATACCTTTTGGATTGATTTCTTATTGCTACATAACAAATTTACCACAGACTCCAGTGACTTTAAATAACATCCATCTATTATCTCATAGTTTCCATGGCCAAAAGTCCAACCATGGTTCAGCTATGTTCTCTGATCAGGGCCTCACAAGGCTGAAAGCAAGAAGTTGCCAGGCCTGTGGTCTCATTTAAGAGTTCAAGGAGGGAAGAATCTGCTTCCAGGTGTTCTTGGGTTGTTGGCCAAAGTCATTCATTTGTGGCTGCAGAACTCATAGCAGTTTCCTTCTTTGAAGTAAGCAACAGAGAGCGTACCTCTGCCCTCGGAGTCTCTGATCCCAAAAAGACCTAAGATCTCACCCATCTAAGTCAAGTCCACCCACAGGAATTGCTCTTATGGTCAACTCGAAGACAACTGACAGGGACCTTAATTACATCTGCAAAACCCCCTCTCCCTTGCCATGTAATGTAACCTGGGAATAATTCTATTAAAAGAAAGTCATGGGTTCCTTTGAAAGAAGGCTTAACAACCAGGGAGAGGGGATCTTGGAATTTTACCCGCCTCAGCTTTGCTCCATCTTCCTGCAGAAGAGTTTCTGTTGCCTCAAAGTAAGAGGATTCAGGTTCAAATCTGAGTCCAGCTAACACAGGCTTACCCCTGTCAGGGAACTCAGGGAAGGTGTCTTCTAAATCATTGATTCTATCACTCATAGGCTAACTCTTCCCTATTTTTAATTATCGAGACACAAAAGTATTTATTTGCAGCCCTTATTTCCTTCTCTTTGTACTTTTCTTTAAAGATACTCCCATGATATTCCAATAATGACTCAGGCCATCCACTGAGTTTCTTTCCTTCCCTCCTCTTGCTTCTCACACAGGAAGAGTAATGACAGTGCCGGGCACTGCTGGTGACATTGTCAATTGGCTCCGACAGAAGGGCCCATCCTGTCCTGCCCACTTTGAAGTCTTCCACAAGTGCACATCTGTCGGGGGCTGATGGGAAAACAAACCAAATTAAATTTAATGTCAAGTTGTATCACCTCCTATTTGTGAACTCTCTCTCCTTCTTTGTCTCGGAATCTGTTGAACATGATTGACAGCAGCCAACCCCTGATTAGCATATTTCCCATTGCCATTTCAGGTAAACTAAATGAATCTTCCTTCACCAGGATTTGAGATTCCAGTCAGATCCTCAATTCCATCTGGCTAGTCACTCTCATTATTATGCAAATGTCAGCTTTACCTGAAGGCAAGAGCTTTCTTCTTAATATTTAAATTCCATCTCGTTTTCATTGATCTCTAAACAACAGCCCATCTTTGAACTTTCCTTGGAGAACTTCTTAGGGTTGAGTTTTGTGGTTCCCTTTTTTAAATAGATTTGGGTGGGGGGCGTTGGGGTTTTAGCTCAGTGGTAGAGTACTTGCCTGGCACATGTGAGGCACCGGGTTCCATCCTCAGTGCCACATAAAAATAAATAAATAAAATAAAGGTATTGTGTCCTTGTACTACGAAAAAATAAATAAATAAATAAATAAAATAGATTGGGATGATTTGGAAAGGAATGGATCCAAGTGACAGAGAGGGCAATTGCCCCTCCTCTGCTTCTAGAACAGGATTTCTGAGTGACTTTAGCTGAAGTGCAATAGAGGGTCCCCTGCTGCTATGGAAAGGCATTCAGAGAAGTCAATTGGTAGAGAGAGAACAAAACTGACATGCCAGACAAGCCCATTTGGAGGAGGCACAGCACCCAACAGGAGGAGCCAACTGCCAAGGAAATGGTCCACACTGGGCTGCCAGCACACAGAGCTTAACGCTAGGAATCCAGGGCAGCAGGAGAGAGACTTAGAGACTGGCTTGGAAACTGGAGGTGGGACTCTAGAGGCTGGTTTCCCAGTCTCAGACTCTGAGCATCTTGAATGCATACTGCATGGCCACACCAGGCTCCCAAGAGCCAGAACTGGGATCTGACAAGGAAATTGAGTGACTTGAGGAGCACTAGTCACTCTCTCCACCAACCACCTCCTCCTCTGTCCTAGTTGCCCTTCTGACAGGTTTTTCATCCTCAGCAGGTAGTTCACCCACCACCTGGCTATGGTTGATGGTGCCCATGTGGACACTTAACCAAAGCTAAATTAATCAGATTCTCCAGCAGGAAATATGGAATTAGGGTTCAGAGACTAGAGGGTCTCTGTCTCTTTCTCTCTCCACCTCTTTCTCTCCTTTTCTCTCTTTTAGAGTTGAAAGTTAAGTTTACATAAAAGCAAGCCAACAAGTCCACTTTCCAACTTATGCCATCTTCTCTAAGAAAAGGTTTGCTGAGGGAGAGAGAAGCAAACACATGGAGAAAATATGAAGGGTAGCCACTGAATTCCTACCTGATGACCACTTCTGATATTTTGGACCCAGAAATGCAGAAGCAGACAGTACTTACTATTCCAGAAAACCACTGGGACCACTTTTTATCTTCCTTCTTTCACTCACAAAATGGCTTACAGGAATCAAAACTCCAGGCCCTCAGAGAATGTTAGTGGGCACTTGCAGATATCATCATTGATAGAGTCCTTCTCTTTCCACTCTTCCCTAGGCTCCCCAAGATATTTTAAAACCCAACCTAAAGACCCAAAGACAGCGTTTCATTTCATTTTCTATTTTCCCCCAAAAAAGGGCCAGCATGTTGAACTCTTTTGTCAAAAGCAAGAACCGTTTTCACATGTTTGGGATTACTTTGAACATTTTCAATTTGTCAAACAAAATAATGTCAAATCATTATCCTCTTCTATCTCATCACTACTAGGGATCTATACAGAAAGCAGAAGGGAAAGAAAGATGAGAAAGAGGAAGAGGAGAGTAGGGAGGAAAAAGAGCAATTTCATAGTGAACATATGCACTGTTCTTAGTGCTTGAGGTACATGACTGTTTTAACCCTCTGAAGAGCTCCGCAAGGTAGTGACCTCGAGAGGGATTATGCCATAGTGGATAAACACAGGCTCTGGCAATAGATGGCCTAGGTTTGAATACCAGCTCTGTTATTTATTTAACAACTGTTTGCCTCAGTTTCCTCATCTGAAAAATGAGGATGATATAGATGGAAGCTAAATGAGTTAGTATGTGTAACACTCTTGGAACATCCCCTGTCGTAAGGTGGTCACTCAATAAAAACTTGGCTACGACTATTGCTACCATTTTACAACTGAAGAAAACTCAGGCGCCGAAGAGTTAAATCTTTCTTTCCCAGGGACACATGACTAGTAAGTGACAGTCAGAGACCACTACATCAGCACTCTGCTCTATAACTTCCACAGAGTTCTTGCTACCCCAGTCCTCTGTTCTGGATTGTAGGCAACTGAGAGGTTGTCAAACTGCTCAAAAAAGAAAAGGGATAGAAAATTGAGGTCACTTGGACCTCCCATTGTAAGGTCCTGTCTCATTTTTCTCTAGGAAATCACCCTACCATCAAGGATAATGGGAAACATAAAGCCAAATTCCATCCTCCACCAACTAGAAAAGAGTTTTTTAAATTGAAGCAAGACAAAAGGGAAAAAGCTACAAAACCCAGTGAAGGAGTCCACAGAGACGTCAGCAGGTACGTGTATCAGAGCAGAGTTGTCCAAACAAGATGGTACACTCTCATTTGGTGCAGCATGGGGGATCAGCAAGCTGTCAGCGGAAGGGGGTTCAGTGAGGAAACAAACCCAATTTTCAGGAAGCAGTCTATTACCGATATAAATGGAAGACAGAGAGAGTCTCAATTACAAAAAACCTTGCACTTACAATTTCTTTTGTCTGGAGATAACTAAAAGGCTAAAATAACTCCTTCCCTCTCAGGTGCATATAACTTTGCATCATAAAGTCCTTCTTAACCAAACCTAAGGGGAAAAGCCGATTCTTAAAGAACTGACTTCATTCAAAGATGACCTAACAAAAAGAAAGCAATATACATCTATATAAAACATCACATGAAATAAAATGACAACAGAATGAATAAAACCATTAAATGAATAAAAAAATATTAAATATTAGAAAAAATATTTAAAACATGTTGCTAAAGAATAGGAAAAAATTTAAATATCAGCAAGCATTTAAAATTTTTCTTAAAAGTCCTTAATATAGAAAAAAACATAGGGGGAAAGCTTCATGGAATTGGAATTGGGAGCATTTCTTGTTTATGAGTCCAGATGCACAGGTAACAAGAGAAAACATAGATGAATTGGATTACATCAAAATTAGAAACTTTGGGTTGCAGCTGAAGCTCAGTGGCAGAGCATTGGCCTAGCCCAGGTGAGGCACTGGGTTCAATCCTTAGTACCACATAAAAATAAATAAAATAGGGGTTTTCAAGATGGCGGACTAGAGGGTGGCTGCATTTCATGTTGCTCCAGGACTCAGGATTCAAAAGAGGAGATATTGAGAGACTTGGGACCAACTCAAAGCCACCGGGTGAGTCTTTCCCGTTGGGGAGGCATCCCGGATGGGGCGGTAGTCCCGGAACGCAGGGAACTTTGTGAAGTAGAGCTGCCCAACGAGACACCCCTCCCCCCGCTGGAGCAGTGAACTTGGACAACTGGGAGAATCGTAGAGGAGGCCGCTCAGCACAACGCTTGGACTCGGAGCAGACACTGGGGCTCCGGCGGCTGCCCAGAGGAGGAGCTGCGCAGCGAGCTGTTTGAACTCAGAGCGACCACTCCTGAACACCGGGGCCTGCCCGGAGGAGGAAGAGGAGGAGCGTGGCGGGTCGCTTGGACTCGGAGTGATGCACCAGGGCTACGGGCGGTGGCCCCGAGGAAGAGGCAAGTGGTGAGTTGTTTGGACTCAAAGCGACCGCTCCTGAACACTGGGGGGCTGTTGGAGGAGGAGCACGGTGGGTTGCTTGGTCCCGGAGCTGCCGCACCAGAGCTCCGGGTGGTTGCCCAAAGGAGGCGTGCGGCGGGTCACTTGGACTCAGAGCAACCGCTCCTGAACACCTGGGGGGCTGCCCGGAGGAGGAGGAGGAATGGGGCAGGTCACTTGAACTCAGAGTGACTGCCCAGGGCTACGGGCAGTTGGCGGGAGGAGGAGAGGCGCGCAGTGAGTTGCTTGGACTCCTACTGACCACACCAGAATACCGGGCAGCTGTCCGGAGGAAGAGGCATGTAGCGGGTCGCAGGGACTCGGAGCGACTGTATGGGGCTCCAGGTGGCTGCTCAGAGGAGGGGACACATAGCCAGGCAATTAGGTGCAGAGCAGGGTCCCAGGACCTAGGCGGCTTCTTGGTGGAAGAGTCGCACAGAGACAAGCTGAGGGGTGGAGCAAAGTTTCCAGGACTGCGGACAGATTCTCTGAGGAGAGGCAGCCTAAGGAGACTTGTCTGTGAAGGGTGAGGCTCCCAGGACCAGGAGGTAGGTCCAGGCCCCTGGGAATGTTGCAGAGGAAGGCAGCCCAGCCCAGCGGTAGTTGTAGATTGAGGGGAACCTCTCGGAGGGGAACTGACCAGCGAGACCTCCCCACTGGGTGAATCTTCCCTGCCAGGTGAGGTTTTCCCACAAGGACGGTAAAAGCAGAGACACAGACCCAAACAGGCCTTGCCTCAGCCCTTAGCCTAGTTCCCCTTTGGATGACCATTGGTCAACAAATGGAGGCACCTCGGCCCACTAGCAGGGAATATACTCCACCTGAAGGTCACCACCCCTAGAGAGGCAGCTTCCTTGTGGAGCACCACATTATCAAATCCTCCAAAAATTCAGGCTACTGAAGGCTAAGAGGGGATATACTAGAAATCTTCAGGGACATTATAAGTCCACAGAGGAAATCTGCAATATCTCAGTGGTCCACAATATGAGAAAACAAGGGAAGAAAATGCCCCCAAACAAATCTAGATGTTACATCAATAAAATCCAGTGACAGCATGGCAGAAGAAATGACAGAAAGGGAGTTCAGAATGTACATAATTAAAATGATCAGAGAAGCAAATGAGGAGATGAAAGAGCAAATGCAGGCATCAAATGATGAGATGAAAGAGCAAATGCAGGCATTGAATGATCACACCAATCGACAGTTAAAAGAGCAAATACAGGAAGCAAAAGACCATTACAATAAAGAGTTGGAGATATGGAAAAAAAAACCAAACAGAAATCCTTGAAATAAAGGAAACAATAAACCAAATTAAGAACTCCATAGAAAGCATAATCAATAGGATAGAACACCTGGAAGACAGAACCTCAGATATTGAAGACAAAATATTTAACCTTGAAAACAAAGTTGAACAAACAGAGAAGATGGTAAGAAATCATGAACAGAATCTCCAGGAACTATGGGATATCATGAAAAGGCCAAATTTGAGAATTATTGGGATTGAGGAAGGCTTAGAGAAACAAACCAAAGGAATGAGCAATCTATTCAATGAAATAATATCAGAAAATTTCCCAAATCTGAAGAATGAAATGGAAAATCAAGTTCAAGAGGCTTATAGGACTCCAAATACACAAAATTACAACAGACCCACACCAAGGCACATTATAATGAAAATACCTAACATACAAAATAAAGACAGAATTTTAAAGGCTGTGAGAGAAAAGAACCAAATTACATTCAAGGGGAAACCAATACGGATATCAGCAGATTTTTCAATCCAGACCCTAAAAGCTAGAAGGGCGTGGAACATTTTTCAAGTGCTGAAAGAAAATGGATGCCAACCAAGAATCTTATACCCAACAAAACTTACCTTCAAATTTGATGATGAAATAAAATCCTTCCATGATAAACAAAAGCTAAAAGAATTTACAAAAAGAAAGCCAGCATTACAGAACATCCTCAGCAAAATATTCCATGAGGAAGAGATAAAAAACAAAGAAGCAAATCAGCAAAGGGAGGAATTATCCTAAAGGAATTGTCAAATAAAGGAGGAACCAAGTTGTGTCAAAAAAATAAATAAATAAATAAAATTTAAAAAATGAACCAAATGACCGGGAATACAAATCATATCTCAATAATAACCCTGAATGTTAACGGCCTGAATTCATCAATCAAAAGACATAGACTGGCAGATTGGATTCAAAAGAAAGATCTAACAATATGTTGCCTGCAAGAGACTCACCTCATAGAAAAAGATACCCATAGACTAAAGGTGAAAGGATGGGAAAAACATACTATGCACATGGACTCAGCAAAAAAGCTGGAGTATCCATCCTCATTTCAGATAATGTGGACTTCAAGCCAAAGTTAGTCAGAAGGGATAAAGAAGGACATTTCATACTACTTAAGGGAAGCATAAATCAGCAAGACATAAAATCATAAACATCTATGCCCCAAACAGTGGCTCATCCATGTATGTCAAATAAATCCTTCTCAATTTCAGAAACCAAATAGACCATAACACAATAATACTTGGTGATTTTAACACGCCTCTCTCACGACTGGACAGATCTTCCAAACAAAAATTGAACAAAGAAACCATAGATCTCAATAACAAAATCAATAATTTAAACTTAATGGACATTTATAGAATATACCATCCAACCAAGAGTGAATACACTTTCTTCTCAGCAGCACATGGATCCTTCTCTAAAATAGACCATATATTATGCCACAAAGCTAATGTTAGCAAATACAAGAAGATAGAGACACTACCTTGCATTCTATCAGATCATAATGGATTGAAGTTAGAAATAAATGAAAGAGTAAAAAACAAACTACTCCAACACCTGGAGATTAAACAATATGCTATTATATGTTGAATGGATAACAGAAGATATTAGGAAGGAAATTAAAAAATTCTTAGAGGTAAATGAGAACAAAGAAACATCATATCAAAATCTCTGGGACACTATGAAAGCAGTACTTAGAGGAAAATTTATTTCATGGAGCGCATTCAATAAAAGAAGTAAAACTCAAAAAATAAACGACCTAACACTACAGCTCAAAACCCTAGAAAAAGAACAGACCAACACCAAAAGTAGTAGAAGACAGAAAATAGTTAAACTCAGAGCTGAAATCAATGAAATTGAAACAAAAGAAAAATACAAAAAATTGACAAAATAGTTGGTTCTTTGAAAAAATAAACAAAATTGATAAACCTTTAGCCACACTAACAAAGAGAAGACAAGAGAAAACCCAAATCACTAAAATTCGGAATGAACAAGGAAATATCACAACAGACACGACTGAAATACAAAACATAATTAGAAGCTATTTTGAAAATCTATACTCCAACAAAACAGAAAACCTCGAAGACATCAACAGGTTTCTAGAGACATATGAATTGCCTAAACCGAACGAGGAGGACATACACAATTTAAATAGACCAAT
The DNA here is from genome assembly GCF_902686445.1 of Sciurus carolinensis. Taxonomy (NCBI): domain Eukaryota; kingdom Metazoa; phylum Chordata; class Mammalia; order Rodentia; family Sciuridae; genus Sciurus; species Sciurus carolinensis. Next base: position 34,644,943 of record NC_062229.1, read on the forward strand.
TTCAAGTAATGAACTAGAAGAAGTCATCAAAAGCCTTCCAACAAAGAAAAGTCCAGGACCTGATGGGTTCTCAGCCGAGTTCTACAAAACCTTCAAAGAAGAGCTCATTCCAATACTTCTCGAAGTATTCCATAAAATAGAAGAGGAGGGAACCCTCCCAAACTCATTCTATGAAGCCAATATTACCCTGATACCTAAACCAGACAGAGACACATCGAGGAAAGAAAATTTCAGACCAATATCCTTAATGAACATCGACGCAAAAATTCTCAACAAAATTTTAGCAAATCGCATACAAAAATATATTAAAAAGATAGTGCACCATGATCAAGTGGGTTTCATCCCAGGGATGCAAGGTTGGTTCAACATCAGGAAATCAATAAATGTAATTCACCATATCAATAGACTTAAAGTCAAGAATCACATGATTATTTCAATAGATGCAGAAAAAGCATTTGATAAAATACAGCACCCCTTCATGCTCAAAACACTAGAAAAAATAGGGATAGTGGGAACATTCCTTAACATTGTAAAGGCCATCTATGCTAAGCCCATGGCTAATATCATTCTAAATGGTGAAAAACTGAAAGCATTTCCCCTAAAAACTGGAACAAGGCAGGGATGTCCTCTTTCACCACTTCTATTCAACATTGTCCTCAAAACTCTAGCCAGAGCAATTAGACAGACCAAAGAAATTAAAGGGATACGAATAGGAAAAGAAGAACTCAAACTATCCCTATTTGCTGATGATATGATTGTATACTTAGAGGAACCAGGAAATTCCACCAGAAAACTTTTAGAATTCATAAGTGAATTCAGTAAAGTAGCGGGATACAAGATCAATGCACATAAATCTAATGCATTTTTATACATAAGTGATGAATCTTTGGAAAGAATAATTAGGAAAATTACCCCATTCACAATAGCTTCGAAAAAAATAAAATACTTGGGAATCTATCTCACAAAAGAGGTGAAAGACCTCTACAATGAGAACTACAGAACACTAAAGAAAGAAATTAAAGAAAACCTTAGAAGATGGAAAGATCTCCCATGTTCTTGGATAGGAAGAATTAATATTGTCAAAATGGCCATACTACCAAAAGTGCTATACAGTTTCAATGCAATTCCAATTAAAATCCCAATAACGTACCTTACAGAAATAGAGCAAGCAATTATGAAATTCACCTGGAAAAATAAGAAACCCAGAATAGCTAAAGCAATCCTTAGCAGAAAGAGTGAAGCAGGGGGTATCGCAATACCAGATCTTCAACTCTACTACAAAGCAATAGTAACAAAAACGGCATGGTATTGGTACCAAAATAGAAAGGTAGATCAATGGTACAGAATAGAGGACACGGACACAAACCCAAATAAATACAATTTTCTCATACTAGACAAAGGGGCCAAAAATATGCAATGGAGAAAAGATAGCCTCTTCAACAAATGGTGCTGGGAGAATTGGAAATCCATATTCAATAGAATGAACTAAATCCATATCTCTCACCATGCACAAAACTAAACTCAAAATGGATTAAGGACCTCGGAAACAGACCAGAGACCCTGCATCTTATAGAAAAAAAAGTAGGTCCAGAGCTTCAACATGTCGACTTAGGACCAGAGTTCCTCAACAGGACTCGCATAGCACAAGAAATAAAAGCAAGAATCAATAACTGGGATAGATTCAAACTAAAAAGCTTTCTCTCAGCAAAGGAAACTATCAGCAATGCGAAGAAAGAGCCTACAGAGGGGGAGAAAATCTTTGCCAATCATACTTCAGATAGAGCACTAATTTCCAGAATCTATAAAGAACTCAAAAACTCTACACCAAGAATGCAAATAATCCAATCGACAAATGGGCTAAGGAAATGAACAGACACTTCACAGAAGAAGATCTACAAGCAATCACCAAAATGTGGAAAAATGTTCAACATCTCTAGTAATAAGAGAAATGCAAATCAAAACCACCCTCAGATTCCATCTCACTCCAATTAGAATGGCGATTATCAAGAATACAAGCAACAACAGGTGTTGGCGAGGATGTGGAGAGAAAGGTACACTCATACATTGCTGGTGGGGCTGCAAATTAGTGCAGCCACTCTGGAAAGCAGTGTGGAGATTCCTTAGAAAACTTGGAATGGAACCACCATTTGATCCAGCTATCCCACTCCTTGGCCTATACCCAAAGAACTTAAAATCAGCATACTACAGAGATACAGCCACATCAATGTTCATAGCTGCTCAATTCACAATAGCCAGACTGTGGAACCAACCTAGATGTCCTTCAATTGATGAATGGATAAAGAAACTGTGGTATATATATACAATGGAATATTACTCAGCCATAAAGAATGATAAAATTATGGCATTTGCAGGCAAATGGATGAAATTGGAGAATATCATGCTAAGTGAGATAAACCAATCTCAAAAAACCAAGGGACGAATGATATCGCTAATAAGTGAATGATGACACATAATGGGGGGTGGGAGGGGTTAGTGTTAGGGTTAGAGTTAGGGTTAGGGAGGGGGGCAAGAATGGAGGAAGGAAGGGCTGTATAGAGGGAAAAGAGGGGTGGGAGGGGTGGGGGGAAGGGAAAAAATTACAGAATGAATCAAACAACATTACCCTATGTAAATTTATGATTACACAAATGGTATGCCTTTACACCATGTACAAACAGAGAAACATGTATCCCATTTGTTTACAATAAAAAAATAAAATAAATAAATAAATAAATAAAATAGAGGTATTCTGTCCATATACAACAATAAAAATATATTTTAAAAAATTAGAAACTTCTGTGTATCAATGTACACAGTCAGCAGAGTAAAAAAAGCAATCCACAGAAGAGGAACACATAATTTCAAACCATATATCTGAATTGGGTAAATATTCAAAAAATATCAGTAACTCCCACAATTCAACAACAAAAGTAATAATTAAAAATGGGCAAAGGACTTGAATGCAATTCCTGTAAACATCGCATACAAATGACTAAGATGCACATGAAAGATGCTAAATATCACTATTTATTAAAGAACTGTACATCAATTTCTCAGTCATTAGTCTTTTTTCTTTTGGGGGGTGGTGGTTACCAGGGATTGAACTTAGGGGCACTCAACCACTGAGTCGCATCCCCAGCACCCACCCCCTGCATTTTTTATTTTATTTGGAGACAGGATCTCACTGAGTTGCTTAGCACCTCGCCTTGGAAGAGGCTGGCTTTGAACTCGAGATTCTCCTGCCTCAGTCTCCCAAGCTGCTGGAACTATAGGCATGTGCCACTGTGCCCAGCTAATACTATCCTCTTAATTCCATGGACACTACCAGCTCATCTGCAGTCCAGGTCACTTCCTGGCACTGCACAACTCTAGCCCTCTTTAGAATGGCTCTCATCCTGCTGCTGACTACCACGCTCCAGTGTTGACACAGATCCGAGTGTGAATAGGGATGTTGTTGGAGGCAGGGTTCAACTGTCCATTTGTTTTTGCATGGGGTGGGGTTGCAGTAGTTTTAAGGAACAGAACACATATTTTGGATTCAGACTACAAGTATCTGCCATTTGCAACCTTCATGAACTTGAATAAGTCACCTAACCTCTTAGTATGATAAAGTCAATTCACAAAGACATAGTCAGGGTTAGAGATTATAAATATAAAGTATACCTACTACAACACCTGATAAGTAGCACCTGGTCAGTAAAGGTGGCTGCTTGGTCATCACTATTATCCTCAAAACCTGTCTTGGGAGCTCTTCTACCAAATGGCAGATCATAGCAATGCCAGTCGGGCCTCATAGAGATGTGAAGCAGTGGGTGGTAACTCCTCTCTGTTCCTCCGTGCTGTATTTTATGTCCAGACAAGGTGTACTTTTTTAAAAACAAAAAAAATTTAATATATTCTAATTAGTTGTACATGACAGTAGAATGCATTTATACGATTTGATAAATCATAAATGGAGTATAACTTCTCCTTTTTCTGATTGTACATATTACAGGATCACATCGGTCATGCAGTCATACATGTACATGAGGTAATAATGTCTGTTTCACTCTTCATTCCTACCCCATAACCCTACCCCTCCCTTTACTTCCCTCTACCTAATATAAATATGCACTTTTAAGAGGCTTCACATACATACACATAGACACACACACACACACACACACACATACACATGCATGCACCTCCCTAGGAAGCATCTGTTCAAAAACACAGGGGCTCTTCTTTACTTGCCAGAGGCCCCCATGGACACATTTTTAAAAGGGCACAAAATACAGATGGTTCTCTCTTAGGATTTAATGATGAGACACTCCTGTCACTTCCACTTCAATAAAAGTGTTTTCATGCACAGATCTTTCAAACTTCATTTCCAACACTAATATCTTCTTTTTAAAATTGTTTTTAAGGGATTTCTTCCCTTACGCCCATTCTCCTACATTCAGTTCAATGTAGCTATGTAAGGAAGCCTCAAGGCTGACTCCCACCACGTTCACAGCCTGGGAGGAAGACAGGCAGCCTGCTGGCACGGCCGTCTGCCACATCTGGCACTTCTGAATCCCCATCTGGTCTGGCAGCTGAGGCCTTGCTTAGCCCAGCCAGGGTCACTATCTCTGACCCTATAGTCCTCAGATTGAGATCTCTTCCTGCTCCAGCAAGCTATAAAGTAGTTTCTTTTTTTTTTTTTTTTTTTTTTTCAAAGCCAAAGTGTACAACACTGATTTTTTTTCCCCCTTTTCTTCTCCCTGGGGATTTCCTCATCTGAAGTGTAATTCTAAGGGCTTTCCTCTCTCTCCAGCCTTCTTGGTACTCAGTTTCAGGCCAGGGCACCCTTCCAGCCTGTGGTCTGAGGCTCTGAGTTCTCCTTCGGAAGTTGATGGTTCCTCTGTGACCAGGCCAGCTTATGGTTTCCTGACTTTCTGGAATACTAAAATAGCTTTCTATTATGGTTCCCATCACTCAACCCCACTGGATAGTCCCACCTGATTGATCAGAAAGAGGTCCAAAATATCAAGTCCCGTTGCCCCACAGCTCTAATTTTCAAGCCACAATAATAATAATAGCAATAATGAGAACTCACATTGAGCAGATGCCAGACAAGTAGCAAATAACATTATGGGCATTATCTCAATAAATCTTCACAGAAAATATGAGGTTCAGAGAAAGTTTTTCAATTCCATCAAGAAAAGAATCAAATAGTGGTTACTAGAGACTGGCAAGAGGGAGAGGGGAGATAGAAGTCAGAAGATGGGTGTGAAGACACAGGAGGAATTCATTCCAGCAACATAGTAGGATAACTACAGTCTACTGCAATTTATGGTATATTTCAAAATATCTAAGAGACCAGAGTTTCACAATATATAGAAATGATAAATGCTTGAAGAGAAAATGCCAATTATACCGATATGATCACTAGACATTAGGTACCAAATTCCTGTACCATAAATACATACAAATATTGTGTCAATTAAATTTTTCTAAAAGACACTTTTCCCAGACCACAAAGCAAGTAACTGAGAAAATAGGAATCCTAAATCATAACTGTCTCCACATTTTTAAATAAAATATAAGATGGTTCTATAACATTAAAAATATATATAAAGATAAAAGTGTAAAAAAAAAAATCCTGTTTTCTACTTAATCTTCAAAAAAGAATAGCACATAAGCTTTGTTTTTCTAATCCTCAGGGGCTCTTTTCATCACCAAGCTCCCAGAAATTAATTCTTCAACCAAGCAAGTTAACAGCAAGCTATGTGCCCGCTTGTTACCATTTATGTCATGCCACCCTAAAATTGTTTCTATGCTTGAATCCCAAACAAGATTCTGCACTCTTCTAGGTGAGTCTCCATGTCCACAGTGACTGGCTTTCAAAAGCATCTATACAGGTGGGGTGGTATTGTCGCAACTGCAAGCCTAATGCCCTCGTACTCCCTGGAATCTGTAGGCTGTGGTTCATTTCCTGAACCCAGGAGAGGTTTCAGGATAGTCTGGATGCCTCTGATGACAGCAAGCTATAACCTTGATCAGAGAAGCCCACTTGTCCCTCCCATAGCTATCCAAATGCTTCCTATGACAGGAAAATATCCGATGTGGGAAAGGAAGGAAAAATGGAATTTGTAGAACATCGACCCAATGCCAGCACTTTGCTAGCCCCCCCTCCCCCCCCCCCCCCCCCCCGCCGTGTGGGATTGGCCCTCACCCACCAAGACCTGTGTGGGGAGTGCTGAAGTGGAAGTGCTGTGAAAAGAACAGTGATCTGATGTCCTTGCTACTCCAGTGAATCTCATTGGCCACTCTGGGCTCACCAACACCAGAGCCTCTGGTCCGCAGGACAGAGAAACTATAGCTGGTAAAGAGGTGTCAACACACAAGCAGTGGAAGAGGAGACCTTCAACAAGATCCATAAGGAGGGATTGCCTGGGAAGCCAACTCCATCCAGACTCTACTTGGGTCCTGAAGATAAGCCCATGGGCTTTCTCTTCCTGGCCTGTGTGACAAAGGCTCCCTCCCGTGGAACTTAATTTGGAGGGCACAGTGCCAGGAGACTAATGTGTTTTTAATCTTATATGCTTATTATTTAGAAGGAATATCAGGTTCTACTATCACGCCTTAAAGCAGGGAATTGGAAGACTTCTCAAGAGCCTCTAGGCTGAGATGAGAATTAGTTTAAAAGCTCTGAAATATTTCTAAGTTAAAAGGTTTAAAAAGAGCTTTTGCCTTCTAAATGTTAATCCAGAATCAATTAATGGAAAAAAATGTATATATGGGAACTGAAATGATAAATGCTTTTTTGCATCTTCAAATGGATATTGCCTTTTTTGAAGTCTCCATCAGTTAATAGATTGATGGGTCTAGTCCAATCCTTTCCCCCCTCACCACCACCACCACCCCATATTACAAATAAAAGTACTGATCCTTTGAGAAATTAAATTGCCTTCTCGCTACCATATGGTTCAATCAAGCTCTCAGCTGAGGCTGGAACCAGGCCTCCCATTTCCCAGTTCTGAGATCCTTCCTTTGCATCATGGGCCTGAGTTCAACATAAATAGCAAACTTAGGAGGGAGTGGATGACGAACCACAAACTGCTGAAGTAGAAATTAATCAATCATTTGAAGAGAAGGTCTGTGCAGGGTCCCTAAGCAAAACTTTGCCTCTCAACCCCAGGCCCATATGCCACTTCCCTTTGCCAGGGCAGCTCCTGGACTGCTGGGTGTCCTTCTGCTCAGGACATGGAGCAAAGTAGGTCAAACATCGCATTCAGCAACCTTACCTAAGCTCTGAAGGTCACCTCGGTGCTCAGCATTTTTGCATCTTTTCAAATAAATAATGAAAATGGAGATTTCTCAATATGGCATAGCTGGGCTGATTCCCTGGGAGCTGCGTTTGCCGCACCACGTATTGCCAGCATATGTTTCTTCTCGTAGAGCGGATGCCAAATTGATATTACATTAGGGAATACATTTTCATAAAGAATTAAGGACATCAAGCAAGAACTTGTTAGAGAAATATATTACCGAGGAATATGGGCAAAGAGAAGTCCCGCTCACAATCACCACACACAAGATGGAAGTTTATGGAGAACAATTAGTGACATAGGGCCTTTAAAACTATGAAAGAGAACCACAGAATGTCAGCAGGTGATCACCATGAAAAATTAAGCCATACCTTACTGTTAGATAGAAAGGTCAAATGTTGCACAAATGCAATGCTGCTCAGAATTAAAAATAAAATTCTGATCTTTGTGGTAGACAGATCATTGGCCCCCAAATAGGTCCACATCCTAATCTCTGGAATCTGTGAATGTTACCTTAAGAGTAAAAAGTGACTCTGCAGATATTATTGAAAGTACAGATCTAACAATGGGGGGATTATCCTCAACTACCCAGGTATGCCTAATCTAGTAACATGTTTCTTAAAAATCAAGAGAATCTTTGCCAAATGTATTCACTGAGAAAAATGGTCAGAAAGATGCAGCATTGCTGCCTTTGAAGATGGACCAAGGGCCCATGAACCAAGAAATGTGGCAGCCTTAGGCACTGCAAAGGGAAAGAAAGTGGATCATCTCAGAGACTCCGCAAAAGAACGTGAGCCCTGCTGACACCTTGGGTTTAGCCAAGGAAGACTGGGTCAGACTTCCGACTGTACAACTGTAAGGCACAAGAGTGTGCTGTTTTAGTCACTAATTGTGTTAGGTATTATTTCACAGCAGCAAAAGAAAACTAATGCACTATTTTTAAGCCTGATCAATTTATTAAATTGTGAAATATTATGAAATTAGTCAAAGAAGAATAGAGGGAAATGATTTTAAATGTTCTCAGTTGGAAAGGGCTTTAAAGAAGAGTAGGTATTAAAATACATGTGGCATCAGATAAGTGGTTCCAGAAATAGATTCTATCACATTAAATGATTTTACTCTTACAGGAAATATCACTAAGCAATAGAGAAGGAAACATTTATTTAATAAGTAATTTGGGGATATCTGACTAGCAAACTTAAAATAAAATTAGTATCTATTCTCAGTTACCACATAAACCTAATAAATTTTATATGACCAAAAAAGGAAAATTTTAAATATTACAAAACATAGCAAATAAAAATTAAATGTTTCAATATATGCAGGAATTAAAACTTTCTAAACTTTAATTAAGAAAAATCAGATTTAAAGCTATAAAAATCTACTTTGTAACTTCTAAAATACCAAAGTTAAAAGAAAAACAAGGCACTAAAATGCTTCTAATAGAAATATAAATGACCCACATTGTATAAAATGAACAATTATCATTTAAAATTAAGAAGCTTAATAGATGAATGAGCTAAGAATATGATCTGCTCATCTATGCAGGAGGATTTGAACTTATTAAACAAACATAAGCAAAAATGTTCCACCTTGCTGTGATCAGAGAAAAACAAATTAAAATATTCATTAAGTATCACTTTACACCTATTACATTTGCAAAAATGAAAATACTCAAGGCCAACCAGGTTCTGATTAAGTTTGTATGTCTGTTTACTTTGGGTTACAATTTTATTATATTTGCAAAGTGACTTAACCATATATATATATATATATATATATATATATATCAATGTCACAAAATATCAGTTTTTATAGATCCAATAATTCTGTCACTGAGAATTTATCCTAAAGACATAACTCCTAAAGACAGGAAAATGTCTGTGTATAAAGATATTTATTTACAATAATGAAAACTAAGGACAATGAACATAAAATAGTGATCTTCTTGATGGAACATTAGACATTTGTCAATAAAGCAAGTATGATATGAAGGTTACCTAACAACATGGAAAACATTCACACTGAGTTGAATCAAAGCTGAAGATATTTGGTTGGATCAAATATCATCACTTTGTAGAAAAGTGGTCAAATCATGAAAGTCTCACATAGTTCAATTCAGTAGCTCTATCAGGGATGCAGGTAGGTAAAAATAAGAGCTTCCTATGGGCCAGGTCCATGAAGAACTATAAAGAAAACATAATTGATGGAACACAGTACTGAGGATGAACTTTTCAGCCCCTGTTACTCTCACGCTGTTGTAATATTGGTTGTAGAGCCTATTTTAATTTTAAAACATTAAAGACATGGTTACTATTATACAGAAAAGAGATCACCTAAGTTATAAGACACAATTTCGTTATATCTTTATTAATTTTTTTAGTTGTTCTAATTTGTTGTACATCACAGTAGAATACATTTATACATTTTGATAGATCATATACAAATGGAGTATAATTTCTCATTTGTCTGATTGGGCATATTGCAGGATCACATCAATCGAGCAGTCATACATGTACATGAGGTAATGATGTCTGTTTCACTCTCTCATTCCTTCCCCCATGCCCCTTCCCCTCCCTTCACTCCCCTCTACCTAATATAAAGTAACTCTATTCTTCCCTAGCCCACCCCACTTTATGGTGAATTAACATTCTCATAGCAGAGAAAACATTCAGACTTGGTTTTGGGGTATTCTTTCTTTATCCCAATTCAAAGTCTGCCTGAAAGTTTTTAATTTGCCAAACAAGACTCAAGGGATTAGGCTTCCAAGTAAAATAAGAAATGTTTCAAAAAGACCTAATCAAAATCTGTTAACTGTAGTCATATGACAACATAGCAGGAGAGGCAGCACCAAGTTCTAGAGCTGAATCCTTCTGACTTGTGAGACATTGGAAAAAGTACTTTATTTAACCTCAGCTCCTTTATCTGTAAAATGGGAACACTGACCATACTAACATCAGGGCTCTTGAAACATGAACTGAATGATGCTTATCAATGTTTGATATAGTATCTGACAAATAAGTATTCAATAAATATGAACAATTTTTACACTGCTAATGAAGCAATCTAAATCTTTAGGTGAACAATAGATGGACTTAGAGAACAAAGTTCACAGAAAAGTATTTCTATATATATTATAGAAATAAAAGATTACAACTTATGTAACTTTTTATCTTGTCTTTTCTTAAATTATCTTGATCAAAACTGTCCCCACTATGGTTCAAAGAGTCATCTTTAGAATTACATGGTAGAATATAGATATAGCAGTAGGTGCCAATGTAAATCAGAAACAAATTCCCCTCTCCATCACTATAAGACAAGACCAAGTGGCTTCAGGTCATTGCTTTTAGAAGTACAAGCCATAAACTCTTGTGCTGTTCCTCACTGTAAATATGATTCCTCATTCTTCGGTGCAATAAAATTTCGAAGGTTATAGTTGACCCTGGTTCCCTTTTCAGTGTATGCAGCATGTACTCCTCTCAGGGACTGCCCATTCCCACACATGGTAGAGCTCTTGACACTATGACTTCTACCTCCCTTATTACATGGGCAGTAGAAACCCAAGCTAGATAATGAAAATCTTCTCACAAATATCATCTTACTCCAGTCAGAATAGCAATTAATAAGAATACAAGTAACAATAAGTGTTGGTGAGGATGTGGGGGGAAAAGGTATACTCATTCATCACTGGTGGGACTGCAAATTGGTACAACCACTCTGGAAAGCAGTGTGGAGATTCCTTAGAAAACTTGAAAGGGACCCACCATTTGACCCAACTATCCCACTCCTCAATCTATACCCAAAAGACTTAAAATCAGCATACTACAGTGACACAGCCACATCAATGTTTATAGAAACTCAACTCACAATAGCTAGATTGTGGAACCAACCTAGATGCCCCTCAATTGAGGAATGGATAAAGAAACTGTGATTGATATATATATATGGTATATATATATATAGATATATACACCATAGAATATTACTCAGCCATAAAGAATAATAAAATTATGGCATTTGCAGGCAAATGGATGAAATTGGAAACTATCATGCTAAGTGAGATAAGCCAATCTCAAAAAAACCAGAGGATGAATAATCTCACTGATAAGTGGATGATGACACATATAGGGGGTGGGAAGGGGTCAAGAATGGAGGAAGGAGGGACTCTATAGAGGGATAAGAGGAGTGGGAAGGGTGGGGGAAGAAAAAAAACAGAATGAATCAAAAACTATTACCCTAGGTAAATGTATGATTACACAAATGGTATGCCTCTACTTCATGTACAAACAGAGAAACAAGATGTATCCCATTTGTTTACAATAAAAATGAATAAAAAAATATAGATTATATAATGAAAAAAAAAGAAACTGTGGTATATATACACAATGGAATTTTATTCAGCCATAAAAAAGAATGAAATTATGGCATTTGCAGGTAAATGGATGGAGTTGGAGAATATCATGCTAAGTGAAATAAGCCAATCCCAAAAAAACAAAGTGAAATGTTTTCTCTGATAAGTGGATGCTGATACATAATGGGGGGTGGTTAAGGGAAGAATGGAGGAACTTTGGATAGAGCAAAAGGGAGTGGGTATGAAGGTGAGAAGGGTGGTGGAATGAGACAGACGTTATTACCCTATGTACATGTATGAATGCATGAATGGTGTGACTCTGCCTCATGTACAATTAGAGAAATGAACAGTTGTGCTCCATTTGTGTACAATGAGTGGAAATGTATTTTATCATGCATAACTAATTAGAATAAAAATTAAAATAATTTAATGATGCTAAAAGCAAACAAACATCATCTGAAGAGAAAGTCTCCCTCCATCTGAATAGTAAGTAAAAGCTCAGACCTGGGCTGCCAGGCCCATGTTGGTTGACTATAGCAGACCCCGTGTCCTCCATCCAGCTGCCTTTTTCGAGGTCAACACACTCATCTTCCCAACACCGGATATGCTCAGAGCTATGTCATTAGGAATTGCTCTCTGCCACAAGGAAACACTTCATCAGAGTTGTGCTTCCTCCCCGGGAACAGTGTATAGTCAATGAGGCATACACTCTTTGCTTCAACTTGGGGACAATTCCAAAGGATTCCAGAGCTACTCAGAGGATCAAAAGAGGCACATCAACTTCTCTACCCAATAGTCTTTTTCTTACTCCCTCACAGATACAGTTCTCCAGAGTTCTCCCCAGTAAATTTTCATGTAACTCTCCACTCCAGAATTTATTTCCTAGGCACCAAAGCTAAAACGGTTGGCACGTTGAAAAAGCATATTTTATAATGAAATTAAAAAGATACATGAAATGGAGAGATTCAAAAATGTAATTTGAACACCTTGATCCTACTATACCTAAGCCAGCCCATGTCTTGGCCTTCCAAGTTACTTGATCGATAGATTCCTTTTTTTTTTTTTTTCCCCACTTACACCAGCTAAAATTGGGTCTTAATTCTCCCACGACTAAAGGAGTCCTAACAGACAGATGCTATCTTATCTCCTGCAATTCTTATCAAAGTGCTGTGTACCTGAAAAGCAATTAACAAATATTTGTTGGACTTAATTATAGTATGGTTATATCTGTGTTTCATATAATGACAGCCTTGTATAAGATGTTCTGCTAAAAAGGGAAAAGGAGTCATCATAAAATAAACTTGGTAAGTACTAGATGTTATATATGCCTCCAGATTTAGTGGAATATTAAATTATAATATTAAAAACTCTAAGGACTATTTCAGTAAGTTTTAAAAATTAGAAGAAAGCCTATTGAACTTTAGTGTAGAGTTATCCTATTTGACCACAGAACTAAGGGTGAGCATGGGTACAGTACCCGGACAGGTTTAGTTTGTCTTACAGTTTGAAGATCATCAAATTATAAACTTTCTTCAAATTGTTCCCTGGCCCTCTGGTGTCCAGGGAGATTTAGCACAGCTTGCACAAGATTTATTGCCAGAAATAGAACAGAGCCAGATGAGACTGCAGAGGTAGTCAAGAGTTGAATGTCTGAGGGAGTAAGAGCTTCCTAGAGGCCATGCTTTGAGATACAGAAGAGCAGAGAATGAGATGATAAAAAGGTCACTTCAATTTAGTGTAAAAATGAACCAAAAGGACCAAAGTTAATCACAAATAAATAAATTAGGATACCTTTCCATAGTTGGGTAAGATATAACTATGACCTGGTTGTTGTAGTGGAAACAGAGCAAAGTTGGATGGATTCAAGAGACATTTGAAGGTCAGGGTGGTAGGAGGTGACACAGTATACAAGACAGGAGGAGTTGTCAAGAAGACATGTAGAAGTTCTGAACTATATTTATTAAGGGACCATTCACTGGGATAGAGAATATTGGAGGAGCACCATATTTGAAATGAAGAAGTATGAGTTAAGATTTGGATGTGTTATGACTGAGGAGCCTTGGAGAGAAGTTAGTTATGAAGGTTTGAGGATCAGAAGCAAGGGGTAGCCTCCAAAGAGTTGGTCACTGAAAACTTGGAAAATTTGACAGTTGCATACAGAGTGGCATGGGATGGAAACATTTAGCCATTTGTCATTGGAAGATGAGCAAAGGTCAGAAAGGAGCCCCCAGAGAGGCAGAAGACCAGGAGAATGTTGTGTCACAGAAACTGAGGTACAAAAAATGTTCCACAGAAAACAGTGGTTCACTGTGTGGATTTCTGTTTAGAAGTCTCAAAAGGTGAGCACGGAGGTCACTTGGGCTTCTAGCAAGAATTGTTATGGTAGGGTAATGAGGTCAGACTGGAGTGGGTGGAGAAGAGTAGATGAGAGGTGAAAATGGAGACAAAGTATACAAAATGCTCCAGAAAAGTTTGTATAAGAAAGAGCAAGAAGTTAAGGCTATGGTTGCAGAAGGATAGATGTTGAAAGAAAATTTGGGGAAGATTTTTAATTTTTGAGAGAAATTTGAGCATTTTAAATACTTATGAGAAGGATTCACTGAAGAGGCAAAATTTAGGGTCAAAAACAGGGAAGAAATAAAATATATGATTCCTGAGACAAAGGAAAAGAGTGGGATCCAGTGAGCCAAGAGATGGTCCTTAAACCAATATTCCCTTGGGAGAATTGTCTGGGTGGAGATATGAATTTAGAATTGATGATTAAAGTCATAGTGAGTTGGAGAATATCATGCTAAGTGAACTAAGCCAAATCCAAAAAACCAAAGGCTGAATGTTTTCTGATATGTGGATGCTAATTCATCATGGTGGGAGGGGGGCAGCTAGGGAAGAATAGAGTTACTTTATATTAGGTAGAGGGGAATGAAGGGAAGGGGTATGGGGGTAGGAAGGATAGTAGAGTGAAACAGACATTACTATCTCATGTACATGTAGGACTGCATGACCAATGTGCAAAATCAGAAAAATGAGAGATTACACTCCATTGATGTATGATCTATCAAAATGTATGCATGCGTTCTACTGTCACGTACAATTAATTAGAACAAATTTTAAAATTCCTAAAAAAAAAAAAAAAAGTCAGAGTGAAGAATGGAATCACCACATGAGCATGGGGAAAATGAGAATGTAGACAAGGGCCAGACATTGGGGGACGCCAGTGCCTAAGCAAGAGAAAGGGGCCACAGGGAGAATGAGGAGCAATGCCCATAGGGGTCATGGAGAGAGTGGAGATCTAGAGCCATTCAGTCCCTCCACACCTCGTGCCTGTTTCACCAAAATGGCCTCCTGACTGGTTTCCAACTGTTTAAACCCTAGTTCCGTGTTCTCCAGTCTACAAGGAGGACAAGGTAGAGGTACAGGGGAGTCAGCTACAAACACAGAGATGTTTGTTTGATGGGTGAAAGTGACAAACAACCTGAGTTTCCACTTATCTCCCCCATTACTTGCTGTGTGATTTTGGGTAAGCCCTCTCTTTCTTTCAATTTCAGCTCTCTCATGGGTAAAATGAGGACAACAACATTTTACTTAACAACCTCATAGGGTTGTCCCAAGAACTACATGAGTTTCTGGCCGTGAGAGCATTCTAAGCACTTGTAAATCACGACCCAGGCATACGACATTTTTCTTAATTTCAAATCACCGTTTGCTTCACGGTTCATCCTTTTTCCAGTAGTTCCACTGGCTCTCTTTCCAGACTCCCAGCAAAGTAACAGACAGCACTGTCACCACCTGTACACCATTGCCTTTCCTTTTCAGGTCGTTCCAAATCTGAGTCACAGATTTGCAAATGTAATGCATTCTGCAGGTAGAGTTGGCAAGATGTGCTCCATTTGCTTTTTGGCCCAGTCCTTTAATTGTGCTTTGAAGTAAACAGCACACTATAGGGTGAAGATGAAAATGTAATTTAGAAAAAGAGGGGTGGGGGAGGAAACCAATGGATTTAGAAAAAAATAAAAGGTACAACACACAAACTTAAAATAATTTGGAATATGTGTAATTTCTTAAGGACAGTCATAGCATCAGCCTCCTTAATAAGTAGGGCTGGGTTGGGGAGATAGCTCAGTTGGTAAAGTGCTTGCCTTGCAAACACAGGGCCCTGGGTTCGCTCCCCAGCACCACAAATAATAATAATAATAATAATAATAATAATAATAATAATAATAATAAGTAGGCCCATTATACCCTATACTCCTGTGCCTGAATTTTATGACCCTCCTTGATGTGATTCCCAACACCAGATACCATATCTTTCACATAAATCATTTAAGTCTCTCCTTTGTCTATTAACATGTCTATTCCTGCCTCCACATCTTCCCTCATGAGATGTCTTTCATGGGTAGCCCCTTGTCAGTTTTTGCCACCCCATTGCCTAGAGACAGGTGTCTCCAGCCTCCCCTTATTCACCAACCCTAATCTCCTTTTCTGAACTTCTCTGGAACTTAGAGTCCAGACCACAATTCAGCTCATCCCTACCGTGCCTTCCTCACTTTGTCATTATTTCATGTGAACTGGCCTTTTCTCTCCAAGTAATACCAACATTAACAGTCATTATGCTCTGGATGCCTTGTCCCCTTCATCTCATTCAAGGTGCACACCTCCTCCTTTTACATAGGGGGGAATTTGGTTTCACAGAGGTAAATCATTCACCCAAAGTTAGCAGGTGTGAAGACCTACTGGGTCTGACTATAAAATCCAGCCTCACGTTTCTTCTTAAAAACAGCGTCTGTTGTTTTGGTTTCCCATGGTTTCTACCATGGTGCCAGTTATTGAAGAAACGTTTGGATACCTGGGAAAGAGAATACTAAGGCAAAAAATGCTGCTGAAAAGGAGATGGGAGTACCCCAAAGATCAATTTTCTATTTCAAAATTCTCTCACAAAGAACATACCAACCATATTCCAGTTCCTAGCACAATATGCTTAAACCGGATTCTGAAATGATGTGTTTTTTTTTTCTATTTGCTATTAGACAATATTTAATTTGATAATATTTCTAATGCTATTTTAACCAGAGCAGACTGTGATTTTTCACAACATTACAATACAAAACAATACTTTCTGTAACTTAGCAGTTTAACCTCCCAAAGTGTTCTTTGTGCTGCTGTGAGCTAATATATGCAGATTCACCACAATTAGCCAGCACCATGGTAATTTTATGCCTTTTTGTTTTCAGCATTTGTTGCATATGCACATCGAGGAGACTGGCACTTTATTGATGAAAGAAAATGTATTATCTGCCTTTGGACTCAACTGCCTCAAATTTAAGGAAACGTTTTCAAATCCTGACAGCATTCTGTTTCTGTCTTACTTCTCAGGGATAAATAAAACGTGCTATCTGGAAACCAGCAAGCAGTTTTCATTTCCACCTCCTTAGGGTGGTACTGACAGATTCTCTAGCAAAATGGTCACGGGTCTCAGGAGGAACCTATGCCCCTGAGAGTTGGCAGAGTCTTCAAATCCTCCAGGGGAACTTTCACTTGCTAGAGTGACCTCAGCTGCTGCATGGTTGAGTGCTGACTGGCTAAGTGTGCAACTGTACCCTTAGCTTTCTCATCAAGCAAAAAGCTGAGCTCACAGCTGTACTGGATGGTCTGAAAATATGGCCGGTGGCACTTGGCCCCGTGCAGTACAAACAAGCCACTTATACCATCAAGAATGGAATCAGTTTCCCCCAATCTTGAATCTGGGATAGCCCTGTGCCTTATTCCACCAATATAATAGAACAAAAATAATGTACAAATTCTGGAGTCTAAGTCTTAGGAGACCTGACAACTTCCATCTTGACTCTTTTCCAACTGTTGTCTAAAATGCAGTGAGGAATCATCTAGGAAAATAGTTAAGACCTAGCCAGCCGTCAACCTTTCTAGACACCAGAAATAAGATACCAGACATGTGAGCAAAGGCATCTCCAACATTCTTTTTCCAGCTGAGCTCCCAGGCAAATGGAGACATATGAGTGGTCCCAGCCAACACCATGTAGTACAGAAGAATCTCTCAGTCAAGCCAACTCAGAAAATCATAAGAATATAAATTGTTGGTGTTTCAAATGATTTAATTTTGGGTCGGTATGTTACTCAGCAATAGCTAACTGATATCATGGATAAGGGAAAGGAAAATGTAACAAGATACCTGATCATCATAATGAGTGGGGAAAACATGTAAAGATCCGGCTTCTTCCTTGCACAAAACTTTCCACTCTCCCCAACCAGATCTTATTAGTTGCCTCCATAACCTGCTTCATTCAATTCTTGAGACATATCTTAGATTCCACCTGTGCATTTTTCTTCTTTTTTTTTTTTTAACCTCTTTATTTCCTAACCAACCCCTTCACCCCATGAAATTAAACTTCTACTCCGCTGGGCTACTTCTTAACTCTGTATCTACCCTATTTCTTTGAGCATTGTGTAGTTAGCTTTTTGTTCACCCATCTCTCTCCTCTACATGCCTACATTTTTAGTTTAGTTCTACATGGTAAGCTTAGAATTAGTTTTCAATTCACATTTGTTAAATGAATAAATTCACCTTTTCCCTTACTTGGACCCCATCTGCTTATCAGCATCTTAGACCCAATTTTATCCATGAGGTCTTTGCCGTTCTCTCCCTAGCCTACAGATCACTATGTGTATAAATCTCATTTCAAAATTAAACATGAAGATGATATTTAATATATCTGATCCTGTCATATTAACTTTCCCATTTAGCCTTTATAGCTCCATGCAACAGGGCTCAATTTCTCTTCCTCTACTGCAACCTCTGTTCATCCCATTGCTGACAACCCTGAAATTGTGAGGGACTTGCTACTCTAATTGGTCAGAGCCTACAACATCTCTTTGGCTCATTACTGTGTTATAAAGGTGAGATCCCAGCTCTGCTCTTTCTGCCTGCTTCCTGCCTGTCCTAACCCTAATGGCAGATCTGCCATCTTCTCCTCCCTCTTCCAACACATGGATCTTAGATGGGTAAATGAAGCGCCTGAAGGCTTATGCCACCCTACACAGGCACAGCTCAGTGAATATGTCCCAAGACCTGAATTTGACAGAACAAATGAAGAATGTGCAGAAGTCACCCTACAGATCCCAGTCTCAGGCCCTATGCAGCTTTTATCAAGGAGCCCTATTGTGGTAAACAACTCTTAGGATGACTTCAGTCATCACTGCCCATTCTTAGAGTCACACTCATGTGTCATCCCCTCCCAATGAGGACAGGATGCCTTTGTGATTTGCTTTTAATATGATGAAGGTGATGGGATGTTGTTTCCATGATTAGGCCACTTATGATCATGGGTTCCCTTTCGCTGACAGACCCTCTCCTTGGCTGGCTTTGATGAAGCAGGTTGCCTCAGTAGAGAGGTCCATATGACAAGGAAATGAGAGCAGCCCCTAGCCAATTACCAGCAGGAAAATGAGGTCCTCCACCTAATAGACCTTCAAGAGGCTGAACTCTGCCATGCACCATGTGAACTGGGAAAGAGATCCTTCCCAATAAAGCCTTCAAGTGAGAACCCAGCCCTGGCTGGTGCTTGGTTGCAGCCTCATAAAAGGTCATGAAACAGAGCACGCAGCTAGGCCATGCTCAAAGTTCTGACCCACAGGACTGACACAAAGAATGTGTGTGATTTAATACCTTAGGCAATAGGTCAGTAATGTTACTGCATTAGCATTTTAGGTACTTGCTTCATTATCAATAAAAGCATACTTTGAATCTTGCTGTTATTGTAGGCACAACTTTTTTGAGAACTCAAAAGATATGAGGGGTGATCAGCAAAGGAGGATTTGCCCATCTGTGGATCCTAATATTGTCAACACCACATCCTAACCTATGATTGTAAGTATTCACCCCCATTTCAGAGTTGAGAAAACTGAGAGATTATTTGCTCAAGTTTCCCACCTACACCAGTTTTCTAACGCCAGAGATCACTCCTTCTACTTGAACATGGGTTGCCAGCATGATACTGTTGCTTCAGAATGTTTAAGCGAAGTCTCTGATTTCATTAATTAAGTGTAAGCAGTTGAGAGCAGGGACTTGGGACATGTGTTTGTTCTCTGTGCACTACACACAGGTGGTGCTGGCTGGTTCCATGGTAGATGCCTGCAGGTGTCTTCCTAGTACCCCTGTAGTCTTCATCTTCCAGGCCAACTTCTCCAATGCCACCTGGCAACATCATTTACAAGAATACTTCAGTCACTACCCAAATAACGTTATTCAGACTGTGGATGCTTTCTGAATATGAAATGATCCAGTTATTTAACATGGATTGTTTTATGGCATTAATAAAATTGAGTGTTATGGGAAATACCTTTTAAGAGATCCAGGTCTAAGGCCAAGGTTCTAGAAAGCTTTTAGTTCAAATGCAAATCCACTGGAAATGTGAGACCTGCCAGCATAAAGGAGACATCCATAAGAATGCATGAGATCCAGAGAGCACCTAATTCCTCTAGTCCATGCATCCCTGTGGTCTGTTTTATCCAGTAGAACTAAATAAAGTTCAAAGGCTTGGGGATAGAGGTTGGGGAAAGAAAGGCAGGAATACTAAGAGAGAAATGCTACTTGCTGGTAATCGAATTCCACTCATGCTGGACTGCAAGGTAAAAAGAGAAAGAATTGGAAAAAAAAAATTTTTAAGTGAGTTTGAAGTTCAGTAATCTGTGACTAGCTATGTGACTTTGGGCAAGTCACTCTCCTCTGAAAATTCATGTAAGTGGAGGTAATAGTACTTACCTCACAGAGCTGCTGTGCAAAACCAGTGAGATGAGGTGTCTGGCTGTGCCGTGTGCCCTGTGAGACACCATACATGTGAGGTATTGTTATCACCCCGAGCAGCAGCTGCTGCTGGAGCAGCAACCATCAAAATAGCAGCAATAAAACAGAGTAATACTCTTCAGTGGAACACTTTAGATTTTACCCGCAAATAATGTATCCTCTCCGATTTCATATAGTTTCCCAAGAACTAGAAATGAGGATGCATCAAGGTTCAATCAGGAAACAGAAATCATACCAACTATTTTGACAGAGAAACTTTCTCATAAGAATTGTTATCATGATATATAATTGTTAACTAGGTAACAGGTAGCAACTGCAGGAAGCAGCTGTCACTCTAAGGTGACCAAACTTCCTTATATGCCTGGGACTGAAGGAGTTGCCAGGACACTGGACTGTTGGTATTCTAAAACTTGGAAAGCCCCAGGAACACCACAATGAGTTGGTCAGCTTCTGCAAACCCTCAAGTGGAATGAATGGAAAGACTGAAATTATTAAAACTTTAGAAGTATAAAAGAGGCCCTGAGACATGGAGTCCAGAACTCTTAAGTCAGGGTAGCTGTGGGTTTGTGCTTCTATGTCCAAGGAGGTGCCCCCAGTGAGTCTGTCTCTATGAGTGCTAGAAAACCCCCAACTGCGTTCAATTGCTGCTGTGGGAATGAGCTGGCACTGCTGGGGTGCTGCTTACGGGAACAGGAAAACAGGGAGCAACCCTTTCTCCCTGCCACCAGCAAAGCTTAACAGGGAACCAGCTCACAAGGCAGAAAATATTTGCAGAGATCCAGCCCAGCATCGCTGAACAGAATGCAAAATGTTGGATTTGGAGCTGAGAGACAATAGTTCAATAACCAGCACAGAGGATAGCAAACATACATAGGGAAAAAATATATCTGTGTTAAAGGATTTAATTAAAGATCTTTCCTACTTAGAAATTCTTCCTAAGTTCCCAAATCTAGTCTACCTAGAGACTTATGAAAAAGGCAATTCCTGCAAAATACTGTTCTCTCAGTTCCTGCCCTCTGACCCAAAGGATGAGTCAAACCATTTCTCTGCCCTCCCCAGCACTGTAGCACCACCAAGGAACAATCTAAAGTGCTAGCAGTTGCAACAGCAGACCCAACACTGGGTCAGGTCTACTGGTCTTCTCCTGGAGAGTCGTGTTGCCTGCTTTGCAAACTTCTAGACAGCTGAGCTGAGAGGAGCATTAGGCAGCTTTAAAAATTGATGTGGCTCGTTATTCTTTCATGAGCCACTGCAAATCCAACAGCACAAGGCCAAAGGCATGCACATGGGAGCCACTGAATCACTCTGACCTGCTCCTTGCAGATCTGACCCTCTAAAAGAGGACACGGAAAGGCAAATACCACACAAGCACTCGCCACCGGTGGAGATGCCACCAGACGATGGGAGCAACCTGGTGTCTCGTCCACGTGGTTTAGCAGCCCCCTTGCCCTCCTCTCCCAACAACCCCCATCATATACCTTTGCCTTTAGCCCAGCAATGGGAGAAGAGACAAATGATTCAGAGCTGCAGTTCCAGTCTCCACGTCTGCTTCCCTGAGAGATAGAAAACCTTTTTGCAGACATGGAAAACTTTTTCTAGGGTTTTTTTAATCACTACTTTCGCAATTAGCATATGATTTGGTCTTATTTCTCTTCTTGTCCTCTAGTCATCCACTTTTCCATCTTCTCTTTTTCCCTCTCCCCTTCGTTCATTCCTCATCGGTCCATCTTTCCCTTTCTTCTGGGTCCAGCCTCTGTCTGTTTGCCGAGTTTCCTCTCTCCTTTCTCTTTCTGCTGTCCACATTTGTGTGTGTGTGTGTCCCTGATGATTTCTGTCTCCTATGACTCCTGTATCTCCCCTTGGCCACTGCTTCCAGGCCTAATCCCTCTGGATAGGAAAAGAGTAAAATGCCTGTCCTTCCAGGGAAGAGGAAGACTCAAGTTTTATCCCCTTCCTGTCGTTGCCATTGAAAAAAGGAACTGGGACAAAGATTAGTTCAATTCAGAACACAAAAAAGAGTTGCAGCCATGCACAATGGATGCAGAGCTCAGTCCAATGCATGTTTATCAGGAAGCCATCCTGCATACTCATCACAAGGACTCAGTGAGAAATCAGATGGTGTAAATGTGTCTCAGCCCATTGTCTGTGAGGAAGGCAGACCTGGAAAAGACAGCATGAAGGGCATCTAAATCAGGCTGGAGAAGGAGTCAGCCAAGAAGGGCTTCCTGGAGGAGGCAATGAATTGTGGAGAATGTAAAGATGTTAGGGGGGAAGTGAGAGAAGGGCATCCAAGGCAAAAGGCACATCAAGCAATGGTATGGTGGCAGAAAGACAGCTGGAAGCATATAGGGACACACAGGCAGCACAGGGCTACTGGAGCAGAAAGAGCGACATGGGCAGCAAAGGAAAAGGGGAAATGCGTGGATCATGCAGGGCGTTCTGAGCCGGGCCACAGGGGATGCTGCCAGTGCCCTTCCCATTTCCCCTCAGCACTCACTACTCCACAAAGTTCCTTCCTGAACCTCTCTCTGCCTGAAGGCATCCTCTGGCCACTGGCACTTGCTTAGCCCCTGTGCAAGGCAGGCCAGAGTGGCAGGTAATTAGTACCCCTGGGAATACACTCAGCCAATGACTAATGGGAGGTTGGATTTTGTTTGGGGATTTTTTTTTTTTTTTTTTAAGGAAACCTGGATTTACAACCCTTCGGGTAACATCACATAGGCACATTCTACACTATCCATCAGAGGCACCCTTCAGGATTGAACACCTACTGCCCTTAGTGGTAATCTGCTCACCAGCACTCCCCATGCTGGTTGCTTTCCTTTCCCTCTCATGTAACCACCCCCTCTGGTATTCGTCTCAACTCCCAAATGAGTGACTTTCACTCAATTATTTACTTTAGGACCTGTTTCTGATGCAATCTGACCTAAGACTCAGGTTTATGCAGCTTCCTACAGGCATGAGGGAGCTCATGAAAACCTAGAAGAGCAGTATAGTCAGATTTAGGTTTTAAGAGGACACTCCTGTGGTTGGTTTGGAGAATAGATATGAGGTGCAGGACAAAGAGAACTGTATAAGGGGCCACAGCAACATTTGAGGCTAGAGAGGAAGAGGATCTCAAAGGACTGACAATACCAGGGGAAGAGAATAGGGTCAGGATTGGAAACAGAAAGAGGTTTAGTATTGACAAGTTGCAATCCTTTCCTTTAAGGTGCAACAGACTCTCATAATGCAGGGTGATGAGAACCAAGAAGAGGATGAGGTCTGGTCCCAAGAGGCTTCAGATGAGCTGCCTCACCTAGGCAGGGGGTCTAGAAGGAGCCATCAAAGGCAAACTCAAGATGATCATGCCAGGATGAGTTGGGAAGAATGAGAAGCTAGCAGAAAAGTGGAAAGGAGTTCCATGCAGGGTAACGGGTGACTGTTAAAGAACCAGGAATAGATACGATGGTTGGGATGCACAATAAAAAATGTGGAAACCCTGGAGAGGGCCCGGAGCACATGCCACAGCCCCCTCCCCCTCCCTCAGTGTTCTTCCTCTTCCTGAGTCTGAGCCTGCCCTGGACTGTACCTGAGAGTTGAATAAGGAACCTACAGGTCAGACCCCTGGAGAGGTCCAAGAGGCAGCACCAGGCTTGTGGGTGGGGATGTGTACCTGGGCTACGGTGCTGAATCCTCCCTACCTCTGAGTTGGAAATTCATCCTGTGGATCCCATTTCATCCCATCAGGACACAGGTGTTAGCAAGTGTTGGGGAAGTTCAGACAGTTCCTGATGGGAGTGAGGAAGAACATCCAAAAGGGAAATCCACATAGTCCAAAAAACTTTCAGGCCAAAATGTAAAACTGTCCACTGAACCTTCCCTCAGGGTAGCTAAAATACTGTAGTGTTAATTTATGGATTTGTCCTCCATAATCTGTTTGTTTCTATGGAAATTTTAATGGATTAAAAAAAATGGTCTAGTCTGTAGGTGATGTTTCCCATTGAATTTTTAATTTGATTTATTGATTCCTTCATTTTGCAAATTGGTGCAACCATTATGGAAAGCAGTATGGAGATTCCTCAGAAAACTTGGAATGGAACCACCATTTGACCCAGTTATCCCACTCCTCAGTTTATACCCAAAGGCTTTAAAAATCAACATTCTACAGTAACACAGCCACATCAATATTTATAGCAGCTCAATTCACAATAGCTAAACTATGGAACCATCCTAGGTGTCCTTCAACAGATGAATGGATAAAGAAAATGTGGTGTACACACACACACACACACACACACACACACACACACACGATGGAATATTGCTCAGCTTTAAAGAATGAAATTCTGGCATTTGCTGGTAAATGGATGGAGTTACAGAATATCATGCTAAGTGAAATAGGTTCAAACCAAAAAACCAAAGGCTGAATGTTTTCTTCTAATATGCAGATGCTAATTCACAATAAGTTGGGGGAGCAACTAGGGAAGAATAGAGTTACTTTAGGTTAGGTAGAGGGGAGTGATGGGAGGGTAAGGGGTATGGGGGAAGGAATGATAGAGTGAAACAGACAGTATTACCTCATGTACATGTATGACTACATGACCAATGTGATCCTACAATATGCATAATCAGAAAAATGAGATGTTACACTCCATTTATGTATGATCTATCAAAATGTATAAATGCATTTTACTGTTATATACAACTAATTAGAATAAATTTTAGAATTTTTTAAATGGCCAGGAAAAGGGAAAATAAGAAGGTAGGTAGGTATCAGGTAAACCAAGAGAGCAAAAATCATCCCCTAAGGGAAACTGCCAGAGAACTCAGCCAGTTCATCTTCTGCCCTCCACTAATGGTCTACCAAATGGCTCTTCACACTTTGACCAGCATCTAGAGACCTGCTTCCAAGAAGGCACTTGTAGACAGCTCTGCAAGTGGGCGCTATTATGCTTGTTTTACAGATGAGGAAACAGCTGAATAGAGAAGTTCAGGAATTTATCTGATGCCACTCTATTGTCAGTAGCAGTCAGAATTCACATCAGATCTGGCTGATTCAATGGTTCTATATCATTTTTATCTATAATAATAAATTTTATTTGCCACTTCCTTCTATTGATAAGCTGCAGTTTTTTCACTATGGAATGGTGAAGTACTCTATTTGGAGTATCCATCGCTGAGCAAGTCATTCAATCTAACAAAATGAACATGCAGTAGGGCTGCTCAATTCTAAAGTTCTGGGAGTCTTTAGAGTGCTCTAGAGATGGGGAAGGAAAGACTTCCTTCTCAAATGTTTGTAACCAATCAAATCATGATAATAAAATATTGAACTGTTATTTCTGAAGCTATAAAAATACTTTATAAAAAAAAAAACCCTCCCACATTAGCACTGGGAGAAAGGTAGAGGGAATGAACTTTGGTCTTGCTCTAGGGTCAGAGAACACTCTAAGGGGGATAGCAATACCACTTTCCCAAACCTTGGGAATTCCTAAATTGAGTCAAGATTGTGAGAGCAGGAAGCATTCCCTTTACTCCCTTTTCATCTGCATGACCTAAATAAATAGGCCTTTTTCCTCTTCTCAGCCTGAGTCAGATGCCCACGCAGCCGCTGCAGGTGGGAAGCACATCCAAGGCTGTCCAAGCTAACCTCCCAGTTGTTCTCCATCTTCTTATGCACCTGCTACACCCTCTCAGAAGGCATCTCTGGCTGCCGGTCAGAGACTTCAAAATCTATTGTTCCAATGCCTTCTACATCATCTCGAACTAAGAAATGGCTAGAAGAAGTCAACATTAGAGCAGGAAAAAAAAAAAAATGCCACTTTGGGAACCAGAGAGAACCGAGTTCAAATCTCAGCCCTGGAACCTCCAAACTTATAACCATAGGCAAGTCGCCCTTACAGTAACCAATCCTCCCTCTTTGTCCAGGACCAAGGGAGTTCCCGGGATGCAGAGGAGTCCTAGTGGTATCAGGATTGGCTCATTGTCCACCCTTCTTCTGTAAACATGTAATGAGAAAACCTGTCGTGCAGAAGGGCTAGAGGATGAAGACTAGAGGCCTCTGCAAATTCCTTAGTACTCTATCACAGAGGCATTTGTTTAAAAGGAGATCAACAATAATGAGGGATCAGCAAAATGATGGAGATAGTGGAAGAACGGAGGGACCACCCAGGAAGGGAAAGCCAAGACAGCCGCAGCCAGTGCAGCCCATCCTTGTGAGGCTCCTTGGAACCCTACAGAAGTCCAGCATGGGCATTATGATGATTTGTGAGGCACGTGGCAGAGAAACAGAATGAAAATGGTTCCTTCTCTGGGCACTCAGCTCAGAAATCACCAGAAGCAATGCTCAGGGCTCTGTCTGTTCCGTGGCCTTCTTTGCATCCTGCTCCCTCAATACTGACATGCGTCCCCCTCCCCAAGTGCCTGCAGGAGGGCTGCATCCTGTCGACTTTGCCAAACCCCCTGGAGCAGGGACCACTGCAGTGACAACATCTAAGTCCAGGTGTCCTTGCAGGTGACATCCATGTCACACGTTCTTGCTCCCTGCCTGAACCTGACAGGCATAAGCTTTTGCTATAACTGCTTATTCACCAGGTACTGTCAAGTGGGGTTTTTAGCTGCTTCCTTTTGAAAGAAACTTAATTGTTGTTGCTGCCCAAGTGCCAAGTGCATCTCTCTCCGTGCTGAAGGGTTACTGGGGCAACTGCATTTGTTCAAATATGAAACAGGTTCCAGCCAAACGAGGAGTCTCAACAGGGTATCAGGAGCCAGGAAGGCAGTTATGTTTACCTCAAGGGGTGAAGAGGTGGCCAACTTGGACTCTGGATGCCAAGCATTTCGGGGCTAATGCTAGAAGGAATCTGAGGAAGTTCACTGGACCAGAAGTCAAGAGCCCAAGTGCTGGTGCTCCCTCTGTTCCCTATGTGACTGTGTGACCTTGATGAGTCACTGAAATTACCTGTGAAGATTTCTCATCTATGAAAAGATAAGCATACAAATCTCCTTGCTGTCTATTGTGCAGGCTTCTTATGAGGAAGGGGTATTAAATCAGTTTGGAGACACTAAGGTAGTTCTGAGAATATAAACATAACCAAAAAATTGGAAGCAACCCAGTAAGAGAAAAATGGATAAGTTGAGGTATATTCACATCATCAAATACTACATGCAAATTTTAGAAGAACAAACTCCTGCCACACATAATACACGGATGATGTTCCAGACAAAATAATGAATCAAAGAAGCCAGACAGAAAACACTACATATTGCTTAATTCCATTTATATGAATATCAAGAGCAGAAAAACTAAGCCATCTTGAGAATCATTGGAATCTATGATTCTATTGCAGAATAGTGGCGACTCAGGGTAGAAGCAAAACTTGACCGGGAAAGAGAACAAGAGAACCTTCTGGGATGTTGGAAATGTTGGAAATTCTCTGCATCTTGGTCTGGGTAGTGGCTGCATGAGCATTCACATGTGTAAAAATATAGACAGTTATATACTTAATATCTGAGCACTACCATGTATTTATGCAACACGGCAATTTAAAAGTACAAAAGACTAGATAGACATCAGAATCACTCTGCTGAATAGGTTCACAGCAGTTAGGAACTCTGTCCTGTACTGATTTGTCCTTCTCCGTGACCTCAAAAATTCTTGAAAATTGAAGTGCAAAACATACAGCATTTCAAAACTGGGGGCAGTGCCATCCATGATTTGAAACCAAAACATACACGTGCATTCACACACAAATACAAAAGATGCTGCCAGCCCTTGGCTACTAGCAGAGACGAAAATCTCTAAATGATCTACTGCCAGGCTTGATCATGCTGATTTGTTTCTGATCCGAGCGGAAGGAAAGCAGAGACTCTGCAGTAAGATTGAAAGTACTGCTCGGTTTGACAGAGGGAAATATGATTAGAATGCACTGAGGCGGAAATAATGACTCTCCTCCCCCCAGGACCAGCCCGCCCTCCCGCCTGCACCCACAACAAGCCTTGCATTGCTAACAGCGGGGTGTTGGGAGGCCAGTGGCATCTCAAATCCATCCTGACTCATTGTGCAATCGGATAATATACAACCTGAAAAGCCCCAACATTTCCAGAAGAATGACACACGCAGGCACGTGGCACAAACAGCCCCATGCCTCCAGTAACTAGAAGGAGTGCTCTTCTTAGGTCAGGTTTCCTGGAGGAAGAGGCTGGGAGAGAGTCAAGTGTGTTTGAAGGTTACTGAGAAGGTGCTCTACGGAGAAACCTGTAGGGAGTGAGGTGAGCAGAAAGGTCAGGGAAGGGAGGAAGTGTTCCCAGGGTCTCAGCTTGAGGCAAGCTCCCATGGAAAGCTCTGTAGCATGAATTGTGTCAGTCAGTCATTCACTGAAGATTCCCCGGACAGGCAGGGTGGGCATGTTCCTTTAACTACCAGGCAAAGTGGCCACAACAGCAGAGAGCCATTCTCCAGAAATGGGGCAGCTATGACTCGGGAACAGCCAACACTTACAGTAGCCTGGGGAATGATATATCTCTCAGTCAAGGGGATATGAGCCCCAGCAGACCTTAAATACTATCTGTATGCTGACATCCCAAGTTCAAATCTCTGGTCAGGCCTCTCCCCTGAATTCCAGAATCATACATCCAACTACCTGCCCAACACCTGCAGGTAATGGCTAATTCTCAAAATGCATTTATCCAATGCTGAGCTAATATTTACGTCAACGCCTTCTCCCTCTGCAGCCTTCCCCGTGTCTGCAGATGGTTTATTCTACTCTTCCAGCTGCTCAGCCTTGATTTTTCTCTTTCCCTTTCTCTCCAGTCCATCAGCAAACCTGTTTATTTACCTTCAAAATATAACCCAGAATTAGAGATGTCTCATTATTCCCACCATTAGCCTGGTCCAAGCTGCCACTGTGTCTTGCCTGGAATACTACAGCAGCTTCCTAACTGGTCTACCTGATTGAAATTTTGTCCCTTGTTTTAGTCAGCTATTTTGCTCCTGTGACTAAATGACCCGACCAACACAAATGTAAAGGAGGAAAGGTTTATTTGAGGGCTCAGGGTTTCAGAGGTCTTAGTTCATAGAAGGCCAGCTCCATTCCTCAGGGCTCGAGGTGAGGCAGAACATCATGGTGGAAGAGGGTGGCAGAGGGGAGCAGCTGGCATCATCAGGAAGCAGAGAGAGAGACTCCACTCTCCAGATACAAAAATATATACCCCATAGCCACGCCCCCAATTCCCACCTCCTCCAGCCACAACCTACCACTTCAATTAACCCCATCAGGGATTAGTTCACTGATTGGATTAAAACCCTTACAACCCAATTATTTCTCCTCTGAACCTTCCTGCGTTGTCTCACATGTGAGCTTTTGGGGGACAGCCCACATCCAAACCATAACATCCCCTAAAGTGTATGCGCGACACAGATGCCAGAGTGATCCTGTTAAGGAAATGAAATGGTATCACTCCTCTGCACAAAATCCACCAAAAGCCCCCTTCTCATGCAAAGAAGAGCCAAAGCCAGCACTGTGGCCCTGCATACCCTGTGTGACTGGTGCCTTCCCCTTGCACCTCCTCCCTCACTACTCACCACTTAATCCCCAGTTCCAGTCACACTGCCCTCTTGCTGCTCCTCAAACCCTCCAGGCCTGCTCCCTTCGAGGGCTTTATACTTGCCTGCTGTTCCCCTGCCTGGAAGGCTCATTCACCAGCCTCATAACTCCCTCACTTTCTTCAGGTCTCAACTTAAAAAGTCACCTTCTCAGTGACGATTCTCCTTGTCCCCTCAAACCCTCCCCCACTCCAGCATTTCACATCCCCCTTTCCCGATTTAACATTTTTATCTTTAGTACTTATCATTACCTAAAATGCTATATATTTTACTTACATTCTTGCTTATGATATGGTTATCCCAATAGAAGGTTAGCACTATTACAATAACCCCAGTGCCCCGAACACTGGCACAGAGAAGGCACCCTCTCTTGAAGGTTTTGGTTGAATGGATGCAGGCATCCATGAAATTTGTAAACATAGATACATACCTAAGGTATTAAGAGAAACTATGTCAGGGGGTGTCAGGAGTCTTTTTATCATCTTAGTTTAACTGTCTCAGCATTTTTCTAAATTTTTGATGATCAATTTTTGGGCCATATACAATTTCTGTGTTTGCTGATGTGTTTTAATACCGTCC
The DNA here is from genome assembly GCF_902686445.1 of Sciurus carolinensis. Lineage (NCBI taxonomy): Eukaryota > Metazoa > Chordata > Mammalia > Rodentia > Sciuridae > Sciurus > Sciurus carolinensis. Next base: position 34,675,560 of record NC_062229.1, read on the forward strand.
TTTCCAGAAGTCCTCACCTTTTGATACTTCCAGAGGTTATCCAGGAAATCTTCCTCCCAAAACAGCCTGTGTGTCCTGCCAAAAAGCAGATTCGCCTGCTTCATACTCAGCTCTGGGAAATCCAGAGTGACAAACATGAAGTTGACAGGCAGGAGATGAGCCCTGAAGAAGAGGAAGCAGCTCCCCTCTCTTGCAGAAATCCCATCATCTAAAACACATTTCTCACCATCAGCCTCACCTGGGATTACATTAAAACAAGCAAATTCTTGGTCCCCAAGCAATGAATCAGACTCTGGGGGAAGACCAGCAACCACATTCTAAAGAAACCTCCTGTGATTCTGATGCACACGAAGTTCTGAGGTCAACAAACATAAGCAACTCAGAACAGGATTTCAGGCAGGCACCGGGTAATGAGAATCAATTTGGTGTCAATAAAGGTATGGCAAAATAGAGAGAAAGCAAATGGCTCCTTGATTCAGGCAGGGAAAATATGGCCACTATCAAATATATAATAGATTTGCCAAAACTACTTGAAAATACCCCAAGAACAGAACCCCAGTCTATATTTGCTCTCATTGTCCACCCTGTGGCTGGCACAGAGCTTATAATGTATTAAATATTTGTCAATTGAATTAAAAGCGAATGCACAAATGAATTAGCCCATATAAATCACATAATGTGTCATGACCCCTTTGTGTTAAAATGGTAAAAAAAAAATATATAGCAAAATCTTCATCAAAATAGAAAAAAAAAAAACCATAGAACTCAGAAAACCTCTGAGCACCATCTCACTAAATGGCCCACAATGAGGCTCTACAAATTCTCTGTGCCCTCCTTCTTATACTTGTTATTCCTGAGAAGCCTGTGGACTAGGTTGCCAGATAAAATACAAAATGTCCAGGTAAACCTGAATACCAGAAAAGCAGCAAATAATTTTTAGTAAAAGTATATCCCAAATGTCACATAGGACATACTGATACTAAAAGAAAAAAAAATCATTTGTTATCTGAAATTCAAATATAACTGGGTTCCCTAAATTTTATTTGTGAAGTCTGACAAATCTAATGGAAACTAAACTCTATCCTTGGAGCAAACTAAGAAAGCCTCTCTCTGTTCCATCACTTGAAGAAACAGTGAAGTGTTACATTCTCCCTTCCTCACCCCTAGGAGACATGGAATATCACAGGAGGCACAAGGCTTTGCCCACTTGGACGATGGTCTCATATTCTCCCATGTTTGTGGGCTCCACTCTTTCATTTAAACTTTTCTTTCCATCCTGAACTCCAGTCACCTGACACCTTTTAATTCGAGCTTGCCCTTCAGGATTCATTACCTTTCTGTGGAAACCCTCCCTGGAAACACATACACACACACACACACACACAGAGTCTGAGTTAAATTCTTCCTTTAACATGTGACACAATTAAGTAGTCACCACACTCAGTGGCAAAGCACCTGTAGATATACCAGCCTTTCACACCAGACATCAAATCCTTGGAGTGGAACTGTGCTTATTTATCGCTCTATTCCCAACATTCTGCCTAGGATATGACTTTCAAAAAAGCATTTGATAAGTAAGTGAATAAATGAATGAACAGCAAACTTCTCAAGGAAAAGGTGTTCAAAACCTTGGGAGTTAATCAAGGGAAGACTAGATATAGTGGGGAAAAGAGGAGTCTTACGCCTCTCTGGCCTTCGAGGTCTTTCTCCTTCAGGACAAGTCAGTGCCCTCTTAGCCTGGGAGAACATGACTTAGTAGGAAGACAAACACGTCCCCACATTGCAAGACAGGATCTCACAAAATATTTGGCAGACAGATTAGGACTTCGGTTAATTCTCCAAGGCCAGTCAGGCAGTGGACCTGAGATCTAACAACCAATCCTGGTCATTCCCACACTTGCCAGAAGATTTGCCAGGGTGCTCTCAGAACAGGTCTTGAACTACAAGTAGGTTTTCTTCCTCCATTTCATAGGTTCCACCATTCATTCCACTAACTCTGGTTTAACTTAGGGCCCATTAAACTAAAAGGTGAGTTCTGCACTTCCTTTAGCCTCCTCTCAATTCCCAGCTCTGGAGGACATCTTTTTGTTGGATGATAACTTGGCTTTCCCTGTGAATTGCAGTATGAGTTCTGAACACCTGTTCTTTATGTTATTCCATGAAACATTCTCCAATTAAAGCCTAGGAGAACAATGAAAATCAAAGCCCATCTGCAAATGGAGAATTTTACATTCAGTAGCAATAGTAACACTAGGTCATGGGATGGGGTCGTTAAATCACTGAATATACACATCTTGCACAGGGAGAAAAAAAAAAAAAAGCATACTTCTGAACATTTATGGTTGAAATTTAGAACTACTGGAGCTGAGACATTCAGAGGTAAGTGTCCCATGACAGCTTTCATTCTGGTTCCAGGACCTCAGCACAGAGCCAGGGAAGGCAGCTTTCATCTTTCTCCAGGTAATACCAGGAAAGAAATCTGCCTCAAGAGGTACTATAGCAATCTGTGTGGCATCAAGATAAGATTAGGGAATGCAGAGAACATTTCAACAATTTTATTTGCTTCCTCTTCTAAACTTTGATATGAATTCTTGTCTATAGAGAAGAGGAAGGCCCTACTTATCCATAAAGCAAAATTTCCACTTTCTTTTGTGTCTGCACCATGTTTGGAATCACCAGAACCGCTTAATGGTACCCCACCATCTCTTTTGTCTTAGTATGGTGTGCCTTAATTTTTTCATTGACTGACACATGCTAAGTCCAAAATGTATTTGCATGAAGATGCAAGAGAAGATGAATTCAAGCAATACCATTGACGGCAAGATGTCTAGCAAAGCCCTCCTGTGCTACAGTGTGCCAAAGACAGGTGAGCCCAGATAGGAGGAAACAAAAGGGACTTCAGACCTCTGAATCTGAGTCAAAAGCTTCAGGATCCCCACAGGAACATCATCTGATTTCCATGAATGGGGAAAGGATAAAATTAGTGTAGAAGGAACTCAGAGAAGACAATGAAAGAAAGGTCCTTCTCTTTCTTGCCTGAGTCTTGTTCACAATGTAATGGGGGGTCCTGGATGGGAGCAGCCCATGCCCTGGCTCCACATGCTGGTCAGTCATGTAGACACCAGTAAAGCTCCTAAGAACATTTTAGCTGTGCAAGTCCTTCCTTTTCTCTTCTCCATAAAATAAAATTTTAAGATCCGAAAAGAAGTTTGCTGGTACCACTCATCCTTATTTGCGAGTCATGGGAGAAAAATCTCTCAAGCCATGTCCTGCTTTAGAATTGGAAATTTCCTCCTATTCTGGAATGCTCCAAACCAGACAAAGGTCAAGTGCTTTCTCACGGAAGTTTCCCCTTCCAACAAAAGCATATAGAAGGTTTGTGTAACGAACTAAGAAATGCAAACCTTCACGAATGACTCAACCTCCTAAAGCCAAAGACAATTCAGGCAGAGGCACTTTTTTCACCCCCAATTAACTATGACATTGCTTCACATCTCCATTTCACTTTCTGCTCGGGGATGTGCGTGCCTTTTGCTCAAGGTTTTGGGGATGGAGTGTCCGTCTTCTCACAATTCTGGGCTGTGTTCTTTGGATGTCAGAGTTCCCAGAGAAGAGACATGATCACTGTTCCTTCATCCCCAAACAACCTCCTGCTTTCCTACTCTTCTTCCTGTTACTCATCAGAGTACAGGAATGCAGCTTACTCCTCCAGTCAACCAGAAAAACATTCTGCAGTTCCCTGGAAAGGGGGATCCAGGTAGGTAACCTCCAACAAACACCAACAAGGTGCCAAGCTTTGTCCTCATACCTTTACCCCTTTAGCTTACTAAAAAACAAAAAGATGCCAGGGTATGGGACTTATTGTTCTACTTTATAGATGAGCCACTGTGCCAGAGTGGCTCATCTCCCTCCAGCCCACAGTGGTGGACCAAGCAGTGGTCTGAGGTGACCAGTACTGGGGCATGAAGAGATCGCTTCCCGGATAGCTTAAACTTGTTGTGCAATTTTCTAAAACTCACTTAAACTCCCTGTTGGAGCTATTAATATTATCGGTTCTCCTAAATTGGAATAATCTTGTCTGTTCATCCTCTCCCTCTTTCCTGTTTCCTTGTCCTGTGGTGCTGCTGAATTAGATAATGTCTACAAAGCTCTCTGGGTTCCTTGAAGGGAAGTTTCAATAAACACAAGTTATTAACCTTCATAGCACCCAGAGTTTTGAATGAAGAAGTTATAAAAATTATCATAAAGTCCTGCTGGGGCTTGATAATGAACAGAAGCTTCACTGAATCTTCAAACACTTCCCTTTCTTCCTGAGAGCAAAGGTGAACCCCTCCAGCTAGAATGGGCTTTAATTCCAATGCTAGTCCCAAGCTCTTCTCTCTTCTGATTTAAGGAAGGTCAAGTGCCTCTTTCCAGAGCCTTCTGCAGTGGCTGCATGGAGATTCTGAGCAGCAGGGACCTAAGGCTTCTGCACGATACACCTCCATCAATCTCTGGCTCCGACTCCCCTGGTGCAGCCTAAACAATGATGTGAAAGTGCCTAACAAGAAAGAAGATGCTACTACTGAGAAGTCAAGACCCAGGGATTCAGTATTCAAAAAGGGTCTCATTCCTCCCCCTCTGGCCCTCCTCACCCTGCCAGCATGATTATCATGGGTCAGAGAAGGACCAAACTTTGTCTACAAAAGTCACATAGGCAAGTGGGAATCAGGCTGTGCCTCCCCCATAAGACTGAACTGTGGGTGAAAGAGGGGGAGGAGGGGGAAGGAGAGACACAGTGAAGTCATCCCACCTTCTCCACTGGGTCTGGATCATTCAAATGCCAAATCAGAAGCAGGAATGAAGGGAAGGGCATGAAGGTTTGGTGGCAAAGTCACCTCACAATCAATGACCTCCTACATTATTCCTTACCTTAGCCTTCAGTTCTACTCTGGGTTCACAAAGCAAAAACATGGACAGTGGTTACTGGACATCACATACCCAGTTCAGTGCTCAGCATGGTAGTCCTGAAGGGCCTGGCTACCTTCCCTATCTTGTAAGTCTTGTCGAGGCAGTTGAGATATTAAACTTAAGGCAAGGGTGGAGAGGAAAACATGCAATCACTACACTGGACATGATGTGTCTGACCTACCAGCACTGGCTGCTAAAAATCTTATTTGCATAGAAACTATGTGCCCTGTAGGAAGAAGAGCAAAGTGAAATTTGGGAACTGATAGATAAATCCTAAAACTGTGAAATGGAGACTGTTGAAAAGAGAAAGAGTAAAGATGCCTCCTATCTTTAGGAAAAAAAGTATGTATAAGAGGGAAAATTTCTTTGAAATTGTGGGAAGACCTGAAATCAGGGGCCAAGAATCTTTCCTAAGATAGTGGTTGGAGGTTGACAGAATGTTCCCTTATGAGGACAGTGTTTGTAATTATCTTCTGATCCCATCATATGGCAACTTAGCCCAAGTTCCATGGGATAAAGGAAGTTGTAAGAAAACCTAAAGATTTAAGCTAAACTAAACTCAAGTGAAGCTAATCCTTTGCCAATCATAGCCCAACTAGACTGCCCATGGTTCCCACCAAATGGGATCTCCAGGTCCTGGTCATAATGATCTGCACCCTCAGGAGCTACAGGAAAATTTTGCTCATCTCTAAAAAAATTGCTGATGTTTTAAAGACAAAAAGAATGAGGGGACCCAGTCATTCTACCTAGGAAGTTGTCAAAGTCAAAGATCATTACTGCTAAGCCTCATGTGGCGCTAACACTGATTGGTGCCATGTGGTTCCCCAAAAGCAAACAACTTGCTGTCATTACCATTATGATTATTATTTGTCCCTGATTATGTGTGCCTACCGCCATGAATTTTGGCATCACACAGATGTACATCCAAATGGTTATGTGCCCTTTAGTAAGGTACTTAGACTCAGTTTTTTCATCTGTTAAATGGAGTAGTAATAGCATCTACTTATAGTAATATTGTGAGGTTTGACTTGTTAATTGCATGTAAACTACTCAGCACAGCTCCTGGCACATGGTCAGCACTCAATAAAGGACAACAGTTCTAATCAGTGACAAAGTCATAAGCAAAAGGACATTAACAGTGTGAAAGGAATCTGAAAGAAGAAAGATGGTAGATGAGAAAAACTTCCCTTTCTCAGATAAGGAGGACCAAAAGTTAGAATAGGTGGCAACTTGGCTACATGGAAGACGAGCCAGATCGGAAAATAGAGAAATAAGACTGCCTTGCACAAAGGACCTTAAACTTCAGTCAGATGGGTTGGACCAGACATAGTGGGCCATAGTAGACCCCTGCTGGTCTCCAGGACTTGGACCACTTATATTCACCATTGGACAATGGTGCACATCCTGGGATGGAAGGACTCACCTCTGTGGCACCAGCTCTCCATTCTCTCTTTGACCCTTGGATGGAGCTCTTGGGACACTGCTACTAGGGCTATGATTCATCCAGGGATAGGAGGACTCCCAGTAGGCTACAGGAGTCAAATGTCTGAACTCCTAGCAGAAGGCTGAGATGTGAAAATCTTTGAGTCATCATCTGACCCCCAAAATACTTGCCAAACTGCCTTTTCTAAAACACTAGCCCAGAAAGTGGGCCAACGCATCTTCTCCATTAACCACCCAGTATACCTTGAAACCCCTGCTCCTGGAGAAGTGGTCCATTTTTCTCAACCTCCAATAAAGAAAGCCTCTGCATATTAAGAGAAATGTCCTGCAGATGAGGGTACTCAGAAGGGGGTCGCCTTGATTAAAGCAGGTTGTTCTGCCAAGAAGTCTTGAATATGCTCTCTTGGTTTAGGCTGTTAGTGCTGTGCGGAGGCAGCAGGCAACATGAATTGCCTTTTATCTAATTGGAAAACTCCCACCGAGTTTAGAAGTGCTCATTTAGACAGGCAGATCAATAAAAGAAATGGAGAGTGGATAGCCGTGGAGATGTTATGGAGACGAACTGGTCCTCCATACATCTGCTTAATAAAGATTGACTCATCCCGCTTGTAGTAGAAACCTGGAGTGCTCTCTTGGCTCCAGGCTGCAGAAAGTTCCATCCATGCACAGACATCTCCCAGGAGAGGTAGAAGAGAGACTCTACCCTTTTCCTCTTTATCTGGATTCAAGTTTTCCGGTGGAAGGAAGGAAGAACTGGGAAGAGGGGTATTAAGAATGTGGGGGGTGGGGTTTCTAGCATCTCTCCAAAATGACCTTCCCTTCACCTGGACAAAAGTGGAAGGGAACAAAAAGCAGAGATTCACAAAAAGAAAAGTAGAAAAAAAAAAAAAAAAGAATTGAGCAGTGTCAGCCTCCTTTGCCATTTCATGTCATTGTATCTGTGTACAAGTCACATTATACAATAATGAACAACTTATTCTGTTTTAAGAACTCCCCAGTTGAAACCCTCATGTTCCCCATTTCTCTCACTCATCACTGAGTTAAGGGTCTAACGTGCCCTTCTTATCCCCACATTGCCACCTTAAGCTTTCATCCTGTCCTTGTCACTGTCCCCGCTCTCTCCTGACCCCCATCCTATGCGCGGAAGGCTTCCACAGCTGAGCCCACCTCTCATTTCAAACATAAGCCTTTGTTCCAGGCCACAGAATTAAATTTAATTCCCTTCAAAAGGAAAAAATGCTCTGTGGCTGTAAGTCCAAAAATAGAAGAATTGATGCGGGCATGTGTGTGTCTACACACGCACACACGTGCAGCGGGCTGGGGGTGTTTCATTTACACTGGGGAAGTTGTGAGAAGGCTGGGAACCCTTCTTTTGATTCCTGTGTCCCTCCTTTTACTCTCCTGCAGAAGTTCCTTTCTGGGCCAGGGCTGTGGGAAGGAACCTGCTGGCACTCAGCTTTAATAAAGGCCTTTTCTCTAGCACAGTCCTATGGTGAAGGCATGGGCTCATACCTGGGCTAGGGGTCGGTTGCCATGGAAATAACTGCAGAGTCACAAATAAGGCAGTATTATGTTCTCTCAGCAGGATGAGAGGAGAGCTGGTCGCTAGACAGAGCAATAGGAAGAGGGAGAGAGAAACAGACAAGCAGGAGAGAAAAAGAGAAAGAAAAAAGAAATAACTCAGTCCTGAAATACAAAGGGATAAGGCATTGTTTCAGAGAGATTTCAGACACGATTAAGCAAGAGAGGGCAAAATGTTGTTGTTTTATATGAAGGAGTTCTTTTATCTTCCAAGAGGGAGGGAAGGAAACCAAAGGGACCCTTGGGTACCTCCCTCCCTCCCTTCTCCCAGCTGTTTTTTTCTTTTCTCTCTCTCTTTCCCTCTCTCTTTCTCTCTCTCCCTCTCTCATAATGGTGCAAAAATCCTCATGAGCAAGGACTGGGAAGATACAGTGTGCTGCCAGAGAGAAGCAGGTAGGAGGCAAGCCAAGACTCAAACTGCAGAAAGGCCCTGCTCTGATTCTCAGCAGAAAACTTGTAGCCTCTTGGTCCCTGGCCGTTTAACAAATTTCAAGCCAAACTTCTACCCTTCTAAAAGGCCATGATCCCTCCAGGATCACTGGAGCTGCTTTCAGCACCCTTGTTAAGATTTTTCTCCCGAGTTGAATACTGCTGGAGGGAGAATGGCCACATTGTCTTCCTAAGGTCACTTCTTTCATTCAAAGCTTCACTGGTTTCCTCACTGTAGACAAAAGTCTGAGAATGAAGACCTAGATTCAGACTGTACAAGCAAATAAAATGCACCAAGCTCATTTAAGCCAAGCTATGAACCTTTATATAGGGCAAGTAATGCTAATCTTCTTCCTGTTCCATGCTCTTTTGTTTGCTTATGGATGTGTATACATAGAATTTGATGTGCACAATGTTTTTAAACAACACATTAAAAAGTTTCTTGCAATTTTCGAAATCTATTTTAAGGATAACCAAATTCAAAATTCAAATTTATTACACACTCCCATGCTTTTCTCTGAGCCCCATTCCCTACAACCAGCTCAGTCTTAGCCTGGTGTCTACCTGCTACCTGTGCAATACGGTTTAAGTAACACTATAGTTTCACCAAACCTAAAATTTGTCCAACAATTAATATTCATGCCTAAAATCCCACATGCACATTACCCCTTTCTGTCTTCAAAAGATATATCTATCCAAAAACAAAGACGCTGGTGCATGTTATCCTAAATTTTTCAGTGTGATTGTGTTTTCAGATTAACTGAGAAAGTAGAACTTTGAAGTAATAAATTTTCATGCATTGCAGGACAGGGTCTCATGTATATCTCCTCAATGGTGGGAAATACTTTATATAGAATCCAAATTCATGATTCATTGGCCAGCCACTTGAGGGTCACCACAGGTGCTTGAAGGAAAGAAGAAAACACTCTATTTGAATGCACACTGTTATTTCCACTAGTTTTGTCCTTGAATTCTTATCTGAAATTGCCTTTGTAAATCAGGCTAGGCCACACATCTGCATGTCACTCAAAGTGTTCCTGGTCACAGGCCCTTGGTTGATCTGCCTCTTAATCTTCAACCACAAATAATCTTTTTTTTTTTTTTGTAAACAAATGGGGTACAATTTGTTTCTCTGTACATGAAGTAGAGGCATACCATTTGTGTAATCATGTATTTACATAGGGTAATGGTGTTTGATTCATTCTGTTATTTTTTTCCTCCCCCCCCACCCCTCCCACAAATAATCTTAACACTGCAAGATAAATTCAAGGGAGTGATCCTACTTCTCCTTGAAGTATAAAGGTGTTCAACCCTGGGTCTTGTCAGAATGGGTGCAATCCCCACCCAGGATCAGCCTCAGACTCCCCTCCCAACATTATCTACGGGGAAGCACTAAGAGTTGGCAAACAAGTGAAAGAGCTTAAAGCCCTTTGCTCATGTCTCTGAAGATTCTCTGACATGGTACAATGGCTTCAAACTACACATGGTCCTGACCCCAGTCTGTATTCTTCCTCCACTTGGAGTGGGAAATGGAGAGATGAGCTTTAAGCAAAAACACAGAGAATCCCAGGCAGGCATCCAGCATCCAGTTTAAGATCTCCCTGAAGAGAAGTGATGGGGAGAGTGATAGGATAGCATGCACCAACATCTTTGTTTTTTACTTTTCTGATTGACACTGATTATTTGGTTAACCAATGATGTGGCTAATGCAGAGAATCATACAAAATAAGAATGATGCATAGTACCTAAGTGGTTTTGTTTTTAATTTAACAAAGTTTGTTTGTGCAAGATATAGGGCAGCACTCCAGACCAAAGGTGGTTACTATAAAGCTACAGTAATTAAGATATTGTTATACTGGTATAAAGACAGGCAGAGAGAGTAATGGACCAGATCCTAAAGAACTGAAATAACCCCTTATATTTATGGTCAGCTGATTTTCACAAAGATACCAGAACAAGTCAATGAGGAAAGGATAGTCTTTTCAACAAATGACGTTGGGATAATTAAATATATACCTGCAGAGTGGGGGAAAGGCAAAACAAAAACCTTAGACCCTGGCCTCAAGTATACAAAAAGTTCTAAAACTCTTATAAGAATTAAGAATAAATTTTCATGACCATCAGTTAGGTACCAAGTTCATAGCACAAGATTTTAGACACCAAACACTATCATAAAAGAAAAACTGGACTTTATTAAAACTAGAAATTTTTCTACTTCAAAAGACACCCTTAATTAAGTGAATAAAAAACTAAACCACAAACTGGGAAGAAATATTTACAAAACATACCCAAATAAACAATTCTTAAAGTTAGTAAGAAGACAGATAACTGAATTTTTAAATGAAGAGATTTGAATACTCTTATACATAAGATATGCAAAAAATAATAATTTCATGAAAAGATGACCGTTTTTGCTCTGTAGAGAAATGGAAAAGTGAAAACCCCACTAGATGACACTATGTAGCCACTAGGATTTGTACAATCAGAAAGAGAAACACTACCAAGTGTTAGTGAGGAGGTGGAGAGACTAGAACCCTCATGTGCTAGAGAAGTGAAATGGGACACCAGTTTATGAAAATCAGTTTGGCACTTTCTTAAAATATTAAACATACACTTACCAAGGGATTCAGTAACTTCACTCCAGGATCTATCCAAGTGAAATGAAAACAAATGTCTTCACAAACACTGGCACACAAATGTTCCTAATAGAATTATTCCTGAAAGTATAGCGTAAGATGAATGAACAAGTTGTGGTATATCCATACAGTGGAATATTCCAAAATAAACAAGATGAAATTGTTGATTGACCCCACAACATGGATAAACATCACAATCAGTATGCAAAAAACAAAAAAGACAACATATTATATGTTTACATTTATATTAAAAGTCCAGAAAAGACAAATTCATAGAAACCAACAAACCGGATAGATGGTTGCCTGGGGCTGGAGCTGGTAGGAGAAAATGACTACAGAGAGGTACAAGGGGACATTCTAGGGTGAGAACGTCTTAATATTGGTCTGGATTGATGGGTGCATGAATTTTATAAATTTACAAAAAAGTGTTGAATTGTAAAATTACAATGGGTAATGTTTGTGATATACACATTATACCTTCAAAAACTTTTTTTAAAAGTGAGGAATTGTGCTATTTCCTGAGATAATTTCCCCATCTAATAGTGGAGCAAGGGGAGGAAACGCAATGAAGACCCCCGTGAGCTCCACAGCAGTGATAAAGCGAAGTGCTCTGGTAACACAAGAACCGGAATAGGTAAACTAGAAAGGTCTTACCAAAAAGTGTGATGTTTGAGCTGAGGTTCTAAGAGTGTTCAGGCAGGGTTCAATCCCCGGGTAAAGGATCACTCAAAACTAGAAAAACTAGCTATTGACCTCATTCATGGAATAAGAATAATATGCATGAGTGTCTCTGTTGATACAAGAAAAGCAATTGATAATGTTCAGCAACTACTGAAAGAAAAAATTCTAAGCCAGCCAAAAAGAGAAGAGAACTACAAAATAAAAGTAAATGCATTTCCTGTAAGAGGGGAAAAAATACAAAAAGCATTACTTTCTAACTCAGTAACCAACTAGAAAATAAAATAAAAAGTGAGATAATCTTCACAATAGCAACAACCAAAATAGCAAAAAGTATCCAGAGAGCTTAATATTTCCCTGTGGAAGAAATTTTTTTATTTTAATAAAAGACAAAGAAAAGAACTGCAGAAATGGAGGGGCATTCCTTGATCTTGAACAGGATCACATGACAAACATTTCTTTACCAAATAATGTACCAATCGTCTCTGCAATCACAATCAAAGTTCCCCCTGATCTTGTAGGCACTTAATCCTCATGAGCATCTCTATGAAAGAATAACTATTCACACACACACACACACACACAAAAAAAAAAAAATCAACTTCATAAAGAAAAAAAAAATGACTGGAAATTTAACAAAGCTAAAATTGCCAAATACAACTTAATTTTAGGGAAAAATAAACAGAAATGAAGATTATTTCAGAGATACATATATATTTAATAAAGGTGGTAGCATACATCAGTGGGGAAAGAATAGATTGTTGAGGAATTGGTATTGGAAAAATTAACTCAAATATATTCAGAAAAATGTAAGACTCTTTTTTTAAAATTTTTTTTAGTCATCAATGGACCTTTATTTGACTTATTTATATATGGTGCTAAGAATCGAACCCAGGACCTCATGCATGCTAGGCAAGTGCTTTACCACTGAGCTACACCCTCAGTCCCATAACAGACTCTTAACATCACAATCTAAGGATCATTTCATATACAAAGCATGAAATAATTTGTGAAAGATAAAATGATAAAGTTAATAGATGAAAATGTAGAATATTTTTGTCATCTAAATTCAGATAAGGCCTTCTTTTTCGTATTTTTTTTTCCCCCTCTCATTTTCCCGGCAGGGGATTTGAACCGGGGTCCTTCGGCATGAAAGGCGAGCGCTCTCCAAAAGGAGATAAGGCCTTCTTAAGTAAAACCCAAAGAACAAAACTGAGGCAAAGAATTGTTTTCATAAATTTTATTACTTATAAATTAGTGCTTTCTAGTCAATGAAGAATACTATGGAGTTATCCCACTCCTTGGCCTATACCCAAAGGACTTAAAATCAGCATACTACAGTGATGCAGCCACATCAATGTTTACAGCAGCTCAATTCACAATAGCTAGGCTATAGAATCAACCTAGGTGCCTTTCAACAGATGAATGGATAAAAAAAATGTGGTATATATATGTTACAGAATATTAATTAGCCATAAAGAAGAATGAAATTATGGCATTAGCCAGTAAAAGGATGGAACTAGAGACTATCATGCTAAGTGAAATATGTCAATTCCAAAAACCCAAAGGCTGAAAGTTCTCTCTGATATGTGGATGCTAACACACAATAGCAGGGTGGGGAGAATAGAAGTTCATTGGATTAGACAAGGGGGAATACAGAGAAGGGAGAAAAGATGGGATTAGGAAGACAATGGAATGAATTGGACATAACTTTCCTAAATTCATATATGAATACAGAACCAGTGAAACTCTACATGATGTACAACCACAAGAATGGGATCCCAATTAGAATAAGTTATACTCCATGTATGGATACACTTTACTGTAATGTATATCTAAAAAGAACAAATAAAATCTGAAGTACAAAAACAAAGAACACTATGGATAAAGTTAATAGAATAGAGAATGAGAGAAGAAATTTTCAGTGCTCAAAACTGAACAAGGAATAATACCTAAAATAAACAGAATGTTTGCAAAGAAAATGATGGCAATATCAGTGGAAATATGAATAAGCAAGGTATACAAAAGGAAATTAAAAATGTCACTGATTCAAACTCAATCATCAGGGAACACAAATTAAAACATATCAGCTACTTACATTCCCACCTTTACGGTGGCATTTTTTATAATAGGCATGATATGGAATCAACCAGTGTTCATCAATAGAAAAATGAATAAGGAAAATGTGGTACATATACATAATATTATTCTACCATAATAAATAAAATCCTGTCATTTGTAGCAATAATTATAGAACTGAAGGACATCATGTTAAGTGAAATAAGCCACACACAGAAAAACAAATATTGCAAGTTCTCATTCATTTGTGGAAGCTGAAAATTTGATCTTATAGAAGAGAGAAGATTAGTAGTCACTAGAGACTGGGTAGGAGAAGGGGAAAAGGGATAGTGAGAGTTTAGGCAATGTATGCATGAATTAGCTTTTCATCACTGTGACAAAATACCTGAGAAAAACAACTTAAGAGAAAAAAGATTTATTATGGCTAATAGTTTCACAGATTTCAGTCCATGATTTGGCTGACTCCATTGTTTTGGGCCTGCAGTGAAGCAGAGCAACATGGCTGAGAGGGTGTGGTGAACCAGAGTTGTTCATCTCATGGCAGCCAGGAAGCAGAGAGGAATGGGTCAGTGACAAGTAATAGCCCCAAGAACCCACTCCCTTTAACTAGGTCCCATCTCCTGCAGTTTCTACCCCCTCCCAGTAGTCCATTTAGCTATGAATCTATCAATGAACTAATCCATTGATGACGTTAGAGCCCTCTTGATCCAGTCATTTCTAAAAGCCCCGTCTCTGAACATTACTACATTAGAGACTAACCCTTCAATACATGAGCTTTTGGGGGACATTTCTGGTCCAATCCATAACAAAAGGTACCAAAATACACTTAGGAAGAATTAATTCTAGTGTCTTTCATAGTACAATAGAGTAACTGTGGTCTACAACAATTTATAATATATTTCAAGATAACAGATAAAAAGAAAATGAAGTTTCCCAACACATATAAATAATAAATATTTGAGGAAATGAAATGCTAATTACCCTGATTTGATCACTACACATTGGATACATGTATCAAATTGCAATATTTGTACATATTTGTGTGGCCCGGCACAAGTCACTTTTTTAATTTTTTTGAGTAAAGACCCATAAGATGAGGATTATTTGCAGGAGAGCTGGAGACAATTTGGATGCCCATCACTACAAAAATAAGAGTAAAATGAAGAGAAGCATCCATGGAGCAAAATGAGGTATCAACAGCAACAGACTGAGGTCACCTGGCAACATAGATGAGTCTTTTAAAAAATGAGCCAAGAACAGAATGTGATCTATTCTCAAATTCCATTCACAGAAACTTTAAGTACAGGCACATAAAATGACAATAAAAGAAATAAATAGATCAGTAACAAACAAAAAGAAATATTCTAAAATCTTAGAATATTCTCTTAAGAATATTCTCTTATGGAAAGGGAAACTGAAATTAAAGAGAATGAGTTAAGGTAAATAGATAAATAAATAAGAGAAAGAACCTGTCATGAAGTAATTTAATAATTTCCTAATTTCCCTTCCCATGAAGTGATCCCAGAGTCTGTTAATGACTACCAAGAAATTTTTTTTGAATCTTTATTTCAATTTATTAAATACTGAATTGTGTGTCTGCTCTAAGTAAGGTGCCACCAAATAACAAAATATAGACCTTTACTTGAAATTTAATTTCCAGATTTATGTGAAAAAGAATGATGGGGGTGTCTATAGCTTTCAATGTGATAGGGAGGATACTTTGAATTAGCTCCTGTGAATTCTACAAACTTTGCAAGAAAATGAATATGAAAATAATACTTCACTTGCCCATAAGTTTGTTATCCTGTTTCTCTTCCCAACTATTTTTATTTCTATTCCTTCAAACTCTAACCTAGGTTGTTTTTGTTGTTCTTTTTATTTATTTTTTTAATAAGTTGTCTGTAAGCAGGAGGTACACACATACTCCTACGATGAACCTTCCTTGGAATAGGCAAAAAGATTAAACAGATTGTGAAATAACCTTATTTGTGCCAAACACGTGGGTGTATTCACTTCTCAGTTCTGCATAACGACCAAAATTTTGTCTAAGTCACAATTTCAGTAGGGGAAAAATAAAAATGAAAACTTCAAGATACTTAATAAATTCTCACCCATTTACTAATACCAAGCATTTCTTATGCTTTCTGTTGTCTAGAATAAGAAGGTTTCAATTTTCCTTATAGTATGTGTTGGTAAAGAAAAGAGTATATCCTAACCATGTGTTCAGTCATAAAGAAGAATAATATTATGACATTTGCACATAAATGGATGGGATTGGAGAATATCATGCTAAGAGAAATAAGCCAATCCCAAAAAGCCAGAGACCGAATGTTTTCCCTGATAAGAGGATGATGATATATAATAGGTTGGGGGAATGGGGGTGAGAGAAGAATGGAGGAACTTCAGATTAAGTAGAGGGAAATGAGAGGAGGGTATGAAAAATGGTGGAATGAGACAGACATCATTACCCTATGGACAGGTATGATTCCACGAATAGTATGAATCTACATCATGCACAGTCATAGAAACAAGAAGATGTACCCTATTTGTGTACAATGAATCAAAATGCAGTCTGTAAAAATAAAAAAATTAAAATTAAAAAAAAAAAAAAACTCTAACCAAAAGAGGACACCCAGACAGATAGGAAACCCGAGGCGAGGTTCAGGCCCGCCCATTCTGAGAGTCCCTAAGGGTCACTGTGGCAGGCCTGCAGTCTCTGGTCAGCATCTCTTTCCTGACAGCCTTTGTACTGCATGTGACCTGACACCTGCTCTGTTCACTTCCACAGGCAACCCTGCAAAGAATTACTCCCAGCAGGGAGCTGCCCACCCACACAGGTCCCCCATGCTGTGGGCAGCCTTCTGCTGATTTCTTCATAAGCTTACCAGCTTCCCTGTAGCATAATTCTGCAACTGTTGACAATTCAAATACGGTAGAGGAAAAGTTCTCTCTGCTTCTGTGATTTATGATAATTTAGGAGAAGTGTTCTAAAACACAAAATTGCCAGGCAAATGTTTAAGAAACATATTCATCTGTAAGCAGATTGAGAACATCCTTGAATTCAAAAAGTAAACGTTCTCATGTCAAATGAGTCCTGAGTAACCATTAAAGGAAGGCTGATGGTTCTTTATCAGCTGCTATACATTCTTGCAAATTAGAAAATTCAAGAGCTTCCACCAAGTTGGGCCCTTCCCAAAGCCCTCCATGCTAGGTTACTCACTCCACTGCATGGCCAAATGTACATGAGCTAATCAGACCCATGTGTGGAGAGCATTTTCAGGTCTCCCTCACAGATGCTCTATCCAGTCTCACAATTGCCAACTTCAGAATATTCTATGTAGACTGAAGCTCTTGGAAGTCTCCTCAGATATCAAGAAAGCTCCCAACTTGGAAAGAGACTGTGGACCTCCTGGTCCCCTTGAACTCACCAAGGAAAATTTAAATAAACTCATGGAAAGAAATGCCCAGGTCCACATTGTCCAAGTTACCATCTCTTTGATAACTCTACAAACCTTTAGAGGTAAGGAGAACTTAAAGGGGCATTTAAAAATGCAATTGTTTATGCTTTTCAGATGTCATTGCAACTCTCATTTAAAATATTCCCTAAGATTATTGCTCATTTGCAAATGGTAAAAAGTTTTACACTCTTAAGCTTATACCGAATTCCCAGGAAGAAAGAAACAGACTTGGAAGACAAACAGGACAGGACCTGTCTGTCCTGCCACTGGACTGCCTCTCTGCAACCACAAACACCACTGGCCTTTCCACAGAGGTCCTCGTCTCTCCCACAGGCCTCTTTCCTGCCTCTCTTGAAATAAATCTGTACCTGATTTCAGTATTTATGAGGGTATGCATTGGACATTATTCAAAATTGAAGAAAAGCTACCACCACAGTTACTGTCTACCAATAACCATTATTGATAATAACATTTACAATGAATAATGCAATACCAGACACTCAAAACAGTTAATATTTCACTCCATATGCATATCTGCATTTTCATATACTACATCATATGAAAAAATGTGCTGTTTTGTACCCTTTGTTTTATGTCAATATTATTTTCTAAGGATTGCCAATATTAAGTATTCATCAGAATCACATGTTTTAATGGCCACAAAAATTTCATTCTATAGATGCATTATAATACTTAACTGCATTTACATACCCAAATAATATGAGAAGTACATACAGATTTAAATAAATAAGAATCATCTACATTGCCAACACTGAGTTAACATATTTCTGTTGGTCTCTCTAGATTTTTGTTTGTTTATTTTCAGTACCAGGGATTGAACCCAGGGGTGCTTAACCCCTCAGCCACATCCCCGGCCTTTTTTATATTTTATTTTGAGACAGAGTCTTGCTAAGTTGCTTACAGTCCTGCTAAATTACTGAGGCTGGCTTTGAACTTGCACCCTCCTAGGGCTGGATTGCAGGTATGCACCACCATGCCCAGCCTCTAGATTTTTTAAGAGCATATAAATAAAAGTGAATGTGGATTCTACTGTATCTCTTATTTTGTCATCTGATTTTTAATTAATAAATAATATATGCCATATAATATATACCGAATGTTTTTCAATTCTAATGAGTATTTGTGTTGTTATTTTAATTATCATATTTCATTGTACAGATTCACCATGACTTTCTTATTGAGGTAATTAGCCTGTTTCAATTACTAGATATTACTAACAAAATTCCATCTTTATGCATAAGTCCTTATTTACTTGCCCAGTTTGTTGATTGGTAAAAATTCCTAAACATATGATTGTCAAAGAATACCTTACATTTATTGAGTCTTTGATTCAGATGAACAGATTTCCCTTCCAAAAGTTACTCTCAGAACTTCCATTGCCAGTGCTTAAGAGTACTCACAGCTCGATATCTTAAACATTCCTTGACGTTATTACTGCTTGTAAATTTTTTAAATATGATAGAGTTAGAAAAGCATTTCCTTATTTGAATTTGCTTTTGTTGGATTAGCACAAAAATTGACGTTTTTCCTATTTTCTTTTTATTAATATTATCCATTGTGCTATTAGTTTCTTCATCTTGTCAGCTGATAGGACTCTTTTTAAATTAAAGATATTGACATCTTATAAATATTATAAACATTTCTCCAATTTACCATTTGTCCTTAATATCTTTAATGTAATTCTTTTTTATGTTTTCATAATAAAAAATAAATCTCAGAACTTTGGTCTGGAAATGTGGTAGACTGAGCTAACACAGACTCTTTCCCACTTACAACCAATACATCCAAAGAGAAAATAGAGATCAAAAATTAAATAATGCATAACTTATATATATATATATATTTTTTTATTGTAAACAAATGGGATACATGTTGTTTCTCTGTCTGTACATGGCGTAAAGGCATACCATTTGTGTAATCATAGATTTACATAGGGTAATGTTTGATTCATTCTGCCATTTTTTCCCTTCCCCCCAACCCCTCCCACCCCTCCTCTCCATCTATACAGTCCTTCCTTCCTCCATTCCTGCCCCCCTCCCTAAACCCAACTCCAACCCCAACACTAATCCTTCCTCCCCCCATTATGTGTCATCATCCACTTATTAGCGATATCATTCTTCCTTTGGTTTTTTGAGACTGGCTTATCTCACTTAGCATGATATTCTCCAGTTTCATCCATTTGCCTGCAAATGCCATAATTTTATCATTCTTTATGGCTGAGTAATATTCCATTGTATATGTATACCACAGTTTCTTTATCCATTCATCAATTGAAGGACATCTAGGTTGGTTCCACAATCTGGCTATTGTGAATTGAGCAGCTATGAACATTGATGTGGCTGTATCTCTGTAATATGCTGATTTTAAGTCCTTTGGGTATAGGCCAAGGAGTGGGATAGCTGGATCAAATGGTGGTTCCATTCCAAGTTTTCTAAGGAATCTCCACACTGCTTTCCAGAGTGGCTGCACTAATTTGCAGCCCCACCAGCAATGTATGAGTGTACCTTTCTCTCCACATCCTCGCCAACACCTGTTGTTGCTTGTATTCTTGATAATCGCCATTCTAATTGGGGTGAGATGGAATCTTAGGGTGGTTTTGATTTGCATTTCTCTTATTACTAGAGATGTTGAACATTTTTCCATATGTTTGTTGATTGCTTGTAGATCTTCTTCTGTGAAGTGTCTATTCATTTCTTTAGCCCATTTGTCAATTGGATTATTTACATTCTTGGTGTAGAGTTTTTTGAGTTCTTTATAGATTCTGGAGATTAGCGCTCTATCTGAAGTATGATTGGCAAAGATTTTCTCCCACTCTGTAGGCTCTTTCTTCGCATTGCTGATAGTTTTCTTTGCTGAGAGAAAGCTTTTTAGTTTGAATCTATCCCAGTTATTGATTCTTGCTTTTATTTCTTGTGCTATGGGAGTCCTGTTGAGGAAGTCTGGTCATAAGCCGACATGTTGAAGCTCTGGACCTACTTTTTCTTCTATAAGATGCAAGGTCTCTGGTCTGATTCCGAGGTCCTTGATCCATTTTGAGTTTAGTTTCGTGCATGGTGAGAGATATGGATTTAGATTCATTCTGTTGCATATGGATTTCCAATTCTCCCAGCACCATTGGTTGAAGAGGCTATCTTTTCTCCATTGCATATTTTTGGCCCCTTTGTCTAGTATGAGAAAATTGTATTTATTTGGGTTTGTGTCCATGTCCTCTATTCTGTACCATTGATCCACCTTTCTATTTTGGTACCAATACCATGCCGTTTTTGTTACTATTGCTTTGTAGTAGAGTTGAAGATCTGGTATTGCGATACCCCCTGCTTCACTCTTTCTGCCAAGGATTGCTTTAGCTATTCTGGGTTTTTATTCTTCCAGATGAATTTCATAATTGCTTGCTCTATTTCTGTAAGGTACATCATTGGGATTTTCATTGGAATTGCATTGAATCTGTATAGCACTTTTGGTAGTATGGCCATTTTGACAATATTAATTCTGCCTATCCAAGAACATGGGAGATCTTTCCATCTTCTAAGGTTTTCTTGAATTTCTTTCTTTAGTGTTCTGTAGTTCTCATTGTAGAGGTCTTTCACCTCTTTTGTGAGATTGATTCCCAAGTATTTTATTTTTTTCGCAGCTATTGTGAATGGGGTAGTTTTCCTAATTTCTCTTTCTGAAGATTCATCACTTATGTATAAAAATGCCTTCGATTTATGTGCATTGATCTTATATCCCGCTACTTTACTGAATTCACTTATGAGATCTAAAAGTTTTCTGGTGGAATTTCCTGGTTCCTCTAAGTATACCATCATATCATCAGCAAATAGGGATAGTTTGAGTTCTTCTTTTCCTATTCGTATCCCTTTAATTTCTTTGGTCTGTCTAATTGCTCTGGCTAGAGTTTCAAGGACGATATTGAATAGAAGTGGTGAAAGAGGGCATCCCTGCCTTGTTCCAGTTTTTAGAGGGAATGCTTTCAGTTTTTCACCATTTAGAATGATATTAGCCATGGGTTTAGCGTAGATGGCCTTTACAATGTTAAGGAATGTTCCCACTATCCCTATATTTTCTAGTGTTTTGAGCATGAAGGGGTGCTGTATTTTATCAAATGCTTTTTCTGCATCTATCGAAATAATCATGTGATTCTTAACTTTAAGTCTATTGATATGGTGAATTACATTTATTGATCTCCTGATGTTGAACCAACCTTGCATCCCTGGGATGAAACCCACTTGATCATGGTGCACTATCTTTTTAATATGTTTTTGTATGCGATTTGCTAAAATTTTGTTGAGAATTTTTGCGTTGATGTTCATTAAGGATATTGGTCTGAAATTTTCTTTCCTTGATGTGTCTCTGTCTGGTTTAGGAATCAGGGTAATATTGGCTTCATAGAATGAGTTTGGGAGGGTTCCCTCCTCTTCTATTTTATGGAATACTTCGAGAAGTATTGGAATGAGCTCTTCTTTGAAGGTTTTGTAGAACTCAGCTGAGAACCCATCAGGTCCTGGACTTTTCTTTGTTGGAAGGCTTTTGATGACTTCTTCTAGTTCATTACTTGAAATTGGTCTATTTAAATTGTGTATGTCCTCCTCGTTCGGTTTAGGCAATTCATATGTCTCTAGAAACCTGTTGATGTCTTCGAGGTTTTCTGTTTTGTTGGAGTATAGATTTTCAAAATAGCTTCTAATTATGTTTTGTATTTCAGTCGTGTCTGTTGTGATATTTCCTTGTTCATTCCGAATTTTAGTGATTTGGGTTTTCTCTCGTCTTCTCTTTGTTAGTGTGGCTAAAGGTTTATCAATTTTGTTTATTTTTTCAAAGAACCAACTATTTATTTTGTCAATTTTTTGTATTGTTTCTTTCGTTTCAATTTCGTTGATTTCAGCTCTGAGTTTAACTATTTCCTGTCTTCTACTACTTTTGGTGTTGGTCTGTTCTTCTTTTTCTAGGGCTTTGAGCTGTAGTGTTAGGTCATTTATTTTTTGAGTTTTACTTCTTTTATTAAATGCGCTCCATGAAATAAATTTTCCTCTAAGTACTGCTTTCATAGTGTCCCAGAGATTTTGATATGATGTTTCTTTGTTCTCGTTTACCTCTAAGAATTTTTTAATTTCCTTCCTAATATCTTCTGTTAAATAATATAAATTCCTAATATCTTCCATTCATCATATAGTAGCATATTGTTTAATCTCCAGGTGTTGGAGTAGTTTCTGTTTTTTACTCTTTCATTAATTTGTAACTTCAATCCATTATGATCTGATAGAATACAAGGTAGTGTCTCTATCTTCTTGTATTTGCTGACATTAGTTTTGTGGCATAATATATGGTCTATTTTAGAGAAGGATCCATGTGCTGCTGAGAAGAAAGTGTATTCGCTCTTGGTTGGATGGTATATTCTATAAATGTCTGTTAAGTCTAAATTATTGATTGTGTTATTGAGATCTATGGTTTCTTTGTTCAATTTTTGTTTGGAAGATCTGTCCAGTGGTGAAAGAGGCGTGTTAAAATCACCTAGTATTATTGTGTTATGGTCTATTTGGTTTCTAAAATTGAGAAGGATTTGTTTAACATACATGGATGAGCCACTGTTTGGGGCATAGATGTTTATGATTGTTATATCTTGCTGATTTATGCTTCCCTTAAGCAGTATGAAATGTTCTTCTTTATCCCTTCTGACTAACATTGGCTTGAAGTCCACATTATCTGAAATGAGGATGGATACTCCAGCTTTTTTGCTGATTCCATGTGCATGGTATATTTTTCCCCATCCTTTCACCTTTAGTCTATGGGTATCTCTTTCTATGAGGTGAGTCTCTTGCAGGCAACATATTGTTGGATCTTTCTTTTTAATCCAATCTGCCAGTCTATGTCTTTTGATTGATGAATTCAGGCCATTAACATTCAGGGTTATTATTGAGATATGATTTGTATTCCCAGTCATTTGGTTCATATTTAAAATTTTGACACATCTTGGTTCCTCCTTTATTTGACAGTTCCTTTAGGATAATTCCTCCCTTTGCTGATTTGCTTCTTTGTTTTTATCTCTTCCTCATGGAATATTTTGCTGAGGATGTTCTGTAATGCTGGCTTTCTTTTTGTAATTCTTTTAGCTTTTGTTTATCATGGAATGATCTTATTTCATCGTCAAATTTGAAGGTAAGTTTTGCTGGGTATAAGATTCTTGGTTGGCATCCATTTTCTTTCAGAGCTTGAAAAATGTTGTTCCAGGCCCTTCTAGCTTTTAGGGTCTGGATTGAAAAAATCTGCTGATATCCGTATTGGCTTCCCCCTGAATGTAATTTGGTTCTTTTCTCTCACAGCCTTTAAAATTCTGTCTTTATTTTGTATGTTAGGTATTTTCATTATAATGTGCCTTGGTGTGGGTCTGTTGTAATTTTGTGTATTTGGAGTCCTATAAGCCTCTTGGACTTGATTTTCCATTTCATTCTTCAGATTTGGGAAATTTTCTGATATTATTTCTTTAAATAGATTGTTCATTCCTTTGGTTTGTTTCTCTAAGCCTTCCTCAATCCCAATAATTCTCAAATTTGGCCTTTTCATGATATCCCATAGTTCTTGGAGATTCTGTTCATGATTTCTCACCATCTTCTCTGTTTGTTCAACTTTGTTTTCGAAGTTAAATATTTTGTCTTCAATATCTGAAGTTCTGTCTTCCAGCTGTTCTATCCTATTGGTTATGCTTTCTATGGAGTTCTTAATTTGGTTTATTGTTTCCTTCATTTCAAGGATTTCTGTTTGGTTTTTTTTTTCAATATCTCTAACTCTTTATTGAAATGAACTTTTGCTTCCTAAATTTGCTCTGTTAACTGTCGATTGGTGTGATCGTTCAATGCCTGCATTTGCTCTTTCATCTCATCGTTTGCTTCCCTAATCATTTTAATTATGTACATTCTGAACTCCCTTTCTGTCATTTCTTCTGCCATGCTGTCGTTGGATTTTATTGATGTAACATCTAGATTTGTTTGGGGCATTTTCTTCCCTTGTTTTCTCATATTGTT
The DNA here is from genome assembly GCF_902686445.1 of Sciurus carolinensis. Taxonomy (NCBI): domain Eukaryota; kingdom Metazoa; phylum Chordata; class Mammalia; order Rodentia; family Sciuridae; genus Sciurus; species Sciurus carolinensis. The sequence goes on from NC_062229.1 coordinate 34,699,851, forward strand.
CAGGAATCAGTGGGTCATTAAGATATTGCAGATTTCCTCTATCAACTTATAATGTCCCTGAAGATTGCTAGTATATCCCCTCTTATCCTTCAGTAGCCTGAAGTCTTGGAGGAGGTTGATAATGCAGAGCTCCACAAAGAAGCTGCCTCTCTAGGGGTGGTGTCCCTCAGGTGGCGTATATTCCCTGCTAGTGGGCAGAGGTGCCTCCACTTGTTGACCAATGGTCATCCAATGGGGAACTAGACTGCGGGCTGAGGCAAGGCCTGTTTGTGCCTGTGTCTCTGGTTTTACCATCCCTGTGGGAAAACCTGCCCCGGCCGAGAAGACTCACTCGGTGGGGACGTCTCGCTGGTCAGTTGCCCTCCTAGAGGTTCCCCTCAATCTACAACTACCGCCTGGGCTGGGCTGTCTTCCTCTGTAACGATCCCAGGGGCCCGGACCTACGTCCTGGGCCTGGGAGCCTCACCCTTCGCAGGCGAGTCTCCTTAGGCTGCCTCTCCCAGAGAATCTGCCCGCAGCCCTGGAAACTTCGCTCCGCCCCTAGGCATGTCTCTGTGCGACTCTTCCAGCAAGAAGCCACCTAGCTCCTGGGACCCTGCTCTGCACCAATCGCCTGGCTATGCGGCCCCTCCTCTGAGCCACCACCTGGAGCCCCATACAATAGCTCCGAGACCCAGAGACCGCCGCACACCTCCTCCTCCGGACAGCTGCCCAGTTTCCGACACAGTCACTAGGAGTCCAAACAACTCACTTCGGGTCTCCTCCTCCCGCCAACCACCCATAGCCCTAGGCAGTCACTCCAAGTCCAAGTGACCCGCCCTGTTCCTCCTCCTCCTCCTTGGGGTAGCCCCCTGGGTCTTCAGGAGCGGTGGCTCCGAGACCAAGTGATTCACCACACTCCTCCTCCAGGCAGGCCACCGGTGTTCAGGAGCGGTCGCTTTTAGTCCAATCAACTCACCACTCGCCTCCTCCTCTGGCAACCACCTGTGGCTCTGATGCAGTCACTCCTAGACCAAGCGTCCCACCGCTCTCCTCCTCCAGGCAGGCCACCAGTGTTCTGGAGCAGTTGTTCTGAGATCAAACAGCTCGCCACGCAGCTCCTCCTCTGGCAACTGCCTGTGGCTCTGATGCAGTCACTCCTAGACCAAGCGTCCCGCCGCGCTCCTCCTCTTCCTCCGGGCAGTCTCCCGGTGTTCAGGAGCGCTCGCTCTGAGTTCAAACAGCTCACCACGCAGCTCCTCCTCTGGCAACCGCCTGTGGCTCTGATGCAGTCACTCCTAGACCAAGTGACCCGCCAAGCTTCTCCTCTTCCTCCGGGCAACCCCCCGGTGTTCAGAAGCGGTCGTTCTGGGTCTAAACAGCTTGCCACGCAGCTGCTCCTCAGGCAGCTGCCCAGAGCCCCAGTGGTTGCTCGAGTCCAAGCGCTGTGCTGAGCCACCTCCTCTACGATGATCCCAGTTGTCCGTGTTTACGCTCCAGTGGGGGGAGGGGCGTCTCGCCGAGCATCTCCACTTCACAAATTCCCTGCGTTCCAGGGCTACTGCCCCATCTGGGACGCCTCCCCAACGGGAGAGACTCACCCGGCGACTTTGAGTTGGTCCCAAGTCTATCACTATCTCCTCTTTTGAATCTTGCGTCCTGGAGCAACGTGAAATGCAGCCACCCTCTAGTCCGCCATCTTGGCCCGCCCAGCTGCATAACTTATATTAAAAGAAAAAAAAAATTCCTTGGTGCCAAAACCAAAATGGCAGGATGAAGCTGCATGCAGATTCCATGACACTCCAGAGCCATATCAAATTGAGCACATCCCCGAGACTCTTAGGTTTTAACAGATCCAGAGGTATGGCATAAAAGATAAAGAACAAAAACAAAAAAATACTGCTTAAACTAGACCATAGAGAAGCTATTGTTTTTGTAAAAGTGAAAAATAGAATGTTAAAAACAAAACACCTACACCCACAGTCTCAAGAAAGCATGACTCTTCCTAGAACTCTGCATAAGAAAAAGAGTCCCCTAGGGAAACAAAGACCAAATTCTTATGTTACAATAAGGTTGTATAGTCCAAATGTATAACTACTACAATGGGGCATAAATCTCTAAATACAGAAATAAAAAACAAAAACATTTAAAAGTTTAAGTAAGAAAAAGATCTCCAAGTCACCTGGCAAAATCAAATTAAGCCCACTCACTCTGGAGCAACTCTTCCAAAACCCAGCATCAGTGAGACTCCCATAGGAGAAAGGAAAGAAAAAATATAAGTAAAAGCTCTGCTGAAAATAAACACACAATCCAAAATTTTAAACCACACTCACAGTGACACAATGTACCTAATAAGGCAACATAAAACTTTGTGATGAAGAAAAAATCTTCAAAGATTCTTGGGTAATTATCTTTAAAAAGATTAAAGCAACAAAAGAAGAAATAAGATCACAAAAAAGAATAGAGAACAATGAAAAAAGAATTGACAATGAATTTTCAGAAATTAAATAATCTTCATTAGTCATTAAAATTAAAATTTTACAGGACTAGATAAAAAAATTAAGCATAACTAAAAATTAGTTAATTGAAGAAAAATGAGGAAGTTAACAAAGTAGAGAAAGATGTCAAATGGAACTTGGAAAAAAGGAAAGGAGAGAAGCAAAGTAAGATTCCAAGAGAAAACAAATGAGGCTCTTAGAATTCATGAAAGACATGAGTAATGAATTCTGAAAATATTACACATTTAAAATCTTACATCTAGGCACATGTAATGAAACTACAGAACATCAAAGTCAAAAAACAGCACCATGAAAGGGATCTGGAGGTGGAGCAGGGCAGGTAATCTACAAGAACAATTAAACTGACAGCACACTTCTCACCAGTGACAATAGAAGTGGAACACAATAGACTAATACCTTTAAAGGACTAAGCAAAAATTAGTAGTCTTCCCAGGATTGTACCTCCAACTACCACAGGACTTCAAGGAGGATGAGATCCTAGTCACTTTCCAACAAAGTCTGCTATGACAGAAACATCTACTGAAGTAAATACTGCATGAAAAAAGAAAACTGCACCCTAAAGGCAGAAATGGGATCAAAAAGCAAGGAAAAATGTAACTATAGGGGTAAACTGATGTGAGCTTTGAAGAATAAAATGAAATTGATAATAACAATAATTTATTTGGAGGACTTTAAACAGGCAGAGCTAAAGTGCTATTAAAAAGAAACAGACATGGGAAAAGGAAGGTCAGGATTAAAATGTTCTAAAATCCTCAAATTGTTCTAAATAAGGTGGTCCTTGTGTGACTGTTATAACCAATGATGCATGTTAAAAATTAAAATGTTACTTATAAAATAATAGGAATAGAATGAATACTTTTAAAAAACAATTGAAGGTAAAAAGAGCATTAAAGAAATTTTTATTAATTCAAAGGAATATAGGAAAGAAAAAGTATGCAGAAAATTAATGGTAAATAGAAAGTATAAAATGAAATGTTAGTTATACATTCAAATAGTCATAATCCATATTAATTGGATTTGTATATCAGAAATTCCCAGATCAGATTTTTATAAATCTGGCCATATGTTATTTACTGGAAAGTTTTCTGAAATATAAAGACATATGAAAGTTAATCTTTTAAGAAAAAGATATTCTGGGCATATCCAACTAAGTGGGATGGGGGAAAGGCCAATATAGCAACGTGATCAGATAAAGAAGGCTAAACAAAAAATACAAATATAGATGTTTATCTCTATGCCTGGCTTACTCTGTTTGGGCTGCTATAACAAAAGGCCTTAGACTAGGTAATTGAGAAACTGCAGAAATGTATTGCTTGCAGTACTAGAGGCTGAAAGTGCAAAACCCAGGAGGCAACAGATCTGGTGTCTGGCAAGGGCCTGTTCTCACAGATGGCAGGTTCCTAGCATCTTCACCTGGTGGAAGCACAGGAGGGCTCTCTCAAGCCTCAGGACACTAATCACTCACAAAGACCCCACCTCGGAATACCAACATGCCGAGGATCAGATTTCAACATATAAATTATGAAGGGACACAAACATTTAGACCATATCAATATCTATGTAGATATCAAAAATAGACTATAATCATGATATGGTCTCATCCTATAGGGATAAAAAGAGCAATTTATTAATAACTCAACTTACAGAACAATTATTCTGTGCCAGATACGGATCTAAGTGCTTTTTATGTCTTAACTTATTTAACCTTTACAGTGCTCACCAGGGCACAGTCCATTCTACAGATGAGAATACTGAATTAGACAGAGTGACCTTCCCAAGGTCCAGAAATGGGAAATGGCATAGCCACAATTCCATCCCTGCCATCCTGACCCCTTTGTACAAACTCTGCATTTTTTTCCTAATAGCTCAGCTTCAAAATATATGAAACACACATTTACAGAAATGCAGAGAAAAATTAGCAAATCTATAATCATAATAGAAATTTTAATATGCATGTCTCAGGATCTAATTAAGCAAATAAAAAATTAGTGAAGATATAGAACACAATTAAAATACTTGATGTAGTGGTTCTATATAAAACTCCATTGCCAACAATTAGAGACTACATGCTCTATTCAAACAGCATGAAACATTTACAAAAATAGATCACATAAAAGGTTGCAAGGCAATTTGCTATAAATCCCAGAAAATGAAAAGCATGGAGGCCATGATCTCTGACTACAGTGCAATTAAATTAGAAATCAGTAACAAAGATAACCCCAATAACCCATATACTTGGAAATTTTAAAACATACTTTTACATATATTATGGGTCAAAGAACAAATCATAATACATCCAACAAAATCTGTTGAAAAAAATGATAAAGCAAATATATCAAAAGTTACAAAAGGTATTTAAATTAGTATGTAAAAGGAACTTCATGTTCTTAAATGTGTACATTACAAAAGAAGGAAAATTAAAAGTTAATGAGTTTCATTGTTCAAGTAAAGATAGAAAAGGAACCGCTCAAGAAAAGAGAAAGAAGGGGAAAAGTAAATAAGAGTAACTAATAAAACAGAAAAAAATCTAGTAAGTTGTTGTTTCTGGAAGATTTCTTAAAATTAGTCCCGAGGCTAAGCAGCACAAAGCACACTCAGTGCAAAGGTAGGAGGATATCAGCGTCTTCATCCACCACTATGTGATCTTCATCCGGGTCCTTAACCTCTCTGGGCAGCAGTTTGCTCATCTATGGACAGTTAGATAAACTCAGAAATTTACCAGTTCTAAGACTCCATACCCCATCCCTTGCCTTTAGGAAAAATTTGCTAAGATGAAAATATGTGGAACTGTAAAGCCAATTGCAGCTTAAAGTGCTGTCTGGTAGAAGAAAAGTCTTTGGGTCTTGTTGAAGTTAACTTTACAATATAACCAGGAGGTGAAGAGAAACATCCAAAGGGCAACTACCCCCTATGCCAGCTGAGAAAGTGCTTGAAAATTCCCAGCTGAGCAAGGAAATCACCTTTATTCAAAAGCCCTCTCTGAGAAATTCTTAACAAGCAGCTACAGAATTCTAATGGTATTGGACCATATGAATCTGAAGCCCCAAATAAATTGAAGAGTTAAGACATGGATTGCAGTAAAGAGTAGACATTTGAAAATACTTAAATGGGGGCCCAGCACCACAAATGAAAAACACAAAAAGAAAATTGGAAGGAACAAAAATACTTAAATGAATTAAAACAAAATGCAAGGTGATATGTAAAAGGAAGTACTAATCCAGATTTCAAGACAAAAGCATTTCATTAATCACTTGGGTCATTTAAGCACACACATACTTGAACTAAATGCCTAAGAGCCAAAGTCTTCAAAATAGATGAAATCATGAATGACAATTATGGTTATTATAACTAGAATAACTAGACTTCAGTCTTTTTCATGTGCTTATGGATATTAAGGCAGGAAGGGACCACAAAAATCACAGGCAGTGAAATACAGTCCAGAGGTTTATGACCTCTCTATCTAGAGAATGACAGATGGAATACAGTCAAAGATTTAAGAAAAAGATATTCACCCTGTGAACCGGTTCCTCAAGAAGTATGCTCTCATTAAAATAAGTGCACCATGCATTTAACTTGACCTGCATTAAAGGTTTGTGATGGGTCCTGTTTCTAAAAGGGTGAGGAGATAAGATGTGCTAACAGCCCTCAAGTCAGAGGTTATATAACCAAGGCACCTGTGCCCCCAGTTGTACAGATGGGTATATAGGAATGATATATACTTCTGAAAAGAGGAATGATTTTTCAGATGGTTTTGTTTTTTTGTTTTTCCCAGTACTGGGACTGAACCCAGGGATGATTCATCACTAAGCTATATCCCCAGCCCTCTTTGTTTTTCACTTTGAGAGAGGGTCTCAATGGCTTAGGTCTCGAACTTGTGATCCTCCCACCTCAGTCCCCCAAATCTCTGGGAACACAGGCATGAGCCACCATGCTTAGCTTTCAAATGGGTGAATCTTAAACTCATTAAGTAATAATAATAAGCACCATAAATTCAGGAATCAATAAGATGCAAAATTGGGCTCCCTTCTCTTTTCAAAAAATGAGGAAGCTCAAGTCAACCCATAAAACACTCAACTGATGGAGCTCTTCCCCTGCGTGACAGAAACATGTGTCTTTCCAGATCAGACTACTCTCCAGCTGTCAATACTACCACGGATGGTTAGAGAAGCCAAGTTCCTTGTGCCCTTAATGCCACTTCCCCCGTGTCAGCTCCCCCTTCATTATGGGTGAACTAATGTTATAATGGAACATTTGGGGTAGATCCAGAAGAATAAATCTGACAGGCAGTTTTCAGTTTCCTGACTCAGACCAGAACGGGAATCAGAAAAATTCTCTCTGGAAAAGGCGGCTATGTAATTGTTACAACCTTCCTGAAATTTAACTGTTTAAAAGAACATCTCCAGCAGGTGTTAACCAAGCTGAGCTTTCCTGAAACTCAATATATGCAAGGGTTAACTCATCTGGACCATCAAGCAGGCCACACTGCACTGTCCTTACCAGAGTCTAAGGACTCTTTGTTGATATGGGTTTTGGCTAAGGAACCACACAAGGTCTCTCTGCCCCACTTCCCTTTCCTTTATGAGCTTGTCTTTCTTGATGCCAGTTCCTTATATTCCGTGTTGATCCATTTGCAGGCAATCCTGCTGAGTCAGTCAGAGGAAGCAAGGTCCATGCCTTCCTCAGTCAGCAGAGAGAATAGGCCAGGAGGAACCTTTAAGTTTTTCTCCTCAACATAAGTCCAAAGGTCCTCATGTACCATCGGTTCCCTCAATGACTCTTCAAACTGCTGGAGCCCAACTTGAAATCTTTTTTACAAGGCTCATGTTCTTATTCCAAGAAAAAAAAAAAATTGCAGGGCAAAACTCTAAAAGAAGAATGCTTCTTTGTGTGTCTATTACCTCCCTGGGATCTCACCCTGCCTCCCCCTCTCTTTCCACCCCTTTTATTTCCAGATGTGTACTGGATAGCCAGAACAGCTTCAAATTCCACAGAGCCATGTATTTTTTAAATGTCAGTCTTTAAAGGGCACCATTGCCAACGGTTCAGTCGCATTGCAGGGATTTAATTACCTAAATGAAGTATACTCAAAGAAATGCGTGTTGGGCTTTTTTTTTTTTTTTTTTTTTCTCTTTCCACAACTCCACTTCAATTTGTATTTTTCCCCTTCTAATTGAAATTAATTTCCCTTGCTGTTTTGTGTTACAAAACACCTGGATGGGGTTATTATTCTGGAAAGGTAATTATAAAATTAGAAGGCTAACCACGATGTGAATTTCCTAAATCACAGGTGGCAACAGTGCCGAGTGCCGGGGAAAGGGAAATATTCACAAATGCAGGCTAAATTCTCTTGCAGAGAAACATGCACGGGCCTACAAATGCTCCAAATCAGGTGAGGTCTGCACCTACCATTGCCAAAGAAGGTGAGGCGATGTTGTGACGCACTGTCCAGATCGCCCCCTTAGGACTACAGAATTATTCCCCCAGCTGCTTGAAGCTCCCCAGGCAGAGACTCCTCAGCTGTCAGGTCCCTGTGTGAAGCACAGTGCCCAAGGCCTAACTTGCTTCTCTTGGTTCATCTGTGCCTCACTCCACCTTGACCCTAATGTCAGAACTCCCTAAGGACTTCACTGACACTTTGTCACAGCCCAGCTTCACCCTCTGCCCAGTCCTGCCTCCTTCCCTTCCCTTCCACAGATGTGGATCCCAAGAGCACTCCCTATATAACCTCCTGCACACTGAGTCGGTTTCAGAGTCAACTTCCCTGGGAACCCAACCTGCAACAGCAGGGAGAGTGAGTTGGATAAAAAAACTTGACCTTGCATTCTTCAAGTCTTCCAATCAAGTGAACATTTGCCCTCTTCTTGCATTGCCAAAGATAATTTCAGACCCATCAGGACCAGCCCAATGGCTTAAAGTTCAAGAAAAAGACGATGACAGTCATCGGAGGTAATCAGGGACAGGAAAGTTCATTGGTAGCATGTAAAAACCGCAAGACATGCACATTTTGACCCTAATAAATTACGTCTGATTCCCCAAATCAGATGCCTTACCAGAGGAGCCTTACAAAAGTATTTATGATTCAGCAAATCAAGCTACATAAATAAACAATGTGTGGCAAAACAAAGGCATTATAAAGTCAGAGCTAAGGCAAGTCCAAATAAGTGGCCATAAGTTCAGGCCAAATTGAGTCCCTAAGAGACCCCAATGCCCATGCAGCCAATTCAGACAAAAACAACACTAGACCAAACACAAAACATACATCTGCAACTGAAATTAAAACAGCTTTTTTCCAGATTTCCTGATAGTAAAATTCTCTATGGATATATACTGAAAATGAAAAACTAAAGCAATAAATGTTTTGGACAATGTTTTGGGTTTTAAAACCATGTGTTTGAACCGCCTATTGGGTAATGCAAACTGCTGAGGTTTATACCATTGCTGAAAATGAACTGGTAATTTGGCTTTGGGAAGAATACTGGTTAATTAAACACTGCATATAATCGATAAAAACAAAAGGCTGGCTCAGAAGAAGTGAAGCTGCTCCTGGGACTACGTCCTGAGAAGAGACCTCATGAAGGTTCTTATATGAGATAATGTTGGAAAGAGACACAGAGAACCTGAAAATGGGTGCCTGTCCTACTCGTTCCTAAAGCCCCTCCCCCAGGAGACTGAGAGCCACATTCCAAGGCAACAATAACAGCAATAACAACAAAAAAAAAGTTATTTATTCTAAAGGGCTTAGAACAGTGCAACAGTTGCTCTAAGCTCTGGTGGTGGAGGTAGTTCCAAAGATAAAAAGATAAGTCCTAAAGGAGTAGAAGGGCTGCATATCTGTCTCATTCAGAACAGCAAAGTACCACAGACTGGAGAACAAAGAGCAGACATTCTTTCTCGCAGTTCTGGAGGCTAGAAGTTCAAGATCAAGGTGCTGGCAGATTCAGTTCTTGGTGAGGGCCTACTTCCTGGCTTGTAGAAAGCTGCTTCCCAGATGTAATCTCCCATGCCAGAGAGAAAAGAGAGTCCTGGTGTCTGTTGCCCTCTTTATAAGGGATAATCCTATCATGACCTCATCTAAATCTAATTACATCCTGTGTTAGCTTTTTGCCAAAATATCTGACAACAACAATTTAGAGGAGGAAAAGTTTATTTTGGCTCATGGTTTTAGAGGTTTAGCTCATGGTGGGCCCACTCCATTGCTCTGGGCTGAAGTTGAAGGAGAACATCAAGGTGGAAGAGTGTGGCGTATGGGAACTGTTTCTCTTATTGCTGCCAAAAAGCAGAGAGATGGGGTAGGGAATTTCAGGGCACCCCTAGTGTCCCACCTCCTCCAGTCATGCCCCACCTGCCTACAGTTACCACTCAGTCCATTAAAACGAGGACAGACCAATTAGGTTACAGGTCTCATAATCATTTTATCTCTGAACATTCATGCATTAACATGCAGAAGCTTTGGGAAGATACTTCATATCCAAACCATAACATATCCCAAAGCCTCACCTCCAAAAACCACATTAGAGTTTAGGCTTCAATATGTGAATTTTGGAGGACACAAACATTCAGTCCATAAAAATATCCTTCAAGCAATATTCTATGAAGGTTATTTTCCATGCCAGACCTTTGACAAGAGTTGAGCAGCAAAATTTCTGGTTAAGTTCCCTATCAAATATCTGGAGACCACATGTCTACATAAGCAGATCCACATGCATTAACAATCAACTGAGACCCTACACAGCTGTGAGAAGGAGGGTTTACAGATTCCAAGAAGAGTCACCGGGCCAAAGAAGGATGCTGCCTGCACTTTGTTCTAGGTCTTGTAGACACACTTGCAGCCAGGGAAAAGGTTCTCAAAGGAATTTTTCTAATACAAGAATAAATGACAATCAAGGTCTTAATACATTTGGCCATGGAGTTCTATGCCATAGTGACTTTTACTATAATTTTTTTCTTAAAGTAGACAGTACAAATTGTTAAACATAGACATTTAAAAAAAATTTTAACCACTGGTAAAGCACCCATGACCCATGTACTATCTCATTTTTAGCTCCAGGAATATGTTCTTTTAAAAAAATTAGCCCAAATGTCCAAAAATGATGTGCACCAAGACATTAACTATAGGTTTTTTATAAGAAGAATAACCTGGAAAAAAGAATTGTCTTAGTCCATCCCAAATGTTACAACAAAATGTCATAAAATGGGTAGCTTATAGAAACAGAAATTTATTTCTCACGGTTCTGGGGACTGTGAAATCCAAGATCAACCCGCCAGTAATCTCAGTGTTTGGTGAGAGTATGCTTCCCCGACCCCCAGGGCCTCGTACATGCCAGGTGAGTGCTCGACCACTGAGCTACACCCCCAGTCTGAGGGAAGGCTTTCTGGTTCATGGATGGCAGCTTCTACCTCTGTGCTCAGATGGTAGACAAGGCAACACAGTTCCCTGGGGCCCTTTTATAGGGGCCCTTTTATAAGGGCACTAATCCCATTCATGACGTCTTTGCTCTCATGACCTAATCACCTCCCTAGTCACCTTTTCCTATATCATTACCTTGGAAGGTTAGAAGCCAACATGAATTTTGGGAGAACACAAACGTTCAGAATACAGCAATAAAGGAACAGCAAAGTAAGTACCTCCATATAATGACAAGTAATCAAGAAGAGTCAATAAATAGTCAATAACACATTCCAGCTACCACCAGCCAGAAGTTAGAGACAATCTTGCTGATTAATCCTCACGAGCAGGACCTTGGGTCCACTGGCACTATCGGTGATTGTAAGTAATTACCTGGGAAGAGAAGAAAATTCCTTCCCACAAATCTGCCTGGATCTTTGCAAATGGCACTTCAAAGGAGTTCCATGAACGTGGAGTACATGAGCCAATGGGATATGCAAAGACACTTAAACATTTCAGGGCTTGTTTCTCTGTCCATATCCAGTTGGTGCTTAGGAACAGGGACCATGCTGATGCCCAAGAGCAAAAAGTCCCACTTCTTTTGAGGAAGGGAGTCTCTGAGGTCCTACAAGTGGCAACCCAAATGCTTTTTCTTGCTTTCATTTCCATTTTTTCTGTTGGCTTTGTGCTGGGTTTGTTTACAAAAGATGTATTTTGTTTGACCACATATTAAAAACAGTAAACTCTGGGGCTGGGGTTGTGGCTCAGTGGTAGAGCACTCGCCTCACATGCATGGGGCACTGGGTTCAATCCTCAGCACTGCATAAATAAAATAAAGGTATTGTTTACATCTACAACTAAAAATTAAAAAGTTTTAAGTGGTAAACTCTGTACACAAAATAGTCGATAACAAAAATTAATTACTATTTTGATGTTTAGTAAAAATAAATTAAGAACTACACTTACTGTAAAGATATAACTTAAAAACTAGCAAAAACCCATGAGCATAAAACTGACTAGAAAATTATATATAAAACTAATGAGAATGTCTGGTAATAACAATTTTATTAGTGATGCTTTCATTTCTATTAAAAAACTATGTTTTCTAAAATTTTATTACAAAAATATTTCTAAAATAAGTTTAAAGGGAAAAAAAAATAGGACGTGGAGAATACTCAAGAGCCTGACAGATTCACAAAACTTCCACAATGGCATCCAAAATAAAGCACAGCATAGAGTACAGAAATAAAATCTACTGGGTGATTAAGGCCATTCCTGATGCCACCTGCCTCAATGAATCAATCCACACTCAAGTGAGAGCTGATGGGCTCACTGACCAAGTAAGGAATTACAGTGGTTAAGTTTTAGATCAGCCTGATGGGATTAAGGGACACCAAGATGTCTTGGTATGTCTGTGAAGGTATGTCCATAGGAGATAGGGATTTGAATCCGTGCAATAAGATCCACCCGCACTCAGAGTGGGCAGGGACCATGTTTTAGATATTAGGCGTCCCTCAAAAGCTCATGTATAAAACAATGCAAGAAAGTTTAGAGATTAAATGACTAGGTTATAATAATCTTAATAGTGCATTAATTCTTTGATAGGGATTAACTGGTAACTGTAAGCTGGTAGGGTGTGGCTGGAGGAGGTGGGTCCCTGGGGGCATGCGTCTGGGGGTATATACTTTGTCCTTGATGAACAGAGCTCTCTTTCTCTCTCTCTCTGCTTCTTGGTGCAATGGCCCAAACCACTTTCTTCTACCACACCCTTCCACCCTAGTGTTCTCACCTCAAGCCCCAAGGAATGGAACCAGCCAACTGTGAACTGAGATCTTGGAAACTATGAGCTCCAAAATGAACTTTTCCTCCTTGAAATTATTCTTGTCAGGTCTTTTGGTCATAGCAAGGAAAAAGCTGACTAAAATACAACATATAACCAGCTGAGGTCCCAGATAGAACAAAAAGGCAGGCAGAAAGAAGAGTATTTTATTTTTCTTTCCATCCTCTTCTGAAGCAGGAATGCCATTCTCCTCCCACCCTAAACATCAGAAATTCAGGTTCTCTAGACTCAGTTGTACCACTGGCCCTTCAGGTTCTCGGGTCTTTGGTCTCAGACAGAGAATTACACCATCAGATTCCCTGGTTCTGAAGTCTTTGGACTTGGACTGCACCACGCTATTTGATTTCTCTGGTTCTCCAGTTTGCAAAAGTCATTTCATAGGACTTAGCCTCCATAACTATGTATTCCAATTCCCATAATAAATCCCCTCTCATAGATAAAGATATCAATACAGATACAGACATAGACATAGACACAGATACAGACATATATTAGTTCTCTTTCTCTGAAGAACCCCAACTAACACAGGGACTTTCTCCCCAGCACCCCCGCGGGCTTGATTCAAAATTGGCTAGCACTTGAGTCTCATTTATTTCCTAAGTCAATGTCTGAGTTGAACCCACTGCTACATTTCGGTCTCACCAAAGACCCCGACTTCAGAAAAAAAAAAAAAAAAAAGAAGCAACTGTAGAAGCAAAAAAATAATAACTGAAAATGGCAAGTCTCACTCCCTGTGTGAAATCCCACAGCAATTTGACAGTACTATCTCTAATTTCCCCTGGGGAGACTGAAACAGGGAAGAGGGAAGAAGTCCTTGTCCCTACAAAAAAAAGTAACTGCCTCCCAGTTATGGAGACATATTTTCAAACCAAAATTTGGAACCTATGAATTTAGCTACTGGGACAGAATATTTGAAGTTGGAGCGGCTCCAAACTTCCAGGACTCGTGATTTGTAGCAGCTAGCCCTTCCTCATCTGCTGATCAGTGTTGGCCTGGAGCACTATATATTGAGAAACCCAGTGGCTGTATTTCTCAAAACTCATTTATGTTGTAAGCACCATAAATGGACAAAATAGTTTTAATTACTTCTAGGGATGAGAATTATGAGTAAAGTAAGAGTTCAGATGCCCCAAATGGTAGAACTCCTAAAATATTTGCAGGGTTTGGGTGGCTGGTGAAACAGAATCTTTCAAACCAGAGCCAAGTAAGGAAACCTGAGCTGAAGAATCGTGAGAGTCCCAGCTGTAGCCTCAGTGCATATGCTGTGACAGGAGCAGGGAGCTCAGGAGATTCCTGGAGCGTCTTGCCAGGCTGAATGTCTGAGGCAATGTGGAAGTGGTGAACAAGTTTGTCCCACAGGCCTCCATATCCCCCATCCAGGGTCTTCTGGCAAATAAGCTCTGCAGAAACCATCCCCTCCATCATGTCACCAGGTCTAGATTTCCTTACCAGCTCCCCCTATTATAGCAAGGATGGCTGGGCCAGCACCCATTATCTCCACCGAGACTCCATGCTGCTCCCTTTAAAGTCTAGCCCTGGGACAAAGTGAACAGAGGACCACTAGGAAAAACTTCCACAGTGACTCTGGTGTGAAGGCAATGTGGACCCTGTCCAAAGGACAGAGCTGGACAGGACTAGTGGCTCAGGACCACAGCCTTTCCTGAAGTCCTATGACCATAGCCCACATCCCCTCAGTCAAGTATGAGGACATATATGAACTACACTGTGAGCCCCAGGAGACAGACATAGTACCTACACCTCACCACCATATCCCCAGCACAGGACTTGGTACAGAGCAGAAGCCCTCAACCCATTGCTGGCTGAATGAATCCCCTGGTCTCCAGGGTGGATTATGGCTTCTCTGTGGTCCCTACACACCCTCTGGGAGCTGCTGATGCTGGAGAAAATTGATGATCTCTACAGAACACCAGAGATCTTTCTTTCCCCCAAGGAGAGATCTTCTTTTGGAGAATCACAAGTACTCAGTCACTGTAATGTGGAGTTACAGAGTTGAGCTGACAGCGCAAGCCTCCAAACCTAGTCTGCAGAGCCTGCCCCTTTCCCTCTGCACTACTATCCCACAGACTTCTACTGGATGGACCTCAGCCTGCAGAAGACAGAGGAGGCCCCGCCACAGACCACCCCTCAAGGTACCCCAGAAATACCTCCAAGGCTCTAGACTCCACCTTGTAGCTGTCAGTTAGCATCTACCGACACCATGCAAAGTTTACTTTTCTGTGTTTTCTCAGTTTTCTATAATAAGCTTGCACTGGTTTTATAATGGGAAAATCCCACTCTATTTTAAGTTGTTCAAAATAAATTGAAGTTTCCTAAGGTGAAAAAGAAACTTTGCTCCAGCCTTACTGCTCATGGCTGCGAATCCAGGGAGTTTATTTTAGCACCATAAACACCCACTCCGTAGTTCCATATGGCCTGTGCATAAGTAGATGCAGTCAACTTTTTAAAGAGACCCTGCACAGTTTCACTCCGTACTTCAATAGTTCAAGTAGATATATAAACTTGTCAGGTTTTTTGAGAGAGGAGGGGAAAAAAAAAATCTATCCAAGATCTGTGGAACTACCCCTTCCTTTCCTTCGCATCTCACTCCTGAGGTGTGAAAATCATTTTTTTGTTGTTGTTAGAAATTGTCTACAGATTATCTGAACTACCTTGCTCTCCCCTCACAGAGCCTCCTTGGACAAATTTTGCCCCAGGTTTGCTCTCAGTCTCCCCTTTTGCACCCATTTCTCTATAGTGCCCCCTTTATTCTCACACTCATTCAACAAATGACTAAGCACCAAGTGTTTGCAGGCACTGGGCTAAATTCCAGGAATACAGCAAGGAACAAACCAGAAATTTCCACACCCTGATGCAGACTGTGTCAGAAACCAAGGGAAACCCTCGGGGATATTCAAATAGGACAACAGGCAGCTGGGCAAGACCCAGGTCTGGTCAAGCAGGATGATGAGAATCCTCACCCAAAATATTGAACCTATAGGGAAGGAATTTCAGGGCCAGTGGCTTCACTGGGGCTGGTATTGGGGACAGTGAGCCTTGCACACAAAGCTGGGACACCCTGTCAGCCAAGCCCAGGCTTAGGGGTCCCCCAAAGCCTAAGAAGAATCAGAACCTCCCTCCACTTTGTAACACTAATTTTATAATTTAGTCTCTTTTTAAAAAATTACATAGGAGCAGGGGAAGAACCATACATGCTTCAGCTCTTAGGGCCTCCAAAACTGCTCCTGATGTGGCCTCAGCTTCCCAGCACCCTGTGGGGGTTCCCCATTGCTCTTGAATATGCGGTTGTGTATACAGTCACTGACATGGAAAGCATAACCTTCCCTGTCTAGCAGCCCAGGTCCCCTTCCAGCTTAAGCTTTGACCTCAGCCTAGCATAGGAAGCTGTGCCTACCAGCCTGAAATGAGGCCTGTCAATCCTTTCTCTCAAAGTCCCTCCTGTAAGAAACTTGTATCCCAGTCAATTTCATTTGTCTCAAAATCTTAAATATGTTGCCTAGAAGAAATTTGGCCTTTAAAATATAGACATACCCACATATTTTCTCTCCGTCTCTTAGACTTACTCCCTTACTTCCTCTTCCAAACATCTTTCCTCCTTGTCCTTCACACATGCATGTGTCTCCACAGGCACCTGAGCCATCCCACTGGGAAACAATCTTCTGAACATCCTTGCTGCCCTCCCCTTGTCCACTCACAGCTACTCTCTCTCTCCTGGATTTCCCCAGTTGAACTTCTTCAGCCCATGTGCTGTCTTGTCACTGACTCCTTACCTCCTGACGTTGGCCACCCCAAAGCCTTGTTCTCTACCATGGCCATGAAACAAGGTGACCACTGTGTCCATAAGATCACCAGTGGCATCCTGGTCACTGAACCAGAGCACCTAATCTCTCCCTGATAATCCTGATAGTATCTCTAATAATGATAGGAGCTATCATTTATTGAGCACTTAATATGTCCCATGTGCTGGGCTAAGCTTTTTGTGTTCCTTTTATTACTTAATCTTCAATCCTTTGAAAGGGGTCACCAAAGAAGGTCACTCCATTGAGAGGCCAGGTCTATTTCCTCCCTTTGAATCTAGCACTGCTTTGCCAATAGAATATAATGGAAATGCAGCTGTGCTGGTTTCCGGTTCCCAGTCTTAGAAGACTGACAGCCCCAACTTTCTGTCTCCTGGCACACTCATGCTGGGAACCCCATCACCATGGAAAGAACAAGTGGAGCCCTCACACCCAGAGACCCTGAGACATCATGCAGAGGGAGACACCCAACCAGCCCCCCGTCCCTTCTAGTCCTCCCAGCAGAGGTCCCTGGTCTCCTGGATCAGAGACAAGTTGTCCCCACCTGGCCTTGCACAGATTGCAAATTCATGAAGACAACAAATGAGTAATGGCCATTGCAGACATTAAGTTGTAGGTAGTTTGAAAGACAGCAGTAAGTAACAGGGCATAGGAACTGTGATGATTTCACAACTGAGAAAATGGAGGCTCTTGGGGTTTAAGTTAGTTGCCCAAGGTCACATAACTAGACCTCTCAACCATTCAACCCCACCCCTGCACAAAGACTCCCTGCTTTGGTCCTGTCTCTTCCTCCATTCTTCTTTCTTTGCTGAGGTGCTGCACTGTTGGGGGCTGCCGGGGGGATTAAGCAAGATGGTGCATGTGATATCCTCAGCACCAAGTTCAGCACCTAACAAGCAATGAACAAGATTTGCAAATAAACATCGCCCTTGCCCTCTTTGCTTGTATACCGTTCTTTGGCAATCTGATTCTAGTTCACAGTGCCAGCTTTCATGCCTCTGCTGACCACTGTCCCAATCTCAGCTAAAATCCCAACCCTCTATTGCCTACTGCCCACTGAACAGGTTCCCCTCAGGGTGGTCAGAGTGGGGCTCAGTGCACACACAATAGACTGAACTGAAGGCATCCACTCCCACCATCAGCCAGAGGGAGCCCTCTCACCTGGCTTGCTTTTCTCAGCAACAGCACCAATTTTCCCATTTCCTATGAATAAAAATAAATGACTAAGCTCTTCCATCTTGTTCAATCCTCACCTCTAGCCACAAGGTCCCTTTTGTATCCTGGCAAGTTCTATTCCTCCATCTCGCCATCTCATGGATACCTCACTGCTCAGGTCACCTTCACCCCACCTGGACCGTGCCTGGACCCCCTTACTCCTCTCTCCCCCTGTTTTAGTCAGTTTTTTCACTGCTACAACTAAAAGACCCAACCAGCACAATTATAGAGGAGGAAAGTTTATTTGTGGGCTCATGGTTTCAGATGTCTCAATCCATAAACAACAGAGTCCATTCCTCAAGGCTCAAGGTGAGGAACAACATCATGGCCAAAGAGGGAAGCAGCTCACATGATGATCAAAGGGAGGGGGAGAGGAGAGGAAGGGAGGGGGAGGGAGAGAGGGGAGAAGCGGGGGAGGGGGGGACTGGCCAGACACAAATATATACCCAAAGCCACGCCCCCAATTCCCACCTCCTTCAGCCACACCCCACCACTTCAGTTACCACTCAGTTAATCCCTATCAGGGGATTAATTCACTGATTGGGTTAAGACTCTCCTAACCCAATCATTTCTCTTCTGAACCTCTTGCATTATCTTACATGTAAGCTTTTGGGGGATACCTCACATCCAAACCATAACACTCCCAGTCCAAATCTGGGTCCTGTGCATTGTCACACAAGTCTCACTAAAACATAAGGTTCATACTTCATAGCTGTTCTCAAAAATTCCTGGGCCATACGCATCAACTGTATGTTCAAGTTCGAAATCCTAGCTTAGCCCTGATGTATCTCAATCTTGGGTCCACCATACCTTTGCTACCCGTCCTAGCCTCCACTACTCCTCAGACAGTCCCTCCAGACTGCCTTCTACCACCAGTCCAAGGACTATGGTAAGAAGAGGGTAAGAGCAGGATGGAGCCTGAAATCCAAGAAACCTGGACTTCCCAGATCAACTTCCTCTGTGAACTCAGGGAGTGTCTAGTGCTTAAAATCGATCATTTTGCCATTTGGTTTACACTGTCTCACTTCACTGATTACCTAGGCCACATGCACGTGTCCTACCGCTCCAGATAGACTGCAGCTCATTGCTTTCTCAACACACCATCAGCATCTAAAGAACTATGCAGAAGCAGGTGGTCAATGTCAAAGGAAATGAAAATGAAATAGCCCAGTCCTCGTCTTGGCCTCATCCAGTGCTTCCTTATTTAGGAAGTGAAATAAGTAAATAGATGCATACGCAGCTGATCTAGGCATGGATAAATGTGTATCTGTGTATCAGAAAATGTTATCTGGTATTTTGTTGGAAGTGTTAGGTTGAAAATATAGAGTGCTTTGGAAAGTAAGCCTGGTATGGTTTTGTTTTTTTTTTTTTTTAAACCACTTTATGATCTCTAAGTAAAGTTGTTATCATTGTGGACCAAAATGCACCAACAGACACAGATAACACTAATTGAGGGAATGTCAGTGGTAAGTGTTGTAGGCAAGAATTCTCCAAGCTAGTTTTGACCAAATCTCTCACTTCCAAAAATTGACTTGCCTTTCAAGAACTGGCTGCAAACAAGCAGGTAAAATTAATCATGGCATATTCAACAGCAGAAAATAATTTTTCATCTGGTCAAACCTCCCCATAAAAGAGACAAGTGACATTTCAGCAAAAGTCAGGAAGTCAGAGAAAGCAGGAAGTAACTGTTGGCTAAATAAAAAGTCACCAACATCACAGCACATCATAGGTGTTCACATCAGAGCAGACTGATTCCCTCATTTCCTCAACTGATGGTCAAGAACAAAATCTATTAGTGGCCAAGAGATCCTCAAATAAAAGATTTTTTGCTTATACAGGAAAAGTCAAATGACTCCTCCATGCCAGATAACTATGCAGAACCATTCTATTCCCAGGATGTAAACTTTTATGTATTTGTAAGAAAACCTCTTGCCCAAAAGGGAGAGAACCAGTTCTTCTAAGTGGAGTCACCTGGGCTTGCCTAAAGACTATCTTTCAAACCACAACTCCTGAATTTGGCTAATTGGATTTTCTTTGCAGTTTAGTGTCATTTCTGAAATACCATCTCTCACTGGACAGAGAAGGTGCAGCAAGGGATTTGCTTCACACCAACAGGCATAGTCTCTCCAAGCAGAGACCTGGCAAAACAAGACTAAAAAGAACCTGGTCTCTGGAGCCAATAAATCCAACATTTGGTGACACCAAATGGGATGCTCCATGTTTTTCACAGTGTGGTTGCCAGAACAGCAGCAACAGCAATATCCCTTCCCTACGGGGTGGGCCCCAGCCATCTGTTTTAACAAGCCCTTGAGGCGATTCTGTTGTACTCCAAAGTTTGAAAACCACTGGTAAAACTAAGTCATAACAAGCCAACTAGAAATCTACCATTCTTTCTAGTTTTAGGTGATACAGAGCAAACCCACCCCCCAAGGTCTCAGAACCCCAAGGAGAAAAACTCCACTTCACCTTCTTATCAAGTGTTCTAGTCAGTTTTTTGGCTGCTACAACTAAAAGATCTGACCAGAATGACTGTAGAAGAGGAAAGATTTATTTGGGGGCTCACAGTTTCAGAGGTCTCAGTCCAAAGACAGCAGAGTCCATTCCTCGAGGCTCATGATGGGGGCAGAATATCATGGTGGAAGAGTGTGACAGATGGAAGCAGCCCACATGATGGTCAGGAAATAGACAGAGAGGTGCCACTGGCCAGGTACAAATATATACCCCAATTCCCAACTCCTCCAGCCACACCCCACCTGAGTTACCACTCAACAAATCCCATCAGGTGATTAGTTCACTGATTGAGTTAAGGCTCTCCTAACCCAATCATTTATCTTCTGAACCTTCTGGCATTGTCTTACATGTGAGCTTTTGGGGGACACCACACCCAAGCTATAACACCAAATGACCCTTTTTGTTATTACCTGTGCTATAAACATAGGTCTGTAGCACAAGCTGCTCTTCTGTCTACATTTCCTCCCTTTCCACCATCATACCCCACCTGTACCTTGGCCTAACTCACTCCTACCTAAACATTACACCTTGTCTCAGTTGTTAGGTATTAGACATCATGTATGTTCAGCATCTAACATACAAGGCTATTGCATGAACTTGCAGATGATAATTTCTACATCTCTTTGCAACTCTGGGTTCAGTATCACATTGTCGATAGCTTGAAATCAGCTATGTTGTGAGTATTTACACCACAGAAATTGTCGAATGTTCCAAATCAGGATATTTGATGTTGAAAATAGGATTTTTAAACAATAACCACCACAACATTACCAGCCTGGTATCTGGCATGTCATTTTTCCATGATAATGACTGAATGAATGGAAAATTATGAATGAGAAATATTCCTCCAAGGCAAGACCAGCACCTCCAAGTATTTTATTCCCATTGGTGTTGTAGTACACTTGTATCTTTAAAGGATAATTACTTTCATCCAAAGACCAAACTTTGAAAAATATGAGTCCTATATTATATACAAATGTAATATAAGTTAAACATCATCCCAGTAAAAACAGCTTCCAGGCATCTTTGTGGAACAGGCATTTTAGATTGGTTTTAATAGTCCATGGGGTGCTGAGGATGTATCTTTGAGTGAAATACTTCAGGTAGCAGGTAAATAATGCAAATGTCTGCCCTTCTAGGAAACAGCCCAACAGTTTTGTCTTGTTTTATTTTTAATTTGTTCTGTCCTAGTCACAAAAGTTACTAGAATTCTCGGAGGATTTGTAGAACAACAACAACAAAAAATTAGGAATCATAGTTGTGTGTAGTGTGACCTCCAATGCAGAAACAAAATACACTGGAGCGGAACTAATGATTTCTTTTGGAAGTCACTTAGATATTTCAACCAAGACTATAATGTTCCACCAGGGAACAGTTTTCAAGTTCATATATTTTATGCATGCTTATTAAACATATTTTATTCATGTACATGTATATAAGTAACCATATTCAGTACAACAATACAAATATACAATCAATATAAAAGCCAAAGCAATAAACATAAAGTCAATCTTTTGTGCTAAACCTTAGCCAAAATAATCATTTGATAAGATTCTGGAATAGAGGATTACTTGGGTTCAAGATATGCCTTGATGTGATAAAAATACCATTAAGGTTGGCATCCATAAAAAAAAATTCCAGTTTCAAACTGAAATAATCATTTTTCAATAAGATTATCCAGCCCCGCATGGCACCAATATAACCACTCCAGAGAAAACTCTTCACTCTGCTTCATCATGGGTCACACCATCATTGTTTCTGATAAATGCTCAATTGAATGTAAAGAAAAAGACAATGTGCAAATATTAAACCCAGAAGGCCTGAGGTCTGTAAAGAAGAACCTGGCTTCTGAAACACAAGCCTTATTAGGAGAAGGTTTTCCAGAGGGAAGAAACTGACCCAGAGGATGGAGAAAGAACAGTCATATTTACAGATTGACCTCCAACACAGTGCGCAAAGTACACAAAATCAGAGATGGATTTAGAAACCTTAGGAAAGACTTTAAAGTCACCTATGTTAACCAGAATTAGGTACTTGCTTGAATTCCTGCTACTGGCCACCTTGACCCAGAATGCAGTGTTCACTGCTCAGGTCAATCCTTCTTTGCAGGCATGAATTGAAATGATACGAGATTGTTGCAATAGTGACCCTTCACATATCCCTTCATTGGTGCCCTCCATGTTGGTTCTGGGGTCAGCCATGTGATTTGCTTCAGAAGTGTGATCTAAGCAGAGACTTGAAAAGCACCTGCCCAATAGAACTTGTACTATTGGGTGAAGCCTGCTGGGACACATCAGGGTGAAGAGCACTGGGGTAGTTTCTTCATAAACCAGTGTGATGGGATTCACTATTTTCAGAACAGTTGCTCACTGGTGACCCCTGGAATGGAAGCAGGGTCAAGGGGTCATTTTAACCTGTTCAGCCACACCAAGGATCTCGAGGCTACATCTTTGTATCGGACTGGAGCTGAGAGCAGTCTTCTGTACTTTCCTGGAGAACTTTGTCTTCCAATCATCCCTAGACTACAAGCCCCCCAAAGCTGGAGAGATTCTTGTTAAATTAATTAGGGTAAAACTGCCAACTTGGGGTCAAGGATACTAAGTCAAGTCCCAAAGAAAGAGAATAATCAGGAACTAGGATCATGTTCCAGGGGTCTGGTAGATGAAACTGGGTTTTCAGGGGGGAAGCATGTGCAAACAGGGCTCGATTCAGGCAGGTTCTGAATTTGGAAAACATACAATGTAATGTCTGATTAAAGAGGATGCTGACTATGGGTTCTTGGCCAGGACTAGTTTTAAAGCATCGTACCATAACATTTAGTGCACTTGGCAGAGATGGAATCTCAGAGAATAGAAGGACAGGTTAGCTTCGTGGCAGGAGAATGCCCCAGGGACCTACTGCTGTCAAGGAGGCTAAGCTGAGGCAAAAACTTGAAAGAACAATCAGATTGTGGCAGGCCAGCAAGGGCCAAATACAGTCTGCAAAGAAGCAATCTGAGGCAGAGCTTGTGGGATACCCCAAATAAGAGGAAGCTCAGGTGGTGCACCTGGGGAATAAGGCAGAGCCCCGCAGCTACACTCAAGTTTACTCCAGGGGTTGGGGACACACCAGAAGATCTTACTGTGCTCTAAACCCAGGTCCCCTAAAGGTCCTCTAGGAGGCTACAGTGTCCCAAGGTAACTCACCAAGGGCCTGAAGACCCTCCAGGTCCTTTGCCTAGCTGCCTGAAGGGTATTCTTGACTCCCATTAAGGCGCCACTCAAATTCCCAGGCAGGCCAACCCTAAACCTCCACTGTGATGACCTTCCTCAGAGCACCACAGGACAAAGGCAATCCTTGCAGCCCCTCAGCAAGTTATTTCACATCTCTGAACCTCCATTTCTTCATTCCGATGATATAGTCCATGATATCTATCTCACAGCATTGCACAAACTCCTGCATGTGCTAAACACAAAGCACCTATGCTTCTTATGCTTTCATTCTTCCCACTTCTCTTCATTTAAGGGATTTAAGCTTTCCCTGTTAACATGTCAACATGTTAATTGATTGATTGATCAAAATAGTATAGAGGTTAACAGCACAGGCAGGTTTTGGTTTCAAATCCTAGCATCACCATTAAATTAGGCATTTGACCTCGGAAAAACTACTTAATCATCTTAGTCTTTTCATCTGCAAAATCAAGTTAAGGATAGTTCCTACTTTCTGAAGAGTTGCTGAGTTGAGCAACCCACAGCAATTTGTACAAAAAGCATATGGTAAGGTTTCGTTTTATAAACTTTTGCTATTGTTACCCTTTCATTCCTGTTATTATTCTCATGTTGTTCTTTCAGTTATTAGCAGGACCATAAAGAGAAAAAGCACAGAATGAGCAACTGAGAAAAGGTGAAAGAGAAAGGAGAAGTCACATCCCCAAGCTATGACCCCATTCCCTTTGTCCTCAAGGCCTGCTGTGAGGACAACAGAAGTTTCTAGAAATAGGCCCCAGGGGTCTACAGACCCAAGACAGATGGGCACTCAGAACCCGCCAGAGCAGTGGTTTAAGTGGTTCTGGGGAACAAGGCAAGGTACTGACTACTCTGATCCCATCACTGCCAACTTAAAAACCCTCTGCTGCTGCTCATTGTAATTAGGTTAAAATCCAAATCCCTATCCCTGGCCTAACACTGCCTTATTTTCTTCACTGACCTGACACTACCTAAATTTATATTATTAATTCACTCACATAGTTGGGCTCTATCTCTCCCCATTAGAATGCAAGTTCCATGAGAGCAGATCTTCATACCTTCCTCATTGCTGTGTCCCAGCATCTAGAACAAAGTTGGTTCAATATATACATGTGGAATTAATCATGAATATTAACAAATCCAAATTTAGAGTTTATAGAATGTTTTGTGTGTATCTCAAAAGAACTTAATATTATCTCATTTTACTTAATGAATTTTCTCTACACAACTGAAAAAAATGAGTGAATTTTCATGTCTACACATAAAGGGAAATCGTCAGAGCCTGCAAAAAGTCAACATCTGGATGACTTCTCATGCCTGGTGTTCAGTTTCATCCCCACTGTAACCACGGAATTTCAGGTCAAGATGACCAACGCAGTGGTGGTCTGGATCAATGGCCTCAGCAAACAGTACTAACCAAGAAGCAGAGAGCTGAGTCCTGGGTCCAGACTGGCCACCAGCTGGCTTTGAAACCTTGGTGAGTTGCATCCTTGTGTGATTCTCACTGCTGCTCAAAAAACTAGGGCATATGAAAACTAAGGTCCCTTCTCCCACTAAAAAGTAATTTGATGATTCCAATCACTCATATAATCCCACTCCTTGACTTAAAGCTACTCACTGTTCCCTGAAGGAGCCCTACACTCAGCGACCTGCCCCCTCCACAGCTGGAATCTTGGTGCCCCAGCCTCACTGCCTAAAATGGTAGTAGAGGCTCCAGATGTGCAGAGCTCCCCACTCAGAAGTGAAGATCCTGTCATCCAAGTCCTATCCCCTGAAATACATTGATGTGTTTGTTTGGCTTTGTATTTCCTTTGTGCAACTCTAAATAGCACTTAAAAGAAAAAACCAAACTCGATGACAAAGTTTCCCTCCTCTCTAGTGGAGTAAGGCTGGCTCCCTGCTCTTCAGCTGACCCAGAATTGCTAATTCCGCTGATTTCCTACTGTAACTGCCTCCTCATTTACCACACAGTGGAGGTCTGATTCCTTCCTACTGAGACAAGTAGTTTTGCCCGCTCCTTTGGGCTTTTAGTATTCTTCCAAATTATTCTGATTGATATAGACCTCCATCCTTGCTAATTATGCATAGCTTCTCTTATAAAGTGTGGTTTCCATGGCAACAGCGAGGAGAGAACAGGTGTGCGGAAAGCTGTGCTATATTAAATGACAGTTACCCTCTGCCTCTCCTATGCAGATTGCTTTTCTCTGCATTTATTTATAGCAGGCAGTAATTAATCTGTGTGAATTTCATTGCTGGGGGTGGGGGTGGGGAGAGGGGATGCAGAATGATTAACAAGAGTCCTAATTATCCTCATACCTTTGAATCTGAGAATTTCGCCGCCATCAGATAATTCTAAAGTAGAATTGTTGAACTTTCACTTGAACAGAGATGCCATTGCATAAAATTCAAGGCTATCATCTGTGAAAGGAAACATTCTTCTAGCTGCTGTAACGCTGATGTAGACACCTGTGCCATGCCATTTTGTGGAGGGCTCCAAAAGTGGACCCCAGGGCTCTCTTGAATGACCTGTCAAGGTAAAAAATTAGATCAGGGCCAGTGACCCAGACTCCAGGGACTGCCCAGTCCCACACACTGCAGCAGAAATGCTTACCACAAAGCAGAGAAGAAAAGCAAGGCCGTATCACTTGAGGTTGGCCTCCTGCGGGGCCCAGAAGCTGCTGAACAGAGCAAAGTGTTCAAGGAATCAGAAACCTGGACCCCAGTCCAGTGCCAACACTGACTCTGTATGGAACTTGGACAGTGCATTTTACCTCTCTGAGCCTCAGTTTGTCTCTGAAAACCAATGGTATTAAATCAGAAAATCTCCCAGATTTTCTCTTGCTCCCAGAAGTTGCAATCTACATGCCAAATTGAGTTACTGTTTGCTGTAATAACAAATAATACCAAAATTTTAATGGCTTAAAATAACAAAAATGTATTTTTTACTTCCCCTTCATGTCTATCATGGGCTGCTTGGAGGCTCCCCGGTGCCATGCCCTATTCTCCAAAGAGTTCTCTGGGGAGGGATCTCACACTAGCAATTAATTGATTATTGATCATAACTGGTCACATGGTCTCACTTAATTACAAGAGGCTAGAAAGTACAATCCTGCCATGTGCCAGGAAGGCAGAGAGTTGGAAATATTTGATGATCAACGTTAGTGGCTGTGATATGACCCTTTGTATCGATACTGAGAAATACCCTGTGTGCTTTGTGTGAATCCCTGAGTAACAATGATGATTTTTGACAAAATATGCATGAAGATGGGAATGGGGTTATAACAAGAAAACATACCAGAGTCATACAGTGTGCTGGGGTAGTATATTTATGGCTAATTTTTTTTCTTTATTTTCTAAATTTATTTCAATACTGTCAGATTTGGGTCTGTAACTTAAAAGGTCAATTTATTTGAACTCAAAGCCTATTTAATGTGGAAACTGTGCTAGTCACTATGGGGAAACATTAAAATGATGAAGACAGATTTGCCCAGGCCTAGTTTCAAGTACAACGAGAGTGTGTGGTGCTGGTGGAAGGGTGGGAAAAGGTCCAAATGCTGAAACAATCAAGGGTGAGGTTTCACACAGTGGGAAAGAAGGGTGGAAATAACAAAGAGGTGAACCCAGGGGAAAAAAGACATTAAAGATGACCATTTGGGAGGAAATTACCAAAACAAGGACTTCCAGAAGGAGAGGGTGATTTGGGAAGAAAGATGACCATCTTGGTTTGGGTCATACCAAAGCATAGAGGCCAGGAAAAAAAAAAAAAAAAAAAAAAACTCCAGGTCTGGAGTTAGTGCATGTTACAAGCTGGGTGTGTAAATGTGTGAATTGCTTTATTCACAAATGACAGATTAACCCATGGAAGTGCATAGGCTCACAAAGGAGAGAAAAAGAAAGAAGAAGCTATCTGTGGGCAAGATGGAGAAGAATATGAATCTTCTGAGGCAGGGGTGAGGAGAAGAGCCTATCACAGAGCCAGGAAGGCAGAACCAGGAGAGCTTTCTCTCATGTGACTCAAGGAAAGTGAAGGTTTCATAGTATTTTCATACATAGGAAGGTCACAAGGATGAAGAACAGTCTTTACCTGATGCCATTGCAGCTCTGGTTAACAGCAGATGCAGCTTCCACAGAGTAGAGAGAAGGGTGGTCAGATGGCAGAGTAGTGAAGATGAGCAGGTAGTATGTACATGGAAGCAGTGAATGCAAACAATCCTCCCAAGACATTAAGGATCATGGGAAGGCAGAGCCATAATAAAGGGAAGGATGTGTTTAAGGCAGGTGAGGTAAATCTTGGTAGGTATAAAGCAGAAGGGGAGAAGCCCAGGAAGGGAATAAAATAAAAATGCTCATGGAAAACAGAAATGAAGAGATGCCAGATGAGGAGTATCTGGTCCTTATTCTAGAGAAGTTTAGGAAATACACATATGATAAGTAAATGTGAATCAAGACAGTAAATGCCAAAGGTGTGTCACCTTAGAGGGAGAGTAAGGGCTTCTGTTGAGCCAGGAAAAACTTAGAAAAATGTCAAGAGGGTGACCATGCAGGGCATTTTGTGCAACCTAGAGGGACAGAAAAGACCACCATGTGAAGGACAGTGAAGGAGGCCAACTCCCCAGGCATCAGGAGAGCATGATGAATTCAGGGAACTACAAGTTTTGAGCATTGCTAAAATAAAAAGGACAAAGGAAGATTTGTTAAAAAATTAAGCTAGAGGTCAGACAAAACAGGGGCAAAACACAGAAGTCCTGTAGGTAATGCAAAGGAATTGCTGCAATACATACCCACCAATATCATATCCTCAGTGGGACCTCTAAAGAGTCCACTGTCAAAGTTTCCATGGCATCATGACCCACCACATCTGCAGCTCTGACCAAAATCACCTGAAAAAGTTTAGCCTAGGGTCAAGAACACAAACTAATTGGAAACATTTTAACCCTTGTGATCTTGGGGACAGATGCAATGGCCATATGTATTTGTGAAGATAGCACAATATTCAAGGAGGGAATCTGGAGGCTAGCTGGTTCACTTCAAATCACATTTCTAACTCACCAGCTGGTTAAGAAAGTCAAAAGAAGCCTCTTGTCTCAATTTCCAGGTTGGTCAAGTGAAAGTAATAATACTATATTCAGCAAATGGTTGCTTTTGATATTCAATGATAAATGTAGATGCACATTGCCTGGCACCTAATAAATGTCAGCATCCACAGGCAGTAGTAGCAACAGAGAGAGCAAGAACATGACGTCATGCCTCCTGCATGTTGGGCACAAGTGCTGACTTCCCTTCATAACAGTAACCAGTAGACAAGCCAAGACACCCCAAGCATCAATAATGCAAAGAGAATGTGAAGTCCAAAAACAGAAAGCATGCCCTGCTCACATTCATCCTTGGGAATTCTCCCAGAAAGTGTGTTAATGGAACCCCTTCTTCTCCAAACAGCTAAGAGAAACTAGAATTCATTTCTTGATTCCCTCATTCCATACCTCTTTGCCATTTATGGTTGAGACAGGGGTAAAGAGGTACACAGAGGAGTGGAAATGGGTTGTTCCACTCCAAAACTCACAGAGAATATCCTATATGGAGTGATGCCACATGTGTCTCCAGTATGCATGTCAGCGAACTTGCACCAAAGAGGAATTAATTTGCTATTATATAGATGAATGCATGTAGACTCACATGATGGGCAAAAGTCAGAATTTAAAGGTTAACAAGCTTGAAAAATAACTTTAACCTCTGCTCTCTCATCTCTCTATACTCTGGATCCCCTTCTGATTCTGTACAAATTCTAACAGCCATCAGTCATACTTTGTAACTAAAAAACATGATAAGAAAAGGCTGGGAAGACCACAGCAGTGCCCAGTCAAGAATCCAAATACCTAGAAACTTATCAAAGGGACAGTTGGGGTTGCTGGGGGTAGAGGGCATGGATTACCAACTTTCTCAAAGGTCTACTACAAACAGCATATTTATTTAATGATCAGACTCCTTCCCCATCTTGACCAGAACATTCAAGTTGTTCTTAATTAAGGTCCACCATATAAAAGTGAGAGTTTCTTTTAGTTCTTCAAATAAAAGCATTTTTTCAGTAATTAAATTAGAAACCTTATCTTCAGAAGTGTGGAGACCAAGGCACAGAGAGGTGAAGCAGGTTCTTCAAGGACCCCCAGCTCTTTGATTGTGGTGGTGTTGGGCCTGATACCCAAACATCTTCCCACTCCTTCCAAAATCTGCTTCCCTCAGTTCACATGACATGGTAACAGCACAATTTACAATTTGTCTGCAATTCTTGAGCTTTTAAGAGTCAATATAATAGAAGTAGTATTGTTTTGATGACCCAGTAATCAAATAACGTCAGGTAAAATACATTAGCATCCTGCTACAGTCACAAGAGAGATTCTCAAAGGGTGACAACCCTCAGACTGTTTTGATTTCTAGCTCTAGTGCGTTCTTTCCCCCCACCTATTTTTTTTTTTTATTTCTAAAGTAACCTGGAAAAAAATGATAGACTACTATAGCAATAAAAACAAAAGGAGAAAATAAGGAACTGATACACATACCTTCCAAAAAGGAAACTTGACTTCAAACTTAGCCTGCCTTATGCTTAAAAAAAAAAAGAAAAGAAAAAGGAAAAAATAAAATCCATGTATAGTTTTAGCACAGTTTTAGCACAGAATAGGGAAACATTGAAAAATATATATATCATTCTCAGTGGATTTCCCAAGCACCACAAGAAACATCAAAAAATTATTAAATTCCCAATTACTGCCATTCGTACATATGTTTTTCACAGTTGGAAAACAAAGTTGAAAATCAACCAGGACAAGCAAGCAGAATACAGATGCACATGAAGACTTTACCAACCCCCAAAGGGGTCAAGCAATTCAAGAGTTGAGCTAACAAGAGAAGATTTCCCAGGGGGAAAGGCCTGCCTTGGAGTGCAAGAAATACTGTTCATCTGCTGCTACTCAGCGCTCCCTCAGCAAAACGGCAGGCCAGTGATCCAGGCTCAAAGCTGACCTGAATAGCAAGCAAGGACCCAGTGCACTTTAAACATGGCAACCCTTAACTGCCAAAAGTGACTGCCTCTAACGTCCCGCCCTCCTCAAATCATTGATACATGCAACTACAAAAACTCGAAAGGATCACCCCTTTTTCTACCTGCAGCTCTAGTGCTAAAATAGAATGGGCTTAATAAAGGTTTTTGGAACCTTTGGCCAAAAACTCAAGCATTCCAACCAGTTCAGTATTTCCCTTGTCCAGGGTTCTCTCTCCTGTTTCAGCCTACTTCTCCTGATGAAAGCCACACCCAGGCAGATCACATGCCCAAATCATATTATATTAATCATTTAGTTTCCTTGAAGATCCCAAAATGAAAACCAGGCCAGTGTGTCTTATTTGCAAAAGTTCTCCTCTCTCTCTGCCTCTTCCCAATGTTAGTTTGCAGGTCCTCCCATTGGACTGGTCTTCTGATTTGCTTTGAGCAATGGAATATGACAGAAGAAGCATTGAAACTGGGCCTCAAGAGACCTGGGCTGCTTCTACACACTCTCTTGGAATCCTGTGCCTGCCATGTGAACAAACCCAGACTCTAGCCTAAATGCATACCGGTCCCATCAAAGTCATACTCCTTCCAGAGTCTGAGGTTTAAAAACGTTACAAAAGACATACAGCAATTTAAAATCAAACTCAGTATCAGAAGTACAGCTTGACTCCACATTGGTACTCCTTTCACCACAACCTATAAAAAATGGCGTTGGCCAGGCGCAGTGGTGCACGCCTGTAATCCTAGCGGCTTAGGAGGCTGAGACAGGAGGATAGCAGGTTCAAAGTCAACCTTAGCAAAAGCGAGGTGCTAAACAACTTAGACCCTGTGAGACCCCGTCTCTAAATAAAATACAAAAAAAAAAGGGCTGGGAATGTGGCTCAGTGGTCAAGTGCCCCTGAGTTCAATCCCTGGTACAAAAAAAAAAAAAAAAAGGCACTTAATAAGTTTATAATAGAAGGGGTGTTGGAAGAATAAAGTTCCACACAGGAGACTCTCGCAACTATATCTCTACCCTGCACTTGCTACCACTTTCCAGGCCCACATTTCCGATAACATACTGAATATCACTGCTGTAATGATGCTCCATTCTTCAAATTCAAGTCAAACCTTATACCCCAAATCCAGCACTAGACTACTTGGTTCATTTTAGTTGTTGTTATTGTTGTTGTTGCTTTCCACTTTCTTATTTCCTGGAACATAAGTGACAGAAAGACCAAAATTTAAATCCCAACCCAGCTACTTAATTGGTTGTTATAATATTCCTAAACTAAGGTTAGAGTTCACTGCAAAGAAGTACAAATCTCTTTGACTTAAACCTTCCTACAATTAATTTAATGCCTAAAAATAGTTTTACACTAGGAAAAAAAAAAAAAAGAGGAAGTGTTAGCCTACCCAACATCTCTAGAGAAACAGCCAAGGAAACTTCATGGAGACAGTTCCTAAAAATGTATCTGCAAGTTACAGGATGTAGCTTTTTTGGATGTGACATGCCACAGGAAAAGCACTGAGAGCCGTTGTTTCTGCAGATTATTATACTTGTTTAATTAGAATTTGTCTGTCAAAGAAGCAGCTTAAGTCGCAGTTATCAAAGGGCATAAATATCTTGGCCTCAACATTTCTGCCCCAGAACTCAAATAAAACCAAAACCAGGCACAGGAAGATGCCAGGGTGCCACAGCTACCTTGTGCTATGAGTTAGAGGGGTGGGCAATAGCCACCAAGCTCAAACCAGCCTAGAACTGAGGCATGTTGGCAAGTGTGTTTGGGAAGCTTCACCCCACACACACACACTAGGTGATTCATTTAATGTTTCACTCTATTGACCCCTACTTTTCCTTAAAATGCACTATCTGATATATTCAAATTTGCTTTATCTTCTCTGGCCAAGAAAATTCACAGGTGACATTAACAGATGATCCTCTGTTTATAATGACAACTTCTTTCTTGTAGTATCCATGGCAACAATAAAACAGTAAAGTCAGGTCTGGTTTGTTGATCTGTATTGTTACTGCTGCTGCTTAACCAGGGGATTGGATCTTCTGTGTCCCACAGTGCACCACTGTAAGAGCTAGCATCTGTTTTTTTTTTTTAAGTAACTTAGCAAAAGCTGTCCCTTTATGGGTCTGTGGAACTAGACCCTGAAGACCAAGTTTAAATAAAAAGCCTGGGATATTCTATATAGAAAGCATGCAAGACTCCCAACCCCCAGATCTTCTAGACTCAAAGATAGTACAATTCACCAAGGTGTCTTTAGGAACTCCAACTGAGGTCCATCCCAACGCATGTCAGTGGGACTTGAGATAAAATTCCCTCTGGGAAGGGAGAGGCAAGTCTAGCACAAGAACCAGGATCCCTAGGGACACACCTGTTCCAGCACAGTTAGGTCCAGTACTGGACCTTCCCAACAAAGACATGCTTATTCATTTGTGCATTGTCAATGGACGTTTTTGTAATAGGAAGGCAGAGCTGGATAGTCACAACAGAGTCCACATGGCCTTCAGAGCCTAAAATATTTACTATCTGGCCCTTTATTTGAAAAGTATGTTGTTCCTGCTTTAGGGAATTGTGGGTGAGCCTGTGATATGACTGGGAAAGCTGTACACTTGCAGGCCAACTCTGGAGCACTCTTAGGTACACACTGGTGTCTGAATTCACAACCAGTTAGTGCCAGGACTGAAACTCAAACCCATGGCCTTGTGACTCCAAGTCTGTAAACCAAATGGATACAGACTACCTTTCAGTAGGGAAGGACAGTCCAAAGGACAGCTACCCACCCAGGCTTGCATTGCAGGTCTTTCTCCTGGGAGTCCACCTCTCTGAAAGGTTTGCTCTCTAGAACACTTTAACAACTTTCCAGTTTCAGAGTCAATGAAGCCCATTAGGGGATGGGCAGGCACATCACCTATGTTATGATTTTACAAGATAAATCACAACCAAGAGAGTGGGTCAGTTATTGAGTTATTGCCTCACAGCTCAGAATTCATCCTTTGCTATGGTTTTGGTAAGTGTTAAAGGCCCATGTGTTAAAGGCGTGGTCACCAGTCTGTAACACTATTAGTAAGTGGTGAAACCTTTAAGAGATGGGACCTAGGAGAAGGAAATTAGGTCACTTGGTGTGCACCCTTGAAGGTAATATGGGGACACAGGCTCCTTCTTCTCTCTTTGCTTCCCTGCCTCCATGTAGTGAGCAGCTTCCTTTGCTGTGTGCTCCTGCCATGATGCACTGCTTCACCACATTCTCAAAAGCAACAGGGACAAACCTACGGTGGACTGGAACTTCTGAAAGTGTAAACCTCTCCACTTTTAAAGTTGATCATCCCAGCAACAGAAATCTGACCAACATGTCGCTCAATACCTGCTCTGTAATAACATACTGGACCCTTCACACATTTCTCCTTTGCAATGAGCACAATGCTAAGGTTTGTCAGTAGAGGGCAACAGAGGGACAGCACAGGAGGAAGGCGTTTCTCTTCCTGATACTGCTTGCCCTTTACCTTTCCTATACCTCCATCAGCAGTGCTGCACATGGGTGGGGACATCTACTGGCCCTCTGCCCTAGTCGCATACTCAAAATAGGCAGTTCAGCAATTTCACAGCCTTGGCTGACCCACCCTGCAGGATCCCTGCAGTTACAAACACCACACACCCTAGGCCTCTTTCCCACAGTGGCATCCAACACCACCAAGTCTCATTGCACCCCCAACCCCCAGTTTCAGCTTACCTGACCCCCATAAGGTTGCTGCTGCTTGCCAGTTCTGTAGATTAGCTCTGGCCTCTGCAACCCAGCAAACTTCATCATGCAGGATGCAGCAACAAGAACTCCAACGAGATCTGAACACCCCTTCCACATTTGTCCTTCCCTGGGTACTTTTTAGAGTTACTTTTCCATCTTTACACATGCTAGTCTAACATTGCTTAATAATCTTCATATCAAATTTCCCTGGTGTTGAAGTTACCCAAGACAGTGATTGAATGCAGACTAATTCAGAAGGGAACATCAGTCAGTGACAGGAATGTGCTGCTGCCTTCCTGAAATCACTTTCAGAGGCCTCGTCTTTCTTCCAGAAGGAGGAGCTAGAATGCAAGTCTAGATTGGTAGCAATATTTGGCCTCAGTCCTTCCCCACTGAAAGGTCAGTTCTCCTTTGAATATCCCTCAGCATGTGGAACTATATGCTATCAAAAGTTATGTGCTGATGAATAAATAAATGAATGAACAGATAAACAATCTCAGTGATGACTCAGAAATAAAATGCAATGAGGGACTAAATGGGCCGTCCAGAAAAGAGGCCAGTCTGACATAGAAACTCAGGAAATTTATATTGACACCTCAAAACATTCTATACAATGTCTTGAATCTGTTTCTAAAAAGCAGTGTTTTTTCTAAGTGCTTATAGATAAGTTATATCTATCCATATTAAAGTATCTATTTCAATCCTCTTCTCATTCTGCTGCCTTGTGCTTCCATAGCAACCCACATCCCATAATAAACAATCAGAGCTTTTATTTAGAGAATTATAAAAAGTGAGCTTTTGATGTTTTTCTTCAACATCCTTATTTTTCCATTAAGCAAATTTAGTATTTCATAATATACACTTCCATGATTTAGTCCATATGAGCTCTAGAAGCATCCAAAAGACCAATGTTTTGATGCCGTAAAATACAATCTCAATTCAATGGCTATTTCCCCCAGCATCCAGGAACTGTAACTCAGGAGGCTCAACTACATAAATGCTACTCAGTGAATAAACAGAAGTAAGGAATTCGTCTTGCCCTTGCCAAGTGCAAATTACAGTCCCTGGAGGCTATTATCAAAAGAGTTCCCTTCCAGGTTTTAGATAAGGAAGTGTGATGTTAAAGGAGAGCAACTGCCTCAGGTTTTAGATAAGGAAGTGTGATGTCAAAGGAAAGCAACTGTTTCGGCCTGTGCTATGGTTTGGATATGGTTTGTGTTTATCCCCCAAGAGTTCAAGTTAGGAGCTTGGTCCTCATTCTGGTGGTGTTGGGAGGTGCAACCTTTAAGAACTGGGCCTACTTGGACATTGTTAGGTCATTTGAGGATCAAACAAATTCTTGGAAGAAATCATGGTACTCCAGCCTCTCTCTGGCCTCTTGTTTGGCAACATAAGCTCCTGCACACACTCCCACCAAGATGCAATCCAGCACAATGCGATGCAGCCTAGAGGGCCCTCCTCACCAGAGCTGAGCCCATGCCAACACCACACCTTGTAATCTCCTGTACGAAGCTAAGTGAACTTCCTCTTCTCTTTATAAGTACCCAACCTCATGTATTTTATTCTAACAGCAAAAAATTCACTAACAAGCTGTCATTGGCTAAGCAACCAAATTTGCCATATGCAATAAGACTCCACATTAGTAATAAGTATCTTAATTTTCTCCCCTTGAAATAAAGAACACTGGTATTTGTTGAACTCTTACTTGATCGAAAACATTGTGCTTGGTATGTTGCATGATTAATTCTCATCTTTACACTAGTTCTTCCAGATGGGTATTATTATCCCCATCTTACAGGTGGGAAAACAGACTCAGATTAAAATAAATAAATTCCTATTGGGAGATAAATCTAGATATCTCTGAAGGCTCGTTTTCTCTCCAGTTTTTGATGACTTAGAAAAGAACAAGATCGCAGCTCTGAGTTACCTCTTCAAAACAAGGGGTGGACACCAGTCCAATTCCTAGCTCCACTGATTTCTTTTTCCAAACCCCACCAGGGAGCTCCCACTGCTGGGCAACTGCAGAGACAGTTTTTCTTCCCCCAACCTATAAAGACCTCATGAAGACAGACTCCCGTTCCGGAGCTTTGACCATGGGGCTATCCAGCTCTCGGCCTGATCCCGGCTACAGGAATGTGAGGACTCTAAAAACTGCTTCTTTGACCACTTCCGTGTTTATCAATTTTTTCCAATAAACCCCATTTTCTGCACCTGATGGCACCAGTGGTGACCATGCCCCCTTTACATGACATTCCCGGGGGCTTCCAGGATCAGAACACTGTTTGTGCAGACTTTGAGCTCATCTTCCTTCCCTGTGCTGTGTGTGTGTGTGATCCCTACCACTTACATCTCTTTGTTCTAAGTAAGGCAAGAAATGGCATTCTTAACAGGTTCCACTCAATCACAGGCTAGAAATAGGGTAAAAGCTGACGTTCATATCCATTGTTTTCATTGCTGCCTTATGTCTCTCTCTTATTCAGTCCTTTTTCTATCTATATTCTGCAATCCATCCTTCAGTCAGTATTTTTGTTAATCTATTCTTACCAATAAAATCAAATATTTTAATGGGCAAAATATTTAGACACACATTGCTCAAAAATTAAAAGATATATGAAAGATCGGTAAGCATAAGTAAAAGTTCTCAGTCTCATTATTCATCAGGAAAATAAAAATTAAAACTAAACTGAGATGCTACGGGGCAGAAGGGCTAAATGTTTTTAAAGACTGAAACTACTGTGTTAGAACTATTTAACAGTTTCTGATAAAGTTGAACAGATGCCTGTTCTATAACTCAGAAATCCCATTTCTAGGTATTTCCTCAAGAGAAATAAAAACATATGTCTGCAAAATGATATATACAAGAATAAGTACAGCAGCTTTATTCATAATAGTTGGAGTAGTAATAGCCCAGGTGTCCATCAACAGGAGAATAGATAAGCAAATTGTGGTATAGTCAAACAATGAAAAGGAACAGATTACTGATACACACAGCACCAAGGATAAAGCTCAAAGGCATTTTGCTGAGCAAAAAGCCAGGTACAAGAGTACACACCACTTGATTCCTTTTGCATGAAATCCTACAATACAAAAAAATTTAATCTATAGGGTTAGAAGTCAGAAGAATGGTTACTCTGAGGGATCATTCATTGCAAAGGAGTATGAGGAACCCTCAGGGGTGGTGAACGCATCCCATGTTCTTGCTCTAGGTGGCGCTCACTTGTGGTATCTATTAGTAAAATTTCATCAAGCTGGACACCCAAGAGGATATATTTTACTTCTAAAATTATATCTTAATAAAAATAAAGATGAGAGCTGGGGTTGTGGCTCAGTGGTAGAGCGCTCGCCTAGCATGCTCAAGGCCCTGGGTTCAATCCTCAGCACCACATAAAAATAAAAAAATAAAAAAAAAGGTATTGTGTTCCCAACAACTAAAACAAAAATATTTTTAAAAAATAAATTAAAAAATAAAGATGAAAAGTCATAAGTAAATAATGTGCATGTAAGAATCGGGAGATTTATAAAGAGCAGGTGAAAAAATAAAGCCCACAGCAATAAACAAGGAGGACAGTCTTTCCTGAAACCCCCATTCTCCCCATATGCTGTGACCCTTTTGCAGCAGAAAGTAGGGCCTCATCACACAAGCAAGCCAGGCGTTTTTCCCTAACAGAGTACAGAGTCCATGCACTGCAAGTGGTGTGGAATTTGGGGTGTTCATTTGGACAGTAAATCATAGCTCATGGGGAGGAGAGTCCTTCAGCAGCTCAGGATTTAAATAATGATGTGTCAACATCTGCCTCAGATGACTCAGATTTAATCTTAACAGTGACCTTGTAAGCTTGCAGGATTATTAGAGCCAGCCACACAGACACAAAGAATATTAAAGTTGTTTGTCAAAAGCCTCTCGGCTTCTGTCAAGAAAAACTCCAGAATAGAGGAACACACATGCTCCAAACAGAAGAACCTCCAAATGGAAACAGAAGAAATAAGGCACCCTGACACCCGTGTTGCCAAGAACCATCAGTTGGAAGGAATCAGCTCCTGGTGTTTGCAACTTTGGTGAAATTCAAAGTTTCTCATGTTGTTCAAAGAATCATTGCATTGCAATTAAAATTACATGTCCCTTGGATACATCTTATCCTCTCCACCTTGTTCCGAAATCAATAATCCTAAGTGACTGCCTTGTCAAATCTTATTGGACTTGGTGGCCAAGAACCTGATTTTTCATCCTAGTTCCAACATTACCAGGGAAGAACCTTAGGCAAGCTATATCAGCTTCTCTGAGCATCATTTTCTTCATTTATGAAATGGAGATAAGCATGAGAACAGTAATATAAAAAGAGGTGACATAAAGGTTATAGAAAAGCCTGGAACACATAGTAAGTACTCAGCTCATGAACTGCATCCAAAGTCTCCACATTGTGCAGCCCCACACTGTCCTCTCCCCTCCCATCCCAAAACAGATCTCAGAATATAGCAAACTGAGGGACTGCTGGCAACAGGCCTCACCAGGGCAATGGAGCTGACCAGCAGGTGTCCCACTGAGCCTTCCAGGTTTCTCCTATTCCCAACTTACACCAACGGTCTACTGAGGACCAGAGATGCTGCAAGGCCCTTCCGACTGGATTGACTCACGGCAGCCTCAGCACCCTGGAGGTCTTATCAGGCCCAGTGATCATTAAGAAAGCTGAAGTTCAAGTGTTAGGTGAATGCACAGTTAAGAGGTGACTTAGTCAAGATCTGAATACCAGGCCACCTGGGCTGGAAAAATCTGTGCTTTCCTCAACTCAACACAATCAGAAAGGTCTTAGGAGAAAAGATTCATAAACCTGGAAGAAAATAAAAGGACTGTCTAGTTGTTGCTTGTTTGGGTGACCAACTACTCCCAAAATTTAGTTTTTGTACAATTGGATGGGTTGAGAGCTGAGGACTTCAGTCGGGAATTCAGGAATCCAAGCCTGGAAAATCCACTTCCAAGTTGGCTTCTTCACTCAGGGTCTGAAACACCTTTTTCCTCCTTGGCCGTTCTTTCTGTCCACATGGCAGATCATCTGATGATTTCAGGATAAGCACATGTTTGCTAGTTCTAAGAGGCAGGAAACAGAAATTGCCAGGATGATTTAGGACCACATCCCAGAACCGGTAGTGCCACTTTACCATATTCCATAGGTTAAAGCAGTGACAGGGTCAACCCAGAGTCGAGGACTCAGAGGAATAGATACACCTTTTGAGAAGGGGATGGCAAAGTCACATTGAAGAAGTTACCTGTGAGAGGGGAGATACCATTATGATCATTTTGGAAAACATAATATGCCACAAATCCCCAAAGTATCCTATATTTGCAAGTGAGAAACAAGGACCTCATTATTTCTATAATCCAATAACAGTAATAAATTCAGCAGCTTACTGATTATAAAATACTTTTTATGAGGCATGTGCCATTAAATGCTCATAAAACCCTGTGAGATCAGCATCATTTATGGAACAAGACAGGAAAGGGGGTTTGTCTAAAAACCTACAGACAGAAAATGGTCAAAGTCACTGGGGCTCCCAGGCTTGTTCTGTTGCTGGTGGGAGAGTTCAGGGTGGACATGAGAATGGGGTGTTAGAGACCCTCCATTTGTGACTACAGGGTTTGGGGGAAGAGTTGTACATGTCAACTTCACATTCACAAATCAAATCACTGTGCCACAGACAGAAACTATCTACATGGCTCTTCCAATCTCATTTCTGACCTACAGTGTCAGAACCCTATCTTGGCAGATATGGAGCTTGGTTGTCTTGGTAAGGACTCCAACCAGTGGGAATATAACAAAACCACTGAAATCAATGAGAACAAGAGTCCCAGTTGTGGCTCAATTCACTGCCCCATCATTTGGACTTTGTCTTTCCAATAACACTGTCTTGAAGGGCCCCTTGGGTTTTCTTGGTAATAAGGAAGAATAACCAACAAGGAATAAGATACCTGTTTTATATCTTGTGTTCCCCACAGGGATCCATCCGTCTTGAGAATGAATAAAGAAGGAAATACACATTCCCCTGGTTACACACCCATCCATAATAACATTAATACCTATGTATGCATTTTCATTGCTCAGAGTCGAATACATTCATGAAACCTGAGCCAATGAGGAAAGACACTCAGACAGAAGCATCTTTCAAACTATATCATTATGTAAAAAACACATTGACTTCTTTGTTTATCATCTTTTCTCACCCCCAAGAGCAAAGGCAATGTGTTGTTCCCTCTTATTCATCCACGCATTACCAATGTCAAGCACAGATATTATCAGACATCATTCTGTGAATGTATTTTGAACAAATGGATGAATGCAACTTCTTAGCTCCTACCATATCTATACTGGATAGTTATGGACTGTCTCTTATTTATCTCTAGCTGGTGTTTGGTAGATGCTTAAAACCTGTTAGATGAATGAATAAGACAGAGGCGGGGTAGGAGTGAGGGAAGGAGGAAGGGGAGAGAACTCAGACTTAAAAGCAAGCATTGCCTCCACATGCACAGGAAGAAAGTCTTGCCAAAGTCATTCATTCCAATTCTTTAGCTTCCTGGACTTTGAGAATTCCAATAGCTACCACCCCGCTGAACAAGCAGCCTGTTTGTTATCCTGAGTGAAAATATGATCACAGCCACTGAGAAATATCTCGACTGGAAAATTTAGTCTCATTTGCAAGATTTCACAGCAATAACAAATATACGCAATAAAATAATGAGAAGCAGAAGTCTGTGAGTTTCAAATAAAATGTGGTTTTAAGAAAAAGCCACAAACTTATTTGCCTGTCATTTAGGCTTTAATAACTACATCTTCACCTCTCTGTCCCTCTCCAGGGTTTCATCTTGTTCCTCTCCCTCCTCTGCCCTCCTCCACTCCCATTCCAACAAGTTCACTGAAATCTGGGTTTCCCCTCACAGTTCATCCGGAAGATATCTCTCCTTGCCATTTGGAAGCCCATTCACATTGCTCACCTTCCACCTTTGCTATCTTTCTCCTGGGGGAAGATACAATGAGCCAACTAAGGCTTTCTGTTCTCCTTAGCACAGGGAAAGGGCATTCTGTGCAGTGAATCCTGTTCTGAATGAGTGTTATGGTTTAGATATGAGGTGTCCTCCCCAAAATCTCATGTATAAGGTAATGCAAGAAAGCTTAGAGGTGAAATGATTGGGTTATGAAAGTGCTAATCTAATCAGTCATTAATCCACTGATAGGCATTAACTGAGTGGTAACTGTAGGTAGAGTGTGGCTAGAAAATGTGGATCCCTGGAGGCATGTCTTTGGGGCTTGTATTTTGTCTGTGCAATGGGAGAGCACTCTCTCTTTCTCTCTTTCTCTCTCTTTCTCTCTCTCTCTCTGTCTCTCTCTGTCTCTCTCTGTCTCTCTCTCTCTCTCTCTCTCTCTCTCTCTCTCTCTCTCTCTCTCTCTCTCTTTTTCTGCTTCCTGGTGCCATGTCCTGAGCTGCTTTCCTCTACCATATACTTCCATTAATGATGTTCTGTCTCATCTCAGGCCAAGAGAAATGAAGTTGGTCAACCATAAACAGAGATCTCTGAAACCACAAGCACCAAATTAACTTTTCCTCCTCTAAAATTGTTCTTGTCACAATAATGGGTGATTTCAACACACCCTTATCACCAATAGACATGTTATCGAAACATAAAATCAATAAAGCTATCTCCAATCTCAATAATACTACAAATCAAAAGAACCTAACCAACATCTTCAAAATATTTCACCCCCAATAGAGCTGAATCTACCTTCTTCTCAGCAGCACATGGAAATTTTTTTCCAAAATAGACCATATGCTAGGCCACAAAGCAAATCTTAGCAAATACAAAAAAAAAAGTCAATATAATCCTATGTATCCTTTCAGATCATAATGGAATGAAACTAGAAATCAACTGCTAGAGAAATAATAGAAACTACACAAACACAAGAAGATTGAATAGAATTCTCTTAAGTGAAGAATGGAGCAAAGAAGAAGTAAGAGTAGAAATCAAGAAATTCTCAGAAACAATGAGAACAGAAATACAACATACCGAAATCTCTGGGACAGTATGAAAGCAGTTCTAAGAAGAAATTTTATAATATTGAGTGCCTACATTTAAAACAGTGATCCCAAATAATTAAGCTTGTACTATACTTCGAAGCCTTAGAAAAAGAAGAACAAACTATTTGAAACAAGTAGAAGACAGGAAATAATTAAGATTAGGGCCAAAATCAATGAAATTGAGAAGGAGAAAACAATACACAGGATCAATGCAACAAAGAGTTGGTTCTTCAAAAAGATAAATAAGACTGATAAACCCTTAGCCAAACAAACCAAAAGAAAAGAGAAAGAAGACACAGATCAACAATATTAGAGATGAAAAAGGAGATATCACCACAGACCCTTTGGAGATCCAGAGAACTATCAGAACCTATTTTGAAAATCTACATTCCAATAAACTAGAAAATCTAAAAGACACTGATAGATTTCTCAACAAATATTGCCTCCCCAAATTGAATCAGGAAGATACAGAAAACCTAAACAGACCAATACCAAGAAGTGAAATTGAAACAGTGATTAAAAGGCTTCCAAAAAAGAAAAGCCCAGTACCAGAAGGATTCTCAGCTGAATTCTACCAAACCTTTACAGTAGAACTCACGCCAGTATTTCTCAAATTATTCCATAAAATTGAAAGGAGGGAACATTCCCAAATACATTCTGTGAAGCCAGTATAACCCATGTACCAAAACCAGACAAAGATCCATGAAGGAAAAAAAAACTACAGACCAGTATCCCTGATGAACACAGGTGCAAAAATCCTGTTATATTAGCAAACTATATTCAAAAAACACATCAAAAAATAATACACCATGATCAAGTGGGTTTCATTCCAGGATGTAAGTTTGGTTCAACACATGCAAATCAATAAGTGTAACTCACCACT
This sequence comes from Sciurus carolinensis, assembly GCF_902686445.1. NCBI lineage: Eukaryota > Metazoa > Chordata > Mammalia > Rodentia > Sciuridae > Sciurus > Sciurus carolinensis. Next base: position 34,743,058 of record NC_062229.1, read on the forward strand.
CAAACAGAATTAAGGATAAGAATCACATGATCATTTCAAAAGATGTAGAAAAAGTCTTTGAAAATCCAGCACCCATTCATGTTTAAAATGCTAGACAAGGTAGGGATCCAAGGAACTTGCCTTAACATCATAAAGGCCATTTATGACAAACCTAAAGCCAACATCAAACTGAATGGAGAAGAACTAAAAAGCATTTCTTCTAAAATCAAGAACAGGACTAGGCTGTCTGCTCTCACCACTTCTATTCAATATAGTCCTCAAAACATTAACCAGAGTGATCAGACAAGAAAAGAAATTCAAAAGAATACAAATAATAAAAGAAGAAGTCAAACTGTCTGCTTGCTGATGACATGATCCTATATCTAGAAGAACCAAAAAACTACACCAGAAGACTTTTAGAACTTATAAATGAGTTCAGCAAAGTAGCAGGATACAAGATGGTCGATAGCTTTCCTATACTCCAACTGTGATTCAGATGAGGAAGAAATCAGGAAAATGATCCCATTCATAATAACCTCAAAAAAATATTTGGGAATTAATTTAGCCAAGGAGATAAAAGAACCCTCCACTGAAAATTATACAACTCTGAAGATCTTATAAGATGGAACGATCTCCCATGTTCTTGGATAGGCAGATTTAATATTGTCAAAATGGCTACACTACCAAAAGCAATACTGAGATTAAATGCAATCTCCATCAAAATACCAATGACAGAATTAGAAAAAAAGCAGTGCTTAAATTCGTTTGGAAGAATAAGAGGGCTGGGGAGATAGCTCAGTCAGTAGAGTGCTTGCCTTGCAAGCACAAGGCCCTGGGTTCGATCTCCAGCACCACAAAAAAAAAAAAAAAAAAAGAATAAGAGATCCAGAGTAGTCAAAGCAATACTAGGCAAGAAAAGCAAAACAGGAGATATCAGAATACCTGATCTAAAATTATACTACAGAGCTATAGTTACAAAAACAGTATGGTATTATCATCAAAATAGACATAAAGACCTATGGAACAGAAGAAGAGACACAGAGACAGATTCACATATCTACAACCATCTGATACTTGACAAAGGTGCCAAAAATATATTTTGGAGGAAAGACAGCCTTTTTAACAAATGGTACTGGGAAAATTGGGTAGCTGTATATAGGAAAAGGAAACTAGACCCCTATCTCACACCCTACACAAAACTCAAATTGAAATGAATCAAAGACTTAGGAATTAGACCAGAAATCTTGCAACTGCTAGAAGAAAACATAGGCTCAATACTCTTATCATATAGGGGCGGGCACAGACTACCTTAATAAGACCTCCAAAACACAAGAAATAAAAGAATCAATCAGTGGAATGGTGGGATGCCATAAAACAAACAAAAAAATGCACAGCAAAGAAAACAGAGTGTGAAGAGAGAGCCTACAGAATGGGAGAAAAATCTTGGCCAGCTACTCTTCCAGTAGGGGATTAGTATATTCAGAATATATAAAGAACTCAAAAAACTTAATACTAACAAAAACCCAATCAATAGGTAGGCAAAAGAACTAAACAAACTTCTCAAAAGAAGAAACACAGATGGCCAACAAAGTTATGAAAAAAGTGTTCAACATCTCTAGCAATCAGGGCAATGCAAATAAAAACTACACTAGATTTTATCACGCTCCAGTCAACAATAGCAACAATAAAGAATACAGACCATAATAAATGCTAGCAAGGTTGTGGGAGAACAGGTGCACTTGTACATTGTTAGTGGGACTATAGACCAGTACAACCACTCTGGAAAGCAGTATGGAGATTCCTCAAAAATCTAGGGATAAAACTACTACATGACCTAGCTATCCCCCACTTTGGTATTTTCCCAAAAGATCTAAAATTAGCATACTATAGTAATATACTACCTCTATGTCTATAGCAGAATAATTCACAATAGCTAAATTATGGAATCAACCCAGCCTGTCCATAGATGAATGGATTAAGAAATTTTTGTATATATACAATAGAGTTCTATTCAGCCATATAAAAAAAATGAAAGTATGGCATTTGCCAAGAAATGGATGGAAATGGAGAATATCATGCTAAGTGAAGCAAGCCAAACTCAGAAACTTAAAGGTTGAATTTTTCTCTCATATGAGGACACTAAAGTAAAATAGAGGTAAGGGGGAGGGAAGAATAGGAAGACAGACTAGTAATGTAGAAGAAGGAGATCCACAGGCAGAGTGAAGGGATGGGTAGGGGGAGACAATGCAGAATGAATTCTTTAAAAATCATGTTATGTGCATACATAAACACACCACAGAGAATTTCACCTTTATGCATAAGTAAAAAGAATCAATCAAATATAAATAAACAGATGACCATAAGGAAGTCTCGTAGAGGAAAGAGAATGGGGAAGCAGAGGAAGAACAGGAGGAGAAAAGTGGGAGGGAAAAGGGGAGATCATGAACTGAAATTGAATTCTGTGCACATATGAGTTTGTCAGGATGAACCTACTATGTAAAACTATGAAAACACTAATTTAAAGAAAAAAAAATTGATCTCATGAGGTCTTTGGGTCACAGTGCAGGAAAGCTAACCAAATTGGTGAGTCGCCATCCCTGAAACCCTCCCCCATGCCTGAGTTAGCTGAGGCTGACCAAACCCTAAGCAGCTCGCTCACCTCCCTCCCTACACCGAGACAGAGCCACCAACTTGGCACAGAGTGGGCATTCACTGGGTATTTCCTGAGAGATCAGAGTGGACAAGCCTGTAGAAACAGCCCAAGGAGGGGACCAACCAGAACTCAGAGTCTTGGGTAGACTTAGAATTCTAGATACTGAGTCTCTTCCATGGTGAATCCTTTTTACATCCATTCAGGGCATTCTCCAAGTTGCAGAGAAAGCGAGGACATTGGATCAGAAAAGTTATGAGTCTCCACTAGCTTAGGTCAGAAACCATTAGAGTTCCTGTCACCAGTGCCCCATCTAGGGCCTCCCCAGGAGGCTAGGAGGTCATTCCTGGGTGAGGGAGTTCCCGTGAATTCACACTTAAGCTGGAGCCCCAAATGCCAGAAAGAGGAGGAGGGCGACAGCAGAATGAACCTGGCTGATCAAGTCATTTACCCACCAACACTTATCAAGGCCTACTAAGCACCAGGGCATACAGACACCCTGCACACATCAAAAGGAACACAAAAGATCATGCCCTCATGGTCTAGGGCAAGGGATAAAAATATACACACACCAATTCGGTGCACAGAGCCCAGGAGAGCCCAGCAGGGCCACTGTTATGGTTTAGATATGAAGTGTCCCCCAAAAGTTCATGTGTGAGACAATGTAAAACTATTCAGAGGTGAAATTATTAGATTAGGAGAGATATAAACTAATGAGTAGATTAACCCACTGATATGGATTAGTTGTGCAATAATTCTGGGCAGGGTGTGGCCGGAGGAAGCAGGTTACCGGGGACCTGCCTTTGGGGTTTGTATTTTGTCTGTGGTGAGCAGAACTGTGTCTCTGCTTCCTGATTGCCATGTCCTGAGCTGCTTTCCTCCACCAAGCCTTTCCATCATGATGCTCTGTCTCACCTTGGGCCCAGAGCTATGGAGTCAGCTGACCAAGAACTGAGACCTCTAAAAGAGTGAACCAAAACAAACTTTTCCTCCTCTAAGTTGTTCTCGTTGAGTCTTTTAGTGAGAGCAACAAAGAAGCTAACTAAAACAGTCACACTACCGTGGTATTAGGTCGGGAAACCTTCCTAGAGTGAGAAGTATGCTGAGCTATTGGTTTGGAAACTGACCACTGTCCTCCATGTGACAGAAGTCTTCATGGGGCAAGGAGTAAGGTCCCATCTGTGCACCCTAGAGCCAGGAGTTACTTCACAATCACACACTGTTCTAACCAGTGGCAGCTGAGCCAAGACAGGGACACAGGACAGATGGTTGACTCCCAGCTCCTTCACCCACTGGCTGGACTTCAGCAATTCACTTTAGCTCTCAGGGTCTCTTTTACCCCATCTTATCTGTTGCACAGCATGGGCCCTGCATAACCCTCCTGCACAACATTCAGGCTTCTAGAAGCAAAGCAAACTACCAAAATGACATCATACCGGCTTTTCCACAGTTGAGTCTCTCTTGCCCCAGATCACAGGTGGTAGGTCAGTGCTATAGAAAGGAAGTGAGTCAATTCCACCTTTCTTTCCAAACTCCACAGCATGAAAGATAAGATAGAAATGGAAATTTATGGAGCTCCTACATTGTTCTGGGGGCTTGACTCATGTGATGTCTCATTTCATCATCACCACAATCCTTTAAGGTAGACATACTTGTCCTCATTTTATAGACAAGGAAACTGAGGCTTAAAGAGACACTAAAATACATGGGTAGAAATAACCGACCTTGAAAGTGGCAGAGCCTGAAAACAGTTTGGGGCTCCAAAGTGACATAGATCACCCACCCCTACAATTATGAAGCATAGCAAAAAGAAGCCCTAAAGTGGGGACTGAGAGTCAGCTCCAGACAGGAACAGAGAACCAGTAACTACCTACTAGTGGTTGGTAAGGGGCATGCTGCTACAAAGAATATGAACTCTTAGAATCTCTTGAGCAATGGATTGTGTACCTGTCAAAGTTCCCACAAGCCTTCCTTCTATGCCACTTTTAAACTCCAACACTGCTGGTGGAAACTCATCCCCTCCCCAGGATTGCTTTGGTGTCTTGCTGTCCTCTCCCCACAATCCTCAGCTTGGCTGAGCCTGGCTGGAGGCGAGGGTTATGCTGATGCATCCTCAAATTTCCTTTATGATGAAGCATACAGATTCCTCTGTAAGGACACTGGAACTTTTTTCTTTTAATATTTTGACCTCCAAGAAAAGAAAATAATACTCATTTCAAACCAAAAGGTCTTGCTTATTTCATTCGGTCATTTGGAAGATTTTTGAGGAGCACCCTGATTTCATTTCTGTTGCTGTAATAGAATATCTATCAGACTGAGTAATTTACACAGAAATGAGGTTTATTTTTCGCTCAGAGTTCTGGAGGCTAGGCTGGGAAGTCCAGGATTGGGTGCCCACACCTGGTTAGAATCTTGTGCTGTGTCATAATGTGATGGAAATTTAAAGGGCAATAAGGCATGTGGGGATAAGACAAAACCCCAGGGGCAGCCTCACTTTACAACAACTTGTCTCTTGTAGTCCCATTAAAATTATCTCAGACCTAAAAGAAAGGCACTAATACATCTTAACATCTAATCACCTCTTAAAAACCCCATGCTATAGTTTGGCTATGAGGTGTCCCTCACAAGCTCCTGGTTAATGCAGGAATATACAGAGGTGAAATCATTATGAGAGCTGTAACCTAATCAGTTCATCTACTTTGAATGGACTGACTGGGTGGTAACTGTAGGCAGGTGGGGTATGGCTAGATGAGATGGGTCACTGGGGGTGCTCTGAAAGGTTTCATCTTTGCTGAGGCCCCTTCCCTTCTCTCTCTGCTCCCTAGCCACCATGAAAGGAGCAGTCTTCCTCCACCAAGCCCTTTTCTCATGATCTGCCTCACTTGGTCCCAGAAGAGTGGAGTTGGCCCACCCTGGACTAATCCTCTGAAACCATGAGCCAAAATAATCTTTTCCTCCTCTAAATTGTGCTATTCAGGTATTTTGATCCCAGTGACAAAAACCTAACACACCCCACATTCCCAACACCCCAACGCATGACAACCAGATTTCAACATGAATTTTTATATCAAACCATAGCAACCCATTCCCATCCTTTTCTTTTAAAAATGGGGAAATAGAAGTGCCTTGGTCTCTGTCATGGTTTCAGTAAGTTTCCTGCCAGACTCATTTGTCCAAGTTGGCTGAGAGGAAGGTGATATATCTCCAGTGATGATGTCTCCCCTGCTGGACGGAGGACGTCTAGATGGCAGGCTCAGCTCCAATCCTCCCAACTTCCCCAGGTTCTGGGGAACCTGCACACTGCAGAACTCCATGCACATTTTTGGAACTCAATCAAGCATCCTTCTTACAGAAGGTCACACAAAGTGAATGCAGCAGGATGTAAGACATGGAAGTTGACCCTCAGATGCATTCCACAGGAGGTGCAGAATGTGTGAAATTTATTTTAAAGAGATGATCCCCCGCCCAAATACAAGATCCTCAAATCCATATACAAGAGCTGGACTTGGAAGAGGGTTTTTGAGGACTCCTTCAGAGAGAAAGTTGTGCTATGACTAATTGAGATGTGTCCTTCCACAGTTTGGGGGTCACAGTAGAAGGTATTATTCAATTCCTGACGGGACAACCCCAAGACTAGGAAATGGGCTGGCTAACAGCTGAAAGCCAAGTCAGAGGAAGGACCTGCACTCCAAGAGATTCCAGGACAGAGAAGCCTTCAGTTTTTCTGGAGGACTAGTGGGAACCTTGAAAGAAAAAAGAACAAGCATAAGGTCATTTGATCCCATCCAGGAGAGACACTTGAAAGAAGTTAAGTAAGCCTCAGTGGAGAGAAATCAGCTTGCCAGATGCCTGGGGACTAAGAAAGGAGAAACTAAGAACTGAGCAAGTGTCCTTCACCTACATCAAGGGAATGTAAATGAGAGGACCTCTGGGGGTGGGCGGGGAGGGGGGAGGGCTGGGAGATACTGTCAACATGTCACCACATTTCTTGGATCCCTTTAATCGGTTATGTCCGCTCCTTTCCCAGCTTCTGTGTGCTTTTGCTTCTGACAACCTGCATCCACAACTCTCTTTGTAGGTTTGCACTGGAGCGGGAGCTGCTTTTTCTGTAGGAGCAAATTGCTGCAAGTCTTTGGAAGCTTATGTCCCTGCATAACCCACTGCCCTGAAGGCTCTGGGCCATCTGAGAGGATGAGTGGAGGTGTATGAACGCCTTGAGTCAGGGCAACCTCGAGGTGTAATTCACATTTCAGAGTGCCTCTCTGTAATCAACTCAAGTGACTCTCCTTGGGATTTGGTCTCAAATCACACCCTGGCTTGCTCACCTTTCCCATCCAGTTCCTGCCACTGCCTTGCACCCAACCTAAGACAGGGGGGTCTTTGTAGAACTCCACGAGAAAGATTCAGAAAGAACACCAAGTCCCCACCACTCCCCATCAAGTAAAGGTGTTCGTGTGTCCCTTACTACTTCTCCCCTCTTTAAATCCTACACCTGCAAAAACTATGACTAAAAGTCATAGGTGGGAAGGGTAGACACTGAAGTCAGAGGAAGCAAGAAGAAGCCATCCATATTACTACTCCTGAGTACAGGCTTCCTTCTCCTTAGCAGTCCTTAAGTGATGGAATGGGAAATGGAAAATGGGACAATATCACCCTAATCAAATTCAAAGTTTTGACTTCTACCTAGAAAATAGATTTTGAATTATTACCCAGACAACCTTGTGTTCTCAGGAGTGACCAGAAAAGTCATGAAGCCTACTTGAAGTGTCAACCAAGAGTAGAGGAAGGATCAGTCCCACCAAACATATGTAGCAAAACAGTGAAAGACAAAAAAAAAAAAAAAAAAAAAAAAAAATCCATTATTACACCCCCACAAAGCACACTGATTCAACACAGCAGTTTTATAAAAAAACTCCTCATGACATGAGGTTCCACTTTGAACACAGAAACCCTGTTTTAGGGCATGGCATCTTTATTTCCACCCTCTACTTGATTCTATTATCTCCAAAAGGGGACCACATATGAGCTAACCACTGACTTTGCCATATCCCAGCTACCGAAGGCACCCCACAATCTGGGACTGGTTTAGCATTCCGACATCTCTCCATGTTTCCCCTTGGCTTCCCAGCCTTCGTGCATTTTTCCCTCACTGTTCTTCCTTCTTCTGCCAGAGTTCCTGACCCAATGCCATAGGGCCTTGCTGTCATGGAGTCACAGTGCACATGACTTCATTGACCGTCAAAGAGATTTAACTCAGGTCTAGAGATGGAGAAATGGAAAGCTGACAGGTGAGGAGCACTGGGGGCTAGGCCAGCCCAGGCAGCTGGAAATTTCATGTCTTCTACAAGGTTCTATTTTTCTGCTGCCTTTTGTTTGTGTCCAGTTGTTTTCAAATTTCACTGATGATTAGAAGAATCCAGGGAACTATTTGAAATATAAATTCCCTAACCCCAAAGATTTAGAAAGGCTAGAGCTGAGGCATTAATGACCCAATTCCTCACCCCATCTGTACCCTGCCCTTGCCATGTCCCCCCCAAATCTGGACTCAGGCATGCAGCTTTCTTTGGTCAATTGAGTAGCATTTGTACCTCTACAATATACCAAGAATGGCACACCCATGCTACACAAAGGGGAGACCAAACAGTGGGGTAGAGTTCAGTCTCTCCTGCCATTCTTTTCAAAAACAGCTATCTGCCAATATCCAGCAGACACCCAGACATAAGCAAATACACAGCTAAGTCAGGTCTAAATCACCAATTGGCAGCTTTTTAGATTAATGAATGCTTATTGCCTGAAGCTGCTGAATTTTAGGTTGTTTTGTTACTTAGCATTATCATGACAATAGAGAGCTGATGCACAAAGGAAAGTACATTTGTATAAGTCATCCCACAATTTACTATGTGACTCATCAAGAACACCACAGCCTTGCCCTCACCAAGCTGGACACATTCTACATGAGGCAGAAGGAGGGACTAGTTTATGTCCTTCCTATAGAGAAAGGAGCCTCTTAGGGTAGAGACCCCCTGGGGTGTTGATTTGTGTATCCTTCATAGCTTTGGCCCTAAAAGCACTGAAATGCCAATTGCTAACTTGTGGAAGAGTGTTGGTAACATAGAGTGCAATGAGCATGGAGAGATAGCAGAAGTGATTACTTTTACTGACCTCTGAGTAGTTAGCAACTCTGAACAATGCACTAGAGAAATGAGAGGAGGGGGTCAGAGACAGAGAGAAATTAAAATGGAAATTTAAAAGGAATTTTTTTTTCTCCTTTTATTGGCAGCATAATTAGCCAGAGGAGCCCCAACTGATGCTGTTATGACTACTCTGATATGAAACTAAAATAGAATAGGGGAAAATCAGATGAAAAACAATAACACTTAGCATTTATATGACTTTTTACATACAGTGCCTTTTGTTCCTTTTGTACCCGACAAACATTAACTAATTAATTGCCACAGCACCCCAGAGTAGGCAGTAGGTTTTCCTGTCTATCCTTCATAAGCGAGAAAAACAAGCCTTTTCTATGCAAGGAAGAAGTAAGTTCCAAGGTCCAGGTACACTTTTCAGTCTTTCATATTCTGCCAAAAGCCCCAAGGCTGACACATTTTTATATCTTTGAATCCAGAGTTTTAAAGATTCCTATTAATAGACTTTAAATATTAGTATATTTGAGCTGGAAGGGACATGAGGGAAGTGCTGATCCAAATCTCTCATTTCACAGATGGTGAAAAGAGGCTTACTTCAGCCAAGGGCTTCCTAAGGTCATAAAACAATTCAGGGAAGATGCAAAGATCAGATTCCCAGCCCGAGTCTACCTTCACATCCTCGAATTCCAGAAATTACCATCATTAATGTTAGATCCACAAATGGCTTGTCCCCATGCTTTCACAGATGATTTTTTGAGTACTAGTCATTTGAGCACGTACCATGGAATCCCTGGAGCATCAGGGATTAGGAAGAAATAAGGTTTGTGTCAAGTCAGGTGAAGTGATTCTGGTCAAGGAAAAGAGTAAAGAGACTCTCTTCCAGGGTAGCCACGGGGGTATGAATTCTGGAGCATTTTGATATTTTCAGCTACACATACTCTGAGGACAGAGTAGGTACTCAACAAATACATGGTAACGAGTCAAAGTTGGCATATTCCAGAGTTAGTTCATAAGCAGCCTGAAGTAGTTCAGGATATAACAAGGCCCCAAGTACCAGAATCTAAACCTAAGGGAAGATCTAGTAACTCAACCTTCTGGTTCACTTTGCCTTTCTTCTATTTATTAAACAAGTACGCTGTGTGTCAACCATGTTTCAGGAACTGTGCTAGGAATAGGGACTACAAAGTCATTCTTTATCTAGATTTTTGCCCACTAAAAGCGGACAGAGCATGCTGTGTGGTGGGGCAGGTTACCAGGGATTGAACTTGGGGGCATTCAACCACTGAGCCATATCCCAGCTCTATCTTGTATTTTATTTAAAGACAGGGTCTCCTGAGTTGCTTAGCACCTTGCTTTTAGTGAGGTTTTGAACTCACTATCCTCCTGCCTCAGCAGGCATAAGCCACCGAACTCTGAAAATTTTTATTCTTAATTTCCAAGAGGCCCAATAGGGTTGTTAGATATTTGGTCCAGTTCCTTCAAGCCTGTCTGATAGTTCACTAACAGTGGACACAGAACAAGGGTAGAACCAGGGGACTCTGCTTGTTCTGACTGTCACAACGTATTTCTCTCATGATGACTCTGCCCCAGAATCTGTAATTTCTTCATCATGATCATCATCATCATCACATGACCATAATCATATTATCGATACCACCGTAACAATCCCAGTCAATATAATGATGAAGAACAGTCTTCCCTACTTCTCGGTAATGGGACTGGGAATCAGGAGAGAGAGATGAGAGCTGCTGAGAATGGACTAAAATAGGAACAGAAGGGGAAAAGGAAGAGAGCCTCAGGTGGCAGAAGAAACACGATATTTGCAGACCTAATGCACCTTAGGGACTCAGGTCATGTTTACTTGTGCAGTTGATGATCAACCCACCAATTTTTATAAATATGATAAAAATCTCCTTAATTTCCAGAATGCTCTGCCAGTCAATAAGAACAGAAGGCCTCACTGACCAGAGTGTTCTGGGAAAAAAAAAATGGAACACCCTTTCCCAGCTAACCTGGTTTTTGGTCTTCCCTTCCCCTCACTCTTCAAGCTCAGGTATTATCAACAGTAACTAACAGAAAAACAAGTTCCACCAACAGGCAGAATCGCCTGCGTGGGGTGACTTGACAGCTCCAGAAACTCCTTTGTCCAAGAAAACCGCACTCATCAGTGCTTTGACTCTGGAAGTCCCACTATTAGGAGATTCAATTCAGTTGTCATCACCACTACCAGCAATTACAACCCAGAAATGTCACATTTAAACCTCCTTGGGGCTTTGCTCCTTCATACAGATGATCTTCTGAAGGTCTTTTATGAGATCTCTGCTATGATCTTCAGCAACACTAGTCACCTCAAGTCAAGTCCACACAGCTGGACTTCATTCTCTGACATAGCAAACTGCTGGACAGCCCTGAACCCAAGATGTTGTTCAAACTTCTGAGACTTTGCATAGGCTGGTCTCTCTGCCCAGAAAGAATTGGCTCTACTGTTTGCCTGTGAAACTCACCAATCTCTCCTAACCCTACCCCAGCTCCAGTTCAGCACAGGGTACCTTCCTTCTTGATATCATGGTATCATATGCCCACATCTACTAAAACGTCTGTCTCCCCTATAAAAATGTGATCTTTCTGAATCCCCAGTGATTAGCCAAAGGCATATGTAGCACATGGACTTCTCTTTCATTCCCTAACTCCTCAAGTGGTCCTCCCAGCACCGAATGCCTGCAAATGGCATTTAAAGGAAATTAAACGGTAAGGCTCTCCCACTACCTGCTCCGTTTAGACACAATTCTGATTTCCTGCTGATGGAAATAATTATTCAACTTAGAGATCGCCAACTGTAAAAACTATCTTTTAGACAGAGGGCTTGAGTGTAAACAGAAGACACCTACAGACATTAAAAAAGGAGGTAACTTAGCCTGAATACCAGATACATAGGGTGAATGACACAGGGCCCCTCAGGGTCCCTAGACTCTCCTTTGGCTCTTTGACGGGACACATTCACTACCTTGCAGCTTCAGATGCTTAAGAGGCACCCAGACCCTTAAGAGGCATTATTTTTCTTACAGATAGAGCTGTTTACCTGAGGAGGCTGTGACTTAGCCACCCACAGCTCATTCCAGGAAGTGATCACAGCGTGCCTCCAAAAGACTGAAGTAGACTGGGTCTTGCCAGCATCTCCACAGCTCAGAAGGATAGGAGGGAGGGCCAGGATTTCCAGCTGTGTGTGTATCCCTGGGTTCCCAGGCAGTTGCCAGTAAACACCGAAAAATGTCTCTTGAATACCAGCTATTCACCAGCCTTCTGAGTCTGTCAGATCTTTCCTTCCTCTCCATTGACTTCTCTTTCATTCCCTAACTCCTCAAGTGGTCCTCCCAGCACCGAATGCCTGCAAATGGCATTTAAAGGAAATTAAACGGTAAGGCTCTCCCACTACCTGCTCCGTTTAGACACAATTCTGATTTCCTGCTGATGGAAATAATTATTCAACTTAGAGATCGCCAAAGTTTTTGCTCTTTCCAAGAGAGACACAGTAAAATTGTCTTCCGCCGTGCCATTTGGAAAGGAAGGAAAAGAAATTTACCTTACATCTTGTTTTTTAAATAAACCTTTTAAAGGCATATATAACCAAAAAACAAGGTTGAAGACCCTCAGAGCAGTTGACTGCTGCTGGGTTTTCACATGTGGCTCATCAGAGTCTCAAGGTTAGAATTCAGGCAATGACTTTGACAAGAGACTAGGGTAAACAGAGGGCCATGTCAATGGCATGGAGAACAAGAATCTCTGAGGTGGAGGACTTGTGACATGCAGAAATGTTGCCTTGTTTCCTCTGTGCCAAGGATGGTGCCAGCCTCTGGGATCGAGTGGAACAATGAGATGGGCAAGGCCCAACTTCTGCCCTCAAGAAGCTCTGCCTGGGGAAGACAGGCAAGTAAAGAGTCAATGACTGAGATGGCCAAGGTGGGGGCGGTGGGTGGTGGTGGTGAAGGGTGGGAGTGGCCAGCTCAGGCTGGATGGCCCAGAAAGGCCTTCAGGCAAAAAGGAAAGGTAGAATTTATTTTGAGGAATATCCCCTCCAGAGACAGGAGCTATCACGGAGGTGTTGGTTCCCTACTGTGATCCTGCTCTCCGTACTAGTGTGCACATGCTCCTCTGCTGTGGGTATTGGCTGCTAATGACCCACCACTGACCCTTCTCCAGAAAATTGCTCTGGGCCAAAGCATAAGCTGGTCTCTCTGCCCAGGAGGTTGCACGCCCTACCTCCTCTACTGGAAGCAACGCACAGCCAGTGCATGACGACAGAAGGTTACACAATGCTGCCCTGTGCACTCTGATAAATCAACTCTATCTATAGGACAAGCCAGAGTTCCTATGAGATCAGGTTGAAGAAAGCTCCAGCTGAGACACCACCCTGGCTTAGGTTCTTCCAATATCCTATCCTGCTTCTTTCACTCCCGTTCTCCTGCAAGAATCCCCTCCCCACTCCCAGTCCCACAAAAATAAGTGGATAAGTACCCCTGTCTCTAGGAAATCACACCTAAGACAGGGGCTTACACACGGCCAACATTCTTAATACAAGCTCTGACACCTAGGTTCTAGCCTATTGGCTATAGAATAAACTTGACTTTCCTGGCAAGAAATGGGTAAGAAGAACCCCAAAACATATGAGTCCCATATCCTTCCAGTCTATTTCTATGTCAATCATCCTGGGTCTTTGCCCCTAGCTGCTATATCTGGAACTTTGCTGTTCCTGCTCACAACAATCCATGACACATTCATCCACCAGAGTAAGCTCTAATCACAGGTCTGACAATGTGACTCAGAACCCTTCCAAGTTCCCCACACCAATGGAATCATGTTCAAACTTCTTATCCAGGAACTCAAGTTTTTTCATGACTTGCTCTATCCCCGTGTCTCCAGTTCTCCTACCACACACAACTTCCTTGTATACTCTGGTTAAATAGAGTTCTTCATCTCTCCAGAGGCATGGCCTGAACTCTCTCCACTTCTACACCTTGCTCTCTTGCCTTGCTGTCCACCTTTATAATATCCCACCTCTCCACGAGGTTTCCCATAGTCACACAGTAGTGATGAATCTTTCCCTAACTATGTCAACTTGGTGCTTGCTTGACCTCAATGGGTCAATTTTACATCGCCTGGGTGGTATCCCAGCTTTCTGCAGGAGGCCTTGTCTCCCTCCTGAACTATGGATTGGCCCCATGTCCCCTCAGTGAAGCATCACTACATTTGTGGATGGAACTCTGATAAGCCACAGTTCATATTTTCATCCAGGAGACACCAAAGCAAAGAAAGCTTCTAACGTGTATTGAGTATCTACTACCTAACAAGTACGTTGTCTTTCAACATTTTGTGCATGTCACATGCCTTACATTAATGTTCACAAACACTTCATGTATAGCTTAATGAATTTTTACCTGTCTACACCCATGTAGCCATGAATCAGGTTAGGATAAGAAACATTTCAACACCCCAACAATTTCCTTTGTGTCTTTTTTCTAGTTTATACATTTCTCCTAGCATCAATGTTTAGAAGCCCATCAACAAAGATTGGTTTTGCCTATTCTTGAGTTTCATATAAATGAAGTATAAATGGAATCATATAAATGGAGCTTCTTATAAGTGGAATTATATCATACATGCACTTTTTATCTAGCTTCTTTCATTCATCAGAATATCTGTGACATATGCCTATGCATTTATCAGTAGATTGTTGCCAAATATTTCATTGTAGTATTCCACCAGTGTTTATTCATTCTCCTTTTGATGAACATTTGGGCTATTTCTAGTTTTCTGATATTATGAATGGTGCCATGAATATTTTTCCATGCCTTTGGTGACCACACACTGTCATTTCTCTTGGGTTGTATGCTCAGGAATGAAACTGCTGAGCCATGGGCTATGCACATTTTCAGCTTTAGTAGATCCTGCCAAACAGTTTTCCAAAGGCTTTGTTCCAATTTACACTCCCAACCAGCAGCACAAGAGTATTGTAATTAGTTCACTTCCTCTCCGGCACTTGTTATTGTAATCTTTTAATTTCTTTCATCCTGGTGGGTATGAAGTGATATCTCCTTGTGATTTTAATTTACACTTCCCTGTTGACTAATGAACTTGAGCACTTGTTCATATCATTGGTCACTTAAACTGGTCTTTCTTTGTGAAATTATGTCAGACACTTGACATACAAGGGAATTCCATTTAGCCTTGATGTTAGCCCTAAAAGCCAACTGTCGTTTTCTCAGTTTTACTGAGGTTGAAACTCCACAAAGCTGAGGACCTTGCCCAAGGTCATACAGCCTATAAATGACAGAGTTGGAACTTACACACATGGCTTCTTACTGTAAGGGTGAGTGCTTCCAGATTAAGGTAACTGTGAAGAGCACATGCTCTAGCATCAGTTACTAGGGTTCAAATCCTGCCCCTGTGAGACTTGGGCAAACCACAGAACCTTCTGGAGCCTCCATTTCTCTTGTATAATATCAGGGTAGTGACAGTACCTGCCTTGTGAGGTCACTTTGAAGATCAAACTGAAACAAAGCACAGTGCCCAGCACACAGTAAGAGCTCAGTACATGTGTGGCACAATTCCTTCCTGTCACCTCTTCCTGAGTTGGAACTTCCAAGGACATTTTCCTCTTTTCTCCTGAGAAGCTCATCAATTTTGCCACAAATAGAAAATGTACGAATCCCCTGTCTGCTTGTTTGGGGTTTACTTTTCCTAACATCCAACACATAGAAGCTTCTAGAGCTTTATCTTCCTGTATGAGACAAAAGAGGCACAGTGTATTGTGAAAATCCAGAAGAGAAAGAGGACTCTCCAAATACACTCTGCATCTGTCATCATGTGACTATCTACAGATCAGCTTGACCTCCTGGTCATTGACCTCACCAGTTTCCAGAAAAAGCTACCACTGGAGCCAGAAATCCCAAGTTCTGAAAGGCTTATTAGTCATCAGAGGCATATAAATTAAAACCACAATGAGATACCACTTCATGTCCACCAAGAGGGGTAAAAATTTAAAAGATTGGCAATATAAAGGATTGAGTCCCTGTTTTTCTTCCCTCAGGGGGTCCTTAAGATACACGTTAGCAGCAGACTTCAAAAAATGGGAACAAGTTATCGATTCTCTGTTATTAAAAATCAGAATGAAAAGTCACAAGACATTTCCTTCAGTAACATGCCCAGTAAATCCAAGACAAAAGACTGAATTTTGAAGGGATCTAACATTATTAAATAAATCTCTAATGGGTTCAGTAGGAAAAGTTCAAATAATTATGCTGTAGTTCTAAGAGTCAGTATGGTCTCTGATGTTTTTCTTGCTATTTTTCCTCCGAGTTGCTAAGGTTTGCTAAACTCCCCTAAGAAATAAATCCCCAGCCCATAAGGCATCTAAGGCCATGATGGGAACCACTTTGTCCACTGACAGCAGTTTAGCAAATGTGAGACCCTTTCTGCTGTGTAGCCAAACACAAAACACCTAGAAAGACCTTTATATAATAAATCTCTATTTATTCCATGAAACAAAAAATAATTTTAATCTGATTTAATTTAAAAATCAAATCAAGAGCTTAGTAGGAGAATATCACATGGAAAACTTTAAATAAAGTGGATGGAAATACCTGCTGAAGAAATTGCATTTAAACTGAAATGTAAAAGAGCAGAAGTAGCTTGCCAAATAGTGAGAGATGGGGCTAGAGTATCACAAGTAAACAATCTGTCCAAGAAACTAAATGACCGGTATAGCTATGGGGAGGAAAACAAAGACAAGGACCACATAAAATCATGCTGATGAAAATGGTAGAGTCAGGTCTCGTAGGTCATGGAAACAGGTATCAATTTATTTCAAACAACAACAACAACAAAAACTGAAGGATTTAAAGTAAGAAGAGAAACATGATAGACATTGTATTTTTTAAGCAAACTCTGACTACTGGGTGGAGGAGAATAATAGTAGAAATAGAGCAATAATGGAAGGAGGACCAACAGGGAGACTACTGCAACAATACAAGCAAGAGACAGGAATGGCATGGGTCAAGAGGACAGCATTCAACAAAATGAGAGGAATGGCCTCCCTTTATATTTTTCAGATTGAATTAAATGGTCTTATTGGATTATAAGCAGGAAGTGAGAGAAAGGGGAAGTCAAGGGTGATGCTTTGATGTCTGGCTCCAGCATTTGAATGGATGATGATTCTGTGACCTGAGAGAGGGACAGCTGAAGAAACTGAGCAGAGCAGGAGAGGGGAAAATCAAGACATCCACTTTGGACATGTTTAATTTGACATGTCTAGAGAATATTCACCTGGAGATGTCAGGGGGGCAGTTGGGTATGCGAATCTGGAATGCAAAAAGAAAGAGCTAAGCTGGGTCAACATCAGCCTAGAAATGACATTTAGACACACAAGAATGGATGACATCAAGGAAAAGAATACAGAAAGGAGAAGAACATTCAGACTAAGCTAAGAAGAACCCCAACAACTTGTAGTCTTGTGATGAAGGAAAATAAAGGGGACTTAAAAAAAAAAAAAATGACAACAGTGAGTGACAGCCTGGAGTGGGTAGGACAGAAACCACTGCCCCCACCACTCCCCTGAAAATGATGGCAAAACCATCGATGGCCTCCAGGTAACCACATCTTAGGACAACCTTCATCTTCATCATCAACAAAGAAAGCTTTGCTCCAGCTGCTTGAAACACTGTCCTCTGGGCTTCCATTTTTTTCAGCTAAAATTGACAATCACCTCAACCAAACAAGGAAATGTATTACCTTGCATAACAGGAAGCATCTCCAGAGATAGATCAGCCTTCAGGACGGGGCGATTCATCTTGACAGCATCTTCAGGGAAACAAGCTCTGTCCCTTAGCTCCACTATTTGTAGTGTCAGGAGTCTCTGAAAGGAAGGCATAAAAGAGAAGAAATTTGTTCAAAAAGAAGTGTGAATCCTCAGATCCCTCCTCAATTTTATCTGACCAGGTGACTATCATCCTATCATTCACCTTCTTACAACACTAAAGATTTATTCTCTGGATCAAAAGTTCTCAAATTTTTGGTCTCAGTCCTACTTTACAGTCTTCAAAACATTAAGGACCTCCAAGAGCTTTTGAGGATTATATATACTTATATTTGTCATGTGAGAAATTAGAACTGCATAACTTTTAAATATTTATGTATTTATTCACTTAAAGATAACTATAATAAATTCATTCTACAGTAGTATAAATAACTTATTTTATGAAAAATAACTGTACTTTCCAACTCAAAGAAAAAATTTAGTGAGAAGAACTGCATCATGTTACATTTCTCAAATCTCTTTAATTTCTAGCTTTATAGAAAAAGTTGATCTATTACCTGCTTCTGCATTCAGTCTTTTATGATATTGCACATCATATAGCCACTGGAAAATCTGACAGAATACTCATGAGAGAATGAGAGTGAAAATAAAATAAAATAAAATCTTGGTATTTTTTAAGTAGTTTTTATTTTACCTATTCCCTGAAAGGATTTCAGTGACTCCTAAGGTCCTTAGATCATATGTTGAAAATCAGTATTCTAAAAGTGATAAGAGGGGAAATCTATGAATTGAGGCACATCAATCCATTGATTATCTCATAGATAATTGGGACAATTAAGAGACAAACTTACTATACCAAAAATATGAGCACTAGCTAAAAGATCTGTAATAAATACTGAAATTCCACCCCAGGTCCCCAGAATTCCCAGTCCACCTTAGATCCCAGGATGCTATCAGTCAAGCTAAATTCTCCAACCAGGAACCCTCAACAATTTTTCTGAGAAATCTAGCCAACCTAATAGAAAAGATCTAGAACTACTGATAACAGGAATTCCCCACAAAATGGTACAATGTTCACCCAATGATGAAAACTACTATAGAAGCTTGGAGCTTCGGATGAGCTTTCTGATACTCTTTTTAACTGTAGACAACCAAGGATTAACAAGAGATTTGAGGAAAGCTTCTAACATGAATAATTTTAAAATATGGCAAACATTCAGGGAAAAACATAGGGAAAGCAGTCACTATGCTGGAAGATAAATTTTTGTTAAAACTATCATTACTATCTTCAGAGAAAATATTATATCTACAAAATAAGACCAGAATATATTTCAAAATATTCAGAGAACAAAACAGCCTTTTGTAAATTAAGAAAATGACAACAGAAAGAAAAATCCAAAAGAAATATTGGCAGATGAAATTGAGGAAACCACCAAGAAAATGGAGCAGTAGACAAAGAAATGGAAAACATATGAGGGCCAACTTCAAACAAGAGCAGAACAGAGAACATAGACAGAAATAAATTATCAATTAACTAATTCAATAAAATGTTCCAACCCTGAAAGATTTGAATTTCCAGAATGAAAGGCTCCCAAAGTACTCAACACCGAAACATTAGGACTCAACATTAAGATCAATCAGTTTAAAATCTCAGTACACAGGGGATATAGAGAAGATGCAATAATTCCTGAGCAGAAAAAGAATTCTATATACAAAATACCAAATATCAGAATAACATTGAACTCAAAAGAAACACCAGAAGCTAGAATTCAATGAATAATATCAAAAGACAGAATTGCAAGGGAAAATTATTTAAGTCAAGAATTTTATAGCCAGTTACAATTAAGCACAAAGGTAAAATAAAGACATTTTCAGATTCAGAGCACTTTCAAAAAGTACTTTTTCTCAGCAAGCCACTGCAGAGTGTGTGCTCCATACAAACAAGAGAGTATGACAAAAAGGAGGAAGAAATAAAAATCCAGAGACAAGGGAGATCTCCAGGGTGGTGGTGAAGGGAGATCCCAGGATGGCAGCTGTGTAGCAGTTCGGGAAAACAAGCCACTCCATTTGGAGCACATCAGAAGATTCAAGAAGAATTTCTTCAGAAAGAGAAAATTGAGAGCCAGGCATAGTGGTGCATGCCTATAATCCCAGCGGCTCAAGAGGCTAAGACAGGAGGATTGGGAGTTCAAAGTCAGCCTCAGCAACAGCAAGGCACTATGCAACTCAGTGAGACCCTGTCTCTAAATAAAATGCAAAATAGAACTGGGGATATGGATCAGTAAGTATGCCTGAGTTCAATCCCTGGTACACTCCCCCTAAAAAAAAGAGAAAATTGATAGGGTGGCTAATGTGATTGAGCATTCTGAGAATAAAGTTTCACAACCATGGGGGTTTTACATTGAATTGGTGATAACTACATAGAAAAACAACACACTGCTAATGAGAGTGTACACAGGTGCAAAATTTTGGATATCAAATAGGCAATAGTGAAATTAGACAGTGCTCAGATTTTATGACTTAAACATTTTTACTGTGAAGAACACATCCAGACAAGAGTTCACATTGTGAAGTACATGTATACTGTTTGTGGAAATAAATAACTTAGGTACCCATAAAGTGAAAAATGGGTAACTGAAAGGTGTAGGTACCTATGATAAAATAGTATGCAGTAAACAGAAGGAATGAACTAAATACATATGGAAAGACAAAGAGAACTCAAAATCTTAAATTGAATGAAACTTTAAAGAATAGAACCACGTTTATTGCACAATACTATTAATTCAAGTACTTTAAAATGTAACAAACACAATACATGTATGTAAATAGTTAAATGAGAAATAGTAAAAGGATATGAACAAAAAATAAATACACAAAAATGTAAGGATATAGGAGGTAGTGGAGTTGGCAATAACATAGGTGATAAAATGGGAAAGATATTTAAAATTAAAAAGAGAACAGTCACATATTCTGGTATGTACCCCACAGATTCTGGTATGCTGTGTTTCAGTTTTCATTTAATTCTTACAATCTTTTTAATTTTCTCAGAGATTCATCCACTATTCGAAGTGTATTTTTCAATCCCTATGTGTTTGTATAGTTTCTGTAGGGTTTTGCCAGGATCCAGCCCTACCAGGGGTCGTAGTGGTCACAGGTGATGGAGTAAGCATTGGTGAGGTGGAGAATAAAGCAACACAAACTCAAGGAATGGATACTAAGTTCTAAATTTTATTTTTCCCAGCCAGCTATTTATACATTAAAAGGTAGGCAGTTACACATGTTTTTTCAGAACAGGAAAAAGTCACAAGGAGAAAAACAAAAATATTTTGTATGATCATGACTAGACAATGAAGTATTCTAATTATTCTAGTAATTGTTTACTTGTGATAACCTATAACTAAACAATAAGACATATTAATATTTAACTGATCATAAAGGTTAAAGCAAGTTCAGTAGGGTTGAATAAATGTCAGTTGTGTGACTACTGCTGTAGTTAATAAATGCTAGACATTTTAAGCTAACAAATATATAATATCTTATACTGTGTGAACTTAACATTGAGGGACACTTTACTTCTTCTGTTCCTGTTATTCCTTCCTGATGGGGTTGGAATTATTTGCCTACGTGTTTCAGGTCATCTGAGGGTAGTCAACAGGGGATCGGCAGTTAGAATCTCTTTTTGTATTTTCTCATAGCAATCTTGGTTACTCAGAGTTTCATAGCAAATGAGTAAATCTGAAATCACTGTTCCATAAGAAGTCTGATTTTTATGTTCTAACCCTGGTTCTGTTAAGACCCCTATTTTCAGGGAAAACACATAAATTATTAATAGTAAGCCTACACATATTAAGCAAGGAAGGAAGGAAAGCCCACAACCCAAATTCCCAATGAGATGAGACTTTGCAAACATCTTTATTATTCAGTGGAATCCTTGTCAAGCACTGAGGGAATTGCAGGTGTCGTAACAGGTTTTCTTGCTATTGATTTCTACCTTCATCCCATTATTATCTGAAAAGATACAAGAGGTTATTTAAAATTTTGTATTTTCTGAGTCTTGCTTTATGGATAAATATATGATGAATTTTTCTAAAAGTGTCATGAGTGGCTGAAAAGAAAGTGTATTTAACTCTTGTTGGGATAAAATTTTCTGCAGACATCTGGTAAATCCATTGGATCAACAGTATAGCTTTAATCTGATATGTCTTCGTTGATTTTCAGCCCAGATGACCTATCTATTAGTGTAAGTGATTATTAAGTTCCCCACTATTATCACACTAAGTCCCAACAGTCCCTTTATGTCAAGTAATATTTGTTTTATTAAACTGGGTATGACAACATTCAGGACATAATCAAAATTGCTATATCTTCTTATTAAACTGTTCCCTTTACTAATATGAAATGATCTTTTTCAGCTCTTCCAACTAATTTTGAATTGAAGTCGGCTTTTGCTAATATAAGAATAGCTACTCCTGCTTGCTTTTGGATTCCATTTACATGGAATATCATTTTACATTCTCTCACTTTCTCTCTGTCAAAGTATTTGCCTGTAAGGTACATTTCTTGGAGAAAACATACAGTTGTGTCTTGTTATTTTAATACAATCTGTGAGTTTATTTCTTTTAATTAGAGAACTAAAACTATTTACATTCATTGTTACAGAGGAATATATTCATTCCTGTCATTTTATTTCAAATATTTAAATTGTTCCTAATTCTCATTTTATTACTTATTTTTCTAATGTTATTTATTCTTTCCCATACTTTCTTTGTTGTTTTATTTCCTCTTTTGTGTATGGGATTCCTTTAAGTATATTCTTCAAGGTTGGCTTAATGATTATGAATTTGTTTAGCTTATGCTTATCTTAGAAGGTCTTTATTTTTTCTTGGATTCTGAAGGATAACCTTTCTGGACACAGTAATATAGGTTGGCAGTTATTTTATTTCAAGGTTTAAAATACCACATTCTGTACCCTGGTTTTTAGAGTTTCTGCTGAGAAATCTGCTGCTAGTATGAGGGGTTTGGCTTTATAAGTGACCTGACAGTTATCTTTTGCAGCTTTTAAAATTCTTTATTTCTTCTGAGTTTTTGGCATTTTTACTACATAATGTCATGGAGAAGTTCTTTTCTAGTCCTATTTGGAGTTCTAAATTACTCTAATACTTGTGTGTTCATCTCATTCCAAAAATTAGGGAAGTTTTCTGATATTATCTCACTGAATAAATTTTCTATCATTGATCTGTATCTCCTCTCCTTCCTCAAGACCTATGAGTCTTTAATTTGACCTATTAATGTAGTCCCAGAACTCTTATATATTCTGTTCATAGTTTCTTTTGTTCCCCCCTTTATTACTGTCCGAGTGTTCTAATTCCTCTGTCTTGTCTTTGACCCGGATATTCTTTCTTCTGCTTGATCTAGTCTTGATATAGTCTGTTGGTGAGATGTTCCACCTTTTTTTTTTTTTTTTTTTTTTTTTGGATACAGGGTCTTGCTTAGTTGCCCAATGTTTCACTGAGTTACTGAAGCTGACTTTGAACTTGCACTCCTCCTGCCACAGCCTCCTGAGTCACTGCAATTACAGGCATGCACTACCATGCTCAGCTTCACTGACTTTTTTATTTGTTAAGTTTTTTATTTCTAAAATTTCTGTTTGGTTCTTTTTAAGAATCTCTTTCTCTTTATTAAAATGCTTTTTCATATTCTGTTTTCATATTTCAGAATATCTCCCTTGTTCATTCCTTATCTCTTCTTTTAATTCAATTATTTGAATAATTAACTTTTAATTCAATGTCCAGAATTTCTTCCACTTCAATGTTTATAAATACTCAGTTATTGGATTGTTATAAGCTTTTGGGAGCTTCTTATTACCATGTTTTCTCATGACTCCTGTATTTCTCTGTTGATAGTTGCACATCTGCTGGGATGGATAACTCTTCTTCTGTTTATGCAAGTGCATTTAGTAAGCAACTTTCTCTTTACTATGTGCCCTGAGCTGGTAGTGTATTTCAGTATCAAAGTACCCACTCAACATGATCACACTGCCGTGATCAATCCCTAGAACCACTTTCAGAGGAGATAATAATCAGCAGTAACTGAAACCACTTCAAAGCAAACCATATGCTAACAAATCATAGAAACATAATATGTCATCAGTTTTACATTTTGACATTGTCATTGTTCTTGCCATTTGAGAATAATATGATTTCTCATGTCAAATCTGATATCATTTTGAACAGTAGTAGATCTGGAAGTGTTACGTTTCCTTCTGATGGTTTCTCATTACATAGTTTTAGGTAGGCTCAGCAGATGTCTCTTTTAAAATCTAACATTTTCTGAGGTCTTTCTTGTCTTCCTTCCAAATCTGTGAATAATCCATGCATTTATGATATGCATATCAATTATTCAAATGAACGAAGGACAATACCATTTTTATCTCTAAGAGAAGTGGAATATTTGAAAAACAACCAATCAATCATGTTTATCCATACCACCACTGAAATTGTTAGAGGCAACCACTGCTTTTGGTTGAGGCACATTGGTTCTACTTATTTCTTTATTCCGTTGTTGAACTTTGCCACCTGTGATTCCACCGTATTTCATCCCAACAATGACATATTTACCACCTAACCATTTTGCAATGAGAGTTTCAATATTTGAATCAATTATGTAATCATATGGCCCTCTTGCTTATTTTTTCATCAGTGTCGTTGGCTTCTTAGAATACTTGGTTAGTCTGTTTTCCCCCATGGTACCTATTGTAGCTTTAAAAGTACAATATTTCCAACGTTTACCAATAAGTCATAACCAGTGAATAGAACATTAAAAAAAGAGTGTGATTGTGGATTCTCTACCCTTCAAGTATTTATAGACCCTCTTTACTCCTAAGCAAAAGTTCTCAAGAACTTTTTTTCACAATATATATCAAAGTTATATCAATATCCTGATACTCCACACAGTGCCAAGAATATATAACCAAATCTTATGGGATAACCTCTCAATTGCTTCAGTGTATTGAGTTTGTAATATCTGATAATCATTTCATCCACTGTCAAAATTCTTCAAATATATTAATTTTCTGCCATGGTTTTTAAACATTTATTAGAAGACAAATTTTAAAGCCTTTATCTTCAATGTTCTTTTTCCATTCTTTATTGTTGCAAAAATGATTCTTCATTGTTGCAAAAATGTATAATACTTTTCAACTCCTGGAAACAATTTCTTGACATCACATTTTTGATGATAGGTATACCCAAATCATCATTACTTGAGCAGGAATTTTCTTATGGAAGGTAGCTTATATGACAACCCCAAAATGTGAGAATTCCTAAAAATGTCTTTAACTCATCTACACTACGTGCTTCAAATTTATTCTCACTTTCTGAAAAAATAGCATGTATCATATATTTCAGGTTTCAATATGTCTTCAAAAAACTCTACCCAGCTGGAATATTGCCATGAATCCCTCACTTTTCTCAAGCATACAGAATAAGTTCTTTCTCTACTATATTCTTCAGAGTACAAAGTCAGGACACAACTTATCAACAAATAAACACAAGTATGAACATGTTAGGGTTTGTCAGGAAGCAGTGCAGTGCACTACATATTACTATGCAGCATGTATAGTCCTAATATTCTATTTATAGGAGAGCTACTTTTGAACATTAATTATTTGAAATACAGTGCACTCCTCACAATAAAATGACAACCTAGTTCTATAAAACACTTTCATGAATTCATTTCTTACATCTCAGCTATGTACAAAAAGTTTTATTCAGTTGAACACTTAGTAAAAGTAATTTTTACAGTGAAGTTTATACTATTTTCACAATGAATTTAAAAATATTTTCAAATGCTCTAATCATTCACCTATTGCTCTGCTCAAAAGACCAGAATTCTTAAAATAATATATCCATTTCAAAGTTACCATAGTGGTATATTAATTGCTCAGTTTAAGTTAGGTATTCTATATCTGCAAAAATAGGTTAAAGAATCTAAAATTAAGCCAGGAACAGTCACATAAGCCTGTAATCCTAGAGGTTTGAGAGGTTGAAGCAGGAAGATTGCAAGTTCAAAGCCAGCCTCAGCAACTTAGCAAGGACCTAAGCAACTTAGCAAGAACCTGTCTCAAAATAAAAAAACAAAAAAAGTGGTAGAGATGTGGCTAAGTGGTTAAGCATCCCTGGCTTCAATCTCTGATTCCAAAAACAAAAAATAAAAAAGGAATCTAAAATTACTCTTTGATGAAGTATTTGAGATGGAAAGGTTTCATACTAGGCATTCCAGATTTGGATTCCATCAGGTTTGGGAGGCATAGTAAATACTCATGACTCCTTGGCTTGTCCACTAAATTTCTCTGGGTGTAGAGGTAGCAACCACACCAGTCTTCTCTGGGATAAATTAAAGATCTACATATTTAGTTTCTCCTCCCAATTAGTTTAGCTTTCTGCTTCAAAAACTATAGAACTCGGGCCATGGCACCTTTCCACATAGACCTCATTCTGCCACCTCTAGCAGTCCTCTAGGGGACTCCCACGGTTCCTTGGCATGTTCAGTAGTCTTAATAGTTCTCTGGAGGGTCAGAGGAAATGGCCCCTGATTGTAGCTCAGAGACCAGATTGCTTCCTGGTTGGGATGGCAGCCTTGTGTGTTCACAAGTAGAAATGCCACATGAGCCTGGAGCTATCCAAACAGATCCTACTCTGCCCTTCTCTGGTGAGACCAAGGTGGCTCTTGATGCTCCATGATGAATCCAGACACCTGGTATACCCCCGATCAGGGATACTAAGCTGTGGGGGCTGCAGCAGGCATATGCTCTCCTGTGTAGATTTTAGCGCATAGGACATGGTGGCCTGTGGCAGAGGCACAGCTGCTTGTAGCAGAGGTGCATCCCACAGTGCACGGGAGGCACATGCCACCCACTAGGTGCCATACTCCCAGGCGGTATAGTACGTTCCCCTCTTCCACTCTGCTCTGGGGCAGGGGTGGGGGTGATGGTAAAGACTTAACTTTCAGCTGACAACAACCCCATGACATAAGTTACTCAGACATCCCATTCCTTGTGATCAAATTTGCTGTTATCTCTATAAGGGATGAAGTTGTAATATTTAATCCTTTCCAGAACTGCAACCTAAGGCACGGCCTTTACAAAATGGCTGCCCCCCACAGTGTTCCACCAACTAATTGAGAGAAATAGCGCACTTCTCTTATACTGATGGCTTTCCAGCTCGTCCCTCAATTTAACTCAGTCTTTTTTTTTTTTTCTTTTTGTTTTCTTTTTGTTTTCTTTTTCTTGATAATTATTTTCTTTTTCTTTTTTTGTATTTTTTTAATTTTTTATTTTTTTCATACATGTAGATAGGGTAATAATGTCTGTCTCATTCTACCATCCTTCCCATCCCCACCACCCAATCCCTCCCCTCACTCCCATGTGCATAATCCGAAGTTGCTTCATTCTTCCCTACCCAAGCCCCAGTATGAATCAACATCCGCTTATCAGATAAAGCATTCAGACTTTGGTTTTGAGGGATTGATTTATTCCACTTAGCATGATATTCTCTAGTTCCATCCATTTACCTGCAAATGCCATAATTTCATACTTCTTCAAGGCTGAGTAATATTCCATCACATATATATAATACATTTTCTTTATCCATTCATCTGTTGAAGAGTATCTAAGTTGGTTCCACAGTGTAGCTATTGTGAATTGAGCACCTATAAACTTTGATGTGGCTGCATCACTGTAGTATGCTGATTTTAAGTCCTTTGGGTATAGGCCAAGGAGTGAGATAGCTGCTTAAATGGTGGTTCCATTCCAACTTTTCCTAGGAATCTCCATACTGCTTTCCAGAGTGGCTGCACCAATTTGCAACTCCACCAGCAATGTATAAGTGTACCTTTTCCCCACATCCTCACCAATACCTGTCATTGCTTGTATTCTGGATAAGTGCCATTACAATTGGAATGAGATGAAATCTTAGAGTAGCTTTGATTTGCATTTCTCTAATTGCAAGAGATAATGAACTTTTTTTATATGTTTGTTGATTGATTGTATTTCTTGATTTGTTGATTGATTGTGTCTGTTCAGTCCCTTTACCCATTTATTGATTGGGTTATTTGGTTTTGGGTGTTGAATTTTTTGAGTTCTTTATATATCCTGGAGATTAATGCTCTATCTGAGGTGCATGTGGTAAAGATTTTCTCCCATTCTGTAGGTTCTCTCTTCACATTATTGATTGTTTCCTTTGCTGAGAAGTTTTTTTTAGTTTGAATCCATCCTATTTATTGATTCTTGATTTTACTTCTTGTGCTTAGGAGTCTTGTTAAGGAAGTCAGATCCTAAGCCAACATGGTGGAAATTTGGGCCTACTTTTTCTTCTAGTAGGCACAAGGTCTGTGGTCTAGTGCCTAAGCCTTTGATTCACTTTGAGTTCAGTTTCATGCAGAGTGAGAAATAGGGGTTTAATTTCATTTTGTTACATGTGGATTTCCAATTTTCCCAGTACCATTTGTTGAAGAGGCTACCTTTTCTCCAAAATATGTTTATGGCACCTTTGTCTAGTATAATATGACTGTATTTATGTGGGTTTATCTCTGTGTCTTCTGTACCATTGGTCTTTATGTCTGTTTTGGTGCTGATACTATGACGTTTTTGTTACTGTGGTTCCGTAGTATAGTTTAAGGTCTGATATTGTGATGCCTCCTGCTTCACTTTTCTTGCTAAGGATTGCTTTGACTATTCTGGGTCTCTTATTTTTCCAAATGAATTTCATGACTGCTTTTTCTATTTCTATGAAGAACTTCATCAGAAACTTAATAAGAATTGCATTGGATCTGTATACTGCTTTTGGTAATATGATCATTTTGACAATATTAATTCTGACTATCCAAGAAAAAGGGAGATCTTTCCATCTTCTTAGTTCTTCTTCAATTTCTTTCTTTCATGTTTTGTAGTTTTCATTGTAGAGGTCTTTCACCTCTTTTGTTAGATTGATTCCCAAGAATTTTTTTTTGAGGCTATTGTGAATGGAGTATTTTCCTAATTTCTCTTTCAGTGGATTCGTCACTTATGTATAGAAATGCATTTGATTTATGGGTATTGATTTTATATCTTGCTACATTGCTGAATTCATTTATGAGTTCTATAAGTTTTCTGGTGGAATTTTTTGGAGCTTCTAAATATAGAATAACGTCATTGGTGAATAGTGATAGTTTGAGTTCTTCTTTTCCTATTTGTATCCCTTTAATTTCTTTCATCTCTCTGATTGCTCTGGGTAGAGTTTCAAGGACTCTGTTGAATAGAAGTGGTGAAAGAGAGCATCGCTGTCTTGTTCCAGTTTTTAGACAGAATGATTCCAATTTTTCTCCATTTAGAATGATGTTGGCCTTGGGCTTAGCATAGATAGCTTTTACAGTGTTGAGGTATGTTCCTACTATCCCTAGTTTTTCTAGTGTTTTGAACATGAAGAGGTGCTATGTTTTGTCAAATGCTTTTTCTACATCTATTGAGATAATCATATGATTCTTGTCTTTAAATCTATTGATGTGATTGATTTTCATATGTTGAACCAACCCTGTATCCCTGGGATGAACCCCACTTGATCGTAGTGCACTATCTTTTAAATATGCTTTTGTATGCAATTTGCCAGAATTTTATTGAGAATTTCTGCATCTGTGTTCATCAGGGATATTGGTCTGAAGTTTTCTTTCCTTGATGTATCTTTATCTTGT
This sequence comes from Sciurus carolinensis, assembly GCF_902686445.1. NCBI lineage: Eukaryota > Metazoa > Chordata > Mammalia > Rodentia > Sciuridae > Sciurus > Sciurus carolinensis. Next base: position 34,772,366 of record NC_062229.1, read on the forward strand.
TTTGGTATCAGAGTGATACTAGCCTCATAGAATGAGTTTGGAAGGGTTCCCTCTTTGTCTATTTCATGGAATAATTTGAGGAGTATTGGTGTTAATTCTTACTTGAAGGTCTTACAGAACTCAGCTGAGAATCTGTGTGGTTGTGGGCTTTTTTTGGTTGGTAGGCTTTTGATGGAGTCTTCTATTTCATTGCTTAAAATTAATCTGTTTAAATTGTGAATGTCCTTCATCAGTCTGGGTAGATCGTATGTCTCTAGAAATTTGTTGATGTCTTCAAGTTTTTCTATTTTATTGGAGTATAAATTTTCAAAACAGTTTCCAATTATCTTCTGTATTTCATTAGTGTCCACTGTGATATTTCCTTTTTCATCATGAATTTTAGTAATTTGAGTTTTCTCTTTCTCTTTGTTAATATAGCTAAAGGTTTATCAATTTTGTTTATTTTTTTCAAAGAACAAATTTTTTGTTTTTTCAACTGTTTCTTTTGTTTCAATTTCATTGATTTCAGCTCTGATTTTATTTCCTGTCTTCTACTTTTGGTGTTGATTTTTTTCTTCTTTCAGGGATTTGAGATGTAATGTTAGGTCATTTGTTGACTTTTTATTCTTTTAATGTATGAGCTCAATGTAATGAACCTTCCTCTTAGCTCTGCCTTCATAGCGTCCCAGAGATTTTGATATGTTGTATCATTATTCTCATTTAACACTAAGTATTTTTTTATTTCCTCCTTGATTCCCTCTTTTATCCATTCGTCATTTCATAGCATGCTATTTAGCCTCCAGGTGTTGGAGCAACTTCATTTTTTATTTTATCATTGATTTCTAGTTTCGTTCTGCTATGATCTGATAGAATACAGGGTAGTATTTCTATGTTTTTGTATTTGCTGAGAGTTGCTTTGTGGCATAGCATATGGTCTATTTCAGCAAAGGATCCATGTGCTGCTGAGAAAAAGGTATATCAGTCATTGATGGAGGAGATATTGTATATATGTCTGTTAAGTCTAAATTATTGATTGTATTATTTAGTTCTAGAGGTTCTTTGTTTAGTTTTTGTTTGGAAGATCTATCCAGTGGTGCAAGAGGTGTGTTAAATCACCCAGTATTATTGTTTTGTGGTCTATTTGATTCTTAAAAGGGTTTGTTTGATGTATGTATGTAGATTGTTTGGGGCATATATATTTACAAAATTGTTATGTCTTGTTGGTGTATGATTCCCTTTAGCAGCATGAAATGTCCTTCTTTATCCCTTCTGATTAACTTTGGTTTGAAGTTCACTTTGTCTGATATGAGGAAACCTCTGCTTGTTTACATGATCCATGTAAGTGATATGTTTTTTTCCCCAACCTTTCACCTTCAGTCTGTGGATGTCTTTTCCTAGGAGGTGAATACCTTGAAGACAGCATATTGTTGGTTCTTTTTTTTTTTTTAATCCAATATGCCAGTCTATGTCTTTTGATTGATAAGGTAGACTATTATCATTCAAGGTTATTACTGAGATATGATTTGTATTCCCAGTCATTTTAGTTTATTTTTGGTTTTTAACTTGACTTTGTTTCTCTTTTGATTGAGCTCTTCTTTAGTGTAGTTCCTCCCTTTGCTGGTTTTCATTGTTTGTTTGTTTTCATTTCCTCCTCATAGAATATTTTGCTGAGAATGTTCTATACTGCAGGATTTCTAATTTTGAGTTCTTTTAACTTTTGTTTATCATGGAAGGTTTTTATTTCATCTTCAAATCTGAAGCTTAATTTTGCTGGATATAAAGTTCTTGGTTGGCATCCATTTTCTTCAGAGCTTTATATATGTTATTTTAGGACCTCCTGGCATTGTGGGTCTGGGTTGAGAAATCAACAGAGATCCAAATTGCTTTCTCCCTATATGTAATTTGATTTTTTTTCTCTCACAGTCTTGAAAATTCTATCTTTATTCTGTATGTTAGTTATTCTCGTTATAATGTGCCTTGGTGTTGGTCTGCTGTAATTTTGTACATTTGGGGTCCTGTAAGCCTCTTGTAGTTGATTTCCCATTTCATTATTTGGATTTGGGAAGTTTTCTGATGTCATTGAAAAGACTCTGCATTCCTTTGGTTTGTATCTCCGTGTGCCTTCATCTATTCTAATAAATGTTACATTTGGCCTTTTCATGTTAGCCCATATTTCTTGGAAGTTCTGTTCATTGTTTTTTACAATCTTCTTTAATGTTCTTTTTTACCCTATTTTCAAGAGTATATATTTTGTGTTCATTGTGTGAGGTTCTGTCTTCCAAGTGGTCTAGACTTTAGTGATACTTTTCATTGGATTTTTAATTTGGTTTATTGTTTTCTTCATTTCAAGGATTTCTGCTTGATTCCTTTTTATGATCTTTGCCTCTATTGCTCTTTCACTTCCTGTATTTTCTCTCCAATATCATCCTTTATTTTGAACATCAATCTAACTATGTATTTTCTAAACTGCTTCTCTGGCATTTCTTCTACTGTGTTGTCTATGGATTCTATGGTTGAAACATCTTGGTTTGTTGAAGTGCTTTGTTCCCTTGTTTTTTCATGTTGTTTGTGTGTCTTCTCATCTAGTAGTGTGGAGATGAGGCAGTACAGATTCTACCCTGTAGTCTTATGCTGTCCCTGAAGGCTTTCAGTACCTCATCTTTAAGGGGGAGACCAACATTAACAGTATCCAATGCAAACAATATACCACCTTAAACCAAATGGCTCCTGTTAAGGTGTTTACAGTTTTATCACAATAAACAGAAATGTTCAATTATTATCTACAATATAAACAGTAAGTTTACTAAAATGGGTTTATCATTTCAAATGATGGACAATGAGGGAACAGAAGTAGTATAAATGTGAAGTTTATAAGGGAGAATGAGAGAAGATAGAGGCAAAAATTTACACAAAGAGCAAGGAAGGAATTAATAGAGGTTGACTGTTAGTATGAGAGAAGTGAGAAAGAGAATCCAGGGAGACAGGTAGATGAGAGAAAAAATATATACAGATTTTTAAAAAAGCAAAAATATAAGAATACACAAAAAAATTGTTATATACTATTCAAGCATCCCATTCCTCAATAAATTGATGCATGAAAAATATTCGGATTCAAAGATGGTAGAGGTCTGAGAGAGGGGGCAGAAAAGAAAATAAAAGAGGAAAGTATCAACAGTGAATTAAATGATTGCTTCCATTGGCTTTCAAAATTTTTCTCAGGTTCCCTTCTCGGCTGATAGGTGGGGTTTTCTGAAGTTTGATGTTAGTTCCAGTCCAGTGGGTGCCTGACTGGTTGGGTGGGTGAGCTGATAACAAGATGCCCTCAAACCCTGTTACAGTCTTCCCACCCATTGTAGCTGGCCCCTTCCATGTCTGTACACTTCAGGACTCACTGAGCTGGAGAGAGCCCAGTTTTCTCCAGATTCTTCAGTCTGTGCTTCCCCCAGGGAACTGCCCCTAGTCTCCAGCTTTCCACAGGCTTGCCAGACCCAGAGTGGTCCAAACAAACCCAGCTGCAATCTGATGGACCAGGGCTTTGGCTTCCCCGGGCCCTGTCTTACTGCAGTCCTAAAATCTCAGTACCCTTCCATCTTGCAGAGAACCCACCAGGGATGCCCTCACACAAAGGAGCAACCCTGCAAAAAGGCAGCCAGATGGCAGCCACTACCACACAGAGTAGAAAGACCTCAGGTGCAACCAGACCTTCAGGCACCCCAATGTATCTCCAGGCCCTCGCCTGTGTCCCCACACTGAGCGGCCACACCACGAGATGGCAGCAGTGGCAGTGGCAAACCTGCAGGCCCTGGCTGGTGTCCCAAGATGGCAGCAGCCACGTGTAACCAAACCTGCAGGTACTGTGGCAATGGACTTCCAGGCAACAGCAGGCAGCAGGGGATCTACTGGTAGTCTGCAGGTGGTCTGCAGGCTAACAGCCAGACCTCAGGGGTGGGCGATGGGTAAGTGAAAGGCATGTAATGGGCAGGCAAGAGGTGGGCAAATGGCAGATGATAGGCAGCAGTCAGTGAGCGATATACACTCAAAAGGCAGGCCTTATGCTGGCAGACAGTGGGCAATTGCAGCGGATGAATGGGTGTAAACATCAGGGGATCAGAGGGCAGCAAGGACTGCCTCACAGAGAAAGAGCATTCCCTCTGCTTGAATCCTAAGTTTCGAGTTACAGAGCGATGAGGAATGCAGTCTCCCTCTAGTCCACCATCTTGGATCCCCTCTTAACTCAGTCTTAATTTCTCTTCAACCGCTATTTCTGAATAGAGCCTTGCCTCTTTCTTTCTCCCTTTGTTATACACACACACACACACACACACACACACACACACACACAGCTCCCTGCTTCAGGGGCTTCAGGTACCAATTTTCTCCTGCTTTCTATCCAGTAACCAGAAATTCTGAGTGTCTCCAAGTCACTGACAGTCTAATATTGTGTCTCAGTGCATTCCCTCTGTCAGTCACCTTGCCAATCATCTATTCTCTCTCTGTTTTGATTCCAGATGGTGGAGGAGCTAAGATCTGCAGCCTACCTTGACTCCACTATCTTGGTTCTCATAGAGACATCTTTGGTTGTCATAAATGAGGGGATTACTGGCATCCAACAGATAGAGAGTAAGTATGCTATGAAACATGCACAAAACAGTATCTCATAACAAAGTTATTCAACCCTAAATTTCAATAACACCAGAAACCCTGTTTTGAAAAAATCTGTAATAGAGGATTAACAGAACCAGAAGAGATAAAAGTCTAGTGGAGGATAAAACACTAGGGAGGTTCAGGCACTTAGCAGTCACTGAGGAAACTGGGTTGGGCAGCATGATAAATTAGTCCTGCTAGATTTAACTGGAACTTGGAAACCATACCTTTTACTAAAGTCTTCCATACCTGATGGGATGGCAGCTCCATCTAACATAACGGTAATACCCAGGAGAAACTACCCAAGACCAGTCCAGCATAATGGAAAGTGCAGGTGACATCTGAGTGTTTGGCCTGGCCAAGTTCCTAGGATGCTCCAGTCTGAATGCTTGAGTATTGGTTTCTAAGGTAGTGAGAAATCTTTGAAAAACACTAACATTCAGATAACCTTGAGACTTCCTGCTTGCTGTGTTGTTTATTATTATTTTTCTCAACTATTTATCTTGCTTCTCTTAAAATGGTAAGATGTAAAGGTGAGGATGAACTCAATTTTAAAGTGACTATTGTTAAAGGTGTCTGTTAGTTAATCAGAAAAAGAAGAGAAAGTGAAACAGGGGAGAGAATTAGTGTTTATGGAGCCCTCTATATCAAGGATTATACCAGGTACACAATAGCCCTATGAGAAAGGGATTTGTAAATCCATTATAGAACAATAACAATTATGCTGAAGAGGATGTGGAAGAAAAAGGAACAATTTTGCACTTTGGTGGGATTATAAATGAGTAAAACCATGTGGAAATCATATGGAGTCTCCTCAAAAGTAGGAATGGAACCACCATATGACCCAATTACACCACCCTTCAGTATTTATCCTAAAGAATTTAAAGTCAGCATACTATAGCCAGACAAATCTATTCATGTTTATAGCAGCACAATTCACAATAGCCAAACTATAGAACTAGCCTAGGTGTCCATCAATGGATGAATGGATAAAGAAAATGTGGTAAGTATACACAGTGGAGTTTTATTCAGCCATAAAGAAAAATGAAATTATGTCATTTTCAGGAAGATGAATGAAACCATTATGTTAAGCAAAATAAGTCAAATTCAGAAAGTCAAGGGTCATGCTTTTCTCTCATATGTGGAAGCTAGAGAGGAAAACGGGAAAGAAAGGTGGAAGTAGGAATCTAATGCAAATCAAAGGGAGAGAAGTAGAGGAAAGGGATCAGGGGGAGGGAGGAGGGAAGGGAAGGGGGAAGTGCTAGGGAGTGATATTGTCCAAATTATATTGTAATAGTGTGTGCACGTATAAATATGTAACAACAAATCCCATCATTACGTACAACTATGATGCACCAATAAAAAATGTAGTAAGAAAAATAACCTCCCCAAAAAAGAAATCCACTGTAAAGATGAGCAAACTGAGGCTGCATAGCTCTTACAATTATGGTAAATTCAAAGTCAAAATTATAACCCAGGTATATGGGATTCCTGCTCTGATATGAAAGTCCTAGAAGCATGCATGCCTCATATTTGCAGAAACACTAAATACTGGACAGATGGATGGATGGATGGATGGATGGATGGATAAAGGACAAAGTACCTATGTGTTAATTCATATTTTTTTCCTCCTACCTTGTCTCTTAGTTGTGGTTTTTGTTAATTCTGCTTTGCTTTGGCTTGATTTTTTAAAATATGACTTCCCACAATAATAAAAGGGACAGGTAATAGAAATAACCAAAAACAAAAAAAAAATTTTTTCAGAAATAATTTCCATTAAGTCTGGAGATTTTGTTCAAGCCCTTTTAAGTAGCAGACTTACCAAACTAATTATATTTTACCCTGGAAAATATTAAAATTATTTTTCATTCCTTAAATACCCACCAACAGGTGGTGAGTAAGGGAAAGCTAGACATAAGCTAGATGGCAGGAAAAGGTAAGCTAGGACACAATACTTTGCAGTAGAAAAAAAATCAAGTGAGTAATGAAGAGTTTATTTATAACCCAAAAAGAGTCCTTTAAATTTAAATAAGAGATGGTGAGTCATTTTTCTCTAAATGTTTCTTTATAGTAGGATCTGTAAAGCGATACTGTTCAGAATCTCTTTAGGAAGATTTTTTTACTTGCCTGATTCCTTAATAGTGAGTCCCATTCAACCTTTGAGTGAGCACATGGGATTATGAAAGAAGCCAAGGTGGCTCAAGTTGTCCCCCCTGAGTCCTCTGATCATCCTGACTCAAGCCAGTCCTCCTGGTGAACACCAACATTCCTAATGGAAAGGCCGGCAGGTACAGCAAATCCTGGGAAGTAAAGGTTAGAACCGCTTCCTCTTCCTGGACAGGCTTTCTAGATGGTTCCACAGGGGCCCTGGGAGCACCTCAGTGAGGCTGTAAATGAGGTGCAGTGATGGAACTGAAATGCTAGAACAGGCGATTGAACCACCGAGTGCTGAGGAACTATGGTTCCCTGGGAAAGCCGCAAGGCCCATGCTCTGGAGAAAGGAAGGCAGAAGAGGACTGTCTGGGTGTCGAAGGCTGTTATGAAGCCCAGCAGGAAGCGTGGCAACTGTCACTGCCGCGCTCCCCCAGAGCCCCTGCCCCATTCCTTTCCCAGCATGTCTCCACGCAGGACACTGACAATTTCCACATCATATCACACTGCTAAACCAAGTATCCATGAGTTTTCCTCAGTACCAGGGAGGGACGAAAGGATCTGAGCCCACTAGGAGCCTGCTTAAGTTCAGGTCCAACACTTGGATGCCTGTGTTCCCCACCCCCAGCCCCTTCCCCATTCCTTTCCCAGCACGTCTCCACACAGGACACTGACAATTTCCACATCATGTCACCTAGCCAGCCCAAGAGCCTGACCATGGTACAGGCCCATGGGAGGTCTGCCTGATGCCTGTTATAAATCTAGGTCTTAGCCTTGAAGAATTAATTTCTCTTTTTGTGATGATTGCTTTGAACAACCTGTAGAGCAGGAATGAGCTGGCCAGGCTCAGAGTATGTAGGAATTGGTCCTCTCTCTCTGCTCCTTGGAGTCTAAGATACCCACTGACTCCCTTGCTCTCCTGCTAATGGGAGAGGAGGAGACCCCACCAGTGCCAAGACAGACAGGAGGAACGTTCTAGTAGAACAAGGTTTTTGGGACCCAAAAATACCTTCCATAAGGATTTGAAGACTCCAAAAATGCCCTGAGGCATGACCAAAGGTAGAAAGAGACAATCGAGTGTCAGAGGATGTTCTGTCTGAATGTATAGACATGCCCACTCCAAATTACATTTTTAAATATTGATCAGACTTTCTCTTTAGATTGAAAATGAGCTGGGCATGGTGGTACATGCCTGTAATCCCAGCAGCTCAGGAGGCTGAGGCAGGCAGATCACAAGTCAAGCCTCAGCAACTTAGTGAGATCCTGTCTCAAAGTAAAAAATAAAAAGGACTGGGGATGTGACTCAGTGGTAAAGCATTCCCTGGGTTGAATCCCTGGGAAAGAAAGGAAAGGGAAGGGAAAGGAAGGAAAGGGAGGGAGGAAGGGGAAGGAAGGAAGGAAGGAAGGAAGGAAGGAAGGAAGGAAGGAAGGAAGGAAGGAAGGAAGGAAGGAAGGAAGGAAGGAAGGAAAGAAGGAAGGAAGGAAGGAAGGAAGGAAAGGAGGGAGGGGAAAAAGAAAAGGTGGGGAGGGAGGGAAGGGGGAGAGAGGAAGAAAAGAAAAGAAAAGGAATCAGGGTGCACACCATTATAGGAGCAGTTCCTGACACATTCCAGACCTCCAGTCTAGTCTCCAGGTGTTCTTGACAGCAGGACAATGGCCTCTGCACCAGTGACACAACCACCCATTAGTAGGAGCAATTCTGCTCCAGTGAAAGAAAAGAGGATGGGCAAAGTATGGCCACTCCAGTCATGCAGGGCCTGCTCATGGCATCATCTGGTTTTGCACCAGTTTCAAATCCCCCACTTCACTGAATTGCTTGCTGAGCCACTCATTTTTTTCCTCGAGATGGGAGAAAGGACAGAGCACCTTCAGACTCCTTCATTTGGTTCCTTCTTTCTTTAGGTTTACCTTTGCTCTGACTAGGCTTCTCTCAAACTTTCCCTTTCATTGTCACCCAACCTCACTCAACCACAGCCACATCCCACGTGTGATTGTGCAATAAAAGAGGCAGTACCCTGGGGGTCTCCTCACTGCGACTCCATGGGAGACCAACATGGGGCAGGTGTCAGGATGCAAGAAACTCAAGAGCTTGGAGTCAGAAAACCTGCATTAGAGAGTCTCTCATCTACTAGCAACACAATCCTGAAAAATCCCCATACCATCTTGTCTAAGCCTCGTTACCTGATTTATAAATTGGAGATTATAATGCCCCTGAGCAGGTGACATCCTGTAGGCATCTAAAAAACTGAGCTAAATTATAAAACCAACAAGTAACAGATGATGTCAGTTGTGCGGATGGTACCTCAGAGACAAATATTTCTTTGCCAGCTGTGAAGACAGAAATGAACTGGTTTCATTTGTATCCATGGTATTAATCAGAACAGAAATGTTCGCAGAAAGAAAAGTGTCCACAAAGGAGACAGGGAGCACTATTTAGAACCTATAATAGAGAGACTTGAGGAGTCAACAGTTGATAACACACATCCCAAGAAGGGGAGACCCTGGCCCTAAGAGCCCACCAGCAGTGTGATGCCCAGCTATTAGCCTAATGAATTAAACACTGGAACTTTGGTCCAGGCTTTCCGGGACATCTCATAGAGAATGATTACCAAGTGGTTTCTTCACAGGGAGAAAAGAGCCTTCTTAGATAAAAGGACCATCCAGTCATCTTGACAATATCACTTCAGAAGTTCACTGGAAGGCACAAATAATACCCCGAGAAAGTATTTTATAAATGCCCAGAGGTGGACACTATAGTAACCACAAATGCTGAGTTTTTCTGGGCCACTGTAAGAATAGGCTATCAGCCACGACATCTGGGTCCACCTGAGCCCAACCACCTCAGTGGATCCTGAATGTGGAAAGATGCAAGAAGAGTTTCTGAGGCCAGATCAGATGGATGCAAACAGAGCCCTCTCTTTGTCCCTAGTTCCCACTTGCCCAATCTTTCTTAAAGCATTTTGCCACAGATACACATCAGTGTACCTCCAGTTCAGCTAGTCATTTGTCTGCTAGCTTTAATCTCGACCATGGTCTGAATGACTATATTCCCCCCTCAAAAAAAGTCCATGCACTGAAATGCTTACCCCCAAGCCAATGATATTAAAGGGGTATGCCTTTGGAAAGTGATGAGGTCATGGGGCAGAGATTTAGCCACAATTTAGATTGATGCCCTTTTAAAAGAGACTACCCCTTCTACCATAGCAAAAAGGCACAATCTATGAGCCAGAAAGCAGGACTTCACTAGACATGGAATCTGCCTCGATCTTGGATTCCCCAGTCCCCAGAACTGTAAGAAATCAATTTCTATTATTTATAAGCTACCCAATATATGGCATTTTGTTATAGCAGCCCAAATGGACTAAAATAATCCTATCTGTCTTTAAGAAAAAGAAACCTAATTAAAATCCCTACCAATAATTAGTAACTAATTCCACCTTCTAGATACTATTCCTCCTGAATCTGTGGCGAGCTTTCCTACAACTCCATAATCTCTCATCCTGGCATTTGAAGTTCTCAGTAGTAATGAAGTCCACTTTGTCACACATGAGAACAATCTGCAAAACTACAAACTCTCTCTCTTGAGTACTGCGCCTAAAATTGAGAGCTGTCTTTGCTGATGAAATATAATTCACCACATGGTAATTGTTATTGTTTAGATATGAGGTGTCCCCCAAGAGTTCCTGTATTAATGCAGGAGGTGAAATAATTAGATTTTGACAGCCATAGCCTAATTGGTGGATTAATCCATTTTATGAGTTAATAATTCAAAAGGACCACTGTACTGAGTGGAAACTCTAGGCAGGTATGGCATGACTGGAAGAAGGACATCACTGGAGATATGCCCTTGGGAATCATATCTTGTCCCCCTGGCTCCTTTCCCTCTCCCCGCCCCCACACATACCCTGCTTCCTGGCTACCATGAGGTAAGGAGCTTTCCTCTACGCACCCCTCCACCATGATATTCTGCCTTGTGATGCTTGGGCTCAGAGCAATAGTGTCAGCTGAATATGAACTGAATCTCTGAAACCATGAGCTCAAAATAAACTCTTTCTCCTCTAACTTGTTCTGGTCAGGTTATTTTGGTCACCACAACAAAAGCCTAACTAATACTGTAATTTCTTTTTTAAGTTGGCCAAGGCTCAGAACTAGAGTTTGGGCAACAGCAGTTAGAATGGGACCCAGGTCTTCATTCATTCTTTCTTCAGCAATTACTCAATACTAGGCTCCTGTGTCACAGAGCTTGTGCTGAGCTGAGAATAGAGAAATGAGGACACCGTTTCTGACTGCTGGGTTCTGGAACCTAACAACCAGTGCTCATTTGCTAGTTATTTCATCTTTCTGTAGCTCTGATTCACTGTCCCTGAAGTGGCAATGAAAACATCTACTCAATAGAATTTTATGAGGATTAGACCAGGAACAGTTGTACACACCTGTAATCCTAGCAGCTCTGGAGACTGAGGCAGGAGGATCGAGAGCTCAAAGCCAGCCTCAACAAAATCAAAGTGGTAAGCAACTTAGTGAGACCCTGTCTCTAAATAAAACATAAAATAGGACTGAGAATGTGGCTCAGTGGTTAAGTGGCCCTGAGTTCAATCCCTGGTACCCCACCCCCAAAAAGGAAGAATTTTGTGAGGATTAAATGAAATACCATATGGAAAGGATCACAGCAGAGAACCTGTTGTATGGAACATGCTCAATTTATGTTAGCCATAAATGCCATGTATGACTGGCAGCTTATGGCATGAGATGATCCTCAGCTCCTGGTGTCCATGCCCTCATGTAACCCTCCCCTTTAGGATGTGCTGATCCTCACGACTTGCTTCTAACCAACAGAAACAGCATGATGTGATTGTATTACAAAAGACTGTCTTCCAACTTGGCAATGTTCTCTCTCGCCAGCTCTTTCACCCTCACTCTCTCACTTTCACTGCCTTCCTCCTTTTGTATGCTTGCTGTGATGAAAGGAATACTTTGCAAGGAGTTAAAGGTGACCTCTGGCCAACAGCCAACAAGGAACTTAGGCCCTGGGCTCAATGGTCCAAGAGGAATGGAATCCTACCAACAATCACGTGAGTAAGCTTGGAAGCAGACCCAGCTCCAGTGGAACCTTGATATGATTGCAGCCCTCACTGACACCTCAGTTGCAACCTTGTAAGGAGAGACACTCTGAAGCAGAGAATTCCCCTAAGCTACACCCAGGTTCCTGACCCACAGAGACCAAGAAATGAGACCTAAAGTTTGGGGGTCACTTGTTATTCTGCAAGAGATAGTTAACACATTATTGTTACTAAAGTTCATGGTGTGTTTGAGGGACACAGAAAAAAACTGTGTTTGTCAGGAGTGACAAGAAGAAATATAGAAAAGGAAGTGCCCTGGAGGCCAGATCATCAATAGTTGGGAACACCAGGTTGAATGTTTGGGAATTCTCATGGGGACAATGTGAAGTCATCAAATTTTCTTTAAGCAAAGTAGGGACTTGGTTTCTTCATAAATAATAAGACAAATATGGAATATTAAAGAAAACAGCTTTCAAGAGAAGGAGCCAAATGACTTCTTGAACTAGTATATCATCCAGGATATAAAATTGGAAAACTTCCCAGAGAACTGAGATCTCTTATTTTTTTGCCCCTTCAGCTATTAGGCAAATCACTTTGGAATTTATATCGCCAAGTTTAATGGTGAAGAAAAGAAACGAAAGTGAAGCTACTGAAATAAACAATTTCATTAAGTTCAAAATCAGTGAGTTCAAAATCAATTAAATTTGTAATACCCTTATTGAGGACACCAGTGGTAAATTAATAACAGTGAAGTGAGTTTTGGGAATGCCAAAGAAGGGAGAGTTTTGAAATAAAACTTGACAATACAATTTCCTAAATCAATAGAGATGTTTCTTTTTTTTTCTGTCTTTTTCACACCTCTTTTTAAATCCTGTATCAAGATTTTATTTTTGCCTGCCCTTAGACAAGTCCCATAAATCAGTTAGAAAGTGACCCAGTTTTTGTACAGGAGCCATAACATTCATGTATCTAGGCCTTGTCATTACAAGGGGTCTGAGATTCAAATATGGTTTATAAAACAAATAAAAAGAAAATACCTCTGAAACATTTACAGAGAATCAGGTTCAAAGGAGAAGTCACTTGAGGATGAGGAATTTGGTGTGGAAAAATGACTGCTAACTTGAAATCCACATGACAAGTTCTATATTTTTCCTGTCAGAGGGTCTGTAATCATAGCTTCATACATTTGTTTCTTTGACCAGTATTTATTTAATACTTACTATGTGATAGGTACTATACTAGGCCCTAGACACCCTCCTACCTTCTGGTATTGGAAATCTATAGAACTCGTTGCTGGCAAGAGCAGAGCTACTGTAGGAAGAAACTTTCCATTAGAAGTTACCAGAATGCTCTGGGTAGAGAGGTGTACACCTGTAATTCCAGTGACTTGGGAGGCTAAGGCAGGAGGATCACCAGCCTCAGTAACTTAGTGGGACCTATCTCAAAATACAAAATAAAAAGGGTTGGGGATGTGACTCAGTGGTTAAGCATCCCTGGATTCAATCCGGGGAACAACAACAACCAAAAAAAAAAAAAAAAAAAAGTGACCAGAATGTTAGCCTGATCACTAATTTGCTGAATTGTTATGCACTCACCTTTCCAGAGCTCAGGGTTCCTCATGAGAAGAATGAAACAGTTGTACTAAATGATCTATAAAACTTCCTCCAAATCTAAGACTCAGAATCAACAGACCTTGAATGCCCAAATTCAGCTCCTTCTCAAACTGCAGGAGAACCTACAACTGAGTCATGACTGAGAAGGCAGAGTTTCTTTTCCAGCCTCTTGACAACTCACTTCAAGAAGCAAGAGTCTTCTGCATCTCCCAGACATGCTGAAGGTGTTCTATCACTGCAAGGTCGTCCCACAGGATCTTCACTCAGTTCCGCTGCTGAGCAAGGAAACACTTTGACACAGAGGACCTAGAGTTAGAAGGCCAGTCACCTCCTCTTTATTCTAAAGAAGACTCCAGTGTGGTCTACAGAAGGTCATATGAGGCATCTATCTCTCATCTGTGCCATCTCATCAGCAGAAAGCTGGGCTGAGCTAAAGCATCCCTAGATTTTGACATATCTGGTGATTACAGTTCTAACTCCTCCAAAACGGCACTATCCTAGAACCATGGTATGTCTTGGATCCCCGACCTACTTCTTCCCCTCCCATCTCACAGGAAAGAAATCCAAGGTCAAGGGACTCATGCGATGAGATGCTTAGCAACAGAGTAAGAACTAGAATTCAGGTCAACATTCACCCAAGCTTCACTCTGCTTCCCAAACCCTCCTCCACTTGCTTGCTCATTCCATCTACTAAACATCCCCTGCATTCCCAGGATTGTGCTAGTGCTGTAACCAGATCAACACACTGAGCGGAAACCTCTCATGCCATACAGCTGAGCTGGCCAGGCAGAACCCAGCCGGAGCAAGGTCAATGCCGAAAGAAGTTCCAGCAGAAAATCTGAAGAGAGAAAGTGATGACAACAACCCAAAAGAGCAAAGTCTATTCCTCTAATATCCCAGATAATTCCTTCCAAGAGTTAAAGCCCCCTTACTCAGTTTCACCTTCCTCCTTTGGGGTATTTTTCACAGCAGCAGTTCAAATCTAATCTTTGCAGATTCCTCCAAGGGAAGTAGTTGGAGAGGAGAGTGATATTAGCTGATGAGCTGGAATTAGTTAAACTGACTCCTAGGGCGTGTAATGCACTTTACTAAATCAGAGATAATGAATTCCATGGAGAGCACATGAGCGAAAGGAAGAAATAAGCACACAGTCTAAATATACTTCATTTCATGGGAAGCAAAGGGACAGCCACAGAAAGTTCACCTCTAAAAGGGACTGGTTCCAACTGGACAAAGGGGAGCATGGGACTTCCTGACTTGCCTGACTGACAAACAGTCACTCCTGGCCATCTTCTCCACTCAAATCATCTTGGTCCTTTCAATTGCTTTTTGGCTTTTGAGAGCCATCTTCTGTCTTGCCAGGGTCAGCATTAGCTATTGCCTATTTCAGACAGGAACTTCCTCATGAAGGGGAATGAGGAATTGGTTACTAAGAAATCATTTGTCCATTGCATAATGGGAGTTATTTATCACCCTCAGTGGGGACTATCCCCACCTCAGAGGTTAACAAAGAGGGAGACAATGTATTCGGTGACTTCAGAAGGATCCTGTTTGAGATATCAATAGGGTGATTTTTAAAATGTCTGGAAACAGCACTCTACAGTCGCACAGCCACATCTTTGTTTATAGCAGCTCAATTCACAATAGCTAAGCTATGGAACTATCTAGATGCCCCTCAACAGATGAATGGGTAAAGAAAATGTGTTATACATATACAATGGAATATTACTCAGCCATAAAGAAGAATGAAATTATGGCATTTGCCAATAAATGGATAGAACTGGAGACTTTCATGCTAAGTGAAATAAGCCAATCACAAAAAAAAAAAAAAAAAAAAAAAAAACAAAGACTGAATGTTCTCTCTGATATGTGGATGCTAACACACAATAATGGGTAGGCAAAGAATAGAAATTCATCAGATTAGATAAAGGGGTAGGAGGGAAGGGAGGGGGTGGAAATAGTAAAGACAGTAGAATGAATCAGACATAACTTTCCTGTGTTCGTATATGAATACAGGACCAGTGCAACTCCACATCATGTACAACCACAAGAATGGGATCCTAATTAAAATAAGTTATACTCCATATATGTAGAATATGTCAAAAATACATTCTACTGTCATGTAAATCTAAAAAGAACAAATTTAAAAAAGAAAAGAAATAAAATGACTGAAAACTCTTTGCTCCCTTGAGATGGCAAAGCTAATTCTCCTCCAACAGAAAGGAGGCCACACTTTTAACAAACAGAATGTGGCAGACATAATATCATGTGACTTCCAAGGGCTGGTTATAAGCTGGATAGCTTCCACCTGGCTCTTGCTCCCCCACCTTTCCTGTTCTGGGGAAAGCCAGCTGCCATGTCAGGAGGACACTTGAGCAGCCCTTGCAGAGGCCCTCATGGAGAGGATCCACAACCAACAGCCAGCACCAACCCACCAACCATGTGAATGAGCCACCTTGGAAGTGAGTCCTCCGGCCCTAGTCTGGCTTTTCCATGACCTCAGCCCTGGGTAAGCCTTGATGGTTACCTCGTGAAAGACCCTGATGCAGAAGTGCCCAACTTAGCAACGTCTCCATTTCTGATCCATAGGAACCATAAAAATAATAAATATTTGTTGTTGTTTTAAGTCACAGAATTATAGGATAATTCATTACATAGAAGTAGATAACCGATTCAATAGATGAGCCTGATTCACTCTCACCATAAGAAGATAACCACATTTAAGATGAGGAGAAAGTCAGAGAGGCTAGGAGTAGAATATGAAACTAGAAAGGAGGAAACAGAAAAAGAAGGGAAAGAAAAAGAGTAAACAGGAAGAAACCAGTTCTTCCTACCTACTGTGACCTTCATTTACCTCTTTCTTCTCCAAATTTCTGTCCCTCCCTTCTATGGTTTAGATATTAGGTATCCACCCCCCGCACCCCACCCCACCCCACTCCCGGCAAAAGCTCATGTGTGAGATAATGCAAGAAGGTTTAAAGATGAAATGATTGGGTTATGAGAGCCTTAATCCAATCAGTGAATTAATCCCCTGGTAGGAATTAACTAGAAAGCAGGTAGGGTGTGGCTGGAGGAGGTGGGTCATTAGGGGTGGGTGTGCCTTTGGGGCTTATGTTTTGTCTGGTAAGAAGAGCTTGCTCTCTTGCTCTCTTTCTCCTCTCCTCCCCTCCCTCTCCCCTCCCCTCCCCTCCTCTCCTCTCTTCTCTTCTCTTCTCTTCTCTTCTCTTCTCTTCTCTTCCTCTCTCTCTCTCCTCTCTCCCTCTCTCCTCTCTCCTCTCCCTCTCTCTCTCTCTCTCTCTCTCTCTCTCTCTCTCTCTCTCTCTCTCTCTCTCTCTTTCTCTTTCTTCCTGGTGCCACGTCCTGACTGGCTTCCCTCCATTACATTCTTCTGCCATGATGTTCTACCCCACCTTAGATTCTAAAGAATGGAGTCAGCCATCCATGGACTGAGACCTCTGAATCCATGAGCCCCCAAAATAAACTTTTCTTCCTCTAATTGTTCTTGTCAGGTCTTTTTGTCACAGCAGTGAAAAAGCTGACTAACATGCTCCCTTACTGATAGGCTCATTCTTGTTCGCATGTGTGCTACTTTTGCATGGCTGTCTTCTCAAGGCAGGGGCAAAGGTTTATAATATTTCCATGTTGCTCATAATGCTTTTGTCCTGCACAAAGGGAACCAAGATCAACTGGTAAAACTGGCAGACCAATTATGGTTCAGTATCAGAAGGAACACTAACAGTT
This sequence comes from Sciurus carolinensis, assembly GCF_902686445.1. NCBI lineage: Eukaryota > Metazoa > Chordata > Mammalia > Rodentia > Sciuridae > Sciurus > Sciurus carolinensis. The sequence goes on from NC_062229.1 coordinate 34,789,554, forward strand.
TGGAAAGGAAGTTGATGGTAGGCATGAAGTTTCAGACAGAGCCTGAGCCACAGTGTTATGTATACTTACAGGTTCTTTGAGATGGTAGTTCACTGTTTCTCTTCCTTCGGTGAACCCCAGTAAATCATACCTCCTGGCATTCATATCTTTGCACAGTCTCCTATCACTTGGCCATGTGACTACCTCTGTCCAATGGGACATGAGCAAGCATGAGGCAAGTGGAGACTTCATATGTTCTTGCACACTGAGGCTCATCCTCTCAGAACACTCTTCCTTGGAACCCAATTACCACTTTCTGAGGAAGCCCAAACAGCCAGGTGGAAAGGATCTCCTGGAAGAGAACCAGCACCCCCAGCCAACAACCCCAGCTGAACTTTCAAACAACAGGAAGCACCAATTCTTAGCCAAACGAGTGATGGCATTTCGTAGCCATCCCAAGTACACTGGCTGACACCACACAAACCTGTTGGATCAGCTCACAGGATCATGAGAGATAATAAGTTGTGGTTGTTGTCAGTCACTAAATTTTAGGTTGGTGGATTACACAACAGGTCACCAAAACAAAACTCAATAACAAATCTGGGAAAGGACAAGTATACAGACCACACAACTTGCTTGACTATTGCCAAAAAAGAAGCCATGAACTTGAGCGTATCTGCCTACAAAATCTGAGTTTTTCCACCACTGCCTCCCAAGTCATGAGAGTCAGTAGACATGAAAGAACTTTGCAGACTCCCAAGTATCTTTCAGGAGTTTTCCCTGGTATAAATATCAAGGACCGTTCTTGTTTTTCCTTCTATTTCTGCCCCTGATCTTTTCTTTTAGAGTTGTGCTTCCTTCTGTTTCCATATTTCTTGCTAAGATTTCTCATCCTCTTAATGCAAACTCAAACATCACTAAAGGAGAAGGCACCGCTCATCCCTAATCATCTCAGGCTTGAGTTCTGGACTCAGGAAACAACCACAGAGCCTTGGAAAACATACCCTTTGAGCTTTAGTTTCCCTGTCTGCAGAGACAAAATGAGTGTTCCTGAGAACACCCAGTAATAAAAAGGACACAGACAGCCCCCAACAACCAGAACTGAGCCTAAGCTTTCAGGGAAGAGAGAATCTCCCCTTTTTCCCCTTCTGTCTTTTTAGCTTCTTGCCTGTGAGCATTGCCTTGTATTCTAGTCCCTCCACCAATAACAAGACCTCAGTTAACTCATCTGCTTCTCTCTGGAACCAAGGAACAAGGAAGTTGCAGTTCTAGATGAAGTGACATGTGTAGTTCTTATAGAAGCTGAGATATGGAAATCATCCTGAACCCTCTTCCCTTTCCAAAGGAGATAACCGTGACCATTTTCTATGACCCCAGAATACAAGTAAATGGAAGTCTTCATTCATTCAAACAATTGAAAACATTTTGTGAAAAAACAATAGTGGAAAAGGAGGAGAGAGATGCAACTAATAAGAAATACATTCACAACAATCTATATTATGAATATATATGTATATTTATATCTCAGCAGGCCCTGTGGAGCTACAGATGAGCTAATTAAAATGCTTATGTTTTTAGCAATGATGTTTATTGAAATCATTTTATAACCATCCACATTGACGTTTGTTTTCAGCTATAATGCAATGCTACCTGGAATATTCCAAACTAAATTATTTATGTGACTAAAAATAGACTGCCTTCTCTCATCACTGACTTCATCAATATATCTCAAGAAGTGGAAATTTTTGGGTTAGCTCTTCTGGTTCTACAGGCTTTTTCTGCATTTTCTGTGCCTACTAATGTGGGACCTGACCATCCAGAGCAGGAGGAAGTCTGCAAAGAGCCAAGGGACTGAAATGACCCTCTGGAAAAGGCAGCACCCAGATAATGATCCCGAGTTCAGACAGACCATCATGATTGACATGATTGACAATGCTTCTTTCTTGGTTCATGCCATCACCCCACTTTTTCTAGCTCTATTAGGTATTGGAGGAGAGGCTATGACTACAAAAGAACAGCACTAGGAAGTTCTGGGAGGAATGAGGAACTGTCCTGAATCCTATTGTGGTGGTGGTTACATGTGTTAAATTCCTGGGACAGCACGCCAAAAAGTCAATTTTATTATGCATTAATTTAAAATTTAAAAAATATTTATCAATAAACGATAATTCCAAATTTTATCTTGCATTGAGCTGCTTTCCCCCATGTCCATTACAAGCAGCATCGCTCTTCTGGGTTTTTGCAGTAGCCTCCTTAGCAGCATTTTTACTTGCATATTTGCCCCTAACATCCAATCTCCATGCTGCAACTAGAAAGTTCACGTCCCCTTTAGACTTCAAACTTCCAAAGACTTCCCAGTGTGCTTTCATTTAACCTAACACTCTCCACCTGCCTGCAGAGCTCTGCACGATCTGGCTTCTGCTTTCTTCTCCAATCTCATTTACCCACAAGACCACTACTTTCATTCAAACAGTGGTACTTCCTGGTCACCAAGCCCTCACACAAGCTGTTTCCTCCACTTGAGATGCTCTTCCTGATTCCTCTTCCTCTTCCTTTCTCTTTACTTAAGTAACTCCTCTTTATCCTTTGGGTCTCAGCCTAAATGACAAGTCTTCCCTGACTAGTCCCCTAAATTGACTTCACCAGTATCACTTTCTCTTGGGTCCTGATCTTTGCATGTATGGCACTTACTCCAGCCTGTCGTCAGGCTGACTATGTTGTTTGATGGCTGGCTGTACCCCTCTTGGTTCTGCCCCTCTTGGCTATCATCTTCAAACTAGGCAAAGTCGTGTGTTAGCTATACGCCAGAGCCAACTCCCAAGAGTTCATTGTGCACATCTCTTCCCTATTTTACGTTCAGTGAGGTCAATAGCTTAGCATTAGCCCTAGTGACAGTATTTACACCACAGAAATTGGGCAATGCTACAAATCAGAGCTTTTTTTCTTTTTAGAAAGCTGGTTTACTCACACACCACCATTTGCTCTCTGCTGTGTTCCCAAATGCTTGACATGGAGCCTGGAATGTAGACAATTCTCAGTACTTATTAAATAAATGACAGTTAATGTTATTGATGTTGGTTCCTTGTAGAAACCCTTAGATGAGTTGAGAAGGAAGGGTTCTTTAGAGATGATGAAGTTGAATCTCAAGGAAATTGTTTACCTTGCCCCAGGCCACACAGCTAATTAGAGCTATATGATGCTCTAACTTAAGTACTCTGATTCCCAGTCCAGGGCTCTATGCACTGTACCTTACCAACACAAATGCATGCATTGGCTGGAAATATGTAAAGTTAGTAGCCCTGGATATCACTAAAGCAAATTATGAAGAGGAAGCAGAATTCTTGAATCCAGCTCACAAAAATGGAGATTAATTATCCTGATTTTCCATTTTTCCATAGAAAGGACTCACAGAGTTATGCCTAAAAGCTAGAGTGTAGTCAAAGAAATAAAAAACACCTTTGGTACTTCCAACTGAAAGTTATTTAATATATAAGTGCTAGGTGCTTACCAAATATTGGAAGGGTTGGAGCAACAAAAAGATATGGTATATTAGGACAGCATATGATGACTGAGTTCAATGACATACTCTTGAGCTGTGAACCATGGGACAGGAAACTTACTGTTACCTCTATCCCTCTGCCACAACTGCCTTGAGAAGCCCGTGAAGCTGAGGACTAGATACTGACTTGCTGAGTCCAGCCTCCATAGATGCCTCAAAGCTTGCACATTTTTATGGCATTGCTTATCAGAGCAACAAGATCAAGAAAGTGGACTCTGAGTCAAATCCACCTTCTGGGTTTGCATGAATGCATCTAATTGTAGAACCTAATTTATTCACAGAACACTGACTGTCGAGGAACCTTGATCCTGTGGTATATTACCTTTCCATCTGGAAGGAAGGTAGAATAGCAGTTTGGAGGACCATGTCACAGTATTTACCACAGTTCACCCCTTCAGCATTCATCAAAACCCAGACTCACCACCCTTCTACACATAAACTTCCAGCACCACCGGCAGCAAGTTTAAATACAATGCATCTATCTCTTATGCAAACAAAAACGCATTTCACCCCTCCTCAAAAGCACAGATCCAAAGTTCCATCAGTCACTGAATGGTTTTCATTCATCCTTCTAGTTCTGACACATTCCCATCTTGATATCCTATAATCTAAGGGTTAAACTTGTATAGTTAACCACCAATGAGCCATCAGAGGTTAAAAGCAAAATTAATTTATACACACCAGGGGCTGGGGATATAGCTCAGTTGGCAGAGTGCTTGCCTCTCAAGCACAAGGCCCTGGGTTCAATCCCCAGCACTGAAAAAAAAAAATTGTATACACCAATATATTCATAAAAGAGCAAGAAAGAAAATACAAGAAGCTGTTCTAATCCTTGTTTCTATAACTGGTCATGAGGCCAGAGATGGAATTTTTTCTTCTTTCAAAACAAGGTATTCCTATGTTGCCCAGGCTGGCCTTGAACTCATGATCCTCCTGCCTCAGTCTCCTTAGTAGCTGACATTATAGATATGTGCCACTGCACCTGACCAGAGATGGATTTTAACTTCTCTCGATGCTATCTATTCCATGTCTCTGTAATTTGCATCCAGCACCTATTGCTTTATCAAATGAGATTGGTCTATTGTGAGATATATAAATATATATACTTATATGTACATAAAGTATATACATGTGTATGTGTGTGTTTATATATATACACATACATATGCATAAAATGGTATATGTACACACAGAGCAAGAAAGAAAATGAAAGGAGCTCATAATTTTTTTCATATGTGTGCATTGTTTTCTTCTTTTCTCTTCTTGGTCCCCAAAGGATGCCCTAGGATAGAGATATTTCTGCCTTGTTCACCATCACAAAGCAGCAGTGCTATTTCCCCTGAATAAAGAGGATCAGTCTGCCAACCTATCTGCTCAGTCATTAAAGGGAATACTAGAGAAAACCCATCCTCTCCAGGCTAGGTCTGTGGGGGTGAAGGAGAGGTTGAGGGCACCTGGAAATAGGTCCTTTGCCTCAAAATACCTCCCCTTCAACCTTTACAATACCTGCAATTCCACCATTAGGAAACAGCTTCTTTCTTCAAAACTTCTCTTTGTTCATAATTTTCCAGATTATAAAAAGGAACTGTTTTGTTACCATGGGAATTCTTTACACCCCCTCCCCCAAATTAAAACTGATAAATGGGCAGGTAAAAAACTCAGAAATGACTTTATGCTACTAAACAGAAGAGCAGAAAGGTGCAGCTATGTGCCCCTTGGGGCAGGGACCCATGAGTGGGATAAAAGACGTCAAGAGTGTGTGAGGGCAAAAAAGAAATCCTTCCCTTTATTTCCCTGGAGACAGCAGCTCAGAAGCCTGGAATTAAAGGTGACAAGCCCAGGTGTCAAGTGGCAGATTAGCTTTGTTCAAGGGATTCAGCAGGACTAAGGAATTTACAAAGAGTGACAGTTTGTGGGCAGTGGCTGGTACCGAATGCCAGCTAGAGCTCTTGCTACCTTAAAAGGCAACTCCAGGGAGAAACTTGCAGCTGGAAGCCTGAACACTGATAATGACCACAATCATAGGTTACAGTGGGCTGGGTCCTTGGTGAGCCCTTGTTGTTTGGAAAGCTCAGTGTTCATCCAGAGTTTGATCAGAAACTCCAATTCTACTGGTCTAAGACACTTGTCAAAAGAGTCCTGATAACCTGGGAAGTATATTTCCTGATTCTTTTTCGTGTGTTTGGTTGGTGCAGTTCGCTGACATTTCTTACTATGGGAAAGGTGACAATCTTGGTCAAGTGAGCTCTATATCAGAAATAGGGATCTTGCACCAAGAGCTTACCTTTCTCACTCACTCCCTATCCCAACTGTTCTAGAGACCGTTCTACCTGTCATGAGAGGGGAATCTTCTCAGTTCCTACAAAGCCTTCCTACTTGGTGACCCCAGTCAGCCCAGGTTCTACTCAACTCTCTACCCTAAGTAACTCTATGGCTTCAGGTGAGGGACCTCACCTCCTGGGCTATAATGTATAAAATGCACAGCAGAGGACACATGAGTCACTCTCAGGGTCCAGTTCTCTTCACTTCTGTAATTTTGTTTCATGAAAGTATCTCCACCTCCACTCCCTAGACCCTTCTCTCAAAACATGTTCAACTATTCTCTCTTCTGGAAATGCAAATCTGACCCTTTAAGAAACACAACAGAGTCGCTGTAATTCCAGTGGTTGGGGAGGCTGATGCAGGAAGATCACAAGTTCAAAGCCACTCAGCAAAAGTGAGGTGCTAAGCAACTCGGTGACACCCTGTCTCTAAATAAAATTAAAATTGGGCTGGGGATGTGACTCAGTGGTTGAGTGCCCCTGAGTTCAATCCCTGGTACCCACCTCCCCACCCCACCCCCCAAAAAAAGAAAAAAAGTAAAAGAAAAGAAACATAACAGAGGAGGTGCACACCCAAATCTGGTTTGCTTCTACTTTGATAAAGTCGGTATGAGAAACAGTCCATGGCAGCAAATTAGGCCACTACTTAATGGCCTGGAATTCCAATTAAAGGAAGAAGCCATAACAGGCTTTATGAGGCTGCCTGACAGTGGGGAGGAGTGTCTGACCTAATCTTGGATCCCAGAAAGGCCACCTTAAGAGGGAAAGCAATTGCCCATCAGATTTGCCGTGGGTGAAAGGAAGCCATAAACTACAGGGAGACTGGGCTCGTTAAAATGGTAATGCTCCTGTCTCCACCCTGAAAGCACTCCCCGGACACCTCCGGAAATGAAATTTGGAACAATCAAAAAAACCAAGCATTTCCTCCCCTCACTCAATCTAATTATTGTCATTTTATGTTTTGATGCGTAAAGAGACCTACTAAATCTGAACTCTGCTTCTGAGTGTGGACCGCACTTCACAGTACAACTGCAGGTAAAGAGAGGACCCGGAGTTTCCACTATGGGTTACAGGATGGGAACGTCAGGAAGGAATCAAGAGATCTAATTCTTACTGACCCCATCTCCTAATTCATTTGAAACTCCCTGAAATACCACAAGAAGATACAGTGTGTACTCAGGGAAGAGAGTGAAAGGTGGGGAGCGAGCATGGAATCAAGCCTAAGAAGAAAGCACAGGAAATGCAAATCAGAGAAACTGTAACATCTAAATTTATCACATCCACCACTCCAGTGACCCTATCATCTAATCAATATCCAAAGCCAGAATCATGGTCTTCATCCTTGACTTCCTCAAATTCATCATTCTGCCATTCACTCAAGTACTGTGTTTGCTGGGGATGTAGCAGTGAACACATATCCATCTTACCCAACTGTCTCATTAATATCTATTTTTAAGATCAGGTTCTTTAGAACCAGATTCTGAGATCAGGAATTGCGCACAGACACTTCATTGGGACGGGGGGGGGGGGGGGGGGGGGGGGGGGGGGGGGGGCGGTTCCCTGTAAAGTGGGAAGTGAGGAAGATGGGTTGGCAGAGGGAGAAGCTGACCCAGAATGCAATTGCAACTGAGGCCTCAACTGATGCTGAGCTGGTCTGGAACTCAGATGGCCTTTCAATGTTGCCTGAAATTTAGTATTTGCATCCCCACATCAGCCAGTCACTGGTCATGGATGGACTCTTAGGAAGGTGCCGTAACCTTGGGCAAAGTGGTCCCCTGTCCCTGAAGGCAAGGCCCAGAGAAGGGCATAGCTGTGCACCATAAGCACCAGATATTCCTAGCAGCTGCATTAGCCTGAGTAAAGCTCCTAGATCTCCTGCTGAATCCCCTGCCAACCCCAGCTGTTGGTCTTGGAAACATCTGGTCTCAAACTCTTCATTCCTCCACCTCCAGTGTGGTCCCTGCCCATGGTGGTCATTCCGACTTGTCACTTAAATTATCCTAAATACTTAAATCACCTCTGGAATAACATTTGAGCTCCCAGATGGAGACTGTGGAGGTCTTCAGATGTTTTCAGGGAAGACTTCAAAATCTCTATGAGAACATTTTTTCTTCTATTCATTTCATTGATGTTTTTAAATTTTTAAATACAATTACATTCTGAATCACCTGGATTTCGACTCTAAGTACCATCCTGAAATTTTAGTGTCCACATTCACATTTATTAATAACTACATGGGTTCTAAGTAGTACTATTTTAATTTCCCCAGGCAATTGAGGTAAAGTCCACAGACAAACACTGTGTAAATGATGCCCTGGAGCCAAGCAAAGATTGAAGTACTTCACATCACTGCCCAAATTAAAGTTTCAGTGTTTGAATAGAGAAAAAAGGAACAGTTAGTCATCTCTGACGTACAGTACAAAGAAGTCAAACTGAAAACAATGTCTGATAGCTGTATCTTTGCCATATTGAGAGTAGCAATTTTGCTACTTGATCTGACACACTGAATAACTTTTTACTTTATTTTCTGATTAGATTTGAATTTTTATTCGAAAACCCATTCATAAATTTTCTTTGGTTTCATGGTTGCATAGTTGTTTTAAATATAATGGCATTAAACCTGGTTCTATAGTTGCAGCTATTTCAGGAATATTACAATGAAATTGTTGAAGTCAACACCAGGAAATTCAGACTCCTCTACCAGAAGATTAAGTTGGAAGGTGTCATAAATGACATAAGTGAAAAATAGTTCTAAAAGCCTTCACATGGCCTCCGTGGCCCTCAAGATCTGGTCCAGCTTGTTTGCCCTCACACAGGTTCCAGAACACAAGAAGGGAAAGGGACCACATTATTCATAAAATAAGAAAGTAAGCATGACTATATTCCATCCCTCTTAGAAAGTTGGAAGCAAAATGCCTAAGCACATCCTACTTTGCCCAGGATAGTCCTGATTGTACCTGCTATAGATCAATTAAACCCTATTAAGTGTCTTTATTGTGCCTTCTCACTAACAAAGTATCTCTGTTTAGATGATAAATTATAGAGGCACTTTAATTATAAGGAATAAGTAGAGATATGCTATATGTCAAAAGGAACAATTCACAGGGAAAACTTAATCCCAAAACAGCATTAGCTAATAACAAAGCTTCAAAATATATAAAATAATTAGAAGAAAAATTGAATAAATCTAGACAGGTGGAACACTTTCACAGGCATCTCTAGGTAAACTATAGATTAAGTAAACTAAAAATCAGCAAAAATAAACAAGACTTAAAAACACAATTGACAAATGATATAACATATATAAAACCCTACACCCAATAATTAGAGACTAGATAGCTACTTGAGACACACACAATTTTAACTATCTACAAATATATAGCTATTTTGTTATAAAGCAAACCTTAATAAATACCAAAAAATCACTATCATTTTTTAGGAACCACTATCTTACAACTGATTTGTGATGACAATGTAATAAATAAAATTAGAAAACATAAACCAGAGACAGAAAAAATTCTGGAAATTTGAAAACACACTAATAAATAACACTACTGATAAAAAGAACTCAGCAGAACTTATAAAATATTTAGAGGCAAACAATGAAAATATTGCATTAATAGCTTGCAACTAAAGCAATAGGTAAAGATGAATGCATAGCCAGGAAGGTATCTAAAGGCAGGTGACTTCACTCACACCTGTATTATATTTATATATAGCTCCTTTACACCATATGGAGACTTTACATATTACATTAACTCTTTCTTTTTGCTATGTGCCTCCCCACTGCACTGTAAAAACTTGAGGTCCAAAACTTATCTTTTCATGTTTGTTTTCCAATGCAGTTACTAGCATATAGTTGGCACTCGGAATTTATTAACTGAAAAACATTCTAAAGAAAAATAAATACTCGAAAGGACAGTGGGTCCTAGCAAATAATATGTGATAATAAATGCATTATCAATATGCAGGAGAACCCTCAACATAGCACCACATTAATATCACCAGACTCAACATGCAAGCAGAAAGCACTTTTCTCTTTTCCTCCTCATCTCCTTTTAAAGATACTTAATGATGAGCTGTTCTTCTGCAGTGAGGAAGGAAGGATGCCAAGAGACTGACTCACATGCAAAAACAACTCTTTCTCACTTGGGATACTCTTATGGGTTGCAGGGAAACTCCACCCGCAGGACGCTTGACACACCTGTCTCTGTACAGGCAATTACTCTTCTGTCCCTAGGTGCTTATGACTCCTCAGGCCCTAGCATTGCAGTCTGTCCATGTTCTATCCATGGGTCCATAGCTCATTCATGAGTGAAATCCAAAACATCTACAGACCAGCTCCAAAGTGAAGGTCCACCATTAATTCACAGAAAATCACATACCCTCTTACCATTGATACTGGTAGAAAGACTGCTCTTTCTCAATGCCACCACCTTTCTTCACTCTCACCCTAGGAAGGCCACTCCACCCACCTTTCTTCTATCAAGTTCATCAAGTTCGAGTCAGCTACTGGTCCACTAGGGCTCCTACACTGCAGGGAACACATATTGAGGCTCTTGCAGGTCTCTTTAAATTACCTCTCACCAGACATAACCATCCTCCTCCTTTAGGATATAATAAGAAAGTGCCAGAGCATCTTTCTTCAAAGATATTCTCCCTGCCTTTTCAAATTCAATCATGTTTTATTCTCAAGCTGCAGGTTGATTAAGGGTCACAAAACTGATTCCCTATTACTCCCTTCACAACCCTGCATAGTCTATCTAGCACCTTGTTTTAGAAAGTCAAGGACAGCATCTCTCAGTTTGTGATTAGATTTTTGCAGCCTCTACTGAAACAAAGATAGAAGAGTCCTATTTTAACACCCTGTTAACAGAAGTGTAAATTCTACAAAACCTGGGTATAAACTGAGTAACAGAAGGCTGTCCTCTAAAATTAAATAGCAGATGATTTCAGAAGATCCCCTTCTTTAATCCAAGAAGAGAATGCCGTTTCTATAAGGACATGAGACCCTGCCGCAAGCATTCAGCATAAGGACTCCATCAGATCATCTGGAAAGAGAAAATTGTACAAAATGATGGTGGAGTGAGGAAAGGAAAGGAGATGAATGGGGCAGAAGGTAATTTCCTGCTGGGTTGAGAAGGAGGTGAGAAATACGGCATATAAGCAACATGAACTTAACATACAAGCAGCACTTCTACACACAAATTGAGTTCTAATGATGCACAAAGCAGAGCAGAAGGGGATTTATGGGTGAATTTGGGATATAGGAAGCAAAATAGACTAGGAGAAGTATGTTCACAACAGCCCTAAAGAAATGAGTCTGAACAGCAGATGTGTCTGTATGAGAAATAAATAAAATAAAGGAAAGGAAATTTATACCATCTTTAACACACAACTATCCCCATTGGAATAAATAAGACCTCAAACTTTCCTAGAATATTCATTTGGGCTGAAAACATGTTCATTAACAAGTACCTAGGGAGTATTCAGGTTCTTAGTTTTTTGAGAGGACAAATTTCTATCTTGTCAGCTTCTAAATTTCAGGGTTTTGTGACATGAGCAAAAGACATTTAGCTTCCTTTTCCATTTGATTTTTATTATCCCCATTTCTTTCTGTTTCCAGAATAAGTGCCTAGCTAAATTTGATTATAGGTCCTTCATCAAAGAATCAAATAAACTAGAAAGAATCTGAGAGTTACAGACTACCATCTCATAGATGAGAAAACTAAAACTCAGACAGGCCAAGTGATTTATCCAGGGACCTAATACCTGTGTTTACAAAGCATTTTCTGGAAAGAAGGGCCTACCTCAGAGAATTCATCCCAACATGTGTTTCCATCAAGGCATAAAAGAAAGGAAGATGGAGAGTCATATACTAGCCCTAAAAATGTGTGCCTGAAGTGACCATGTCCCCTCATAGTTCCCTGTCCAAAACAAGTCACATGGCTCAGTCAGCTTCAGTGGGAATGGGGAAGTTCAGTTTTACCATATGACCCTTTTGTGGGTCCTCTATAATAAAGGAGATATTGATTTTGACCTTATTACTCCCATGTGTGGTAGTGAATGCTGCTGGAAGATGGGCTCAAAGTCTTTTCCAGCCTTTAGCCAATGTCTCTCCTTTTCTGAAATCTTCTACTTAGTCTCCTAGGCCCAATTCAGATCTGCTCATCAACATTTCTTCCTTGCCACATGCAACCCAAAGTGATTTCTCAAGTCTCTAAGCTCCTTCCTAGTGTACAAGCTGTGACACTTCCATTAGACAGTTTCTGCAGACTACCTCACTTTGGTGTTTTCCCAATACCCACTGAAGCAGGAAACCCCCTGAGATGAGATACCTTGTTATGCCCGAGAAAGCCACTAAGACAGTATAGAACACACAGGGAGGCATAATTCCCTGGAAATACCCATCCTGCATCTTTAAAAAGGATGGGGACAGTAAAACACCATGTCCCTGAACACCTCTTTTCTGTTCCCAAACACCTACCCAAGTCAAGGAAACAATGAGAGTAAGTCTGGGCTAGAATGTTCAGATCCATATTATCTTGAAGACAATGGTTTTCTCTCACACATGTTGGGAATTAAAGCAAGTTAGCATTATCTACAGAAAGCTGCCTTCTTGCAAGCCTGCCAAGTTCCCTGGGGTGCCGGTCATACAATGGAACAATGCAAGCTAAGCTGATATTGCTTCTATAACCTAACCTATAAAACCCCTGCCCTTTGGTCACTGATGCAAATCAGAGCATCATGGAAAGTAAAGTAAGTGCTCATTCAGGCAACTGCTCCTGGACAATGTATTGTGAGAGATAAAAGACACTACTTTATGACAGGTTTTGGAGGTAGTACATGGAGCAGAGGTACACCTGCCCAACCAGTAGCCCCTAGACTTTTTGGAGAAGCACCTGCCCAGCCCTTCACCACTGGACATCCCCCATAAGCATTCTCAATAAACCCTATATCTCATATTCCACCTCCAGGTGTCTTCCTTAGTGTCTGGCAACCTATCCCACTGCCCTAGCATGATGAGTGGGTAGTAAACATGACAACATCTAATGCAGACACAACCATAGGTTTTAGACCAAAGCTCCCATCAAGTATATTATGCACAAAGTTAATTCATTAATTAGGACCAAGGAGGTTGCAATTTTATTAAGGATGCATTTAAACCGAACTTCAAGACCACAGTACACTACCCTCACTCTCAAAACAAATGGGTCTTTGAGTCACCTTGAGTTGGTCTTGGTTAAGTTGGGTTAACCAGAGAGAGGGATTTGTGACCAAGTGATTTACTGAGGGAATGCTCTGAGGAGAAATCCAAAAGGGAGTAGGACAGCAGGACAGAGATTAGGCAGAAACTATGCAATACAAAATGTTCAGGTGAAATCCAGCCTCAGCTCCATCTCACCGGGAACTCCAGGGCATAAATTGCACCTTGGATCTGCCCTGCTCTAAAGCATTTTGTAAATCTCCTTCCACCCAGTCTCAACCAGTCAGTCATTACTACCTGCCGCTCTGGCACAAGGGAGGGAGTGTAATTCCCAGGCATCTCTAGGTGAGATGGCTCCAATCATCCACAAGCAATACTCAGGAGAAGACTGCTACTGTGAACCATTAGCCGCAGCACAGACAGCAGCTGAAGTTGAGCAAATCAAACCTGTAAAATGGAACACAGGGAATCTAGAGAGGGCATCATCATCATTTGCTACAGCCCCCAAACCAGACCACATACAGAGATGGCCTTAGTATTATCTTTCACCTCCAGAGATACACAAGGATGAGTAAATGACCCAGCTACAGGCTGACAAAAGTGTGTGCAACAGCTTCACTCTCCCATAAAGTGGCCTTTCATAAATACGTTCATTATTCAGAGTCACTAATTTGAAGTCACAATCAAGAAGACTCTCCTCTCTGCTCTTCTTCTTACCCAGATAACTACACCTGGCTAAGGTCATCCTGACCCTGACATGCTATCCTAATTGCTAAGATGACAACAGAAGGCTTTAGATGGGAAAGTCAGTGAAAAGTGGGATGAGTTTTGCCTTTCAGCAGCCACAAAGGATTAGCTTCCATCCAAGGGCTGTGCTGAGGGATGATGTTTTGAGAGAATGCCTTCAATTGATACCTCGAAGGGCTTCTTTCGAAGGGATGATTTATACATCACAAGACAAAGAGGATTTATATTAAAGAAAATGGATTCCTTTCCTGAACTGTTTTGAGAAAGATGGATAGCTTCCTGTAAACTGCAGTTCCGTATCTGTGAGCTGAGTGTTTCCAGAAAATTACTAAGGTAATGCTGCCTCTGTGACCCACTACAAGGTCCATGCCACCACCCACACTATACGTGTGGGGAGGTGAGGAGGGGGCTATGAAAGAGACCACAAAAAAAAGTAACCTAACCAGATTTCCCCCACTAACAATCCTCCAGAGAAAATTCGTGTTATTCAAACCACACATACATCACAGTTAATAATCAAGAAGGAAATTTCTAGCTTATTAAATAGTATGGTAGTTGTTGCTACTGCTGCTATTGTTTGCATATTTGCCCACTCAATTCCTCCTAGAAAAGGACTACTCTTGCCTACTAAAAAAATCTCATAAGTATCCTTTTCCATGATTTAAACAACTTCAATGGATTATGTTAGCTTTCATATACATGTGATGAAGAAAGTACAACAGAGTCTAAGATTTGTCAAAATGTGGGTAAGGTAAAAGCTTATCACTACTTATCAGGTCTCCAATCCTTGACCACAGCATGACCAGAAGCTACTGGAGAAGAGACAAATGGAGTCCTACAGTGAAAATGCTTCCCTGAGAAGTAAAAACTTCCATAGAGCAATCTGTAAAATTGTCTGGGAGCCCTTAGAAGCACTAAAGCATGGAATAAGCCTTCAGATACTAAGAACTACAAGTTCCCTTCATTGGCTAACTATGGAGCCCTCAGTAACATTTAATTCTCAGAACAACCTAGGTCAGGTAAGCTAGGTTGGGTATGGGAGGGAACTCCAATTTGTAGTGTCTGTTGACTTTTGTGGTATAAATTCTTCCATTCTGGCTAATTGCAAGCTACCAATGTGATGTCACCAAATAGGGAGTTGGGAAGAGATGCACAAAATTACCTTTCACTAGCCAGAATAAACTGGCTCTAAATGGACACACTGATAGGCCACTAAAAGGTAGAAAGTTGGACTGACAAAATACATAAAAACAACTTTTCATGTTTTGTTGTCTTCCTCCTGCAGATCCATAGATCACCAAAGAGAACTTTCACGTCACTGGCCCAAAATACAAAACAAATTGCATCATTGCAAGAGTGAGGTTTTATAAAATACATTAAAAACACAAAGTCCATCTTTGTCCAACATTAGAAAATGCTCCTTTGGAATACAGACTCCCTGTTATTCAATTCTATGTCACTCGCATGCTTAGCACAGTGTTTTGTTCATGGTGGGCAGTTATGAATCATTACTGAGACAATAGTTTAGCAATCCTTTATTATGAATGCTTCACAAAGGCTAGTCACAGAAGTCCAGTCTTCTCATACCAGATTTTTCTTCCAAAGTTATATGAGAAGTTAAAGAGCCTTAAATTTGAAAGGGACAATAAATCCTAAATTCCACTGAATAAAGCCATTGTGTTAGTCAGCTTTCTGTTGCTGTGACAAAATATCTGAGATAAACAACTTAAAAGAAGGAAGTATTTAGTTTGGCTTCATCATTTAGGGTCTGTGATGAGGCAGAACATCTTGGCAGAGAGTATGTGGTAGAGCAAAACTGCTTACTCCATGGTGGCCAGGAAGCAGATTAAAACAGAACAGGTAGTACGAGGTCCCAGTATCTCCTTCAAGGGCATAATCCCTAGTGACCCACCAGGGGCCCCACCTCCTAAAGTGTCCACAACTCCCAGACAGTCCCATCAGCTGAGGATCAAACCTTAAACACATGAGCATTTAGGGGACATTTAAGATATAAACCATAATGGTCCTCCATCCACTAAATAATCTTTTCTTCAGTCTCTTAGTAAATAGTCATTTAGACTGTAATTGAATATATCCAATGGCAAGGAACTCCCCAACTAATGAAATTGTAACTCACTGGTCATAGCTATTGAAGCTTGATGCTGTGGTTTGCAATGTGCCAAGGGCTCAAACAGTGAAGATATAGTCACCAATGAAACTCACAAGTACAATTAGATCTCAATATACTTTTATTGGTTTATTCTTCCCATTATTCCTAATAATATCCCTGCCAACTACATTGAAAGGTAGGTTGTTATGCTGATAGGAGGTTAGGGGACTGGAAAATGAAATGAAAAAGAAGTTGAAATGCCCTGGGTAAAAGTGTTTTCCTTAACACACACAAAAAAATAGTTTCTATGTGAATAATCATAAGGAAAATTAATCATCAAAAATTAATAATAAGATACTTGGGAATGAACTTAACCAAGGAGGTAAAAGAGTTTTACACAGAGAACTACAAAACATTGCTGAGAGTACCTGAAGAAGACATAAATAAATGAGAAAACATCCCATGTTCATGGATTGAAAGACAATATCGTTACCATGTCAATACTACCTAAAGCCATCTACAGATTCAATGCAACCCCTAAAATCCCAATGACACCTTTTGCTGAAATTTTTTAAAAGTCTAAAATTCATATAAAATCGCAAGAGAACATGAATAGTAAAAAAAAAAAAAAAAAAAAAAACTTGAAAAAGAACAAAGTTGGAGGTCTCGCTCTAAACTAATTTCAAAATTTACTACAAATCTACAGTAATCAAAATTGTATGATGCTTGGCATAAAGACAGACATATATGTCAATGGAATAGAATAAACAGTCCAGAAGTAAACCTATGCATCTATGGTGAAATGACTTTTGACAAGGGTACCAAGCCTACTGAATGGGGAACAGGTAGTCTTTTCAACAAATGGTTCCAAGAAAATCAGATACCCATTTGCAAAGGATGAAGTTGGACTCTTACCATATATTGTAAATAAAAATTAACCCAAATTAATCAAATATCTAAAGAGTTAAAACTATAAAATTCTTATAAGAAAAGATGAGTGAAATTTTCATGACATTGGATTTGACAAACTTCCTAGACATGACACCAAAAGTACAGGGCATAAGAGAAAAAATAGATAAATTATACTTTATCAAAATTAATTTTTTCTTGCATCAAAGGACATTGTCAAGAGGGGAAACAATTCACATAATGGGAGAAAATATTTGGAAATCATATAACTGATAGGGGTTTAATATCCAAAAGATACCACTTCACACCTATTAGCATGGCTATTATGTGAAACACATAAAAGCAGGGGTTGGGGGAGACAATAGCAAACATTGGCAAGGACACAGCAAACAGAACCCTTCCTTGTACATTACTACTTGGAATGTAAAATGTTGTGGCCATGTAGAAAAACAATATGGCAGCTCCTCAAAAAATTAGACATAGAATTACCGTATGATCCAGCAATTCTACTTCTGGGTAAATTCTCAAAGGAAGGGAAAGCAGGGATCTCAACAGATACTTGCATACCACTGTTCAGAGCACCACTGTTCATAATAGGCAAAATGTGGAAAGTACCCAAATGTTCATGAACAGCTGAATAGATAAAGTATAATCTACAGATGCAATGGAATATTATTATTTAGACTTAAAAGGGGAGGAAATTCAGGGCTGGGGGTGGAGGTCAGTAGTAGAGTATTTACCTAGCACATGCAAGGCCCTAATACCCAGCACCACAAAAAGAAAAAAAAAAGAAAAAAAGAAAAAGAAAAAGAAAGAAAGAAAGAAAAACAAAAGAAAGAAAATACTAACAAATTTTACAACATAGAGATAAATGCTGAAAACATTACATTAATTGAAATAAGTCAGACACAAAAGCACATATACTGTATGACTCCATTTATGCAAGATATACAGAAGAGTCATCTTCATAAGAAACAAAAGTAGAATACTGGCTATCAGGGACTGGAGGAGCATTCAGGGGGAAATAGGGCATTATTCAATAGGTAGAGAGTGTGAGTCTAAGATGATGAAAAGTTCTGGAAATAGTGGTGATGACTGCCCAAAAATATAAATGTGCCTGACACCGATAAATCACACATTTAATATCATTAAAATGGTAAATGTTATGTATATTTTACTAAATTAAAAAATAATAATAAAAGTGTATTCTTTGGAACCAGACCAGAGCCCTCCCAAGTCTGCCCACTGATAGCTGAAAGCATCACACAGTGAATATGCCTCCCT
The DNA here is from genome assembly GCF_902686445.1 of Sciurus carolinensis. Lineage (NCBI taxonomy): Eukaryota > Metazoa > Chordata > Mammalia > Rodentia > Sciuridae > Sciurus > Sciurus carolinensis. Next base: position 34,807,670 of record NC_062229.1, read on the forward strand.
AAGATTTTGTAATCACCAACTGCACTAAATACTCAACAAAGATTATTTCTCAATGCACTTTCTCCATTCTGTTTCATAAGGAAAAGAGGGCAACTTTCTCCCACCCAACTCATTTCTGTCACCTTTACCCACATGTCAAAATAGTGATATTCTTCATGGTTTTTTAATTGGTACGAAGTTTACTAGGTCATACAATGTGGCTCACAAACGATGGGAAATTCCAGGGATGGCATTGCTTTGGGGTAGGTTTCTTTTACCCAAATGGAGATAAGACACCTTCCCACAGGACTTCCCACATCCCCCCACAAGATAAACAGAATGCAAGACTGTCCAATGTAGTCAGGACCAGATCCGTGGACACTAACCTAGTGGTACTGACACATCCTGACGGGAGGCCCGGCTGCCGCAGGGGTACTAGGACAAGAGAAAGCAGAAATACTACATCCATGTTCGCCCTTCAGGCTGGGCCCCAGGCATGGGGAAGTCCGGCAGTGTCTGCTGGTGACAGTACAATGTCTGCTTCAGCCTGACACAGTGGGCACCATGAAGACCTATTCTTGTGGGGAACCCACCTGTGAGGTTGGACTTATTGTAGGGACTGGATGTAATGCCTGCTACATGGAGGAATTGAAAAATGTTGAGATGTTAGAGGGGAACAAGAGGCAGATGTGGACCAACATGGAATGGGATGCCTTTGGGGACAACAGATGTCTGGATGATATTAGAAGAGACTGAAGGATTGGTGGATGAACACTCTCTAAATGCTGGGAAACAGAGGTTTGAGAAGATGGTTAGTGGCATGTACCTGCATGAAATGGTTAACAACATCTTGTTCGACTTTGCCAAGAAGGGATTCCTCTTCCAAGAGTAATGATATTCTTTAAAAAAAATTTTTGAATACTATCAAACATCGTTTCATTTCAGTACTTCAGTCTGAGCTGTAAATGCACCTCCCAGACCTCTGTGAATTTCTTCCTGTGAGTTTTGTAGACCAGTAGAACCCTTGAGTGTTTCTCAGGAAAAGGGGATAAGCAATGTATTACATCACAGGAGCAGAGTTAAAAGATAGTGTCTTTCATAAGTGCTCCTTTAATCAGGAAAAAAAATCCATTTGGGATTAAACCAAACAGGAGGTGCTTTCTTTTCAGTTTACAATAACCCCAAAGTAGTTTTGTTGTTGTTGTTGTTGTTGTTGTTGTTGTTTTCGACTGGTTTTTTGTTTATTCATTCTTGTTTCATATCATGATCCTCTACTACAATCACAATATGTTGGAATACCCACCTTCCAGCATGCTCACAGCAATTCTAGCACGATCTAGTTTAACTAAAGTAACTTTTTAAAAGAAAAATCCAGTCTGCCCTAACATCAAATACTTTGCTGAAATGTTATCTTCAATTAATCTGGATTTTCACACCTGTCTCTTGTGTGTTACCAAAAATCCAAATATATTAAATTTATTTTTCCCTTCATCCCCTAATTTTATAATTCCATCAGTGAGAAGCTATCAGGTTTTTTGGCATGATTCTTTGTTTACAGACCTGAACTGCTTATTGCTCGTGATTCTATTATCTTCCATATGACTATAGATTTCTTTTCTCCTGGTATTTGCTACATTATTTTACAAGGAAATTAAAATCTCTTCCAATAGATATTCATTTTCAGTTTTCAGTATCTTTCCCATTTTTCAAAACTGTCATTATATCTACTATGATTCCATCCTCCAGCACCTCCTTTGTTTCATAAATGTGTCCACTATGATTGCAGGACTTGATGGGCCAGACTCAGAAAAACCAAAACTGGTTAAAATGGACTCAACGGACTTTCTCAGTTCTATGCACAGAATTTGAGGACAATGTTTTGTTGTTTTTGTTGTTATTTTGTTTTATTGTTTTATGTGTTCTGGGAAGAAGAATTTGGAAAGTTGTTCACATTAGTTTCTTTTTCTTCACATTTGGCAGAACAGGATGAAGCTTAATGATTGAACCTTCTAACACCCTCATTCCTCTATTTTAATTTTTTTTCAACAACTTTTCCTTGAAGAAGAAGGATAGAACTTACCAGAACTCTGATTTTTCATGGGCATTGGAATCACACGGAGATGGATTCAAATCTCTCTACCAGCTGCTAGCTAAGTAATCTCTGGGAATTTACTAGACCTCTCAAAGCATCAGGGATGGGGAGATAGCTCAGTTGGTAGAGTACTTGCCTTGCATGCACAAGGCCCTGGGTTTAATCCCCAGCACCACAAAAAAAAAAAAAAAAAAAAAATCAAAGCATCAGACTTATCTGTAAAACAGGGCAAGCACCATCGTGGTCCCTTCAGGACTGTGTAAGATTAGATGAGTTAGTCTAAGGGAAAACCCTTAGACTGTCAGAAGTGTTAAATACCTTCCCTTAATCTTATTCCATTTTCTGCTCCTTCAACTACATACATCTCTGCCTCATCCCAAACACCCAAGAGAGCAAAACTCCTTCTAGCAACTTTCAGATAACCTCTACTTAGCCACATGCTCTCCTGTCACCCAAACAATGCTATAATGGGACCTGAAATCTCACTGGTGGCCAGAATTTTCACAATGACCACATTGGTTGCAGAACTTGGCTGCAAACTAGGAGGGTGGGGAGAAGAAAAAAAAAAAAAAAGTGACCCAAGGATTTCCCTCAAATATCCTTATTTTGCCTTCTCGACTTTTTAGTTCCCTAATCAATTTGTTTGGGTTCTTGAGTCATCACTAAAAATCACTCTTCATGAGTGAATCCTATTTGTTTGAGTCTTGTTTTTGTTTTGTTTTGTCTTATTTTCAGAATTTTCAGAACTCTGATTCCTCATCAAAAAATACTGGATGGACACAGTGGCATAAACCTATAATCCCAGCAGCTCGGGAGGCTGAGGCAAGAGAATCACAAGCTCAGGGCCAGCCTCAGCAACTTAGCGAGGTCCTAAGCAACTTAGCAAGATCCTGTCTCAAAATAAAAAATTAAAAAGGGTTGGGAATGTGACTCAGTGGTTAAGCACCCCTGAGTTAAATCCCCACTTTAAAAATAAATAAATAAATACTTCTGAAATTTCTGCACAGCAAAGAAGTTAAATTGGGAGGCAACCACAGAATGGGAAAAAATATTTGCAAACATTTATTCAATAAGGAATTAATATCTAAAATAAATTAGGAACTCAAACAATTCAGTAGCAAAAAAGAATAATCTAAAATATGGGCAAATGATCTTAAAAGACATTTCTCAAAAGAAGCTATATATACAAATGCCAAAAAGAATATGAAAAATGATAAACATCACTAATCATCACAGAAATGCAAACCCAAACACAATAAGAACTCATCTTACCCCAGTTAAAAAGTCTATTATCAAAAAGACCAAAAAAAGCAAATCCTGGGAAGCATATAGAGAAGAGAACTCTCAGACACTGTTGATGAGAATGTAAATTAGTACAACCATTATGGAAAACAGTATGAAGGGTCCTCCAACAACTAGAATTTAACAAACCCACTACTAGGTACTATTCAAAGGAAAGGAAATAAGTATGTCAAAGAGACACCTGCACTTCCATGTTTGTTACAGCATTGTTCACAAAAACCAAGATATGGGTCTCCATCAATGAATGAATAGATAAATAAAATATGGTATATATACACAATGGGATATTATTCAGCTATTAAAAAAAAAAAAAGATTGAAATTCTAACCTTCATGGCAACACTGGTGACCCTGAGGGTATTAATTGAAATGTCAGGCACAGAAAGACAAATACTACAGGTTCTTACTTACACTGGAGGCTAAAAAAGTAGAGAAATGGAGAGCAGTATAAGTAGTTATCGGAAGCTGGAAAGGATGATTGGGAGAGGAGGATGGATAGAAGATGGTTAATGGGTAAAGGGGTTTATATTTCAAAACAACCAGCAGAGTATTTTGAATGTCTCCAACAAAAAAGAAATGGTATGTATGCGCTTGGGGTGATGGCTATGCCAAATATCCTCATCTGACCATTATATATTATATACATATATTGAAATATCACACTGTGCCCCATAAATATGTACAATTATTATATACCAATTAAAATTTAAAAGAAAAATTTTAAATACTTTGGCTTTCTTCTTGGTCCTGCTTGCCATCATTAAACAAATTCAATCAGGAATCCATTTTTACTGCAAAGTCCAAAAGTTCTGCAGTCACAATGATTTTTCTAAGCACTACCATTATTCCCACATTTCCAATTGACTCTCCTTCCTATCTTTTGCAATAAAGTTCAGATGACTTCCCCTAGGACCGATTTTTTCCCTCACTTCTGCAGCATAAATTTGCTGTCTTTATTGCTTGTTATTTATAATCATCTTCTTTCCTGAGAGATGCACACCAGCATTACTATGGAAGGTCTTTTGGCCATAAAATATCTTAATATATATTCAGGGGGGCCTGAGAACTATGATTTGAAAAAGAGATCATGATGGTTATAGTGAGGAACTAATTGAGGAGGGCAGCTTAATTTACTAAATTTTACTAATACAAGACTAATCCCAGATGGAAATAATTTCACCCCCATTCCTTAATATCAAATGAGCACTTACTATGTCTTGGCATCCTACTTCATATTTTATGTGCACTACTTCATTCTATCCTCACAAAAATGTTATGCTCTATTATTAGGAGTACATCAGTTTTACAGATAAGGAAACAAACTCTAAAAGTAGTTTGCCCAGTGTCACATAGCTAATGAGTGATAGGCTCAAGATTCAAATACAGATCTATCTGACTCCAAAAATCAAGGCCTGCATCCCATAGCTATTACATGAACCCAAATAGTCTGATCTTTTCATGATGGTATTCAGGAATTCCATACAAATCTATGTGCCATTGTATATTAGCAAGTACAAGGATCTCTCATTTGTAGAGAAAGAGGATAATTTCTCTTTGGTCTCCTAGGGGCAAGAGTCTTAAAGGCAACTTTAGGGACTGTCTTAATCCATTTTCTGTTGTGTAACTGAGTACCAGGTGATTTATAAAGAATAAATTTTAGTCAGTTCCAGAGGCAGGGAGATCCAAGGTCAAAGGGCTGTATCCAGCGAGAGGGCTCTCCTACTAGTGAAGACTGCAGTCTCACAAGGCTAGAGGAGTACCTGTAAGAGGCAGATTCAAACTGGCCTTTATAGCAATCTCAAGATAACCTATTAATCCATCTAACCATGACATTTTAGCATCAAAATCAAGAAAAATCTTTTCTTTATTTTTTTATACATATATTTTTAGTTGTAGGTGGACACAATACCTTATTTTATTTTTATGTGGTGCTGAGGATCGAACCAGGGACTCAGGCATGCTAAATGAGCACTCTACCACTCAGCCACAATCCCAGTCCTTTTCCTTACTTTTTAAAAAGCTTCTCCTCACACTACACCACACCACCTTAAAAAAAAAAAAAAAAAAACTTTTGACTTGTGATCCAAACCAAATGAATGCTAAATGAAAAAGTATCATGAATCTTTCTCCAGGCAATGTAAAGTCCTAAGGCAAGGAACCCAGCTTTTTACTGACAACACAATATTTTTTATTCATCTGAGTACAAGTCAAGAGGCAGTGGCAAGACTGGCAAGCTGTGTCCAAGACTGGCAAGCTGTGTCCATTCCCACCTAGAATTCCTGGGGACAAGGAAAGAAGGTAGGTACAGGGTCACAAACAGAATTGAGATCAAAGGTAGGTCACAACCAGCCTGTCTTTGCATCAAGCTGTCACGGTGACCTGGAAATGAAGGAGCAGTATCAGTTTTATGTGTATCTTTTCCTGTGTGTCTCCAAACCAAGTTATACTGGAAATGGTAGCAAATATAGGACACATGTCTCATTGCTCATCTTGCAATAAAGTTTCTTCTTTGTCATAAAGCTCCAAAAGTGTTCTTTATGGAAAATTTCCTTTTTCTGTTGCTTTTATTTCGTCTTCATAATCTCAGTGGTGACATGTTATGAAAAGGCTGTTTGCGCTGCTAATAAAAGCATTGCTTCTCCAGTGTTTGAGTGACTGTAGTTGTCTCCAGGCTGCTGGCGGGTTAATGCGGCACAGTTCCAACACAGCCTTGAAAAATAACAATAATGTGATTTGGGTCTGGTGTCATTAAATTTGATTAGCTGAGTGAGCGCATGAAAATCCATAATTAACTAGAAAAACAAGAAGACAGATGTTTTTGCCAGAAAACTGAGAGAACCTGGTCTTTGGTTAGACTGCTTTTCTTCCTATCTGAGGTCCTAGCCATTCCATGCCCCTCCTGTTCATATGCAACTGGCAAACAAGATCCCCAAATATAATTCGCCTCCCATCTAATCCGCACCACTTTTCATAGGCAGATGAGAGAACGGCACTTCCTTCAGGTGTGCTGAAGCTTGTCAGACAGGGTGGTAAATGTCCTAAAGTATATAGGCCAGATCTGCCCCTCGCCCCTCCTCTGAAGTCCCCAGGGCCAAGTGGTTCTCAGCCAGGAGTGATTTTTGTCCCTCTGGCAGACATCCAACAACATCTATAGACATTTGAGGTTATCAAAAATAGAGAGAGGGTCACTGGCATCCAGTAGGTAGAAGCCAGGGGGGCTGCTCAGCATCCTCTGATCCTATAATACACAGGACAGTTCCCCAGAGCAAGGATTCTCTGGCCAAAAATAACAATAGTGCTGAGGTTGAAAATGCCTGTCTGGGCCAAAGACAAGCCCAGAGCAGGAACACCCTCTGATTACAGCCCAGCTCGGGCCCCACCCTGGAGAGATCTTCAGATCTTCAGGCCACCCTGAGCTGCACATATTGGTGATTTGGAGGGACGAGAAGCACAGATAACCAGTATGCAGCAGCCCCCAGTTCAGGAAAGTTGGTGCCTGCTGAAGAAGGTGCCCTTAACAGGAGAAAAGCTGCTCTGGGTAGCATTTGTAGGAGCCAGGACCTCTCACCGTGCACTCTGCTCAACTCTTGAGGAGAGTGACTTTCTGTCACAATCTTTTTCCAGTTTCTCATTTGCAGCGTAGGCCCTTTAAAGAGCAGGCCAAGGGCAAGAAACCACAGACTGAGTAATGGGAGGTCGGGTTCACTCATGGATTTTTATACAACTTGGTACAAGTAACCTTTGAAACCTCGGTTTCCCAAGGCTCTAAAATAAGGTTGCTTATCATCTTTCTGTCTCACCTGGGTGATTCAGAGAAGTGAGAAGGAAAAGACTTTCCAAAACCTCTTATTAATGTACTAAGTTAAACCATATGAAATTGCCATTTTTATAGGACAAAATTTGTTGTTACGGTTATTTTCATTTGTCTCTGCCTAATACTACAGATATTGATAAATGCTAACTAGAGAGCTCCTTACATTTCCCTAAACTCTTTCAATTTTATCCCATCTGAATTCACAGACATCCTGAGAGGCATTAATTTCAGTTAATATACCTATTTTATAAATCAGGCAACTAAGGCTGGAGGAGGCTCAATAAATTAACCAAACATGGCACAGCTAACATGAGATAGACCCAGGACTCAAGTGCAAAACTTAAGGATTCAGATCCTGAATTCTTCCTACCAGCTGCTCGGCCCTAAGCAAGTACAATATGCTACTGTCTACTATTTGAGACCATTACACTCCATGCAAGAACAAAATCGTACAACTGCAGCTGGGGATAAAGTCAAGGTAAGAGTTGGCTTTATTCTCAGCTAAGAACCCTTGCCACGGGGGAAGACAGATTTCAGTCCAGCCTCACACAAGAGCTACATTAATTCAGAAGAAAAGGGATCCCTGGGTTGGTAGGAAAAGACCTCTGTGACTAGCAACAGCAGCGGTACTTCCTCAAGCCCCTGGGCCTAACGCACTCCCCGGCCTCTCAAGCCTGCAGATACACAAACATTCTTAATGAGCTTCAGTGTCAAACAGCAAGCATCCTGGGAGCAGGGCCCAAGTTTCTGATCAATGTGAGCAATATTTAGCCTTCCCCAGGCCCTACCCGTCTCCCTCACCCGTTCAGCAGTTCTACGGTGTTATTTTTAGTGTGTTAAGTTAATAGAGATCCCTGGAGTGAAGTGGAAAGAGCCAAGTCACTGGAGGAGCGCTGCTAAATTCCTAACCTGACAGAGGCCTGCAGCTGCAGGGTTTCATGAAAGAGACCGTCCAAGGTGCATCACGGACAAGAGCATCATTGTTTCATTGCGTGGTTGTTGTGGTGGTTGTTGGGGTTTTGTTTTGTTTTTGCTTTGCAGCACTGGGGGGGTTGAACCCAGGGCCTTACACTACTGACCTATACCCCCAGTTTCATATTTTAACTGAAGAATACTATGAAAGGCTGCTCAGTGTCTGGATAAGAGAAAAGGAGACCAGTACAATTTTCTTTCTGCTTCAATGATAAAATAAAAGGTAAAATAAAATAAAAATAATGATAGCATTCAGGGAGGAAAATAAGCCCATAAGTTTAAGTTACATTAAAATATATGTTAGGAAATAAAAATCATTCGCTCTTAAATGGTGTCAAACCTTTGGTTTCATATTTAAATAACCTCTACCCTACCATTCCCTCTGAAAAGCTGTCAGTGTAATTAGAGCTATAACAAAGGACATATAGACTTACCCAGGAAAGAAAAATTATGACAGACTCTATCAAAATTACCCTATAAATATCACTTTACCATTTTAACTATCACATTTTTGTTCTAGGGCCTTGAAAATGAGTCATATGCTACCAAAACGAGACATAGAGATGAAATTTGATTCATATTTTTTCAGGGTGGTCACACATACAGATGTGACCACAAGAGGCTCACCCTGTGATTCACGTGTACAAGGTCCCTAGCAGGCCTGGTCCATAAATGTAAAAGTCATAGTAAAAGGAAACCTGAAGGAATAATAGTAGAAATGAAGAACTTTCCTCCACTTTCTGCCACAAACCTAACATCCAAGGTGAGGCTCCCCAAATGCAGGGTGGCATATGATCCAGTAATTCTGGACCAAGGGAAATGTAATTGGAGCTACCACCTAACAGTTGGACCTTATACATCCTTTTAGCCTTGTATCTCATGATAACTTCAGAAGGTGACGGGTTTTCACCAAACGTAGACCTATACCAAGGAACACAAAGGTAATTTGTAGAGGGAGAAAAAAAGAAAGGAAAAATATAGCTAAATCAGCCTTCTTGGAACAATAGGTCGACTAATGAATATTTTCAAATGATTTTTTTGAGTGTCGTTTATTGAACTTCACTCTGATGACTGAAGTTCCAAAGGGAAAAGTCTCATGAAGGAGAAAAAATTGACTGAATTCCATCATAAAACAAAATGAAGAAAGGGTCCATACAGTTTAGTACATTGTTTCATATAAACATGAATCATTTTCCCTTGTTTCTGAACAAGGACACTGCCATAGATTGCTTTGCCTAGAAGTGGAAATTAGAGGCTCTGAAATCTATTCATTGATGCAAGATTTGATTTTGAATGACTTGCCAGAGGAAAACATGAAATTTTTTTCTCTATGGGTCCAGGGGAAAAAGGCTAGACTCTCTTTTATAAAGACTTTTGTTTAAATATTGAACACTATTAACTAAATTGATTAAGATGATTATTAAAAAACATTTATTTTCCAGAACCACTGTCCCAAAAAAATCAAGACTATCTAAAAGGTTGATCTAGGTGATCTACTTTTAAACAATATTTTTCAGATTTGTTTGTATGCTGCTGAGGATCCATTCTCAAACAACTTGATTCCTGTTTGCTATGTGGAATTTGGGGAGCCAGAAAGAACAGGAAGCAGGAAATGTCCCAGAATGCTTTTGTCATACATTCATTCAGTCTTTTCATCCCAGTGGGGGGACAGGTCTTCCTACTACCCACAATGAACACTGATTGACAAGGTAGGGGAGGAGAGAGGACTTGAGGACAGGAGTGGCACAAGGACATACCCAGGGCAGAATGATTGAGGAGGTCTTTTCTAGCCCACTCAGAGACTACAGAAAGATGGGATTTATTACCAACATGCCATGCTGTGGTCTGAATGTCTGTCCCCTCCAAAATTCACATTAAAATTTAATTGCCAATAGAACAATATTAAGAAGTAGTATTACAGGGCTGGGACTTTCCAGGAAACTGAGGCAACCCAAAGATCGCCCTTCAAACCCCAGCTTTTGCAATCAAGTCAGAAAGATTTCAGACATGGCACTCAAAGTAACAGACAATGAGTTTATTGAAGGGATAGGAAAAGGAAAAGGGGACACTCTCAAGGGAGAGAGTGGGTCCTCTCAGAGGAGATGGACAGCATGCCTCTCCTGCACTCCAGTTTTATTAGGGATCCCAAAAAAAAATTTCCAGAGTCCCACTGAGGTCCACCTCCTGACTTTTGACTGAGCAGCATCAGATTTTCAAGTCCCCTCTGCCATGACAACTCTAGGTCACCTTGGCCCATGCTGACTGATTCTAATTGGATTCTTAACTATAAATTCTTACAGTTTTTATGGTTAGAGAAAATTATCCTTATCTCCCTGAGTTTGGGGATCTGGTCTGAAAAGACACACAAACGTCTCCCCCTTCAGGGTAACTTGGGTTCCTCTTAGCAACATTATTTCAGGCCTGCATTTCTCTTGTGATAACAGATAGTTTACTAAGGAATGTGACATATCCTGTCCACTTAAACCAGGCAGGGCTGCAGGTAAATTGCTTCTTGGAAAGAAAGCATGTGGGGTCAGCACAGTGGGTTCATTTTATAGAATTATTCCCTTAACCTCATGTTCCCACCACTCACATCTGTCTGTCCCCAATCAGTAGGAGCTACAGGAAGGACTTATGCCATGAGGGGTCTGCCCTTGTGAATAATGTCAATATTATGGGAGTCGGTTCTTTATCAAAGAACACATTCAAACCCCTCTTGCATTCTCTCTCTCTCCTTCCCCCTCTTGCTATCACCAGATGCCAGTCCCTCAAGCTTGGACTTCCCAGCCTCCAGAACTGTCAGTCAATACATTTCTGTTCATTATAAATCACTTAGTCTATAGTATTCTGTGACAGCAGCACAAGTAGGCTGACAATTATCATCCCCTGGAATCTCCTCCATATTTTGCTTTATCATCCCAAGGTATCCAGCTCTTTTCTGGGTATCATGGAGGATTGCTATTGGTCCCTCCTACTGAAGAGATGTTGTGTTTGCCGACAATCTATACTACCTCTTTCCATCATAAATTGGCACTTGGGTTATAATGTCTACTGAAAACCAAGCAAGGATTTTTTCAAAACTACCATTATCTCATTAATGTCTCATCAGAAGTCGTATCATAAGACCTATATCTAGATAGACCCCCTTTTTTACAGTAAAAATTCGGAATTGTCATGAACCCTGAATAACCAATAGAGTTTCTTTCCCCTACAGAAGCCATCCAAAAACAGAAAAAGCTTGAAAACCCCTGTTCTGGGCTTTTTCTAGTGTCTTAGCTTCCACTACCCCAGCACATCAGTGGACTGACCCATTCTTAAAATCCACAGCAGATATTTCAAAACTTCTGGGTTCCCTACTTATAATGAGATGGTCCTTTTAAACAGATGTCCTGAATTCCCCTGACTACAATTTAAACTTATCCTCTTGTCCTTTCCTGCTTATGAACTGAACCTCAAAACTAGGGAATAAGTACAACTTCAACTGACCACACACTATTTTCTGACCTTCGGCATTTCATTTTCACATTTCTGCCTGAATCTCAAATCTAACTGAGGGGCTTGGGGGAGAAGCAACCATTAGATTAATAAGATTCACAGGGAAATAATGATTACCTAATTTAGCAGTGAAAAGAGAATGGGAACAACCTTCAAATGTCATCATCCGAGGCAGTGTTGAAATGCCTCCTTTTTCTGACACAATTCTGTCAATTAGCTGAGTAGAGCAATTACCATTCCTTTCTCTTTTTTATTTGCAAAGAACCAAAACTTTCTAAGGATGATAAATGACTCCCTAGAAAATTCAATGCTGGTTCTGCTAAATTTGCACTTTCCATATTGTAAGGGATCAGGTAGACTTTTTTTTCCCAGTTATTTCTCATAATCAATGGGGTAAGCAACTTAAAAAAGAAAACACACACACACACACACACACACACACACACACACACACACACCCCTTGTGTGGAATTCAGAGATGGGGGCCTTACAAGAAATCAGGCACATTCAGATCTGTCCAAATGACCAGCAAATGAATACATATCTCAGTGTAATTAGTACAGTCGAGGACGTTGTTAGCCAAATGATGAAGTAAATTTCATTTTAATTGTTTTGAATCTTATCCCTATTGCCCTAAAAAGAAGAAAAGGAAATGTATTCAGATTATGACCTTTGAGAATTCTGGACTCATTAGCGTTTCATACAACACAGCACAGAATTAAAGTGGGAAATGGATCTGCAATGTTCCCCTAACTGCAGTGTGTACATCATTAATGGCACATAATTAAGGAGGTGTCAGTATTGGTCCCGGTTCTTGGTTGACAATGGCTCGCAAATAGCATTTTCAGTCCAATATAATAGCCAGCTAACAGTAGCTAAACTTGTTCATTAAAAAAAGACAAAAGAGACCTAATTTTGCTCCACTGCTAGGACAAGGGACAAAAGGAATGTAGGGGAGGGGGACAATGATGCATATCCTGAACCAGGTTTCAGAAGTTTCTGTAGCCTTGAGGGCTCCCCACAGCTATAGATGAAGCAGGAAGGAAGTGAAGAAAATCAGGCACAGATAAAGGCCATGGAAGGGATGGTGAAGCGAAAAATTAGAAAGAAGGGACACAGGAAGGAAAGGGCCATTGGTAATTGCCCTCTGATGCCACCTGCACACCTGAGATAGACTACCCTCCAGAAGGAAGGGAGGGGAACATTCTAGGCAAGGAAACTAAAAGATACCTGTTAGTGAGACTGTACCCAGAGAAGCCCAGCCATAGCCAGGTCCCTCCATTTTAACCTGACCTCTTCAGAGGTCTGCTTCAGTTATCTCTTGCAGTACCACAAAGCATCCAAAGCTTAGTGAATTAAAACAGCAGTGGTGCATGCTTGTCCATGATTCTGTAGGTTGTCTGGTTTCTTCTCTGTGTGGTCATTTGTGTGGTGGCATTAAGGTGGCAGCTTTGCAGGGACCACAACATCCAAGATGGCATCTCATCCTCCAGGGTGTCTCCCAAGTGACTTCTCATCTGTTTTAGTCAGTTGTTTGTTTCACTCCTGTGACTAAAAGATCTGACCGGAACAATCATTCAGGGATCTACCTGAGCTTCTTTACAACACGGCAGCAGCTTCTGAGAAAAGATGTCAAGAGGATATGCTCCAAAATATATCCATGTATCTAGCCTCTGCTTGCTTCATGTTAACCAATGTCCCATTGGACAAAGTGAGTCACATGGCCAGGCTCAGCCACAGAGCAGGCGGGGTCTACCGAAGGGCACGAATATCAAGATCCATGGTTCATTGGAGAACACCCATCTAATATCTTATCACAAGGGCTCAAGTCTTGTCAGAATCAAAGCCCTCTTCAGAGACTTTATTTTCATTGGAGTTGATGGAAGACACCTAACACCAATTTTTCAGAAGCTGTCATAGATTAGAGATCTCCTCCTGGGCCCTGTACACACACATACACACTGTCCGCCAGTGTTCCTTTACTCTGTGGATAGTACAGTGATCCATTCCATTGTGCACGACACCTGAGATTCCCCACTGATGCTACCAGCTCCTTGCCTCACACCCTGCCTCCAATGCATTTCCAAATCCTGTCCATTTTGAATCGTAAATATCTCTTAAATCGGGCCACCTCTCACCACCTCAGGCCCCTCTCCAGACAATTGCAATGGCCTCCTAATTGTTCACCCAAAGACATTTACCATGTGATATAGCCTGGGTGAACTTCGCAAATCAAAATCAGATCACATCATGCTTTTCTGCCTCACTCCCACTCTTAACCCCTGCAAAGTCTTCCCATTGCCCTTAAGATAAGGACCAGGAAAGCCCTGATGTTTCCAACAAAGCCCTGGATGTTCTGGCTTCCCTCTGCTTTTCAGTCACTCTCTCCCTGCCACTTAGCCCTCCAACCACACCAGCCTTCTTCACTCTCTCAGATGTGATTAAGCTTCCTCCCACCAAAGGCCTTTGCACACCTGCTACCTGGCCAACTCCAACTCCACAATCAAACCTCAAGCATCACTTGCTTGAGAAATTCTTAGCCAGTCTCCCAAGCCAAGTTAACTCTCCTTCCCTCAACTCCAATAGTGCTATGTATATCAGTTACCAGAATACAAGCTTATGAATGCAGGATCTGGCTTAGTTTGAGTCACCTAGCACAGGGTAATATTGACAATAAATATTTATTGAACACTTACTATTTACCCAGTACATTTTTCAGATGTAGCAGTAAACAAGACAGAGTCCCTATATACATGGAGCTTATAGGCTAGTTAGAGAAATAGGGAAAAAAATCCCTCAAATACACACATTCACACTGTAATGTTTGCTGATGATAAGTTCTAGGAAGACAATTAAAGCAGAGTAAAGGAGTAGAGAGTGACAGAGGAGATGTTATTTTAGAAAAGATACCCAAAGAAGGTCTGTCTGAGGAGGTAATATTTGAGCAGAGACCAGGGAAAAGTCTAATAACAAATCATGGGACCATCTGGGGAAGAATGTTCTAGGCAGAGGGTGGACAGCAAGTGCAAAGGCCCTGAGAACAAAGTGTGTTCAACATGCCTGACAAGCACTCAGGGGGCCAGGCCAAGTTGAAGAGAGATTGGTAAGAAATGAGAATGGAAAAGCAACCAGGAGCCTGTAAACCACAGTGAGCGTTTTAGTTCCCTAGAATTGCTGTAACGAAGTACCACAAACTGGGTGACTTAAAACAAGAAAAATTTTCCTTTCATAGTTCAGGAAGCCAGAAGTCTAAACTCAAGGTGTCAGCAGGTCGTTTTCTTCTTAGAGACTCCAAAGGAAAATCTGTTCCCATGTCTCTCCTAGCTTCTGGTGGTTGCCAGCAATCCTTGGTACTCCTTGGCCTGTGGACACCTGGCTTCAATCTCTGTCTCTGGGGTCACATGGTTATCTTCCCTCTGTACCTGTCTCTCTCTGTCTCTTCTCACAAGGACAACAATCATATTGGATTAAGGATCCTCCGCAGTCTAGTCTGACCACATCTGGACTTTCCTAATACATCTGCAATGACCCTATTTCCAAACAAGTTCACATTCTGAGGTTCATGGAAGGGCATGAATTTTGGAAGACACTATTCAAACCAGTAAAATGAGGACTTGGGGTTTTCTGCTAAGTATGTGACAGCAAGGAATAAACAAATGAGCAAACAGACAAATGCAAGGAGTGAAGAGTCACTCGGGTAAAACAAGCAGCCATCACCTGCCAAGACCACCAGATGGGCCTTTGGGGGTCTCCTATCTATATTCTGAGAAGGGAAAAGGCTTTCGCCTCTGGACCCTCTTTCTGAATGGACAGTCAACACAGTGTTTTCGAAACTTTCTAGAAGGCATGTAGACACCTCTCAAAGTGAAAAGGCAGCCAAGACTTACAGCAATGAGCTTCTGGATTCTGTGGAGGGGGATTTTCCCAGAACACACAGTAGTTCTGACAGGTGGCCACCCCCTTGTCTCTCATATTCCCAAACTCGATTCTCCCAGGCTGTAGTTTTTCATAATTAGGCCTGAATTTGGGTCCATCCAACATAATGACAAGTGCCCAGAGAGGGCCAATCTTATTTCCCTGCTCAGCCCTCATTATAAGTCTCAGTGATGGGCTGCCGAGTACTGACACTGCACATTTATTTAGAGTTGCAAACACCTGTGTACTAGAAAACCAGGCCAGCAGAAAATCTTGTCTCCTCGTCCCCACCCCCATCCCCAACAGCTTCTGTTCTCAGGGGCAGCCTGTCCTCCTGCCACCCCTGCAGCAGGAAGAACCAGCAATTCGGCGCCTCTTAAAGCCAAACCAACCCTCCTGAGCACCTGAGATGGCTTGATAAAGCTCCCAGCAATGCAGTCCCATCCCATGCTAAGGTGCTGTCCCACCAAGGGTTAAAGAAATAATTATTGTGGGGCTGGGAGACTTGGTAAATAGCATTCACCTGAGGAGGAAGCAGGTTTCCTGAGCCCAGCTGAGAAATACAATTAAGTTGTAATATTTTGTCAGGGCTTTTTCGTCCTCCTTACTGTTTATCAGTGTTAAGAGACAATTTATACTTTGCAATTCTCTGGAATGGTGAGTGTACCTCACAGCAGGCAGGTAAGATTAAACTGTCTGTCACAAGGCGCTGGCCTTCCACGTTGCTACATAGACATAGCAGGGGATATGGGAGCCTTGGGCACTGGAGATCTGCTGACCCAAAACTTAACAGCTGGACGTACCATCACTCCTGTACCTGAACTACTGCTTGGTCACAGGAATGAGGAACAATATGAAGATTAAGGGTTCCCCTACCACACCAGGAAATGAGACTTCTTGGCTTTATTCCCAAGTGACAGTGACATCCATTACAAGCCTCCCTTACTGCAAGAAAACCTATGACTGACTAAGCTGAAAGCACCAAGATTGATTGACTTCTCCACAGAACCTCATATGCATTGAGTCTGTCTGGAAATCTGATCGTCCTTGGCTACCCCACCCCCACCCCACCCTCATTCTAAAGAGTTTTGATGACATTGAGTAACTGAAAGTCTGTTGACCCTCCCTATCTTCCTGTGTTTAATTCACTTTAAAATGAGTATACATCCACAAAAAGATCTGTGCATAAATGTTCACCACAACTTTAATTCAAAACAGCCAAAAACTAGAAACAACCCAAATGTCCAGCATTTGGAAGGAATCGACCAATGGTGGCATATCTGTACCATGGGATACTGTCCATCAATAAAACAGGACAGATGAAACTGGAAAAGCCCCTGACACGTACACCAACATAGATGATTCTCACAGACAAGATGCTGAAAAAATCTGACCCAAAAAAGTACAAATTGTACAATGGCATTCGAATCTCACAATCAGGCAAAACCAACTCAGGTTGACAGGTCGGAACTGTGGTTATCGCCAGAGCCAGGCTGACTGAAGGGTATTTTCCAAGTTGATGGAAATTTTCTATATCATGATGTGCCTTGTGGTCACATGAGTGTACACACTTATAAGAGGTCACCAAGATGTACATTTAAGATTCATTCATTTCACTGTACATAAGTTAAACCTCAATAAAGGGCTTCTAAATTTTACTCAGGACATCATTTCACTTAAATTCTATCCTTCCCTCCAACCCACCAGGCCATCTCAAGCCTTCAGCAATCTGCTCAAAATGAACTTTCAGTTCAGACTAGGTTTCTTCACTAGTCTGGAAACACATGGCTCATTATGGGGCCCTCAGATGTCTGCTGGACGGATGGATGGATGGATGGATGGATGGATGGATGGATGTGCCCGTCATGCCTCTGACTTGTAGAATGTGACCTACAATGTTGAATTGCTTTCCCACCCTCACCTGCTGCCAGTCACACACACAGGAGATGACCCACCAGGATTAGTCTGTATGTGGAGAACAGACTTTTAAGTTCTGCATCCACAAGGTGATAACACTATAAGTTAGGCCCATCGTGGTGTATCATTTACCTGATCTACTAGGAAACCATGTTTATCAGCTGTAATGAAGGAAAGCACTTGTACAATCTGAATTTAAGACAAAAATGAACTCAGATTAAGGGTCTTGACAATTGTTACTAATGCCTAATTGTTTAGATCAAGATTTTCTTCCTTGCTGAATGGCTACAATAGGCAGGAAGTATACCAAATTAGCTAAGAAAATGGTAGGCTAGGGAAAAAACCTTTATAGGCAATTAAGTTTTGATAATCTATTTCCAATGCAAAAGCAGTTAAATCTTTGGTCTCTTTTACTGGGAATATTTTCTTTAGACTGAAAACTTTTCCATGTCAGGAAATCCATGTTTCTGCACTGTACCAGACTTTAGTCTTTAACCTTTTAATTCAGTATATGTGCAGAACTTTTCCTCAGAGAGACAAACAAACAAACAAAAAAAAATCTCTTGGGCATAAAATAGATTCTCAATTTCTTTACAGAGAGAAAGAAAGTGCCCTCAGACCCAAAGGGAAGGTACAAAGAGGAGAAGTATTGCTTTGCTTGAAAGGGGGTTATCTTGAAATTTGGGGATGGAAATGATGCAAATATTGGCACAGGAGCAAAGATTATAGGTGTGAAAATGTGGAAAGATTTACAGTTACATGTGGAAAATGCAGAAGTGATACAGGACATTGATTTTTTTTTTTTTATTGTAAACAAATGGGATACATGTTGTTTCTCTGCCTGTACATGGTGTAAAGGCATACCATTTGTGTAATCATAAATTTACATAGGGTAATGTTGTTTGATACATTCTGCCATTTTTTTCCCTTCTCCCCCACCCCTCCCACCCCTCCCCTCCCTCTATACAGTCCTTCCTTCCTCCATTCCTGCCCCCCTCCCTAAACCCAACTCCAACCCCAACACTAACCCCTCCCACCCCCCATTATGTGTCATCATCCACTTATTAGCGATATCATTCTTCCTTTGGTTTTTTGAGACTGGCTTATCTCACTTAGCATGATATTCTCCAGTTTCATCCATTTGCCTGCAAATGCCATATTTTATCATTCTTTATGGCTGAGTAATATTCCATTGTATATATATACCACAGTTTCTTTATCCATTCATCAGTTGAAGGACATCTAGTTTGGTTCCACAATCTGGCTATTGTGAACTGAGCAGCTATGAACATTGATGTGGCTGTATCTCTGTAATATGCTGATTTTAAGTCCTTTGGGTATAGGCCAAGGAGTGGGATAGCTGGGTCAAATGGTTTTCTAAGGAGTCTCCATACTGCTTTCCAGAGTGGCTGCACTAATTTGCAGCCCCACCAGCAATGTATGAGTGTACCTTTCTCCCCACATCCTCGCCAACACCTGTTGTTGCTTATATTCTTGATAATCACCATTCTAATTGGGGTGAGATGGAATCTTAGGGTAGTTTTGATTTGCATTTCTCTTATTACTAGAGATGTTGAACATTTTTCCATATGTTTGTTGATTGCTTGTAGATCTTCTTCTGTGAAGTGTCTATTCATTTCCTTAGCCCATTTGTCGATTGGATTATTTGCATTCTTGGTGTAGAGTTTTTTGAGTTCTTTATAGATTCTGGAGATTAGTGCTCTATCTGAAGTATGATTGGCAAAGATTTTCTCCCAATCTGTAGGCTCTTTCTTCGCATTGCTGATAGTTTCCTTTGCTGAGAGAAGACTTTTTAGCTTGAATCTATCCCAGTTATTAATTCTTGCTTTTATTTCTTGTGCTATGGGAGTCCTGTTGAGGAAGTCTGGTCCTAAGCCGACATGTTGAAGCTCTACACCTACTTTTTCTTCTATAAGATGCAAGGTCTCTGGTCTGATTCCGAGGTCCTTGATCCATTTTGAGTTTAGTTTCATGCATGGTGAGAGATATGGGTTTAGTTTCATTCTGTTGCATATGGATTTCCAATTCTCCCAGCACCATTTGTTGAAGAGGCTATCTTTTCTCCATTACATATTTTTGGCCCCTTTGTCTAGTATGAGAAAATTGTATTTATTTGGGTTTGTGTCCGTGTCCTCTATTCTGTACCATTGATCCACCTTTCTATTTTGGTACCAATACCATGCCGTTTTGTTACTATTGCTTTGTAGTAGAGTTGAAGATCTGGTATTGCGATACCCCCTGCTTCACTCTTTCTGCCAAAGATTGCTTTAGCTATTCTGGGTTTTTTATTCTTCCAGATGAATTTCATAATTGCTTGCTCTATTTCTGTAAGGTACATCATTGGGATTTTAATTGGAATTGCATTGAAACTGTATAGCACTTTTGGTAGTATGGCCATTTTGACAATATTAATTCTTCCTATCCAAGAACATGGGAGATCTTTCCATCTTCTAAGGTTTTCTTTAATTTCTTTCTTTAGTGTTCTGTAGTTCTCATTGTAGAGGTCTTTCACCTCTTTTGTGAGATTGATTCCCAAGTATTTTATTTTTTTCGAAGCTATTGTGAATGGGGTAGTTTTCCTAATTTCTCTTTCTGAAGATTCATCACTTATGTATAAAAATGCCTTAGATTTATCATTGATCTTATATCCTGCTACTTTACTGAATTCACTTATGAGATCTAAAAGTTTTCTGGTGGAATTTCCTGGTTCCTCTAAGTATACAATCATATCATCAGCAAATAGGGATAGTTTGAGTTCTTCTTTTCCTATTCGTATCCCTTTAATTTCTTTGGTCTGTCTAATTGCTCTGGCTAGAGTTTCAAGGACGATATTGAATAGAAGTGGTGAAAGAGGGCATCCCTGCCTTGTTCCAGTTTTTAGAGGGAATGCTTTCAGTTTTTCACCATTTAGAATGATATTAGCCATGGGCTTAGCGTAGATGGCCTTTACAATGTTAAGGAATGTTCCCACTATCCCTATTTTTTCTAGTGTTTTGAGCTGATTTTTTTTTAAGATTAAAAACTGAACCCAATTTGCCACTATGTACCTCTATGTAGTGAATCTGTAATATTCAAGATAAAAATTGGTTGCATTCTCAAAAATGAAAATGATGTTGTTCTTCTCAACCTACGGAGCACCCAGATGTAATGGATTATACAGTCTCCAAAAACTTGACCCTGGTCAGTGAAGACCTGTCTTTTACAAAACTTCTATCAAGAGTACAGTCCTCAAACAGCCGGGAGTCCACACCCCGCAGGCACCAGTCAGTCTGACTCGTTTGCTAACCCCTCTGAGACAAGGTAAGGGTGTGCATGCATTCACTCATTCTCTGACAGGCACTGTTCACTAACACCCTCCCACATACCATCCAGCCCCACCCTCATCCCATCGCAAGGAACAGAAAGCTCCTACTTCTAGCAGGCCCCACTGGTCTAGATGTACATTCCACACTCCAATCTACAAACCCATTTTCCAAAAAAAATCCCCCCCCTTGGATCTGGAGAAGCCCTACATCCTGTTTGTCCTGACCACACATGGAGCTGTCCGTAGGAGGGTGGCTACCAGCATTATAGGACTGTCCACACTCCTTTCTGGGCATTCCACAAACCCCTGACGTGCACAGCTACAGAACACCTGAACAGCATGCTTCAACACTTGTCTCCTTAAAAAAAAAAAAAGAAAAGAAAAGAAACTCACTCTCACTTGTCACACTCTCATAGGGACATGAGGATGTTATCCACAATTTGCGGCTAATGCCATCACAACTAGGCTTGGATAAGCTGGTGACAGAAAGGGACGAGGCCAATCTGAAATTTGAGGCCTGTCAGTCTAGTCAGAGGCGGCTTTGGGGGGAATTGCTCACTTCTTGTATGGACTGAGGATTCGGGAGACCACAGGAGAACAGATCCCCACATAGCAAGGACAAGAGGAAAGAGGGAAAGACAAGTGGCCGCCACCATGTCAGACAGTCGACCTTCAGCTTTAACCCCAGCTTCCACCCCATCCGAGATCTAGCCTGGGCTTCAAAGAAGGGGTAGTGGTGAGAGCTGATTCAGATCATGAACCTGAAAACTTATCTGTTGTGGTGTTCACCAGCTGGGTAACACATAGGACACCACAGAGTTCTAGGACTCGGTTTATCCATCTGTAACTGCTGATCATAAATTTGTCTTAAGGATTAAGTGGGCAATATATGTATAGTCCAGAGCATTCACATCTGGCACATAACAAATACTCAAAAGCACATTATAGATTGACACAAAGACAAATGAGGAGTTCAACAGCACTTGGAGGGCTGCTCTTAGCCCAGAACCACCACCACTAATGTTATCTCCAGAAGAAAAGATGTCATTACCATTCGTTATTCCTTATGGGATATTCCCATTCGGTTATCACCTTCTCTGGAAGGCCTGGGGGACCCTCCTCACTCCTGGAATGGACCACGATGTTCCCTAAATCATCACTGTCAATATCCACTTTCCTCCAGGTGACAGAATAAAGCACAGGAAGGAGAAAGGAGAAAGGGAGGAACTTCTATGACCACCCTACCTTGTGCCGTTTTGGCCTCACTCTCCTCAGGGGGTGGGGAGGGTACCACATGCTCACTTGGAGGCAGCCCTGGCCTGATATTCAGAGTCCAAGACTCACCTTGCTAGGGAGAGCCCAGAGTACAAGTCTGCTCACACCCAGGGTCAGCTCCCGGGGGCATTCAATGCCCACCCTCCGCCAGCATATACCCTGGGGCCTGTGAAAGCGGGTGCCTCTGTAGTCAGGACACCTGGTGGTTTCCAGGCCCTCGGTCATCACCTTTTGGTGAGACTGACACTATTTTAAGTCAAGATGGAAATGAAGGAGCCAAGAAATACCGCAGTCCACCCTTTCTCCTGCACAAGGCACCTATCTAAATAAAAATAAAAATAAAACCTCTTGTTCCCACCCTGAAAAGACACAGTGGTAGAATCTGCAAATGTATGAGCCTAAAGCTGCATGTGGCACACTCGTGGTAGGAAGCTGAGTCTGGTGTGGGAAGTAGAAGCCGGGGTAGTGATGGTAAAAAGCAGTGGGGCAGCAAGGGAGGATAAGAAGCGGAAGGGTACAGGGAAGGAAGACACAGATAAACACTAAGTGGCAAAAATCTCAGCCCATGCTCCTACATCTCCACCTCACATTCCTCATCTCAAAACCAGGTGCCAACCTCTGTCCCCACTCCAGTCTTGAAAAGCACTTCATAAATCTGCCATTCCCTGAGGTGTCTGTGTTAATACTAAACCCACCTTTTCCCAGCTTCCTCCTCAACTTGCCCCTTCCTTAGTGAACTGCAACTAATTGAATAAAATAAGTATGGTTTTGTCCCCTCAAGAGAAACCCTTTTTGAGCACCCTGTGTTTTGGACTGACACTGCACCTTCAGGTTTTCATCCTGAAAGAACTATTTCCACCATTTTGGAAAGGCAGGTAATATAAAAAGGGAAAATGCTTAAGGCAGAGATTAAGAGGGAATAAAGGAGAAAGAGTAGGTAAATAAAACAGCTTCTGCATCCTAGTTTCTTCATTTTTTTTAATCCATCCATCATACACAAATGGGGTACTGCTTTTCACTTCTTTTGTTGTACACAATGTAGATTCACATCATTTCTATAATCATACATGTACATAGGGTAATGATGTTTGTCTTATTCCATTTTCTTTCCTTCCCACTTCCCCCTCCTCACCCCTCATGTCCCTCTACACAATCCATCCTTCCTCCATTCTTCCCTTACCACCACCACCACCACCACCCCATTATGTATCAGCATCCACTTATCAGTGAAATCATTCGGTCTTTGGTTTTTTTAGGATTGGCTTATCTCACTTAGCATATATTCTCCAGTTCCATCCATTTACCTGCAAATGCCAAAATTTTATTCTTCTTTATGGCTGAATAATATTCCATTGTATATATATACCACAGTTTCTTTATCCATTCATCTACTGAAGGGCATCTAGGTTGGTTCCACAATCTGACTATTGTGAATTGAGCAGCTATGAACATTGACGTGGCTGTATCTCTGTAGTATGCTGATTTTAAGTCCTTTGGGTATAGGCCAAGGAGTGGGACAGCTGGGTCAAATGGTGGTTTCATTCCAAGTTTTCTAAGGAATCTCCATACTTGTTTCCAGAGTGGCTGCACTAATTTGCAACCCCACCAGCAATGTATGAGTGAACCTTTTCCCCCACATCCTCGCCAACACCTATTGTTGCTTGTATTCTTGATAATAGCCATTCTAATTGGGGTAAGATGGAATCTTAGGGTAGTTTTGATTTGCATTTCTCTTATTACTAAAGATGTTGAACATATTTTCATATATTTTTTGATTGCTTATAAATCTTCTTCTGTGAAATGTCTGCTCAGTTCCTTAGCCCATTTATTAATTGGGTTATTTAAATGCCCAACATACAAAATAAAGATAGAATTTTAAAGACTGTGAGAGAAAAGCATCAGATTACATATGGGGGAAAACCAATACGAATATCAACAGATTTCTCAGCCCAGACCCTAAAAGCTAGAAGGGCCTAGAACGACATATTTCGAGCTCTGAAAGAACATGAATGCCAACCAAGAATCTTATACCTAGCAAAACTTACCTTCAGTTGATGACCAAAAAAAATCCTCCCATGATAAACAAAAGTTAAAAGAATTTACAAATAGAAAGCCTGCACTACAGAACATTCTCAGCAAAATATTCCACGAGGAGGAAATGAAAACAACAATGTAAGTCTTCAATTTAAGTTTAGTTGATTGAAATGTCCCCCCAAATGCTCACAATGCTTGATCCACATGCTCACTCTCCGTGCATTCCCAGGAGTAACACCCCAAGCCAAGAGTGCTGGAAGCTGGTGGAAGATGGGGGAGCCGCTGTGAGTGCAAGACCCCAAGATCCCACTTGTTGGATACTCCCTTGCACCCCCAGCTGCACATACCCTGTCTGTACCTTCAACCTCAGGGCCTGTCACTAGGAACACAAGTTTTCATCTGTTTGCCTGGAAAATGCAGCTTAGGGACTCAATTTTACACATACTCATAGGTTAAGATATAAAACAGGCGCGGTTATCTGGTTGACCCAGCAACCAACAGTTCCTCTCTCTGTTATAAATGCAGAAACACTTCAAAATGCAGAGACAGTGGCTCGGGAGGCTGAGGTAGGAGGATTGTAAGTTCAAAGCTAGCCTCAGCAACAGCGAGGACTAGGCAACTCAGTGAAACCCCGTCTCTAAATAAAATACAAAATAGGGCCAGGGATGTGGCTCAGTGGTTGAGTGTCCCTGAGTTCAATCCCCAGTACTCAAAAATAAGAAAAAGCAGAGACAGTGAAGAACCAAGTAACCTAAAAGGACAGAAAACAGAAAGGAAGGGATAGGAGGAAAACATAACAGTCTGAAGGCATTTAGTATACAACTGAGTGCGATTCCCTAAGAGTACCCCTGAGCTAAGGCACAGAGACGGTACTGACAAGTGGTATATTCAGTATACTCAGAATCCCTCACTTATGTCTCAAAACTTTATCAAAAATAATTATTTTCTCACTTATTTGCATCTATGAATAATGGTTTCATTTTCAAAGGGGGGGAAAAGCAACTACCACAGTACAATACAATAAAACACCTCCACGGTCAAGAGATGAAAAGTCCTAAACAGTAGTCCTCCAGAAACAGCCTGTGAATGCCCTAGATATGCCCAGATAAGAATGCAGTCAGGAAAGTCTCTCTCAAACTCTCTATGCCCTTACCTAACACAGAATTTTACCTATCTTGGTGACACACCTTTCTATACTAGCTCACCTCTCTAGGAGATGAACCCAGGAAAGTTCTGGCAAAGGCAAGGATGCAGATATGACAACTATGCCCAAGAGGAAAGTGTACTGCATGAGTGTGTTATGAATTTTCATAATCTGGAGTGGAGGGAAGTGGGGACGATAGATGAAACAAAGTTGGCCATGAATGGTTGAGCCTGGATGTTAGTGCCTAGCGTTTATGATCTGATGCTCTCACTTTTGTAGATCCTTGGAATTTCCCATAATGAAAAACAAAATATTTTAAGGTTGAACTGACTTTACAGCATTTTGCTTTAAAGGGGTATAAATCACATTGTGCATTTTGAAACTCTTTCTAAAACAACCCAACTGAAGCTACTTTAAAAGATAAGACTCTAAAAAATACACACATCTCGTATCTTGTTAGCAATTTCTTTTTTTAATTTTTTTGAGGTTGTAAATGGACAGCATGTCTTTATTTTATTTATTTATTTTTTTATGTGGTGCTGAGAATCGAACCCAGTGCCTCACACATGCAAGGCAAGAGCTCTACCACTGAGCCACAATCCCAGCACAGTAATTTCTTAATATGGGTTAAGGGGTTTGTGTATATGGACCTCTCTCTTTCTCTCTCTCTCTCTCTCTCTCTCTCTCTCTCTCTCTCTCTCTCTCTCCACATATATATAGAGAGAGAATGCATACATATATATCAAATACATATACATATATATACATGTCTGTTATTGTTTAGATATTAGGTCTCCTCCAAAAGCTCATGTGTGAGACAATGTAAGAAAATTTAGAAGTGAAATGATTGGGTTATGATTGACCTGAAAAGTGCATTAACCCCCTGACAGAGATTAACTGTAGGTAGGCAGGGTATGTCTGGAGGAGATGGGTTATTAACTGTAGGCAGACAGGGTGTGGCTGGAGGAGATGGGTCATTGGGGGCATGCCTTTGAGGTTTCTCTTTAGTCTGTGGCGAGAAGAACACTCTCTCTCCCTCCCTCAATCCCTCCCTCTCTTTCTCCCTCCATTCTCCTCCCCCAACTCTCTCTCCATGTCTTAAACTGCTTTCCTCCTTCATACCTTTCTGCAAGAATGTTCTGCTTTTCCTTGGGTCCAAACCAACAGGGTCCACCATCTGTGAACTGAGATCTCTGAAACTGTGAGTCTCAAAATAAACTTTTCCTCCTCTATGTTGTTCTTGTCAGGTCTTTTGGTCACAGCAGAAAAAAAAAAAAAAAAAAAAAAAAAAGCTGACTAAAACAATATCTTTCTCTGCCAGGTCCACAGCAAAACTATTCTTTGTTCATTAGTAATGTCTCTCTCCACATAGACCAGACATCCCTGAAATGTGCAATTCAAGGTATCTCCATGACCATAAGAGGTGGAGATGCTGGGCTTTCTGTAAAAAACTGCCTGAGCAGAGATGCCCTCTTAGCTACCCTCAGGTACCTGCAACCAGGATTTCTGTCTACTGTTGGCTGCCCGGGTAGGCTGGTGAGGGTCCAGCTGAATTCAGATTCTGAGATTTAGACTCAGTATACATTCATTACCACCACCCTACTCCTGGAGGGAACTTGAAGAGTTTCACTTTACTCTTAGAAAAGATATTGCCATTAGAAAAGAGTAGTGCTATAAAGCAATGCACTCTCAGATCAAAAGCAAATTGACTTTGCAGGAAACACAAGCCATCAAGTCTGTGTGGAATCCAATCATTCATTCCAAAGCAGATTAATTTGTTCTTCATTTATTCCCGTCAATGTTGTCTCAATGGTTTGGGCTCAACAGCCCAGGGCTGGGGAAGCAGCCAGCCTTGGCATTCCAGGGGGGTCCTTTGCAGGCAGCAGATTATTTACTGTTTGTGAACACTTAGAGCTGCCAGCCGTCTCTATATGCTCCTGTCAAGGACTATTTCAGGGAGACCTCAGTGATTATTCTTGAGGAAATGATGCATCAGGATGGTTAATATTTATGGACAGTCTTTCAAGGTCTCAGAGACCATCTATTCCTTTTACAGTAGTTCCAAACTCAAAAAAACAGCACCATCGTCTCTCTTATTACCCAAAACAAACTTGAGCACCAATCATGCAACTACCCTCTCCACCACCCCCACCCCTAATGCAGTCCATTTTAATTCCTAAATATCTCTCAAATCCATCCCAACTCTCCATTTCTACTGTCAACACCCTCATCCACTTTAATTTGCTTCACTTTATTGATATCCATGAGAAAGTTCAAATAAGGCCAAGGAAGGAAGGAAGCACCTCTGTGTCCCAGGAAATAGATATGCCATGCCTTCAGGGGATGGGGTGGCAAATCCTTCCTGTGTCACAGCAGCTGGCTCAATCCATCCCCCAAATGTGGAACCAGTCAGTCTCAGCATCCATGAGGGTGTTTTCTGGATGGATATCCCTGAGAACCATTCAAGGTAGGGAGCAAAATTCGAAAGTTTGATCCCAAGGAGAACATAAAGCGAGTTGAGGAAGTCAGTTAAGAATTTGGCATGGGGTTGCAGGGGTAAAAGGTCAGCAGGTTGGCTCTGTGTGAAACTCAGAAATTCTAACTCCTGAGGGTCTCAAACAGGAAGTCGACCTAACCAAAAGTAAATTTTGTTCATGGAACTTTTCAAAATTTAACTTAGAGGACTTTAATTAGAACAGGCCATCTCCACTTCTCCCCAGATCCCACCATACCTTCACAGCATGAAAAGTACCTCTGCAACCCTCTGAACCCTGAAGGCACTTCATTTTTTACACACCATCACTTGAGCATCAGTAACAACAGAAAGCCCAGGAAGCATGCCCTACAATATGTGCCACTTTGGTTTTTTCCTACATGATCTCTGAACAGGAAGGTGTGGACCGGCCCACAACCTCATACCAAATCCAAGGAGTGAGATAAGCTATCTACCAGGTATTCACAGATCAATAAGCAAAAAAAAAAAGTCCTTGAAGTCAAACTAGGGAGAAACTGCATGTGTGAGAAGCTTCCCAGGTCAGGCAAAATGGAAGCAGGGGCCATCAGAGCCATCACCTAGATGAGGAGCTGCTGTGTGGCTCATGTGCCAGTGCATAAAAAAACAAATTTGAGGTACACCCATAGAGAGGTCATTGGTGGATGGTTGCAGTCTCCTCCACAGACTCTGCTCCTGCCTGTGCATTCCCACCAATGGCAGAACATCCCTGGGTGAGAGGGCAGCTGAAAGATTCATCTCCAGCTGACCAGTCTCCTTCGGTTTGCTCCAGAGACTTCACTACACTAGACTTCAAGGGGCCAGGAAGCCAGTCAAGCCCTCCCCATCCCAAGTAGAGGCTCCTCTTGTCCAGGAAGTCCCTGGCACATCCATCTCTTTTTAGTAATCAGATTATCCAGAATCCCAGATGGAACAAAACAATTCCTGGATGGTCCTAGAACAGGCAATGGCCCTCCCAGACAGAACTGGTTCTCTCCCAAGAAGCCCAGAGGAACCACCATAGATGTGAGTGGTGGGGGAAAAAATTCTACTGGGTAGATTAAGAAATTCAAAGCCAGAAAAGTTAAAAAGGACTTTCCCAAGGTCATGCATCTGCTTTACGACAGACTGAAACTAGAAAGCACGTTTCCTTAGAGGAAAATGCCTGGAGCTCTCCCCATAAGCATGATGTTCTTCCTTACCTTTAAACAACACCCTCACCTCTCATGGAGGCAGGGGACCCACTCCTGTACCATAGGAATTCTCTGTGTGAGACATATAAATATGAATCTAAATGATAGCATTCCTGTCCTTAGGTGAGTAATAATCTGCTAAGAATGTTAAAAGAGCAGGAAAATTATTTGGCAACTTGGAGATGATCATCATATGTCATATTTCCAAGAAAAATCATTTCAAACAAAATTCTACCTATAATTCAATTATATGCATTGCACACAGAAAATCATAAAGTCTATGTCAACCATATGAATTAACATAAGCACCCTGTCAGAAAGAAATTGAGTTTTTTTAATTAGTCTCTTGAGAGTATTTGAGTTAAAAAAAAAAAATACATTCCCTCATTCTGTATGACAGATTATACAAAAGAAAAAAAAGTTGCGAGTTCTTTGCTATGAGATCCACAAATTCTGTTACCCGGAGATGGAGTCTATTTCCCCACTTTTTTTGGCCAATGAGACATTAACAAGACATTAACAAGAAGCATAAGATAAGCAGGGGATAGAAACGCAGTTTCACATTGAGGTCTGCTTACAGCAGAAGGAACCATATGAACACTGTCAACACATGAACAAGCACAAGCTCTCCTCCTGGAAGATCAGGCTCCACATGGAAGAGAACTCAAGTGCCCCAGGCTACAGCCTGCCAACCGCCAGCCCATGTAAGTGAGGCCATTCTAGAATAGTCACAAGCCAATACGCCGCTAACTGTCCTCAGACTATATAAAAGTCCAACTGAGATCACTGAAGTCATCACAGTCCAGGAGAACTACTACCCTAAGGCCCACAGTATCATGAGCCACTAAGTTTTAGGTTCATTTGTTATGCAGCAAAAGCTGACTAATTCATTCTCTAGCACTACAGGTACCTTCATATTCTTGAAGTTCAATGACATCAGAAATCTCTCTCACTTTATTGGGGAAAGGGAAAAAAATGCAAATTGATTGGGTCAGCAGAGACTTGAATCTAGAACTGATCAATATTGCTTTGAGTTTCCTTCCACACCAGCCCAAGAGGCCCTAGAGGCCCTATAGTGTAAGACCTCTCGTTTATTTTCATTGATTTGCTGATCACCTCTACTTCATTGTGTTGAACTCTCAATATGGGTATTAGATGTAATAATCAATAAAAGAATTAATATAATGTCCACTGAGGATCCTAAATCTGGAAAGAAAGCAACAGAAATCAGGTTACATGGAACCCAGGGCTTCATCACTTTGTCTTCTCCCACTCTGTTCATTGTGAGCTGAGCCTGTCACAGAGCACTATGGGATTTGCTCTTTGAGATTCAAATCCCAGAGAACTTGTCCATGCCAAGCTATGGTCAACTGTTTTCTTCACCTGTTAGTAACTATGCACACTTTCCTGTTCCCTGGTTGATCATTCATGCCTGCATTTATCTGTCAGTTTGCACATCTGTTCATTTGTTGCAATGATCCACTTGAATAAAACCAAAAGTCCTCATCATAGCTTACAAGGATCCTGGACACTTCTCCAACCTCATTTCTTACAACTCTCTGCTCAACTCACCCTGACCTCCTGACTGCGCATTCTACACATCAAACATCCTCAGTTCTCTTGGCCTTTGCACTTGCTGGGATGATTTGTCTGTTCTATGAGATCTCTCATCTTCCAGCAGGATAAGTTGGGACCTGCATACATGGAAGGTAGCTCTGCCCATTTTGGAAGAAAAGAAAGGAAGCACACAAGACCTGGACTGGGAACTGGCAGAAGACCATCACATTCCACAGACCACAGCCAGGCACCAGAAGCAGCCCAGATTCAAGAGACAGGGAAGAAGACTTGATGGCCAAGCCATCAAAACCTTTAAAGCTACAGAACCTTTAAAGAAGTGTGACTACAAGGAAGAGAAGGAACTATGACCATTTTACCATCTACCATGCAGTCCTATAAGGAGCCCGATGAGAAGTTTCCCAGGGGTGGGAGATGCCCTGTTTTCTTTACATGTCTTCCTATCACTTTTGAATCTTTTAATCCAATAAATAGACAAATAATTTCAACTAAATCATTTTAAACCTTCTTTTTAAATTACTTTGTAATGTCTAGTAATAAAAAAGATGTAAACTTCTAGCAAAAGAAACTGTGGGACCTTTACATTAAGATGGATAACCACACGTTGACTGGGTCTATACATGCAAACATCTAGTTTATTAATTTTTTTGTATTTTGGTTCTTTCTAAAATTCTGTCCTTAAAGCAGGAAGTGGCTGAAGTATCATTCCAGAGGACTAGCTTCATATGATGTTATACCTGAATACTCTGAGGTCACACCCCCCAGTGAGGTTGAGTCCTCGCCATTTCCTGTCTGTGATTCATCCTATTTAGGTCTGTTTCCTCCTCTGCAAAATGGACGTAACAACATTTATCCTGTAAGATTCAGGTAAGGATTAGAGAGAATATACACAGACTGCCTAAAGTATCTAGCACTTATCACTGCAACAAATGACATTATTTAGAAAGTTAAAACTCACATTTCTTTCCACCAACCATTTCCTATATTACTTTAAAAATAAACCCTTTCAGATCAGATCACTGACTAGCACTCCCACAAGAAGTGCTTTCAGTCAACCCTTGAAAAAGGCATGAAAATCTTCTTATTGCTTATGATTTTCAAAACCCAGTTCTACTTAAGGTAAACAATGCCAATGTTAATCACTGTCACTCAGAAAGCACACCTATTTCCAGTTCCTTAAATATACCATCAAAAGACCCTGGGCATTTTTTACACATACAAATGAGGCAAGCCTCCAGGAACCCAGAAGCTGAGACCAGCCCACAGAGAAGTAACCTCTTTCCAAATACAGTAGGGGGTTTGGAGAAAATTAGACAATAATTCAGAATTTAGATGATTAATAAGAGAGTGATATGATGCTGACTGTTAAGGGAGGTGCTCCTGTAAACCCCAAAGAAATGAGGCTCAGGTCCCCGAGATGCCTCGTGGGATTTGGGTGGATAACTGGGATGGATCAAGTGGATTATCAAGGCTTTAACTAGGCTGATTGCATCCTTGCCAGCTTAATCACAAAAGCACTTCACTGAAAGGGTAGGGTCCCACCCTGGAGAAGCAGAAAGCTTGTGGCACACAAGTGGTGGGGGTCAACACAGTCCAGGAAGCTGACATGTGGGGCAGCTGCCCCAGGGACTACTGAGTGGCTGAAGACTAAAGGCATTTGCTTTCCAAAGACAAGCTTCAACTCACCCTCACTCCCACATACAGATTTACAACCCAAACACTGCCTGAGAAACAAAATTTTATGTCTTTGACCAAAAACAAGCGCATTTTAGACTAAGGATTTACAACAACCAAGAAAGACACAGTCCTTTGCATCGGAGCAGTGCAGCAATCTGAGAAATGATTATTGCTGCATTTCTTGAGGGCATTCATCAGAATTACAATGAGGAGCTGGAAACTTCCACTCTGGAAGGTCCAGGGCCGGCACCAGTTTGAAGAGGGCTGGAGAGCTCTTCCAGAGTGCTGGCTGTTCTCTTCTGGCTAGATGGCCCCATGCCTCACCCCTACACCCTCTCCCCCTCCTCCATCACATTCCCCCAAGATCAAAAGCAAACCCTGGGGAATGAGCCAATCAATCCAGCGGGCAGCAAATTTTTTTCAGGAAAGGACCAGATGGTAAGTATTATAGGTTCTTCAGACAATGTGGTCTCTGTTGCAACAACTCAACTCCTCCCAGATAAACGATACACAAATTGGAATAGCTGTGTTTCAATAAAACTTTATAGACATAGAAATTTGAATTTCATATATTTTTCATGTATCATGAAACACTCTTCTTTTGACTTTTTTTTCCAACCATTTAAAAATCATTCTTAGTTCACATGCCACAAAAAAGCAGGTTGGCAGGCAGAACTTAGCTCTGGGGCTATCATTTGCCAAGTCCTCATTTAACCAATTCATACATTCTGAGGAATAAATGGCCAGTACTTAGGTTGAAATAGTTACCTATCCCAGGATAACTTTCAAGTAAGGGTATCAGCAGAGTTCATTTTTTCACTTATTAGTTATTGTGCAGCCTCTTCAGGCCCCACACCTTGCTAGACTCTAGAGGTCCAGCTCACCAAACAGACCTGGTCCTTGAACTCCCAGAGTTGCAGGATTAGCAGAGAACTTCACTGATTGTATCAAGTGAAGATACATCTGATAGGCTAGAGATGTGGCTCATAGAGATGTGGCTCAGTGGTAGAGCACTTGCCTAGCAGGCATGAGGCCCTGTGTTTGATCCATGGCATTGCAGAGAAAAATAAAATTTACACACACACACACACACACACACACACACACACACACACACACACCTGAGATGGGGGAGAGGGTATCTTAGAATGATCAGAGGCTCCCCAGGATGCAGAATCTATATCATTGAGCCCAAAGTGGACCTCCGATGAGCCCAAAGGCCAAACCAACCACAACATGGCCCTGCCATTCTAGGCAGGTGTCTTCTGACTCCAGAATTCCTGAGGAAATTTCATCTACTCCCTCCTACAATGCTGTTAAATTATAGGCTTTCACTGTGTGTATGTTGGAAAGATGGGTGCTTTCTGTTTTGTGGTTAGGGTGTAATGCAGGGGCAAGGGGACAAAGCAAGGGAAATAATTGAATGATATTAAAGCTCAAATCACAGAGTTCTGATGGGATTAACATCTGTTCCTAGGCAAATTTACCAATAATAATTCAGAACTTTACATTTTCTGGGCAACAAGACTCATTTACGTAGAGCATTTGAAAATTCTGTTGTTCTGTCTCCCCAGCCTGTGAAGGGCGCAGAACGCAATCTGCACTTGCTTATTTTGTATCTAAGCAACTGTCAGATTCCATATCTACTAATAAGAAAGGGTATAATTATACCCTGATACTTTAATTAGTAGCAGATGCCTGTGTTTGTGAATAAAATGTAAGATTTTTAGAGGCCTGGAAGCTCTATTATATGCAAACTTCAGGTGCCTGATGTTCAGGCCTCTAATTCTTTTTGCTCAGCACAGACATCAAGGCCTGGAATGTCAGCCTTTACCAAATATGGCCCCAGTGAGGAGGGCAGGGGACCAATTTACATGAGTTCATGTCATTGTGTATCACTGTGTAATATGCATGTACATTTTTTAGCAATGTTCCAGTAAAGATGGTAATATCTTTATTTTTAATTTGTCATTTCTTTCTACCTACAAAACACATTCAAGTAACATATCTTAAAAGAGAAAGGAGATATGAGAACCTGGAGAATTAGGGCAACCTATCATAAATAGTGGTTGGGTTTCAGTTTGGACAGTGTCCTCCTGAGGGTATTTTTGAGCTTATATATCACAGAAAGTATATTTCCTTAGGCAAAAAAAAAAAAAAAAAAAAGAAAGAGAAAAATTTAACCTTTGAGTTAGCTAGCTGGGTTTATTTTTCCCTCTCAGAATACATGGCAAGTTCTTATAAATAAAAAAATAAATAAAATTTCATTCTCACATCTGAAAACACTACATCTTGTATGGAGGCCTTTGGGGAAGGACAAAAGTGATCAAACATGACCTTGGAATCCCTAATATTGCTGCTTACTTATTTCTACCTGGTAAATGTAAGTTCCCCTAGAGGCTCAAAACATCATCAGAATTCAAAAAGAAGGAGGAACAGGAAGAAAGGAAAGGAGAAGTAGGAGAGGGAGGGAGAAATGGAAGGAAGACGGAAGGAGACTTGAAATCCTACATCCACATTTGCCACTTACAAGCAGGCTTGCCAGTGACCCGGGCCATACACTGATCCATAAACTACATAGATAAGCTGATCACTAATCCAAATACTGATAGAGTGTGCCTCATACCTTAGTATGGCCTCAGTTCCCAACACAGTGCCTGACACAGACTGGACATTTGCCTAAGGTCTACTGAAATACACCAACCAGATCTCTCTGGGCTCCCAACGAGAGAGGGGCAGGATGCTTTCTAACATCCATTCTATAATTCTGCAACCCTAATTACCAAAAGGCTTACACATTTCTGCAGGGTCAGCTGTCCAGTCAAGCTTAAATTTTGGCTAAAGACAGACATCAGCTTGAAAAAGTCCAGATGCTAAACTTAAACACTGAAATCTCTAAGAATAAGATATCTTCTCCCACCTGTCAAGATCCCAAGTTATTTTGGATAGCACTACCCTCTAATAGTCAGGAAACCATACTCTTTCTTGAATGGATTTCCACCAAAATTCTATAACTTTTAGCTCCATTGGCTTAATGAGAGGATCCTGCTGGAACAAACCACTACAGAACAAAAGAAGTTAGGTTTTATAAGGTGACCCCACAATTTTGGGAATTTCATGAAACCTTTCTTTGCAAGTCCTTAAGCCAAATTCCTCCAGTCCAAAGACATACTCCACCCTCTCCAACATGGGTGCTATAACATTCCACCCCATAAGAGAGTCCCAGGATGAAAAAGAGAGAATCTTTGGGAACAAAATAATCCCCTATATTCTTTTCCTAGACTGGACACAAGAGGACAATAATCTGAAGACTTCTCCAAGTCTTTCAGAGGCACGAGGGTGTTACCAACCAGCATCTGAGCAGTATCTGGGCACATCCAGGGAGCCCGGTGCATGGTGGGAAAGGCTGCTCTCATTCCCAAAGGCCGGCTTTGACTAACCAGTGCTGCAACTGGCAGCCGCTGCCTCCCCTGGACCTCAGGGAGCAGAACCAAGTGGATTGGGAACTTTTTATCCACACTTAATTCCCCGCAGCTTCACCATTCCCAGCTGCTGACATCCCTCCCCTGTGGGGAGACTGTGTGTGTTTAACATAGCTAGAGGCAAAAAAGAAGCAATTACAACTGCCCAAATCTCTCATTCCACAAAATAGCCTTCCCAGACTTGGCTGGTGAAGTCTCAGTTTCTTTAATATCATCTCAACAATCTCCTTTCACAGCCCAACTGTGCTCAGCCGCCCCCGCCCCACGCCTTTATCATTTTGTCTTGCCCCTTGACAGTGACAGAGTTTCACGCGCTTTCTACCGATGCCTGTCCATCCATTGCCATCTAGCGTTTGCACACTGTCAAATCTGCCTAACTCTCAGCGAGCTGTGGAGAGTCTTTCTTTGAGCTATTTTTATTCATTGCCTGGGAAATAAAAACTGGGAGTGGGTTTGGCTTTGTCCACCCTTGCAGGAAAATTTCTGTTTTCGATACTAGGGACATACTAGCATGGAGCATCTTGCTGGTATTTCTATCCCAGATTCTGAAAGAAGCCCTTTTCAACTAATTTTCTCAATATTTTCTGCTAGGAAAAACCTCTCTAAAGCAATGTCCCTCATACTTTTCTGTACATTCTGATCATAAGAGGGTCTTGTTAAAATGCAGATTCTGATCTGGCTGTCTGGGGTGGGAGGGGCTGGAGTCTTATTTCTAACATGCTCCCAGGCAGCACCAAAACTGCTGGTTCCAAGGCCATACTTGAGAAGCAAAGAGCTAGGGGAGCAGCAGAGGCTCACCAAGCTTTCATTAGCAAATAAGTACTCAGAAGGATCCTCAGCTTGGCCTCTAACCAGCACAGGGGACCCTGGACAGTCCATAAGTCAACTCTGTGGCAGATTGCTCCTGCTTCAAGTGTGTGGCAAGCTCACTCTGCAAGCAGAACAGGAACTGGTTAAGTGAATGCAATTTAAAATCTGACTGTACCACTTACAGTGTGACCTTGGGAAAGACACTGAAGCTCTCTCATCCTCAGCTTTCTCCTCTATAAAATGGGGACAATATATAACCCACTAAGAACAGTCAGCCCTGTAACCAGTGCTGAGTGACTCACTGTCGTTATTCACTGATAGGCAAGCACCAAGTGCCCCTGGACTGTCACTTTATTTTATGAGAGATGATGAATAGTAGGACAGACAGGGGCTTCCTGAGGCCACAAAAGCTGACCCTTATGCTAAGAAAAGCTGGAAGGTGGAAAGGAGGAATGAAAGGAGCAGACAAGGTAATAACTGCTGCTGTCTTTTGATCTCTGCTGAAGCCTCTGAAACCTGCTTGTCTGCTGTAAATTGCTCTCCTAGGGAACGTAACAACTGACATCGCAGTCCAGGGCTGTCATTGGGCCATACACACAACCCCTCCCCATCCCTCTACTTGGTGGCAATGGATTTTATTTCTGCAAGACCTTCTTTGCACCCACCTCCTGGGCAGGAGCAGTAGGTCGTTGGTCCTGGCCCTGGGGGCTTTGTGCCCTCAGGTTGCAACATGGGTTTGGGCGTCATCTGGAACAGAGGTTGGTGATAGACAATCATGCTGGGTTCCCAAACTGAGGCCCCAAAGAGCTGAGAGTATGAGGTGTAGGGTTATTTTACTTACCCAAGATGGTAGTTTTACCCAGTCTAATTCTGTACTAAAGTTCCCACATAAAGGAATGAAAATTATAAATATTTTTAATAAAG
Source organism: Sciurus carolinensis (assembly GCF_902686445.1). Classification (NCBI taxonomy): domain Eukaryota; kingdom Metazoa; phylum Chordata; class Mammalia; order Rodentia; family Sciuridae; genus Sciurus; species Sciurus carolinensis. The sequence goes on from NC_062229.1 coordinate 34,845,085, forward strand.
TTTACTCCTAATTCTAACTTCCTCAATCTGATAGCTAAAAAAGTGTTTCCTGCCTGCTAAATCCCTTTGTTATTTGAAGCCATAATCAGCCAGGAGAAGCAGCCATAAGCTAAAGCTTTAGAAGCACCGAGAGGTGAATACATTTGAATTGTTCTAACTTCCCAAGGCCTTTTCTGTTCTATTTTTCTACATTTGAATGGCAATTCTAGGGGGAAAAAAAATGATTTTATTTTTTAAACATTTTAAAAGGCAGCAAACCTTTGAAGGGCTGGGAACATTTTACAACAAATCTCCAGAAAAGCCTTGGGAAAAAAATGACTTTGGGGGTTTCAGATGAAAACCCCAAGGGAAGTGTTTAAAAGAGCTGGTGTCAGAATTTGCCGTGGAGGTGAGTGCCGAGAAGGCCACTGTCACCTTGCATCCTGGAGATGTCATGAGGAAGTCTCCTACCTGGGAGCTTCTGAGCCCTCTAGAGCTTCCCCTCATTTCCACCCAGTTTAAACTACTTCTGCTGACTCTAAGACATCTTCCCCCATCCTTACCACCACTGAGAACCTTCTGAAGACCCTGCACTGGAGGACACTGTCATTTGTCCCTCCCCAGTGGCCCTATCCTGAGACCTGAAGGGGAAGACAAAACTCAGGCTCCTGACACTGAAGGTCAGAGGAGCCACCTCTCTACCTTGAGGCACTTCTGGGAAGGGAAGGAAACAAAGTCTCAGAGGTATGCTCTTCCCTGCACGGAGCAGGTCAATGTGGCTGGTGTGGAGGTCAATGTGGTGGGAGGACAGGAGGTCATAGAGGCCAGAAACCAGAGCATCCAGGACCTGGTGGGCCAGAGGAGGAGTTACAGAACATGCCAAGCAGACTTTGCCTCAGAACCTCTGCACTTGCTAAATTCTCTGCTCCAAAAGCCCTTCCCTTGTGCACAACCATAGAAACAAAAATTTGTACCCCATTTGTGTATAGTGAATCAAAATGCAGTCTGTAAAAATAAAAAAAAAAATTTAAAAAATTTAAATTTAAATTTAAAAAAGCTCTTCCCTCAGAAATCTGTGAGGCTCCTTCCTTCACTTTCTTAGTTCTTACCCAGAAGTCTCCCTCTTGGTGAGGCCTTCCCTGAGCAGCCACCAACACTTTACCTGTACCTTTTCTCCTTTAGTTTTTCTCCTTAGCATTTCCCACTTACTATCTATCTCATAGATTTGTCTTGTTTGTTGAACAAAAGCTCCTTGAAGGCAAGGACTGTTGAGTCTAAGTGCCTGTAACAGTGCATGGCAGATGCTCAATAAATTTGTGTGAATTGAATGAATGTGTGAGTGACCCAAGTTCAAGATCAAGCCTAAACTCTCAAATTACATCAACCTCTGGGTGGGATGCTGTGAAGAATGTGCAGTTCCTATTCCAAAACGCCAAAAATAAATCATAAATGTCAGGAAAAGCTGAGTAGTAACAAAAGATGTATCCCTTTATGACCTATCAGAATTTTATGAGCTGAGACAAAATCCTTATGACCTAGGATGCTGAACTCCTGGAATAACAGAATTGGAGATTCACTACACAGAAGAGTCCTCTACTCTCACAAAATGTCAAAAGCCTCTTAACAGGTACATGAGGTGCTTTCACAGATATGATAGGACTCGTGCATCAGTCAAGCTGCCAAAACAGACAAGGAGAATAGCCCAATAGTGCAGCCTATGACATGTTCAGTGAGAATTTTAAATCATCATAAAAGAAATGTCATGAGTAAGTACATTTAGCATTATTACCATGTGGACTGTAGAGAAGGTTATTACCAAGGGAGCCAAAGGCAGCACTTAGGGTCACTAAAAGCAGGACAGGTCAGAGAGGAAGCCTACTCGAGCCAGAGATTCAGTTCTCCAAGTCAACTTGAATACTGCCATGGAGAAACCTGCATGCACTCTCTTGGAAGAAATGGAGGGATTTCCCAGAGAGAGAAGGAACCCCTCTGATCACCAAGGACTTCATTAGACTCCAGAATACCATGCTCTGGAGGTTCACCCCTCAAAAGTCCCCCACTCTCTCCAGAGTGCCTTGATGACGCATCTGCAAATTTCAACCCACTTGGAACACCAATGCCCTGGTTAGTGTCAAAGAGCTGCTCCGTTTCCCAGGAGACCTCCCTCTTGTCCTTGTAGCTAAGAAACGCTAAGCCTCAGGGTGACTTTTAGGTCTAATGCCTGACTGTTACCCACAGCTTCACTTACCATCTGTCACTCTTAAGTAGCTCCCACCCTCACTACCAAGCTCAAGCAGTCATTGCTTGGCAAGGTTTTGTTGTGTTGGAAGTCTACAGATGTGAGCAGGTGTCTGCTCAGGGGAGAGGGGGAGACAATTATCTATTGAAATGTACAACCACCAAAATAGCAAAGCAGTGAGTCACTGACAAATGCCAACCAGGATTACAACAATGATATCATCACATTCACAGAGGGGGAAAAATGAAGGGGAAAGAGGAAATAGTCTCAGATTCATCTTCTTCTTCAAAAAAGGAATCGGAATATGAAATGGGGGTGAAAGAGCAAGCAATCACTCTCAGCAATGAAGATCACGCAGCAGAACATGACAGCTCTCCTCCTCCTTACCACCCCCTCTTGGGTCTTTGCAGCCCTGAGGGATGTTCTTGAGATTCATTCAGCAGATATTTTCTGAGCACTTACTGTGTGCCTGGCTCTGAGCTATAATGAATCAAGAGATCATCAGACACAGGAGTTCAAGTCTTTGTAAGGAACTCTGTGGTCTAGGCTCCAAATTCCTCCCCACAATCTTATCTCCTGGATGTTTTCAATTTCAACCTGTCTGAGAAAGAGCTGCCATCTAAAAATCAATCCTGTTCAACTCAGTATCCAAAAAGAGCGGCCTCATTCACCCCTTGCAAGAGTCTATCATAACCTGTATGTGACAATGTATTGCTGTGAGGAAGGAGAATATTCCTCTAAAACCCAACAAGCAGAAAAGTTATGACCCTGCAAGCTGTAGATTCCACCTCCATCCAACTGCCCCCTAGCTGTCTAGGGGGTCGAGACAGCAGAAGACAAAGCAGTAGCCACACTGGGAGGCCTGGAAGAGCCAGGAGAGTTAGGCCTGGGGGTCACCACACCCTCTCGGGAACAGCTTTAACATCCGCTGACTCTCTCATTACCTGATGAGTTAAATAAATCTTTGATGCCTTTTCTTCTTATATTTGTCTGAGAACTATGTTTTGTTTGGATTTGAATCTTTTCACTTGAAGGTAGATGGGGGACGGGGTGGGGGCAGTAATGATGCAGCTGAAATGCTTGGCTGGGTCATGGGGAGGGGTTGACTTTGGTTGTGGCAGCTACTTAAAAGTTTGGGATTCACTAGTCAGGCCTATGGAGCCTCCAGTTATTTTCTGTCTTTTTTATTCCTCCCTACCCTGAAAACATCTCAATTTATCCTTTCTCGCACAGGGAAATTGTTATAAGGTCCTGCCCTCTTTTCACTGAGAAGGAAATAAAAATAATATTGTTTCCTGCTTGGAGCTGTATCAGGAAAGCCCAGAAGACAAAATTAAATCTGAAATCAATCAAAACCTCAAACAAAGAAAGGAGACAGACTGCAGGGTGAAGGCCCCACAGAGTCCTGCTTGCTGCCCCTCTGGGGGGAAGACCCCAGACAGAGGAGATTCAGAGGCCAGGAGCTTGGCCAGGTGGCGCCCCGCTCTCTGCCGGGGTGTCCTGGGCTGCCCTTTCCGTCTTGGGGCCTTCCCTGCATGATGGTATTCATCTGTGTTGACTTGCTGGGATTCTGGGTTCTGGTGTGTTTTCCTGGTCTCGCCTCACCACCCTGCCCTCTACGGTGATGTCAGTGACAAAAACTAAGGAGGTGAGAACATGCTTATTTTAAATAAAGCTGAGGACAGTCTTCTTGGTGGCTTGTCAAAGAATAGCAATTAGCAGCTAAGTGTTGCGCCCTTCCTCTGTCATTTTCCTTAACTTGGTAAGGAAGAAGTTAGGTTGATTTGGGATTTTCTTTTTTCATTTAAATTGCAAGTAGCTAAAGCCTAAAATGTCACAAATACAAAAATAGCTTCTCTTTACACTTTGCAGCTTAAAAGCACTTCCCGGGGAGAGCTATATGTTCTGTTTCTCTACATTTGTTTGGCTTACATCATTCTTTTCCTTCCATGTCCTGTTGATAAATCACTGATTTCTTTCTTATCCCTCTCCCCCCCCCACCCCCTAGTTTCCTGATCTTCTGCAGTACTTTTCCTCTGTCAGCTTCCCTCTTGCCTCCTCTGACCTGCTCATCCGTCCGTCTCCCCAGTAGCCCCATCTTGGGCACAGCTTTTGGCCTAGGATGCCCATCATCTTATATGCAGGACCCAGTTTCTTTAGATTATGGAGTCTTCCTCTCTGTTTTCAGATCTGACTTACCATTCCCAGTGCTGATGCTCTTGTGGGACAATCATTGGAGTTGGGGCTCTGGTGACTGAATACCTGGGCCCAGCTTTGACACCTTCATTTATCAATTAAATGATAGACACACATCACTCATTGTCTGGCCTGTGCAGTGTGAATGATGATGATCACAGCTGCACCACAGGGCTGTCACGGGGACCAATGAGATGATTTGTGAGAAAACATGGGGAGGGATCTGGAAAGCACTAAATAGATGCTAACTTTGATTTTCTGCCTTCAAATTCTTAGCCCTGATATCGCTCACTCAGGAATGTTCTGCAGGTTTTCCTAAAGCAGTGCAACAGGACACCTGCCCCCAGAGTAAGGAAGAGGGTTCTGACTGAGCACTAGAGAACAGAAGACTTGACCTCTTAGCAGCTCTGTGACCTTGAACTAGTGTTGAGTGTCTCAGGGACTCAGTTCCTCATCCACAAAGTAGGGATAACAAACGCCTCCTCAGTATTTCTCAGAAGTGAACAGAAGGAGAAATGAAAGACATTATTATTTGTTAATCTGGAGAAGAGGGGCAGTCCATGGCCTCTGATCAAAATTTTTTCTCATGACCTCCTAACTCTCCTTATAGGAAAATTTGACTCTCAGAAAATTTTTTCCAAGAAAATTTATTTATTCAGTCAGTCAATCCACTGACAAATATTCTCTGAGCACCTGCTGTATAACAAGACCCTCTGCTAGTTACTGGGCACCAAAATCAAGTCGTTTGGTGCTTGCTATGTAGGTCAGAAGTTAGCAGGAAAGACAGACAAATACCTGGTGAGATGAGCTATAATTAAGTGGGACAGGGAGCTTCAAAAGCAGAGAAGAAGGACAGCTATCTCCGAAAGGGAGGTCAGGGAGCCCTGAGCCCAGGTCATTGGCTCACAGAGGCATAGGGACACAGCCTCAGGCTAGTCCTTCCTTCCCTCTTTGGGCTTCAGAGGAGCCCGTGAAAAATGAGGAGCTGAAGTCAACAATCTCGAAGTTTCATAAGTGAGTCCGTCATGTCCTGTTACCCAGAATCCTGTTACCAAAAAAAGTGGGGGAGGAAGGGGCCTCTAACCTTCAGGAGGCCTACATGCTCAGTTAAGTTGAGATACCACACACAAATTTCCTCTCTCTCTCTCTCTCTCTCTCTCTCTCTCTCTCTCTCACACACACACACACACACACACACACACACCACACACACACACACCACACACATACACACCACACACACACACATACAGTCCCCTCAATACTCACTCAAAAGGAACCTGGCCCATAAAACCTTTCATCTATTCCTCCCTGCCCCCCACCTGACTCTGTCCCTCACTCTTTGATAATGGTTGAAAAATATTTCAAGGGTCTTCTGGAAGCAGCTGGAATAAATTCAAGTTGTATCCTAGCCTAGCACAATGCTGCCTAAGTTAATATGGAAGATATCACAGCTTCAGAAGGCAGTTCAGGACTTTGAGCTATTTATAGACTTTTCAATATGCAGAGCTGTTGCTTTACAATTTTCATTAACCCCTCAGAGGTTTTAACCGTCAGATTAATTTCCCAGTTCCCTGAGGAATGCTGACCTTTATTAACCTCATTAGGCCATTTTCTTTTGGGGTTCAATTCTCTGTATGTAAAAAATTCTCAACATTTTGATAGGCCTGCTCAATTTACCTCAAAGTTCTTAGGCCAAAGAGTAAAAAAAAGAGTTTCCAAAGTGTAAGAATTCCAAGCATCCTTCCCCAGAAACCTTTTGGAGCAAACAAAACTCACTACAATGCATGCAATTAGGAAAAAAAAAGTATCCATGATTCATGAAAATGCATGTTATCTTATATACCTACAAAAATGGTCCTACAGTTTATAAGTATTAAACTGTAAAAAAGACTTTATACTTCAACTAAGTTCTAATTCCAGCTCTATCTGTCTGAACTTGAGTACAGATTTCTACATCTTTGGGCCCAAGCTGCCTTTTGTATAAAATAAGAGAGTGATTTTCAAAAATTTAAGCACCAGAATTATTTCTTCAAATATTATTGCAGAGGAAATGCTCCAATATATAAGGGAGATGCTCCAGTGGGCCCTATGGGACCTGAACCCCACCTGGGTTGTCCTCTCTTCTCCCCATCTTGGATCCCCCAAGGCTTCCCATGGAACCCCCAGGAGTCCCTGAAGCACAGATTGAAACTTCGTGAACTGAATGCATTTTAAGTCCTCACTGAGTCCCAAATTCTGTTATTCTCATTACCAAGTTCTTACTTCCATCATCCCAACCATCATCCTGGGATAGCCTACTGTTTAAAACAGTTCTAAACCTACAGTAGAGAAACTTTCCAGATAATAACAGATACTTCA